>NC_136065.1:267625330-268856830 GCF_964261635.1 Lissotriton helveticus | reverse complement strand
AGAAAAAATAATATTTTAGTGGCATCCCTAAACATCAAAACTCAAGCAGAATAATTTCAGCCCAGTCTTTCTTACTGCCAGCTTGTATAACAAAGTTACATTGTATTGGCCCCTTCAGGAAGAAAAAAATGACTCTCACTCTCTTTATCCTTTCTTTGAATGGCATTTAGTTTGTGGTTGTGCATGTGTTTTTTCAGTGTTTATATGTGTTCCCTGGTGAGGGCTATTTCTCTATCAGTGGGGTTTTATCAGTTATAATAGGTTTAAACCTAAAACCCCACAGCCTACTTATAATAGGTGATTTTAATGAGCGCCCCTCTCTTGGGTTAAGTGCCCATATGCTAAGCCATCCTAGTAAAGCAATCGGCACAACGTTTTAGAGCAATGTATATTTACATCTGTCCAACACCCCTTTAGTGATCTTTCACCTCATCATTCTGCATCTCCACGCCAACACTTCTTTCACCTCTCCTTTCTCTTTCCTACCCTCTATCTATCCTCCTTATTACCTTCCCACAGCATCACTCAACACCACAGCATCACTCAGCACCACTCGACGCCACAGCACCTCTCGACGCCACAGCACCACTCGACGCCACAGCACCACTCGACGCCACAGCACCTCTCGACGCCACAGCACCACTCGACGCCACAGCACCACTCGACGCCACAGCACCACTCGACGCCACAGCACCACTCGACGCCACAGCACCACTCGACGCCACAGCACCACTCGACGCCACAGCACCACTCGACGCCACAGAACCACTCGACGCCACAGAACCACTCGACGCCACAGAACCGCTCGACGCCACAGAACCGCTCGACGCCACAGAACCGCTCGACGCCACAGAACCGCTCGACGCCACAGAACCGCTCGACGCCACAGAACCGCTCGACGCCACAGAACCGCTCGACGCCACAGAACCGCTCGACGCCACAGCACCGCTCGACGCCACAGCACCGCTCGACGCCACAGCACCGCTCGACGCCACAGCACCGCTCGACGCCACAGCACCGCTCGACGCCACAGCACCGCTCGACGCCACAGCACCGCTCGACGCCACAGCACCGCTCGACGCCACAGCACCGCTCGACGCCACAGCACCGCTCGACGCCACAGCACCGCTCAACGCCACAGCACCGCTCAACGCCACAGCACCGCTCAACGCCACAGCATCATACAGCACCACTCAACGCCACAGCACCACTCAACGCCACTGCATCCCTCAGCACCACTGAAGGCCACAGCATCCCTCAGCACCACTGAAGGCCACAGCATCACTCAGCACCACTGAAGGCCACAGCTTCACTCAGCACCACTGAAGGCCACAGCATCACTCAGCACCACTGAACGCCACAGCATCACTCTGTGCAACCATTCAACAACAACTGGTTCTAATATGTTCTCTCAATGGTTCAAGCTTTATTACAATTGTCACAAAAAGATGTTAATATTTCACTGCTGTTATTGGATTTTCATGACAATAAAATACACTGAACATAATCTTCCCAAAAGTTATTTACAAAAGGTTAAGCTATTGCCATTATAAATTACAATAACTTTTATTTAAGTATTAATTATCAAAACAAATAAAAGCCATTGTTTTTTGTAATATTAATACATCTAAGTCATGTAAATACAACACATATTGCATTACAAATGCTATAGGTGTCACGTTTTCAAAAGTTAAAACTATTGGCATTGTAAATGACAAAGCTATCAATTTCGCTATTTTCAAAACCAACACATAGATACAATATTTGTCATTTACAATACCAATAGCTCAAAATTTCCTAATGCGAGACCTATTGCATTGCAAATGCTTGTTAAATTATGGCTCCATTCCGTTCCAGAGAACACATTATATTGGTTATAATATAAAAAATACAGTATATCTCTCATATGCGGTTTCAAAACTTTTGTTAGGCTTTAGTGAGTGGTGGCGCTTCCCTCCCCCTTCCTTTTTTAATGGCGGCCTCTGCAAGGGAGTGCGAGCAAGACCTCTGACCTCCTGGTCAGGGACCTGCTCTCTTCCCTAGAAGCTCCGCTGTAGTGCTGTTGCCGCTGAACCCGTCCACCTCAGCTGGTAGGTGTTCTTGGTGGTTTGTGCCTCTGTAATCCTCAGTTGGTCTTAGTTCTTATTGTTGCTATTTTTTCTACCAGTTCCCTCCCCGCAACTACTGCACCTGCTGCCCCTCCCCCTACCTGTTTCCTGCTTCCGCCTCCAGGCTGTGCTTCCCTCCCCCCTTCCCTTTCTAATGGCGGCTGTGCAGCGGGCGCGCCGAAGGTTCATCGAAGGCAAGCCTGTCTGCGCCCTTCTGCAACCCGAACAGGGACAGGGACCGTGGATCTCTGACCTCCTACAGCTACGACTCCGCTACCCTCCTCGCACTCAACCCCGGAAGGAACAACAACTGCCACGCCGAACACCATCCACGGCCAGTTCTCCTGCTGACAATCCTTTACCATCCACAGCACCCTTAGGACCGCCGCACCCACGCCGGACACCCGCACCACCAAAGCCCTGAAGTGCATCCTCTTCAACGTGCGCTCCCTGCACAGACATGCCGTAGAGATCTGGGACCTCCCCGACACCCTCTCGACAGACGTCGCCTTCGTCACAGAAACCTGGACCAACTCCTCAGCCCCGACATCCCCACCGCCATTCCTGATGGATACAAGATCCAGAGGAAGGACCGCGCCCACCGCCCAGGAGGAGGACTTGCCATCGCACACAAGAGCTCCCTCTCCAGCTAGAGTGACTCCCTCTCCAACACTCAAAACCTCCAATTCCAGATCCAGGCCAGCCCCAGAACCACACTTCACGGCACCCTCGCCTACAGACCCCCAGGGCCTCAAGCGTCTTTCACCCATACTATTGCTGACCTCATCGAAACCCACGCCATCACCTCAATGGACTACATACTCATCGGAGACCTGAACTTCCACGTCGACAACCTCAGTGACCTTGACTCCACCGCTCTCCTTGACAACCTCGAACTGAAGCAGCTCATCACCACCCCCACCCACATGGCCGGACACATTCTCCACCTCATCTTCGCAGGAGGGACCAACACCCGCTTCAGCCACACCTCACAGCCCCTCTGGACAGACCACCACTGCATACACTTTTCTTTTGACACCACCACTGCGTACACTTTTCTTTTGACACCACCACCGCACCCAAGCCCACCCCGCGTCCGCTACGAAGAAACTGGAGCAGGGTCACAGAAAAGGCACCTCAAGTCCACCCTCATCCACGACCCCCCTCCGTCACGACCGATGCCAACTGTGCAGCCAAGAAACTACATGGCTAGATCACCAGCTGCGCAGACAAGCTCGCACTCCTCCGCCACGATGACAGACATATTACGCCCCCTGAAAGCCGCCTGGTTCACCACCAACCTCCTAGAAGCCCGACGCTCCTGCAGACATCTCGAAAAATGAAGGAGAAACAGCAGAACCACTGAAGACCAGACCACCTACAAGAACACCATGGCAGAATATCACCAACTCATAAGATCCATAAGAGGATTTTCATCTGCAACAAAATCGTCACCAACGCCAGCAAATCGAAGGAACTCTTCAACATCATCCAGCAGTTCACCAGACCCCCCAGCGAAGCCATGGATGTCACCCCCTCCCATGAACTCTGCAAATAGCTCAGCTCTTACTTCCTCCTAAAAATCAAGGCTCTCTACGACAACTTCAGTGAACAGACTCCAGAAGCCACCCTTCCCTCCAGCGATGACAGCCAGCCCACCATCAACACCTGGACATCGGTCACCACTGAAGATATCACCACGACCATGAAGAGCACCCACTCAGGAGCCCCCAAGGACCCCTGCCCGCTGCACGTCTTTAACAGAGCCACTGCCACCATAGCTCCCGAGCTAAGCCCCACCATCAGCGCCACCTTAGAATCTGGTATTTTCCCCGATGACTGGAAGCGTGCAGAGGTCAAGCCCCTCCTCAAGAAGCCTCTGCAGACCTGATGGACCTGAAAAACTACTGTCCCGTCTCTTTCCTTCCCTTCTCAGCCAAACACCCAGCTGACCACCTTCATCGAAGAGAACTCCATCCTCAACTCTTCTCAGTCCAGTTTCCCCAGCACAGAGACCGTCCTTCTTGCTGCCACCGACGACGTCCGCATGCTCCTCGGCCAGGGCCACACCGCGGCCCTCAACCTACTAGACCTCTCTGCAGCCTTCGACACAGTCGCACACAGCACTCTTGCTGCCAGACTCCACAACGCCTGCATACGGGGAACCACCCTCGACTGGATCTGCTCCTTTCTTGCCGGCAAAACCCAAAGAATCAGACTCCCACCCTTCCTGTCCGAACCAACAGAGATCAACTGCAGAGTACCCCAAGGATCATCGCTCAGCTCCACGCTCTTCAACATTTACAAGGCTCCCCTCGCTGCCATCGTCGGACAGCATGGACTCAGCATAGTATCCTACGCCGACGATATTCAGCTCATCCTCTCCCTCATGAAGAACCCCGAAGACACCAGACTCCGCTTCCAGGAAGGAATGAAAGATGTTGCAGCCTGGATGAGCAGCAGCTGCCTAAAGCTCAACTCTGAGAAGACAGGGGTCCTCGTCCTTGCTCCCTCCCCCACCCCTTGGGACACCTGGTGGCCCTCTGCCCTTGGAAACCCACCCACCCTAACAGGCCACGCCCGGAACCTCGGTATCATTCTAGACTCCTCCTTCACCATGACTCACCAGATCAACAGCATCGCCTCCACCTGCTTCAACTCCCTCCTCATCCTCTGCAGGACCTTCAAGTGGATCCCCCCTGAAGCCAGAATGACCGTGATTCATGCACTCAATACTACCAGGCTGGACTACGGAAACGCCCTCTACGCTGGAATCAACAAATCCCTGCTATACAAACTCCAGGCCATCCAGAACACTGTGGCCAGACTCGTACTTGGCACTCCACGGCATGAGCACATGACCCCACACCTGTGAGACATCCACTGGCTCCCCATCTACAATCCTACACGCCTACAAATCCCTCCACAACATCAAACTCAAATACCTCAACGAAAGGGTCTCTTTCTACATACCCAAAGGAAACCTCCGCTCCGCCGACCTTGCCCTAGCAGAAACCCCACGTATCCGATGAACCAGATCAGGGGTAAGAGCCTACTCCTACATTGCAGCCAAGGCCTGGAACGAGTTCCCAGTCAACATCAGAGCTCCCCTATTCTGCACACCTTCAGGAAGAGCTTCAAGACCTGGCTTTTCGGCTGACCCGGAGCTGAACCACCCTCCCCCCCAGCGCCTTGAGACCCTCACGGGTGAATAGCGCGCTTTAAATGCCTCCTGATTGATTGATTGATGGGAAGGAAAAGGCAATTGGAAAAGCAGTGCAATACAGTTGCTTTAGTGGTTCACCTTTTAGAATCGGAAGGTTCGGGCCAAGGTCACAATCCAAGCCCAATTTTTCTGGAGCTTCCAGGATTTGTAATTGGCGTGTTACGAAGACAGGGAGCCACCTGAAAATCAACGCAAAGGGGGGACTTGCAGGCAAATACGAGGGCTCTCAAGGGACAGTAGAGGTCTCAAGGTCTCAGGGCTCTGGGGCCGCGAGAGCACAGCTGGGTCGAAGATGCACCAGGCAGGCTGGGTGCAGTGAAGATGTGCAGCTGGGCAATAGCCTGCAAAGTAGTATCTCTCGATCAGGAGCTGGCACCTTGGAGTGATGATTCTCGAGCTGCTGGGCCACTGCTGAGGTGGGTCTCTGGAGTCCTGACGTTCCTCGTTGGGTGTTGGCTTGCTGTAGAGTTGGAGTCTGCCTGAACTCAGTCTTGTAGTCTTTTTCAGCAAAGGGTCCGCTACTCCGAGTATTGGTGCCTTTCAGCTCCGGTGCTTCTGTGACCTCAAGACTTTGTGCAGAGGCCAAGCTGACCTTCCAGAGCAAGTGTACTTTCAGCTGGCACTCCGACGTCGGTCGGCGGGGAGCTGGACAACGCTGGACCGGACTTCACTGTTTTGAAGGCCTACAGCTATAGGAAGATAGTACCTCTATCTCAAGGGAGTTTCTCTGGTGATCAGTGAAGTGCTACAGACTCTTCGGGAGTTGTCGAGGTCACACAGTGACGAGACGAGCTGAAGGTTGGAGATTGTTGAGTTCTGTGGTGGCAGGCAGGAGTTTGCGCCCAAAGTCCACCACAAGGTCTACAGTTCTCGGTCCAAAAGGGGTTTTTCGTATCATAGTCTTCTTGTGTCCGTGGATACTGTTTTTGAGGGTCTGGGGATGCCACCTAAATACTTAAATTTAGGGGCGTTTACAAGAGAGTGACAGGTAGTGACCTATGGAACCCTTACCTGGGGTGTCTACACCCCTTTATTCTGCCCACCTGTTGTGTGAGGAGGACATAGCCATATTCCTGATTAGAGGAGTCCCACCATCCTCAAGATAGTGGGCACTGAAAAATGTACTTCACCTCACCTCCAGCACCTGAGGGATGGAGTTGGCGGAGGGGCACTCCTATTCTTTTGAAGTTTTCCGGCCTGTCTTTCTGCCGAAAGAGGGTGAGCACAGGAAGGGGGGTTGCTCCTTCTATCAGGAGAATATGGGGTTGCATTTCAAAGGTGGCAAGGCCACCTCTTACCATGCAGATATGTCCACACCTGAGATATAGTGTACTCTGCATTAGGGCCATAAGACTTCCTATAGGGTTTTTGTATCTATATTTTATACAGTGTCTGGTGGGATGGCACTCAGGGATGGGTGCCATATCAATTCTTCGGTGTTGTCTGCACCAAGGCACTCAATCTGCAATGGCAGTGTGCATGGTCTTGGTGAGCTGACCCAAGGGTAGCACAATTCGTGCTGCAACCCTTGGAGTCCCTCTTTAATGCCAATGCCCTAGGTACCAAGGGCACCATTTACTAGGGACTTTTAAAGAGTACTGAAGTTGTGCCAATTGGGAAACAAAATGTACAGTTTAGGGAAAAAGCTTCTCGCACAGGGGACCTGGTTGGCAGGGACACGGTTGGCAGGGACCCTATGGTCTTCCAGTCGAAGTACATCAGAAACCAGGCGAACAAATGGGGGAGGAGGAGTGTTACTGCAACAGACACCCAGTTTCTCACTGTGTGTGTGTGTATCATGATTGGGGTACCAATATTAACTTTCATGTTGTGGGTATTTCAGTAATCCTGAAGGCAATTGTGAGGAGGATGTTTCCATCCTTTCCTCTTTAGAGTCATTCTCTTAAAACTGTCACACCCAAATCCGAGTTTAAATCAATGCAGTTTTTTTTTAACTTTTTCCCGACAAAATCTAAACGGTTTCTTATTTTGGGCTTTTTGTTATTGCCTTCCTTGCCCTTTTTACTGTACTTACTTTTCTTGCCCTTGGGATTTAGCATCTGCACCAATACTCATCGGAGTCTTCTTCATCTCCTGCTTTCTGTTCTCCAAGGTGTGGCGCCTTTGCTTGCTCAATGCACCCTGCCCATTAACTCTTTGTGCATCTCATGTCAGAAAGCAGCCCTCGATTTTAATTTTTATCTATTAAAAAAAAAAAATAAGAGGAACTTTTAGGGTGTCATTGTTGATATGAGCCTGACACAATGTATAGATTCCAATCGGATTAATTATTTAGGATGTTTCTGAATTGATGCACCTCATATTTTTGTCTCTCTTGTTTTAAATGTTTTTATTTCTTGTATTGATCTTCCAGTATATGATGTATGTCTAGGTAATAATTTTTTATCACTTTGTGTTTTTATTGCTGATTTGATTGATTAATAAACTGTATTTGTACTTTCAAAGATTCTTTTTGATAACAATTTTTGATATGTATACTTATGTGAATTTCTGACATTTGATGCTGGTGTGTATGAAGTACGGATGAGATTAGGGCATCCAGGAGTAGTATTTGTCCAAGGGGTCTTCCTTCTTTTTATATCGTGTTGGTACCCAATCCCTTGGTTGGTGGGCCAATCCCAATTTTCTTTGAGTAGTCACTATTACAACACTAATAATATTAGAAGCTCTGAATGATTTTAATTGAAGATAAGAAACACTTTTTACAGAAAAGGTTAGAGACTCCTGATCTAAACCCTGCATGTAGGTTTTTGAAGCATAGGCATTTTCAAGAGGTTAAATCTGTCTGATTTCTAGCCATGTTAAATTAGCAATGTGCTGGATATTATATTGTTTATATTTGAAGTAGACATTCTAAAATAGTTTGTGCGAATAGGGCATCTCCATTACCATTCCTTGTTGTTAAAGGCCTACCCCAGCTCTTCCTTTCTTTTTCACCTAAGTGGGTCCAAGGAAATGCCAATATACTCTGGGTAGCCTGGTGACACACCTCCTGGCATTCCATTGCCTGTAGTGTCTGTAATACTGCATGAGAGCTTGGTCTGTCCTGTTGAATGAATGACTGAATGAAAGGGACTTGTAGAGTGCACTTACAACCAGCAAGGGCATTCTGGTGCTGTTGCGTCCTCGCTGTACCTAGAGAAAAGACCAAAAAGAACGATTAGAGCTGAAAGACAGGTTTTTAACTTTTTTCAGAATAACTGTTCTTCTGTGAGAGTGCAAAGGTCAGAGGGAGGAAGTTCCAAAATCTGGCCACCAGAAAAGAGAAAGGTTGGCTCCCAATTGTTGAATACCTGTTATTGGGGATCTAGTCGTGTCTGGTATTAGACGAGCTAAGAAGCTTTGATGTAGAATAGATTCTGAACAAAGTTTTTAAATAATCAGAACTGTGATTGAGTCCAACAGAACTGGTCTACAGCTTTAAACAGACATCTTTTCCAGACGGAAAGCCAGTGAAGGCTTTTCAAAGGAGGTCTGTTTACACAGTGTCAGATTAACTACCAGACAGGCAGCCGCCTTCTGAAGCCTTAGCTGTGTTGGCATTCTGATTTTAGTGAGGCCAAGATACAGAGTGTTGCCATAGTCCAGCTTGAAGTTGTAAGACAATGTACTATTTTCCTGCTGGATTATGGGAGCCGCAGAAGAACTTTCCTTATGGTTCTGAGAGCCCTAAAAGAGGAGGCTGTGACTCGAGAGATTTATCAAAATGAAAATCAGTGTTGAGCCAGAAGTCGAGGAGAAGTCAAGTTTTCTTGCTGTGAGATGTTCTGGAGCCATTCCCAGCTCTGGGGGCCACCAAGAAGTGGACCAGGCAGAGGATAGTTTCCCAAAGAGCAGATTGTATATATGTTTTATATTAAAATATAAATACCTTTTGCTCGCCCAGGACGCCACTTCACATAGACAGAAACTAAAGGCAGTGAAAGTAGGCACCTTGTTTACCGCTACAGAAATGATCAGCTGCTTATCTGCATACAAAATGAATTTAACATTAAAAAATGTGCCAATGCAGTAAGAGATGCAATGTCGTTTTTTCTTGCTGTACGGTGCCCCTCTGATTGCACTTAAGACCTTGCCAAGCAAACAAAAATGGCTGTTTGTAGCTCATGTTATGTTATGATATGTTAGTGGTTTGTAAAGTGCCTGGTTACTCCAAACGGAGTGTCCCTGCGTTGAGATTCCTCATAGAAAACTCAAGCGTACTGTGAGAAGTTGGCCTGATGTATGATGTCTCCAATTCTGGGGGCACCTTATATCAGTCCAAACAATCCCTTATGGTGATGGTTGTAAGTCAACCTTATAGACAAGCTATCCTAGGGGTAGCATGGACTAAGCAGCCTTAAAGGCTTAACTTCAAAGGGCGAGTAAAGCGAGCTGTTTTACCATATACAATCCTGTAATATCAAATGAAAGGACACCACACAAGTTATATATTATTAAAATATATGTATTTATTCTTAGAATAATCCCCACTACTCTTTATGAGCAATGAAGCACAAGCGTTTAAATAAAAGCACAGTTAAACATAGACAAGTTGCACGTTTTGGATGAGGCCGGTGGCCACTCAAACCATATATCAAAAAAGTGGTATAACAATCACTAATCAATCGGGGGTAAGGCCTAGGGACTTGTGAATCGCTTGGACTACACTGGACTAACCACAGTTAGGACGGGAGTAGCCCGCGGGATTCGGGTGCAGTGCAGAAAGCACAGGCATGCACCAATGCAAAGTCAATGGTGCGTAAAAGTTATCGAGTTACAGTTTAAGAGTCTTCCGACTGGACTAGAAGGACAAAACTTTAGAGTTAGACACTAGAGGTGTAAACCTCTACAGGAGCATCGGCGTTCAAGTGTTACCTCACCCACAGGAAGCGGGTGCACAGGTGCAAAGATGTGTCGGGTTACGTCACGCAGATCTAGGGTGCCTGGAGATAAAGATGCTGCAGGCGTCCAGAAGAGAAGTGTCCGGTGCGATCCAAGGGTGGATCGAAGTTGTAGAGTACCTAAAAGCAGAGGGGACAGAGTCTGGGTCACTAGCCAGTGACCAGGAAGGAACCAGGCAATGTCGGGTGCAATTAGGTCGATGTCGTGTAGCTTCTCTCCGCTGCCACGTGGTCTCTGGGGCACTTGGGATGTCCTGGAGTGAATCACGAGCTGTCCCACGAAGGCTCTCGCTGTCGGCGGTGTCGGCTTCAAAATCGGAGTCAACAGGCCTTGGCAAAGGCAACCCACGCAGGATTCGAAGATGGCTTAACACTCGGACCAGCAAGGTCTGAGCGGGTGCTCCTTTTTAGGGGAGCTGGTGCCAGTCTGGAGCAACCAGACTAGCTGTGTAAATTCAAGGTTTCGTCGGTACTGGGGCCACTAGCCAACAGGCAAGCGACCGGACCAACGCTTCGAGCAGAAAGGTGCAAAAGGGCCCCACGCAGCACTCGCCGAGTGTGGAGGGGTGAGCTTCGGTGCACAAGCTGCTCAGGGCTGGAGCTTCTCAGACTCCAATGCACAGCTTCGGGGGGGCCTCGGATGCTGCACGGTCAGCGCTTCGTTGTTTCTCCAAGAGGGCCGCTCCCACGCTTCAGGTCGCCTCCACGGGTCTCAGCTCTACAGGGACTGTGGATCTGGCTGTTAGAAGGCAGGCACGCTGGGTCTTGTCGATCTCTGTCGCTCGAGTTCCGGCGGGAACTGCAACAAAGCAAACGTCGAAGTGCTGGATGGTGCCTGTTTGCACAGGGTGGTCACTCCTTGACCACAAGGGAGCTTCTTCAGTCTTCCACGAGGAGTGGGATGTCGAAGGGTCCAGAGTTTCGTTTCATAAGTTTCAGTCAGGATAATCTGATGTGCATTGGCACTGCTCCCACCTATATTCCAAATCTGGTGGCTGGACTACCTGCTAGGTCCCTCCTATGGGTGGGACCTGGGAAGGGGGTGGTTACACCCCTTTCCCTTTGTCCAGTTTCGCGCCAGGACTAAGCTGGATGGCCCCAGAACCGGTTTGACTGGAATCTGCCCAGGGACACCTTGTGCGCCCCAGGCAGTGTCTAGTTTCATTCATCCCTCCCTGCTACAATCCACTATCTCCTGTCTGGGGTGGTGTGACACCTCCCTGTGACAGGAAACCCCTTTGTCCAGGCATCCTCTGCCGAGTTTCGGTCAGCAGCAGGAGGCCAGACATGTGTCTGTGGCAGCAGCATCCATTTTGTGATGCTGGGGCTCTGGTTAGGATTAACCGCATTTTAGTAAAGTAACATGCCTTCTCTCTCTAGCAGGGGGTAACGCTATCCTCATCACCAGGACTGGTGAGGGGATAGTATTCCAATGTGTATGACACCAAACACGACATGTTTTGATAAAGCTAAAACCAAAGTTACAATAACCGCTAGGATTATAATGCACTTAAGAGTATATGGTATGGCAGTATCACTGGAACAGCATTAAGGAATTGGTCCCAACACTGCAGTCAGGCTCAGCTCATGCTAGAGCACCATCTCACATCAAACCAAGAACTCTGCCTCCAGGACTGTAAAGGCCTGCCATACGAGTGACTGATAGGTATAGATGTGTCCAGATATAGGTTTAGACATAGGTATACTACATCTAAGCAAGGGGTGAGTACACCACCTTGCCCCAGCTGTGGGAACAGCCAGTTGTGTCGATTTAAGTACCAGCCAGGGGTGGCAAAAGATATGCTGCAGCCCCTGGTAGGCCTTGGATGCACCTATGCCCTTCGCACCTATAGTGCACTGGATAGGGGCTGACAAGGTGTCCAGTACCAAATTGGTTATGTACCTATAGTACATGTCTGTGAATTTAGAGAGAGAATAGCAGGCTGGGGGTCTGATTAGCAGGCCCACAGCCACATTAAGTCGAAAACCAGTGAAGCAAAAAGCAAAACTTGGGGTGACCATAGGATAGCAGACCCTACTCTCCTACACGCACTGACCCAGACCTACTTAGATCATACTCTTCTGCAAGCATTAGAAGGTGTGTAAAGCACAGTCACTGAAAAGGACACCGACTTTTGCGATGACCACTTCCTCGCAGCGTGCTAAGTCACCGGGTGGAAGGGCTCCAGCCTGGCAGAGAAGTCCCTTAAGTGTCATTGTTTCGGTGTGAGGCTGGACTGCTCAGGCATTATGAAGGCGACATTTAAGCACCTTCAAGTCGTACCTACTAGGCGAGGGAGACCCTCTGAGATTTGCGCACCCGGAAATATGATAGCAAGTAAGCGTCCTATATGCATTTGTGCCAGAGTGTATCCATTTTCGGCTCTATGATGATGCCCAGCTAGCCAGAATGTGACCCACTGATAAATAATGGCTCTTAGTCGGGGGCACCCAAGGTTTCTTTTATCAGTTGGCAGCTTCAGTTTGTTGGGTGCTATCCCTCTACTGCTCGGTCCTCAGATTAAATATCCTATTCTGTCTAGTTCTCTAAAGATTTTCTTCTGCATTACGAGGGGGAAAAGTAAAAAAAAAATAAGAGAAGTTGCTGTAACATAATCATCTTAGCCAATGCAACTCTGCCAGTAATTAATTGGGTAAGTGTGGACCAAAAGTAGATCTGAGCTCGCAGTGAACCCATTGTACAACCAAGAAGACCGTCCTTCCTCTGCCATGGGATGTGTTTGTTCAGCTCTCGGACGTATCCTTGCTTCTAAAAAAATATTGGCTATTGAGCAGGGCACCTATATCCGTTCTTGCCCTTTTGTCTTCCTTTTAGTCATTTAACACTATCTCTGCTGGGTATGAGTTGGCATTTGGATTACTGCACCTTCTCCGATCAACCCTCTTTGTGGGTGTGTACACCCTGAGCATCCTGCTGCCCATGTGGCCAGGCTGGTGCTGAGTGGCTGCCTCTATATTTTTGTCTTTACTACAATTTCCACGTTAATCTCTCCCACACCAGCACTAGTCACACTTTAATGCGCTGCTTCCCACACCTCGGTGGTCATCAGACTCCACATGAAAACACTTCCCTGGTAGGCTCTAACCCAAAGGCCGCCTCCTTCTACCCACACACTCTACTCTGTGCAGCTTTTATCCTCATGGGTGAGCGCTTCAGGTTTCATTTCCTTTGAGTGGGAATGAAAATAGTGCTTGTGGTGAAAATCTTACTTTTTCTGGTTTATTATGATTCACATGACTTTAAAAAAATGATTTGTCCATTCGAGTGCCTGTGGTGCGTCGTTGATTAAATTGATGCATTTTAATAGAACTCAAGAGGCACTCCAGAATTATCATAACGGCAGTGTTCTTTATAAAGGAATTACATGGTGCGGAGGGATCAGGCTGAGCGCGCGCGGTGATTGGAAGGGATGATCGGTTTTATAAGCAGACTCCGTGTGCCCGCTGCTCGAGAAATGTGATGGGAACAGTTCTACATTCTTTCTGTTTTCTCTCCCAAGATGTCCCTGGTTCCCGAGACAGACCGGCGCTGCAGGCAGAAGACCAAGACGGTTCACGACAGCAAAACCCCAGTTTTTCACGAGTGCTTCCTCTTGTGAGTACCGAGGCTTGTGTGCACGTGCCGGTTTTGTTAATTGGTGCAAATAAGACATTTATTCTCAGCGGAGGAGACCTCCAGTATTGACCTGGCCTGTCCCAGGCAAAGATCGCTGTCGCCTTCCATCGCTTCATTGTTCTGGCCGCCTTTGTCTATTTCTGTATTCAATATGTGACATTTGCTTTCTCCAGTGACTTTCATAGAGAGGTGCTCATAATTGAATTTAAATGTTTTGACTTATGTTGCGATTTAACTAAGACACCACAGTGTTTTAAGTTAAAAACTCAAGAAAATGTATTACGCACTGCCAAGAATTCACTTTTATTAAATTTGAGCGAGCAGCAGGAATATGCATTCCTTTTAGAGAGGGGGCTATAGATGACAAATGATCCATGTTATGGTGGGTGGCATTGGATGGTACCTCAGAGTCCAACCTTTTAAAACATGGACAGGTAAACCTCACATAGATAGACTCTTAGGATGTTTACTGAGTCTGTTTCATGCCTGGCGGTTCCTCCGCTGCATAAGAAACCTTCCAGTGCCTGTTGGCTCATTCTCCTTCTGAAAGTTCTGTATTTTAGGTTAACTTTGACCCTTGGGGCCAGATGTACGACCGTTTTTAATGGTTGCAAAATATTTTTTGAGAGCAGGCAGTGGTCCCAAAGCAGTCAGTGGTTCAAAGTAGAGTGGATTGTTTCAGAGTAGAGCGAAGTGGCATGGGGTGCTGTAGAGTAGAATGGAGTAATGCACAGTAGAGAGCAGAGGTGTAGTGTAGAATGGCGTAGAATGCAGTGGTATAGAGTGCGATGGAGTAGAGTACAGTAATGCAGAGTAGAGCAGGGTGGTGTAGAGTGCATTGGTTTTGAGTAACGTGGTGTTGAGTGCATTGATGTAGAGTGCAATGGTTTACAGTAGAGTGGTGCAGCGTAGAGTGCAGTGGCATAGAGGGAGTAGTGTGGCGCAGAGTGTAGTAGCATTGAGTAGAGTGTTTCAGAGTAGAATGTAGTGGTGCAGGGTAGAGTGCAGTGGTGTAGAATGTAATGGTGTGGAGTGCAGTGGTGCAGAATAGATTAGAGGGGCATTGAGTAGAGTGGCTGAAAGTAGAGTGGTGTCGGATAGAGTGGTGCAGAGAGCAGTGGCGTAGAGTACAGTGGTGCAGAGTAGAACAGAATGATGTAGAGCGGAGTGACCGAGTGCAATGGTGTAGAGTGGCATAGAGTGCAGTGACATGGCAGAGTAGAGTGGGCGCAGAGTAGAATAGTGGCGTAGTGTGCAGTGGCTTAGTGTAGATGGTAGTGCAGTGGTGTAGAGTAGTTAGCATAGGGTGCATTAGTTTAGTTTAGAGTAGAGTGGCGCATCATAGAGGGCAGTGGAGCAGTGTGGTGTGGAGCGGGGTAGAGTAGATTGTTTCAGAGTAGAATGAAGTGGAGTGGGCAGGGTAGGGTGCAGTAGCATAGAGCACAGTGGCACAGAGTGGAGTGACGCAGACTGCAGAGGCGTAGACCACTCCACTTGTGGTAAAAGGATCATGGTTGTTGATCTTACTGGCACAAACTAAGTGGTCCCTTAGGTTGCTAACATGCTGAAACCAGAGCTGGGTTTCTCCAGTGAAAGGTTGCATGTTCTACGCATCCAACAATGCTTGTGGATAATCTTTACCGCCCTATTAGAATGGAGATAACATGTTGGCATGCAGTTACTCTGTGCAATTTCTTCTCACTCTGAGGGATTTCCTCTTTGGAGGGGAGCACCCTAATCTTTTCATAGATTGGGTCACAAGTCTGTAAGGATAATCTCTGGCAATGTGTTGGTTGCATAGAATTAGAGTCTCTATAAAGAAGTTGCCTTTCAGCTTACAGTTCCTTCTATTTCATGGGTATTGGCATCTTTCAGATCTCTCAGGTGATGACTGCAGTATTGAAGCAAAGTGCTTCTTTCAGTGGGTTTTCTGTAAAGAGTGGTACATGGAAGATTGTTGTGTACTTTAATAGTAAGATCAAGGACTGGTGAATACCAAGGTCACCACGAAAATGCTGTGTGCTTTCTTACTAACCCAAATTATGTTTCATATGCCGGGTCTGGTGGCTTGCTGGATCAATGCGTCCACTGCAGGGGCCTGTGTTCGACCTCATGGTCACAGGTTCAAATCCCGCCGGGTTCACTCAGCCTTTCATCCATCTGAGGTCGATAAAACGAGTATCATTAAGTAGGGTAACATTAAACATCTGTTGTCCAGCGCCAAGATACCCTGTTCGGGGTGAACGTGCGCTCTACAAATACTCATGTTATGTCATTTGAGAGTGGAGAGACCATTATAATGGAGTCTGTATTTTGCTATGGAAATAAGTTCTATATTGATTGCTGCTATTGAACATGGACTCTGATGGCAATATTTCATCAAATATAAGCATGCTGTGTTATTGACTCTACCCCATGCCTACCAGCCTTTCAAAGTCTCCATCAGTGGACAGTTCTATATATTTCTCCGTACTGCTGAATTCCTCTGCTCCTTTCTCTTCCTCACACTAGTAACACCTGCATATTGCACTAGAACTGTCAGTTGCACATTTGATGCAAATATTTAATCTTGCGCACTTTTATCCTCTCCATAGACTAAGGGCTTGATGCATGTGATTGCAAAGCCCAAAATCACAGGGTTTGCATCGATTTATTACCTATGTATTGTGAAAAATTCCGTTTGCAATTTGTAAAAGCCTTTCTTACTTGCAAAGGAGTTTCTGGATTAATTCTAAATTGCATTTAGGAGAAGGTGTGAAAAGGGTCTCTCCTACTAATGGTCATTTGCAATAAAATATGACACTGGTCTGTGGTTGGAAACAATGAATTTTGGTTCCCAGCACTCGAGTTAGCGTGGTGTCTTGTTCGCCAAAAATGAGATGCTGTCTCTGTGGGACAGCTTCCCTTTGTGAATCATGTCGGGGGGGGAGGGGGCTCAGGGGGGGAGCAGATCTTGCCCACACGACCACAGTCTGCTCCCCCTGGGTCTTCTCAAACGGGAAACATGTTTCAAGGGGTACGTCGGTGCCTTGTACAGACACGTGCCTCTTTCAAATACAAATAAATAAATAAATACATTTAAAAAAAAGTGTCATTTGTGAATGGGAATGCTGAAATGACCTTCTGTCTTAATCAGGCCTTATC
Source organism: Lissotriton helveticus (assembly GCF_964261635.1). Lineage (NCBI taxonomy): Eukaryota > Metazoa > Chordata > Amphibia > Caudata > Salamandridae > Lissotriton > Lissotriton helveticus. Next base: position 268,839,811 of record NC_136065.1, on the reverse strand, counting down.
CCTGTTTTTGAAGCCAATCGCATGGGTCTCGGCAGGACTTTTTGTAACCCTGTGATGTAATCTATTAGTACATCTGAAACTTTGCTAAGTGAAAGGCAGGTTCCAAAAAGACGGTTGACAACTTGCACCCATTGGTTGTAAATTGCCAAAACTGGCCACTTTTATTAAAGTGCTTTTGTGAACAACTTTGAAGAATTGGCAGTACCGAGTCTCTTGAACTAACTATGCATTGTGTTTTTTAGGAAGTGAAAAGTGCTTCTTTTCACAACGTAATTAATTGGGTATTTGCAATCACGCTGAAAAGTTTACAAGTAAAATTTAATTATGTTGTATTGGGAAAGTATCAAATGCTATACAATTATTTTTGTTTTAATTTCTTTTCAAAAGAACACAGTCAAAAGGTAAAATGACAAACATACAATTGCCGCCAGTCATGCACAGTCGCATAGTAATGCTGGGGGTATACGCAACTCATCTAGATTATTACATTAATTTTAACTGTATTCCAGCAGTGCATCCACCTTAACCTTCGGTAGTACTCACCCTCATACGTGTATATAACCAGCATGCATCTTGGCTCCCCAGGGTAACTGAGGTCTTGGCGCATTATCAATGAAGAGTAGGAAAGCGTCACAGCCTGGTAAGGTGCATTAGGACCACTGTGATCTGGCTCTACAAGGAAGAGGAGGTAATCTCATTATCAGAGAGGTTGCAGCCTTGCTCAGTGGCCTCAGTTTCGTCCATTTGTACAAGATGTGTCCTCAGTAGATCCTGGATACCCTGAGGCCTCGATCTCTGCAGTTGGAGTAGTGTAGAAGTGTCTCCGGCATCTAAACATGTCTTTTTATTCAGTCACCTTTAGCAGGGACAGGGTCCTTTTGTGGTAATTGCCTGCCCTATTAAAATTCACCCTACCAGGTGCCTGCGTTTTTCATTTAAACAAAAAATCCTGTATCCAAAGAGTGTGTGCTTCAGAGGTTAGCTTAATTAGCTGGAAACATTGTTACAGCATTTTTGAATGTGTAAAACGGGTTCAAATGCGACTTTGTGTTGGTTTTGTAGTCCGTATGAAGATGGAGATGAACAAAAACGACTTCTGATTACAGTCTGGAACCGAGAGCGGCACACAAGGTAATGTCCTCTCCAGTTAAATGTTCTTGCTTCCTCTTTGATTGAACATGTTTCTAAATGTGAAGGGTTTATTGTGAATTTGGTGATATCATTTCATTGAGTTTGACAGAATTGAAGAGCAGTGTCAACTTGTGAACTTTCAAGCAGGTGCGATGGAAATGCTGTGCCAGGGTGTAAATTGCCATTAATCCCCTCCCATAAGCTTACGCACACAACAACCACCTACTCCTGGCCCTGCTTATGGGCAGAGTGGTGGTGCAGCCACCCAAGGTCCATGCGGGGCCCTGGAGAAGTAAAGCTAGAGAGAGCATGCTGCTTTCCTCCTTGTGGGCCTAGAGTGGTGCTAGAGTATGGCAGAAGCTGCAGGAAATGGTGCTATCCAAGGATGAGTTGGGACAAACAGTATCCTCAGGCAATGAAAACAGGACGTGGGCACTTGGACTGGGATGAAGAGTAGGAGTACATCAGAGGCATGAGTGCCTTTTTAATTTCCCCAAAACTGTTGTCCCTGCCCTGCCCGAGGACTTGTGTGTCAATGTGGGCTGCAGCTTTGCACATTTTAACTCACTCAAGCGCAATCAGCATACAAGACCCGGTATCAAAGCTGATGGCTGGCTTTGGGATCAGCTGATCAGTTACACTACTGGCAGAGTGGCAGCAGACCAAAGTGGTAGGATTTCTTCCAGCGTGCCTTAGGGAACCATCTACTGCTGTGTTACAGGTCATTTGTGAGCTGTCAAACATTAAGGCTGCTGTATTTAAATATTTAGGGGAATAGCCTTTCATGGTAAAACTTCATTATCAGGCTGTCATTTGTGAATGCTGTGCCGGAAGCTCTATAGTTTAAATGAACTTTCTGTTGAGAATTAACATAGGGGTCCAGTCTACACAGTCACCAGTCAATTCATTTTGGGAAAGATAGTTCACAAAGTTTGTTCATATAGTCAGAGGTCACATGTAATGTTTAAGTGCTTTAGTAACACTAAACCCACCAGGAGCTATTGGTGGTTTCAGCTCAGCCTTTGGGGCTTCTCTGACCCTTCCAGAAGATACTGGGGAAACTAGGGAAGGGGACATTCTACACACACACCATTCCATTTGCCACGAGACTCCGCCAAGGCAAGGCCCAAGTAGGATACTGTATAGTACATGTAATGTGTAAACTCGTACCCTGCTTGACTCCACTGATTGCTAGTGTCCACGAGAATTAATTTCAGGTTCCTGATGATTGCCCTGGTGCCATCAGATTGGATAGGTGGTGTACAGCTTGAAACCTGGATAGTGGTGTAGAGCCTGTGCTAACTCTTTACCATTCTGGTCGATTCCTTTGCTTGACCGTTACCATTGTAGTCGATTATTGTTGTGTGACAGGCGTAGCGGTGCTCACTACGTTTTAGGTCCGCTTTATGATGCCTCTTTGGCTGTGTTTTTCAGATGTACACGGAAGCCGCTCGGATGTATTGCTTTCAGGAGAGAGTGCTTACAGTAAACCTTCTGTTTTGGCTGGAGGATGCACAAAGTTCCTTGTCACTCCTAGAGCTAGCAGCAGCTTGCCACGGGCTGTATGTAAGGTAGCCTTCTCCAACGAGAAGCTTGTGAGCTACTGGAAGATCTCCAGATACCTATATGTATGCAGCCCAGCTAATTAAATCATAAACTTTGCTTGATTGAATTAATATATGTATACCAAAAATGAAAAGCATTTTTTTAAATGAAAATACCTGATGTTTTGAGAAAAATAGTTGCATTTCCAAAATATAGTTAAAGCTGAAATTTGACAACTCAGTCATTCAGCACTGGGGATACTTATTGCTATATTTTTACCTTGGTACCAAGGGGACTGTAGCTGTGGTGGTTATGCATTACCATGTAGAGTGATTGCACAATGAAAAACTTTTTAATGCTATTTCTGGCAACCTTGCTCGATGAACTGAGGTGGTAATAGCTCGTGAACTCGTATATAGTAGGCACAAATATAAACTTGCCCTGATGCTATCACTATCCCAAAACGAATACTGTAGTTCAGGATGATTTTCATTAAAAATAAGATGCTCTTATTACAGAAAAGGTTGAAGTCCCCTGATGGAAGCGATCTGTTTAGCCGTGCGTCCATTATAAAAATGTCACAGACACTTGCATGAGCACTCATTGGATGCAGAGTTGTCAATGGTAGACCCTTGAAGCTTCCTTTCAGCCAGTCTGCCCTCCACATCAATTAATGTCTGTACCATCCTTGATGTCCCACTGCCATTGTGACTCACTCCACTTAGTTTTCCTGCTCTCCTTTCACTGCTTTTATTGCTATAGCATACTTTACTTTCCATTCCCATCACTTAAATCTCATAAAGCCCCAGCTCTTTAGTTCTCCAGAGTCCACTAATGTCCTGCCTCTCACTCCTGCTTGGTCCCTCGCTGTCTGCATCCCAAGATTTCTACTCCATGCCACCTCCCTTCAAATGTTCTGACATGGCTAATGTGTATATGTGATGAAAATAACCGAGCATCTGACAGCTTGCATGTGCTGTTGGGCATCAAACACATACTAACAGGTTTGATGCCCGACTGGGTGAAAGGAAGCTTAATAGGTGTCTACCAGGCATCTGGGCGCTGTATGTGCTGTTTGTCATCAAATTCTACTGCAAACCTGGTTTCTCATGGGACAACTCTCTACCATGCAAATCTTCAACTGATGTTTGACACCCTTGAAGTCAAGTCCTCTGTGGTTTAGGTGGCGATTATAGTTTATTAGTACTGTCTTGAATACTAGTTGAGGCACTGTCCCCCTCCCCCACCACCCCCTCAACGACACCGTGTGCAGCATCTGTGAGGTAGCAGCACGTTTCCACATAGACATGGTGGTTTTAGACATTATACGGGGTCAAAATCTGCTGTCCTTTCTCTTGGGACCATACCGGCGATGGCAGGGCACGTACTCTCTATTCCTCATGTATCCTGCCAGCTCACAGGTTGGACATTCTTCTGATGTGCCTTTTTCGAAATTCTTCTCTGCAAGTAAACCTAAAGGTCAAATACCTAAAACCGAAAGCACATTGGGCGCTCTAACAATAACCCTCTACAGTCAAACGCTGCAGTCCTTGGTTCTTGCTTTCCAGTACTTCTGATAACTTTATCCGGAATTTTCTGGCAGTGTTGGAGAAAATAGTTTCTAAATCTCTTCTCTGAGGCAGCATGGATTGTAATGTAGTTCCTTTATCCCAGAAAGGCTCTGTGCATTGAAATAATATACACTATAGTTTTGACATAGGACTGATGTCAGTATGTCTCTATCGAGTACATTAAACTTAATTACTTGTGTGGGCCAGCTAACTCAGAGGTCACTAGAAACGTTCCTGAATGAACAAGAAGGGATTAGTTCTCTTCCAGGGGATACTCATTAATAGTCATAAGCACTGAATTATCTCCGCCCATGAGCGGGAACCCGGAACAAATAACAATATACATATATATGTGTAAAATATATAAAAAAGTACATAGTACTAACTAATTATACACATATACATGTATAATAACCATAATATGCAGCCTAACATATATACATAGGCTAATAAAGCCACAATTACACACGTTCTGAAGCATGAAAATATGCTGTATATAAATGCAATAAACAGGCATGAGCCCAAAATGCATTTCATAACCATGAAAAACTTTTATTTTCATCAAAGAACCTGTTGTAAACAGCTATTAGCCTAAAAAAGGCTGCATATGAAAATTTGTCTGTGTACAGAAAATCAGACTGGCACCCTGCCTTTAAGGCCCCAGAGAATCTGCACACTTTGCCTTTAAGGCCTCTAGGAGAACTCTGTTCCCATCATGCACCACAGGTGACAGTTAGGTCAGTTCTTTTTTCCGGCTTGTTCTGTGAGGAACCTGGAACTTGAGCTCTGCTCATTTGTAATATTTTCTGTCAGAAGTTGGGTTTTTTCTTGACATTTTTTGACAAATAGTACTTTGGTGGTGTTTATTACCTTTTTTCTGACTAAACTGTTGTGAATTTTTTAGTCAGTATGCCACCTTTATTTTATAAATGTCCTTCCTGTGGGAAGAAAATGGCAAAAACTGATCCACACTCTGTTTGTGTGGTGTGTCTTCCTGATACTCATAAGGTGGAAGATTGTTATCATTGCCTCAACCTTTCTAGTCGGACTTTAAAAGAAAGAGAGAAAATGAGGCTTCTGGGCCTTCTGGAGAGAGAGAATCGTGGTGAGAAGAGTTCTAAGGTTTTCTTATCGACTTCTAAGCCACCTTCTCAGCCTAAACGTCGAAGATCAGCGTCTCCAGAAGGTAAAACGAAGAAAAATCGACTTCAGGAAGGTTTTCCTGAGAAAAAGAGGCGTTCGACGTCGAGATCCAGATCGCCGTCAGCATTGTCGGCGTCGAAGAGGGCTCCGTCGACGTCGAAGACGCCGTCGACGTCGAGGACTTCGCCGGTGAGGCAGTATACAGCATCTCGACCTTCGCCGTCGAGATCTTTATCGACGTCGAGACATCTGGTGTCGATTGCAGTAAGGACGATGTCGGGGGTTCAACGCTCGACGTCGAAGGAGAAGATGCGTTCGACGTCGAAGGATCATGGGTCGACGTCGAAGGATCATAGATCGACGTCGAAGAGTAAAGTGTCGACGTCGAAGAGTAAATTGTCGACGTCGAAGGAGATTCAGTCGTCGTCGAGGAAGAGATCGACGTCGAGAGGAAGATCAGCGTCGAAGGATTCGACGTCGAAGTCTAAGAAGAGGAGGTCAAAGTCTCCATCGCGACGTAGATCGGCGTCGAAGCATGCTTCGGGCTCGAGGCATGGAATGTCTAGGTCTCCCCCACCTGTGCACAGGTCGGCGTTGAGACTGTCACGATCAGCCTCTCGGACCTCACTTAGGTCTTTGTCGAGGTCAGACATAAGTCCTGAGCCTAGAGGGGTTTCTTCACCGCAGGATCAACAAGAAGATGCGGTGGGACAAGAGACAGTGCATCAGGATTCTTCTATGGTGGCTCAGTCGGGCTCTACCTCAGGCCAGGCAGATGATAGGCAATTGGTGCCCAGGCAGCGGACTCCATCTGGTTCAGTGGTATCTGAGCAGAGTGTTGCCTCCGGAGCTTCCAAGTCTTCAGCAGACCTGAATATTGTGCAGGTGTCACCTGAAGCTTCACCTGAGCGTGTGGGTAGGCCTATCAACTTGTCACCGAGATGGCTGGAAAGTCTTCGGCATTGGAAGATGCGTCCATTATTGGGTGACAGAGCTCCGGTTCCTCGAACGGAGCTGCAAAGAAGATCACGTTCGAGATCTCGATCAAGGGAGCGAAGGAGGCAGCGATCTGCGACTCCGCAAGAGAAGCGTAGGACTCCTGCTCCGTCTCCTAAGGCTGTAGAAGGACGAAAATCTCGTTCAAGGGAGCGAAGGAGGCAGCGATCTGCAACTCCTCAAGAGAGGCGTAGAACTCCTTCTCCGTCTTCTAAGTCATCTTTGTCTTCTACAAGATCTTCATATAGAGACTATTCTCCCACAATATCATCTACTCCTCCGTCCAGAGTGTCTCCAGTGGATGATTTGGGCACATTTAATGATGTGTTATGTCGTGGGGCGAATAAGTTCAAGATCAAGATGGCAGTTCCTCAAATAGCAACGTCAGTCATCTTTGAAACCCTACATCACAAGACGACTGGTAGGCCTCTTCTGCCGTTAGTGCCCGGATTGATAGAACCAGCGATGAAAACTTTCTTAACTCCGGCCACAGTGGGTTCAGGACCTTCTAGGATTGCAAAGAAGTACAAGGCTCCAGAGGAAGATCCTTTGTTTTTGCGTTCTGACCCACCTCCAGACTCTCTTATTGTGGCGGCAGTCAGAAAAGCACATTCGGCAACATCTACCTCTTCTGCTCCTCCAGAGAAGGATAGTAAGAGTATGGATTCCTTGGGGAGACGAATGTGCAACACCTCAGGTTCGGTCATGAGAGTGGCCAGTGCGTCAGCCTTATTGGGCCGCTATGATCGTCTGCTGTGGGACTCAGTTTCTCGTTTTGCAGAAAAGCTCCCTAAGGAGGATCAGAAAGACTTCCTGGAAATAGTGGAAGAAGGAGGATTGGTGGCTAATCAAAGCATTAGTGCGGCTGCTGATGCGGCGGATCTGTCAGCTCATGGTTATGCACATGGTGTTTGTGCTAGACGTACGGCTTGGCTTCGCCTTACGGGTCTAAAACCTGAGGCTCAGAGAAAGATGGTAAATCTACCTTTTAATGGTTCGACTCTGTTTGGGTCTCACGCCGATGACGAGATGTCTAAAATGAAAGTGGAGTTAGACACTCTTAAGGCCGTTGGTCTTGAAAAGAAGAAGGAGTTTAAGCGTAGAGGTAATTTTCGTCCCTATGACAAAAGATCTTTTCAGCAGAGGGGCCAACAGACGAATTGGTCCTCGCAAAATCAAGGCCAGAGTCAACAGAGATCACAATTCCAGCAGAGGCGACCTGGACGAGGCAGAGGCAGCGGAAATAGGCAGCAATCATCAGCTACCAAGCAGCCTCAAAAACAATGAATGGAAGCTTCCTCCACAACCGTGTGCCGCTCCGGTGGGAGGAAGTATTGTGTGTTATCTGGAAGAGTGGAAACAGATCACAAAGGACAAATGGGTACTCAATGTCATTCAGAGCGGGTACCTTTTGAAATTCAAGAAGCCACCTCCTGTCATGCGTCCTCTGAAAATGGTACAGTGGAACTTAATGCGCTTACAACAGGAAGCGGATGTCCTTCTGATGAAGAATGCCATAGAACCAGTGCCTTTTCAACAGAGAGGTCAGGGCCTGTACTCTCGGTTTTTTCTTGTAAAGAAAAAAGGTCCAGTTACGGAGTTCAGACCCATTCTGGACTTGAGGCGTTTGAACAAATTCATTCGGAAGGAGAGGTTTCGAATGCTGGCTCTTCATCAGATTTTTCCTCAATTACACCAGGGGGATTGCATGTGTTCCATAGATCTGAAAGATGCTTACTTTCATGTCCCAGTATCCAGAAAACATCGCAAGTTTCTCAGATTTCAAGTAGGGGCTCTTCATTATCAGTACGCAGTGCTCCCCTTTGGCCTGAGATCAGCTCCCAGGACCTTTTCAAAATGTATGGCGGTAGTGGCTGCTTGTCTTCGAAAGCAACGGATTTTCATTTATCCGTACTTAGACGACTGGCTTCTGAAGAGTTCATCCCCATCTCTACTGGAAGAACATCTATCGATATGCCTCCAACTCATGTACAAGTTGGGTCTCCAAGTCAATTACAAAAAGTCCATAATGAATCCCACCCAGAAGATCCTCTACCTGGGTGCTCAACTGGACACGGCAAAAGAAAACGTGTGTCCTTCGGAGGAGAGGTGGTCATCCATCAAGACAAAGTGTGTTTTTCTCCTTCAGTCTGCACGTCCGACAGTTCGGCAAGTTTCCTCTCTTCTGGGATCCATGGCATCGTGCATCTTCATAGTGCCAAACGCACGTTTGCAGATGCGTCCTCTGCAGCAGTGTCTAGAAGATCAATGGAAGCAGAGGACGGGATGCTGGGAGGATCGGATTCTTCTCCAACAGTCTGCAAAAGATTCCATTCGATGGTGGATGAAAAAGTCACACTTGATGAAGGGAGTTCCTTTTCATCAGGACCCACCAACGCAGACTCTGATCACAGATGCCTCTCTCCAAGGTTGGGGGGCACATATGGGCCCGCTGCAAGTACAAGGGCTATGGTCAGATTTCGAGAAAGGGTATCATATCAATCTACTCGAACTCAGAGCGGTCCATCTTGCTCTCAAGTCCCTGGCTCCATCTCTTCAGACTCGGTCCCTCTTGGTGCAAACAGACAATACAACTACAATGTATTATTTAAACAAACAGGGGGGTTCCAGGTCCAGGACTCTGTCCATAGAAGCTCAGACCATCTGGCACTGGCTACTTGCACGAGACCTGTCCATAACGGCAGTTCACTTGCCAGGGAGCCTCAACACGCAGGCGGACGACCTCAGCAGAGACTTCGTCGAAGCGCACGACTGGGTGCTCAACGAAGAAGTCGCACACAGCATTTTCCAGGCTTGGGGAACACCAGACATCGATCTGTTCGCAGACGCGGCAAACGCAAAATGCCCCGTCTTCGCGTCCAGGTTCTCCCAGAAAGGGTCTCAAGGGAATGCCCTTTTGATAGACTGGTGTCAAAATTTGCTGTACGCCTTCCCGCCGACACCGTTGATTCCAGCAGTGATCAACAGGATGTACAAGACCAAATCCAGAATGATATTGATTTGCCCAGAGTGGCCACGCCAATGGTGGTTCCCAGATCTCCTCCAGTTGTCAATCAGTCCACACAGGAGATTACCTTGTCGCCCGGATCTTCTGTCCAAACAGGAGGGGTGAGTATTTCATCCCAATCTGCCCTCCCTGCGCCTGGCAGCATGGCTCCTGAAGTCATCCAGTACGGGCATTTACAGTTAAATCCGGAGTGTATGAACATTCTTAAAGAGGCAAAGCGGCCTTCTACAAGACAATCCTACGGATTTAAGTGGAAACGCTTTTTTCTTTGGTGTCAGAGCAAGGGTCTTGATCCTATTCGAGGCCAAGAACAGGTGATCCTGCCTTATCTTCTTTATCTTGCTGAGTCTGGTTTGCAGTTTAATTCTATCAGAGTCCATCTTGCTGCAATAACTGCTTATAGAAAATCGCCAACACAGATATCGTTTTTTCGGATGCCTGTGGTGAAGGATTTTCTAGAGGGATTAAGAAAGGTGTTTCCTCCAATCAGATCTCCTTCTCCACCTTGGGAGCTTAATGTGGTGTTGACTAAGTTGATGGGCCCACCCTTTGAGCCCATACATAAAGCGTCATTGCAACACTTATCTTGGAAAGTAGCATTCCTGGTGGCTATCACGTCTGCTCGTAGAGTGAGCGAAATTCAGGCTCTGTGTTGCAAGGAACCGTACACAGTTTTTCATGCAAACAGAGTGGTGCTCAGGACTCATCCTTCTTTTCTACCTAAGGTGGTGTCGGATTTTCATATTAACCAATCCATAACATTGCCTACTTTCTTTCCAAACCCTTCAAGTCCGGCTGAGCGGGCTTTGCACTCTTAAGATCTAAAAAGGGTTTTGAAGTTTTACTTAGATAAAACCAAGACTATGAGACACACAGACCGTTTGTTTGTGAACTATGGTCCTACGAATACTGGTTTGGCAGCATCCAAGAGATCCATTTCTAGATGGATAGTGTCATGTATCTTACTGGCCTATCAGCTAGCCCACAAGTCTTTATCAGGTAGACCTAGGGCTCATTCTACTAGGGGAAAAGCTTCTACAACAGCTCTCCTCAGGAATGTGGCTATGTCAGAGATATGTAAAGCAGCTACTTGGCGTTCTGTGCATACGTTTACACGCCATTATTGCTTGGATTCTGATACGCAAACAGATGCTCAAGTGGGACAGGCATCACTGAGAAATTTGTTTGCTAATTCTAGTTAAACACTGTGTTTTTAAAAGTGTAGCTATGCATTTATCTGTTCGCCCGCTTCTGGTGGGTATGAGCTTGCTACTCTATTCAGTGCTTATGACTATTAATGAGTATCCCCTGGAAGAGAAGGATTAGTTACTTACCTGTAATCCTAGTTCTCTTCCAGGGGTATACTCATTAAAGTCATAAGCACCCTCCCGCCTCCCCGGGCGAGCAGTAGCATTGAAGTTTTCAATATGTATTATAAAGTTTTTAAGGGCAGATTCCTGCTAATGTTTACTGTACCGTACAAAAGAACTGACCTAACTGTCACCTGTGGTGCATGATGGGAACAGAGTTCTCCTAGAGGCCTTAAAGGCAAAGTGTGCAGATTCTCTGGGGCCTTAAAGGCAGGGTGCCAGTCTGATTTTCTGTACACAGACAAATTTTCATATGCAGCCTTTTTTAGGCTAATAGCTGTTTACAACAGGTTCTTTGATGAAAATAAAAGTTTTTCATGGTTATGAAATGCATTTTGGGCTCATGCCTGTTTATTGCATTTATATACAGCATATTTTCATGCTTCAGAACGTGTGTAATTGTGGCTTTATTAGCCTATGTATATATGTTAGGCTGCATATTATGGTTATTATACATGTATATGTGTATAATTAGTTAGTACTATGTACTTTTTTATATATTTTACACATATATATGTATATTGTTATTTGTTCCGGGTTCCCGCTCATGGGCGGAGATAATTCAGTGCTTATGACTTTAATGAGTATACCCCTGGAAGAGAACTAGGATTACAGGTAAGTAACTAATCCTTTCTGACAACCGCATAAACATGACAACTTTGTTTCCCTTAGAGTCTGGACAATCTCAGAATCGTGAAAACAATAGATAACCGTTTCACTCAGTCAATTCTGCATGCTTCGTTTCTACAGAGTTGCACAGAAATAGATAGACGGGCTTTTCAATAAAAAGGGTTTATTGAACAGTCTTATTTCTCATGCAAGAGATATGAACTGTTACAATCGTAAGATAGAATGCGAAGTACAATACGTACAGCGTTTGCAGTAAGATAAAATAATACTGTAATAGCATGGTTTGTAGATATGATATTCATTTATAATAATACAATCATAAATAAAACAGGCTAAAATAATCATCTGGTGCTTCTAAAATAATCCTACCCCAGTGTACCTAACCTAAGTGCAGTACGAGGGAAGAAGTAGGTGCTGTTTTAGTTATAGTCTAGTTCCGCTATAGTTGCTGAGAGTCCCTCTAGGTTCTAGTCTGCTCCATACCTTAGAATAAGAGAGGTTGGAATCTCTTTCCCGGGTCTCGATCTCTAACACCTCGCAAGGGGAGTCAGAAACACTGGAGCTGGATTCTCTGCGAGGAGGATGACAGCATCTGGTCAGTGCGTCGTGCAAGTAGGCAGTCGACCCGTGGACCGCCATGGCAAGTGAAGGCATATTTATACCTTGAATGTGTTTAGGAATGCCAGTATTGGCGTACAGTCGGGCATAAGAACGTAATGAATGAACCCCTAAGGCACAGCTTTCCAAACTGTGTGGCGCGACACGTTACTGTGTCGCGACCCACACGTAGGTTTGTCGCGTGATGACTTCTGCCGGCCAGCCGATATTTGGGAATTGCGACTCGAGCCCCCCCTCACTCAGTGATCGCGACGTGCACGCGACGTGCGAGGCAGAAGGCGAAGCAGCTGCGGAGCCTCGTGGGAATATTGTCCCCCCCCCCTTCCGGGGAGGAGTACATCTGCGCATAAAATTAAATATTATTACCGCCCGGCCGCGACCCTCACTGTGACTGTCACTACAGTCTCAGCAATGGGCCCGCGCACCAGGCATCGTGATCCTCCAGATGATTGCGGGGGACGGCCGACAGTGTGACAGAGAGATAAAACTAAGTAAATAAAAAGGCCAGGCAGCCGCCAATGACGTACGTTTCTAATTTCTAACTAAAGACAGTTAGGAAACATCCTAATTGAAGGCAGGTCACTGATGCGAAAAAGCCAATTTACCAAGGCAAAGGCATGTCACTCGCTCTCTCTCCTATGTGCATTATAGGCCTTGAAAGAAAACTTAAACAATACAGTCTGGTAATGATGCTCTTTGCTGCACACCGGGAAAGGTAAATGGCCACTTACAAGATTTATAACGACAACGCAAATGTTGTCAAGGAAAAAAGTATTACTGATTGCGGAGTACTGACAATAATAAAACGCTGAAGATTCCTGTCAAAATGTAAGAGTATGCAAAAACACTATTCAGAACACTGCTAATCATCTGCTCCCGTCAATGACTTGAAGGGTATTTGACAGCATATTTACATTAAACACATTTCAGAAACCAAACTCTTTGTGCTATACTGGAATTTTTGAATTACCGCTAGGAGCCTTACATCTTAGGAAGTACAATAGCGGCAGCACATGTAGCATGTGTCGTGATGTTGCTGAGCACAGAGGATTACACCAGCCTCTTCATGCAGCTGCTGAGCCTCAGAATCATTGCGGAGTGTCGAGGCCATGATGAGGCGGTCCGTGCAAATAATTGCCAATCGCCTCAAAGCAAAGTGAGTGCAGCCTGGAGTGTGAACACTCTTTCACTCTGCTTGATCTACAAATCTACTTTCACTGGATAGTGCTAGTGCAGGATGACAATACTGGTGCCATCCAACAAATTACTTTCAGCGCGGCCACCGTCGCAATTAAGTCAGCAGAGCTGGTGTTGTATTAATTCACTCTGTGACAGTCTGTTGATGTAACCTGCGCTGGGCGGGTTGCAGCGCGCCGACCAGGGCGGACACCACTCACGGCTCGCTAATGATTTGTATTATGCTTTAAAAGTGCATTGCTGAAGTCTACTGTATTCTGATAGTTACAGCGTCCTGATTGCACTAGTGCACCAAACTCACTCTCCTGAGGCTTGCCAATGCCCGTGCTGTCTGCGGCTGCTCGCAAGTCATCCGACTACTGGCTCTTTCACTTATGATATAATATATTATGTATTAAAAACAACCTACAAGGAATTAACGTGTGATATTTAGGCAGCTGGCATCAATTAAGTCGGCTGAGAAGACCCGTGTTTTGGGGGCCCACATTAGCACTAGCGTGCAGTGCCAGCACTGGTACCTGTTCTCCATTAATATGTGGCAAACAGTTGCCTTTAACATTCTGGTACCTTTCTCCACAAACCGGGTCCCGATGAATTGCTGCTGCCGTCCAGTGCTGGCTGTGTTAAATTACAGGAGGACCGACACTTGCGTTCAACTTCCTGCCCTCTACACACAAGTGCAGGTAGTGCCCTTTCATTTCTGGTGCTTGACGCACAAGTGCAGGTAGTGCCCCTTCATATCTGGTGCTTGACACACAAGTGCAGGTAGTGCCCTTTCATTTTTGGTGCTTGACACACAAGTACAGGTAGTGCCCTTTCATTTCTGGTGCTTGACACACAAGTGCAGGTAGTGCCCTTTTATTTCTGGTGCTTTCACATGGCAATCTGAAACCTTGGCAGCTATGACATCTGTAATCAGGCTGGGAGAGAGCATCTTCTTAAGTGTAGCAGAGGAGTTTTTCGATGGGGAAAATGTTATCCCCATAGAGAAAAAAAGTTGACTGACGCATTTATGCATTGATTTTTCCTATTCGGAAATGGGAAGTGGCGTTCTCCTGGAACTTTTTGTGAATTCAAAGAAAGTGGAAAACCTGCTCCAACTGTAAGATTAACCTACAAGGAGCAGATTTCCGCCTTTCTTAGTGAATAGGCAAGCCCTTAGATTTCCACCTTTCCTTGTGAATAGGCAGGCCTATAGATGTGTGTGTTTGTGGGGCTGTGTGTGTGTGTGTGTGTGCTGTGTGGGGGGGGGTTGTGTGTGTGTGTGTGTGGGGGGGGGGGGGTTGTGTGTTTGTGTGGGGGGTTGTGTGTTTGTGTGGGGGGTTGTGTGTTTGTGGGTGGGGTGTGGGGTTGTGTGGGTGGGGTTGTGTGTGGGTGGGTGGAGTTGTGTGTGTGGGGGGGTGTGGGGGTTGTGTGTGGGTTGTGGGTGGAGGTGTGTGTGGGTGTGGGTTGTGTGTGGGGGGTTGGGTTGTGTGTGTGGGTTGTGTGTGTGTGTGGGTTGTGTGTGTGGGGTTGTATTGGGTTGTGTGTGTGGGTGGGTGTGGGTGTGGGTTGTGTGTGTGGGTTTGTGTTGGGTTGTGTGTGTGTGTGTGGGGTGTGTGTGTGTGGGTGTGTGTGTGTGGGTTGTGGTGGTTCGGGCTCGCTCGCTGCGCTCGCTCGCGTTACTGTGTCACTGGGAAATTTTGCACAAAAAGGTGTGTCACCAACATGAAAAGTTTGGAAAGCTGTGCCCTAAGGAATAGATGTTCATGCATAATAAATGAGTTATTGGAGAAATCAATATCCAAGAGAGGGGAAGTTCTAAAGGCTTAAGAGTCTGGTTTTCCAAGAACTCGTTGTGACGTAGATGAACGGATGTAAGTAGCCAGGCCTGTATTTGGTTAGCATGGACCATGCCTAAATAAGGGCTGGATTTCTATGCCTAAATAAGGGCAATGTGAATTGTACGTATATAAGGACATAAATCGGGAAATTCATACGGAATCTAAATCAACACACAACAGGATGTGCACCTTTAGTTAGATATATCGAATATTGAATGCCTCATTTACTCTTATTCAAGATTTTGCAGGCTACATGAAACAATGCATCGTTCATTTCCTCAATCACCTGTACTAGGTAGAAGGTTGACAGTGAATGATGCCAGTATGGTGTTTTGTAACACATCCCATTGCCAATTGCAGCTTCTTTACAAATGCCAAGCAGACCTGGGTAGTAGTTGCACTTTACTATCCATGTACCGACACAGTAGCATTTAGTATTTTCCATGTGTGCACAATTATCTCACCATTGAGAGCTTCGGACCTTGGATTGTTTGATAATGAGCTGACAGCGCACTGTTTTCTGTTATTCCAGGGTGGGAAAACATGGCGGTTTCGCAGTTTGCCCTCACATTAAGATCGTGTATTGTAATACAAGCTGGACGCTGTAGGAAGCTGGCTCTGTATATACTATGCACAAACACAAAAAGACCTGCGGGCTAAATCCACTTTCATATATAGGAATTGGAAGGGGTCTTCAACTTGTATTACCCACAAAATATTTTTCTTTTTTCTCCCAAATCCTTGAAGCCCATGAATTATTCTTTTTCTAAAAAATCTTTAGGGTTGTCAGTCACTATGCTCCAGATATACCCCCAATTAAACCGGTATATATACAACAAAAAATTGCGAATAGGCGAGATAGCACCTAACGTGCGCTACACCAAAGGGGCTTACTGGTTGGTTCTCACCAGTTGTGCCCACGTTTCTCATCATAGGTAGCTATCTCAACTGTGAGAATAAAGAAAAAGTGTCCAGTACAGAAAAGGTGAAGAAAGTGTTTGTGTATATCACAAAAAAGAAGAATGAGACCCGTAAAATTAAAATTGAGTTAAGCCACACATGCACCGAATGCCAATTTTATTCAAAACTCGTGAGCTTACTCAAAGTTAAAAACAATTGTATGTTGCAGACCAATTGAAGATGTTTCATTGCCTGTTTTTCTTCGTGGCAATTTCGTAAGTGCTTAAGGTTATAAATCACCTTGCTGGACTTTCATTTTATACACACAGTGACGGGTGTTAGCCAAGGCCCCTTGTACCAGCTATCCACCTCGTCACAGGGTACTCGCTTCTGTTTTGAGACCCTTTCATAACACATATGTTGTCGTGAATCGCGTATACCAGTGGGACGAGCGGTGTCTGGATTGAGAGCTCTTCGTCATGTGCAGCCACAGCCTGCTCCCTCGTAAAATAAGAATCACATGATTTCTGGACAGGTCGTGGACAGAACATTGAAATGTGGATCTGTGGCAGTCAGCACTCATCAGTACTAGAATCCCTTCTATGCTTATTGATCCTTATCAGTAATGTTCGTTCAAGGTAATGTCTGAACTCTGAAGTACTCTTACACCAGCCCAGAACATTCACAGCTTTCATTTGTATGAGCAATATTGTTTAACGCATTTTATCCGTTGCCCTCTGTGCTAGACCATGAGATGTTCCAGACACTTTTACTTGCTAAGATAGGTTCTCATTGCTTTGTGTTATAAACGCTTGTCAAATGTTCTATAGTACAACTAACCTTCTCCACGTTGCTTTTACAGACACAGTGAACTTATTGGCTGTATGAGTTTTGGTGCCGCATCCCTGCTAGCACCCGACAAGGTATGGAAAACAACACTACTGTTGAAATTTTCAGTTTGCTCATCTCTTTTTGTAACTCATTGCGGACTATGGCAATAATGTGGTCACGTTTTTTCTCGCTAGAGGGTTTCCCAAAAAATGTATTTTGTTCATGTAGTTATTTCATGCCTGTAACTAATATTCTCTTGGCGCAACAGATACTTACATGGATACCATATGGTCCTTCTCAAGTACATGAACAGTTTAAACATGTTAAACATAGATATCTGAAAGAGACACGTTAGTATTAGATTCCTTACCTTTGAATATCCCCAGGCGTCAGACTGGATCCGGAAATTTTTGCGTAGCAGTACCCTTGCGCGTCGGTAGGCGTCGTCTGCGGCTCCGCATCCGTCGTCGGTGTCGTGGGCGACGTGATGACGTCGTCGGAGTACTTAGACGCCGCCTCCGCGTGCTGACGTCCGTTCTTCTTTTTTCCGCGCCAGCAAGCGCAGATCTGGAAAAGGCAGTAACCCTAGTCATTTTTTGACTAACTTTTTGATCACTTTTGATTGTTCTCGAAGTCTATCGACTCCGACGGTGCCGTAGGGATGCCCGGATTTAAGCACTGCGATGATTGCGACCGCCTGATGTCGGTCACGGATCCTCACCGCGTGTGTTTATCTTGTCTCGGCGTCGACCACGACGACAAGGCCTGCTCCGACTGCCGGGCCCTCTCTTCGAAAGCCAGACGGGAGCGGTCCCGCAGGCGGCTCGAACTCCGGCAGTCGGTCCCGCGCCGCGAGAGGTCCCGATCCCATGGGAGGTCGAGGGACAGGTCGTGGGCTCGGAGCCACCACAGTTCCGAGGGTAGGCCGCACTCCTCTGGGTCGAAGTCGTCGTCAGGTAAGCGGCACAAGAAGTCCAAGCGGCATCATCGCTCCTCAGACTCCCGAAGCTCGCGCGATGCGGCCGGGGGTTCGGGTGACACCACCCACGCGGCGCCGCGTCCAGCCCCATACCCTACGGTCCCTGGGCTCAACGCGACGCCGGAGGAGATCGAGCGCTTCCTCATGGCCATGAGGAAACTCTCTCCTCTGACGGGCTCCGCGGCGCCTTCGGGCCCAGCGGACCCGTCTGGGACCCATAGCGGGTCGGGGGGGTCTGCCCCGACGCCGTCGGGTGCTTCGGCCCCGGCGCCGCCGACGCCTTCGGGCCCGGCGCCGCAGGTTCCCGTTAACCCGACGCCTTCGGGCCCGGCGCCGAGGGGTTCAGTTGTTCCAGCTCCGCCGGCGCCTTCGGGCCCGGCGCCGCAGGACGCCGCTTGACCTCCTTCGGGATCTGGTTCGTCGCCGGTGGACCTTACGACCTCCCCGGCGTCGGACCCTCAGGTGTCGCCTCCGGCGCCGTCCTCGGGCGGCGCCGTCCTCGGGCGGCGCCGTCCTCGGGCGGCGCCGTCCCCGGTTCCACCTTCGTTCCTGTTCCGGCGCCGGGACGGCCCCGATGGGCGCCGCTCCAGACGTCGTTTGGGGAGTTTCACTTCTATGAACAGGCCCCATTAGCTGAGAACCCTGAGTTTCAGGAGATGGGTGATGAAGAGGACTGGGAGGGGTCGGAAGACCCTCTGACCAGGGAGTGTCAGTCTCATAAGGACTGGACAGGAGACCTTGGGGAGGCCAGTGGCCTGGACACCTCTCCAGACACTGGTTTTGTCTCCCCTCCTACCGTGGCTTCGGAGGAGGGGGCAACATATAGTGTGGTGCTGATGAGGGCTGCCAAGGCCTTGGGCCTTGAGCTCCCCGTCGCGGCCGTGAGGACTAACCTCCTCACTGAGGTCCTTAAACCGCAGTCAAGCTCGGCCGAGCCTCTGCTGCCCTTTAATGAGGCTTTGACCGACGTTCTTCTGGGCACTTGGTCCAAGCCCGCTAGGGGTTCGCCCGTAGATAGGAACGTGGCCAGACGCCACCACCCAGCCCCGGGCGACCCATGTTTCCTGTCCTCCCACCCTACCCCCGATAGCCTGGTCATCCAGGCCTCCAATTCCCAGACCGCATTCCCGTCAGCCCCGCCGGACAGGTAATCCAAGAGGTATGACCAGTATGGGAAAAAGATGTTCTCATCCCTTAGTCTAGGCCTGCGGTCTTCCAACACCGCCTGCCTCTTGGGACGTTACACCCACTCTGTGTGGTATAAGGTCGCGGAAGTGCTGCCAGAGTGTCCGTTGGAGGTACGGGCCAAACTCGGCCAAGCCCTTGTGGAGGGCCGGGATGCAGCAAAGTATTCCATCAGGTGTGGGCTGGATATCACCGACTCGCTAGGTAGAGCGATGGCAACGACGGTGGCGGTCAGACGCCACGCCTGGCTGAGGTCCGCCAACTTCTCGGCAGATGTCCAGACCACGCTCATGGTCATGCCGTTCGATGGCCGTCGCCTCTTCGGCGACAAGGCAGACCATGCGCTTGAGCGCTTTAAGGACTCGAGGGCTCTGGCCAAGTCCTTGGGCCTCTCGGGCCAGCGCCAGCAATCGGCTGCCTTTCACTCCTTTCGTGGCCACGGAAGGGGTGCTCCCACACGCGCCGCCAGCCACGCTCCGCAGGGCAATACCCAACGCGGTGGCGGCCGTGGGAACCGCCGTCCGGGCGGTCGGGGGCAGCGGCGAGGTCAGTCCACACCTTCCCCCGCAGCATCCGCCTCAAAACCCTCCTAGTCCGTGCTTTCAGGCCCATGTGATGCCAGTGGGGGGCAGGGTTCGCCATCACCACCTCCACTGGCGCACTGTCACATCGGACAGGTGGGTGCTGCAAATCGTCCGAAGGGGCTACTCCCTCCCCTTCGAGGCGACTCCTCCAGCCATGCCACCGCAGAACCACCGTGTGTCGGGGGATCATTTGCGACTTCTGCAGGAGGAAGTTACGGCCCTCTTGGCCAAGGGGGCCATCGAGCGCGTTCCTGGGCCAGAAGTAGGGTGTGGTTGCTACTCCCACTACTTCTGGTACCCAAGAAGGGCAAAGGGGGCCTACGCCCTATCTTGGACCTAAGGAACGTCAACGGCTTCCTCCGGAAGGAGAAGTTCAAGATGCTGACACTGGCTCAGGTCCTGGCTGCCCTGGACCCAGGAGACTGGATGGTAGCGTTGGACTTGCAGGACGCTTACTTTCATATCCCCGTCCTGCCTGCCCACCGGCGCTACCTGCGGTTCATGGTTGGCCACGAACACTTTCAATTTACCGTGCTCCCCTTCGGCCTTACCAGCGCCCCACGGGTGTTCACAAAGGTGATGGCGGTGGTCGCAGCTCATCTGCGCAGGTTAGGGGTTTCAGTCTTCCCCTACCTCGACGACTGGTTGTTGAAGGCGGGCTCGCCCCAGACAGTCGTCAGCCACCTCCAGACGACGGCAGACCTCCTGCACCAGCTGGGGTTCTCCATCAATGTGCCGAAGTCACACCTGTGCCCCTCTCAGAAGCTCCTCTACATCGGAGCGGTTCTGGACTCGCCGCGGTTTCGGGTTTATCCCCCCGAACAGCGGGTCCGGGATATTGAGGCTCTGATTCCCATCTTTCAGCCGTTATCCCGGGTTTCGGTCAGGTTGACGCTGCGGCTTCTGGGGCTGATGGCCTCCTGCATCCTACTGGTGCATCACGCCAGGTGGCGGATGCGGGCTCTGCAGTGGGACCTGAAGTTTCAGTGGGCCCAGCATCAGGGCAACCTATCCGACCACGTCCTGATCTCGGAGGGCACTGCGAGACAGCTGCAGTGGTGGCTTACGGACCGCGATTGGGTCAGCGGCAGATCCCTCTCCCTTCCCCAACCGGAGCACGTAGTTGTGACGGACGCGTCCCTCCAGGGCTGGGGAGGCCACATGGGAGAGGCGGAGATCAGAGGCCTCTGGTCTCCGGCGGAGACCCGGCTCCACATCAACCTGTTGGAGCTCAGGGCGATTCGTCTGGCACTGAAGGCATTCCTCCCCTCTGTCCGGGGGAGTGTAGTGCAGGTGTTCACGTACAACACCACCGCCATGTGGTACTGCAACAAACAAGGCGGGGTGGGGTCGTGGATCCTTTGTCAAGAGGCTCTTCGCCTTTGGCAATGGCTGGAACTGTAGTGTAGTTCCTATTATCCCAATAGGCTCTGCGCATTGGAATAATACCTTCAATAGTATAGGCCTAGACCAGACGTTAACTAGGTCTACTACTGTCGATATTAGACTTAAAGTTTTGGGTTTGCCAGCTAGCTCAGAGTTCACTAGAAACTTTCTCGAATAGGCAAGGAGGAGTTGAACCTCCCTGGGTAGACAAGAAGGGATTTAGTTTCTGACAACCATAGAACATGACAACTTTGCTCTCCCCTAATCAAGAGTGTATCTCTAGAGTCGTGTGAAAACAAAAGACGACTTATTTTACTCAGTCAGTACGTGCATTCTTAGTCTCACCAGATTGTAGAGAAAAGGAAGAGACGGGCGTGTTCAATAAAAGATGTTATTTATTGATCAGTCTCTTTTCTCATACAAGAGAAATGGATGGATATTATTTCAATACTTATGGTTAAGTAAAGTGCATACATTAAAAGCAGAAGTATAAAATAATACTGTAAAAACATTGATATGGTTTCTAAGCCATATGAAGGTTTAAAATGAATAAGATATATTACATACACATATACATTTGACTAAACGTACTCAACTGGTGTTTCTAACTACGCCTACCCCGTGTACCTGACCTAAGTCTAATGCGTGGGCGGGAATAGAAAGTTACAGTTTAAGTTAAGTTTGTTTTGCCAAGTGACTGACTAAAGAATTCTCTGTGAGGGGTTATTCAGTTCTGTACCTGGAATCTAGGATGGATGAGGGATGGTATCTCTCGTCTCTGGTCTCGATATTCCAGGCTGCCTGCGAGGGCTACCCGGAAGCGCCGGAGCTGGATTTCTCGGCAGGAGAATAGACAGCTTCTCGTTCTCAGCGCGTCAGGAAGGCGGGGCTGCGCCAGCGGGGTCTGCTCTGCTCTGGGCTTTGGCAAGTCTGGCTGTTCCGATCTCGTCACCACCGCGTGTGTTTGCATAGGGCAATATCGGTAATATTTATACCTTTAAGGTGCCGAGATTGACGTAAGGATGGACATAGATACGTCAATAAGGATGTCATACGACCAGGTCGTTAGAACATTCTTTTGCTGAAGTTCTCGGTGAAATCAAAACAATGGCCGCAGGGTTTTTCCCAGGTTGTCATAGGTTTGATTTGTTTTGAGAACTCCGTATGCCTTATCAGGGGCTGGAGGAATATCGCTTGTCTAATTAGATGGCAAGCGTTATGACCTAATCAGATAACACGCTCCTGTGCCGTAGTGTGGCTTTATCAGATAACGGTCCCTGCATCATGGGGGTTTTCTGCCTCATGGGATGGCTGCTAGTTAACTTGTTAGTTTGTTAACCAGAATAGGGTCAGGAATAGGGGGATCGATACAGAACCTATAGGAATACATCACACCCACTCCACGCTAACTATGGACATATTTACTAATCTATGCATAGTAAAACATACTGTAGAGTATCGTGTATACCTTACCACCCCAAAATACATAAATGCATTTTGAAATTATCAAATATACGGAAAAAAAGCATTTACATGTATTGTATGCACTCAAGCTGTGAAATAATGCTAAAGTAATCACGTATTTGTATACATTATTGCTAAATGGTATATGAGAATTTACACATGAAATGGCTCTTAATACAGAAAAAAGTTTCGAGACCATTCCATCACAGAATAAAATAATTATGAACATACCAGCGGGCAGTTAATGTCTATAAGCTATCTAAAAGTAGAAATCTTAGTTCTCTAAGAATAGTTCTTACTTTAAGCAGAAGATAGTGTCCCGAAAAATATGCAAAAATATTTTGGGGCTGCTGTCCGTGAACTGGAGGGAAAAATGTTCATGGTATTTTGCTTTTCTAGTTGAAGGCCAAATTCAGGGAACGCCGTGTACGAGCTTGCTCAAAAGTCTCTATTTCTGCTCTGGTGAGAACATCATATCATTTAGACTCTCGAAAAAGTTGTCAACAGCTTCCTAGAAGAGTTCCACTAACTCGGAAATAGGTGTAACCATGCATTCGTGCGCATGATTGTGTCCATTGACATTCCGATTTGGATTGCTGACAGAAGGTCGTACCTGATCGATGCTGCTTTCATTTTGAACCTCACTACCCCTTAATCGTAGTGGTGAAGCTTCCACGAATGCCGTCATCAGGATTGGTAGCCGTTGAGGGCAGCACAAAGCATGAGCCTTTGTTGGACTCAACAATGTTTCTGCATCCATTGGCGCATCCGATTGTAGCGTCAGACAGGTGTCTAACACGCATTCTTCTCCGCATAGCAGGCACCTTAATACAGGTAAAACACATCGATGCCACATTGGTCGAAATGAAAGAAACCAAGTCATGTTCAGGTCTCTAAGCCGGGGTAGTCCCAGGATTTTTTATATCCGGTCCCGGTATCCAATGGCTAGGATTGTTTCTTCCCTTGTCGCAGGTGTTTTGTCTGTGACATGGTTTGCCATAACGAAATATAAGGACTAAGAATAGGATTCCTGCAATTAGTCCTAAAATGAGGGGAAGTCCGCCAAAAATATAATGGACGAAATCTGGAAAAATACCCAGTATGGCTTTGAATGGTGTTAATGCCATCGAAAATACTGTCTTAAATACTTTTGAGACTCCACTGGTATCAGAAATATTTAAGATTTCATTCAGGATTTCTGCGAAATGTATGGGGGAATTAGTCGATAACAATGAATGTATCTCTGCAGTCGTCCTTGCGACTAGGAGATCATACGTTTCTTTTGATGACGTGAGCCTTGTCGGCGTCTGAAGAAGCACTGTTTTTATTCTGCTTAAAGTATCTATTCGAATAGAAGTAATTTTCAAGTTGGGCCATGCCCTTGCCTCCCTGTCTGGAAAGGAGCTGGGGAACAATAAGCGTCCACAGCACTTGACCTTCGCAGTCGTAGTTACGAGATAAGGAGTCCCGGGCATAAGACTACAGCATCTGCGATCTACAATTAGAATGTAACTCCCATTATAGAGTCTTTGAAAGAATGGTTCTATCTCTGTTGCAGGTGCGCCTAGCTGGTGACATGAGAGGTTATTTGAGTTCCCTTCACAGGCTCCATGCAAACTAATTCCATTACACAGAAGTGTACCGCTCAGTGACATTGCACAATTATTGCCACTAAGAAACACTTTCTGGCCTTTATTACTGACACATGCATGTGAATAGGGCAGGTTCCATGTTGTTTTAATGTACCCTTTTCCCAATTTTTCGTACATGCCAGCCTGTATATATTTTTGGCAGTATTGAAACCTGAAGGTTGATATTGGAATATTAATTATCCCATGTATTATCCATTCACTGACAGGTCGTTCTGACATTGTCACTGGTAATCTTTCGAGTTTCTCAATGCTCAGGATTGTATAATCAGCACCCTTCTGGGCCATACTGATTTGTTTATCAGTAAGGTTAAAGATATTGAAAAGTGACGTTGTGTTGATTAAATGCCAAGGCACATAGCCTGAACGCGGATTTTGTAACGTCCAGCCAAGCTGTACAATAGAACGCAATTGAGACTGACCGTGTTGTAACAACAGTAAGTCTTGCGATATTATGTCGATTGCTGAAGACACAATGCTGTCCAGAGAAAAAATTCTGGAGGACAGAGTCATTAACCCATTGTCCACTACAGAAAGTGATTTTTCCAAATTAATACGGTCAATTTCCCGTATTCTTTCTGCTGTCTCAATTTGAGTAACCTTCCAGGCCTCGTTGTATGCTGCATATACAGAGGCTGCTATGAAACGTTTCTGACGCTGTTTGCGCGGTCCCATAATGAAATCACGCAAGTCAGCACCATCAGTAAGTAAAGTTAGGTGTTGCTTAATTTCTGCCAGTGTGGAAGTCTGTAGCCATTGAAGGCATAATTTGCCCACACTGTAGGTGGTTATTATTCCTGGGTGTTGTCTTTGGGAATATCTAGGGTCTGGCCTGGTCATTTTGAACCCCTGTGTTTTGTTCAGGAATCTGTTTTGACAGTTATTAGTATCTGTGGGCCAGATCAACCACTGTTTCCAATCAGGATGTGTTCTGTTTTGGTTTAATACATAATTTACGTCTATCTCTTCATCTGTGGAGCTATTGCTGTTCAATGTTGGTTTTGGAATAGACGGTTTATTTAAATCTTTGATTTTGGCTAAGCCAAGACAGGTAGTTTGTTGAACAGTGTCATTTAAAAATATAATTTGTTCTGGGATCATGCAGGCTCTAAACAAAGATTCTATACCCTGTACTTGCCATTCTTTTGTGCCCCAAACACTTTTCAATTCAACATTTTTGTCCCAATAATCAAAACCAAAAGTATTCATTTGTTCAAAGAATGAGTCTGAATATATCAATTTTGTGTTGGTTATCATGGTCTTTGTCCCTGTCTTATTTGACAATTTGAAATAAAATGTTTCAGCATTACTTATGTTAAAACCTGAAAAGTATGAATATTTGTCGTAAACGGTTCTTGAGCTTCCTTTTGGAGGGGTTGCACAATGTTCCCATTGATTATAATTTAAAACATTTCTAGGTTGTGCAGATCTATGTAAAAAATGGTTACCATAGTGGTTATAACAGTACATACTATCATAATTTGTCGAACCCTGCAAATAATCATGTTTGGTAAATTTAGCAGACATCACTAAGTCAGACATCATATTGTTTATACTTTCAAAGTCCCAATCATCAGCAAATGTGCTTGGTTTTACGAAGTCACTCAATGAGATTTTAATTTGGTGTGGATATTTCAGGATTTCAACCGGACCATAGATTTCGTAGTCAGTGTTGTCCCATGCTACCCCACCCGGTATAGGATTGGCTGTGAAGTTGACTGAAGAAAGTTCTCTTTTCTCGACGTGTGAAGATGTGTGTGGTTTGAGGATCAAGTTGATTTTCTGACTTGCTGTGTCCATTTTAGCATATTTTCCCTCAATGAAGCGTCCCAAAGTTAGTATCATGATGAGCCAAAGTATGAGGATAAATGCACCAAAACCCACCCAAAATTCAATCCATGGAGAAATCAGATATGTTTCTTTCAGTTGTTTCAAAAGTTCTTTAGCTTTATCTTTAAAGGTTTTTGATGATGGCTGTGTTTTTGATTCAGTGAAGCCTTCGGAGGAATCATCGAAGTTTATGAAGTAGCCGGATGCAGTTCTGTCAATTGTTCCAATTGCTTCAGGATTACTGTTTCTTGCATAGCCGTTTGTTACTTCATTATAGGTTGGTGTGTCTCTGCTAAATGTTTTTATTTGGGTGTTCAGAGGTCTAAGTTCCATTGCATTGTTGCATAGTCCTTGTCGTTCTTCTTTAGGCGTTTCGAATGTGATTAGCCTCTTTGTTAGGACCTCTGTACTGGTAGCGAACCTTGGTGTTCTGCTACTTATGGGGAGTCCACTTGGCCTACTATTTGTTATCGGCCACATGATTGTGGTTTTACCAGGTCGATGGATACAACTCGGTTCTCCTTTTTACCAGCAAGCGGCGGTAGTACAACTGATCTTGTCCCGTTGACAGAAAAGACAGGAACTGCTTTTCTGTAAGAAGGCCCAAATTCCTTCTTTACCGCGATCTTTTCTCTGACTAGATCCCCGACTTTTGGAATCCAGACAGGTCTTGCTGGGACAGGTGGTGGTTCTTCAGTGGTTGTTGGCTGCTGTTTCAACTTTATGTTGCTCAGGTCTTTTCTTGTTTCGTTTAAGTCCTGTAAAATAGCCAAACGATCTTTGATATCAAAGCTTTTTTCCTTTACCACTGAAGTCTGACTGTCAAGGTCAGAGATTAACATCCTAGTTCCAAATAATAATTCGTACGGACTGAATCCCTTCAGAGAATTTCTTGGCAGGTTATTTAGACTACGTTGGACACTTATTAGATGTTTGACCCACCCAGCTCCCGAACCTAATATCCTTTCCGTTATAGATTGCTTTATGCCTTGGTTTTTTCTTTACACCATCCCGTATCCCTCAGGAAGGAAGTGAGAAGATTCCCGCTGTGCTATGCTCATTTGGCCATGTTTCCCCTCAGGCTGGAGGGCTCGAGTGAAAACAATGGTCAAACGTAGCATGCTCTTAGCGTATATGCCATTTAGACTCGCAAATCTTTGTATAACAGTCCAGACGTCAGCCGAGTGCTGGTGATCTACATTATAAGTGGAAACTAGCCTGTATATGTTAATCGCAAGCCTTGCTTTTTACTGTTGATTTTTTCTGGAGTGAAACGACACGGTATTACACCGTTTCTCTCACCACTGCGATTCCTGTTGCAGTTGGGGCACTTTTTTACAAGCATGGTGTGATGCAGGCTCATGCCTGGCCACCAGTACCTTGATTGTAATTCTTCCAGAGAATCTTTTAGTTTGAGGTGTCTGAGACCCTCGCCCATATGTGCGTCTGCGATTAACAAGTTTCTCCTGTCCATGTTTGGAATCACTCTATCCCCCACTCCAGGGATTCGAGCAAAAGGGACGGAGTTTGCATCGATTATGTATGTATAATTGAGTGGATAGTTGATCGGTAGCGCTGAGCAGTCACCTTTTGATGACGTTTTCACTGCCAGCACTGTTTCACCGTCAATATACTTCACTGTATGCTTTTTTCGAACTACGGAAGCCGATTTAGTTGCTACCGCTGTGGCTGTCTCAGCCAATGAATTCCCTGCAACGTGAACGCCATCACGCTGATGACTCAGTGAGTGTGTCACGTGAGTCTTTGGTAGTTCTTTTTGTAAAAGAACTACTTGTTCCCAGAGCATTTTATGCTTGATTGTGCCACCTTTCGCATCCTTGAAACCATTCTGAAGCCAGATCTGCAAGTATTCATTGTAAGATTGAACGCAATAATACGAATCGCACACTATGAGCGTGAGGAATTCTCGATCGGTATTTTCAAGCGCCATCTTGAACGCCAGTAGTTCAGCTCGCTGAGCTGTAAAATCTCCTAGAGATTGTGTTTTAGTGATAGCTGGTTTAAATTTCCCTTCGTGCCAGCGACCTTTAACGATCGCGCACGCAGCACTGTAGGCTTGTTTACCCCCTACTGCGGGTTGTGCTGATCCGTCTGTGTATATTATACAGCCGTAATGTTCTAGAGGCAGAATTTCGGTCGGCGGAGGACATTCAAATTCATATTGGAGAAATTCTTGTGTTTTTAAGTTAGGATCAAATTCGTATGCCACGTCTGTTGCAGCAAGAGAATTAGCCCATTGTATCCATCTCGGATGGAGCGCTTTAGCATTTGGAATGCTTGCCTTTGTTACCGCCTCTAGGGCTGGTATCGGTGTCACGATTATTATTCGTTTACCTTGTGCCAGGGCTCGTTCTTTTGCTATTGCTGTCTGTGTTGCAGTTAGAATTTTTTCCGTTGGGCTGAATTTCATTTCAGCCTTAGTGTACAAGTGTGATTTGAATGCAATTGGTACCTTTTCTCCCTCATTAGAGGTCAGGTATGTGAATCCGCATCTTCCTGGGATGACTCGAATCACAAGATTGCGTGTGTTATCACGTGTTTCTAATTTTGTTTTCATTAGCATGTCTGTTTGTAAGGATCTCAGAATTTCTGTGTGTATTTGAGTCCAATTGTTTATTTTAAAATCTGGTTTTATTAGATCATAAAGGGGTTTGACCCTTTCTGCGTAATTTGCAATGTATGTTCTTCCGAAATTTAGGAAGCCTAGAATTGACTGTAGGTTTTTTAGTGTTCTAGGTGCTTGGAGTACGGCACATTTCTCTAGAAAATTGTCAGCCAGGCTTTTGCCTTCACTTGATAATTCATATCCTAAGAACAGGACTGTCAGATGGGCAATTCTGGATTTTTTAAAGTTGAATTTGTAACCCTCTGCTGCGAACCCAAGTATTATGGTGTTCACTCTCTTCAAGTGAGTCTCCAAGTCATCATCTGTTAAGTATATGTCGTCGACATATGATAATGCTTCGTCGTCATATGTTTGTAGTAATTCTGTTACTCTCGCTGAGAATACTCCCGGGCTGTTCTTGTACCCCTTGGCTAACCGACAGAATTGTTTTTGAGTGCCATTTATTGAGAACGCAGACAAATATCTGCTCTCTGGTGCTATGTTTTGACAAAAGAATCAATTAGAGATGTCTAATGTTGTTTTGTATTTTTTGCGCACTGTTATTCATTAGTGCAGCACTATGCGAGTTTTGTACTGCAAAAGTTTTGCAACATGAGTTAAGGTGTCGGTAATCCAAAACTAGACGATATGAATTGTCTGGTTTGGAGACCGGAAACAAAGGGTTGTTCATTTGTGAGGTGCAAGTTTCAATCACCCCCTGGTATTCTAGCTGATCTAGGATTTCTTTTACCTGTTTCTTAGCTTCTTGCTTAATTGGGTACTGCCTCTGTGCAGTAGGTTGTGATTTTAACTGGATTTTGTGAGGAGGAGAATCCTCATCCCATCCTACGTGATTTTTATATAAAGCAGGAGCTAGGGCTACTGCCCACTTTCTAGCAAGTGTGTATTTTTTATGAATTGGGATGTGATTTGAGAAGGCAGGCATAATTATTTCTTCGCCATGAGGGCAATCCCTGACAAACTCTGGTGGCCAGTCTTTTTCAGCTAGAAGGATGTCATAGCCCTTGGAGAGATTATCCCAAAATAGTCCCCTTATTTTTCTAGTCTTATCCCCCTCTATACGTAAAGTTATTTCATATATTTTGTGAGGTTTGCTAACTCTGGTGTCTGCAGTTTCCACTTGAAGATATTCATTCGTGTCCACTGTCTCCAGATGATTCATAAGGACTTTGCGAGCTATGCTCACTTCTGCTGCGCTGTCTAGCATTGTCTGAGCCCATTCTCAGTTTTTCAGTTGTGTCCTCAGTATTCTCGGCATTGTTAACTACCTTGATACTGGCTACCTTCTTTTCTTTAGGATTGGATTGTTTGTTTCCATCCCAGCTCTTTTTTTGTGATGTTGAGTTATTATTAAAAAATGTTTTTTCAGGACTTTCAATCAGTTGTGGTTTTACTGGTATTCCACCTAAACTATCTCTACCTAGTTCCTCATAGGATTTTTCTATGATTCTGGCAATTTCAGCTGGTTGGTCTGCTATATCTGTCTCTTTTAGCCTCTGGCGGATCGCCACGTTTGCTGCTTCTCCCTTTATGTTGGCTAATAATATAGCCGAGACCTGCTTGAAGTCTTTTAGTAATTTCATACCAAGAGTTAAAGCGGGTTCTGGACCATATTCGTCTTGAATTTGTTTTAGCACATCTGGTATTACCGAAATGGATGGAACACCGTGCGTTTTTGTGTAGATGGAAGCAAAGACTGTACCCCAAGTGTCACAGTCCTCAATGTGTGGTGCGATTCCCATTGGAAGACAGATAGTCAGAATCCTGTGTTTTTCTAACGGGGTGGTGTCTGGAAACGCAGCCTCTATTTGGGTGATTTTTTGTGCTAACCAGAATGGTATTTGTTCCCGTTTAGCTGGTACTTTACCTAGGCAGGATTGTATGTTCTGTGGTGTAATTTTATTTGTGTTCCCCTGGTGAGGGGTCAGCTGTGGAATTTTAATTGCTGGTTGAATTGTTGAAGTCCGCATCACATATTGGACTAATTGTCTATGTATCTTTATTAATTGTTTTAGTTGTACTAAAAGATCTGCTGCAGGCATTCTTTCGAACTCTGGATGTGGTGTGTATCCGGCTAGGACCGGCCACGTTGCTCCTGGTCTCCCTAAGGGACCGAGCCTGGTGATGTGATTATTATGTTTTAGGGCGCCATTAAATAAGAGCAGGTGCTCTTGAAATTTAAGTGGTACTTCCACCTCCTCGAAAGGAGTGTACTCATTAGGAGGTTCCTCTGTTTTGTAATAGTGGAAGTACTTTGTTACAGCATTTGCTGCTGGAAAATGTATCCATGAATAGTATACCTCTGTCTGCCGATATTCGTGTGCCTCAATTACGAATATGACTGTACCACCTCTAGGTGTCAGTCCATTTTCTATAAGTTTTAAGGTTATAGATTTCCTTTTGATGACCGGGATGAGTATTATATCCTGGTCTGCTTCTTGCAGTGCAGTATCATCTGCTGCGAGTTCAGTTGCTAATCTAACTGCCTCTCTTTCATCATCACTGTCTACCATTTTACCGACAGGATGGGTACTTTGTTTGTTTGCAGATCAGGTTTCTTGTGGAAACAAAGATTAGATGCACAATATTTTGGAACGGTTTATCCTTCAACGTTGACTAAACCAAGTACCATACATAGGAGTTTCCTCCTGCGAGGTTTGGCGGATATTACCTTTCACCCACTGCAGACGTCTTTGGAGTATTATGGGAAAAGGGGTCTGAGTGAGAAAGCACGACTGAGTTACTCTAAATGTCTTACGTTAGTTTTATCGCCCTTCCAAACACGTTGGGCGCCATGTAGTGTAGTTCCTATTATCCCAATAGGCTCTGCGCATTGGAATAATACCTTCAATAGTATATGCCTAGACCAGACGTTAACTAGGTCTACTACTGTCGATATTAGACTTAAAGTTTTGGGTTTGCCAGCTAGCTCAGAGTTCACTAGAAACTTTCTCGAATAGGCAAGGAGGAGTTGAACCTCCCTGGGTAGACAAGAAGGGATTTCGTTTCTGACAACCATAGAACATGACAACTTTGCTCTCCCCTAATCAAGAGTGTATCTCTAGAGTCGTGTGAAAACAAAAGACGACTTATTTTACTCAGTCAGTACGTGCATTCTTAGTCTCACCAGATTGTAGAGAAAAGGAAGAGACGGGCGTGTTCAATAAAAGATGTTATTTATTGATCAGTCTCTTTTCTCATACAAGAGAAATGGATCGATATTATTGCAATACTTATGGTTAAGTAAAGTGCATACATTAAAAGCAGAAGTATAAAATAATACTGTAAAAACATTGATATGGTTTCTAAGCCATATGAAGGTTTAAAATGAATAAGATATATTACATACACATATACATTTGACTAATCGTACTCAACTGGTGTTTCTAACTACGCCTACCCCGTGTACCTGACCTAAGTCTAATGCGTGGGCGGGAATAGAAAGTTACAGTTTAAGTTAAGTTTGTTTTGCCAAGTGACTGACTAAAGAATTCTCTGTGAGGGGTTATTCAGTTCTGTACCTGGAATCTAGGATGGATGAGGGATGGTATCTCTCGTCTCTGGTCTCGATATTCCAGGCTGCCTGCGAGGGCTACCCGGAAGCGCCGGAGCTGGATTTCTCGGCAGGAGAATAGACAGCTTCTCGTTCTCAGCGCGTCAGGAAGGCGGGGCTGCGCCAGCGGGGTCTGCTCTGCTCTGGGCTTCGGCAAGTCTGGCTGCTCCGATCTCGTCACCACCGCGTGTGTTTGCATAGGGCAATATCGGTAATATTTATACCTTTAAGGTGCCGAGATTGACGTAAGGATGGACATAGATACGTCAATAAGGATGTCATACGACCAGGTCGTTAGCACATTCTTTTGCTGAAGTTCTCGGTGAAATCAAAACAATGGCCGCAGGGTTTTTCCCAGGTTGTCATAGGTTTGATTTGTTTTGAGAACTCCGTATGCCTTATCAGGGGCTGGAGGAATATCGCTTGTCTAATTAGATGGCAAGCGTTATGACCTAATCAGATAACACGCTCCTGTGCCGTAGTGTGGCTTTATCAGATAACGGTTCCTGCATCATGGGGGTTTTCTGCCTCATGGGATGGCTGCTAGTTAACTTGTTAGTTTGTTAACCAGAATAGGGTCAGGAATAGGGGGATCGATACAGAACCTATAGGAATACATCACAGAACGCCAGGGCGTGACCCTGGTGGCTCAACACCTGGCAGGTTCTCTGAACACCAGGGCGGACGAGCTCAGCCGTCGGTGCATGATGGATCACGAATGGCGTCTGAACTCGGACGTGGCGCAAGGCCTCTTTCAGCGATGGGGAGAGCCTTGGTTAGATCTATTCGCCACCGAAGAGAACGCGCAATGTCATCAGTTCTGCGCTTTGGAATTTCCAAGGCGGCACTCGCTCGGAGACGCTTTTCGTCGCGAGTGGAGTTGCGGTTTGTTGTACGCCTTTCTGCTGATAAATGTAATTTCTATATATGTTCAAGGTTCTGTGGTGTCGATGTAAGCTTGCTACCCATCCCATGTTGCTAAAGAGTCAATATTATTGTTACTTGGGAAAGTACTACCTTTTGTCTGCAATGAACTCCGATTGGTGAATAATTAGTGAACGTTTAGTTCCAATGGATACTGACAACGTTTGTTCTCATGGTCTCTTGTTTTGGCATTGAGAAATGTAATCCTAAACTGCTTAACTGCACTGAGCTGCTCCTCGATCTCTGGAATTGCAGTTCATTGTTTTTGTATAGAAATGTAGCAATTAGTTTGATCAGTAATTATGATATTTATTTAGGTATTAACCAATGTGTGGTTAATAGTGATTTGAAAACTTCTTCTTTTTAGTTCTCGCCTAAGCAGCGAATGCGCTGTATCTAGTCTGTGGGCTTACAGCCTGCCCATTGCTTTCTATTCGTTACTTCGCTTGGCCTTCTAAAAGGCTTGCTTCTATCTGGTTATGTGTTCTTTGCCCCTCCTTTTGGTATCTTGCTCCCTCCCACGGAGCACGGCCATATTACTAGTGGGTTTTCACTTTTGTCTATTGCTGTTTGTTTCGGCGCGCTATTTTTTTCAATGGTTTCTGGCCGTAACACGAGTGCACGTATTTTCAGTAGCTACGTTCCTGTTTATCATCCTATTTGCTGGGACAGATGCCTCCCCGAGCTTCGTTCATGTTTATCATCACATTTGCCAACAATTTTTTACATTATGTGTGGAATTTTGGTTTTTACTTTATTTAAAGCATAGGGTTTTATTTTTAAAATGTTGGCATGTGATGTAAAAATCCTCTGCTCATTTTGAACTTTATAATGCTCAAACCATTAACAGAACCAGAGCACCTGTGAGTATTGTTCACTAGGAGGGGCGGGCTAACACACTGCACATGTGCATACTCTGTGTGTGGCTCGTTACTTCAGCAGGCAACACTGCAGCAGCCAGGTCCTGGAATGGACAGTGGAATGCTTGCCACTTTAAGGCTGCCTTAGCCACGTGTACTTATAAAGCAGAGGGGCTGCACATGAGTCTGTTTATTCTGCTTAAAAACACAGCAGTGAGGCATTATGAATGTGGTGCTTCCCTTTTCCCCACCCACTCCCTGTTTTTTCAACCCTGTGTCTTCTCTCTCCCACCTACCTCATCTCTGTTTCTTCATTACCCCCCGTTAGTCACCCCCACCCAATTGACAAAACCAATAGGTCTCCCATTGGTGAGAACTATTTGCTTTGCCAGTGCTTGTTTTTTCAGTCTCTCTGCTTGTCTCTCCTTTCCGAACTGACCAGCTACGGCTCTGTCATCATAATCTGCTGGCTCTGAATGTCACCTTAGGCTGGTCCATCCCTTTCGTTGCTTAAGGGTAAGGAAGTTAAAAATGCTCAGTATAAAAAGTAAACTAACTTCTCAATTTGTGGATTTGTTTTCCTTTCATTTTATTGGTTATGGCCTACATTCCCCTTCAGTGAAGTAATGGACGGGGCCAGAACAGCACATGTGCTACTGTCAGGACAATGTGTTTGTCCTCTTGCAGAGACTGATTAAGAGAAGCCAGCTTTGGCAAAGCCAATAAGTGAAGTCTCAGGTACTTACTACTGTTGTAAATGGTTTTAGCCATGCTGTAAAGTATCCCCAATTTTGTGCAGCGTGTCTAAAAAAAGCCAGCAAAATGACCAATGAGACAAAAATGAGTTTACGGATCCGAGTTGGATGAGTGATCAAAAAGTTACTAAAGTAATGCAATATGGTGGGGGAAGCAATGTGGTTGGAAGAGACAACTTGGGGGTGGGGGGGTCATGAAAACATAGTGGGTTTGTGGGGGGGGCAAGGAATACAGGGACGCAAGCAAATAAAGAGAGAAACGTGGACAGGGAAAGCAAGTGGACAGGACAGCAAATGGACAGGACAGCAAATGTGCAGCTGGTGGGACTAGCATAAGTGTGAAAACAACGCGTGCGAGAGGTACTCACGAGATTGAGCACATCACAGAGGCATAGAGAAACATACAAGTGTAGAAAGAGCAACATGAGTGCGTCAGGGGGAGTAAGTATAAGAGGGAGAGAGCTGGAAAGCACATGCACTCTTGTAGAGTGCTTAAACAAAACTGAAAACGTAGCACCTGAAAAGGAAGCAGTGCAAGGACACTAGTAATGTGTCCATGCTAGGGACAAATGCATGAAGAGGAAGTAAAGCCCAGAAAAGGTAACTAATAAGAAGCAAGCAAATGAGCAACAATTGAAGCCAACCAATGGTAAGCAAAGGACAAGCTCTAAGTGAGCTTGTAAGTGTACAGTACCTCAACAGCTGTTTAGTAGGAGAGTTCTAAAAAGGCTAATCGGTCAGCACAAGAAGCAGAACACACATATTTGACAAGAAATGTTTTTTAATGAAATCATCATTTTCATTATGAACAGTGGCTTGTGCACAGTCAGCAAGGCCAGACCCAACCCTTGGGCGTCTCAATGCAACCTTTCCTATCGAAAGCAGGCAGTCATTGTGGACCAGAGGGTGAAAGGTCAGCATCAATAGTTATGAAGAGATTGATTTGGTGGCCTGCGTGTCACTCTGCCTGAGGTAGGATGTGATATGTTCCTCCTATCAGGCAGAATATTTCAGTATGTGGAGGAAGCACTTGATATGGA
This sequence comes from Lissotriton helveticus, assembly GCF_964261635.1. Classification (NCBI taxonomy): domain Eukaryota; kingdom Metazoa; phylum Chordata; class Amphibia; order Caudata; family Salamandridae; genus Lissotriton; species Lissotriton helveticus. The sequence continues at coordinate 268,804,172 of NC_136065.1, read as the reverse complement.
CTAGAAAGACAAATCTTAAAACGCTGTTCTGAAACGTGTTGTTGGGTGGGTTGCATTGTATTCATATACATTTCTTTGTCACAGCCAGAAATGAACTAGTGTGAAGTTTGCTCTTTCTAGACCAAAAAAAGTTGATGTTGAGAAACTGTACGGTTGGCACAGCAGACATGCTAAAGAAATGCCCTCTGGGGACTTAGCTTAGGGTATTGCCTTTGGGGTGTCCTGTGCCAAGCTTTCCTGCTTGCTATACCAGCAGAGCACATGCTACATGTGATTCAAATTAGTGCATGTACAAGCTCCTTCATATTGAATGTATCTGCTGTAGCAAAAAGCATTTGCTGCAAGAACCAGTCATCTGTAAGTCTATCGGATAGACTTCTAGCCACAGTTTACTTGCCTTAGAATTATCAGCAAACTGTATTCGTAGATTTATTTTTTTTGTTCACAGTACCCCTGCATGCAGGTAGATGGCGTAGTTAAAATCCGCATGGCATCGTTGACGTCGTCCGTGCTTGAAATAATGCTCACAGTGCCTATATATGTGCCACCCAGGCGCACTGACGTCGGTTCTTTTCTTTCCGCACCAGTCAGTGCAGATCAGGGAAGAGCTACCACGTATTCACTTTTTGACTAAACTTTTTCCGATGTTTTGTCAAAGTCTTTTTGAAGGTCTTGCCTCCTTGAGGGTGTGGCAGAAATGTCAACTAAGAAGGCTGGCTTCAAGCCCTTTGACGCCTGTTACTGACAGATGTCGTGACTGCACCGTACCTTGTTTGCCTCTGGTACCTCGAACAAGACAATGACCCGAAGGCCAGTCCCGACTGCCGGGCCATGCATCCGAAGCCTTGAGGGAGCGATCCCTCAAGATCCTGGCTGCTTGATGTGCAATGCTTGAGGTCCTGGTTGAGGGGAAGGTCCTGCGAGTGGTCGCAGAGTCCAAGGTAAACGTCAAATTCCAAGTCGTCAAGCCATCCGGGTAAGTCTCGGTCCCACAAAAAGAAGTTATTGAAGCTTGGTTTGACTTCGCCTTATCTGTTGGCCGACAAGACGATTCTGCGTTTCCTGGACCCGGAGCAATCCTCGCTCAGCTTCGGGCACCAGGGATCTACAGATGGATCCAGATTTGCGCCGGCTGTACCATGTCGATCTTTCTCGGCATTGGTCTTGAGGCAGACACTCCCAGTGCCATCCGGTACCATCCCCATTTACATCCCCGACTCCGACATGGAGCCTCAGAGGCGTCGTGCAACTCGGCCGCCGACTGGAGCCATGCTTTCCAGGCTGGAGCCTGAGCCCTATTCTTATGGGCTAGGACTTGGGAAAGAATGGGAGGTGTTGCTGGACCCTGAAGAATACCAGCCTAATGAAACCTTGGAGTGGTGTGTGGATCCGGGTGAAGCCAGTAGCCTGGACACTTCTCTAGATACTGGCATACTCCTCTCCCCTGTGGCTATGAAGCAGGGAGCTTCATTTGCTATGGTGGTGCGAAGGACCGCTAAGTTCCTGTACCTTCATTTGCCCTCGATGCAATGTAGACTAATGTGTTCACCAAGGTGATTGAACCGAGGGTGTCCCCTTCTGAACCGCCTCTCCCATTCAAAGAAGCACTTACTGATGTCCTGCTTCGGACCTGGTCCTAGCCCAACACAGGGTCTCCTGTGTAGAGGGCAATTGCCTGCTGCTACTGCTCTGCTCCAGGGGACCCCAAATTCCTCATGGAACACCCTACCCTGAAGAGCTTGGTGGTCCAAGCCTCCACTTGACATGTAAATTCTGGCGCTTTCCCAACCTCTCGGCGGGATCGGGAATCCTAGAGGCTGGACAATTTAGGCAAGAAAATGTCTTCTTTCACCAGCGCGGCGTTAGTCGTTGAACACCGCATGCCTTCTGGGCCGTTATTCCCATGCCCTGCGGGGTACAATTGCGCATCTACTGCCAACGGGCCTGGAGGAGGCCCAGGCCGGGTCTCCTAAGCTGTTGTCGACGAGAGGGATGTAGCTAAGTTCACCATTAGACGTGCATCAGACACCACAAACTTACTAAGCAGAGTGTTTTCGTCGACCGTAGCCTTTCAACGGCACGTCTGATTAAGGACTACTGTTTTTTTTAGGATGCACAGACGTCACTCATGAACATGTCTTTTGATGGCTCCTTTCTCTTCGGAAACAAGGTGGAGCCAGTCTCGGCCGGCATGACTTGTGGGGGGGTTAATAAAAAAAAAAAAAACATTTAAAACTTGCCTCCGGCCCCGTGTCGCGTTGTCAGTGAGCTTTAGGCCTTGTCATCCAAGCCTCCTTATCTTACCATCTAACCAGACAAACTGGTGCTTCGTATGAGAGCTTCCTTTCTTCCGAAAGTGGTCACTCCATTTCACGTAGGCCAATCCATCACTCTGCCAAAAATGTTTACGCTCCACCTCATCCCTCCAAAGAAGAGGAGCGACTTCACCATCTAGACCCATAAAGAGCATTGCCGTTCTACCTTGATTGCACACAAGAGTTCTGGGTGGACTACCAACTTTTCGTGGGGTATGTCAGGGTGAAGAAGGGACAGGATGTACAGAAGACCAACTCATGATGGATTGTACTCTGTATCAAGATCTGCCATGCATTGGCTAAAAAGTAACCCCTTTAGAGTTTGCGTTCTCATTCCACCGGAGCAAAAAGTCGCAACCACTGCATTAGCTCGCAGAGTTCTAGTCCTGGACATCTGTCAGGCAGTAATGTGGGCTTCACTGCACATTTACCAACATTTACCAAACCCTACTGTATTTACAGCCAAGGCCGTTCCGTCCTACAGGACTTACTCGTGTGGAATTGGTCCTCAGACCCACTTCCGGGGAGGTGTTGCTTCGGTATCCAATCTAAGGTAAGGAATGTGCAGCTTAAAGTCTCTATCAGATGAACAAGTTACGTACCTTCTTTAACACCTAACCGACCGACCCATCCTCCCTGCTCTGCGAGCAAATTTCTATTAACAGGGCTTTTCCCTTTCAAGGCCCTAGATTTCCACACTAGTGGTCAGTATATTTAGTGGCTCTGTGCTTCTGGTGTGGAACGTCGCAAAAAGTAACTGACTGTGCCTGGGGGTGGCACCTATACTGGCAATGCATACATAATTTCCAGCATGGACGACGCCAATGATGCCACGTGGAGCTGAGCGATGACGCCGACCAGCGTGTAAGGGTACTGCTCAGGAAAGAATTTCCAGTTCCGGTTTGACACCTAGGGATAATTTTGAGGTTAAAGAATCTGCGGATAGATAGTCTCTACCAATTAAGGCGTTACCGAAGATAAGTAACTAGTTCTACATCACAACCCGAATTGTCTATTGGTATTTAAATAATATGCATTTGTTCTCATCGCTCCATATTTTATGGACTTGGAAGTTGTAGTTGACCCCAAGATGCGTTAGGAATTCTTAGATGATTAAAACAGGTGCTAAGCTATTTGAAAAAGCTTATAGTAAGGCCGGAATATCCAGAGATTATTTTTCAGAGAAAAGGGTTTAGCGTAGGAACCCCAGTGTCTTTATCTTCCATGTTCTTATACATTGTTGTGAATTGACATTTGGCCCTTTCGGTTTTATCTTGAGTTTTCACGATTATATTCTGTGTTTTGAGAGCCTTATAAAACAAAATGATTTCTTTGTGTCTTCAATCATGAAAACAGTAAATGATTTGATTTGAAGAATGTATGAACATTGAACTGATAATCCTCTTAGTGCAGCAATTGTTTTCTTCATTTCTTCAGTGGATTTATAGATGCTCATCCTTTGCTGTGTTTCTTTTTATGGGTCAAACTTTGTTTTAAATTTCAGCTTCTTACAGAAGTCTGTTATTTCTCATTTGCAAGAGGCAAACTCTTGTGTCCATAACTAAAAAATTATTGTGCAGATACATTGCGGAACATTTTTTTCTTAGCTAGTCGTTCACCTGTTTTTGACTTGTTTTGTGTTCTAATATTCATAAATCAGTTGTTTGAGTAAGAGTTCATAGCAGTAGTTTCGGAGAGAGTGCATATCAGTTGAAGATATCCCTTCATTTACCAATTACTCTTGTCAACGCCACAATATTTGTATTATCTGTTTATTTTGTTATTTATTGAAGGCTCTTAGATTGTGAGTAATGGACCCCCCCCTTCTGGGAGACGGAGCACTTTTCAAGAGGTTTTGGTGAAACAGAAGAAGCCACAGAGAGAATAAGATGAAAAAAATCACATGCTCCTTGGAGGTAGCCGAAAAGGGTGATTGTGGTATAAAAGTCAGCAGCAGGAACGAGACAGTTCCCTTTTCTAACATTGAGACGACTGGTGTTTACGGCTGGAACATAATACATTTATGGAGGGTTCTGTGGCAAGTGTCTTCTTAGGGTTATATGGATCCTAGAAATGACAAAAAGTAACTAGGAACCTGAACGAATTATTTTATGGTGTTCTTGTACCCTGGTGTTTGAAGCGTTTTTTCCGTTTTTTTATTGAAAAGTGAGTTGTAGAAGTCCATTCATTTTGTGTTGGTAGATCATAGCAGATCTTGAGAGTGTTACCTAAGAATGCTAGAGTTTCTCGCCTATTTACTGTGTTTGACGATGAGACCCTTCGATCACTCCATCTTATGCTGTTTGCAGTTCCGTCCCTATTTTTGCCTGTAGCAGATTTCCATAACCTCCGCTGGCCTCAATTATGAATTTATTTGACATTTGTTCTGGCTTCTTTTCAGCCCATTACTCTCCAGACTCAAGGGGCGCATTACCTTTTCAGACTCTAGGACATGTGCTTTAATCGTCCATATTAACTCACAGGACCTAGGTCGGTGAATACCTGCCCTTAGCCACTGCACAATACATATATTAGATATATTGAACGGCTTTTTGTTTTTTCAAAGTTTTTGGAGACTGTTCAGGGTAGAGGAAAATCCGAAGTCTCTTGTATTTTAACTTCTCATTTGTTGCCTTTGTGTCTGTATCATCAAGTACTTATGTTTGAGTTTATTTGCACTGAAGACCAAGGTTACCACAATTCTTTTGGCAACTTTTTTCACCATTTCTTTGATAGTTTCAACATTGAGGATTGTTTTTCACCTCTATTTGCTCTCCCTTCTTGGTTTCCATCTTATAATCCCGTAGTTTGTGACATCTGGTTGAGGTGTCTCTACGGTATGTAACTGTTACCACGCAACTTTTAGCACGAAATACTTTTACAACGAAACTATTACCACGCAGGACCCTTTACCACGAATACCTTTACAACGCAGATACTATTACAACGCATACCGTTCCAACGTAAGTATAGGTAAGTTTATCTTTTTTTTAAACATTTATTAGGGGTTTTGGGTTTGGGTTTTGGGGTACAGGGGTATTTTTAGGTTTCAGGGATGGGTTTGGGTTTTGGGGTACAAGGGTATTTTTAGGTTTCAGGGTTGGGTTTGGGTTTTGGGGTACAGGGGTATTTTTAGGTTTCAGGGTTGGGTTTGGGTTTTGGGGTACAGGGGTATTTTTAGGTTTCAGGGATGGGTTTGGGTTTTGGGGTACAAGGGTATTTTTAGGTTTCAGGGTTGGGTTTTGGGTTTTGGGGTACAAGGGTATTTTTAGGTTTCAGGGTTGGGTTTGGGTTTTGGGGTACAGGGGTATTTTTAGTTTTCAGGGATGGGTTTGGGTTTTGGGGTACAGGGGTATTTTTAGGTTTCAGGTTTGGGTTTTGGGGTACAGGGGTATTTTTAGGTTTTAGGGATGGGTTTGGGTTTTGGGGTACAGGGGTATTAGGTTTCAGGGTTGGGTTTGGGTTTTGGGGTACAGGGGTATTTTTAGGTTTCAGGGATGGGTTTGGGTTTTGGGGTACAGGGATATTTTTAGGTTTCAGGGTTGGGTTTGGGTTTTGGGGTACAGGGGTATTTTTAGATTTCAGGGTTGGGTTTGGGTTTTGGGGTACAGGGGTATTTTTAACATATATATTTACAAATGAATAAATAAAAATTAATATAATTAATTAAAATATTTAATATTAAAATAATAAATTATTAATTTAAAAAATATTAATAATAATTACATTATTTTAACATATTATATACTTACCTATACTTACGTTGTAATGGTATGCGTTGTAATAGTACCTGCGTTGTAGTGTATTGCGTTGTAAAGGTATTCGTGGTAAAGGGTCCTGCATTGTAAAAATTGCGTGGTAATGGTCTGCGTGCTAAAAGTATGCGTGGTATCAACATATATCCGTCTCTACCAGCCATCATGATATGTTTGTTGCGGGTTCTTACACACTGCTCCAGAACGGAAGCAGTGGACTCAAATCTGTTTAGGGTGATCCATGTTCTGTAATCTCCCCACTCGGTTAATTAGGCTTTTGTTGGATTTCATGAACGCTTCAAAACAGTCACCCTGTGTTGCAGGTCAGACACCGAACCACTGAGCTTATGTAGTGTACTATTTTTGTGCTACAAAGATGTCCATTATTATTTACTTTCTCTTTTTTCGTAGTAGTGCCTTGAATACACGCTCCTTTTTCCCCGTAATGGGTCAATTTGTTTGTAACAAGTGCTCTTGTTTTCTGAGACAGATGTGTGGTTGTCTTGTGTCAAATGTGACTTTGAGCTTCAATGCCTCCTCTATCTTTCTTTTCTTGGCCCTGCCAGATTCCCTCTTCCTGTCAGCTACTTCTTTCCCCCATTCATTTCTTTTTGAGACTCAGCTTTGAGGGTTCCTTTTTACCGCTGCTGGGCCCCAGGATTGTTTCTTCTACAGTGGTTCTTGGCTTACAGCTGCTGATAGTGTGACTTCCTCTTGCTACTCATGGAAATGTGGGTACTTAAACTGAAAGCAACAATACGACTCATCCACAGCTGCGCTGTCTGTCATATAAGCATAGAATCAATTGAAAAATACGTAGTACTGCCAGCAGTACCTTTGGGTTAAAGAACCGCATTACCTGAGCTTTGTTTGTTGTCCACTATAACTCCCTGCTTATGCTGCTATCGCGCAGTTCTGAACTAAGTGTGTAAGCGGAATTCAATCTCGAGAGAAGAAACCCAGGGCAGGACCATCAGAAGGGAGGGTCCTCAGCTCTGGACCCGCACCCTTCAGAGGTACGACACGAGGCTCTTGCAGGAGCATTTGAATATCTCCATCCAACCTAGCCAGCACCCCACATCCCTGCTATGCACCTACAGCCCTTCAAGAAATGACTTGGCCTCGCCAATTGTTACTCCTTATAAATCAATAACCTCGATAGTAGAGCTATATTAAAGGAGATTAATTTGAGGTTTGCGACCGAAGTCCAACAAATAATCTCCTAAGCACTGCAAGAGGGCCATAAGGTGACCTGGGGTTCTTCAATCAACTATGAAATAAGAGTAGAAAATGACTAGCTTTAATTTGGTAAATTAGTGGCGGATCTCCTGGTCCTGCATATACAATTTAGTGATTTATTCAGATTATGAGCCAGAATTTGCCATTGCCATGACCAAACTACTTGACCCTATGACAGCCCGAGAATCTCTATCCTCTTTTGGAATGCGCTGTACTTGAACCACAGAATTGAAGAGCTCCAAGCTAAAAGGTCTTCATGGCCTAAGACGATTTATAAAAATGAATTCACTTTGCCATGTACATCATTTCCTGGATAGCTACCCTTCAAGACACTGAAGAGTTCCAAATTGTAGAAGTACAACGAAGCACCAGCATACATCAACAGAACTCGCATGACCTTCCACCAACCGACCAGACACCTACGACACTCCTCCCTCTTTCTTGCAGCCACCCTCCGGATCAGATGCGGACGCTCCTACTACTCACGCCTGGCGGCCAAAGCGTGGAAGGACCTTCCTCTGCACATCGGGACCGCCACACTGCTCCAGCAATTCAGGAAAGGACTCGAGACGTGACTGTTTGAATGAACAGATCATCATGAAGCAGCTAGCAACTCCAGCGCCTTGATGGGGGGATTCGCTGCGCTTTACAAATCCCTTTTGTTGATTGACATACCCTGTCTTCAGTGAACGCTCCGCTGAGCTGAGATCTCCTCTCACGGATGCTCTCGGATATTTCATTGTTGCCTTATAATACGTTCCACCCCTTCACGTATGTTCCAGGAGTGCTTGCACAATGTTAATCATACCATCTTCTCAGTTTACCAGAAGAGCTAAAACCGGAAATCAAATCACCTCGAGGATTAGAGGATTAGCTGCAACATAACAGCCCCACAGGCGGTCTTGAGTACTTCCCACATCCATGTGAATCTTTACAGATGCCTTTGGTATGCTTACTCACACTCCTCAAATATTTATTATTCAAATATTCAGGGAATGCAGTCAGGGCTGCTTGTTGATGTTTGAATTCCTGCAGGGCCAGCTCAATCGTTCATCCTTCGGAGCTCGATGGATTCAATACGATTAATTTGGGTAATGATAACTAACGTCTGTTTTTTTTTTTTTTTAACCAAGCCGAAAAACGACAGAAGTATTATTGCATGAAGCGTGATTGTAAAATGAAACCTTCTTGATTTATTTCATGCTCATGCTTCATTTGTGTGTATTTTCTTGATGTTGGAATCTGTTATCCCCTTATCATCTGTGGCGTGTTTTGTCTTTAGTCGGCTGCCTAAGCGTGAGGCTTGTATAGTTAAATAAAGAGGACAGGGTCATGAAAAAGAGGTCCCACGGACTTTAGACCCTTCTTGGACTTTAGACCCTTCTTGCACTGTCTCCGGCCGTGCCCACCAGGTGGCAGTCTTGTCCTCTATCTGGTAATCATAAGATGTATGTGGCCCGAGAATACTGAAATTCCCACGCTAGGTAATTGCTTTTCTTTACAGTGGTTTCCAGTTACAACATTTTAATTTTTAAATATGTATAAAAATGTCACAAATATTAGTGTAAATCGAGAAATCGTGCCAATGAAATATGTTGCATTTCTAGGAATTCAGCGGATGGTACTATCTACTGGGTGAAGACTTGGGCCGAACGAAGCATCTGAAAGTAGCAACACGCCGCCTCAGGAATGCCCAAGGTAAGGGGGGAGGGGCAGCTCTCAGCCCGGCCTGTTGTTGATGTGTTTGAGTGCATTTTAATCAGACCGGAAAGCATGGGGCTGTGAGAGGAGGGGCCAGGGAGACATGAATACTTCCCACGACCACACCCACACTCTGATTTGCCGTCACATGATCACAAATTAGGCCCTAGGGGCTGTACTTAAACTGAAAGAAGGAATACACCCCTGAAACTGCTGCACCGGCTGTCATATGAGCAAAGCATTCATTTAAAAATACCCTGTACTGTCAGCAGTACCTTTGTGTTAAAGAACCGTAGTGCATGGGCTCTGGGATCTCGTAACCCAGTCCTCCAATGGTACATCATTGAAGGGCATTCGCCTGTGAATAAGTAATTTGCTGTTTTACGTGAGTGCCTACACAAATTATGATAACGCGATTATCTATAATCGCATGGCTAGGATAAAAAGTAAAATACAAATCAAGTCAGAGCTCCTTCCCTTTGGGAAACCTGCAGAGGTTTATGGAATTAGTAAACGCTGTGTTAATGATAAAACCGAAATAAAACCGCGCACACACTCTCGCTATCTCTGTGTTTTGTAATCCAAGTGTCCTTCACCACTGCCAGAGCCACTGCTGCTAGGTACCCGATTCTAAACATTTACAAAATCCGCTCCCTTATCCTGTTCCAGCACAGTGCGGATTAACTCTGCAACAACTTCCTCGTGGCCCTTCCGCGTCACTCCCCTGAAAAAAGCCCTAAACTTTGTCCCAGGGCCCTTTTCAGTATTCCAAGGCATGTTCCTACTTCTCACAGTAGTCACCAGGTGGACTGGCTTTGGCCTAGGAATATGGCCTTATAAAAGCTCCTCGTGACATTAGACTACATATTGTTATGTTTGCACCATCGGCCCCAACCCGCGCCTCCTGACATTACCCTTATGGTCCTGTGCAGCACCCAGTTATTGATCCTTCCACTTATTTTGTCCTCATCACGAGAAATCCTTTCCTTTCACCATCAGGGCTAGGTAGGTGTTAACCCCCCCCCCCCACACACACACACACTGAAAACCATTTCCTATCTCTAGAAATCACTCATTTCTATTCTCGCAGCCCTTAGTTAGGGAGATTAAGAATATGAACACCAGCCCTACCCTTGTATGTAACAGATATTCTTAAAAACATGTCGTTTGTTTACACTGTTATGGATATATAACAATTTGTCTTTTGCTGTTCTCATGCGTAAACTTGCGTAATGTACCGAAGATTACCCTCTTTCTTGAATCAATTAGGATTCCTGGCCCTTTAAAATGTTTAGGACCCATTCATTTGCCTTAGACATAATAATCGTGATAATGCTATAGCTTCTCCAGTATTGAATCTTTCCCACAGTAATTCTAATTAGCAGTTTACATCTAAAACACTAAACAGTAAAGGCAAACCCCTTGGGGACGTATACCAATCCACATAATTTTAGGTAGAACCAAACTTCAGTCTCTCCTTCACAGCCACCACACCTCAAGATTTCTAACCACTGAAAAAGTCTCCCTGAACTCTGGTCAGCTTTGCTGGGAAATTGATACTGTTACATCTGGTGACCTTCAGTTGAACTTTTTTTTTTTTTCCCATCAAGAGAATATTCTTCCTTTGCGTATATCTTATACTGACAGAAATCAAACATGTCAGAGGGATCCTAAAGGGCTTATTGAGGCCCTGTAAGTTTTGTGGTAAAATGAGGCTGTTTTTTGAGGAGGAAAACAGTGTCTGTATTGTTTATATCCTGACGATCATAAACCTAAGGAGTGCAAATATTGCAGAACGTTTTCTTGTCATAAAATGAAAGACAGAGAAGCAAGTTTTTTCTTACGGCTTCAAAGAGGAAAAACGACAGACACTCCAGTCTCTGGAGAGGCAGGATCAGTAACTCCAGAAAGAAAGACCTTTAAGAGAGAAAGACATGGTTAGGAGTTGGGTGGAGATCCACCTAAGCAATAATCGAAAGGCACAGAAAAAAAAATGGCTAATTGGAGTCCATATCAGGAAAATTCGGGTCAAACAGCAATTCCAGTCTCATCGAAACAAAATAAATCAAGGACAGAATCTCCCACTCTTTCTGAAGTTGCCTTAGCATTTGCAGTGATCAATAAGTCTACCTCAGAAGATCATACATGTTGACGGCAAAAACTGTCCACAAAACTGTTTACGACACCTTGCCAGCTGCGATGTCTTCGTCGTTGACTTCTATTACCATGGTGTAAACTGCATCTTCAACATCAAGATTGATCACAACAATGTCTTCGTTGTCGACGAGACCACCTGCGACCGCGTAGTCATCGAAACTGAAGACGGGTGCTCCATCATAGACACTGTCAACGGATGATCCATCAGCGCCCTCGTCCATGACTGCACCATTGATGGCTGCACGATCGACGGCTACACTGCCGATGACCACGGTTCAAATCTCAAAGCCAGCTTTGTGGAGGTACCAGTCAGCGCCATTACTGAACCCTTAACAAGGCAAGAGTAAACCTCACTAAGCAAGGTTTCCCCTTTCCCACCAGTACACCTTCTAGAAATAGGAGGTGCAGATGAGGATGACAATGATTGACCGATGCTGCAAGTAGCCCATCACAGCTGCATGTAAAAGGCCAGGAAATTAATGAGTAATTTGAAAAGGATGAATCAACTTACTTGCAAGGGTATTTCTCCTTTAGGCAAAGGCACCATGACAAAAGAAAGTCATATGAGGAGGTTTATGAGAATTACCCTTATGAGGAAACTTTTGAAGAATGGCCATTGTAGGAACCAATGATGCAGGTTCCTATTTATTTATTTTTTATTTTAGGTATTTTATATAGCGCTTACTCAACCCAAGGGGTATCGGAGAGCTTTACAACAACGTACATGAATAGAAACATAAACAGTCACGGTACATTAATACACCTAGATTCTGGAAGTTTCTCAGTTCAGTGGTTATGAGGTAAAAAGTTCCTTTACGGGAGGGTGGAGCCCTAGTTACAGGCCTCGCATGATGCTTACGGATTATTATGAGAGATTTCCAGAAAAGGAAACTACACATCCAACAGCAGCAAAAAACTTGGATGTCTACAGCAGGTATTTCGTCACATTCGCTTGGGTAATGACACAGGAAAAGAGCCCTGCTGCACAGCAAAGAGACGCTCCACAACAGAGACATATTGAATCAATTACTATTCACAATAATTGTCAATCAGGGCGACGACGATGGAGGACCTGAAGAAGGTGAAATACCTCATGATCAGGCTACAAGTACGGGAAGCGAATGGGACAACTATGTTGCACTAATATCAGTCTCTCCAAAAACTCAAGCGGGCAGTTTGCCACCAGATGATATTGGGGAGCTTCCATGCCTTCTTGGAGCTGCTAAAAGGGTTGATCTTCCAGTGTCTGTTCAACAAACAGACTGTTTCCTATACGATTTCAAAGATTCAACAAAGAAATCTCTGAGATCTAGACCCATTGTTGAGCATATTTGGGGAGAAGGCCTTAAAGTCATAAAAAGCCCTGGCATGATGGCAGCCCTAATACCTAGACTTGATAAGAAATACAAGACCCCAGACAACACCCCAGCTTTCTAATAGGTCATCCAAAGCCAGATTTGATGGTTCTACAGGCGGCGCAATGTTGATCAAAAACCCAACAACACCATGTTCAGCTCCTCCTGACAAGGAAGGTTGGATAACAATCGGAAAACGTTTTCTGCTATGACTATAAGGGCTTCCAATGCATTAGCCATACTAGGTAGGCGTGACTGTTAGATGTGGTCAGATTTAATGCAATTTGAGTATCTCCTGGTGGACAAAAACACGATGCAAAAATCTATCCTTCAGGAGGAAGAGATGGCATCTTCCGAGATATAAGGGATGTAGCATTGACTGGATTCAGTCAACCGCTGGAGCAGCAGTTTTAAGAAGGCAAGGTTGGTTGAAAGCGACATTGTTTAGACCTGAAGTACAATCAACAAATTTGGATATTCCGTGTAATGGAGAAGCTCTTTCTGGAAAGCCTATTGATGATGTGCTTCAATCAATAAAGGCTGATACGGAAACAGGAAGATCACTAGGAGTACTCCAGCAAAGCCGGTGTAAGTCCTTACATAGTGCTAGGGACAGCAGCCAGTATTCCTTCAGAGAAGGCATTAGTCTAACAGATGTTGGCTATATATCCACCTACACCAAGGATATCACCAGCAATTCACTCCGCTATATTGACCACCAACAATAGTGGCTTTCTCCAGACAACGCAATAAAAGGAAATCCGCTGGTACAGAGACAGGACACGAGTTCTCTAGAAGACAGCGACAAAGTCATGACACTGGTTGCCTATCTTCAGGTAGATCACTTGAATGTAAGAGATACCCTCAACAACTTTTACGAAAACTGGAGATCCATCTCTTTGGGCCGTTGGAGATCACACCCTAGATTTAACTCGGAAACCTCCTTGCAATCCACCTCACAGGTGTTCACATCAACACTTTTGTCTCTTAAAATAATAAATAAGAATGTTTATGTTCAAGGTAGCAATCAAAGAGGTCCCGCATGGAAACAGTCCAGCCTAGGTCCCCCTTGGACCAAAACCAAGCATCCTAGGACCAATTTCGCGGTATCATCCCTCATCAGCCAGGATAGCCTAATGCTGTTCCTAGAATGCTTGTTTGCGGAGGACCTGGCCTGGCAGTTCGGGCTAGACTGTTCCCATGGGAACAGCATCACAACTGATTTGTATATGGCTGGGTCCAAACTGAAATGGCATGGTGAACAAAAAAGGAATGTAGGCCCAGATCTCTGTACTGAGGGGTGAATGTTTGACATTGTTCAGCATTCCGTCCATCAATTGTTCTTTTGTGCAATTAATGAACAACAAGATCACAATGTTTTATTCAAACCAGCAAGGAGAATCGAGATCGCATCTACTGTCCAAGGAAGCACAAGACATTTGGAATTGGTGCTTACACCATAGAGTTTCCATGAAAGTGGAGCATGTGCAAGGGAAGGAAAACCAGTGGGCGGACTTTCTAAGCAGATCGTTCGAGAATGCCACAAATGGGAGATGTTACAAACACAACTTTAGAAAATATTCAACAAATTGGAAAAACGATTTAGACCTCTACCCCACTCAGTCAGTAATGCCAACACTGTGCAAGCAGGTTACTGCACAGGGGATCCTGGAGGAATGCATTCCTGATTGCATTGACAGGAATTTTCGCATACGCCTTTTCACCTCTGCCTCTTATATCATGGGTACTGAACAAATTGCAGAGAGAACCTTGTCGAATTACTCCAATAACTCGGCATGGCAAAGACCATTCTGGTACACTGAACCTATCATAATGTGCGAACAGTAACACATTCCACTCAAGGCTCCTGAACACAATGAGTTCCATCAGTTAAATATCTCTCAACAATACAGAGACTTCGTCAAGCCAGGCACCACATGCACAGTCCTCTCTTTGATAGCCTAAGGATCAGCAGGTGCAGTCCTTGGTGCAGCCTCTCTTGACATGTCTGGGGAACAGCAGGGCAGTCCTCCTTCGGTTTGCTCTCCAGTCCAGACAGGATATAAGGTCTGGGTGCCATATTGTCTGCACAGAAAGTGTCTTTGGGGGATGCTGCGGTTACTAGCTAACAGGCTATCTGGTCCCCTTCTTCCTGATGATAACTTCCTGCGATGTGCAACATTTAGCTATCCCAGAATGCCCACTTCTAAGATGGCATGACTCCTCTCTTGGTGTGTGAATCTTGCTAGCCCACCCTAGAGGTATGGCTACCTGGGAGCTACACGTCCACAGGCAAACCAGTATGGCAACCGTTTTACCCTCTCTGTCCCCGACACCAACCTGTCTAACAGGACAAAAGAGTAGCCCCTCTCATGTGTGTCCACAATTGGCCTTTTAAAGTGGCTTCCGCTTTGAAGCTTGCCTTTTGGGCCCACACTGTGTGTGGCTTCCTGCCAGGGAGAGGTAACTTCTCTTCCAATGCCAGGCCTCTATTATGCTATTTCCTGGGAGTTGTTTACACCCCTTCCCAGGATGGTAGATGGCTGTCTTGTGGCCAGCATCTGTGAATGGCCACTGGAAGACTTTGGCAACAGAGTGGCAACTTCGTTAAAGTTGTGTTTATTAAATTGTTATGTTAAAATCGACT
This sequence comes from Lissotriton helveticus, assembly GCF_964261635.1. Taxonomy (NCBI): domain Eukaryota; kingdom Metazoa; phylum Chordata; class Amphibia; order Caudata; family Salamandridae; genus Lissotriton; species Lissotriton helveticus. Next base: position 268,789,003 of record NC_136065.1, on the reverse strand, counting down.
TGGGCATCAAGTCGAGTTTAATTTAATAATTATTTTGATGCCTTGAAGTACCAACTTTAGTATTCCCATTCAGAAGTTAGCACAGCGGAGTTGGCGGTGTGTAACCCTGTAGCCTTCAATGGGGCTACTACCCTTCCCTCAGTAAAAAGAACAATTTGGGTTTTTTACTGTTTAGGGCATATAAAAATACACGTCCTACTTTAATATACAGCACCCTGCCCTAGGACTCGATATGCCTGCTGCAACGGTGACTTATATATATATTAAAGAGGTAGGTTTAGGCTTTGTCATTAGTTTATATGGCAACGTTGAATTAGCAGTTCAAAACTGCTGCTACCAGTCTGCAGTGGCAGGCTGGGAGACATTACTTACTTGGTTACTCTCAGGATGGCACAATAAGTGCAGTCATGAGCTACAACCTAATTTATAGCCTTTGGGTACCCCTGGTACCTTACTAGGAACTTATAAGTAAGTTAACGTATGCTAATTGAGTATAAACCAATTAAATATTACACTTTAAAGGGTTAGAGCACTGGTGCTGGGGTCTGGTTGCCAGCCATCAGTGCCCTCTTAGTCGGAAAACCAGCTGCATTAGTCCAAAACTTTCGGGTGATTAGGCAAAAAGAAGCATTTCCTTACAAACTCTCAGGTCAGTTCTTTGATCGTTTTGGTTTATTTACAACTCTCCACGTTTCAGAAAATTATTTTTTCGTTGCAAACTTCTCGCCACAGTGAATTGACCGGATGTTTTGTTACTGGTTCAGTAGGCTACTAAAGACATGTCATAGACAGGTAACAAAGACTTCAAAATCAGCCCACAAGAGTTCCTGTACCCCTACAGAGACATTTCCTGGTCAAGCTAGGTCTGAAAACACCCCACTGTCATTTTATAGCTACTGGAGAAAAATGTTCTCATCACATAACCATCCAATCGGCATCTAGGCACCCAGTGAAGCAATGCTCTGCAGGGGACTAACACTCTGCGGATGTTCCGTCCTAGTGCAAGGTTTTGCACTCAGGAACGTCCTGTGTCTTCTCCTCAGAGTGGCATCTAACACATAAATAATGTGGTACACGCACACCTCCAGAACGGACTTCTTTTTAGATGTGTAAAGATGTATGCTTTGAAAATATATTTTAACTGGGCCATCATAGCTGGTCTAAATTTTAATCTTAATGTGTTTTAAGATGTTGCTAGTCTAGCTAATGGGGTCCTTTCCGTTGTAGCTCAACCTATCATAATCCAGATAGTCATGTGTTTTACCATTGGACAATTCTTTGTTAGCATTTTCTACGCATGTACAAGTGAGACCGCATCAGTGTACAGGGTGTTACTATATTTTCTCTCAGCGTGTAAATATCTCGCTTGTCCCTGTACCAAGAACAGGATTAGAATGCATTCTCAGTTTTAAGTGAGTTGTCTTTGCTGGCCGTATGCAAAAACAACAATTGATGGACAGAATGCAGAACAATGTCATACATTCACCCCAGTACAGGGATCTGGGCCTAAATCCATCGTTTTTTTGCACTCCACACCGTATCCCAGGTAATCTTGAGTGCAAAATGTGTAAATAATACGTTTGTTGTGGTAGTTGCATTACTGTTTACTATCATGTCCAGATTTAGATATTTGAAGAAAACATGAACAATCATGTACAATAACCGAGATTGTGCATTTAAGGTTAGTCGCCCTAACGGCCTCCAACTTGAACAGCATCAGCAAAAAGCGTTGCCAAAAGTCAGTAGGTGAGACCTATTAGGTTTTCCAGTGCCCTCTTTTACTTGTCTCCGTGTGGGAGTATTACTGCTACCCTTTAAATGCACTCTAATCACCAGTGGGTGGACATTTGCGGCAGTTTGGTCGATGTGCTTTTTCCGCTCTAAAACCAGGCTCCTGCATCTGAATATGTTTAAACATTTGACTGTTTGTATTTTGTTGCGACAGCACAAATGGCATTCCTCTGAGCGAAGTTAAAGTATTTGAACCTTGCTATTTTTTCTTTTGTTTGTAGGATCATCGGTGTTCCAGCCACTACCCCTTAGTGTCACACGAAGCACTGATAGCATGAAGCGCCTGTTGGTATGTATACGACCTCTGTGGGTCGATAATTGAACACGTTTTTTTTTTATGGCTAATGCAATAAACTATCTGTGCACTATTTGTGTCTTTTGATTCACTGCAGAACAGTTTTGTGTTTAAAACTTTTATTGGGTTCTATAAAAAAAAGTAGGATATAAGAAATTTTACAAAAAATAGGGGAAGGTAATAAACCAAATAATACTACTGGTGCCGTCACCTAAATGGTACAGTTGTGATGGACTTTTTTCTTGGCAAACTGTCCTTTCATCTCAAAACCTGTTGTCTTTGCACGCTCCTGTTAACATCAACTATTGTCTTATTTGGTACCTTTCTCGAGTGTTACTAGCCAGTAACTAAACTTCACCAAATAAATCAAGGAAATTACATACTTTTTAGTACAAGAGGCGAGCATTGCTCCATTTTAAAGCTTACTCGCCACCAAAAAAGTGAAATCTATCACTGGTTTAAAATAAAACGTATTTTAAGTAAATTCAGATAGCCAGTCCATGATCCTCCTGATAACTTTCAACTTGCTTCAACCAAAAAAGCTTTGGAAGCCATAGCCTTTGTAGTCTAGTGAGCACCAAAACAGGAAGTATCCACAGCAGCGACCTGCATGGTCCATGGAATCCTTTGCACAAGGAGTAGACCAAGACGTTGGGTCAAACGACTTCAGAAGGGAAATAAATAGTTGCTTCTCTTTCGGCATTCAAACCTCCATAATATCTGCTCATACTACGGGAAGGAATAAACTTCACACAATGTAGGGCTGCTTGGAAAGTCCAGGTAAATGATCAAGTGAGTATTGGACTTAATTCTTCTTGAAACTGTAAATGTTACTCACTCTAGAGTACACGCTGTTCTTGCTTGGTCCAATGTTGTCACATCAGAAACTCCTCTGCAGGATATATAAGATGCAAAAGCATAACCTAACCTGACAGTGCTCCCTTCCAGATGACCATCATTGTCCGGCCAGTTCTGAAATGACACGTTATTCACACAAATTGGATCCCATGCTTTCAAGGGCCTTAACCAGTGTAATCGTATCCAACAGATGACACCCCAACGTATGAATATCAGTCGGAACACTGACCACCGTGGTTTGGCCTACTGAGATATCTGATTTGTATGAACATCCCGTGCAGTAGGCCTTTCTGTCCTCTGCCGACTGGGACAAAATATATCTTCAAGACATGCATACCATCTGGCATAACAGGATCGAGTTCCAAGCAATTTGTAGGTGGTAGTTCTCCAGATTTTTGATGTTTTTCTCTTTCCGGTGACAAACTTCCAACCTAGACTCAGGATTAAAGTCTGCTTGCGGACCATGTGGTCCTTCTCACCTCTGATAGGCTGAGCGCCACTGGCAGAGTTCCTTCCTGAAGTGATTCATATACTGTAGGGCACAGTAATGAGCAAATTCGGAAATATCACCTGTAAGGATGCTGCTAAAAGACACATAGTACTGGCCAGAACACTTAGGGAGACTTGCAATGTTCATCAGATCCTACTTGATGGCTGCTATCTTGGCCAACAATAGCTGGAGGGTTGTTTTTGCAGAGTCCCCCATAATCCTCAGGAAACCGATAATCCTTGTGGTTCCAAATTAGATTTTTTTAAACTTAATTTATTGAGTTTTATTTGGCATGTTAAGTGCCCAAAATCATCCCATCAATGCCTGGCATTTCTGCCACATCTTCAACATGAAATTACACAGGACCACAAGATTAACACCCTTAAAGGACCTTTCATGGTTTGCCGTGCCCCAGAGTTATTCCATAGTACTCCCACCAGGTCCCCATATTTTCGCATGTTTGTAGGGGCATCCCCTCGCTCTGTATTTCGGCTCCTCCATCTTTGTACACCAGTTCATCACTCCCTGCCAGTTCATTAGTTTACCTGCCTGTGATTCGAATTGTGTTATGTGTTCCTTAATGCCAAAAGCGTAGAGAGGCCTTCCAGGCTCTGCTTGGCTCACCTGCCTCTCATGTCTTCCAGCACAGCCAGGAGAGCCACCCTGTGGGTCAGTTTGAGGGTGGCCTTGAGGACCCTGACAATTCCCGCTCAAATGACCGCCAATATGGTGTAAGCGTAGGTTATGACCAGACCATGTGTTAGAAGTCTGCCTGTGGGGCCGCGCTGCGAGGACAATTAGGGGATGGAAGGTTGCCTGCATGTCCAAATCCGGCGAGGTGTGAAGTATGTAATATGGAGGTAGTTCTGGTGTGTTAAACATAGTTACGAGGAGATGGTGAGTGTGCGGGGGCCAAACAAGCTTCCTTCCAGTCTGCCTCATCTGGCGTGCCCACCCATTCCTTCCATTTGTGTTTGAGGGGGGAGAATTTGTTGGTGCATTGAGTTAATCATTTGTATATTTGGGAGATCCCTCCCTTTCTCATTGGGCTGAGTTGATGTTTAGTTCCCAGGGGGCTGAAATCTGGGAGATCGTGTAGCATCGGGTTGTGGACAGGAAGTGCATCTCGATGATGGAAATATTTATTACATTTTGTAGTGGATAAAGGGAAGTGTGAATGCCGTTCCTGAAAGGACACCATCACTGAGCCGAGCCAAACACCCCTTAGATGGGATATCCCAATCCCAGCCTAAGCCAAGTCTGGTGGCTTATTGGACTAATGTGTCTACTGTAGGAGAATGTGTTTGAACTCATGGTCACAGGTTCAAATACCAGCAGGCTCACTCAGCCTTTCATCCTCCTGAGGTGGATAAAATGAGTACCATTGAGTTGGGCAATAATAAACATTGGTTATACAGTGCCAAGATGCCCATGGGTGAATGAGCGCTTTACTCATACACTTGTTATGTTATCCCACTTGACAAACCTCTCTAGTTAGGCATCCTGTTGAAGCCAAGTACATCGCCAAAGTGGCGTCAACTGGGTGGGTTTCTTGTCCCATCAGTCGATTTGCCCCTTGGGAAATTCACTGTAGTCTGGAATGGGAGATCCCGTTGAATTGGTCCGTCCTACAGCTTGTTTGGCTTCGTAGGCACGTTCATTCCACACCCCCATTTAGCCAGTCATTAATTACAAACAAGTGAGATGCCAAGTAATAGAATCATATATGTGCCATGCCTGGTCCTCCTTATGTAAAAAGGCTCAGCGTCCCCCTCTCCGCCTTACTCCGCCACCACCGTTTGCCTCCACCTGCCTCAGCACGCCCCTCCGCAGCGGATCCTCCTCTCAGCTGCTGCTGCAACCGTCCAGATGGGTGGGAGGGTCAGGAGCTTCACTAAGGCTTGATTGTCACCTTGGCGACTCTGCCCATTCCTAAGCAAATCAGATTTTAACATTGTGAATTCTAAGCCGTGCAATAAGTCAATTTCCATCTAAACAGTTCAAATCAGCAAGTCCAGCTTCTGGGCCATACAAATTAGGTTATTTAAGTCGTTCTCACCTCTTCAACTTTCGGAAGGGCCACTAATGGTTTCAGATGCTTTGGAAAAATCGAGGGGTGGACTACTTGCAGAATGCATACTACTTTAAGTTTCAGATCTTTCCCTGCCAGTATGCCTGTAGGAACTTTTGAAACTTCGATTGGGTAGGGAGGGGAGGGGGTTGGGGAGCTTAAACTGTAATCCTGAGGTTAGTATCTTGTAAATCTGATCTGTCCATCCATTCTCCCTGCAACAAAATGTCCTTTTAATAGGTAGATCCTGGTCCATCTAGCAATGCCTGTATACTAGCCAAGTGTTAACAGGTTTATGATTCGGCAAAGCCACCTTCTTGTGCTCCAAAAACCGATGGTAGATAAATAGCCATTGAATGGCTCCTTGGTCCACTTGCATCAATCTGTTCTCTTCTAACCACTTTTGCTCCTGCAGGGGAAAAATTGAGAACTTGGCTTGGAGATTCTGTTAAACTCTATCCTAAAACTTTGTATCGTCTGTATGAACCAAGCATCCCAGGTGATTCCTCACCACCTGTGGCATAAGCACAACCACTGTCTAGGTTGAAGTGTAAGCTTTATTTAGCCCCGGTAGAGTCTGGAAGAACTTCCCACGTTTATTCACAAATGGCTTACCAAAAGCATACAGGTGTGTTCGGGAAGGCATTTAAGGAGGCAAATCCCTCTAGTGTGGAGTCCACCCTAACCAGAATGGAATTTCACATTTTGTTTCAAATGGTACAATTTGCTTTTTAAATAAGGCGCTGTGCTTCTGTCCACCTTGCAAAGATATCCAGTCCAATGGTGCCGCTTCCAACATTTCCGTTATTTTAGACAACGAACGTAATGAGTTTAGGAAATTATCCTGACCACCCTGCAAGACCTGCCTATTCTCTTCTCTGGATCCTTATTAAACTTCCTGATAAATGTTACTGTCTTAATTGTAGTAAAAGATATCTTGGCCTCCACTGAGGTCCTTATGTCGTCAGGCAGCTCCCGATCTTTTTCCTTGAGATTGCACTGCTGCACTTGGGCATAACTGGCGTGCTTTGTTGGCGGTGCCCATTCCAAAGGTCTACGGTGACTCTGGTCATCCTGGTTGAATATGTAATCCTCAAAGCCTTTCACCAGAACATCGTTTCTCTCCTCTTTTCTGTCTGAGTCATGGTCATGCTTTCCTCTCTTCTCTTCAGTGTTGGATGAACGCCACTCATAGGACCTCTTTCATCAATATCTGAATTATCCTCCTCAGGCGAGGTTAATTTCTTTCACGTGGCTGTATGTCCGGAACAGGCATGTTTTTTGGAGTGGCCTGCTAGTCGTCACTAATTAGAGTGCCTGTGTAATTAAGCTCCCTGGTGTCATGAAAGCCCATTCGAGCTTTCAGCCATATCGAACTCTACAGGTGGACATCTGTTAAACTGCATGTGCCTGTGCTGGGATTTGGATCTACCTCACTGAGGATTAGCTCTTACGCTCTGTCTTGGGGTGGAAGACAAAGCCAAAGTTTTCTAATAACGGGCACAACCTTTCAAACTGAGTGCTATCTGTAGAAAGCATTCACCACGGTTAAACCCAAATCAAAAATAAATGGGGTCTCATCACCTCTAAAAACTGTATGCATCCCCACTGATGTGGGGTATGTCCACAAGGCACTGGTGTAATGTTCTCTCCAATGAGGTATAATCCGTTCAATCAAAATGTAAATCAAATCAAGAACAACTGTTTCGTGGAAGTTTAATTTCTTCCTTTTATTTCTTCTCGATATCGGTTGATTTATGTAGGTAGTTTAAACACTACATGTCCCAACATGCATTTCATTGGTCCCGATGCGTTTCGGCCAACATGGTCGTCGTCGGGGGACAATCTGAAAATGATAATCAGAGCCACTGCTCAATATACTGGGAGAAAACCACTGGTTGTAATAAAAATAAATTCTTACTGCTTTGTCTTAACATAGTGTTAAAGAAATGATCTCACATGCGTGTTGATATCATGCTCCGCCAACTACAATCTGAAAGAACGTGTCTGTGTCTTACAGTGACTAAAAGAAAACTGTTTAATTGTGATGTGACATGCTCCATCGATTCCAAAACAGGGGAAAAAAGTGCGTCTGTGTCTTAAAGTGAATTAAAAGAATGAGTGATTATGGTTACAAAAGAACCCATAAATAATTACATGGATAGCGTGTGCTTGCCGTAAGCATAGCATTAGTGAAAGCGTGTACTTGCTGTTGACATCGTCTTTAAACCAGCTCGTATAGACAAGCTGCTTGTGCACCGTAAAAAACTCGCACTGCCACTTACTCGTGATTAGGTGAAATCTAGTTTCAACGTTCAGGACATGGGTGGCGCCAATCCAACTGATACATCCTGTGCGTTGTGCGCGAGTCAAAGTTAAACGTTTGAGAGTGGCTAAAAGAGATGACAGACTCAGTCCATGCTCTTCCCAATGGATACAGTGAAAAGACTTCTATACCCTGTGATATTATGTTATTAGGTGTTTATGTTAATTTGGACGTGTGCTATTATGAGTGGTGCTGAACAAAAAGAGGTGGATAATATTTATGAAAAATGTGAGATTAATAAAACCTGTTGAATTGGAAAATCAGAGAATGCAAGTTCATGCTGATACAAGTTAATCAATAAATGTGTAACCGATGCTAATTTACAAATAGCATTGGAATTCCATCCAGTCATTTAACCCGTTAGGTTTTAAAGAGTTCAAGAGTCGTATCCAATAGTTATCACGTTGCAAGAGGTAGATATGGTTGTCTCTACCCTCCTGCTTCTCTACTGTTTCCAAGACACATTTTAATTGCCAAACGTTGTGTTTTGCTTCAATGAAATGGTTTGCTACCCTTGACTTCAATTGTTTTGTCCTTATGTTGCTTTTATGTTCATTCACTCGTGTCTTTAGTTTCCTTTCTGTTTGGCCAATGTATACTTTCCCGCAGGGGCACTTCAATAGATAGATGAAGTTAGTTGAGTCGCATGTAGCGTTCACTTTCAATTTAATGTTTTGGCCTTTCATGGGGTGTGAGATATTTGGTCTTGTGATGACAGTCAGTCAAAGCTTTTATTTCGGTTAAGAACCATAAAAAGACAGTTTACAATTTCATAGTCTAATTTAAGAAAAAAGAGAAGTTAAGAGCTATTTAAAAAGATCACAATAAAAACTGTGTCATAAAATGTACAAAAGGATAATAAAAGCAATACAAAATCAATACACCCATCTCATGATAACAGACATAAAATAGTAGGTAGGGCCCCACACAGTGAATACCTCTACCATAGTCGAGAGAAAAACCCTTAGCTGTTGGGGAGTGTTTTTGGGCTTCCTTTTAAAATTGCACATCTAATATGCCACATGGATATAAGGAACCTTGATGTTGCGAACACGGCCAAGGCCGTGGTGTCCGTTCTTAGAATTCTCAGCACTACCCTAAAGTCTCTGAGACCCCTGGACCTGCAATACTGAACTATCCATTTGGCCCTCGCACCGCGGTACGAGGGGCAGAAGAGCAGAACGTGCTGATCTGTCTCCTCTGCCGCCCCACACCCGGTGACATTGTTACAGGTATTGCAGTTCCAGCATGGAACCGTTCCTTTGCATACTCTTGAAAGAGGCTGATCTATGGGTTGTTTGATGATTTCTCCCACATTTTTGCCCCGTGTGTACGCAAAAATGGGCTCCTGATCAAATACCTGATTGAAGTCCGGTTCAAGTTTCAATAGTGACCAATGTTTATTGATAATCTTTTCATACGTACTGCTCATTGGTGAAAATTTGGACACTACGGTTATGCGGTCTTGTGTAGATTTTTCTTTGAAGGTCAGTGACTCTTCTCTCGATACTAGTTGACAACGATTTTCTGCTTGTTTCAAAATTTCATCTGGATATGCCCTTGTTCTAAATCGCTGTAGCATCTCCCCTGTGCGTTCCATTCTAATCGTGGGATCCGAGACGATCCTTTTTTACTCTCAATAGTTGTGTGAAGGGTAAATGTTGTTTCAAAGAACGTTGATGGAAACTTCCATAGTACAAGGTGTTGTTTCTGTCGGTTTCTTTTCTATACAGATCTGTTGCGTATTCCATGTCTTTTTTGGTGATCCTAACATCTAGATATGTAATCGAGTAATCCTGAATTTCATAGGTGAACTGTATTCTACCATCTATTTCGTTTAGTTTGTTGAGTTCGTTTTCATGCTCTGTGGCTGGACCATTCCAAAGGATTGAAATGTCATCTATAAACCTCAAGAACATTTTAGTATATTTTGACATCACCTTTGACATACTCCCTGTTTAGGTTAGTGTAACAAAGCTACCTAACTGCCAGCGGAGACCGAAATCATCTGGGACATTTCATAAACACAAGTGCCCACCATCCAAGAGATCCCCCTGCACTTCACCAGCGTATGTTCCAGTCACCTGTGCAGCCACTCCAGTGCCTTGTGTGTGTTCTTAGTACTGCACTGTGAAGTGATCCATTGTTTTTCTTCAATAAGCATGCTATGTGGTGAACTTAACATTCAGATAGCACCTGTAGCGAGCTCAACTCCTCTCAGATAGGGAGAGTGGACTGATACGAAGTGTACCCGCGCCGCAGGCATGATGATGCAGTTTGGTGAATTTTTCACCCATCCAACTGTAAGAACCCTTAACCACCTCCAATCACAAATTGCAAGATTGGGGAATCTGTTGGGAAGGGCTGTCAGAGTTGGGCAGGGTTGCCTCACCTCACAGTAGATTCAGCCTTCCTAGCTTACTTCGGTGGGATAACTGACACCAAAACCAAGACAATTTAAAGTCTAGATAAAAACAATGAGATTTGACAAACCTGATGTTACAAATTGCGGACTACTGTACTTTAAACCGCTTTGCACAATAAACAGCTCAAGTTTACCAGTAAAGCAGAGTCAAGATGAGGAAAAGGCTACTTAACTGTCTGAAACAGCAGAAACGATAGAGGTGAAAAGACCACCTACTCAGAAAAGTCTAGAACTAAGTGTGGCTGCTAAGCTATCCAGGCATGCTTTTGATGATGGTTTCCCTGCCTGAAATACACATAACCATGGATGTGAGAGAATCCGGTTGTGACAGCAATAATTCTCCCACTGATAGCGAGATAAATTTCGACCGATCTGGTAAAATTGAGTGCCCCCCTACTTCCTCTCTGTGGCAATCTCTTCTGAAGCTTTGCCCTCAGGTGAGAGGGTTTCAGTCAAACTACTGGAGGGCTAATCATTGGCAATGGGCTGTACCTGCCACTCAACCATGTGTTGTACTAGACTGAGAGTAGTAATCTGAGGTCATGTCATATGGCTGTTTTAACTAATTATGAAGCATGTTGTTACCCACACTAGCACGCTGTGCTAGACCGAGTCAGTTTATTTAATAGTGGCAAAAATAAGGTAGATGTACTTGTAACACTGGGATTAATCGGAGCTCGGTAGTTCCTCCTTAAAAGACCTGTGTGACATTCACATAATTAGCTTTTGTGTAATTTATGTGAAATTAAGTAAATAGTAAATGTAATTACACAAATGCAAATCCGTCATTTCGTGTTATATTTTAGCTAGAAATGTCTGTGTCAATTTTTGACAAGTGTACACATTTAAGCAAACGCATAGCGAACAGCAGCTTCTTACATTCTGTTCCTCGATTTGCTGAAATTTTTTATCGAAGAAAATACACGTAATTACACAGAGTGGGATTCAGGCGAAATTTTTAGAAAGTTTGTATAGCAAGCATAACGCAAAACCGCCGAAATTCTGCTAATTACATTTTCCTAATTAATATTTTGTCAAGTTTTTTGCTTATGTTCGTTCTGTTTTTTTTTTTTTGGTGAGCTGACTATGAAAGGGGACAACTCTGCTGTGATGTGCAGTAGAGAAGCCTAACCACCTATGCCACCTCCTATCAGGATGCACCAAGATGAAGTCAGACCAAGATATTCGTTGTCCTGTGTTCGAGGTGCAGCTCCTTAAAAAATCATAATTTCATGCACTGCAGATAACACATCGAATTGTTTCTTGGTGTAGTGATGAAGCCACCCGGTCTGTGCAGGTACTACGCACACGCATCCACGCACCCAGAGGGCGGGCTCGCCCTAGGGGTTAACTAAAGGGGCGTGAGACCGCTCTGGGTCTTTGCCTAGTACTAGTATTAACGTGTGGTTGTCCCTTCATTACTGTGGCCGTGAGTCAGAGGCCTACTGGCGTTCCAACCGCCGCTTCCTCAGTAGGCGGTCTCAGCTGCCCACGATCGGCCTGGTCAGGCAATGGCTGCCCCCCTGCCACCATTCAGTGAGCTCTCAGACCCCTCCACGGCCGCATCGCGCTGGAAATACTGGATCGCCGCTTAGACCACTACTTCGTGGGCGTGCGAGAGACTGATGGAAAGGTGAAACGGTGCTACGGAGGTGGCGAGTTGTATGATCTTTTCGAGATGCTGCCCAACACTGGACCGGACGATGACTACAGTGGGGCGGCTGCAGCCCTTAATAGGCACTTTGACCCCCAGATAAACCCTGACTTCGAGCGCTTGCGACAGGCCACACAAGGGAAGTCTGAGACCATTGATGCCTTCTATGCCAGCCTGAGGAAGTTGGCGAGTCCCTGCACGCTGCCCGATCAGAGACAGGAGATTTGGGTGCAGATAATCCAGGGGCGTTGTTCCGTTACCCTGCGCCACCTGATACTCCGCCAGCCGGTTATCAGTTTGGACGAGATCCTCGCCAGGTCCCACGAGCTGTCCAACGCTTGAGCGGACGAGATGGAGGCAGCACTCAACTGGCCTACGCCACAACCAGCGCCGAAGCGATCACCCGTGATCAAAGAGGAGAGGGTGGACGTCATCCAGAGACGACCGGGACTGCCAAGAGGGGCCGCGAGGCCGCCCCATAGAAGTGAGCGTGGGTTGTGGCCTGGACCACCCTCCAGCGGGGAGGTGTTTCGCAAGAGGGAAGACATATTTCCAGTGTGGTAAACTCAACCACTTTGTGAAGGTTTGCAAGAGTGGCCGGCCGAGGACGAATGCCCCAAACCCACGTGGCACGACGACAGCGGTGAGACAGATGACACTTAAAGACACGCTGGATCAGGTGGACACCACCCCGCCAAGGTTAGAACTCCACCCCGACAGCAGGGACATCACGACCTTCTCCACCCACGTGGGGCTACGTTGGTACAAACAGCTGAGTTTTGGGGTGTCCTCTGCCGCAGAGGTGTTTCAAAATGCAATAAGGGAGACGCTAACTGGACTGCAAGGGGTTATAAATTTGAGTGATGACATCCTTGCATACTCCAAGACACTGGAGGAGCACCATATGCATCTCAGGGCCAACCTCCAACGATTAGCCGAGAATGGACTCACCCTGCACCAAGCCAAGTGCTCCTTTTACCACGAGTCAGTGGATTTCTTTGGATATGTTTTCTCCAGGGAGGGCCTACGCGTTGATCCGAAGAAGGCAGGGGCCATTTGATCTGCCCCAAGGCCCACGTCGCCAACGGAGGTCCACAGCTTCCTCGGGATGGCCACGTATTGCGGCTGTTTTATTCCCAATCTGGTGTCTCTCTCCGAGCTGCTCCGAAACCTGACGAAGTCTGTCCAGCCATGAGTCTAGTCCGCAGAAGAAGATCTGGCATTCCCCAGATCAAGAGATAGGCAGTCCAGCTGCAGGCCTATCACTTTGACGTTGTTTTTCGTCCAGGGGTCAACAACCGTGCCGACTTCCTGTCGCGACACCCCGGCCCGCTGTGCCGTCCATGCGGGTGTCCGATGAAGACTGCACCGAGGAGTACGTCAGGATGATTTCTCTGGAAGCCTGCCCAGTGGCCTTCACACTTGAAGACATTGGAAAAGCGACTGAATCTGACGAATGCCTAGTTAAGGTCAAGACCACGCTTGCCAACAGGAACTGGCGGCACTTCCTTGATGGAGTCAGCGCACTAACAGCAGAGGAAAGGCTGTTCAGACAGCAATTGTGGAACGCTCAGAGCGAGCTCAGTGTGGGCCTCCATGGAGTTGTGCTACGAGGAACCACCCTCGTGATTCCGAGTAGTCTTCAAGAGAAAGTGGTTCATTTGGCGCACCAAGGGATATCAAAGACCAAAGCCAGGTTAAGAAGCAAAGTCTGGTTCCCAGGAATGGATACCATGGCGAAGAGGTTATCAGCACCTGCCGCTCGTGCAACATCACGGGGGTGACCCAGCACCTCATCCGGTGATCACAGAGGATCCATGCCTGGAACCCTGGACTAAAGTAATTGTCGACTTTGGGTCCTTTCCTATTGGCCGAAGCACCCTAGTCCTCGTGGACTCGCATTCAAAAATCACAGTGGTGGAAATTGTGGCATCAACAGCTTTTCCGCACGTCAAGACTGCACTTGAGCACATCTTCGCCCTGATGGGATTGACGGAAGAGATCAAATCATACAATGGTCCTCCATTTCAAGGTCGACAGTTCCAGGAGTACTTGGCCTCTAGGGCCATTCGACATCGCAAGATCATGCCTCAGTGGCCTCAGGCAAATGGTGAGATGGAGCGGTTCATGCGTACAATGAATCGAGCTCTCCAGATTGGAGTGGAAAGAGGAGAGGAAGCTGAACAGTGCCTTCAGCAATTCCTGAGTACCTATCGTCAGACGCCACACTGCACCACCCACTGTGTACCAACTCACCTAGTGTTCAGAAGAGCGCCAAGAGACAATGTCCCTGCGGACGCATTGTGGAGTCCTCCAGCGCTGAACCCAGAAGCCATCCAAGCTCGGCAGAAAGTGATCAATGACAAAGCAAGTCAGGATCGAAGAGAGAAACCGATGAACATCCGAGTTGGGTACAGGGTAATCGTGAAAGAACGCTATTCTGGCTGGAAGGATCGCACCCCGTATGAGCCGGAAGTATGGGAAATTGTCAATGTGCAGGGTACCATGGTGTCGGCCATGTGTGGAACTCGTGTGGTCACCAGGAACACGTTGTGGTTCATGTAGATGGACTGTGACCCTAGGCTGGAGAAAGGTGCCACTGGAGGGTCAGAAGATGAAGAAGCAACTGCCCTGATGAGCACTACCATCAGCAGCCCGGCGCCCATGTCAGGGCAAGTAGTAGAAGAGTCAGGAGGATGCGGAGAACAGCGCAGCCGGGGGGCCAGGTCCCCCGAGGCAGGAGAAGGAGCCAGGGAGACTGGAGCAGAGAAGAACTCCCAGAGCCAGAAGCATGGTCTCCGGCTGAACCCAGCCCCCAGGCAAAGATTGAAGGACTTTGAGTGGCGTGTACAGAAAGACTGAGGTTAAAGACTTTGAAGGACCTTGGTATCTGAAAGATTGGAGGGATGTAGTGACGGAGCCACCCGTCCCGTGCACGTACTACGCACACGCATCCCGAGGGGTTAAATAAAGGGGCGTGAACCGCTCTGGTCTTTGCCCAGTACTACTATTAACTGGGGGTTGTCCCTTCATTACTGTGCCAAAAATAGGAGAGTGGTCCTCCTCACCAAAGGGACAGGACACAATAATGACACTAAGTCAAAGAAAATTCCCTCTGGGTCTCTTTAATAGCAAAATAAGACACTTAAAACGCACTCACACTTCACTCATATCCAAACTATTCAATTGCCAAAGGATAGTATATAAATGTTTTATTCACCAGGTGAATGCGCAATTAAAAATCCATGTTTTATATGTATCAAAAAAAGTCAATAAAATATTTGAGTGCATTTTATTGTATGATTGTGTACATTTTATTGTTTAATGAATTTAATTGACATATTTTTTTGATACATATAAAACATGGATTTTTAATTGCGTATTCACCTGGTGAATAAAACATTTTTTTTTTTGTAGAGTTTTATATAGCGCGAACTAGACCATCCTTTGGCAATTGCAATAGTTTGGATATGAGTGAAGTGTGAGTGAGTTTTAAGTGTCTTAGTATGCTACTGAAGAGACCCAGAGGGAATTTTCTTTGACTTACCTTCATTACTGTGGCCATGAGTCAGAGGCCTACTGCTGAGTCCCGTGTGCCCAGTCAGGCCTGGACACTACACTTGGCAATCAATACCGAGCTTTATTATTATCCCAATCAGTAGTTCTTATTCTATCGACATTGGGAACATTAAAGGCCAAATTGGCCATGCACACATTTGAACGTGTAACTTTAATTTTATACAAACATATATATGCAACTTGCGAGATGACGTCCGAGCTATTGTGCCAGGTAGGTTTATTGGTGTGGGCAACCTGATAAACAAATGTCATGGCAGACTTTTCACCACTGCCCCGTCTGGTTCTATGCGAGCGCTTTAGTGATTATTTAGGAAGGTATTCTAATTTTAAAAGCACGTTGTTTTCAGCTACTTTGTAAGGTAACCAAACTTTCTTAGTTCTCATCAGTTTTTCAAAAAAGTAGAGTTTTTTCGAGATTAACATTTGAAACAATTGTTCTGATGCAGAAAACCCCTTGCATTTGAATTCAAGTTAGCTCGAATGGATCCGCGCCCATTGTTGATCTAGTGTTGACTTTAAGAAGTCTTGTAAAGACCGCATCAGATGTAAACACCGTGCGTGTTCGGGACGCACTTCTCTCAGCCTCCGAGACACGGCCTGAGGAGGCCCCATCACAAAAGTGCTTTGTGGGCCTGCAGGATTCAAAGGGGACAAACAGTGGCATCGGCCGCTCGAGGGCCGGGGAGGCGGGACTGAGAGAATACTAAACAGTGAGAGGAATTTTGATATAAAGCGCCGCTCTTCCCCGCCGCGGAGCTGGCAGGAAGCCGCGGCCTTATCGTGGCCAGGCACACGGCGCGGAGCAGGCCCGGAGGTGAGAGGCGGCTTCCTGCCATTCTTCCCTGGAGCCGGTTCCCAGGGCGCCCATGCCAGCGAGCACTCGGCCGCGCTCTGCTGTCCGGCGACCAGAGTTCACCGCCGCCGCGCTGGAGGATACCTTTTTATGGGCGAGCAGCGGGATTTACAGACGCTGAGCCATGAACCGCGTCCCGGGGATGTGCAAGGTGTGCTCGGAGCGGCGCTACCGGCAGGCAAGTACCGCGAGAGTATGAGAGTACCGCGAGAGTACTGGTGGCCTCAGGGGCCCGCCGCTGTCCTGTCCGGAAGTTGGAGCTTTGTTGACGGGTCGGGGTCTCTCGGAGGCCTGTGTAGGTGTGACAGAGACTGCGAGGTGTGCTGACAGGCAGCGCCTATAGGGCAGGGGGGAGTCAGGCGGAAGTCCGATGACACCTCAGATATGTGTAGGGCAGTGACAGTTGCCTGACTGTCGGGCTACACCACTAAGCCTCAGAGGTGGGATATTGACATTCTTGAATTGGGTATACAGTATACCTCTACAAGAAGCTAGGGTTGGGTCAGAGTCAGCCTCATGCCAGGTCACAATTCAGAGGCTTCTATCCGAATGCTTGGTTATTGTTTATTTATTTAATTTATTTATTTAATATATTTTTATAAAGCGCAGACTTTACCCGAAGGTGTCAGAGCACTGTACAATAGATCCAGTTACGTTACATGAGAGAAATGGAAACAAAAATGGAAACAAACATAGCAGGCCATAGAAACAAAACAACGCAGGCAAAACATACACAATATTTAACACAGCAAGCATAGAATGTACAAACAAAATATAAATATATATGACACATTTACAATGACTGAAGAACTTCCTGGCGGGGTCTGGGAAGGAAGGAATTAGTTCTGAAAGTGCTTAGGAATAGAAGAAATTTGAGGTCCGCTTTGAAGATCTGGATGGAGGCCACACCTCTGAAAGGTGTAATGTTAGGATAAAGTAGTGCTACAGCCTTGATGCTCTGCGGCTGAGACAGAGTCCGACTCATGCCGATGACCCCTTAAAGGTATAGTGCTAAGCCCCCGCCAGTATGAAGTCATGATACACTACACTTTTGAAGAGTGCAGGGCTAGAATAGTCAGGCGTTTGTCAGACGATACCCCTTAAAGGTGCACCGTTGGGTCAGTCGTATGTTAGTCTGCACCTCGGGGGAGCCTTGTAGGGATGGGGTACATTCAGTCGAATGCCACACTACTACTCTGAAAGAGACAGGTGGTGCATATTACCGATTTTTCTCCACCCCTACATGACTTTTAATACATTGGAATGCCTGAAACCCCCTGGATTTTTCCACAGGGCTTGACAAGGTCATCTTCGAGCTATGTTTTCATGCTGTCATTTATTTTTTATGAGGAAGTGCTTGTTTTGCTAATGTGTTTTCTCTTGCATGGCTAAACGATGCGGTTCGCATAACTGAGCACATTATGAAATCAATGAGAATGTATATATAGTGTGCCAGGAAGTGAAACTTGTATCACAGCACAGGCCAACTATCAGGACGCAGTGCAGACAGGGTTGATAATTCCTGATTTTGGTTAGGATCAGTTCTGACTTTTAGGGCGGCATGATCAAGATTGTATACATTTTCCCAGTGCACAGAAGAACTAAAACGAAATATACAGAAGGTTAACATCAAAGTGTGTCTAAACCAAATGAGAGGCAAGCTTGCTCAGAACTCTAACAGAAACGCCCTATGACTCTGCAGGCCAGTTTGCTTGTACGATACCATTTTATTCTTGTTAAGTAAAATAAAGGTCAATGAAGCTAGTTCATTCAAGATGACAAGCAAATCTGAAGCATTTTTATGGGGAGGATTCCTCAGCCTTCCTATTTTCTTCACAGGAATGGGATGTTTGTTAAACCTATATAAATGCTGTTGCAGTCCTGTGTTTTTATAATACTTCATATAAACTTGTAATATTTCCTTGAATTAAGGATAAAGGGTGAGTAGTTAACATGAATCCCTGTAACAAATGTCTAATTTCACGGAGCTATGACTCCAACTGTTAGTGATTAAGGACCTCAGAGTACGGCTATTATATTATAATATAGAATGTGGCTCAGTGGGTTGACTCCTTGGTTTTATTAGGAAGGATTGCAGATTTATAACTCGTACAAAGTGTATGTTATTTGCAAATCCGCTTCAGCGATGAGGCGAGAACACATTCAAACGTGCACACTAATGCAAAATGTGCCTCCGTTTTCCTATCCATACAGCGCACAGGCGTCACCGTTCCTGCACAGCACTCACTATACATTGCATTCCAGATCTGGTTCACTCTGCTGTTCTGGACAGCGCTCCCTGCACACATTAAAGATCAGCCCACGCAGGACACACTCTAACTTTGGAGGCATTTGTGGGCGTGAGTGGCCAGCAGCAACTACATTGTAAAGAAAGAAACGTACACCTTTAGAGTGGTTGTGGCTCCCCTGGCCCTTTGCAGTTGCAATCCCGATGTGAAACGAAGATCTGGGATTGCTTTCATATGTATACAAGAGAAATGGCGCTGCTTTGTGGACCCCTGCAGTCCTGATTTTTCACACGCCAGGGCTTCATCTGTGACTAATTGGAGTGAAAGGGGAGCTGGGGGGGATGGTGGGGGCGGGGACTGCATCAGAATACTCGTGGTGGGAGGTGCAAGGGTTTCATGTGTAAACATACAGAAGAGGAAGGAGAGATGTACGGGAGAGACCTTTAAATACCACAGAGATGTGGCCTCGTTAAAGCAGGAAGAGCCATGGTGGTTCAAGTACTTTGTTGATATAAACCGAACAGGGGCATAGGCCACCGACATGTAAATACATCCGGGTTATGCATATAGTCAAGAGGATGATCATACTGTGTTAGGTGTCGCTCTAGGACAAGGTGTTATGGCATAAAACATATCGGAAGGACCAGGAGTGACCTAAGAATGCTCTTTCCATGAAAAAGTGTGCTACTATAGCGAACACACTTCAAGTGGTCTGGTCGATTAGTGGACTAATGCATCCGCTGCAGGGGCCTGTGTTTGACCTCATGGTCACAGGTTCAAATCCCGGCGAGTCCACTCAGCCTCTCATCCATTCTGAGGTCGATAAAATGAGTACCGTTGGGTAACAATAAACATCTGTTATTCAGCGCCAAGATACCCCGTTGGGGTGAACTTGCGCTTTACAAATGCACATGTTGTGTTATGGTGGTATTAGAGGCAGAATGCATAAGAAAAAGGCTTACACATTCATTGATGAAGCCAGTAATTTAGTCTTTTTGTATAATGAAAGAAGATGCAAAGCTTCACTCGGGCACACACAACTCAAGGTACATTATGGAGAGCAGCAGCTTGGCTTTTCCAACGCAAATAATCGTCACATCACAGGTGGCAGCAGCAGCAATGCAAGCTTTCCTTCATACATACAGAACACATGCTGCATATGAAGTAAATAAAATCAGCAGGACGGGGAGGCTGTGTTTCACCTGTACGATGTACCTACAGATCACCGGCAGGGGTACATCTTGAGTACAGTGTACAGTTTGAAAGGGCTTTTCTGAAATATTGTCTACATATCAGTGCCTTACTTTGAGTATTTTTACTAGCGTTGGAGGCCATCTTTTGGATATGGTGCCCCAATTTTGAATCTCCATCTGGTGGGACTGTCCTAGAATATTACTCCTACATCTAGAGCAAACACTGCAATATTCTGAGCCAATTTGGTGGCCATATGTCTATATGGCTAAAGAGACAACTGCCGCTGTGTTCCAAGATGTTGTCTTGCCTTTTCTAAAAAAATAAAATAAGAGTGGAGTTGTGGTCCACCTACTTGAAGTCTTTCAGTCTTGCATCATACTTTTGGTGGTTAGATGCGTTATTCTGTCTTTCTGTAAGAGACATCGAACCATAGAATATCTCCCAGGCGTCACTGTATCCGTAAAATCTTGAACAGTACCTCTCTACGCCAGGAGGGGATGCTAACTGCCCTGCGTCAACATCGTCCACACCAGATGTGATTTTTGCATTGCCTATATAAGTACCAACCCAGCACGCTGACATCAGTTACTTTCTTTCTCCTCCAACAGTCGTGGATCCAGAGAGCTACCTCCATTACTTTTTGACCAGCCGTTTGTTAACTTTACTCGAGTAATTTTTTCAAAATTGTTTCCACAGTGCTAGGGATCTGCTCTCAAAGGTAGGACCCTGTGGATACCCGACTTTGGTCCCTCCACGCCAGTGCTGTCATCCCCGATGGCGAATGATAATGTTGAACCTATCGTCCTTTCAACTGAAATGGCGTGACATTGACCTAATCTGAAGTAGAGTCTGGTGCCACTTGTGACAAGGCAGACTTAGGGCTCAGACATAGTGCCTCTGTCCTTTAGAGGGTTTTAGGAGATCGCCGAGTATGGGGCCTTTAGCCCTACTGATGATCATGCCCATTCTTACCAGAGGAGAACTAGTACAAGTAGCTGAGTAACGGCAGCAGGATACACATCTCAGCAGACTCCTATTTAGTCTCGCCACCTGGCCCAGCAACTGAAGAGAATGCGTATGTCGTAATGGTCATGAGGAGGGCTGCTGAGGTCTTAAAGCTCCATCAGTGAAGGTTACGAATGATGTCTTAACCAAGGTGTTTCAATGAGGCACTCCAGTGCAGAGCCTGGGTTTCCTTTTAATGAAGACATTACAGACGTCCTCTTGGGGGCCTTGTTAAAGTTCTGTTCCTAGGTCTCTGTAAACTGTCTTGTTGCATGTCATCACCATACTGCACAAGCGGAGCCCACATTCCGTGCACAATACCCCACCCAAGAGTTTGGTTGTGTATGCATTGATGGCTAGAGTCAACCCAAATTCCTTCCATACTACTACTCCTGATAGGGAACCCAAACGGTTGGGGATCTTGCGGAAAATGATTTGCATCTCTACCTGCCTGACTTTGCAGTTGGTCAATACCGCTTGCCTTTTGGGCAGATATCCTGATGACTCGGTAGTACAGGTGCTGCCCATGGCTCTGGAAGAGGCTGTACAATCCATGCCAGACAGCCAGGTCGCAGTAAAATTCACCATCTGGTGTGGATTGGACACCACAGACACCACAGACTCCCTTGGCGGAGCAATGGGTTCCAGTGTGGCCCTTAGGCACCACACTTACTTGCGGTCCACTGGCTTTTCAGGGGATGTCTAGGTGAGCCTTGGACATGCCCATCGATGGCTCACGCCTGTTTAGTGATCAGGCGCTGGAGTGCTTGAAGGATAGCAAGTTCATAGCTCACTCCCTAGGATTTCCACTGCTCTGCATCTGCCCTGCTCCTTCTTTCTCCTCTTCTGTGGCTAGAGTAGAGGGCTTCATACCCGCCAATATCAATCAAACCCACTAGGCCAGCAGGCTTCCAAGCCCTTTTGTGACAGTGGCAGATTTCCCGCTGACCTTGTGGTCCGCAGGGTCACCATAATGCCCAGTCCTCCACCCCACTGCTGTCACCACATCAAACCCTCTTTAGTGTATCTTCTTCGGTGCACTAACATCCGCTTGTGAGGCAGGATCTGGAAATGCTTACGGGAGTGGCAGAATGTCTTCTCAGAGAAGTAAGTGTTGCAGTTTGTTTGGCGAGGTTATGCCATCCCCCTTATTGCAACCCCGACTCCCATACCACCATCTGTACAACAGCTGTCTGAGGATCATCTGTCTGTTATGCCAGGAAGTGCAGGCTCTTTTGACCAAAGGAGCTATCAAAAGGGTGCTGTTGCCAGAAGTAGGCCACGTTTGCTACCGCCGCTGCTTCCTGGTGTCAACAAAGGACAGAGGCCCCCACACTATTGTCAACCTTCGCCCTCTCAGCTCCTTTCTGTGAAAAGACAGGTTCAAAATCTTCAACCTTGCCAGGTCCTGTCTGCCCTATGCCCTGGAGACTGGATGCTAGTGTTGTACCTGCAAGATGTTTACTTTCACATCCCGGTCTTGCAGGCCCACAGACCATA
Source organism: Lissotriton helveticus (assembly GCF_964261635.1). Lineage (NCBI taxonomy): Eukaryota > Metazoa > Chordata > Amphibia > Caudata > Salamandridae > Lissotriton > Lissotriton helveticus. The sequence goes on along the minus strand of NC_136065.1, from coordinate 268,766,713 downwards.
CCTGCGGGTAACAGGAAACTCGGAGCATTTCCAATTTGCTGTTTTCCCCTTTGGCCTCACAAATTCAGCTCAGTGTTTATCGAAAGTGATGGCGGTGGTTGCTGCTCATCTTCAGAGGTCTGAGTCTTCTACTACCTCGACGACTTGCTCCTAAAGGCGGGCTCACCCCAGGCAGTGATAAACCACGTCCAGACTATGCCAAACCTCCTGGGAGAGGTGGAGATCAGAGGACTCTGGTCTCTAACGGCGGCCCGGACCCACATCAACTTGTTGGAGTTGCGGGCCCTCCGTTTGGCGCTGAAAGCCTTGTTGCCATCCATCGAAAGGAGGCTGGTTCAGGGGTTCATGGACAACACCACCTCCATGTGGTATTGCAACAAGTTTGGCTGGGGGTGGTTGTGGACTCTGTGCCAGAAGGCCCTGCACTGCTGGAAGTGACTGGAATGTCTGGGCTTCTTCCTGGTCGTACAACACCTGGCGTTATCTATGAACACCAGAGCAGTCTAAGTTAGCCATTGACACCTTGCTGACCACAAATGCCATCTACATCTGAAGGTGGTGCAAGGTCTCTTACGCAAATTGGGAGAACCTTGACTCAATGTATTTGCCACTGGCAAGAACGTGCTTTGTCAGCGCTTTTTCACACTGGCGTTTCCAAAGCATTTTCACTGCAACTCGTTTATTGAAAGGTTTGCAGCATGTTTCAGTCTTCCCCTTTCATTATTCCCCAGTCGGAATTAAATTTGGGTTTGACCTATCCGATGTGTTTTCTCTTTGAATCTATACATAATTGTCCTCTCAGGCTTTTGACTCTTAAGATTGTCTTCTTGGTGACCATTTCATCGGCTCGCAGAGTTAACAAGCTTGAGACCCTCCTTATACCACCGTCTCCCAGACAAACTGTTTCTCAGAAATGTGCCTACTTTCTACCTAAGATGGTGAACCACCTTTCATGTTGGTTAGATAATCACGCTTCAGCAGTTAGAAGTCTCTTCCAGAAGAACAAGTTACTTACCTTTGATAATGCCTTTTCTGGTAGAGACTCTACCTAATTGCAGAATCTTTACCGACCTTCTCTTCCTACTCACTCTGGAAACCACACTCACCCTTTGAAAGTCCTCCTTGGCTTCAGCACACTGGTCACAAGCATCATTCTAACATGGCTCCATGTCTGTGAGTGCTAAATGTGTCACGGAAAAACCTGATGTCAGCGCGCTGGACTGGTGCCTATATCGGAACCACTCATGTCACATCTGGCACGGACACCGTTGACGGCACCTAACAGCTTGCAGAGCTGCTGCTCAAGAATTTCCGAATCCAGTCTGATGCCTGGGGTATATTCTAAGGTAAATAATCTGTGGTTAGAACGAGTCTGTAGCCGAAAAGACATTACTTAAGTAACTTGTTCTTCAGGGTGTGCTTCTTTGCATTATATGGAATGCATTGTTTCAGGAACAGCAGATGCCGGCTGGGACTATTTGGCTAAAGTAGAAACCATCTTGTAAAAAGTATCTCCCCCACTAAAAGCAACACAAGTCTCCTGCACCTAATTAAAATATGTATGTAAAGGCACTATATGTGTCAGTGTTTTCCTTCATCATATTTTGTGAAAAATGTATGAACATGGAAAACAAATTATTTTATTAAAGTAACAATTGACAATACAATGTGTTTACATACTTACTTGAATTATAGTTTGTTGCTTTGCTTTTTCATGAATCTGTTTTTCCTGAGTCATGGCTTGATTGTAAATACATGTGCTTATTTGAAGATGACAAGGGGTTCGAATATGTTGAAATGGCAAACAACTCTGTGTTTCTTTACGGTGGGCCCACATTGTTTGAGTTATTTTTAATCTTAAAAAGGGTTATTAGTATGTATAAACATTTGATTTCTTGTGAATTCATCAAGTATTAATTTCCATTTGGAATCAATTATTAATTTCTGCTTACATTTCAGTCAAGCAGTTTCTAAATAGGGTTTTGTGCCATCCCGTGTTTAGGCATGCATTTGGTGATCCTACTTTCCCACTCACTGCTTCATCAAAGTGGTCAGTATATATTCTTATGTTTTATTTTTCTCCCATTCACCTTTGCTGAAGAGTAGCCCAGGCACACCTCAGAATGTTACTGCTGGCCACCTTGCGTTCACACTTCCCCATGTATGTTTTATTACTTAAACCATCATACTGAATGTAGCCTATCAGTAAACAAGCACTTTTCCTAATATAAAGCCATACCTTTTGCCTTTGCAGTGCTTGTTTTTACTGAGCTTGGTATTGGATGCCTCTTCTAGGGTGATGCATCCAGCTCTCTGGGATACATCTCTGCCTGTGTTGTGCCTTGTTCGAGGTGGGATTGGAAGGAGGGTAATCTGCTATATGTTATCTATGTGTAACGATCGATAATGAATAGTGAACCATGATTGTATTATAAGCAGTGGATGCATTGTCAGTTGATAGTGAATACATGGCAATAGATGGCAAGTGGATAGACAATGGCAATATGATGGACTGGTTGATTGATAGAGCTTTAGTTTGGTGAAAACATGGAATGATGAAGTGTATCTAGGTGGATGGCTGGAATAATAAATGGTAGCACCATTGGAAGTGGCCAGCTGCAGCCCAGAGTAGGGCAGTGGAGAGAACAATTGCACTGGTGCACAGATTTCTGCAATCAGTAGATCAGTGATGCTTAATGCCACTGAGCACACACATAGTGGAACTTGAAATCATAAGGCAGTACCGTGCTGAGAGGCAGGGGAGAAGCAACAAGCAGGAGTTGGAAGTAGTGGTTTGACAAAAGTTACACAAGTGGCTGGATTGGCATTGGGGCAGGAGTTAACCAGAAGTATTTGTGTGTAGGTTGGGCACCATGTCAGCATGCAGGCGAAAAGCTAAGGTGGAGCTGGTGATGTCACACATCTGCATTCTGATGGAGGACCAACTAAGTGGCCTCTCCCATGCAGCCTCCCACAGACTTAAGAGTAATATGGGGCCTACTTGGGTGAAGGTTGTAACGCCTTTCGTTACAGCATGCATCGAAGCAATCACTATGCCGTGTTTTTTTTCACCAAGTAGTGCTGTAATAAGAGGCATGGCTTTGAGCACTCTTTTTGCATTTGCATGGACAGAATGGGTTGCTCCAGTGGGATGCCCTACGTATCTCATAGAGACTCCTATCTGCAGATTCCTTATTTTAGAATATTCTCCAGGCAACAGAGTGGATCCAGAAATGTTCGTGCAGCACCCCTGCACGCCAGCAGGTGGCCTTGTTTGGCACTTCGTTGGCGTTGTCTGCGTTGTAAGAGACATGCGTGGTTCCAGTACTATTTCTTTTCTTTCCGCACCAGGCAGAACAGACCTGGAGAGATCTACCACCGGTCATGTTTGACTGACTTTTTTCTTGACTTATGTCGAGGCCCATTTTGAGATTTCATCTCCTGGTGTGTAAGGGATTTTTCTTAAAAAGGCAACAGCCTTCAAACCTTGTGGTGCCTCTCACAGGCGGATGTCTTGTATATATATGGTGGTTGGCGCTGGACCAAGACTCCAAAACCTACGAGATTTGCTGTGCATGAATCCTAAGACACTCAGGGAATGTCCCTGAAGCTCCACGCCACACGCTGTAGGACGACTCCGCGACACAGAAGGTTCTGTGACCTCTCAAAGCGCCACTCTCGCCGATCGTAGTTACAATCCTAGTTGTAGAGTAAGCTCCACAAGAAAACGAATTCTAAGAAGTTAAAATGGTCCTAGACTTCTTTGCACTGGTCCAAGTCATCGGATCTGATGCGGGAGTGTCTGCACTCTGGGTCTCACCCTGCGGTGGAGCCTGTGCCAGGATCCACTCTGCGCCTTCCCAACTTTTCCAGAGCTGGAGCAACCCCCGCCTAACTTCAGAAGTTCTGTGAGGCCATTCACCTCACATTTGGATGGCCTAACTCCTCTTGAGAGTGCCTTTGGCCCCCATAGGTTCAGGAGAGTTCCCTACTAGTTCTCTGCCGGCGAGTTCGCCCTCGGCTTCTGTCAGGCCCTCTTGGATCCTGTGCTGGATCAGGAGCGGCGCTGCCTGTGAGGCTGTAACTTTCCCCCCCGAAGCCTGCTCCAGTGTCATCCTTCCTGGTGCCGCAGGCAGCATCGTCATACATGACACAGATCCGGATGGGCATCATCCGAAACGTACCATGCCCCCGAATCGGAGCAAATGCCTTTTTCCTCTGCTAGGCCTGGAGACAGTGACAACTTGGAGGGGTCTTTATGTGCTGCCCACAGTTTTGGAGTAGTCCCAAGCCATACTCTCCCAAGCTATTGGTGACTGGTGAGATGCAGAAAAGTTCACCATCAGATGTGAACTTGACACAACTGACTCACTTGGCAGAGCAATCTCATCATAAGTGGCACTTAGACACCACGCCTGACTGAGAGACTCTGGCTTTTCAGAGGATGTCCAAGCTTTGCTGAAGGACATGCCCTTTGATGGCTCTCTCCGATTTGGTAAGAAGGTGGATTCAGCACTGGAGCATTTTAAGGACAACTGACCTACAGTCGGGTCTTTGGGCCAACGCCAACCCCAGCCACCTTTCATCCCTTCCTTTGCTACGGTAGAGGCTACCAACCGCATCCCCTCCCAGCCACCAAGGTCAACAGATTTCCCAGCCATTTTGTGGACGTGGGACGTGTGGTTCAACGTGGTTTCCACGGACCACGTGGGACCAGCAGCAAGAGGTCCGGTCTACTCAGGGGCCTGTATGATAGTGTTGGACTTGCAGGACGCATATATTCAAATTTCCTACCTGCTTGCCCACAGGTAATACCGGCGTTCACAGTGGGCAAAGAGTACCTTCAGTTTGCCATGCTCTTTGGCTTCACCAGTGCCCCACTGGTGTCCACCAAGGTGATGGTGCTGGTTGCAGGTCTGGGGTTCCAGTCTTCCCCCAACCTCGATGATTGGCTTTTGGAGGAGGGCTTGCCGCAGGCAGTCATCTCCCACCTCCTGACAACAGCAGACTCCTCCATTCGCTGGGTTCACTTTCAACGTGCCGAAGTCGCACCTAATTCCCTCTCAGACGTTCCCTTTCATCGGGGCTGTTTTGGACACTGCAGTTTAAGGCCTGTCCTCCTGAATGGTGAGTCCAGGATATTCAGGCTATCAACCCGATGTTTCAGTCTCTATCCTGGATTTCGGTGAGACTGAATATGAGGCTTGTATACATGTTAAGTCCTAGTTTATGACGAATATTTTTTAGCTTAAGCTATAGGTTAGAAAGGAAACTGTGCAATCTAAGCTTGACTAAGTTATAATTTTCTAGACACGTAATCATGTGTTAAATTTCTACGTGCCAATATATACTTTTAAATTTTAGCTTAGGGAACAGTTATGGGCGTTCCCAGTGTAGGGCTAAAGGAGTTGCAATTAAAATCCTACTCAGATATGAACAACCCAGAAGCGTAATTCGGCAGACTTTAACGAAACTTTTATTAAATGCAGTGTGTCGCTTCTTTGAAAAACTGCCTAAAAGACCCAGGTGTAAATACTGTAGAAAATGAAATGTCTAAAAGTGCATCTGTGATCGCAGTATTTAGGGGGGACTGAGAGGGGTGGGGGTGAGGGGATGGCTGAAGAAAGAAAATGTAATGGAAACATTTTTAAACTGGAGAACACATTTAAAATGGCAACATTTGTTTTCCTTCAAGTCCATATTTTAAGATAGGTTTTGGTTATCAAGCTGTGCATACTTTTATGCCTGCCCATCAGAAAGTCATATGTTGCATCTTTTTGTTTAGGAAAGTGTAGCAAATGCCCCAACAGGTGTTACAAATGGTGAGAAGTATTCTCAAATTATTTATTGATACGATTTATCTTTGTTTTTGCAAATCTGGCCCATTGAGAGTAGGATAAGTCTTCTACTACCTTAGTTTTATGACTTTCACAAAATTGAAACAAGTTGAGCACAGTCGACTGTACTAGCTTTCTAGTAATACATCTGTTTCCCATTTTGGTGCTAAATTTTCCATTGTCAAAAAAGGTTAACGCGTAGGGTTAGTTCACAGTGGGATTTATTTTTTTACCTTGTTTTTTCAGTACAGTGAAATGTCTTTTCTACGTTAAATCCCTTCCTCTTTGCCCCGTATAGTTTGGGGTGATCCTTCCACCCTATAAATTAATTTAGCCCAAAATTTGTTGGGGTAAATGTACATGTTTGCGGGGTTGGGAGCTACCTAGAGCGGTGTTGTGAAGCTCGCAAAACGATGGGAGTTCCAAAAATGTGGCATAACCACCCCTCTGTTGCCCACTCTTTTTTTTTTTTTTTTGTTGCTTTGCTGTCCTCTAACAGTAAACTTATTGGGACTATGGTAAATGCAGTTTGTGTTTTTAAAATGTAACTATAAGGGGCCAACTTGAAGGTAAGAAAAGCAGTCACCAAAATCAGGACCCACTTGATCATGACTACATGTAATACCGGTTTATATGTCAAACGTAGAACTTTTCTGTACCTGGAAACGTTTTGCATTCTGTTCCATGCTCAGGATGATGCTACATGCTGCAGCCACACGTTTACAACACATTATCTGGGCCTCATGCGCTACGCCAAAACATACTACTGGTTATACCTCAACTAACACCTATCTGACCTTGCTCAACAAATAGCTGTTTGCTCAACCAACAGGAAAGCAAAAGCATTTTGAGGGCTTATCAACGGATATGAAAGCAATAAGTATGTGAAAGTATAAGCCCTAGATTTGCAAAAATATTTGAATTGGATTCACTAATTTGTGTTTATGTACTGCATTCCACAAAGTGAAATGTTGCCTTGCAATTTGTATGCTTATTAGGCTTGTCTTACACTACATGTTAGCCTGCTTCCTCCCTGCCCTGTGACATAACATATCGTACATTGGGGCTCCCACAACACCTTTTCAGAACACAGAAATTTAGCTGCATAATTGGGTCCTTGTCTTTTGGACACTATAGTGTTGGTGTAATCAGTACACCAGTGGTAGGCATGCAGTTCTGTGCATTACTTTATTTCTGTAAGTTCGTTACGTAGATGTATGACACGTTGAGTGAATCTTTCCACACCTGCTTTTATTGAAACATATGGTATTTTCTGGGAATGCATACTTAAGTTAGTGCATCCCTGCACTTATTGCCATTTTCACTGCAAGCTGTTGCCTTATTATTACTTGACACTTATACCATAATCAGGCACTGAGCTTATTCTTTTTTTTTTTTTTTTTTTTTTTTATAAAGACCTTTATTTCGTAGATCACAGTTGACAATCCTTTCTTACAACCCATCGGGCCGGCTCACAATCAAGCATTCAGTGGTAACAGTACACTTACACAGCCCCTTGCCGTTAACCCGGGGGTACGGCGGCGTATCAATGTTCAAGGATATGAGATCAAGAAGGCTGGTGTAGGGTGAGGAAGGTCAAGTTTTACAATTTGCAGTTTTATGCACATCTTAAGGTCCATATTAATAACTTCTGCTTCCAGACAGGAAGTAACAAAAACAAACCCCCCGGTAACTTGGTCGTCAGGTTACAGATCTATTTGGTTCTGGGCAGTGCTGGCATGCGCAAAGTGATTAGATGTCTTTACTAGCATTGACTGGGTTAGCCGTGGCCAATGTCACATGTCCAAGTAGCTAGATTGCGTGGTTGGAGGAGGCTCACATATATTCCCTCTGTACTCATTCCATCTGGACCAAAGTTCTACCCATTTGCGAGGACATCCTCTCGTGACATATACTGTCTTCTCCTGTAGCATGCACCAGTCCATGTCACTTTGCCAGTCCTTCAGTTTCGGCGGGTTAGGGTCCCCCCACAGCCTTGCTATGTTTCGTTTTGCCACTACCAGCCCAAGTGTCACCCACAGTTTCCCCCTGTGTGACAGGTCAGTGGGTTCCCAGATGTTGAGTAGACATTTCTTGGCCTCAGGTCTAATTTCAACCTCCCATACCTCCTGCATGCATCGCACCACTCTCCCCCAGTACCGTTGCATTTTCTGGCATCCCCACAGTGTATGAAAGAAGGTGCCCGCTACACCACATCCCCTGCGACAGAGTCCATCTCCACCCTTTCTCATCAGTTGCAGCCTCGTACAGGAGATATAAATTCTATGTAGGATTTTTAGTTGAACTAGGCGCAGGCGGGCAGAAATGGCCACCTCACGAGGGGAGGCCAAAGCAGACCTCCATTCCTCCTCGTCAATTTCCAACCCATCGGCAATCCATTTCTCTTTCAGGGGTAGTAGCAGGTCAGGGGAATTATTTACCAGCTTTTTGTACGTGAGAGATATGGCATGCTCTGGGATGACCCCGTCTAACAGCCTGTCTTCCAGAGGGGAGCTCTGTGGCAGTGTAGCGCCAGGTGGAATGTGTGTCTGAAGGGCGTGTCTCACCTGTAGGTATCTGAAGTGTTCGGTGCGCGACAAGTCATATGCGGCCTGCATTTGAGTAAATGTGTGAACTCCCTCAGGTCCCCAGATGTCTTTTATTTGGGAGATGCCTATAAGGTCCCATTTCCTGAAACCTTTGGTCTGACCCAGGTTACCTAATTTTTCGGACGCCCAGAGTGGTGTAGCCATGGTGAGGACCCCCGACCATCCCAATTGTTTCTGTGCTGTGTGCCAGATCTGCACTGAGTGTTGTGTCGGTCCTGTAAGGCGAAGTTTTCTACGGGTAGAGTATAGAGCTATTTCAAAGTTCCCCCCAGGGAGTTGCCACCTGTCCATCCCAAAGGCTGGATCATTTCCGTCCCCGTAAGTCCCTTGATTTATCGCAGTGAGATGAGCCGCCCAGTAGTACTTGCGAATGTCGGGCAGGGCTATGCCTCCATCGTACCACCCCAGTGATAATTTTGAAAGAGCGATACGCGGGGTCCCCGCCCATAGGAGGGTGCGCTGAGCTGCCTCGATTGCTATAAAGTAGGCGTTAGGCACCTTATCCGGATAGTTTTGAAGGGCGTAGAGGAACCTGGGCAGCGCCATCATTTTGAACAAAGCAGCTCGGCCTAGTAACGATAACGGGAGGCCCTGCCAGGACTTGGCCTCTCGTTGGAGACGCCGGAGGGGAGGTAGGAGATTCCGCTCGTATGTCAGGGCCTTGTCCTTCGATACGAACACTCCCAGGTATTTGAAGCCGTCCTCAGCAACTGTGATGGGACAAGTGTCAGGGAGCTTCGGGGGATCCCCGCTGAGGACGTATAGACACGATTTGCTCCAGTTGATGCCGAAACCGGAATTTCGACCGAAGTTTGCGAAAATATCAAGGGCCGCAAGGATTGACCGTCGTGGCTTAGAGAGGTAGAGGAGGACATCGTCCGCATAGAGGGATATTTTGTCTTCCCATCCGTCCGCCCATTCTATTCCACGAAGGTAGACGTCGTGTCTGATCCAGGCCGCTAGTGGTTCAAGGGAGAGGGCAAACAGGAGAGGAGAGAGGGGGCAGCCCTGTCGAGTTCCTCGCTCCAAAGTAAAGACTTCAGACAGCTTATTGTTCACCAGGACCTGCGCCAGGGGTTCCGTATAGAGGAGACGAACCCACTCCACAAAATGGGGCCCGAAGCCCATTTTTCGCAAGACAGCAAACATATACGGCCACTCCAGGGTGTCAAACGCCATGGTGGCGTCCAGTGAGACCACAACTGCGTCTTCCTTCAAGTTATGGCGGTGGCCGATCACCCCGTGCAGTCGTCTGATGTTTAGGGCCGTGTTTCGGTGTGGCATAAAGCCTGACTGGTCGGGATGTACCAGTGTATTAAGTATTGGTTTAAGCCGATTAGCGAGTGCTTTCGCCAGTATCTTGGGCTCCGCGTTGAGGAGGGAGATCGGCCTATAGGAGGCACAGGACTCTACTGGTTTCCCCTCCTTTGGGATAGCCACAATTGTAGCGATGCGCTGGTCTCGTGGCAGTATTCCAGCCTTCCTGCTAGCATCAAACATGGCTGTTAGATGTTTGCTAATCGTCTCAGGTTTAATCCTATACAGTTCGATCGGGAGACCGTTAGGGCCCAGCGCTTTCCCGGGTCGGAGTTCCATCATTGCGTGCTGTATTTCAGCCACCGTGAGTGGGCTATCAATGGTGTCTCTCTCCTCGTCTGACAGACATGGCATTCGGATATCGGCGAGGAGGGCCATAGAGTCCTCCTCCGGGCGGTCAGACACCCTAGTATAGACCTGCTTGTAATGTCTGGCAAATTCCTTCACCACTTCCCTCGGCTCAGTGAGAATCTCCCCTGACTGCTTACGTATTAGCGGCACAGTCTTCTTGGCCTGCTGCTTTTTGTCAAGCCAGGCTATTAATTTTCCGGCTTTGTCACCCTGGTCGTATAGTCTACCAAGTTTGTGTCTAGCTACTGTCTGGGCCTCATGGGAGACCAGTGCTCTGTACTCCGCCAGCTTGAGTTGCCACTTGTGTCTGGCCGCCCTCCCCTTTGTCTCGAGTGCTTGTGCCTCGAGCTCCGCCAGCTCCGCCTCAGCTGTAGTGACTTGACTGCGTTGCTCTCTTCGCTTGCCAGAGATGATGGACAGCGCTTCCCCCCTTACCACTGTTTTAAACGCCTCCCAGACCGTGACAGGGGAGTCCACGGAACCCTCATTTTCTTCAAAGTAATGAGTGATAGAGGTGTTGATTTTCCCCCGAGTGTCATCATTACGCAGGTGCCAGGGGCTTATCGGCGCCACGCATCCCACCCTCCTCTCTCCGAATGTAATGTGCGTCGTTACCGGCGAGTGGTCCGATATGCCTCTTGGAAGGAGTGTTGCCTCATGCACTAAAGTGTGATGCTGCAGGACAGTGAGGATGTAGTCAAGTCGTGAGAAGGTGTGGTGTGGCCCAGAGAAGAAGGTGAATTGGCTTTCCGTGGGGTGAAGGTGGCGCCAAACATCCGTGAGACCAAAGGCCTCAAGAAACTCAGCCAACCATTGCTGCCCTTGGGGTATGGTTCTGGAGGGCTGTCTATCTACCGTGCCCGACACCACCGAGTTAAAATCCCCTCCCAGGACCAACTGACCTTCGGGGAGGGTGAGTAACAATCTACCCAAATCTGCAAAGGCCGTGGCCTGCAAGCCCGGTGGGACATACACCGAGAGCAAGTTCAACACGTACCCCTCCCACCTGCCTGTGACCACTGTGAAGCGGCCTTGAGGATCAGTTTTAGTGCCATCGATATGGAGGGGCAAGGAGCGGCGGATGAGGATTCCCACCCCTCTTGAGCCTGATGTGAAGCCGGAGTGTGAGGCGAGCGTGTAACCCCACCGGTTAAGGGCCTGGCAAGTGTTTCCCAGTAAATGAGTTTCTTGCAGCATTACTATGTCAGGTTGGTGTCGTTTAATGAATTGCAGGACTACAGTACGCTTAAGCCTGTCCCCAAGACCATTCACATTCCAGCTCAATATTTTAAGACTCTTTTCCCATTTGCTAGCCATAACCATTCCTTTGACAGCAGCCCCTTCTCAGCACTCCTGAACCAGCAAAGTTTCCAATGACATAAATTCTGTACGACCAAAACATAACCAGTACTACCCAACCCTCCCCGGATCCCCCCCAGCAGCTAAACTTTCCAACTCCAGAGCCCACCCTGGGTCCCCTCCCAACAGGGCTAACAGTGCAAACATTAATTTGAACATCTGACAGTTGCAACGTTCTCCTCCCCATGTCGACCCCCCACATCCCGCCCACCTCTGTGAAAACGAAACCCCCCCTCCCTGCCCCCTGCTCCGTGGGTTCCAAACTACCCACCACCCCAATTAGCAGAGCGCCTGTCGCCCAACCCTACCCCGGTGAGACACCGAGGAACTTCTAACTCGGGATTAACGTGGCCAGCTCCGTCCCGGCCGCCCTCCCGCCGTGTCCCAGGTCAGTCAGACCCCCAGGCCAGGGGTGTAATAGTAGTCTTGGGAAGCCCGTCCCTTAAACCGTGGGCAGGCCCCACTCTGTCCCCTCGGAGGGCCCATGCACACAAACAGTCACACAGTATACATTACTGTCCGGCCGCTTCCAAGTCCAGTTCTTGCCGCTTCATCTCGCTGTGTTGTCTCCGGGTGAGTCCCAGCGGGGACTGTTCGATCTCGAACGCCAGGATCGTTGGCTCTGCACACCAGCCTCAGCCGCCCCCGTCGCCGATCCCGGTGACTGTTGTCCGTTGTCTCTCCACCGTCCGCTGCTTTGAAGGGGAGGGGCCTCTGCCAACGTTGTGTCAATCCACTCCTGCACCGACGCTGGCGAGGTGAAGAAATGGGACTTGCCGCCATGTATAATCTTCAGTTTTGCGGGAAAGAACATCATGTATCGCACCCCGTGATCACGTAGTGCCGCCTTAACCCCCTGGAAGGAGCGCCGCTCCTGTTGCACCTGGAGCGTAAAGTCAGGGAAGAACCTTACTGTGGATCCCTCATACTGCAGGTCACCGTGTTGTCTGGCAGCCTGTAGGATCGCATCCCGGTCTCGATAATTGAGTATTTTGGCGATGATTGTTCGCGGTGGGGCTCCAGGCTTGGGTTTCGGAATCGGGGCTCGGTGGGCCCGCTCCACAGTGAAAATTTTGGAGAGCCTCTTGGGTTTTAGGTGGCGGAGTATTAAGTCTTCGAGAAAGAGCTCCGTGCTGTCCCCTTCCAGTTCTTCTTCTACGCCCACCACGCGTATGTTGCTCCTCCGAGCCCTGCCTTCCTGGTCGTCGAGCCGAAGTGCCAACTGTCGGTGTTGGTGGACAAGCTCACTGACTCTGCTTTCAAGTTTCTTCTCCGACTCCTGAAGTGCCTTAATATCCACTTCGTTGGTTTTCGAGCGATCCGTGGTCTTCCCCAAGTCGGTGCGGAGCAGATTTACCTCGATGGTGATTTTATCCATCTTCGTTTCGAGGCTGGTGCCGAGGGTCTGGATTGCCGTCATTATAGACTTTAGGGAGGGTTCCGCCTGCTCCGAGACCTCCTTCGGCGCCCCTCCGGACTGCGTCTGCGGTTTGGGTACCGTATATTGATCGAGTTTATTGGTCTGAGGCACTACGCTCCCTTTGGGTCTCATGGTCGCTCTGGTGCCCCTGGGGGCGGAGGGTCCGTCACCCACCTTTGTCCGGGCTGTAGCCAGATCTAGTTCACTCCTCACCTCCAATTGTCCGCAGTCAGAACTGTAGATATGGTATAGGAGCTGTAGGGGGGGCGCCCCGGGATCCTCCTTTGCTATCTCAGTCCTTTTCAGGGCCGCTGTCACTTTGGGCCGGTCCCCCTGTCTGCCCCGACCAGCCACCTCCACAATCACATGCCTGTGTCCGACCTCTGGGCCCTTCCCCGTGTAGTGCTCGGGGGCAACAGCTCCCCGCAAGGATGTATGCAGCACAGGCTGGTCGCTCCTCACTCACCCTCCGTGGTAGCGGCGCAACGTGCAGCAGCCCTCCTTACTGTTGTGATTAGGCGATATCTGGAGGTCCGGGTCCCGGTGAGCGGGTCTCTAGGATCCGATGGGTCCCGCCGGCCGCCTTGGCGATTTCGCGCCGTCGCGGAGGCCACGCCCCCAGCCCTCGCGCCTCCCAAGCCGCGGACCGCGGCAGGCCGAAAGCCGGAGCCTCGAGTGGCAGAGGCGGCCGCTCCCGGGCTCCAGGGGTGGGACGCCGGGTCTCCGCTGCCCGCCGTCGGCCGCCTCCCGGAGCCTCCGAAGGTGCGCAGAGCCTTGAAATCGGTCCGATTCGTTACCCGGCCTGGGGGAGCTAGGGGTTGCCTTCGAGGTGTCTCCTAGCCAGGATTTTGTGCGGATTGGTAACGGGACTCTGACGGTCCCGGCGGAGCTGGGGATTCAGGCGGCCATTCCCTTCGGCGCCTGGCCACGCCCCCCACTGAGCTTATTCTTAGTGATAAATTGTATTTGGAATTGTTCCCGATTATACTCTTAATATAGCCATTCTGATTGAGACTTCAAGCCTCGGATTCCTCACCTTTTGAATATTCCCCAGGTATTAGACTAGATCCTGAAACTTTTCAGCAGTACCTCAGTTCACCTTCCCGTCACTACACTGCACACTCAGAAACATACCTGCTCCGCTGTATTCAGGCGTCGAAGCACACCCGGGACACGCTCGGTGTCACTGGGTGGGCCCGATGATGAAGCATGCCACCCACCAGGTTGGTGGGTGAGGGCTTCATGAACAAACAAAAGGGTTTGTACCCTGTCTTACAGTCTTGAGTCTATGTGAATTCACAAATAGGCTAGTCCTTATTGATTTCACATATAAAACCCTGGGGGTACGGACTAGCTACCTAGTCCTCTCTCTCTCCTTTGATAGTGATAATGATTGATGCAGGTCATGAGTTGGTGCAGCCCTATTGGAAGGCAATTGGTATGAGGGATTGCAAGAGGCTAGTGTTTTTATTACCTCCCCTGAAATTGGTCTTCTCTCACCTCCGCCCTAGTCATCGAGGAATCTCTTCATATGAGATGGCCATGCATAGGGCAGCCAAAGTCCTTGACCTCCAGATCCCCACCTTGGAGGTCTAGATTAATGTGTTGTTAGAAGTCCACCAGCTGAGGATGAGGCCTTTTTCCCATTTAATGAGGCACTAATCGATACCTTGTTGGGTTGCTTGGGCCAAACCTTCCTCTGACTCCCTGTCAACAGACCAATACTTAGGCGCCATCACCCTGCCCCAGATGAACATTCATTCCTGGCACAGCACCCATCACCTAAAAGTTTTGCGATGCAGGTGTCCACAAGCCGATCTAACTCCAACACTTTTCTGACTACTTCCTCCGATACGTAATTCAAAAGGGTGGAGACATTTGGCAAGCAAGTTTTCTCTTCCACCAGGTTGGTCCTCTATTCAGAAAATAGCATCCTGGGAGGCTTTTCCCACACCCTTTGAGATGTGGTGGCTCAAGTCCTCCCTGAAGTCTGTGAAGATCTGACCTGTCCCTGCCCTGGCCATTCAAAATGGTTGCAGTGCAAGCAACCTGAAATTCATTGTGACTTGGACACTACTGATTTCATCAGGCAAGCCATTGGTACCAGTGTTGCCATTAACAGCCATGCATGTCTAAGATCAACCTGTTCTTGGTCGATGTCCAGTCCTCCATTATGGACATCCCCTTTGAAGGGACTCCCCTATATGGAGACAAGTCTGATTCTGCTTTTGAGCAATTCAAAGAGAGAAGGGCTACTGAACGCTCTCTGGGCTTATCTGCTTTGCGGCGCCAGTCGCCTTAACCTAATTGCTCCTATAGCGGCTTTGGTAGAGATATCCCACACCGCCAGCCATTCAGGCTCATCAAGGAGACCAACAGTTTTGCAGTGGAGGCCATGGTGACCACCGCTCCCACGACCAAGGCCAATGGGCTACCCAGTCCACTGCCCACCTCCCAGATCCCCACCTGCACAACCCTTTTTGCATGCTCTTAGTGGAACACAGTCAACTAGTGAGAGGCAGTTTTCTAAGATCTTCCTGAGTTTGTCCTGCAGATGGGTCCTGCAGATCATTTGCTGAGAATATGACTTAGCCTTCCTCTCTTCGCCTCTGCACCTTCCATTGTCCCCCAGCTACGGATGGAGGACTGTCTCCCCATTTTGCGGCAAGAGTAACTCCAGATTTTGTGGCAGGAAGTGCATGCCCTTTTGGCCAAAGAGACTGTCGAGAGGGTGCCAGCACTTGAAGTAAGACATGGTTGTTAGTCCCGCTACTTTCTAGTGCCTAAGGACGATGGAGGCCTTTGTCCTATTTTAGCCCTGCACCTTCTCAATGCCTCTCTCTGTAAGGAGAAATTAAAAATGCTACCCTTGCCCAGGTCTTGTCTACCCTTGCCCCCTGCACAGTGGATTGTGGCATTGGACCTGCATGACGCCTGTTTTCATATACCTGTCCTGCCGTCCCTGCAACGCTACCTGAGTTTCATGATCAGACAAGGGAATTTTCTGTTCTCTGTGCTCCCCATTGGTCTCACCAGCACTCCTCGGATGTTAAAAATTTTTTTTTAAAAAAAAGTGATGACGGTGGTGGCAGAACATGGAGGTCAGTGGTGCCAGTCTTCCCTTTCTTCGACGACTGACTGTTGAAGGTGGAGTTCGCCAAGGCAGTCTTCAACCACCTCCTGACTACAGAGAACCTCCGGTCATCTTTAGGGTTCAAAATCAACGTTTCATGTTCACACCTGACTCCTCCTCAGACACTTCTTTTCATTGGAGCCATTCTGGACATGGTCCCGTTTCAAGCCTTTTCTCCGGAAAGGAGAGTCCAGGACCCAAAAAGGTTATGATCCCAATCTTTCAGCCTTGCTCTTGGCTTTCAGTGAGATAGACTGACTGCTGGGACTGATAGCCTACTGCATCCTGCTAGTCGAGCATGCTAGATGGCATATTTGGGCTCTGTAGAGGGATCTAAAGTCTCAGTCAACAGTTGATATTTTAGAGGAGACTGCCGGAGATCTGCAGTGGTGGATACTGGACCGTGATTGGGCCTGCTGTGTACCCCTCTCCCTTCCTCTTCAGAGCGGATAGTGATTACAGATGCATCACTTTTGGGTTGTAGTGGCCCTCTGGGAAGGATGGAGATCAGAGGTCTCTGGTCTCCAGCATAGTCCGGGCTCCATATCAACCTTCTGAAGCTGAAGTCATCCGCATGATGTTGAAAGCCTTTCTTCAATCCATCAAGGGTAGGTTAGTTCAGGTGGCCCTGCAACAAAAAGGGTGTGCTGGGGTTATGTACCCTTTGACAGGGGGTCTTGTGCCTCTGGAAATGACTGTACCACCACCAAGGGATTTCCTGTGGCGAGCCACCTGGCAGGCGCTTTACATTCCAGGGCAGACAAACTCGGCCATCAACACTTGGTGGATCACAAATGGCAATTGCACCCAGAGGTGGCACAACGTCTCTTCCACGAATGGGGAGTGCCTTGGCTCAATCTGTTTGCCACTACGGAGAACACGCAATGTCGGCACTTCTGCGTGTTGGAGTTTCCAAAGAGTCGCTCACTTGGAGACACGTTTTGCCTCAAGTGAGACTCTGAACTCCTGTATGCCTTTCCACTGATACCATTCCTGTTCTGAGTTCTTAAGAGATCAGGACTGACTGAGCCCAAATCATTCTAGTGGCTTCTGATTGGGCATGGAGAGTATGGTATCCAGAACTCCTGGGCCTGAGTATCTGTTAGGTTGCCACTCTGAAGATTTGCTGTCGCAGATTCAGGAAAGTATTCTACACCCATGCTTTTGCAATCTCCACCTTCAAACTTTGAGATTGACCGGCTACAGCTGAGTGTTTTCAATCTTCCTTCCGAGATCTGCGATGTTATTCCGGCAGCAAGGCATCTCTCACCAAAAAACGTTTACGCCTGCCATTGGAACACGATTGTGGCTCAGTGCTTCTTTCAGAGAGCTGATCCATTTTCTCCTTCTGTCTGAGGTTCTGTTGTTTGTGGTGCCTTTAGCTCGGAAAGGCCGTGTCCTGGGCACTATTAAAAGTTATCTTATTGCCATTTCAGTGCTTTTCCAGTTGCTGGATTACCCCACTCTGTATTCGTTTGTGACATGTTTCCTTAAAAGGACTTACAGCATCTGTTCCCGCCTAATCCTTTTGTAATGCTCCAATGGGACCTTAATTCGATCTTTACATATCTTATGTGTTCTCCATATGAACTCACGTACAGCTGCCAGGTGAGACTTCTTATGGATTGTACTCCGCATCAAAATCTGCTTTGCACTAGCTAAGAAGCAGCACCCTATAGGCTTGCGTGGGCATTCCACCAACCTCAAGGTCGCTATTACTGCATTAGCACGCGGTGTTCCTGTCCTGGACATCTGTATGCTGCTACATGGGCGTCACTCCACACTTTCACAAGATACTACTGCCTGGAGAGTTAGGTCCATTAATACGAGAGCTTTGCCTGTTCGATCCTACAGGACTTTTTGATTCAAGACCGTTCACAGACCAACCTCTGGGAAGGATCTCTTCTACTGTGAGGAATCTATGGTTAGAAGTCTCTATCAAAAGAACAAGTTGCTTATCTTCAGTAGCACTTTTTCCGGTATAGACTCGAACTGCAGGTTCCTTACGGACTTTCCCTTACTGTGAACTGGGCTCTTCACTTAGAAGATGCCGTTAGACTGCACACTTGCCCACAATCATTATGGTGTGGCTCGTGTTTTTGATGTGGAAATAGGCAAGAAATAAACTTGTGTTAGTGTGCTGGGGTGACCCCTATATAGGCACCCCGCAGGCCACTTCCAATATGGACAACATTGAGGCAGAGCCACCGACACCATCTATCGGCATGTAGAGGTACTGCTCAAATTTTTCCGGATTCAGTCTGATGCCTGAGGAATATTCTGAGGTGACGAATCTGCAGTTAGTGTCTACCAGAAAAGGCGTCACCAGAGGTGACTTGTTCATCTATCCATGTAAATGTTAATACCTGTATGCACATGTGGGTCTGTATGTATATGTACACTCTGACCCATCCCAAAACTTTCAGAGTACAATTGACGCCCATACATGTTTTCCAGACTCCTCTCTATCTACACACTCATCCAACTAACAGGTGCAAATGTTAACCGCTCCCACACCTCGCATCTTTCCTTTACTAATCCATTTCAGTTAATGTATCCCTATTCAAAACAATAGTTAACACATGAGCTGTCGACACATCAAACCCTACAAGGACAAGGAAGCTCACACTAATCTGCTTTCTATTTACATTTAACCTTTGATTCAGAAGTAGCATGCTACTCACTGCAAAGCACTTTAATGCCTCGTCAGGGGTAGTAAGCTTTATATTAATAGGTTACAATGAACATTTTGCAAGAGTTTACTTCGTTCATCGTGATGACCAAAATAGATGACTAATATATGCACTCTATCCAACAATGTCAACTTTTATGGGATAGTGTCCTGTCTCTTCTCCTGTGGCCTCCTCCTAAGTAAGTAAAATGTATTTATTCCACTAAGTAGGGTTTTCATCTGATAGTTTCCCTGCATTTTGTATTGCAGTCTTGGGCAGCAACTTCCAGCCTTTCAGATGTTTTGAGTGTGGATGAAGTTGCTGTGGTGGGAACAGCGGGTGGCAGCCCAAAATATTCAACAGTGAATAAAATAAATGTACTTTTAGTTTAGTTAACTGCAATTCATTTAAACAGTCAGTGGTTATTCTCCCTTACAACTTTGGTATAAGCCATTCTTTGGTTCTTCATTGATGAGCCTTTTTATAGAATAGTAAATATATATCATCAAAGCCACTCATGAGAGCTTAACACTGTAATGGAAAACAAACCTGAGTGGCAATTGGAAAGCAGTGATTTTGGAACACGCCTGTTGACAGAATCAATCCAATAGCCTCCTGGCAAGTGTTGTAATTGTACTTCTGGCACGCCTGATTCCAAAAAAGCAATGCTTGCTTAGACTGAGTGCAGTGCCTTCTGGAGGAAAGGGGTGGGGGCTCACATCTTGCTGTCTGAATCTAGCATTCAAAGCATTGTCAGAACCGGGCAGTTTTTCAAGTCTTCCTTGGACAGACTGTGGTAGCATATGGTGACATTTTGGATCGCTCAACAACATACTGTGGTATTCTGCTTTGATGTATCTCCTTTCTATGCCTTGTATTGCGCAATCCCCTTTTCTGAGGTTGCTAGGTTGTGTTCTATTGTGGAACTTTCCCCCTTGCGAGAGAATGTCATTATTGGAGAGCGTTTGTCAGTTGGCTTGGACTATTGGTGGCTGAGGTCCCTTGCATGAGATGTACAATAAACTTATACTGTTTCTTCAACTACTTTTGGTCTCCTGCCTGCTATTTATCCTAAGGAGAAGCCCTCATTTTGGCGACAAGGATGGGAAGAGTTCCACAATAGAACCCAACCTAGCAACCTCAGAAAAGGAGATTGCACAATACAAGGCTCAGAAATGAGACATAAAAGCTGAATACCAAACATACTGTGTGCGTGTTTTTTTTGACGCATGAAAACAGTTTAAATCCTTGATGCATCTGTTGGTCAGATAGTGAACTATGGGAACTTTTCCTAAATAAGTAAAATAACTTTTGGATGGAACGCATCGTTTTTGAGATCGATTTGTGTTTAGTGGATTTCATGAAAACTGGTTTCAGCCCTGAAGAAACAGAGGGGGTGTTTTCGTGTAACATATTGGTCGCTAATGCGAATAGCCAATAAATACGAATAACCAATCAGTTAATTAGATAGACTTTTTTATGTTAACTGACACTTGGATTACTCAGCAAAAGCAATGGGAATAATACTATAGAAAGTAGGATCTGCTTCTTATAGTTGCCCCCACTTTTTGCTTGACGTTACACTGTTTTTGACTAGTCTGACTGGGATCCTGCTAATCAGGACCCCAGCCTTTCTGCTTTCTCTTTAAAATGTTATGCATATACTTGGGTACACTCCAGATTGGATACTGGGGTACCCTTGTCAGTCCCTAGTATATGGTACACATGTACCAAGGCCTGGGTATCCCAGATGCCTCCCAAGGGATGAAGCGTGTATTATGCCACCCATGAGAGGCCATGCAAAATGGAACTACAGGCCTGCCATTGCAGCCTGTGCAAGCAGGTGCTTTCACCACTTACTTTAGATATAGGTTTACAATATATTTATAGGTCTCTACACTTAAAACCTATAAGTCACCCCATAGCAGCCTTGATAATCCTGAAGGCAGGGTGCGGAGTTTTACGAGAGGTTGCCCATGCATGAGCAGATCCCCTCTGCAGCATTCGGTGACCATTCTCCCGGGTTGTCAGTGACGCAGCCAGACATATAGGTAGAGGGGCATTATGTGCTCGCGTAAAATGCTATCTCAAACGGTTGCAACAAAACATGTCATGTTTGGTATCAAACACCTTGAATTCATACCGGTAACCGGTGTGCGAGGTATGATTCCACCCTTCTGAAGCGAGCTTTGTGGGGTCACTGGTCTTCCCGGTACCAGCCTTCTCGCCTCGGGCAGCACAAAATGGTTGCTGCCAACCAGAGACACATTTCTACCCTCCTGCTGCCGAGCCAAGCTCGGGAAGGGGAAGGCAGGACAATAGGCATCCTGTAACAGGGAGGTGTGACACCCTCCCAGATCGGATTTAGTGTATTGGGGCTAGGTGGGTGCACTTCCAAAGTGCCTGAAAGTCTGCATCTGGGGCACACTTGGAGTCCTTGTGCATAGTCCATTTCAAACCAGTTCTGGGAGCCGTTGGCTCCTGCTCTGGCACGAAACTGGACAAATGACATGGGAGTATCCTCCCCACTGTCCTGACCCTCCCCTGGGAGGGTCCCCTGAATCGGTCCAACCCTCTCCCGTGGGTACTTAAGGGCTTACCTGGCTGTAGGACCCTAGATTTGACGTGGACAAGATTCTGATCAAGAAACCACTGACATTCGACCGTCTGGACACTCTGGACTTCGACTGGGCCCGACTTCGTCTCCCTCTCCATCCAAAGCCTCGTCTGTGCCCTTGCACCATGCAGGATCCGTGCAGGACCTATGGAGCATCAAGGACAACTGAAGTATCTCCCTTGTGGGGAAGGAGTCTCTCCCCTGCATTCGCAGGCACCGTACCGTAACTGACAGGTCTGCTGATCCTGAGCTCCTGTGGACTCCGAAGGCTCCAGCAACACAGGAGGTGGGTTCCTGCGTTCCTTGAGGTCGAGCTACCCTCTCACCGAGTTTGAGGCCAGTATCCCTCGTGGGGACCGCATAACCCGAAGCTCTATGCACCTCGTACATTTGCAAGTGCATATGCTTATTAGCGTTCCCCAACTAAGTGCATTGGGTGATCGATAGCCCCAACCTCTGGGCACATTTCTTACAAAGTACTTGGGCCTCCTCGCACTCCGTGCCCTGCTAGCTGTTGTTTTGTGAAACTGCTAGAGGTCCCCTCGCGACTCCTGTGCCTTTGGCCTGTGGGCCCATTTGAGGGACAGCACTGATTTTCTTGGGCTACCTTGGTTGCTTCAGGCCTGCCCTGACACCCCTTGCTGTGGTGAGTCTCCTGGTCCTTGCTGGGCCAAACTGTGACCATCCATATTAATATTATAAAGAGAGAGCCCAAACCGTTGAGGCGGGTAAGCTCCGGAACCACAGCGCCAACCGGAACACCCAATACAGCATTGGAAAGGAGAGTATCAGCAGATGGACATGGCTATGCACCAGCCCAACATATACATTAGAAAAGAAAAAGAACATTTTGGACAAAGTAGTCTGTTGTGGGCGTGTGCGTTCTGCTGTGAAGCGATGGGCGTGTGCATTCGGCAAAAACCGGCGGTTTTATACAGCTTGCGATAAGCATTCTGTGTGGGACTACCATTCTAACACGAGTGGGCGTGTCCTTCAGCATTGTTGTGGGCGTGTGCCGTCGGAGACGCCGTATGCATTCAGAAGCAGGAGTTATGGCGACGCGATGTGGGGCGTCTAAGTGCACCGCGCCGTGTTTGGGGAGTGCGTGCATTTTGCGGCGATCAGGGCGTCGGCTGTAGCGGACACACACGTTCACATATTGCGGCAACGACAACAACTAGAAGAGCACCTGGTCACCTTCAGCGCTACTGAACGAGGGCTTCTGAACGGACGCAGAGACTGGACTTCGGCGCATTCGTCAGCGGGTGCTGAGGCGCTTCTGCGGCGCTAATACACATTCCACGGGCTGTGTTTGACACACGCACAGCATCGCGGGGCCGCTGTCGGGCACTGTGAGGCCAAGGGACGTAACAGCAGCCACACGCGCTAAACGTTGGCGCTGCAGAGGCACCGATCACTGTGGCGCTTCCTGACACTGGCTGGACAAGCGGAGGCACATGTTCGACTGGAATGGACACCGAGCGTTAGCGTCTATGCACAGCTCGACTAGACAGGTAAAGAAGACGTCCTATAATTGCAAAATGGAACATTTTACTCATCAGAACAAGTACATGGTATTGGACCTACTAACCATACTGCCTTAGCTAATGCTGCCTCCGTTACTATTTGTATTTGTTCCAACCATTGCAGACATTCTATTTCATCCCCGGACAACGTCGGGACGGGCCGCTAGTTAAATATAGATTAATTCAGTTGAACGTATTTTGGCTTATTAGCAGCAAGTTCTACAGTCCTCTTTTCCAAGGTCTTAGCTTCTTGTGATGGATACATTGCTAAAAGTCTAGAGATTTATGGCTGTAACATCAGGCTTGTTACAGAGGTAAAAACTATCAATTTTGCATATGAGACTGTGGTTGGAAGGATTTCATTTAGGAAGAGATTTCAAGCTAGGTTTGGAATGTTACTGGGGAGTTTTTGGAGTGAAAAAAACAGAACAGTTTTGATAGGATTAAGTTTGAGTGAATGAGCTTGTCACTGCCCTCATTTTACATTGGATTAGACATTCACTTAGAGATGAAGTTATCTGGAACCCCTCATTGTATTAATCAATAGCCACAGTGCACACTACAGGGTAGAAGAGAAGCCAGTGGTCTGCTAGAATCTAGATTCCTACATTTGAGATAGATGAGAGAAGGAAGGAAGACAATTTCAGAAATTTCTCTTTGAAGCTTATCTGTGCTCTCAAGATTGCAAGTAGTGTATCATCACCAATCATATTAAGTTGCTGAACTTGCGAGCATAACCAGAAGACAGAGTTTACATTATCCAGAAAATAAAGTGTCATCCAAGACACCTATGACTGCATTCAGTGATATTTACTCAAGGAGCTTTATTTTCGATTATTGCTTTAGATCGTCTATGCTTTTACAGAAAAGGACTCCCATCTCTGTCCTGCTTCTCAAACTGCAACCAGATAAAACGTTTGAAGTGCATTTGGGATGAGACTGCCTTTTCAGTCAGTTTTCTGAAGAAGGGAAATATTGAGACATGGTATTAATTTTGGACAGTGATTTGTACTAGTTTTATAGGAGAACTAAACAGCCTTCCTATACTGAGGCCAGGTTCTGGTGTCTGGAGAGACAATTATGCCCTAGACTATCAATCCAATGAGTTGCCTCCCTAATCCCTTTTGGAACTACTGCTTACCAGTTTATCAGACTGGACAAGGAGAGGTCCTCCAGTGGTATGGCTACAGCACTGATCCTGAGGCAGTGGAAATGGTACAATGTCTATAATCAGGGAAATACCCTTATAGTCTTTATAGTACAATGTGAATCTATGTGATCCAGAAAGCACTGCTGTTGATTATCTGTATTGCTAGGGGCAAATTCAGAGAAATGTTTCAGTCCCTTTGATGAATGTGGAGACAAGTATATGTGAGTGGATTCAGTTTGAGGAATCCTGCAGGTATAGTTTCACTGGCTAAGGAGTGGAATTAGTCAAAATAGGAGTGGAGAACTGTACAAAGTGGGGAGGAAAAGACGTAAGGAAACTCTTTAATTGCAGGAATCGGAACAAAAGGTAAATACGTAAGTCGTTAAAGGAGCAGCAGGTCGGGATTACAACAATAGTCTTACTTAATAGGCTGTATCTTGTACTGATGAGGTTGCTGAGGCCTTTTTTTCTTTTATTAGTCTTTTATTAATTGCTATTTTTGGGGGTTGACTGCTTTGGGTGTTTGTGGGAGGGGGTAGAGTATTCAACCTTATTCCTAAGTTTCTTTAGAATAACATCCTCTACTGCAAGCAACAAAACATGTGGTCGTATAATTTTACTGTGTCCAGCTTAGAGTATTAATCGATGTCGATCTTATGACCTTGGGCTGTTCTGTTTGTGCTCTTGTGTGACCATCACTTTGGTGTACAAAATACTGCCACCACACCAAAGGTGTTATTGGTTTTAAGAGTCCGGTACCCTTTCAGTGACTTCAGTGAATGCTACCAGGCCAAGGATGATGTTTGAGGGTAGGTACCTTTTCATTTCTCATGTTGTGGTGTACTAGAGTCAATGCCTTGTTCAGATCTGGTAAATATGTTTTATTAAAAACCACACCATTTCCAAGTACTCACCTTAGAAGTGTGTATGGAGCTAGTCATGGCTTCTCTTAATTTGGGCTCCCCATCATTTTGAATTGTTTAAGACCAGTGGAGCTCACATCTTTCAGAAGGTGGACGTCTCTAGAGATGATTTGTGAGGAGCATTCATAAAATGGATTTAATGCCTGAAGCATAATATACATGCCTACAAACTGCAATTCAAACAGTGATTGTATTACATTTTTCTTTAGATTGCAGTTCATCGAGGACGGGATGGTTATGGTTTCACGATATGTTGTGATTCCCCAGTTCGTGTCCAAGCGGTTGATCCAGGTAATATAGTTACTTCTTTAGTATCTTCTTTTCTTTCTTTTCAGCAGCCCTGTTAGGTGGTATTTACTTACTGTCTGGAAAATCAGCGGTAGTTGAACATTACAAAGACTCCTGCAGTAGATTTGTATTTCAGATGGTGTATTTTTAATATAAAACAAACTGTTCTCCATTGTTTCTTACACATGTTTTATATTTTATTTTAAGATTTCTTGGTATTGATCTAACTTCTAATTGATGTTTTACGTTCCATTATGGACCAACACAATCTACAGATTTTTTTCAAAATTATGTTGATTATTCTTTTCAACATATATGTGGTAAGGTGCAGGGAACGCTACAAACTATTGCTTGGTATATTGATGTCCCAGGCCAGCCAAGCATCTAGGGGTCCTGCCAAGTCGCAAGTCCAGGAAAGCTTCACGTTCCTTGATCTTGTCCTGGACTGTGAGAAGCCTTAAGCTCCTCTTGTTAACTCCACAGTGCTGCGTCCAACAGGCAGACCATCAGGGTGCATGTTGAATGTGGTGTGCAACATACAGGGGTTTGACACGATGGTGTGACTGCCTAGTAAGAGGCCTTGAATCACGGGCGCATTGGTTGGTGATTGTTGGAAAGCTACTGTGGAGATCTGTATAAAACAAAATATGAAATAAGGATACATTAAAAAAAAAAATCTAATTAAAAGTTTTTCACCAAACTGAGTAATATTAGATGTGTGCAGAACTCACTATTATTTTTTGTACTACTTTGTGTGCTGCCGGGGGACAATCTGGGTATACTTAAATGGATTATTTCTTTATGTATAATTTATGGATTATTTGGTCATGTTGTAGGCTTTACAAATGAGTTGGGTGAGTCAGGGTCGATACTCTGGGATTGTAGTACCATGCTAGTGAAACGTTGGCATACTTTCTGAATGGAGAGGATGTGGCGCAGCAAAGTGGGTTTAGATGACTTTCACCCTTGTCTGTGTAGTTGCTGGGGTTACAAACATTATGTTGCGCTAACTCAAAGTGGGAATCCATAGATGTGATGTATGGGCGAAAGATGTTTTGGTGCTATCAGTCAGATTTCCTGTCATGGCTACTGTTGATTTACTGAGGCCCCAGCTAGTAAAGGTAGACATTGGTTCCAATAATGAAGATCAAAGAACTGATTAGAAGTACAAGCTAAAACGAAGGTTATAGCCCATTAGTAGGAGGGTGGAAATGGAAATATTTTGCTGGCTATGAGTCCTTTTCCATATACGAATGTGTAAGGAAGATTCTCCACACGATTTTCTGGAATGCACTTCATTAATGTAATCCTGGTACACAAACTGCAGATACTTCCACCTCTGATCAGCTCTAATCTCTATCTTACTGCACTGCTAATTACGTAGCAGCCCATGACATCAGCCAACCCCATTACATAGATAACATTCATACCCTCAACTAACTTCACAACACATCTTCCCTTTTTTCAATAACGAAAACAACAAATGAAAACAAATGTCAAAACTATTCAGCACATATGCAATAATGCTGAAACGTGTCGTGATTTTTGGTGGTGATCTCCTGATTGTGGAGAGCCACATATATGCTTTTACCTAACCAATAAATAAAATTTGTTGTGAAAACTATTCAGCACAGTTCATATTGTATATATAAGTTCTTCATTCACATATGTAATAATACACAGGAGCAGACCCCCCCGCTATTATTTGGTGTATGAACCTCTTCTCTGTGGATTGAACTTCCCCCTCATCAATTAACCAATCAAAAGGTTTCTTTTCTTCCTCACCAACTGACACACTCCAGTTGTTGCATATGGATAAGGAACTCATGTTGTACATTTCTGTTGCTCAATAAAGTAGCGTTACAAAGTATTTTTTCCACTTTGAGGTATTGCATATCTATTCTGCCCACGTCTCGCAACTCCAATGTTTTACTCTCCTCGTATCTCCCACTTGCAAATTGACAGGTGGACAGCCATGCTCCACATCATAATATTTCTTGTATATATACTTTGCCTCATTTATTGTTCCTTTTAGAACCTCCAGATTCCATGCCGCTCTTTTGGCTCAATTCCCAATACCCATTTGGGTCGTTTCGTGCACTGTTTGCCGGTCAGCCTTCTAAATTTCTGGCCTTTACATAGGTTAAGAGGGAATCTTCTTTGTAAGCTTTACACCATTCCTCAGGCAAAATCATATCCACTCTTCCCCTTCAGTAGCCACACTATACTGTTCAATGTCATCTTCTGGCGCATTTGTCACAGGAAGTGGTAATCTGCTTAAGAAATCTGCAATTTTGTTCCGTAAACCAAGCATAGACTATATATACACCATACATGTTTTACAGACAATGTCACCAACCAGGGCGATGCAGCATACAACCCCTTTGTGAACATAACTTTAGTAAGTGGCTTATGGTCGCTCCACAGCACCACATGACTTCTCCAAATAGCCTAATAATAAGCCGGAATAAGGCCAGCCTAAACCTGTGGGGTTTGTCTCATGAAATATAGCAGGTTTGGCCGACAAATTAATAACCAAGGCCTGGGAAACGTTTGCCATCAGGTTAGATATAGTTTCCCTTCAAAAGAACTGGTCCGCTAAGGATATGGCAACAGATGGCTTTGCAACAATTTGTACAGCGACCACTGCATCTAGCAGGGGAAGAGATAAGGGGGGCTTGATGGCTCTGATCTCCACAGTGGCTTCATTCTAGCTCATTGAAATCTATCTGGCCTCACCTTTTTTTATCAATTCATCTTGTTAAGTACCAACTGAAATGTAGACATTCTGATCATAAGTTATTACAATAATGTATTTGATGATAAGTCTAGGGTACAAGGTCTAATTTATTTGGAACATGTCTTGGAGGATTTTTTTATAGAAAGAGATCAGGAACTGTTAATAATATGGGCAGGTGATTTTAATCTGCCCAGATGTTCTTTAACAGTAGATAAGGTGTGTAGTTTTGATGACTCGCACAATGATGGAATTGATCATTTTACTAAGTGCCTGTATGGCACTCATCTTAATAATCTAGAACTGAGATATGATTTGATCCTTCTGGCTCCAAATTTCAATGGTTAAGCTAGTAAGCAATATGCAGTCATTGGCCCAGGGGTCAGAGTAATATCGACCACATACTAGTTTCTAGAAATCGAAGAGCGACTCCATCTAATATTGTGATAGGTAAAAACTGCCTTAGGGAGCACAATCCTCTAATGTCACATATGCTGCCCTCAACCATGAATAATAATAAGGAAGCTATTGATTTTAACTACCTATAAGGATAGAAATACGTACGGACCAATTGGACAGGCATTGACTGTGATCAATTCATGGGTGAGCTTCTGAGGGCTGATATAGAGCTCTTGTACTCTTCTTTAGAGGATAATGTTGAACCTACCGTAGTTTTAAATGCACACCCTGGAATCTCAAAATCTATAAATCAACAATTGAGTAAAGAGGTTGGGGTCAATTCTAAAAGGTGTAAGGGGTGGTTTGATAACCTCTGTACCAAAGCACGCACACGTTTTTAGGGATCAGGTCGCCGTTGCAAATAGTAGAAAGCAATATTAAAAGGGCATCAAACTGAGAAAGAAAAATTTGCAGGATAGAGCCTGGATCAGTCTTGTCCAGGTGGCTAACAAAAAGGATAATCTGTTTTGGAGGACAGTAAATTACCCTTTTCTTAATGATGACGCTGGGCTGAATATAGAGAATTCTATATGGGTAGATGTCTTAGTGGTCCATTTTACTTTAATCTTTGATCCAGTCCACAAGTTAAATGCTGAAGATAGCCCTTCTTATAATACAACCCAACTTGATATTAACGTTGAGAATGAGGAGGTCCAGATAGCCCTAGCCAAGGTCGTACAGATGAAAGCTGAGGGCCCAGATGAAGTTCCCATTGACGTATATAAGTACCAATCGGATCTATGGGCGCCCCTGCTTACATAGGTTTTGCAGCAGGGAAGGGGTGTATTCCAACTTCCTGGTCTGAGTCTGTAATAATCCCATACACAAATAAGGCTCTAGACTGGATCCAATATGCTGTAGAACAATCTCATTGTTTGATAACTCAGCTAAATTATTGGGTAGAGTATTACTGGAGAGATTACAGGATTGGGCCAAGGCCAAAAACATACTTTCCAATTAACAATATAGTTTCAGAAGGGGCTTAGGAACCGTGGAGCGTTAACTTACATCATATTATTGGCAAATATTTAAAAGCTAGGCCAGGCAACTTACTTATGTGCTTCATGGACCTAAGCAGTGCATTTGATGTCGTGGAGATGTATGCAATCTTGTGGGCCCCAAATGAAGTTGTTCCACTACTTGCTCACATGTACAGCAAGCTCACAGTAAAGGTTCAGTATGGGAAACAGGGTGAAATAATTGATCCTTTTAGCAACTGTAGGGGGGTAGGATAGAGGTGTGTTGTGGCCCTTTTCTTTTTTTACTGTCTATATTGATGCCATTGATGAATAGCTCCAACCACTTGGCACAGACTACCGTAAAGTAGCAGCTAGATCGGTACCCATTCTGCTACATGCAGATGATACTGTAATTTAGCACTATCCCCAGTGAGCCTACAAATTCTTATTACTTCTTTTCAAAATTTTATGGAAGGTATTGACCTTAAAATAAATCAAAGCAAGACTTTTGCAATGTCATGCAGAACCAAGAAAGGGAGAGCTTATCCTTTTTAATCTAAGGGGAAAGAAATTCGCTAGTACAAATCACTTAAGCATGGTAGGCCTTAGATTCACAGCAAATGCAGAGTGGAAGAACGCAGAGAAACCTGTGTTGTGAATATGGCTAGAAATAATGAGGCCAATTTAATATTTTCATCTAAGCTAGGATCTAAATGTATACCAGAAATATTAAAATGATGTAATGCTAAGACAGTTTTTGCCGCATCATATGGGGCAGGTATTTGGACTGTGAAGGATAACAAAATACTGCAAAAACAAGAAGATACATTTCTGAAAAGGCTGATGGCAGTTTCAAAATCAACTTCTAGCATAATGTTATACCTTGAATTAGGTTTATGCCCCATAGCGAGGTCGTAGAACAGAAGCCCATGCTACTTTGGTACTCTATATGGTCAAACAACGAAGCATAGCTAACCCATGACATTATAAGGGACTGAATGTCACTGGATTGTATGTATAAGATTTCATGGCTTTCCACGATTATGAAGTCTTTTGAAACTATCGGAGACAATGACACGCATTTGTGTAAGTTCCCGGAAGGGATAACACAGTTCCCCAAAAATATTCTGGAGCAAAGTGGGCTAATTCCTCACTTGGGGGGGAGGAGACTCGACAGACGGTTAAAATTTTACTTATCTTATTTAACCCACCAGGGATTTCAGAGCGGTCTTGGTTGGGTTCATAACTCATATCACCGATTCCTTTGAACAAGATTCCATCGCTCCATTTTTCATAATTTGGGTTCATTTCCTACGGGCTCCAAGTGGGTACTCAAAGACACTAAATGCCCCTGTTAAAATAAGAGTTCTCAATCTACCTTAACCGTAACAATTTTTTGCAATTTCTACCTTGAAGGCAAAAAAAGTGTATAAGGCCCTGTTTCCTAATAGAAGGATTGTTTACTTTTAAAACAGCTTATCAATACCTGATGTAAATGATCGATATAAAGTCCCCCCCCTTAGCGTCTTACCTAGCCTATGTAATTAAAACAAGGAAAGTACTTAGGAATACTTGGTAACTGGGTACTGTATTGTTTAGGGTGGGTTGTACTGACTTTTCTTGCCCTATTTTGCGTCTGCTGCATTTCTTTTAGTGTGAGTTACTTCTTTTTTTAATGCTTTTTGTCTGTTTTATTCTTTTAATCCGGATAAAATCTGATGAGTTTTTAATTATGTATTTGTCATTATGTTATATTGATTGCAATATTATGTGCTTTTATTGCTATGCTGATGTGCTTTTATGGCCATGCTGACATATGCCAAATACAATTATTGGATTGAATTGACTTGGGAGGATCCCCCTGTTAAAATGGTCTTTTGTTATTAGATTCTGTCTAGAAGGTACTGCCCTTCCCGATGGAAAGAGCACACTAATAATTATCGTTCTAGGAAGTGGAGAGGGGTAATATTGTGTTCTAAGAGAGTGTGTGGGCTTATCTGGGAAAACGATATCTGCTACACCAAAATTCTGAAGAAATACAGAAATGCAGGTCTCATTTCTTTGGCTAAATTGATAGATCAACCCGCAGAAATAAAAATTAGTAAGATGTGTTTGCTGAGGCGAGCCAAAGCCTTGGGACGATCTACTTTGTGTATCATAAATCCAGAGTAAATCTGTCTCTAAGATGGCTGTGTTTTTGGATTTATCTTTCCTGATCTCAACATGGCCACTGCAAAATCGCAAAAGATCAAGCAAGAAGAGTATAGATTTTTTCAAAAACACCATTTTGTGAAGTATAACTGCTCCAAAAAGCCTTGCCCATTGCATTTTTGTACATTCATTATTGCTCATAATCACTGGCATTCTGGGTTAGTGATTGATTAACAAGAAAGTGTATTTTTCCAAGATGACTGATGCATTTACCCACTTTATTTGTTTTTTATTTTACTTAGTTTTCCTGTAATAGAACACTAGCACTCGTGGGCATTTAGGTGCTTTACATTTAACCAGAACTTTGTGAGCCGTTTTGCAGTTTAGCTGCCTGCAGTAAAATCATCTCAGTTGTCTGGTAACCTGTTGCCTTTTTTGCTAGGGATAGTAGCCTCTGCACCAGATATGTCTGTTATAGACCTGTTATTGTTTGTATACTAAAACACATATGCTTATTTGTACTTAACTTGATCACACATGAGTAAAGTTGATGATTTAGCCTGACTTGGAATAGAGGTGTAAAGTGGTTATATCCATGTCCGGTGACTATCACTGTTGAATGAGAACCAGCACTTTTCTTTATCTTATAGTTCCTTTGTTTTTAAAGGTTTTCATGCAAGAAGCTACCCATGATTATTTTGCTAACTTCATGACGTTGCAAATTTAATCGCAACATTTAGAAAATGACAATATTTATTAATTTTGCAATTGCGACCTTGGAAAGGCGTCATCTCTCCTTGTTTTGCGCTCTCAAACGACATCCAAACAGTTCTTCGTCAAAATTAGGGGATCCAGTACGTTAATGGTCTAAGTTTGCACGGTTTTCTTCAGACTTAATCTGTATCATATTAAATACAGCTTTGTAGCTCAGGTAAAAAAGAAGCAAACTATTTTGTGTATACATGATAATAATGGGAGCACTTGATTTCCCCTATGTAAACAGCAACAGTACTGCAAATTAAACGGTTTCTCCATTTCCTATTTTCCAAGCATCAAATCCATTTGTTCCATTGTAGTTTTGTAGTTGAATTTATATAGCGCTTACTACCCCTGATGAGGTGCCGAGTAGCCTGCTACTCCGGCACCCAAGGTTAGTGGTTAGTCCAGTGGTTATTGTGATTAGTAATGTTCTGTCAAGAAAAATTACATCCATTTACTCCAGTTACTTTGTTCTATATAAATACCAGGTAGATGTGATCATTAGTGGGGGCTATGTGGTTTCGAGTGAATGGTATGTGTCATTTCAGTTCTTATAATAAACGCCACTCATCAAAACATGCCAGACTTATTGGTTTTGCTAGTGCTTGTACATAAGAATGGGTTGACACTTTCAAGAGCAGCTTTAAGAACCTCTTTTAGTGAAAAACGGGTAAATGTTCACTTTGATCGTTTTTTAACTGAGTTGTTAAAATTGCGGACTTGGGTTGCAGTTCAAATCAAATCAAATCAAAAACTTTATTTCGATTGAATTTACAATCATAAAAGTGCATTATAGAAAATTTGCAACAATTTAAAAAAAAAAAAAAAAAATTTCCGCAAAGGCAATATTAGCTGATAGATACAAAAAACATAAATTAAATTTTTGAAAAAGTCGTCTGTACAGTGATATCCTGTGCGGCGATGAAATAAAAGTTATTCACATAGAAAAACAGAAAAATTTATGATGCAGAAACAGTTAATTGAGAACTAATTTTCAAGCAAGCCTTTAAAAAGCAAGCTATAGATTTGGCAACAAATGGAGTGTCTAAAGACTGTAGTGCCAAAAGAGCAGATCTGCATCTTCTCAGTCCAGATTGTCGGAGAAGTGGGACCAACCAGCGTTTACGCGGGATCTCGTAAAAGCTACAAAATAATGTTACATGCAAAGTAGACTGAGTAGAACAATCGTCACAGGGACATCTGATTAGTTCACGAGTCCAATCTAGGGGCTCAGGGAACGAGACAAGACGGTAAAAGGAATCAAACCGAAATCTGGTTAAAACATATCTATCATAATTTGACAAATAAAAAGACAAATATGGTTGTATACCATTGGAGGATTGTAACATCATTAAATGGGTATTTGATTGTTTGCCAATTTCAGAACACATGCGTAGTTCTCTTAAATGGGTAACACATAAATTCTTCAAAGTCTTTCTAGGTATGGCCATTAATGAGACTGGGTTAGTGAAAAACGCTGGGCAATTCAAGTCATTCAAAAAGTTAAAAACATAAGAAAGCCAGGGAATCTTTTTCCAGTGGGTCAGTGTCAGGCAATCGGTAATTAACGGACGAGTAAGGTGGCATTGCTCCTTAGTCCAGATACGGTGCCAGAGGAAGATCGGTTGGTATCTAATGGTGTCAGATAGATAATCCAAACCGAGCTCAATGTGGGTACCGTAGTTAGGAGCACTACGGGGGAGAGCTAATACGTATTTCAAGAAATCGTTTTCAATCACTTGAAGCTCAGTGGCGGGAGCATAGCCCCATACACCCGCTCCGTAAGTAGCCACGCTCAAACATTTAGCTTGATAGATTTTCAATATCACAGCAGGAGCGGGCTTGCCCAATTTCCTTGAGGAAGAGGTCAGCGCCGTTGTTGTGCGCTGAAACTGCAATTTCTTGCTGGAGGTGGCAGGTTTCCAGGACATGTGGTCGTCTATTAGGATCCCTAAGTATGGATATTTTCTAGCATTATCTAGCCTAGTATTGTCAATATAGAGAGGTTTGCATTTCTGAGCTTTCTTGCCAATATGCATAACAAAAGTCTTGGATTTATTTACTTTTAAGCCAAGAGAAAGCATATAGTGACAATACTTGTCCAGTTGGAGCTGGAGTTGATTTGGTGTTCTCGCTAGAATGACGGAATCGTCAGCATATAATAATGCAGGGATTGGCCGGGTATTTATGCAGGGAAGATCCTTATTGCCTACCAGCATCGCTTGCTCCAATCCATTTGTATAAATATTAAATAGAAATGGAGCAAGGACGCACCCCTGCCTGACGCCTTTTCTGATGCTGAAAGATTCCGATAGCTCGCCATTAATGCCATACCTCACACATGCTTTGGCATCCGAGTAGAGCTCTCGAAGAAATTTCAGGAGTGAAGGATCTATGCCCAAGTTATTCAGAATCTCCCATAATTTAGAGTGGATTACGCAGTCGAAAGCGGAGCTTAAGTCCACGTAGCCCAGATAAAGATTACCGCCTTTGGCTCAGGCATATTTGCCCATGAGTAGTGTCAAGTTAAGGGTCTGTTCGACAGTGCCCAATCCCTCTCGGAACCCGAACTGAAGGTCGGTTAAGATCTTCTTCTCTTTAGCCCAGTCCTGGAGACGTTCCAAGATTAGTCTCCCAGCGACCTTACCCAGCGAGTCCAAGAGGGAAATAGGTCTGTAGCAGGCTGGATTGTCGCGTTCTCCCTTTTTAAAAATGGGTAGGAGCACAGATGTAGACCAGGAATCGATAAGGCCGACTTGTGAAGCTGCAGACATTACTTGCATGACAATTGGCGCCCATAGGTCTAGGTTGCTCACAAAGATGTCAAGTGGGACTCCATCCGGGCCGGGAGCTTTCCCGGTTTTTGAAGAAGTCAGTGCAGCGGTCACCTCCACAAGGTCGAAGTGGAGGTCAATAGGATAGATGTTATCCCTGGTAAAGACTGCCTCCCCGATTCTGGTAGCCTCAGTTGTTGAAGGGGAGTCACCAAAGATCTCTGAGTAGTGGGTTACCCATTTTTCGGCAGGAACTGCCACGTCTAGGTGACGAACAGCTGTATCGTCCGCTAAAAAGGGGGACTTGACTGTTCGCCAGAACAACGTGGTGTCCTTGTTTCTTGTGCTCTCGTGCAATTTGGCCCAGAGGTTGTTTTTTATTTCCTGTTTACGGGTTTTTTGGGCCAGCTTGTAATTCTTTCTTAGTGAGGCTATTAAGGCCATGTCCCTATCTTGGTTATGTAAAGCTTGTTTTAGTGCACTAAGGGCTTTGCGGCAATGAGAATCAAACCACCCCCGGGAATCCTTATCGTGTGTCTTATGTTGGCGAGTGAGCTCCTGCCGAATAGCTTCTAAGATGTTAATGAAGCTACAGAGGATCAACTGGGGAGATGAGGTCGCCTCCAGGCAATTAGATATTAAGGGAAGGGTTTTTTGGATAATCCTGCTAATAACCTCATTGGGGTTGATCTTTGACCATTTTACTGTAAAACCGTTGGTTTTATCCATCTCCAGACAATGCTGCGTTAAAAGACTAGTCTTGGAATGGGTAGAGGGAGCTGAATTAAATATAATGGTGATACTGTTAGAGTAATGATCGCTAGAAGGATCAGTACCGGTTGTAAAGTTTTTTAAACGGTTATTTAAAGTTTGCGAACAAAGAATGAAATCAATGGTAGAGGAGAGACCTCTGCCATGAAAGGTCGGCTTGAACACGACAGCAGGACACACTGATTCATTCGCAAATTCGAGTTCTAGTGAAAAGAGGCAGTTGTTTAAACTAGTCCCAATACTGGAGTGAGTAAAGTGGGTGATGGGGAGATCGTGCTCATCTTGGAGTCCGCAGGTACCTTTTTTGTAATTGCTGCATAGATAAACATTAAAATCCCCGCCCCACACAACATAGCATTGTAACTGTGAGTGCTTAGCTTTCTGATCATGCAAGTATGTGGTAATTTCTATCAAAGACTTTACACAGTCGGTAGGTGTAGAGTTATTATACATGTTAATAAAATAATAAATGGAGCTTTTGTCAGAGGCTAACTTAAGAATTTGGAAAGTTGGAGACACCGATGGTACTTCATTAATCGTAAATGAGATTTGGTTAGAAATATAAATAGCTAGGCCACCCTTAGATCTTCCATGTATAGATGGGCTAGCAGGAATATGGAAAGTTTTATAGCCCTGGATATGAATTGGGTCAGTAGCCCAGGTTTCCTGGAGGCAGACTATTTTATGCCTATTAATCACATCAATCCAGGACTGAAGGTGTATCTTGGATCCAACCCCCACATGCATCATTGTGTCTTTTTGCATTTCTTAATTTGCGAAAAATAAGGAATCGCAAATTAAGAAATGCAAAATGATATGCATCAATATTTTCGGTATTCTTTTGGGATTCGGTAAAAATCGCAATTTTTACCGAATCCCAAAGAAATACCGATTTCTTAACTTAATTTTCGCAATTCCCATTGATTCCTATGGGCCAAAAGGTCCATAGGAGTCAATGGAAATTGCGAGTGGCACTTAGAAAATTTCATGGGTGCAGGGGGGGGGTCCAAAGGACCCCCCCATGCACCCCTGAAATGTATTTTTCGCATCATGTTGCACACACACATGTCCTAAGGACATGTGTGTCCGTAACATGAATGTTGAAAAAAAAACATTTTACACATTTTACACACTTTTTCCAAATTTACCGAGTGGTTCAACCACTCGGTAAATTTGGCACCCTATTTGCGAATTTTCACTTTTTAAAAAAATGATGCATTGCTTTTAAGAAATCGCACATCTGCGACTTCTTAAAAGCACCCGCAATTTTAGAATTCGCACACATGTTACGAATTCTTAAATTGCTTCATGCATCCCAAAAAGCACTTTTGCATTCGCAAACGGCCGATTTTAAGGAATCGCACCGTTTGCGACTACAAAAATGCTTGATGCATGTGGGGGCAAGCCCCGCAACATTCCAATAGATAACTGGAAGATCCCAGGTTGATGGTAGAGTGGAATCTGTGATTTGTGGATGAGCAGAGGGTGGTAGATCACGGGACTGAGTGGTTGGAGTAGAAATGGAAGAAATACATTTTGTAACACAGGAGATAGAAGTGGTATGTTGTTGCCTTTGTGTCTGTCTCCTCAGAAAGGATTGGATGGACATAGCTAGGGTCTTGAACCCGAGGGTTTAACAAGGGGGTACAAGGCTTGATATGAGAGCCAGACGGAGAGGTCAGAGTGAATCCTGGCAACGGAGTTTTTCTGGAAATATGGTTAAAATGACACTGGGTGTTAATAGTGGCTTTGGAGTTTATGGAGGGGACTGATGGTCAGTCGACCATATCCAAGCATTCATATCTGTTGGATAATAATGGGCCTCTCCAGTTGGTAAAATGACCAGGGGCTGGATTGCCAAATCCGTAGCCTGACCAATGGCCGCGATCTCTATTCCCATCCCTGTTCCCCACTCTTGTCCAGCTCCAAGGGGGGCCAGGGTTATGTCGTGGAGCCGGGGGGTCGAAATATGACATTGTGGGTAGCTATCCCTTCAGTGGAAGTGTGATCTCCCCAGGAGCAGATATGCTCAACTGTATTAGGATCGGCGAAGTTCACTATGACGCAGTCACCCTGAATGCTTTTAGGCTCAGTACCTAACCAGGGCACTCTGCGCACGGTAGTGACTCTGTTGTCCAAAAAGTTTGGTAGAGGTCTGTTATTGGACAACCAATATATAACTTTATTTTTTAACGACCAGACCCGTTCATCCTGATTAGGGGGGAGTTCCGGGACACCTGTCATAATTACTACATAAGGAGATGCCTCAGGCGGAAGATGGATTGGATGGCCCCTCCTCTTATGATTTCTCGGGATGATGTTAAATCCAGCAGAGTTTTTGGGGAGGGTGGGGGCCGGGATAGGAGGAGCAGGTGGAGGTTTTGGTTGGATAGACGACTGTGGCTTGGAGGTGATTAAAGGTTGAGTCGGTAAGGGATTAGGTGGATTGGATGGTGCTAGGGGCTTGGTAGTTGTTGGATGTGGTAATTTTTGTATGAGTTTCTGCGAGGCCTTTTGATTAGTAGTAGAGGGATTGGTTACGGTCGAGCCGGGCTTAGATGTTTTCGTGTTATGGGTAAGGGGTCTCCCGTGAGCTAAATTGGGATCTTTGATGGTACCCTTACTTGGGTTCAAAGCTGAAGACAATTGGGTTAGTTGGGATTGGACCTGGTTCAATATCTTTTCTATGGGCTTTAGATAGAACTTAATTAGGTCACCAATTTTGCTAAGCAGTAAGTTATCATTGCTACAGGTGTTAGTAGTTAGATTACCGTTGTCAGCCGTACCACCCTCATCATCATAGCTACTAGAACTAGTGGAGCTAATATTTAAATTGTCTGTGGTAGGATTCGTTGCGGTTGCTAGTGAAGGGAAGGGTGATTGATGGGGAGTCAGAACAAGATTAATAGTTTGTGAAGGGGGATGGGAAGTGGACGGGGTTGTGAAGTTAGCTATGGGGAGGGAATTAATGGTATAATGGGACTTACTAGTTTTCCTCTTCTTTTTTTTGGGTATTGCACCTTCGCGTGTACCCCTATCTGTAGTTGAGGAAGGGGCAACATCGGTTTGGTTAACAAAAATATCAGGAGTTTTTTCAAGTGACAAATGTGATTCAGAAAGATCAAGGGATGCAGACAGGTCCACAGTGCGGGGGACCGAATGCAGTTCTGCGTGCACTAACAATGGCGGGGGTAACTCTACAGGACACTGGGGTGTTTTAGCAATAGCCAGTAAGCCCATGGAAGAGTGTCTGGCAATAACCAGGTCCTGTGAGACTCTCCGTTCCAGTAGGGTAATGCTCTGTTCAATGGCCTCGTTGGCTTTAGTTATAAATTGGTCTATCGGCCCAATAACCTCAGCAGCCGCCTTGGCCTGTTTTTTGACAGTATTCCTAGTAGTTCTAGGGGACATGATGCAATGTAAATCGTTATAAGATAGAAATACTGTAAATACTAAGTGCGAACTAAAAGCAAATTATTTACAATCCGTGCAGTATCAGCATAAATAAGAAGAGAGGAGACAAACGTAAATAGGGTGGCCCAGTCCAGTCCTGCCCAGTCTTGAACGGGCTTAAACGGGCCCGCCCGGGCTTCGCCCCGCGCTTCGTCCCGCGCGCGTCCCGCGTTGCGAGTAGGGCTGATCAAGTTAATGGGATCGTGCAGGGGGGCGTGGCCGCCGGGGGAAGAGGCACCAGCTGAGAGGTGTAAAGGCTGCTGGTCCTCGCAGTCCCCCGGTGAAGGCAGCTGGTAGTTTAAGGTCAAGCGCACGCTGGGAGCATACAGGCAAACCGCCGATTGCGGAGAAGCTCCCACCAACGGCGCGACCTCCCAAATGGTCCTTTACTGAAGAAATGCACCCTCCGTGTACAGCGGGAAACCTTCCTCGGAAATGTCAAGAGCAAGTGAGCGGCACCCGCGAAGCGGGTGTCGCGAAAGGTAAATAGCAGCTGATGGGGGGCGTGGCCGCCGGGGGAAGAGGCACCAGCTGAGAGGTGTAAAGGCTGCTGGTCCTCGCAGTCCCACGGTGAAGGCAGCTGGTAGTTTAAGGTCAAGCGCACGCTGGGAGCATACAGGCAAACTGCCGATTGCGGAGAAGCTCCCACCAGCGGCGCGACCTCCCAAATGGTCCTTTACTGAAGAAATGCACCCTCCATGTGCAGCGGGAAACCTTCCTCGGAAATGGCAAGAGCAAGTGAGCGGCACCCGCGAAGCGGGTGTCGCGAAAGGTAAATAGCAGCTGATGGGGGGCGTGGCCGCCGGGGGAAGAGGCACCAGCTGAGAGGTGTAAAGGCTGCTGGTCCTCGCAGTCCCCCGGTGAAGGCAGCTGGTAGTTTAAGGTCAAGCGCACGCTGGGAGCATACAGGCAAACCGCCGATTGCGGAGAAGCTCCCACCAGCGGCGCGACCTCCCAAATGGTCCTTTACTGAAGAAATGCACCCTCCGTGTGCAGCGGGAAACCTTCCTCGGAAATGGCAAGAGCAAGTGAGCGGCACCCGCGAAGCGGGTGTCGCGAAAGGTAAATAGCAGCTGATGGGGGGCGTGGCCGCCGGGGGAAGAGGCACCAGCTGAGAGGTGTAAAGGCTGCTGGTCCTCGCAGTCCCCCGGTGAAGGCAGCTGGTAGTTTAAGGTCAAGCGCACGCTGGGAGCATACAGGCAAACCGCTGATTGCGGAGAAGCTCCCACCAGCGGCGCGACCTCCCAAATGGTCCTTTACTGAAGAAATGCACCCTCCGTGTGCAGCGGGAAACCTTCCTCGGAAATGGCAAGAGCAAGTGAGCGGGTTGCAGTTCATAGATCGCCCCTTGATGTTTTTCTTCATCATGACTGCATAATGCTCCCTGGCACAATGAAATGTGGAGTTTATGCAAGGGCAGTGGGAGCAGATTAGAGTGCTGTGCCATCTATACCAGAAATGGGTCAGGCTGATGATGTCGTAGCTGAACATCTTGAACTTCTCACTGTGAAGCTCATTTTCCTGTTAAAGATAAAGGTCCTTCTGTGGTGTAGGAAATAAGTTGTCCTGGAGGTGCATTTAGATCCTTCACCGCTTTTGTAAAGTACGTGTGTTAATTGGAATGATGATGGTGTATTGCCCTTAACAAATATCATCCGTATTGATTAAAGGAATAAGGTTGAATGTGAAATGCTTTAGCTCTCCCATCTATTATAATAGGACAAGGGAATCCCAATGAATACTCCAACTGCCGATTCCTCAGGTTGGTAATATTCCCCCAGGCATCAGACTGGATCTGGAAACTCAAAAGCAGGACTCCTCTGTGCCAGTAGGTGGTGTCATGCAGCTCTGCACTGATGTTGTTCTGCTTCCGGAGTGGCCAACAGTGCCACATAAAAGCAATTTAAGAACCACCTATGCACGCTGACCGCAGTTTGTTCCTTTGCGTTACTTCAGATACGGGTCTGAAGCTCTACTCCTCTAGACTGGGTCTTTTACACACCTTTTTAAGAGGGTTGGAGCGAAATATATCCATCCCCCAAAAATATAGTTTAAAACTTGTAGGAACTGCTGCAAACAAATGTCTGTGGCAGACTCCCAAGGGTACAGCACAACTCCAGGGCGTGCGATGACTGGGCCCAGGTGAAACTGAAGGCTATACTTGACCGCAAGGCAAACCTCTTTCACCAAACATCAGAAGATTGCATACTGTTACCGGTCGAAGTTGAAAGTAAAGTCCAGTTTTTGCTCCGGAAGTTCTTCCCGCTGCAGTTCCTCGTTACAGTAGCAGTCTTTGGGTAAGTCGAAAAAGAAGCACAATAAGTCAAAGTGGGAATCTTCCCCTTCCCGCCACTCTTTACAGAGAAGTCATCCACGTGGCTCTCGTTTTCCCTCCTGAAGCACAGATTCAGAATTTGATCCTAATGAAACTTGGATTTCTGGGTCCATCAGCAACGTAACAGCAAATAAAGTTCTTAAGCAAGCTATGCTGCATATATTTGGCACGCTGTCGGCTCTCTGACACGCTGTCGGCTGCAAGGATCCTTAGAGGCCTCCAGTCGGGTTCCCGCTGACAGGTTTGCCCTTTGTCCTGCCTGTGCCTCTTTACCTGCATTTGGGTTCCGCATCGGCTGTGGTGCTGATTTCGGTTCCAGCGCCACTCCCCATGCCTGCTCCTTCGACATTGCCGGGTACTAGAAGAGGAGCTGCTACCTAAAGGTTTTTCAGGCTCTGGGCCAGTTTTATCTCGACCAAGGCTGCCCACTGATCCCAACCACAGTGTGTCTTGTGGGGCTGTCTGCCTCAACCAGGCAATTTCCCTAATGTGTTTACCTCTTTCATGGTTACACCAGGAGTTTACAATACCACCAGTGCCTCACCCTGCTGTCAGCACAACACCAGCCTCACCCATTTCGTGGCCGTGGCTCAGAGACCACCTGCAGGACATTAAGAACATTGTGCAGCTCAGTCCCCTGGCCCTCACCACAACCGCAACAAGCATTAGAAATGCAATCGGGCTCGGATTTATTTGAGTTTGAGCTAATGGCATTGTAAATGCAAATGTATTGTTGCTATGTGTTATGGAGTGTGTTCATGTGGTGTGTACTGCCAGTGATCTCCTTGTGAGTGTGAGAATATTGCACCGTTACTGCCTGTGATGTCCTTGTGAGTGTGAGAAGCTTGCACCTCTGCTGCCTGTGGTCTCCTTGTGAGTGTAAGAAAGTTGCACTGCTGCTGCCTGTGATGTCGTTCTTGTGAGTGGGAGAAGATTGCACCTCAGCTGCCTGTGGTCTCCTTGTGAGTGTAAGAAGCTTGCACAGCTGCTGCCTGTGATGTCCTACTCACTACTATACTCTACTCACTACTCTACTCACTACTCTGCACTCACTACTCTACTCACTACTCTACTCACTACTGTGCACTCACTACTCATTACTCTACTCACTACTCTACTCACTACTCACTACTCTGCACTCACTACTCACTACTCTACTCACTACTCACTACTCTACTCACTACTCTACTCACTACTCTACTCACTACTCTACTCACTACTCTACTCACTACTCTACTCACTACTCTACTCACTACTCTACTCACTACTCTGCACTCACTACTCTACTCACTACTCTACTCACTACTCACTACTCTGCACTCACTACTCACTACTCTACTCACTACTCTACTCACTACTCTACTCACTACTCTGCACTCACTACTCTACTCACTACTCTACTCACTACTGTGCACTCACTACTCATTACTCTACTCACTACTCTACTCACTACTCACTACTCTGCACTCACTACTCACTACTCTACTCACTACTCACTACTCTACTCACTACTCTACTCACTACTCTACTCACTACTCTACTCACTACTCTACTCACTACTCACTACTCTACTCACTACTCTACTCACTACTCTGCACTCACTACTCTACTCACTACTCTACTCACTACTCACTACTCTGCACTCACTACTCTACTCACTACTCTACTCACTACTCTACTCACTACTCTACTCACTACTCTACTCACTACTCTACTCACTACTCACTACTCTACTCACTACTCTACTCACTACTCTACTCACTACTCTACTCACTACTCCACTCACTACTCCACTCACTACTCCACTCACTACTCACTACTCTACTCACTACTCTATTCACTACTCTACTCACTACTCTGCACTCACTACTCACTACTCTGCACTCACTACTCACTACTCTACTCACTACTCACTATTTTCCACTCACTACTCTACTCACTACTCTACTCACTACTTTCTACTCA
Organism: Lissotriton helveticus; assembly: GCF_964261635.1. Lineage (NCBI taxonomy): Eukaryota > Metazoa > Chordata > Amphibia > Caudata > Salamandridae > Lissotriton > Lissotriton helveticus. The sequence goes on along the minus strand of NC_136065.1, from coordinate 268,723,148 downwards.
CTACTCTACTCACTACTCTACTCACTACTCACTACTCTACTCACTACTCACTTCTCTACACACTACTCTGCACTCACTACTTTACTCACTACTCTACTCACCTCACTACTCTACTCACTACTCACTACTCTACTCACTACTCTGCACTTACTACTCACTACTCTATTCACTACTCACTACTCTACTCACTACTCTACTCGCTCACTACTCACTACTCTGCTCACTACTCACTACTCTACTCACTACTCACTACTCTACTCACTACTCTACTCACTACTCTACTCACTACTCACTACTCTACTCTCTACTCTACTCTCTACTCACTACTCTACTCACTACTCTACTCACTACTCACTACTCTGCACTCACTACTCTGCTTACTACTCACTACTCTACTCACTACTCTCAACTCTACTCACTACTCTCAACTCTACTCACTACTCACTACTCTACTCACTACTTTCTACTCACTACTCTACTCACTACTCACTACTCTACTCACTACTCTGCACTCACTACTTTACTCACTACTGTACTCACCTCACTACTCTACTCACTACTCTACCCACTACTCACTACTCTGCACTCACTACTCACTACTCACCTCACTACTCTACTCACCTGAGAACTTGTTCCATACAGTGCCTAATCTCTCCCAAATTGCCTCACAAACTCTCTGACGTAGGCTGGCGGTGGTCTGCAGCCTGCCAACAAATGGAACATTGATGCCCCACAATGCTTATGTTAGAACATTCAGGTGCCCTCTATTTTGCTTTACTTCCTGTTGTGACCTTGCGGTGTACTTATCCTTAGGGAATAGTAGTGCAATAGATTTTAGGGTCCAGGCTGTGGATAGTTGTACGAAGTTACTTGCCTAGAGGAGGCTTGTAGTAAGTTATGTGTCTGGGTAGCAAAGTATCGGTTCCCCATGACTGCATATTTAAATCTTGGAAGGTACTATTTAGGAAGTTAGCTGCTTTTCTGCAGAGTGAAGAAAGGGCAATATAGCTTAGGCATTTTTCGAGCGAATTAGATTTCTTGAAGGTAACAGTGCAGAGGCTCCTAAGTGTGTGCCAGCAATGACTGTGTGGCCACGTGGGTAACTGCCTAGAGTCTGCCCCACGAGCATTCAAGATAAACAGAAGAAATAGCATTCACACAGTTCTGCTTGGATTGACTAGGCTTGCTTGGTGATTGCACTGACTTGTACTTGGCTTACATCACTAAAGCAAAAGATAACAACAGAAACTACACAGATAGTTTCTGGCTACAGTTGGAAAGAGTAGTAATATCACCTTATAACCCTGCACCAGAATTTATTCTACCTTCCATATGATGTCCTGTTTACCACAGCTCAAATCTGCGAGATACGGGTAATCTGAAAAAACAGATATGAAGCAAAATGCGTGTTGTTTTTTAATGCCACCGCGTGTTACCTTTCTGCACCGCGTGTTGATGGATGTTTTCATTGCTGCATTGTCCTAACGTCCCCCCTCCCTAAACCCCGCACGATTGTCGTCACAACACTGTGCCTTTGTTAGCCTCGAGGCACAGCACAAGGCGCCTGGATTAGACCCCGATTGGCACACACGATACCCTGCGTTGAATAGTGAGCATAACGTTGTAAGTGGTGGTGAATTGTGCGCTGTGCGGTTCTCTGGTGTGAAAAACCCGCACCACCCGCGGACTCAAATGCACAGCATTGTCTACGGTGTGAGGTGAGACCTAGCGCTTCAAGCCGCTGCGAGAAGACCTCGAGGCGCCAGTTAACAAGTGGTGCAGGTAACGCCTGTGATGTACATGGCCGTACGACACCTGGGCAGTCTGTGGCCATGCCGACGTTTTCACTTGGTTGTGATATAGCGCGCGGGCCATAATTGTGGCAGAGCAACGAGTCATATAGCAAAAGCAGAATGCAACACTTGATGGGTGGTCTTATAATTTGACCCTCTTGAGGCGCACCGACGATATAGCGCTTCATGTGGTTGTGATACCGTAGGCACTTGGTGGCTGAAGTTTTCGAGCCGCATTTAGTAATAGTTAAAATTCCAGTGTGTTGGTGGAGTCTGCGAGTAACGTAACCTGGACATGGGTTCATTTAAATAAGTAAACCACTGGAGCTACTAAAAGACGACGTGCTTAGCCCACTCACTCTTTAAACTAAAACAATTGTGATACTAAGTCTTTGAAGCAAAACGCATTGTTCCTGCAAAGACGACCCTTCCACCATCCTCTTGTTTCAAAGAACCCGCGAACAAGTGTCATGCATATTCTATGTCTCTTGCGCTTAGTAGTTTGTTCAGGTGACGACTAATTGCTGACAGTGTTTTTTTCGGTGCGTTGTCACCTATAGCAGGTGTCTTCTCTCTATAGTGTGCACTGCGAGTATCTGCGCCCGTGAGGCCTGCAGTACGCACATGGATGCGCAAGGGGGCGCCTGACTCCGCTTCGTGGATGGCGAGGAGGGCTAGCCAAACACACCCCACAAATCTAAGACTCCGTGAAGCCCTTGCAAAGTTTTTTTTTATGATGACTTTTTCGTTATTGTATTACAGGGCTTTATATCACACTTCCACCGTATTTCTGCAGGTAGCATGTTGCTACGTTTAATTGTTTTAGTTTAAAGACTTTGGCAAGCAGGGTGAGTTGGCTTTGCTTGAGCTTATGAATGATATCGTCGTGGACTCTAATCAGCAGTACCCTATTTTCCTTAATATGGCACCGCTGTCTCGTGTCACCTGCCTTTGCGCTCCGGGCACGTCACGCTGATTTTAAGTGTCCCGAACACTTTTTCTATTTGTACCTAATTCGCGCCAACTGAGCCGCAAACAAGACTACCTACTTTGTGAGCTGAATTGCTACTTTCTCCGCGGGAGTGTGTTTAGGTTGGGCCCCGACCCCAGTGCACCCTTGGCTCTGGTGGGCGCAGGAGGGGGGTTGTCCTACGATTTGGATAACCGCAACACCCCATCACCCTCCCCGGCATCTTTGTCGTTTTTAGGTTTATTTTTGCGAAGGAGACCGCATGTACATGTTTTTCTAACAACCCGTATCCCCTGGTGCTCCGAACGCGTCTGCTGTTCCAAATTCTTTCCCCGGTTTGCTAGCTACGTCAAAGTTTGATTAAATGCGGGTGCCGAGAAGCCGCGCACTAAGGCTGCAGCACACCTGGTAACACCCGCCAGCTGTGCATTTTGCTGCATTGAGCTTGTGGATATGTCACGGTGTGCACTTTTAACGCGCGCACACCATCTGGAATGCATTACACGGCCACCCTGACAGCTCCTAATTAAGATTAATGCACTGCCGAGCACGTAACCGCTGAGAAAATGCCCAAAATGGCGCCCGACTATTACATCTGCCCAATCGCATCACGACTACTAAAAATACATCACCGCGAGGACCAATCACCATTCAGATAATACAAAAAAACACGCGCACTAAGGAATGTGTCTTTCCCGAGCCCTAAAGAAACTTTTTTTTTTTTTTTCTTTTACATTAGGATCTCGGAGCTCCGCCCCGAGCCCTAAAAACCACGTCAGTGTATACTTTTAGACAAACACACCCTGTACAAGGCAGGATCAAGCATTTCCTCCAAGAGAGGCATGCCATCACTTTGGGCTCATGGGTCCTTCAACTTATCAAAAGAGGCTTTTCCCGTGCCTTTCTCCTCTGTCGCGCCTTCCAACACCATCAGTGTGGCTGGTGGGGGAACAAGTGAGTTTTGCAGCAGGCTGGCTCTTTTGAGAAGGTTCTGACCTCAGATGTAGGAGCTGGGTGTTACTCCTGCTACTTCCTTGTGATGACAAGGACAGAGGCCTTTGTCCTATTGTAGCTCCCTGCCCTCCCAACTCCTTCCTGGAGAAGGAGAAATTCAAGCTGCTCACCATGGCCTCGTTTTGTCAGCCCTGGATCCTGGAGACCGGATGGAGGCATTGGGCCTGCAGGACACGCATTTCCATATTCCATATTCCCATTCCCACACACACAATGGAGTATTTTAGTTTGTGGTGCTCCCGTTGAGCCTTACCAGTGCACCCCAGGTGTTCATGAAAGTGATGGTGGTGGGGGCAGCACACCTTCGGAGTTAGGATGTACCAATCTTTTCGAACCGTGATGACTGGCTATTGAACGCAGTCTCACCCCAGGCAGTCATAGAACATCTCCAGATGACAGCATACCTTCTAACATCTTTGCAGTTCACTATCAATATGCTGATGTCCCAACTTGCTCTTTGGCAGGCACTCCCATTCATCACAGCCATCCTGTATACAGTGCAGCTTTGTGCCTTCCTCCCCAGAGCAGAGAGACGAAGATATTTGGGCTATGATCCGACATTTCAGGTTCACTCCCAGAAGACAGTGAGGATGGCTTTGAGGCTGCTGGGTTACAATTGGCCTCCTGCAGTCTGCTGGTCAACCATGCCATATGGCACATGTGGGCTTTTCAGTGGGACCTGTAGTCTCAGTTGGCACACTAGTGAAACCTATTGGATTCCATCCATATTTGAGTGTAGACAGCAAAATATCTGCAGGGTTCACTGTTGGAGACAGGCTCCTCTCCTCCCCCAGAGCTCACAATGGTTACGAATGCATCACTACTAAGCTGGGGAGGCAGTCTGGGAGGGATGGAGATCAGAGGATTCTGGCCTACAGCGGAAAACCTCCTCTACTTCAACTTGATGGTGTTACAGGTAATCCTTTTGATGCGGAAGGACCTCTTACCATCTATCAAGGGGAGGCAAGTAAAAAGTCTCAGTGACAACACTAACCCCATGTGGTACTGCAACAATCAGGGTGAAGTAGGGTCTTGGGTAATGTTCTGCTCTGCGCTCTGGAAGTAGCTGATTCACCAGGGTATTTCTCTAGTCATGAACCACCTGGCGTTTCTCTAAATGCCAAGGGGGAGGAAGGCAGTTGTCAAAGTTTAGCGGATCACGAATGGCAATTAAACCTGCAGGTGGTCTAGGTTATCATCCAGCAATGAGGAGAAACCTGGTTTCATTATTTTTTTCTTTCTCCACCAGTAGTAACGTGCAGTGAGCAATTTTGTGTGCTGGAATTCCAAAGAAGGCTCTCGCTCTCTGAGACGCACAGCACTCCGGTATGCCTTACTGCCTGTACCCCTCTTGGCTCGAGTTTTGAAGAAGATCAAGACGAAGTCTTTCAAGTGGCTTCTCAATGGACCAGGAAGTAGTGGAAGTGAAAACAACTGGACGATAGCATCTATCCATCGATCATCATCTTAGTCGTTGATGCCCATTTATGAAATCGGTGTACACCAGGCACTGGGACAAGTTTTTGGCTTGGTGCAGCAACCATCACTTTGACCTGCGACGAGCTTAGCTGTTGTAAATGTTGTTTGTTGGCTGTACAAGGGCTTGCGTTGCACACTGTTAAAGGCTATTTGTTAGCTTTGTTAAGGTTTCTGGATCAGCTTTCTTTGCTTAAATCTTTGCTGTGATAAGATTTCTTACAGGTTTACAACAAATGTTTTTTCTGAAGCCCTTTCTGAAGGTACAGTGGGACTATAACTTGGTTTTGATTTTTCGAATGTGCGCCATCTTTGAACCAATGTATAGTTGTCCACTGCGTCTCTTGACCCTAAATTCAATCTTTTGTCCACGATCACGTCAGCTCATTTCAAGAGTGAGCTGCAGGCACTTACGGTCCAGCCCCCTTACACAACATTATTTCCAGACAAGCTTGTGTTGAGATGTCGAGCTGCATTTCTGCCAAAGGTACTAACACCTTTCCATGTCGGGCAGACCGTCACCCTTACAGCTTTCTTTGCCCCGCCTCATCGCTTGAAAGAGGAGAGACTTCATCGTTTAGACCCCAAGAGAGCCCTCAACGTCGGCAGTGATCGTACAAAGGACCATCATTTGGACAATCAACTCTTTGTGGGTTTCTCTGAAGCAAAGAAAGGCAAGTCCGTGCATAAAAAACATCTCTAGTTGCAGAAGCAGCCACCTGAAGGATTAAGGGCTCAGTCAATCAAGACTGCGACTGCTGTGATAATTCTCAAAGAGCCTGAGCTGGATGTTTGTCATGCTGCTGTGTGGTATCAGTTCACGAATTCATGAAGCACTATTTCATTGACAGTCAGGCAGGGCCACTGGAATTATGCGATCACGCTTATGCTGCATTTTTTACATTATAATAGAATTCCCGCTTTTGCCACATAATCCATAATCTGGTGCATAAGCTGCAGATTGATAGGAAAAAGTGTTTCCAACTCAAACGGTTCAAAAGTTACAAAAAACACAGCAACACATTTGCATGCAGTGGAATGCCCTTTACAAAGGATGAGTAGTCATCTTTCTTTTGTTTATTGCTATATTTGGGTGTTAAACTGGTACTAAGGAGGTGAAACCAATACCCAGACAGAGATAACAAGTGTAAAAATGACAGAATATTCTCTAAATATTTGCCGCCTTATTCCGCATAATTTGTCTTTTCTGCCTGCATAATTTACTCAACCCTACCACATAACATGGCACTCCCCTCCTGCATAATTACAGTGGTCCCTCAGGTCCATCGGGTTGGGCATTTTGCCCATTCAGTCCTGCAGGAATCTTTGCTGTGAGCGATCTCAGAGACTCACCACCTCTGAAAGTACTACTGTGATTCTATTCACAAGGTCAGGAATCTTCTGGTAGAAGTATCCATCAGCAGAACCAGTGACTTACCTTCCACAGCGCTCTTAGTAGTGGATACTCTATCTAACCTCAGATTCCTCAGTGACCCTTCCTCCTCCTAGGAAGTGGGAATAGACCCCTTTTTCATCTAAAAATGCCCCCAAAGTAAAGATTTGCATACTAGTCAAGCCAATTTGCTGATGGTCTCTCCGCATCTGTGGGCACAGACAAGCCTGCGAAAGCAACTGTCACTGCACGTAGGTGGCACTTCAGGAGTGAAACGATGTTGGTGTGGAGTCGTGTGACACCACCTAAGAGTACTGCTTTTGATCTCCGGATCCAGTCTTACGCCTGGGGAATATTCACAAGGTGAGGAATCTGCTGTTAGAGCATTCACCAGAAAGAGCGTTGCGAAGGTAAGTAACTTGTTTGTCAGTCTGAAGATTAAAATATGCTTCATTTGTTGTGTTCTCTATGTTTCTGTCCATCACCGCGTATTGTTAGTCTTAATCTTCACCTTCTTTTTCTCATCTGTGAGTAACGAGCAGCTGAATGTATTACTGATCGGCACCTAGGAATCAAGTAATACCTTTGAGCCATCGAATACTGATTGCCTCAAACTACCAGCAGCTGAATCAAGACCAGACAAATGTGCTCTTTACCTTAGATCCACATTAGCTAAAATCTGCAGAATAACATATTAAAAAATATATTTGATTGTGTTTCCCTGTCCTAAAAACTGATAATGTAATCCAGGAGTTGATCCTATCCCACTAATTCATTTGCGGGGCACCTCATTTCTTTATTCTCTGTAAAAATGTGATCTGTGAGCCACCTCACACCATAAAATCTGCCAGTTAACAGCTACTCCTGCTCCCTAAATATTATTACACCGCAAGAGGTGGCCTCCTGTTTTTGTGTTGATGCCCTAAGCTCTGAACCGTTCTTTTGGCAGTCGTCGTTCGACAGTTTGATGTTCTTTCCACCTAAAACGCAAAGTCTCCAGCCTAAAAACTATATTCTCCAAGGCTTTCCTTCAGGTAGGTACTTGGCATCAAGTAACAGATCTTTCTTCGACCTGCAACATATAAATTACGGCTCTCACTCTATAAGCCGGGTCAGTAGACGAAGCTAAACATGTCTTTTAATTTTAATGGAGCAGCTATTTTTTGTGGCAGGTAGGAACGCCTAATTAAATCTACTCTAACTCTTTTCTCTTTCAGGCGGCCCAGCAGACCGTGCAGGGTTACATCAGCTAGATACTGTATTGCAGCTGAACGGACAGACTGTTGAACAGTGGAAGTGCGTTGAACTAGCGAATGAAATTCGGTAAATATTTCAGCTTTATTAGTAGTTACTAGAGTGTGAAAATGGCAAAAATTACCTTGCACACTTCTGTGTCTGGCCTCTTCATCGTTTAAGCTTGTAGGGCACTTGTGGTACTTTGTGAAAGATAATTATTTAGGTAAATGATGAGCAGCAACACCAGATCAGATTCATGTAAACATTTTTATTTTGGGCTAACTATGCTTTTATGCTTCTGTAATCTTTGTTTTTTAGGTCTCAGCCTGCGAGACTGCGCACATGCGCACTTGAGCTGGCGAGACTTAATGAGATAGAGGAACTTTCACTAGCGAGGTTAGGCCCAGCCCCTCTTCTCCATTGGCTGGCGTCCTAAACGGTGGGCAGCCATTGGAGAAGAGGTCCTAGTGACCTTCTTATTTCTCTTTAAGCCCCGTCCTTTTCAGACTGGCTGACTTGACTTCCGTCTTCTGTAAAAGATTTGTTATCTTTATGGGTCCTGCCCCATAAAGATTAGAAACCTTTTACAGCAGAAGGAAGTCGGGGGAAGAGAAAGGCTACGTCACCTGTCCTAGTTTCAAGCTCCCCTCCTCCTCCTCCTCTCCCTTGTGTCCCCTCCCCTGTTTCCTGTCTTCCTTTCCTTTCTTGTGCTCCTCGCTCTCCGCCCATGTGCTTCTCTCCCTGTTGGTTTGTGACTTCTTGATGGTGGTGGCTCTTCTGGCGGCTCGTGTGCCGCTTCCCTCCCTCTACAGCTGCCTTAGCTGTTCCTTGTATACTGTTAGTCGCGGGGGGCGCCTGTGCAGCCGTGGAGCGTGCTGTCCAGAGACTTCCTGTCCTACCAGCGAGCACTGAGTTCGGGATCTCCTGCCTACTCCATGTTACACTGCAATCACATTTTCAGCCTTGCCTCACGTGTATCGCCCTCTACCAGCGCAACTCCTCTTGCCTTATGCCAGGATTCTCTCCATCAGCTCCCAGGCCGCGACGCTCCCCTCAGTCTGCGTGCAATGGTCAGGCGCCCTCAAAGACTCTCCAAGATGGCCGCGGCACCGGCGCTGGTCCTTCTCTTGTGTCGATGCTCACCTTGACCCCGGAAGTGCCTTGTTGTGCTTCTGACTGTCTTCTTAAGCAGTCCCTGTTCCTGTAATCGCTGCATCATGTCCCGCGGCTCCAGCGCCAGCTTTGACCGGCACATCACCATCTTCAGCCCGGAGGGCCAGATCTACCAAGTGGGTGAGTGTGGGAGACTCTGAGGGGTGAGCAGAGAGGGGCCCCTGGAGAGGGGGGTGAGCAGAGAGGTGCCCCTGGGTGAGGGGGTGCTTGGGTTGTGTCTGAGCTCTTTCGGTACCGTCAGCCCGGCTCTACCAAGAGGGAGAGTCCGGGGGGACCATGGGCGTCAGAGGGGAGTGCAGGAGGTGAACATGGGACCCCTCATATGTGTCTGAGCCTCCTTAGTGCATCCTCTCCAGGACCTGAGCTGTGAAACGAGGGAGGGATTGTGGAAGGAGTGATATACCCCCCCCCCCCCCACCCCCCTCGGACAGGCAGGGGGGCTGTACCAAGAGGGAGAGTCCGGGGAGACCATGGGCGCCAGAGGGGTGGAGGAGGTGGACATGGGACCCCTCACCTGTGTCTGAGCCTCACCAGGGCTTCCTCCCCAGGATCTGAGCTGTGAACAAGGGAGGAATTGTGGAAGGAGTGATAGACTCCCTGGGCAGACAGGCTGCTGAGAGCCCGTGTGAGCAGGGCTTCAGCAGCCAGACCCCTGGAGAAGGCAGAGAGCAGTGAGAGGCCAAGACACAGGCGGCCCACCGAGTCTGTATGTTGGTGCCTTGAACCTCCAGGGCTGGCTCTTTCCAAGGGCTGAGCCTTGAGTGGGGGGAGTGAGGAGACCAGGGGGGCCCTGAGGGGCTACACTGAGAGGCCATAGACCAGTCCGGTGGGCCTGAGCCCTTGTCACGCCATCGGCATTGAAAGTCTCTTTCCAACGAAAGAGTCTTTAAGAATAGAGTGATCGGCTGTTGGGCTTCAGTTAAGGGGAATGTATACTTATGGAGTACTTGGGGGATGGGTGCAGACTACTCTAGTTAAACCCTCAAACCTGGCACGTCCGCCTCTGACCCTTCATTGTCTCACCAACCACCGTAATCCACGGAGCTCCTGGCACTTTCATGTTGACGGTTTCCTTTCAGGTCCTTATGTTCTTCTGAGTTTTATCATACCCCTAGCAATGGGGTCCAATGTGTTGCTTATGCGGTCTGTCACTCAGTCAGGTAGTTGTGCCAAAGGCATTTTTTACAATCAGTTTTGAGGGCCCACCGCCAAGGTGGCGTGGGATTATGAGAGTGTTGACAGGGGAGTCACCTGTCCTCGTTTCAAGCTCCCCTGCTCCTCCTCCTCTCCCTCATGTCTCCTCCCCTGTTTCCCGTCTTCCTTTCCTTTCTCGTGCTCCTCGCTCTCTGCACAGGTGCTTCTCTCCCTGTTGGTTTGTGACCTCTTGATGGTGGTGGCTCTTCTGGTGGCTCGTGTGCCGCTTCCCTCCCTCTACAGCTGCCTTAGCTGTTCCTTTTCTACTGTTAGTCGCGGAAGCGCCTGTGCGGCCTTGGGGCAAGCTGTCCACTATGGGGTGTGCCGAGACTTCGTGTCCTACCTGCGCTCACTGAGTTCGGGATCTCCTGCCTCGCCTGCTTGTCCCTTCCAGCGTGCGGCTTCACGTCATGTCCCTGTGGACCTTTTATGTTGGAATCGGCCCTTTAATACCTGCACCGTCCCGGCAGCCGGTGGCTCTGTCCACCTCATGTGCGTCTTCCCTCGAGTCCACCAAAACATTTGTGTACTTGACCCCCATGATCCCTCGTCGTCCTCGGAGAGCTTCTCTTTACCTCGACCCAAGCTTTTAACTTCAGGCACTTGTGGTCTTTAACACAACAGCACTTTGCATGCTGATATTTCTGGGCCTCTACTTGCAACAATAACATAGAAACTCCAAGTCCCAGAATGCAAGCTGCTGTTGGGTAAAACGCCTGCACTGACTGAAGGCGACGCCTATTAAAGATCACGCCAGCTGCGCTTCACACCCGACTCAAGGCGGTTAGAAGTTGTGCTTAATTTGTGAGGTGCCCAAAGCTCTGCTCAGCTGTTCGTAGCCAACTCAATTAAACGCCAGCGTGCCGAATGCCAACACCTCTGAACCATTACCCGCTGATAATCTGCCTTTGTTATGCCTCTGTTTTAGCCCACTTAATGTGTCTTGAATCCATTACCTAACACTCGCGTACCCTTCATCTAACTATTGCAGGTTGCAGCATTCACACGTTGTGGCAGTTTGTCCGCCTTTCAGATCCGCCCCCCTGCGTATGTTCGTATCAAATGGGGAAAATAAGCACCCCGGCTGAATTTAAGCACAGGTTAGATGACTGCGTGCCAGTCATTGTGCTACTCTGCGGTGCACCGGGAGCAGCACTGCAACTTTGTATTCAATGTAACAATGCATAGAGACAGTCCTAGCTTTTCAGCGCTATCATTTTGCGCATTGGTGCTTGCAGGGCTGCCTGGTGACAACAGGGACTGCACATAATGTAAAGGGCTGAATCGCTTGTGGGTTGCGGTAGGAGGTTGATGACCTTATAGTGTGCGCGGTTTAAACTCAGCCCAGCCTGAAAAACACAAGCTACTTTGGGGAAGTGGCAAGTCAAAAAGCGTACAGCAAACACAACAATAACTAGTCGACGTTCAGGCGCCCCAACGTGCTGCCTTTTTTTTTTTTTTTTTTGCAGAGTTTTATATAGCGCGAACTAGACCCAAACCGAATCAGGTATCAGAGCGCTTTACATAGCACCAGTTACGTTACATGAGGACACACTTTCATTTTTTTTAGGCACGGGGAGATTAAGTGATTTGCCCAGAATCACAGGAGGTTTTTGGCGTCGTTACCGAGGCTCGAACCCAGATCCCCAGGTCCGAGGTCGAGTGCCTTAGCCGTTAGGCCAACTCCTCTCCCCTGCCTGTCCACCAAAGGCGCCTACGCGCATCGCCGTAGCTATGAAGCGCTACAGAAAGACTACTCACTCTCTACTACTCTACTACTCACTCTCTACTACTCTCTACTCATTCTCTACAACTCACTACTACTCTCTACTCATTCTCTACTACTTACTGCACTACTCACTACTACTCACTCTATTGGCATTGTAAATGACAATGCCATTTATTTATCTATTTTCAAAACCAACACATGAATAAAAAGTTTGTCATTTACAATGCCAATAGCTCTAACTTTTGCAAAGGCGAGACCGTTGCATTGTAAATGCTTGTTTTACTCTGTCGTGCGGCAGGCTACCTTCTCTTAGTGAATGTGTCTAGTTCCACTCTTTAAATTCACACTGTGCCTTGGTGCCCACTCTCATTTCTCTATTTTAGCAGCAGTGTGCCTTGGATCATCACGTCATCTAAAGTGCTTTGATCCCATCTCTCAGCTGTTTTCTGCCTGACCTCAGACCCTTACGCATCTTGAACCTTTTTGCATTCTTTGTGTTTGTCCTGTGTACTTTTGGGTGAAGAGCTTGAAGCTTTTTTCGACTGGAAGCCAGTGGAGATCACGCAGGTTTTGAGTGATGTAACTGCTTCGGGGGATGTCGAGGATAAGTCTGGCTTCTTTGTGGACAGTCTGGAGTTTGCGAAGGAGTTTCTTATTGATTCCAGCATAGAGAGCGTTGCCGTAGTCATCCATCTTGCACTGCTTTCTCTTTGCTCATCCATTTTGTGACTCATCCTCTTCTCCTAAGTTTGTACCATATACCCTCTCAGATACGGCTCATGTCTAGCTCCTCCTATTGCTTCTTTACCTCAGTCGTCCATCTCATGCCTCACACACTTATCTGTCTTGAGTCCTGATCCTTTCTCATTCCTTATGTGACTAGCCACGACCTCATAAAGGCAGCCGAAGCCTATATATGATCTGCATATTCATGTGCAGGCCAATTGAAAAGTCATGGGTGATTCCTGAGAATGAAAAGCAATAAAAAAATGTTGGGTAGGAGTATGAACTCTCACACTCCTGCTTCCAAAGAAGGGTATTGGAAAATAAGGCTCAAGAATGGATGTGATCACTCTATTAGATCACTCTATTAGATATTAGTCATCAACTTAGCAGTGAATTTGCAATATTAGAGAGGGCTAATGCTTAGCTTATTCAGTAACTGTGTAAGACATTTCTGTCTTCGTTAATGGGAATGAAACTAATTCCCTTTACACAAAAGCTTTTTGACTTTCTTGTAGGTCACATTGCGTGAAGGAAGTTAGCTTCTCAACACCATCGTGAGATTAATCATTGGTGCCAGTTGTTTGCAGAGAAAGGCATCTGTGATATCCAGCTTTAACAACATATTATTGAAGGTTGCTATGGGATTGTTAATAGCAAGATAGGCTCGGCATCTAAAGCCAGGATGGTGTTTGACTCGGAATCCCAGCTCTGTGAATTATGATGAAAAGGTGCACAAAGACAGTATACAATATCATCACACCCATTGTCAAGACAAGAAATTATAGAGATATGTATAAAGAGCCTATCTGTTGGTGACTACTGTAAAGCACCTTCAGTACTGATCACCGAAAGCTTTCTTGACCGTGTCAGATACACTAGACTGCATCATTTCTACAATTTTGTTTTTATTGAAACCAACATTTTTCTATGAAGACACTAGACGGATGATTAACATTTTCTCCAATGGTGGAATTTGATGTTCATGCCTGTTTAGCCTATGGCTATAAACTGCTTCATAGACACACTAGTAGATACAGATTCCAGTCTAACTGTTCCCTTCAGTGTGACAGTCCTTTATTCAATCATATCAACCACATTTACGGTTCTATATATGTGTGTGTGTGTATATATATATATATATATATATATATATATATATATATATATATATATATATATATATATATTCCCTACTGGCAGTCGAAGATAGGTAGTTATATAGTTATAGTTAGGACCTATTTTCCATAGGAAATCCGCAACATTCTGTTTGGAATAACTTTGGTGCCGGTTGACGAATTTTCGTGAAATTTTCAAAACTAGTGGGGTGCTCCGCTCCTATCCTAAGTCTCGGGGTGATTTGTGAAGCGGGGGGCCGAGAAAAAAGGGGGGTCCCAAAACGTGTTTTTTCCACATGCAATTTTCCATAGGAACCGTTCATCGCGGCTACAGCCCGAACTGCTGAACGGAATTACACCAAATTTGGCAAAGAGGTAGTCCTTGGTTCAGGCTCGTGCCTTTTGCTTAAATGGTGTAAATCCGTTCAGTAGTTCCTGAGAAAATCACAATTAAAAGTACATATATATCTAGAACCGAGGCACAAGAAACCTATAAAAAAAACACGCAAAGCGCGAAAAGGGGGCAGGGTAGAAACACCCTGACCTCCTAGGCACACGTCACCGCAGGCCCGCCCCCTTCCTTTACCATTGTGCAAATGTGCCCTGTGTTGCGTTTTAAATTGAGGAATTAAATCTTCTTCAATCTTGAGGGTCCCTACGTGCCAACTAGCCCACCAGGTAAATCCAGTATGCTCCAGGGAGCTGCGTTGCAGAGAGGTGTTCAGAGGTCACGCCCCTTTTTACACCTCTCTGCAATGCAGCTCTGTGGCGCTTACTGGAGGTACCTGGTGGGCTAGTTGGACCCTAGGGACCCTCAGGATTCAAGGGGAGTTAATCTCCCAACTTAAAACAGTCACAGGGCGCGTTTACACAGGGGCAAAGGGAGGGGACGGGGCCTGAGGTAACGTGTGCAAACACGCCCTGTGGCGTGTTTTAAGTTGGGTAAATAATTCCCCTTCAATCCTGTAGGTGTATAAGTATATTTAATAATGTTCTATTGATCTTTGTTAGCATGTATGAGTGAATCTATAGGTAAGTGTTTAGATGTGTGTGTAGATGTAGGAATCACTGAGTAGGTTTTTAGAAACTTGTATTGGTGTATCAATTGTTTCAAATATGGTACTCCATATTGTATGAGTGTTGCAAGCTTATACTAGTGTATGATGAGGTGTATCAGATTGTCACATGGATGATGTCATCAGTGATGTCATTTGAGATGTCATCAGTGATGTCACTGACCATGTCATGAATGATGTAATATGTGACATCATCAGCAGTGGATTGTGGGCGCGCAAGTTATACTTGGTACAACTAACTATAACGGAGGAATTTCAATGGTTTTGTACGAGTGAAATGTCTAGCTAACTAGAACACCCCTAAAACCTATGCTTTTTTCAGTGAATTTCTAAGGTTTTTTAAATGCTAATTCCTAACTATAACCTATCTGAAACCTATGTTTTTTCCAGTGAATATATATATATATATATATATATATATATCCACAAAACAAAGGGTGCCCTTGTAAGAACGGCCAACACTGAAGGTTTCCCTCTGATGCTGCGGAGGACAGTGCACATGAGGAGGAAGCTGTTCTGTGTTGCCAACCTGCACAATAAAGGAGTTACTCTCTCGTTTGGGGCATTTCTTCAGGGGCAACCTTGTGTGGACTTATATGTATGTATGTATGTATGTATGCATATATATATATATATATATATATGTATAATATTGGAATGCTGTTTAGTAAGTGCACCTTTTGATTTGTTTAACTGTCTCAGGCTTTGGTTGGTGGTTCATAAAGGTTTTGTGCAAGTTCAAACCCAACAGTAGTCTTCCCTTTAAACCACTAGGAAGCATCACTACACAGAACCTCCCTTACGCAATTACTTGCCACCATAAATTCATCAGTGAGAAAATCCAAAGTGATGTACAGCTTCTAGAAGGACATTATTTTATTTATTTTATCTGCACCTCTAATGTTTTTATCTCAATGAGCAAGCTGTAAGAAGCATTTGAGAATCCGTCCATGGGCATCTAATTGAGTAGAAGGTAAATTGTTTGGAAAAATAATATGCAACTTTGCAGTTGAAGGCCATTTTTACTAGGCAGACTGTTGTATACTCTTTCCTTTGTTTGATTCACAGTTATTGGAGCAATTCTAATGCTCAAGTGAAGTGATCCAGTACTCTTCAAGCCAAGAATCGGTTTTATGGCAAATTGTGGTGTGCTTTGCAGTTTGCTTTTGATTTTTTGGGGACAGACCAGTGAACTCAATCACTGTAGTTAATGCAGAGAGAGCCAACATTAGAGCAAGGGTGATTTTGTCATGAGTGTGGCATAGAGGTGGGAAGAAATTATTTCTTGTTGACTTGTGTGATGATGAATGGTAGATCTGTACTGAAGATGACTGAGATTTCTGATTCGATTTGAAGAGATGGAAGTAGTGCACAGTGCATGAGTCCAGATCATGGACCCAAATCCAATGAGTGGGATTACTTTTTCTCTGCATTAAGCTAAAGCAAGTTGTCTCTTCACTAGTCCTTTCTGGATCCTTAATCTTATATCTGAAAGAGACACGTTAGTATTAGATTCCTTACCTTAGAACATGGGTACTCACAAACTTTCTCTCGGGGGCCAAATTTACAGTGTGGTTTGTGTCCGAGGGCTGCACCGGTGGGGGCGGGGTCAGTGGGGGAGGGGGCGGGGCTAGAGCAACAAAAAAAACTGTGACCATGAGGTTGGACACGGTCCCTCGCCACCCTTCCCTCACTCCCCTTCCCTCACCCTCACTCCCCTTCCCCCTCTCCCTCCCTCACTCCCCTTCCCCCTCTCCCTCCCTCCCTCCCTCCCTCCCCTTCCCTCCCTCCCTCCCTCCCCTTCCCTCCCTCCCTCCCCTCCTTCCCTCACCCCCCTTCCCTCCTTCCCTCTCTCCCCTTCCCTCTCTCCCTCACTCTCCTTTCCTTACTCCCATACTCCCTTCCCTCACTTCCCTTCCCTCATCCTCACTCCCCTTCACCTTCCCTGTCCCTCACTCCCCATCCCATTCTCCCTCCCCACTCCCCTTCCTTCCCTCACTCCCTCCCCTTCCCTCACTCCCTCCCTCCCCTTCCCTCATTCCCTCCCTCACTCCCCTTCCCTCTCTTCCTCCCCCACTCCCCTTTCTTCCCTCACTCCCTCCCCTTCCCTCACTCCCTCCCTCCCCTTCCCTCTCCCTCCCTCCCTGTACCTTCCTCCCTCTCTCTCCCTCTGTCTCCCTCCCTTTCCCTCCCTCTCCCTCCATCCCTCTACCTCCCTCTGTCATTTATTTATTTGTTTATGCATTTTATAAATTAGTTCTGAAAGTGTCTTTGGAATAGAAGAGATTTGAGGTCTGCTTTGAAGATCCGGGTGGAAATGGTGACACGGGGCGATGGAGGAAGCGAGTTCCAGATTCCAGATTCAGATGCCTAGAGGGTGCAAAAAGCAAGTGAAAAATACCCACTGTGTACCCATGGGACTTTAATAACCCAATTTCCGTTCTCAATTATACACAACAACCATAAGTCTCTAAAAAAAACGGTATTAGATGTCCTCAATACCTCCCACAACAAAGGATACCGAGCTGGGCCTCAGGAATCAGTAGATTTGAATGCTAGAAACAAAACAATTCCTTCCAATAATGGCAAAACAGAAGCAAATCATTCATTTTCTGTTTTGTTGGCGATGAAAATCTTACGGCTGGCAGGGTGCACACAAACTTGTTTTTGGTTGATGGGAACAAAACGCTGTAAACGTTTAATTTATGGTAGGCCTCTGCGTTTAAAAGTGCTGACCAAAATAATACAAAACGAGACTACTTTTACAACGTCCTCATTTCAAGAAGGATTGCCAGAAGAGACATGCTTGCAGACAAGTGAATACAAAAACAGCTAACCCCTTATAAAATAAATCATGTGTTCCAAACCAAAAACAACAACACACCGACCTATCCTGTCCATAAGAGGTAAACTATCTTTGCACATTTCTCATCCCTTCACTGCATTTTTCATCAATTGGTCATTTCTCTAAATGTGGTCACAGTACTGCTTCCATATTGTTGAGAATGACTGTTTTTGATACAGAGCGAATGCTTCCGTTTTTACACTTACCCCTCTTCTGCACCCAGCCTTCCTTGACAATTGTAATGTCAGTCATGGTAGCTCCCCTCGGCGCCCCCAACTTGAGGAATTTCTTGCTGCTGACTTCGGAGCTTTTTGGCTGCAGTCCTTTTTCCTCTGCTAGACTGATGCTGCGAGCCCTAGGTTCAGCGATGAGTCAGCATGCAACAGGAACGGCATCTCACCCTGTGTGTCGGCCCGGCTGAGACAGCTTGCGAGCACACACACACACACAAAGCCGCACCCGAGCACTTAACAGGTCTTTAAAAGACCATTTGCATTTTAATGGGGCTTTATTGTATTTCACCTCTTAGGCCCCTGCAGCTCCGCTCTCCCTATCACCTGAATGAATAACCCGACCGACCCCCACAGAGCGGCAGAGTCTCGCTCCGGTTGCAGACACTTTAGAAATGTGTTTTTTTAAAACACTGGTACGATGTCTGCCAGGTCCACGGGCCGCCAGGGAAGGCTTGCCGGGCCGCTCTCGGCCCGCGGGCCATACTATGAGTACCCGTGCCTTAGAATATACCCAGGCGTCAGACTGGATCCGGAAACTTTTGCGTAGCAGCACCCTTGCGCGTCGGTAGGCGTCGTCTGCGGCTCCGCGTCCGTCGTCGGCGTCGTGGGCGCCGTGATGACGTCATCGGAGTACTTAGACGCAGCCTGTGCGTGCTGACGTCAGTTCTTCTTTTTTCCGCGCCAGCAAGCGCAGATCTGGAAAAAGCAGTAACCCTACTCAATTTTTGACTAACTTTTTGATCGTTTTTTGATCATTTCTCGAAGTCTTTCGACTCCGATTGGTGCCGTAGGGATGCCCGGCTTTAAGCACTGCGAGGATTGCGACCGCACGATGTCGGTCACGGAACCTCACCACCTGTGTTTAACTTGTCTAGGCGTCGATCACGACGACAAGGCCTGCTCCGACTGCCGGGCCCTCTCTTTGAAAGCCAGGCGGGAGCGGTCCCGCAGGCGACTCGAACTCCGGCAGTCGGTCCCGCGCCGCGAGAGGTCTCGGTACCACGGGAGGTCGAGGGACAGGTCGCGGGCTCGGAGCCACCACAGCTCTGAGAGTAGGCCGCACTCCTCCAGGTCGAAGTCGTCGTCAGGTAAGAAGCACAAGAAGTCCAAGAGGCGTCATCGCTCTGCGGACTCCCCCCGACGCTCGCGCAATGCGGCCGGGGGTTCGGGTGACACCACCCACGCGGCTCCGTCGGAGTCGCGGGCGCCGCGTTCAGCTCCACACCCTCCGGTCCCTGGGCTAAACACGACGCCGGAGGAGATCAAGCGCTTCCTCATGGCCATGAGGAAACTCTCCTCCGACAGGCTCCGCGGCGCCTTTGGGCCCAGCGGACCCGTCTGGGGCCTCTAGCGGGTCGGGGGTTTTGGCCCCGACGCCGCCGTCGCCTTTGGGACGCCGCTAGACCTTCTTCGGGATCTGGATCGTCGCCGGTGGACCTTACGAACTCCCCGGCGTCGGACCTTAATGTGTCGCCTCCGGCGCCGTCCTCGGGCGGCGCCGTCCCCGATGCCCCCTTCATTCCTGTTCTGACGTCGGGACGGCCCCGATGGGCGCCTCTCCAGACGTCGTTTGGGGAGTTATACTTCTATGAGCAGGCCCCATTAGTTGAGAACCCTGAGTTTCAGGAGATGGGTGATGAAGGGGATTGGGAGGGGTCTGAGGACCCTCTGACCCGAGAGTGTCAGTCTCATGAGGACTGGGCAGGAGACCTTGGGGAGGCCAGTGGCCTCGACACTTCTCCAGACACTGGTTTTGTCTCCCCTCCTACCGTGGCTTCGGAGGAGGGGGCAACCTACAGTGTGGTGTTGATGAGGGCTGCCAAGGCCTTGGGCCTTGAGCTCCCCGTCGCGGCCGTGAGGACTAATCTCCTCACTGAGGTCCTTAAACCGCAGTCAAGCTCGGCCGAGCCTCTGCTGCCCTTTAATGAGGCCTTGACCGACGTTCTTCTGGGCAATTGGTCCAAGCCCCCTACGGGTTCGCCCGTAGATAGGAACGTGGCCAGACGCCACCGCCCAGCACCAGGCGACCCATGTTTCCTGTCCACCCACCCTACCCCCGAGAGCCTGGTCATCCAGGCCTCCAATTCCCAGACCGCATTCCCGTCGGCACCGCCGGACAGGGAATCCAAGAGGTACGAGCAGTACGGCAAAAAGATCTTCTCGTCTCTTAGTCTGGGACTGTGGTCTTCCAACACCGCATGCCTCTTGGGCCGCTACACCCACTCTCTGTGGGATAGGGTTGCGGAAGTGATGCCAGAGTGCCCGTTGGAGGTACGGGCCAAACTCGGCCAAGCCCTTGTGGAGGGCCGGGATGCAGCCAAATATTCTATACGGTGTGGGCTGGATACCACCGACTCACTGGGTAGAGCGATGGCAATGACGGTGCCGGTCAGACGTCACGCCTGGTTGAGGTCCGCAAACTTTTCGGCCGATGTCCAGAACACCTTGATGGACATGCCGTTTGATGGCCGTCGCCTCTTTGGCGACAAGGCAGACCATGCGCTCGAGCGCTTTAAGGACTCCAGGGCTACGGCCAAGTCCTTGGGCCTCTCGGCCCCGCGCCAGCAATCGGCTGCCTTTCATTCCTTTCGTGGCCACGGAAGGGGTGTACCCACACGTGCTGCCAGCCACGCTCCGCAGGGTAATACCCAACGCGGTGGCGGCCGTGGGAACCGCCGTCCCGGCGGTTGGGGACAATGGCGAGGTCAGTCCACACCTTCCCCCGCAGCATCCGCCTCAAAACCCTCCTAGTCCGTGCTTTCAGGCCCATGTGACGCCAGTGGGGGGCAGGGTTCGCCATCACCACCTCCACTGGAGCACCGTCACTTCGGACATGTGGGTGCTGCAGATCGTCCGAAGGGGCTACTCCCTCCCCTTCGAGGCGACTCCTCCAGCCATGCCACCGCAGAACCACCGTGTATCGGGGGATCATTTGCGACTTCTGCAGGAGGAAGTTACGGCCCTCTTGGCCAAGGGGGCCATTGAGCGCGTTCCTGGGCCAGAAGTAGGGTGTGGTTGCTACTCCCACTACTTTCTGGTACCCAAGAAGGGCAAAGGGGGCCTACGCCCTATCTTGGACCTAAGGAACGTCAACGGCTTCCTCCGGAAGGAGAAGTTCAAGATGCTGACACTGGCTCAGGTCCTAGCTGCCCTGGACCCAGGAGACTGGATGGTAGCGTTGGACTTGCAGGACGCTTATTTCCACATCCCCGTCCTGCCGGCCCACCGGCGCTATCTGCGGTTCACGGTTGGCCACAAGCACTTTCAGTATACCGTGCTCCCCTTCGGCCTTACCAGCGCCCCACGGGTGTTCACAAAGGTGATGGCGGTGGTCGCAGCTCATCTGCGCAGGTTAGGGGTTTCAGTCTTACCCTACCTCGACGACTGGTTGTTGAAGGCGGGCTCGCCCCAGACAGTCATCAGCCACCTCCAGACTACGGCAGATCTCCTGCACCGTCTGGGGTTCTCCATCAATGTGCCGAAGTCACACCTGTGCCCCTCTCAGAAGCTCCTTTTCATCGGAGCGGTTCTCGACTCGGCGCGGTATCGGGCTTATCCACCCGAACAGCGGGTCCGGGATATTCAGGCTCTGATTCCCATCTTTCAGCCGTTATCCCGGGTCTCGGTCAGGTTGACGCTGCGGCTTCTGGGGCGGATGGCCACCTGCATCCTGCTGGTGCATCACGCCAGGTGGCGGATGCGGGCTCTGCAGTGGGACCTGAAGTTTCAGTGGGCCCAGCATAAGGGCAACCTATCCGACCACATCCTGATCTCGGAGGGCACTGCGAGACAGCTGCAGTGGTGGCTCACGGACCGCGATTGGGTCAGCGGCAGATCCCTCTCCCTTCCCCAACCGGAGCACGTAGTTGTGACGGATGCGTCCCTCCAGGGCTGGGGAGGCCACATGGGAGAGGCGGAGATCAGAGGCCTCTGGTCTCCGGCGGAGGCCCGGCTCCACATCAACCTGTTGGAGTTACGGGCGATTCGTCTAGCACTGAAAGCATTCCTCCCCTCTGTCCGGGGGAGTGTGGTGCAGGTGTTCACGGACAACACCACCGCCATGTGGTACTGCAACAAACAGGGCGGGTTGGGGTCGTGGACCCTTTGTCAGGAGGCTCTGCGCCTCTGGCAATGGCTGGAACGCCAGGGCGTGACCCTGGTGGCTCAACACCTGGCAGGTTCTCTGAACGCCAGGGCGAACGAGCTCAGCCGTCGGTGCAAGATGGATCACGAATGGCGTCTGAACTCGGACGTGGCGCAAGGCCTCTTTCAGCAATGGGAAGAGCCTTGGTTAGATCTATTCGCCACCGAAGAGAACGCGCAATGTCATCAGTTCTGCGCGTTGGAATTTCCAAGGAGGCACTCGCTCGGAGACGCTTTTCGTCGCGTGTGGAGCTGCGGTCTACTGTACGCCTTTCCGCCTATACCACTTCTGCCCAGAGTGCTGAAGAAGATCAAGCGCGACCGGGCCCAAGTCATCCTTGTGGCTCCGGACTGGGCTCGAAGGTACTGGTATCCAGAGCTACTCAGTATGTCAGTCGATCCCCCGGTTCGTCTGCCTCTTCAGGAGGACCTTCTGTCGCACCAGCAGGGGACGGTCCTCCACCCGAACCTGTCCAGTCTCCACCTCCATGCTTGAAGATTGAGCGGCGACAGTTGAGGCCATTTGACTTGCCTCTTGAAGTCTGTAACGTCATTCTGGCAGCCAGGCGTCCCTCCACAAAGTCGGTATACGCCTGCAGGTGGAACAGATTTGTGGCATGGTGCACAGCAAAGGCTGTGGATCCTCTTGCTGCCCCTCTTTCTGAGGTTCTTCTCTTCCTTCTTTCTCTTGCCCAGCAGGGCTCTGCTCTGGGCACTATCAAGGGCTACCTTTCTGCCCTTTCAGCCTTTCTGGGGCTGCCTGATCAACCTTCTTTGTTCACGTCCCCTATTGTAAATAGATTTCTAAAGGGCATCAAACACACGTTCCCTCCTGTTCCGTTTGTGATGCCTCAGTGGGACTTGAACCTGGTTCTTACGTTTCTGATGTGCGCTCCCTTTGAGGCACTTCACAACTGTCCTCTCCGCCTTCTTACTCTGAAGACTGCTTTCCTGGTTGCCATCACCTCTGCCAGGAGAGTGAGTGAGCTCCAGGCCCTTTCTTGTACTCCACCTTTCCTTTCTGTCCATCCGGACAAAGTGGTGTTGCGTACTAAGCCATCTTTCCTGCCCAAGGTTGTCACGGCCTTCCACATCGGGCAGTCTATCACCTTGCCAACCTTCTTCCCGCCACCGCATCCCTCTAAAGAGGAAGAGCGGCTCCACCGTCTGGACCCAAAAAGTGCGCTCTCATTTTACTTGGATCGCACACGCCAGTTCCGGGTGGATGACCAACTCTTTGTTGGCTACGTGGGCGCTAAGAAGGGGAAAGCGGTGCACAAGAGGACCATCTCCCGGTGGATCATCTTGTGTATCCAGGCGTGCTACTCCTTGGCTAAAAAGGAGCCCCCTGTTGGATTGCGGGCTCACTCTACCCGAGCCACGGCGACTACCACTGCCCTGGGCCGGGGAGTGCCCTTACAAGACATCTGTCAGGCAGCTACGTGGGCATCGCTGCAGACGTTTGAAAGACACTACTGCCTGGACAGCCAAGTCCGGAGGGATGGCTTCTTTGGCCGTTCTGTCCTCCAGGACTTTCTGGTGTGGTATTGGTTCGCAGACCCACCTCCGGGGTTGGTATTGCTGGGGTATCTATTCTAAGGTAAGGAATCTAATACTAACATGTCTCTTTCAGATTCACAAGTTACTACTTGTGTAACGATATATCTGTAAGAGACATTAGTTAGTATTAGATTCCTTACCGACCCACCCATCCTCCCCGTTCTGCGAACCGATATCTAGGGTTAGGGTTACCCCCTTTCAGGGCCCTAGTTTCAATGGCACCAGTGTTGGTTTTTTGACATGGCTCTGCCTTTCTGGCGCGGAAAAGCTGTGTCTAAGAACTGACGTCAGCACGCGGAAGCGGCGTCTAAGTACTCCGACGACTTCATCACGGCGCCGACGACGGACGCGGAGCCGCAGACGATGCCTACCGATGCGCAAGGGTACTGCTACGCAAAAGTTTCTGGATCTCATCTGACGCCTGGGGATATTCTAAGGTAAGGAATCTAATACTAACTAATGTCTCTTACAGATATATCTTTACACAAGTAGTAACTTGTGCTTTAGCATTGTTGGCATGGATATAAAAGTTGACATTGTAGCTATTAACAGCTACCATGGGGGCAATCTAGGTTTTTAAAAGGGCAGACAGAAGGGAGAGACCTTACGGCTCACCACAAATCACTTTAGAAGTTCTTGATAGGAAGAGACCAAATTTTGTTTGATTGGGTAGGGTTTTAAAAAATAAGATATCGGGTGGTTGTGGGTCATACAGAACTCTAACTTTCATAAAGTTTGTAAAAATCCTCTGTTTAATGACACATTGGTTGCTCCCACGAGTAATGACTGACTAGATAGGCTTCATTCCGAGTAGGTCCACATGAAAATGGCCTTGGAAGGGACCACCTTGCACATGGTCAGCCAGGACTTGGGGTTTGGAAATTGTTCAGCTATGTTAAAAGGTCATTTCTCTGGAAGTGCTTAGGAAGTTAGGGGTGGAAGAGGTTTTCCTTTTCTTGATACAACTTTTGTACACCAAGCCTATTGTAAGGGTTCTTACAAAGTCTTGTGATGTTAACCCCTTTGTGATGACTAAGGGGGGGGCGCTAGAAGTGGTGCAGCTTGTTCCCTTACCTGTTTGCACTAGCAAATAAGGGACCACAGTGTATGCTTTGTGAAAAGCATGCAGTAAAGGGCATATACTTTAAATGCCTCCTAGTCCTCCTGTGCATGTCTGTATATGATATCCTGCCCTTTGCTGGGGACCAGAGGTGAACACTAAACAACTGTTGCAGGAAGTTGTGGCGTTATGTGAGTTGATCGAAGTCTTAATGTTGAACACAGGTACAATATTCTTTCAGTGGAATACGCAGATATCTGGGTGTTAATGTAAGCAAATATACATACCTTCTCTTCATAGGTAATTATGAATCGGTTAATGGATACTCCTGGCCTTCTGACTCTAATTAGAAAATGCCTTTGCCATCTCCAGCTCTCCAACAACTTTTCAAATCGAACTTTAATCATCAACCTGCCTTTTGGTAATGATGAGGATGAATTTTCACCGAAATATGATGAAAATTTCTATTTAGATCTACAAGAGGCCAGAGACACTTCTTCTGACACAAGGCTGAGTTTCCCCGGCCCTCCCATTAAAAAATCTGCCATATTCTCCATAGTCCTCAGATGAGTGGCTAAAGTTCTGAGTTTGCATTTACCTTCTGTTGAGGCAAAAAACAATTCCCTCACTGAGGTTTTCGAAACTGACCAGATCTCATCAGAACCTTTGCTGCTGGTCAATGAAGCACTTTGTCACCCTCATGAGTAATTGGGCTAAACCTGGCTCCTGCTCACCTATGGGCTAAACCTGGTAAATAGTCTTTAAAACTTCCTCGACGCCCTAGACCTCACCCAAATATGCAACAGCCCGACCCACGAGAAAGGCTCTACCCTCGACCTGATCATCGCCAAAGAGGACGCCATCCAACTTGAGTCTATCCAACCATGTGACTGGTCAGACCATCATATTGTCACATTCATCATCAATGAAAAAGTCAAACTCAACACTGGGCAATCCTCCAGACCTAAAGTCTGGAAAAGAGACCTGAAAAAACTCAACCCATACCCCCTACCCCCGAACAGCCGCGATCTCCTGCTCCCTCCTACGGGCGCCACAGATGTCCAATCCTTGACTGACCACTATCTCAACGCCATGACCTCAATAATTAATGAGACTGCTCCCCTGCAACTAAAAAGAGTCTCCGCTAAAATCTCCAATCCATGGTACGACGGGAGTCTCAATGAAGATAGACGAGCCATGCGAATGGCAGAGCGCACCTGGAGAACTGCTCCCTCTGCACTGCATCTGAAAACGCTGAAGAAAAAGAGAAACGCCTACTTCAGGAAAATAAAGCGCTCAAAAGCAAACTTCTTCAGCCTCCAGCTCGACCAAGCAAAAAACCGCCCAAGAAAACTGTTTGAGCTAATCAGAACACAAGCCAAGGAACAACCCCAACCTCTTAGCAATGCGTGCGAAGCACCCTCCTGTGAAGACTTCGCCGCTTTCTTTACCCAAAAAACTGACAACATGAAGAGTGATCTCCGCACTGACGCAAGCCTCTTCGCCACGCCCAACTGCATAACACACCTCGAACCAAAAAATAACGCTACATGGTCTTCCTTTGACACCTACACCGAAGAAGAAATAGGCAAACTGCTCAGTACCTTGAAACCCTCCAATCACCTCACGGATCCCCTCCCCGCTAATGCTGTCAAAGATTTCACTACATTGCTACTTCCACTCTGGACCAAAATTATCAACAGCTCGCTCCAACAAGGAACCATCCCTGACTCCCTCAAAGTTGGACAAGTCACTCCTTTACTAAAGAAACCTACGGTCGACCCAACCGACCTAAACAACTATCGCCCCATTACCAATATTCCCACTCTCGCCAAACTATTGGAAAAATGTGCGCAACTACAACTGACTGAACACATTAATCAGTTTGATCTCCTCAACCCTCATCAATCAGGCTTCCGAGCAGGACACAGTACTGAAACTGCTATGACTCACATAATTGACGATGCCCTTCAAATCCTAGATCAAAATGATACCTGCCTCCTCATCCTTCTTGATCTCTCTTCTGCATTTGACACTGTTAAACATGAGAATTTACTCGAACTTTTGAACACAAGGATGGGTATATCTGGGACTGTTCTCAAGTGGTTCACCTCCTTTTTACACAACAGATCGCAGAAATTCAAGAGTAACAACCTGATGTCCTCGCCAATACCTGTTTCGTTAGGCGTCCCTCAAGGATCCTCCCTATCACCAACTTTGTTCAACCTAGTTATGGAACCTCTCACCACCTTGCTACAAGCATCCAATGTACTTTTTCACATGTACGCAGATGACACCCAACTATATCTCAAACTACAATCCCCCAAAGACATTCTACTCCTGAACTCAACGATCAGAAGCACCCAATCCTGGCTTGCCGATAATCATCTCAAACTCAATGCTCTGAAAACAGAGTTCCTTCTGATCTCACCTCCCGCAAAGATCTCTACTACTCAATCCTGGCTGAAACAGCTAACTGCACTCAATGTCCAACCCACCATAGTAGACTCAGCAAAATCTCTAGGCATAACTCTCGACTCCAATCTCAATATGCAGCATCATATCAGCAAGGCTACTAAGGGAGCAAACTTCCAAATCAATATCCTGAGGAAACTTAAACCCTTCCTGCCAGCCAAAGACTTCCAAACTGCAGTACAAGCACTAGTAATCCCGCGAATTGACTACGGCAGCATCGCCCTCTGCGGTCTTCCGTTAACCACTACTGCACCCCTAAGAGCTTCTCTAAACGCTGCAGCGAGACTCATCACGGGGTCAAAAAAACACTCGCATATCTCCCCTGACTTGAAATCCTTGAACTGGCTGCCTTTGGAAGCCAGAATTCACCTGAAAATCGCCTGCATGACACACAAGGCTGTACATCTGAGCTCTCCCGGATACCTCGCTCAGAAGCTGTCAATCTCTGGCGGCTCTAGAAACATCAGAGGCACTAACAATCTTCTGCTAAAACCTCGAAGATTCCGTAAGGAAAAAACTTATAAACGCTCCTTCTCAGGAATGGCACCCAGGATCTGGAACTCACTCCCTCCTGAAACCAGGCTCATCTCTTCCATCACACTTTTTAAGAAAGAAGTAAAAGCTATTCTCATGGCCAAATACACTTGACACTTGACCTATTATCGTTATCCGTATAGACTCTGCACCATTCTGTATTATTCTGCCTGATCACTACGACGATGTGTTTTACCTGTATTATTGACTTACCTGACTATATATGCACACATCTATCTGTAATATCTGCATATTGATGTACCTGTTTTACTTTACTCCCTAATGATTTGAGTTTCACTCTCTTGTTGGTATGCCCTGCTTTGTAAAGCGCTCTGATATCTGCAAAGATCTTGTTCGCGCTATATAAAACTTTCAAAATAAAAATAAATAAAAAATAAATAAAATAAATGACCTGCACCACCGGCACAGAGGCCCATTCAATCTTAATCTAGTCTCCTACCAAAAGAGGAGAATGCAAAGGTAAACCATGTTGAAGGCGGCAAGCATTTATAGGAGAAACGGGCTCTAACTCTGTCCGTTGTTCCTTGCGGAGAGTAGTAGTTTCCTAATTTTCATTCTCATTTAATTTCAAGTCACTTTTAGTACCTCTCTAGGTTCTCACCCCTGACTGAAAGATTCTGAGGAGGCTATTTGACTTCTATCCCCTCTGTACCAAAATGACTAACTAATAAATCGTTATTATGGGCGTTGTGTTTGCCAAAAGGCATCCTGAGGCCAGTGCAGTGCTGTCTTTGTCTTGTGACAGAACATTGGTGGATGTTTGATTGATGTTGGTGGATTCACGAAATTGAGCTGGGAGGTATTCATCTCAATAACCTTTCCTAGAGAAGACAGATTTGCATTATGGTAAATAACTGGCATGCCTATAATCAAAGATTATTTTTTTTAAGGGATGTAGCTTAGGTGTTCTCTAAGATCTTAAGCTCCGCGCTTTCGGGGAAGGAAGCATCATTAATGGTGAAATGGACAAGAATATCTACACACCCCTGGAGATCGAGATGGAACACAAGACCTAGATCTGCTAGGGACACAGAGTGTTTTATCTGGGTCAGAAATGTTGTCCCTCAAATATATAAAGGAGGCATATAAAGGAGGCATTGTTCTCTAAATGTACAAGATTCTGGTAAACAGGAATGAAGAGCTTTCACATTTTTATGAATATTTAAAATGTGAACCGAGGAGATTGATTTGGTTTATGAACGTCATTCAGTTAAAACTGGATTCGAAATGTAAATATTCTGACGGATGCTTCTAACCTCTGATTTCTCACCTTGTGAATATCCCTCAGGCGCCAGACTGGAACTGGAAATTTCTAAGTAGTGCTCCTGCTTGCCAGCAGGTGCTTATGTGTGACTCTACTTCAAAGTGTTCTGCTCCAGAAGTGACAGGTGGTGACTAATATAAGCACCACCCCGGCGCACTGACCTTAATAGTTTTCTTTCTCTGCCTTCAGGCTAGTACCCAAAGCTCCGCTCCTCCCATTTCCTCACTTGTGAAGAGATATTTTTCTAATTCAAAATTTTTCCAGGGAGCAAGCGATGTCAGCCCTTGAAACGATGGGGTTTAGGCCTTTAGATCTACTAACGTCATGTCCAGAGTTCCTCAAAGATCTGCGTTATCACTGGTACTCTTAAACACATAACTGACCCCTCTCAACGTGATTCCTGTAAGGTAGGATATCGTGTATGCAGATGCCATAGAGCAACATCTTTAGCTTGATAACATTGACATCCCATTGAAACCTGCACATGGCCTATCCCAAACCCAGCACTTCATTCACGAAAACTGGTTAAGCTAGCATGGAGAGAAACCAGTTATTCATCTCCCAGGGATGGTAATTCCTCCAAACCTGCGTTTTGCCCTGCCCAGTTATTTTTGGGCTCATCTGAAAAACACAGTGTTGAAAGTGGTAATAAGCTTTCATTCACATCCCAAATAAACGCAGTCCGTATATCTGCTTTCTACCACGTATATCTTCTAACATGTTTTATACTCTTTCTTCTCCCTCAGAAAATTGCTATAATCCATGCAGTCATTGTCTCCTGTCTGGATTATTGCAATAGACTCTACATTTGTATGTTTAATAGATGAAATTCCTGAGTCCAGAATCTTGCTGCTCTTGTTCTGCTCGGGTTGAATTATGACCAGATGGCACTGGCTCTGAAGTTGCTCTACTGGTTGCAGCAAAGGACAGAACAATCTTTAAATCTCTTTGTTGCATCCAAAAAATGCTATTGAATGCTCAGCAGTTTTCTTGGCAAAGTTGTCCATCCTTTACCACCCATCAAGCATCTTGCGATCTGTAAGTCAAAAATTGCTGTTTGGTTGTTCCACTAGAAGAAATCTGTAGGTAGTTTGATGGTCTTGAATCATCTCTATGAAACTCGTTCCGAGTGCATCGAAGACTGAGAAGCCTAGATTCAGAAGGTTGTTAAAATTCCACGTATTTAGGGAGATGTATGGGTAGCCTTTACTCATGCACCTGGTGCTGCTGTCATCTAATGTGACCCAAACCTCCTGGTTATGAGTTTAAACCAGGCTCTGTGCACCTTCAGGGTACCGTTCTTAGAGTGAGACTTTACTAACATTTCTAAGGTTTTATCATCTTGTTTGTAAGTAGACAGTCATTGTTTTTTTTATGTCTACGGCAGTGATTATTAACCTGTGGTCTGGGGACTCCTGTGGGTCTGGCAGGGCTACGCTAGGGGTCCTCGACTGCTTAGAAAAGTAATAATAGTATCAGATTCATAAAATGTATATAAATAAAAAAGAAACGTAAAATTAGAGGCTAAAAATTAAGTAGGTATCCTCAGATGTATTTGTGGGAGGAGTGCAAGTGCATCAAACAAAATATAAATAATATGGATGATGAGCAGCCTCAATTGAATTTAGAAAAGCTCCAACCTTCACATTACAATTAAAATGTTGATTTTTTTTTAAATGTATTAGCACTGTTTGTGAATTAAATACAATATTTCATAATTTGTGTATTTGTTTGATGAATTCTTGCTCCTGTATTTGTTATTATTGTTTAGCAGCTCAAATCATTGAAAATGCTTAGGCTGGGGATCCCGACTTCTAGTAATGACTTGAGGGGTCCCCAGATTCCATTCATGATTTTAGAAGGAGAGGGGGTCCTTGGGTTCGACTCAAATAGTGATTAAGTGGGGGTCCACAGCAATGAAAAGGTTAAGAACCATTGGCTACGGTATACCTTAATTGACCACCACGATACATTTGTCCTACAGGCTCAAACTCCTGCAAAGTGGTTCTGTGCACTTTTCAAAACCCCCTAGATAAAACGTAATCACCCCCTGAACAACATCTGACTTGAAATAAACAAGGATACAATTTAGAAGCCTCTCTACAGCTGCTGTGAACTACTATCATCATACCAAACCTCACTACCACTTGCTGGACATGGCTAAGTCTTGTATGTTAATGAATAAATGTGACTTTTAGCGCCGCTCTCCGCAGTGACGCTTCTCCACACTGTAAATCAAGGGACATCGTCCGACTTTAAAAGCTTGTGTTCCACTTTCAAAGTGTTTGCAGACCCTTCTGTGCACTTGCCTTACTTGTTGTATAGTTATTTCACAGTACTGCTTAGCTGACTGTGAGTCATTGGCGTTGTTGCAGAGTACTGTTGGTGTTTCACGGTGTGCGTTGTTTTTCAGGAAGTGCCACGGGGAAATCACTCTGTTAGTGTGGAGAATTGTACCACGGGCCAAGCCCGGCATCGAGAACATGGTCCGAAGGTCGTCCTGCAAATCCACGTTCGACCTGCAGCCACCTCATAAACGTGAGAAAAACAGCGCCATCCCAGCGCGCGCGGCGCAGCGTCAGAGCTGCCACATACTCTTCGACGGGACCGAAGGGGGGCTGCTGAACAGCTGGGAGAGACGCCGAGAGCCGGACAAGAAAGGCCTGCACTCTGTCCCCACGCTGTCGCACACGTCATCATCAGGGGACAAAAACTACATCATCCTAGCGCCTCTCAATCCTGGAAGTCAGGTAAAGCACCCTGTTATTTAACTGACTGTAAATTGTGTTTTATTGGCAAATAAGACAAATCAGTGGGTTAGTGCAACTGCTGCAGAGTGTAATCTCCAATGTGCAGTTTGCAGGTTTGAATTTCAGTTGGGCTGGCTCATTTGTATTTCTGTGGTCACTATAATAGTCACAGGCACCTAGAACTTAGATAATTCTTGCACTTTATTTGCAGTACTGCCAAGCCACAAGGTTACTGCAGCAAGCATAGCTCGTGTATCCTGTTCTCACCTACACTTACTGGTAGGGAGGCAGGTACTTTACAGATCAATTTAATTCCTAATGGATTTCGGACGTCCAAATAAGTCTGCAATATTGAACCTATTTGTTTTTCAAGGAGTCAGACTTTCACAGGAGTGACCAGGAATGTGATCAGTTGGGCCCTACCCTCAGATTTGTTATTTTGATCCCCTTTTGAATCCCATATAAACGTTTGTATTTGTAAGGCCTTCGCCTTTTCAGAGTTAGTTGACTTTGTATTCGTTTAATTATCTATCAGAGGAAGAAGACTTGATTTTGGGGTTTCGAAGCAGTGGGTTCCGCTTCATGAAATGAAATGAAATGAAAATGTGACTTGTAGAGCGCTACAGTTGCCCTGAGGCGTCCAGGCGCTAAAATCAGATGGAGCCCTCTTGAGGTTACTTTATTAGGCATTAAACAGCAGGGTTTTTAGCTGTTTGCGAAAGGTAGTCAGATTGGGGTTGTTCCTCAGCTGCAGAGGGAGGGAGTTCCAGAGTTTGGAAACATTATACGAGAAGGAGCGTCCTCCCGCTCTGGCTCTGCGAATTCTGGGGATCTCGGCCAGGGATGCTGTAGAAGAGCGGAGGGATTTATTAGGCCTGTAGGGAGAAATCAGGGGCCGGTTGATGTCTGGGCCCGTTTCCCAGAAAGTCTGGTGGGCAATGCAGAGCGATGTGAATTTTACTCTGTCCCTGACAGGTAACCAGTGCAGGGTCTTTAAGCTGGTTCTCACTGAGGTCCTCCGGGGGATGTCCAGCAGCGCTCTGGCAGCACAATTCTGGGTGCGTTGGAGCTTCTGTAGGGTGTAATCCGGGGCTCCCAGGTATAGGGCGTTATTAAAATCCAAACGGGATTGGATAAGGCCCTGTATAATTATCTGTTTGGCCTCGAAGCAGAGGAGGGGAAGGACTTTCTTGATCACTCTAAGGAGGCCAAAGCAGGTGGCTGAGATCTTAGTGGCCTGTGTGTTGAGGCTCAGAGACTTGTCAAGCCAGACCCCTAAGCTTTTGATGTTGTCTCTGGGGGGTGGGGCCACTCCCATGCTTGATGGCCAGATCGGCTCTATGGAGACGGGGGAGGCTGTGCCCAGGATCATCAGCTCAGTTTTATCGTCGTTCAACTTTAGGCATGAGCTCATCATCCACTTCTTTACGTCCTCCAGACAAGCCACTAGGTCTGGTGGCGCCTGGAGGCCGCTCTTCTCTGCCAGGGAGACCACCAGCTGGGTGTCGTCCGCATAGGAGATGATCTTTACACCATGCGGACGAACAACCTCAGCCAGTGGCCTCATGTAAGCGTTGAAGAGCGTAGGGCTTAAGGATGAGGATGTTCAACCTTATTATTGTAACCTGGTGCTTAGGGATGGGTTTTGTGACACCTCTTTTAGCATTGAGTGACTAAATACTGACTCTGCACGCTTTTCCCCCTCCTGAGGCGGAAGCCGGGAGGTCTCTTGCCTATCCTCTGTGTTTTTATTGTTTTAATTGCAGCATCTTGCATTTTGCACTTCGCCTCACCTGAGCTGAATAGGTGGGATTTTTATTGTACATTTGTGCTTTGGACCACCCAGCGCTCGTTGCGCTTCAAGTCTCCCTCTCACCCCCTCCCCTCTTGCACCGGACCTGCTCTCGGCTGAGTATCGACGCCGAGGGCAGAGCACCGGTTTTTGGCCGCCATCTTGGGTAGGGTTGGGTTTACTGACGCGATTTCAGCGTCATAAAAGGGACGAGAGGGCGAGTGCAGGTAATTCTGACTCTGCACGCTTTTCCCCCTCCTGAGGCGGAAGCCGGGAGGTCTCTTGCCTATCCTCTGTGTTTTTATTGTTTTAATTGCAGCATCTTGCATTTTGCACTTCGCCTCACCTGAGCTGAATAGGTGGGATTTTTATTGTACATTTGTGCTTTGGACCACCCAGCGCTCGTTGCGCTTCAAGTCTCCCTCTCACCCCCTCCCCTCTTGCACCGGACCTGCTCTCGGCTGAGTATCGACGCCGAGGGCAGAGCACCGGTTTTTGGCCGCCATCTTGGGTAGGGTTGGGTTTACTGACGCGATTTCAGCGTCATAAAAGGGACGAGAGGGCGAGTGCAGGTAATTCTGACTCTGCACGCTTTTCCCCCTCCTGAGGCGGAAGCCGGGAGGTCTCTTGCCTATCCTCTGTGTTTTTATTGTTTTAATTGCAGCATCTTGCATTTTGCACTTCGCCTCACCTGAGCTGAATAGGTGGGATTTTTATTGTACATTTGTGCTTTGGACCACCCAGCGCTCGTTGCGCTTCAAGTCTCCCTCTCACCCCCTCCCCTCTTGCACCGGACCTGCTCTCGGCTGAGTATCGACGCCGAGGGCAGAGCACCGGTTTTTGGCCGCCATCTTGGGTAGGGTTGGGTTTACTGACGCGATTTCAGCGTCATAAAAGGGACGAGAGGGCGAGTGCAGGTAATTCTGACTCTGCACGCTTTTCCCCCTCCTGAGGCGGAAGCCGGGAGGTCTCTTGCCTATCCTCTGTGTTTTTATTGTTTTAATTGCAGCATCTTGCATTTTGCACTTCGCCTCACCTGAGCTGAATAGGTGGGATTTTTATTGTACATTTGTGCTTTGGACCACCCAGCGCTCGTTGCGCTTCAAGTCTCCCTCTCACCCCCTCCCCTCTTGCACCGGACCTGCTCTCGGCTGAGTATCGACGCCGAGGGCAGAGCACCGGTTTTTGGCCGCCATCTTGGGTAGGGTTGGGTTTACTGACGCGATTTCAGCGTCATAAAAGGGACGAGAGGGCGAGTGCAGGTAATTCTGACTCTGCACGCTTTTCCCCCTCCTGAGGCGGAAGCCGGGAGGTCTCTTGCCTATCCTCTGTGTTTTTATTGTTTTAATTGCAGCATCTTGCATTTTGCACTTCGCCTCACCTGAGCTGAATAGGTGGGATTTTTATTGTACATTTGTGCTTTGGACCACCCAGCGCTCGTTGCGCTTCAAGTCTCCCTCTCACCCCCTCCCCTCTTGCACCGGACCTGCTCTCGGCTGAGTATCGACGCCGAGGGCAGAGCACCGGTTTTTGGCCGCCATCTTGGGTAGGGTTGGGTTTACTGACGCGATTTCAGCGTCATAAAAGGGACGAGAGGGCGAGTGCAGGTAATTCTGACTCTGCACGCTTTTCCCCCTCCTGAGGCGGAAGCCGGGAGGTCTCTTGCCTATCCTCTGTGTTTTTATTGTTTTAATTGCAGCATCTTGCATTTTGCACTTCGCCTCACCTGAGCTGAATAGGTGGGATTTTTATTGTACATTTGTGCTTTGGACCACCCAGCGCTCGTTGCGCTTCAAGTCTCCCTCTCACCCCCTCCCCTCTTGCACCGGACCTGCTCTCGGCTGAGTATCGACGCCGAGGGCAGAGCACCGGTTTTTGGCCGCCATCTTGGGTAGGGTTGGGTTTACTGACGCGATTTCAGCGTCATAAAAACGGGCAGGGATGACTCCGCGCAGCGGACGCGATCAGCGGTCGCGCCGGATCTGCGCCGGATCTGCGCCGGAGTCGTGCCAGAGTCCTGCCCGTCTGCGCCCGTCCGCGACACGGCAGCGGTCGGCACGGCGGCAGGCTCTGTACTTAGGCGTATGTACTCTGCTGAGGATCTACTCTCATTGAACCCTAATATCGCCACTTGTCGGTATGTGTTCCCCGGCCGCTTTAAAGGTAAATGCTGCTGCCCAGGTTGCGGTTGGTATCCTAACATTTACCGGGCTTCTGAGGGTTCCCGGCCATCTCTGTCTAAACAGTTTAAGTGCTTACTACTTAACACCCGTTCATTGCATAGGCACGCCTTGGACATATTTGAGCTACTTACCTCTGAGAAACCACTCTGTCTCATGCTCACAGAAACATGGCTCTGCGATTCGTCTAATCCTGACATCGCGGTAGCCTTCCCGCCAGAATATATTGTTTACAGACAGGATAGGACAGTGGGAAAAGGTGGTGGTGTTGCACTTGCAGTCCTAAAATCTTTTGCCTGCTCAATAATTCCATCTCTGTCTATTCCTGGCTGCGAATCCCTCGCCTTCTCCATTGTACTCTCCCCGCATCAATCTTTTACTGGGCTTCTTGTTTATAGACCTCCGGGTCTGCGGGGTTCCTTCTTTGAGGACCTTCAATCGGTTATCACTTCTCTCTGCTTGAAGGTGGAAAACTGCATAATGTTAGGGGATTTTAACATCCATATGGACGTCGAGTCTGATAGTGAAGCGACTAAAATCATGGACATTACTGCTCCTCTTGGCCTAATTCCTCACATCTCAAGTGCAACGCATAACAAGGGTCACACGCTTGATCAAGTGTTTTCCACCTTTCCCCTTGTTATGTCCCAGCCCACCCCTGTTCTCTGGTCTGACCACACATTGATCAGTTTTTTGATCCAGGGCAGAAGTAAAACTACTTATACTAACTCAGACCACCACAGACATCCCAGAAGACCCCTACATAAAATTACTCCTGAGAATCTGGCTCAAACGCTCCAGGATTATCCCTGTATCCAATCCGGCCATCTGGAGAGGGACCTTGAAACCTTCCACGAATGGTTAACGGATAGGCTTGATGATCTCGCGCCTCTCTCCACCCCTTCCTCATCCGTCAAGCGTAGTTCGGCCCCTTGGTTCTCTAAATCACTTGCTCTAGCACGCCGTAATTGTAAGGTAGCCGAAAGACTCTGGCGGAAGCATTATGATCTAGAAACTAAGTTTGCTTATAAACTAGCTATTAAATCCTACCATTCTGATATTCTTGAGGCCAAAAAAAACTATTTTTCAGATAGAATCGAGGCTGCGGCAAACTCCAGTAAAGAAATTTTTTCCATTGTTAAAGAATTTACCTCTCCTAAATCGAGCATAGTCCAGCACAAGTTCTCTGAACCCTGGGTTAGGGAGATGGCCATTTTCTTTAACACTAAAATCAAATTGATTCAAGAATCCTTTCCATCTGCTGTTCCAACTGCTTTAATGTATGAATCTAATTTGATGTCCTCATCCCCTGACCCCTGCCCCACTCTATCGGAGTTTCCTCCCTTACTGGAATCCAATTTTTTGGATCTTTTACCCAAAATCAAATCTGGCTCCCCGCTTGACCCTTGTCCGGCGAGCTTTCTAGCTAGGAATGCCTTGACCCTGAATCCCATAATCTCCCCCATTCTCAACCTTTCTCTGTCCAGCGGCACTGTTCCACCTGCCTGGAAGAAGGCTATGGTTGTTCCCCTTTTAAAAAAAACAGGCCTCGATCCAGAGATACATGCCAACTATAGGCCCATATCTCTCCTACCCACCCTGGCTAAGATCGTCGAGAAGCACGTTCACCTTGTGCTGTCTTCCTTCCTTGAAGATCATGGGTTACTCCACTCCACCCAATCTGGCTTCCGCTCCAATCTGAGTACTGAGACCGCTCTTTTGGAAGTTAGCGAAGCCATCAAGGAAGTCCTCGACGCAGGCGGAAGAGCAATGCTGGTGATGTTGGACTTGTCGGCGGCCTTCGACACCGTCCCGCATGAGGCCCTCTTGAGAAGACTTCACGAGATCGGTCTCAGAGGGACGGTGTTGAGCTGGCTGAGATCTTTCCTAGCGGGTCGCCGTCAAGTGGTCTGGGCCCCCCCGTACTCTGCTGAAGTTCCGCCCATGGATGTCGGAGTCCCGCAAGGGTCGGTGTTGAGCCCGACCCTTTTTAACATCTTCATGACTCCATTGGCGGCGCTGGCGGAGTCAATGGGTGCCCAGATCATATCATACGCTGACGACACCCAGCTACTCTTCACCTGCAAGAAGGGCACGGAGTTTGACGGGGAGAGCATCCGTGGTTGCCTTGGGGCTGTCTTCAACTGGTTTCAGCGAAGCAGCCTCAAATGCAACCCTGACAAATCTGAGGTGCTCTTCTTCGGATGTCCGGCAGAGCCGCCCTGGCAGGAATGGTGGCCAGTGAGCATGTCCCCCCCTTCCTCCTCTTCTTCGGTTGCAAAAAACCTGGGGGTTAAAATTGATAACACCCTTGCTTTGAAAACGCAGATCACAGGCCTCACAGGTACCTGTTTCGGTCTGCTAAAAATGATTCGTAAATTCCTTCCTATGCTCCCCGCTGCCCATAGGAAGTTGACAGTACAAGCTCTGATCTGTTCCAGGCTTGACTATTCTAACATCCTCTACCTGGGCTTGCCGGATTATCTTTTGCACAAACTCCAGGTTGTGCAAAACTCTGCGGCTAGAGCCATCTTCGGCCTACCCCGGCAAGCCAGAGCCTCTGAGTTGCTAGTCTCCCTGCACTGGCTTCCGATTAAAAAACGAATCATATTCAAAGCTCTTACACTGGCCCACAAGGCACTCCATCTGGTAGGGGCTTCTTACATTAGGAAACGGCTTTCCTTTTACAAGCCCACCAGATCTCTCCGGTCGGAAAATCTTGGCTTGGCAATGGTGCCTCCCATTAAGAAAGCCAGAATCGGTGGACGTTCCTTTAAACATCATGCCCCCAGACTATGGAACTCTCTTCCCGTTGGTCTCCGCCACATCTCCAATTTGTTCGCCTTTAGAAAGGCCCTGAAAACGTGGCTTTTTAATCAATAATACTGTTATGTCTGTTATCCTTCTTTTTTTCAGTAATGGGTCAGAAAGCGCCGGGACACTCCTTGGAGTAGCCGTGCGCTATATAAGTCACCCATTAACATAACATAACATAACAAATATAACTGCAGAACGCACAACGGAAGGAAATAGCAGCCCAGCCCTCAGTGACCTCAGTGCTGCCCGAGTGCGCGTCGGACTCCGCAGCCTCGGCATTGGAGGGTCGGAGGCTCTGGAAAGTGGGCTGCTTCGATGTAGGAAACAGAGACGCGGATTTCTTTTGCACATCAACATCAGGGAATCAGGGTGTACCCTTTACTTAAACAAGGGTCTTGGTAACCAGTTAACGAAAGCACATTAATTTGCTCTTTGGGCATTTACAATAATTATCGTACACTGCTACAACAATCACTAACGGGACCACTCATGCTACTAGAAACACAAAATATCTTAAACAACAATTTGTGAGCGAAAAACAAACAGACTGTAAAACAACACATAAAGTATTTGAGTGATTGATTTTTTTCATTTACGTATGCAAACAATAATTCCTACAGTTCAAAAGACTCAACCCATGTACAAAACCCACCCATCACCCTTTATAAACTAGAAAAACCAGCAAAATATATAGAATAGCACAAAGAATATCAAGGTGTTAAAACAAATTAGGGAAGACAGATCATTGAGTGCGTGAAGCGAGTAAATCCAAGGTCTACTATTTCTAATTCCTTCTGACTGCTGCCCTTCAGGTTATTGCAGTTGCTTAATCCATTCCCTACAATGTCGCAGTATGTATGGCTATTTGACATGCCCAAGGGGCAATTCATTGTGTTTTTGCAGGCATATTTCTGGCAGTCAGTGGTACAAGCTGTAGCACAGGTGACATTGTATATACATAGCGCATTCATACCAATGGTATGGCACCACAGCACTCTCCCTTACCTGTTTCACCGTAGCAGCCCTGTCTAGCATGCATGGTCCGGAGGGTGTAAGTTTGTAAAGCGAAGTGTATGGTAATGTGTATGTGGGCTGATCCAGCCATGTTGCTTCAGACTCGGCCTTGGGCGTGAGTCTGTCAGTGAGTCAGAATAATATAAGGTTGATAGCAGGGCTTTAAGTTGAATGAAAAAACTGGGGGGTCTCTCTCAAAGGAGTGTGGCCAATGTAATTAAGGGCATGGCTTAAAAACACGTAAGCTAAAAATCTGTACTTAGCACAGTGTGCTGCCCGATTTGTATTTTGCGGTTTGTCATTCCATCCAGATATATGATACAAGTAATATCATACCTACAAGAAGTAAGGGATTATTGGCTTTGCCAATGGTTGTTAGTGGCATATGATAAATAAGCAGCAACTATGTCTTGTTGTGTATAATATTGAAAAAAGCTTCTGCTTAAATCCCTTGTGACACCACAACGATGTTGCTGCTCCTGAGTTTCAGAAAGAGAAGGAAATCCAGGGAGAAAATGACTCTCTTTAAAGGATTTCCCTTCCCCTACAACGTTCACCTGGCATGACCTCATGCCGTAACTTCTACGCTAGTGAGAAGTGAGCACACGCCAATGATGTGCCGGAAAAAACGGACCACAAACCAAGCCCGATAGAGACCTGTGTCGAGGCCGCCTTTAAAAAACTGCAGGTGCTCAGCACCGGTGAGACCCAGACCACTTAAAACCCTGGTTGATAGGTTACTCTTGTGTAGTATCCTCATGTTATGTCTTTTTGTTCCCCTTCACCTTGTAACTATACTCTGTGTAGAATGTTAGTGTGATTGACATGAGTGGAATGCTTGGGTGCCTGGTGTGTGTGTTGTCATTTGGAAGATGGGCTGAGCAGCTAGCAGGCTGCTTCTGGTGGGGCTCGCTGTAACTACTTCTTAAGGACTTAATAAACTTCATGGAACTCTACTGGGCTATGTCTACTATGTCACCTGAACACGTGGGGCCAGCCCACTACATTTTGGCAACGATCTTGATGGGATTTATATTTGCTCAACGTGCCCTCCAAAAAGAAATTCAGTTAAAGCTGTTGGGTAAAAGAAGTAAGGAAGTTGGAAAAGGAAACCAGAAACAAGAGAAGTTCAAATTGTATAAGAGAAGTTCAAATTGTACAAGCACGCCTCACTGCCCCACCAGTGTCAACCACACCGGACAGCCCCAGCTCAGGCGTGCTGTGCTCTGATGCTTGACTTTCTTCACCTTGCATTGCGTCATCAAAGCCGCCTACATCCTGCTGGAGTTTTTTTTAACACTACATGAAGCGTATACAGCACATAAAAGTCAAGTAAACAGTGGCTGTCTAGGTATGTGACTTCAGTGCGAAGTAAAGTATTTTCGTTTAACAAAATGCTGTTCGTGTGCAAACTTCACTATTGTGACTTTCATCTAGCCACTGTCTCGTCTAAGTGTGGTTTTGTAAAGTGACAGCGCAGGACTCATCATGCTCAACTGCTGCGAGTTTACTTTATTTGGTCCTGTCCCCTTGATGTATGGTTTTTCCAACGAGTACCAGCTGAACGCGATTTGGGATGGTTTTGGTCTACCTGCCCCGCAAGAGGAGGCCATCGGGGTGAGGAATATTCATGTCTTATTTTGTCATTATAAGTATGTTGACTCCCCTACAGTGAGGCCGGTAAAAACTGTGGCCGGTAAAAACTGTCACGTGGCGTTTCAAAACTTGAAAGTCAGCGCGTGCTCACCTTCTGCACCTCTGGCGATAGTCTATGACGGACCTGCAATTCTGGTCTTTGTTGCGAACAAGCCTCTTTGCGCAGGACTGTGGGCGCACGCACACACCATGAGCCACCCTGTGCTGGAGTGCTCAGGGAGTTTGTTCCCTTGTTATGCTTGGTATGGGTTTTTGTCCCATTTCCACGTTATTAGTGATATTACACGTTTGATGTTAACCTTTACACCATGTGGGTTATGGGGTGTTGCCCCATTTACATATTTCGTGATACATCCTTACTTTTGGGTGTGCCGTTTTTGATTGTTAGTCCCACTTACACGTTTTGACGTCAAGTTGTCGTTTTGTGTGTAAGTCGCCCTGCGCTTCACATTAAAATTTTGTGTGCAAGTCGCCCTGTGCTTCACATTGTCATGTTGTGCGTAAGTCGCCCTGCGCTTTACGTTGTCATGTTGTGTGTAATTGGCCCTGTGCTTCCCGTTGTCATATTGTGTGTAAGTCACCCTGCGCTTCACATTGTCATGTTGTGTGTACGCCTCCCCGCGCTTCGCGATATCATGTTATGTGTAAGTCGCCCTGCGCCTCACCCTCTGCTTTTACGTC
Source organism: Lissotriton helveticus (assembly GCF_964261635.1). Taxonomy (NCBI): domain Eukaryota; kingdom Metazoa; phylum Chordata; class Amphibia; order Caudata; family Salamandridae; genus Lissotriton; species Lissotriton helveticus. The sequence continues at coordinate 268,681,228 of NC_136065.1, read as the reverse complement.
GTCATTTTGTGTGTAAGTCACCCTGTGCTTCACGTCGACGTATTGTGTGCGTGTGCCACACTCTGCTGCTCCTGGGTTGTTTTCTCATGCTGCACATGTCCTTGGGTGTTAGTCCCATATGATACTAGTTATTACACTGCATATGTATTTGTGTTGCAAATGTATCACTATATATCGTGGGGTGCACACGTTGGGAGTGTGCCCACTACTCGGGTGATAGGTCGCTCACTGGTGTGAGTTGCATCACAGTTTTAAATACTTACCTTTCCATTCTTTTTATTCATTATTAAGGGAGGAGGATGGTGTTAGCGTGTTTCTATCATTCTTCTTTCCTCCTTTGTTTGTCTGTTTTCCCTTATGTGATGTGGTTCTGCCACTCATCCTAGGGTTCATGGACTTTTATCTTTATTGTTTATTCCTGTGTATAGTTGTATTTCATTTTTATTATAGCCTTATTTGTTTTTCATTTTGAGAAGAAGAGGATAATGTAGTATCCTCATGTTATGTCTTTATGTTCCCCATCACCTTGTAACTAGCTGCTCACCCAGTGTGAGTATTCCTTGTAGAATGTTAGTGTGATTGACATGAGTGGAATGCTTGGGTGCCTGGTGTGTTAGTGTTGTCAGTTGGAAGATGGGCTGAGCAGCTAGCAGGCTGCTCCTGGTGGGGCTCGCTGTAACTATTACTTAAGGACTTAATAAACTACATGAAACTCTACTCGGCTACGTCTACTATATCACTTGAACACTTGGGGCCAGCCCACTACATCTTGTTAATACCTTATCTAGTGTAACCATTCGGGAAGAGTTTGTTTTAAAGTGTGACTTACATGCAAAGCAGTGTTTCTGGTGCATGATGGCTGCTGTGATGCTCCAAGTTGTTGTTGATCCAGACTTGGCGCTGCATGTTAGTTTAGTGATGCAGAAGACTGTGAGGTTGATGAGGGCTGTGCTTGTGGAAACGTGGCATCTCTAGTTTGGGTTCTATATCAGTATGTGTGGTTGGGTTGGTCGAGGGGCATAGGATGAACATTCCTCTGGGTTCGTAGTTATATGAGTCAGGCAGTGGGAGCAGGCTGGCCTTTAAAGCTCTTCTGGTTTCCGGGTGGATAGGGAGATTTCAGGTATTCTGGGAGGGCGTTTCAGCTCTTGCCTGTCTGTACCTCAAAGGTAGTTCCCACTGATGCTGTACTTTCTGAATCAATGATTAGAGAAAGTTGCTATTGTAATAGAAGATCCCTAAGGGAATAGTGCTGTAAGGATTTGGGAATTGAATTGATAAAAGGGAATATATCACAGATTGTGGGCTCACCAACCAGTGTTAAATCTACAGAACAACCCTCAACCTCATTAAGGTACCTCCTTCGTAGGGATCACCACCTAATGGCACATTTCTTAGTAAAGTCATTTTGTTCATGCAACAGTTTCATGTTTGGGTATGTGAAGCCCGGTGACCATAAATTCCAATGAGATCTTGGCTGTTCCTTGTTAAGTGCGAATTATAACTCTTCCCTTACACATTCACCCTCATATGATTTGGCACTGGTGGGGGAGGGGGATAAATGTACAGTGTAGTTTGCCTTGTTCTAATACCAATATAGTCAGATCACATTAGGCTTCTGACTATAAGCTGACGTTCACAGCTGGAAAAAAAGGCAAAATAAATTTACAAGCAGAGAGGTGAGCAGTCGCTTCTGAACCTGGGAGGGGTGGTACCTCACATGAAGCTGGGGTAAATGGATCGCAACCGTATGAGACTCCAAATTGAACGATTTGTACTTCGGAATGAAGAGGAAATGTCTCTGAGTTACCCTCTGCAGAAAGTCTGGGGAGGTCCTTTGGATATCGGGCATGAATATAATATGGATGGTGAATTTTAAATTTTGAGAAAATTCTTGATCCTAACATTTATAGTAAAACTACACAGGATACCTTTGAACCTTCATTTTTTTGGCTTGCTTTATGTTTGTACATACGCCCACGCCTTATGCTTTCTGATGGAGATCTGATCTTGTAGTTGATTCACTATGGAGTAGAGGACTTGCATTGCTCACATTGTATGATCCTGAGCACTTCATATCCCTTTCCCTCAGTTCCGTGGGCCTACATTGTGAATGATATTGCAGTACAGACACTCTAAGATTCTGTGCACTCATTCCCGCTCATTCCTCGTGGGATAGGGTTTGTTTATTAACCAGAAAAATAAACACTGGTCTGGCCTTGGAAAGAAAGACAGCCACGCCCGGCTCATTATGTGTACTTGCCATCTTTTTTTCTTTTCCATTTTCCACACGGTTGTTGTTCATGCAGCGCGGGCTGCTGCACAGTGTTTTCTGAGTGGTCAGGAAAGCCGTATGGCCTCTGGGCTTTGAGCTCAAGCATTCTGAATTGTTCCACAGTAAGATTTACCCCTCGTCATCGACACACGCGCACCGAGAAGGCGTACACGAGTCTAGAGCATGAAAATGGACAGAATCTTCATATTCTACTCATTCCTTCACCTCCATAGCAATGACGAGTCGCAATCGAGCACGGATCGTGTTGGATGAGGAAACACCTTAGGTTCCTGAAAGTCATCCTCTGGACACTAGTCAAAGGAAAGGGATCCTAAAGTTGTGGGGCCACTCCCGTCGGAAAACCAAAAGGGAGAGAATTTATGAGTGTGTAATAATATGATGTGTAGTCCAACCGAGGTCGTTTTCATGTAGGTTTATTTAAGTAGTAAGTTGTACAAAGGATGAGCCCCACCAGGAGCAGCCTCTATGCTGCTCAGCCCGTCACCAACTGACTCAAGCACTTCAAGATTCCACACGCCAACATTCTCACACACAGTCATCCAGGCTGAGCAGCATGCTACAACATCTCCCTCCTTTACAATGAGAAGGAAAGAACTCTCAAGAGACATAATGAAAGTTGCAAGAAATGAATGAGGCGAAAGCATCTTGAAACATGGCATAACACATCAATGTTGAAACATGGCATATGAATTGAAGGTGAGAAAGTAGGAAATACAGTTGGAAAAGGAATACGTGGGAAGAGAGTAACAGGAAAGACAGGAAGCACAAAATACTGACTCATGCACCATTGAAGGTGAGCATAAAAAATAAAAGTGAGAAAGTAGGAAATACAGATTGAAAAAGAAAAAGTGGACAGAGAGTAACAGGGAAAGAGAGGAAGCACAAAAGACTCACTCAAGCACCATCCCCTTTCTCGCAAAAACACAACCCACACACTCCCATACCACAAACAATAAACCAACCCAGGTACAAGTATCATGCAAGCTGGCCAGGTGAACACGAAGAAAGTACAAGAGTACCAGCAACAAGGTGAAGAAGAGAACAATGCAATGAAGGAGAGAACAAAGCAATGAAGAAAAGAGAACAGTAAACGGATAGAAGACAGCCACAGAAATGAACAGCGAAATGATGGCGGTCAATAACACAAACAGTATAATTGGGGATTGATCCCCAGAACAAAGCAAATAAAAATATGTTGAGCTCACAGAGGTAGGAAAGAGGTGTAAATGGAGATTTGAGCTACACCATAGAACTTCCCCCGGGACAGGTTGGTGTAGAGGGTGTGGTTAAGAATGCAAAGTGTAGGAAAAATAACATTAGATATGGTAGGAAATACCATATGGTAAAATGCAATATGTAGGAACAGTACAACTAAGAATGGTGGAAAATATCACACGGTAGAATGTAATATGTAAAAATAGTAGAACTAGGTATGGTGGAAAATACCACACGATACAATGCAAAATGTAGAAACGGAAGATGTGGTGACGCAAAATACGACACTATACGACGTGAAAGCAGACGTGGAAACACCACATGAAACTATGCAAAGTAAAAGCAGGAACAACACGAAACAAAGAAACATGCATGAACTGCATATGTGGGAACGCACCACATGAAAGAATGCAACATGTGCAACAGGTAAAGCAGATGTGGGGACGCACCACATGAAACAGTAACATTTGGTGTGGCGGACGATGGAATGGATTTCGTAAGAACAGCAGAATTTGGTGAGGCGGCAGATACCACATGGTAGAATGCATTTTTGTAGGAACAGCTGAAATTGGTGTGTTGTAAAACACCACATGTAATCATGTAAAAACACAGAAACTGTCGAACTATTCCAAACAGAGAAAGGTGTGCAAATACAGATGTGAACAATTCCAGCCAACACTCTCGCTTGTAACAATGCCTGTAATTCTTTAAACACAAAGTCATGAAAATAATGCTTTTGAATATGTTGTAAAGTGGAATTCAGTAGGAATTAAGATGAGGACGAAAGTTTAATTTGTCCCATTCTTCATATTCTGAGAAACTGAAACTGATCAAAAGTCAACAGGCAGATAATGACTATGAAGAGTTTGTAACAGCAATCTTGAGTAATAAGCGGGGTAGTGACCAGGATACTCCCACTAAATGATAGGGTGTGTGTGCCACCGAAGGCAGGGAGACATGCGCGTATACATAGAATACTGTTACAAATAATAATGCAGAAACACCTCACCGAATCCTCAGGGCTATAAGAAAACGTAGGATAAGTCACCAGTATCGGAAGGTGACAACGCTGGTTGACAGGAACAAAGAAAGAGGCATGTCAACGTGGTAGGCAAAAGAAATACTGAAGGGTGGACTACAGCTGACAATGAGGGTCCAGTGCAGAGTTGTGGTGCAAACCCAAGATGGAGGCACATGGAACGATGTAGAGCAGGGTGGCTCTCGGCATGTCCGTGCATGTAACTAGCGGTGAGCAGTCTCGACAAGTGCAGAGGCAATGACGTAAATGGGTGCAGCGTAATAAAGGAAGCAGGGAGTGCTACACGCATATAGCAACAGATAAGGTTGCTCGCGCAAGTATGTACATTTGAAAAGGTCACATGCACTGCAAACGGCCCATCCCCCAATTGGATTCAACGTGTAAAACAATCATGGACCAAAAACGCCTCACCAATGTCACTGCATCAGTCCACACCAACTGGAAAGTAATTACTGATCCCGTAGTAAGCACTCACGCCCATCCACAAAGTGCTCACATGAAAGAAGAATCATACCACTTCTCTAGTTGTTGTTATTGTTATTGTTAATGTCAGTTTATATAGCGCCAAATCACCGGCAGGTCTCAGGGCGCTTTTGACCGCAAAACATAACAACCTAATCAACGACGGGGGAACGAGTAGAAACTATACTGGGCTCACCGCTGCTCTAAATAAGATAGTCTTTAGGGCTTTCCTAAAGTGGAGCCGGTGTCCATCTTTACGAAGAGCCTCAGGCAGTTTATTCCAGATCCTAGGCAGCAAGACCGAAAAAGATCTTCCGCCTTTTGTGGCCAGTTTAAACCGAGGACACACGAGCAGTTGAGCCTCGGAGGACCTTAGACTTCTTTCAGGCCGGTAAATCTCCAACCTTTCTTTAATATAGGCAGGGGCTTGCCCATAGATGGACTTATGGGCTATGCAGAGACTTTTAAAGGCAGACCTTTGCGTCACTGGCAGCCAATGAAGGCTCTGCAGCAGCGGGGAAGCATGTGATTTTCTAGGAAGTTTATAAATGAGTCTTGCCGCATCATTTAGGTCCACCTGCAATCTGTTAGTTAATACCTTTGGTAAGCCCAGGTAGAGCGCATTTCCATAGTCCAGCCTCGAAAGTATGGTAGCAGAGACTACAGTGCGAAGCATGGACTGGGAAAGAAGCGGAACTAATTTGCGCAATTGTCTTATAAGACCGTTACAGGTTCCTACAACGGTAGAAATCTGGCTCACCATTGAGAGGGCACTATCTATCTTAATGCCAAGGCTTTTTACCATGTCAGCTGGCTTAGGGGTGGGGCCCAATTCCTGGGGCCAGTACAGGTCACTCCAGGGGGAGCAGGTAGATGAAACTATTAACACCTCAGTTTTTTCGGGGTTAATATTCAGGAGGTTCCTGGACATCCAGTTGACTGTGAATCTAAGTACCTCCTGTGCCTGTAACTGGGCCCGTTCAGTGTCATCCATGCTCAACAACAACTGAGTGTCATCCGCATAGTTGTACATGCGGCAGCCCATCTCGGCCAGGGCTTTTATTAGGGGTTGTAGATACAAGTTAAACAGGAGGGGAGATAAGGCAGAGCCCTGGGGAACCCCACATGTGAGCTCTCCCACTCATGATACCATATCTCCCAACTGAATCCTCTGGGTTCTCCCGGATAAAAAAGATTCCAGCCATTGATAGGCTGAATCCCGAAACCCATAACTGGCCAACCTGTCCAGAAGTAGAGTATGGCTGACAGTAGCAAACGCCGCTGACAGATCTAAAAGTATCAGTGCGCTTGGTTTTTTACTGTCAGCCATCAATCTGAGATCGTCCAGCACCGAGAGCATTACCAACTCGGTGCTGTGGTGTGCTCGAAACCCTGCCTGCATCTCATGGAGAAGGTGGTTAGACTCCAAAAACCATGCCAGGGATATCAACACATGTTGCTCAAGGACTTTGGACAGGAATGGTAGCTGGGAAATCGGCCTATAATTCTTCAGCACTTTGGGGTCTGCCCCTGCTTTCTTTATTAGCGGTTTTACCCGAGCTTCTTTAAAGCTAACTGGTAGCCGTCCTGTGTCTAATGACTTGTTCAACATGGACAAGATGTGATCCTCTAGGCTAAGGCGAGCTAGGCGAAACACACTTGGGGGACATGGGTCCGCTGGGGAGCCTGACTTTATTTTCCTCATCAATGTTTCAAGACCTAATGAGTCCATCAGGGGGAAATTGGACATATGAATTCCGACCGGAGTTTGAGCAGCTTGTGGTTCCATAGGGCCAGTGACAGTGTTTTTTATCTCCTTTAATATAGTGTCAACCTTGTCCAAAAAATATTTCAGAAAGGTGTCACAACTAATTGTGGTATCCGTAACTTGGGCTCTTTTACTTAGTTCCGCGAGTATTTTGAAAGTTTCTTTCTGGACCTTGTCCGCCTCATTAATACGATTTTCATAAAATGTAGCTTTAGAGTCCTGTACATATTTTTTATAGGTACGAAACAACTTCCTATATTGTTCATAGGATTCTTCATCTTTTTTCCTCCTCCAGATTCTCTCCACATTGCGTAATTCTTTCCTATGCTCTCTCAGAGCAGGGGTGAACCAAGGGGCACCTTTCCCACCACAGTTCATTTTTTGAAGCTTCTCAGGTGCAATCAGATTTATTGCTCTGATCAGGCTGTGCATTATATCCTTACACTCTTGATCTACATCAGCGTCAGGATCCACAGGTTGGACGAATTCCGTAGGTTTGGTGGTCAGCGTTTGTAAGTCAACGTTTTTCCACTTACGAGTCTTTTTAATTGTGGGTGGTGGTTGCGGGGGTTTCGTACCGATAGGGACATCACAGTAGATCAGATGGTGATCTGACCAAATACAGGGGAGGACTTTCACTAGGGTAACCTTGGGATCTAAGGCCCAAATCAGATCAAGGGTGTGACCCTTTATGTGCGTGGGAGAGTCTACCAACTGCCTAAAGCCCAGGGAGGACATGGTTGTCTCTAGCGAATCAGCTGCTGAGTCTTTTTTATCCCTGTCCCAATGCAGATTAAAGTCTCCCGTAACTACTATGTTTTTATACCGTGAGCATATGTCAGACATGCTAGTCATAAATAGGTCATTGAAAGCCGGGGTGGAGTTAGGTGGACGGTAGATAGTGAGAATAGTTAGACACAAGTTGTCAAACATAATTTTCACTGCGAGCATGTCAGCCAAGTCCACTGTTTCTGCCAAAATTTTGGTTACTGCTAGATGTTTTTTGAATAAAATTGCTACTCCTCCTCCACGGGCATTCCCAGCACGATTATGCCAATGTATATCATATCCTGACGGAACAGCAGCTATGATATCGGGTAAGGAATTTTCCCCAAGCCAGGTCTCGGTCAGCGTCAAAATGTCTATGTCTTCATCTTGGAGCAAGGTGAAGATCTCAAGATTATGACATTGCATAGACCTCGTATTTAAGCTAGTCAATTTCAAGGTGTAAAGGTCAGAAATGGACTTACCTGAATATGGGTTTCGAATGGAAAGCTCGTCCAATACGGCTAGCGTGGCTGGGTCTAGGGGGTGAATTCCCATATTTAATCGATGTATTTCATCCCGTGTGTAAGTGGACCAACAGCCTGAATTCCCAGCCCCCGCGCCCGTCCGTGCGCGGACGGGCGCAGACGGGCTGGACTCTGGCGTGACTCCGGCGTGCTCACGCTGCGCGTCAGCATGGCCGCCCTAAGTAGCGATCAGCCGACCACTAGTGCGGCAACAAAGATGGCGCCGTCTGGCGTCACGACCTTCCCCTAAGATGGCCGCCAAGGGGTGAGAGGGACCCGTGAAATGCGGTGCTTTACTATTAAAATGCAGGTAAGTGGGGCTAAAAACAGGGTAGAATTAACCCATAAACAACATAAATACAAAACAGGGTATTTAAAATTCTATAGTAATTAGCGCTATAGAGTTCGTGAAGTGCGCTATCAATTTAACGCTCCAGAGCTCCTGAACGCGATCTCCCTGGCGCTGTAAGTTGAGGCAGCACGCCTTGTCAGTCAAGGCAGAGCCTTGGGTTTGCCCGCCCTAAGTAGCGATCAGCCGACCACTAGTGCGGCAACAAAGATGGCGCCGTCTGGCGTCACGACCTTCCCCTAAGATGGCCGCCAAGGGGTGAGAGGGACCCGCGAAATGCGGTGCTTTACTATTAAAATGCAGGTAAGTGGGGCTAAAAATAGGGTAGAATTAACCCATAAACAACATAAATACAAAACAGGGTATTTAAAATTCTATAGTAATTAGCGCTATAGAGTTCATGAAGTGCGCTTCAGTACCAGTTAGAGTACATGGGCAGACTCTGTAGATGAAGATCGCACTGTCAGTCACTGTTTGTGTAACACTTTAGACACTGCTTGTCTCCGTGGTTGTAGAAAAAGTTGAGTTCACACCTTGGTAGATGGCATATCTGGGAGGCAGGTTGACCTATAAGCAGGAACTGGTATGCTTCAGTTGTGTGCAACGATGTAGCAGGAAATGGCAGACAGCAGGTAGGAAGTGCAGGCAGGAACTGGCAAAACTGGCACACTTCAGTTGTGGGCGACCGATAGAAGGGTCACTGGTGGGGCTCGTAGGTGCCAGTTAACCTGAGGTGCTTAGTATTTGGTTTGAGAGAAAATCCTGTATCTTGATTATGGGCTGCCAGTTTCTTCAGCCTCTTCAAGTTCAACAGTTACTTCAGACTTGATGATATCAGTGGCGCATGCAGGTTCTTTTCCAAATGGTCGCCAAATGTAATAAAATGATGTGTAGACCAGCCGAGGTAGTTTTCAGGTAGGTTTATTTAAGTAGTAAGTTGTACAAAGGATGAGCCCCACCAGGAGCAGCCTCTATGCTGCTCAGCCCGTCACCAACTGACTCAAGCACTCCAAGATTCCACACACCAACATTCTCACACAGTCATCCATGCTACAGAGTGGTATTTTATTTAAGTTTTCATTGACTAAGATGGGCAAAGTTGTAAGGTTGCGGACATGAAGGGAGTTGAGGTGCCACTTTTACGTGCTGGTGCCTGTTGCATCTTTTAACAAGTGCCAGTCTCCTGTGTGACCAGAGTGCACTCTGGTTTAGGGCAGTCATTTTAAAAATGTTGTGAGCCATCTCTTGATACCCACGTTTTATGGTTGAACTTCTTTCCAGAAGGTCTTACCTCATGACCTTAGTTATTCGAATGTAAATTATATAATAAACGTCTGTCTGGTCCGTTTCTGGTGTTATTGACTTACAGGCGGGATTGTGGTAGTACTCCTTTACCTGAACCTCTAAAATCTTACAAGCTTTGATCATCTGTGTAACACCACTGTTTCTGGTTAATTAAAGTCTATCTTTTATATTTCTTTTAATTTCTTTTCAATATTCTTCAAGCAATGTCTTTTCAGTGGCAGTTTTAAGTCAAAGAAATCTACTTCTTACTATCGTTCTTCTGCAACTTCTTCACACGGAGCATTGGGTGAGGCTTAGAGGAGCACCAATGACTACTGGAGGTGGTATATACAGGGTGGCAGGAGACATTCTATTTGGCAGGCTCCAAAACATACAAACCAAGCAGGTTACGATACCCATTAATATATGTATATATTACTGTGTCAAATGTGTTTTGGGAGCACTCTTCTTCTGGTAAATTCCATGTCCAAATTTGCGGAAATGTGCACAAAGCCTTTCAGTGATGTAACCTCATGTTAAGCACAGGTGAAGGTCCCTGCGATTACAGGGAGGAGGGGTGAGATCTTTCCTTTGGGAAACATTGGAAACTAGGCTGTTCAGTCAAACATTTTGATAGAGGGTTACACACACAATAATTACTTGGTCTTTGCTATGCCGCATAACACCCTGCTAGGAAGCAATCTTGCATTATTATTTGTCCCTGCGAGCCTCCGAATCATTTACTGGGATAAGAGATTTGATTCATTTTCTGGAATTGGCGATTAGTGGCAACTTTGGGGCGATGAGGTTGAAGTTTATGGGTGCCTTGACACTGCAGTAAAAGATTGCGTTCTCCTTGTGCCTTGTTCCCCAAAATGGCATCAGGCATGACTGAATGTGCCAGAGGGTGGTGGTAGTTGTGCAGAACAAGAGAGGCAACAAACCATCCTTGGGTGTCTGAGCCAATCGTCCACAAAGGGCTGGAGATCAGTGGTACAACACCTAACGGGTGGGCTTGTTAAGACCCAACTGAAACCGAGATCCCAGAACGATCTATGAGAGGTTGACATCTTGTTGGAATGTATGGTTTTGCTAGGACAACTATATATTGTTTTGCATTGTGAATTGTTTCTCAAGTCCCATTCTGTGCAGTATTTCACCATTACCTGGTTGGGCCCTAAATTGTCTCTTTGTTGTTTTTTCTTCTTCTTTGGTCTTCTTCATTGATCATTTGGGGCCATGTTCCTCATCACATCACGTCAGATGCATTTTTTGGTGTAGATTGCGGAGACAAAAGCACTGAAGCCACAGAAGAATCTCAGAATTAAGTTTTTATTGTCGGATATCGAACTAAGGAGATACACGGCACCGCGTAGAGACGACTGACAAACAGTTCTATATCGTGGCCCTTATCAAGGTGGCGCACGTTCTTGAAAGAATACTTCACTCCATGATGCTTAAGACACGATAGACTGAGACGATCACTGTTCAACTTTACTGACAGCCCTGACGAAGTTCTAAGAACGAAACGCGTTGGCTGTTGTTTTTACACTTTGGAATTATATTAATAAAGACTCTTACAACGAAGAAACTGATTGAGCTTCATTATTACCTTCAGGATATCCTAGTAGTGCACAACTCCATCATCGCCAGTGGATATCGAACTAAGACCAGAAAATTAGAAGAGGACCACAGATTGCATAACTAACACAATTGGAACTGAGTTAACATCAGAAAAAACAATCTTTGGAGGTTTTTTGTTGCGAAGACATCAACCATGTGGGTTGGAGAATGAACGCTGGGTATGGCGTACACCTCCTTTAGGTTCTTCCCAAGGTGCAACTACAACTTCACTCAGAAGAACCGTCATGAAGTTTGCAACCTTTACCTGTCGAAAGACCACAGCTCAGAAGGATCGATGCGTTAGTCAAGTTCCTGCCCAAGACCCGGGAGACAAGGAAAATACAAAGGTGGCCTCACTATGCTAGGACAGTATTAGCAGAAAACATAGTTGAGAAACCTCGGGCTGTCGAGCGATAAAGAGCACCCCGTAGACATGGAGGTGGCACAATGGGAGGAGTCTGAAACAGCAGAAGTCATCAAAACCGAGAGGGAGAAAGCATTGAAGACACCATTGAAGGAGAGCAAGGTAAAGAATCTTCAAGTAACATTGGAGGTGCATAATGGACGTGGCTAAGACCCTTGATTCAACATCCTTGGAAGGTACCACAACAGCAAATCCATTAGTGATTGAGGGTGAGCTGAGCACAAAGAACTCCACAGGTAGAGGTCGAAAGACTCCATTGCTAGCTAACCCTGGGAATTGGACTCCACTCCGAAGGGACATTGGGAGAGGGGCACAGACCTTTAAAAGAAGGAAGCTTCACCATCAAAGAGGAAGGGTTCAATGCCAAGCAAAAAGAAAAAAACATCGACTGGAAGTCCTGATGAGAAGAAAGGAGTTTGAGTCCCTAAAATATTCCCTATTTATTTATCGCCTTAGAGGAATCCTTGCCATTTTTCAGAAAGCAAATCAATATGCCTTTATGAAATAAACTGTGAATCCTCCCTCCTCATAACATGTAATTGAATAATTGAGTGATTTGAAAATTGCCTCCATAATAAACATTTTGAAACATCCCACTGTATAACTGTCCCCACCTGCTTCTTTGCCATTTGGCTACTTATGACAGTCTCTACTTACTTTGATGTTATTGGAGCTATCAGTATTTGGCAATCTTCACTTGTAAGTATTTGGAAATTTGGTTTCTGCAGGTATGTTTGGATTTATTTTCTATAGGAGCAATGGTACAGCAATGGTGTATTTTTACCAAATGGGCCAGGAAAATCAGTCCTGTCTCTTTTTCATTCTCTATGATTATGCCATAGTTAGGGTCTCAGATCTTAATAATATTGTTTCTAATGGTTATTTTTCTGCACCAAGCAAATCTTTACCTGCTATATCCACTTCCTCATATATGTGTTGCCCCATTGTTGATGAATTAGCTATCTCTTTCTTTAGGAGCTACTCATAGAGCTAATTCTTTGCTTTTTACTACTGTGGGAATTGTAATCTTGTAAAATTAGAGTTTAGCAATTTCTCTGTCTCATTTAATCTGGCATAGAGAGCCTGGTTTTTTAATTTGTTCTATTTATCAGGTTTTAAAATGTACTGAGTTAAACACTTAACATAGCCTTGAAAGCCAACCCATATCACTTATTGAGATGCTGTATTCTTACACTGTTCAAATATTTCCTAATTATGTCCTTTTGGCTGACAATTTTGATATTTGTGAGAATAGTCTCGTCCAGAAACCATCTGTTTATTTAATAGTTGGTTGTGTAAGAATTATAGTTAGGTGAAGTGTGAAGTGTGGAGTGTCAGTTGGATATGTAGCTCACTACCTTTAATTTTAATGATGATGAGTCCATAAAGTACTCTATTCTGGAGGCAAAAGGAGTTTGCTAAAACAGGAGTATTGCTTAATGTTGACATTTTTGATTCCCATTTAAATTTAGTTTACAGACTTCTTTTGATATGCTTTTCTTCCATTAGGATGAATGTGGGATTGAACATTCTGAGCCAAGCTATTAGAAAAGCTTTTTCCAAGGTTGTTTATTCCATTTGCATTTAGGGAGATTGTGTTTTTTAGTTTTTGTCAACTTTTATTATTTTGGAATTTGAACTGGTTATTTACTTCATTTTCTGTTAAGTCAATGAAAGCAGTTTTCCATTTTTCCTAATTTGTGTTTGCTTCCTGACCTTTTACTGTCTCACATCACCTCTCCTTACCCCCTACCGTTACCCCATAGTTCTCTCAAGCATTTGCGCCTGTGCTCTGTGAGGCACCACACCATATGCCACATAGCGCTCTGATATTGCCCCAGTGGAGATCTACCCGAGGTTCTCCTCCACCTTCCACGCCGAATCACAATATACTTTCTACCCTCCCTCTGGTCATCTTGTCATTTTTTGCAGGGATTACACCATAATTCTCTTTGTAATTCTGCCTAAAAGTATTTATTTTGGTTGGTTTTCTAATTATTGCAGGGATTTTCAGTTGCCAACATGTCACTTCAAGATATGTTTGTACTGATCTTGCTTCAGTAAATATCTGAAAGTTTCCTTGTGCCAATGCCTTCCGTTTAGCTGTCTGTACTATCATCACTTGTGCACCATTTGCTTTGAACTCTGGGAATAATTCCTTCAGCTCCCACCTGCGTTTGAGGTCTCAAACGACATGTCATAAGTTTAGAAACATTTTTCTTGGAGTTCTTTTTGTCTTGTAAAAATGTGATTACGCTGATGTCCATATGATTATCATCTCCCCCAGGGAGTCTACCTTGTATTGAAAGCAATTAAGTACTGTTTCCCCAATATGTAGATGGATAGAACCTCTATGAATAGGCAGTGGATGAGTCACTACAGAGAATGAAGGAAGGCAGTGAGACAGCAAAGGCAATGGGCACTTTGAAGTTTAAAGGCCCATTTCGAGGAGGGGCACCACCAAGAAGGAGGCTGCCTGTAAGGGGAGGGTCTCAGCACACCATCCCCTATTCCAGCTTCACACCACAGACCAATTCCCTGAGTGCACCATCACAGTGGCTATACCCCACTACACCAAGGCAGATCTTTCGATGAAGAGCCAGAAGGAGAGGTACCACCGCTTGCGAGTCGAGACTGTCGGGCAAGTGACTTACCATAGAAACCACCACTATACAGAACTCCATTAATGTCAAGATCTAAGGATTCATTCAGGAATGGAAGACAATCACCTTTGACAAGTGGCCAAAAGCATAATGCAACTTGTTTTTTTGCATATAACTCGTACAACGGCCTCCATACATTGGATTGAAAGCAAGAACTTGTAGTGTAGTTCCGATAGTACCCTTTCATGCAGGACCTATGCTGTTTACGGATATTATATACTGGGGGCTTGGTGGCAAAATGAGTTGGTACACCCCCACCGAATATGCCAGCCTATGTTTTTGCATTAGTAAGCTCGCAGTGCTACTAGAATCTCCTGTTATCAGAGAGATTAGTTTTTGCAACTTCAGAACATAATACCCTCAGATGCGTGGAAACAATATACTACTTTTCACCCAGTCACTCGTGCTTGCTTGTTTTGCTCTCAGAGAGAGACACAGAAGAAACAATTGAGCGTGTTTACAATAAGAATTTATTGTACCATTCTTCTCTTGTAAAATAAGTGCGCTGTTATAACTGTAACACAGTAGCAGAGATATAGAACCAGCAGTACAGTGAATAAAAATAAATAGTATTTTTCTACCATTTTGCAATAGTCATGAACACATACATGAATATGAAATGCATTTATATAATAAAGTGCGTACTCTTAAGATGCCTGTCTAGATGTACTTAAGTGTACCTAGCATGTGAGTTGGTGCGAAAGAGCCTAAGTCTAAGAATCTAAGTCTAAGTGCCAAGAATCCCACTAGGATTTAGTCGGACACCCATACCTGAATAGTGTGAGTGTGGGACCTCATCCTGGACTTGAGTTGGACACCCCGCAAGGGATCGTCAGACCACTGTCAGCTGGAGCGATGGAATGCCGGAGCTGCAGCGTCTCTGGTCAGTATGTCGGCCTTGAAGTCTCGGTTCCCTCATGCTTACTGATAGCAAGGAGTGCTGTATATATACAGTCTATGTGCGTATGTTCCCCATTGTTAAGTATGAGGATGACGTTGGGGATTAAACCTTGTGCGTCGAGGTGAAGTGGACACACAAGGCAGTCTGTCCTTATATGGAGTTATGTCCTTATAAGGCTTGTTCATATCAAATAAAAGGGAGATGATGTAGGGGAAGTGTACGACGTTCCCTAGACCTATATCTGGGTACCGATATGAAATATAACCATAACTAGAAAGAGGTGCTTGGTTTACCACAAGAGGTCAAGGAACATTTAAGCAAACAGGCAATGGAAAGGGTCCCAAATGAAAAATGCATCAAGGGGGCTTCTCTTTCCCATTGCCACAGCTCGACAGAGCACTAGTGGCCATACACCTGTTAGGGATACTTGATACCGAAGTTCGCACGAGTGTGAACTGAAACAGATAATGGAGAGAATGTTTTCAAAAGTGTACCACACTGTTAGAAATGGGGGTCTCTTGTTGGCAGCGGTAGGTACCTTGGTCCAAATAGGAGCCCTTGCTTCCAGTCAGGGTAAGGGGGATACACTCTTAAAATAACCCAGCTCACCCCCTTGGTAGCTTGGCACAAGCAGACAGGTTTATCTCAGAGGCAGTGTGTAAAGCATTTGTGAACACATACAGTAATACAGAAATGGGGGTCTCTAGTTGGCAGAGGTAGGTACCTTGGTCCAAATAGGTGCCCTTGCTTCCAGTCAGGGCAAGGGGGATACACTCTTAAAATAACCCAGCACACCCCCTTGGTAGCTTGGCACAAGCAGACAGGCTTATCTCAGAGGCAGTGTGTAAAGCATTTGTGAACACATACAGTAATACAATGAAAACACTACAAATAGACTCCACACCAGTTTAGAAAAATAGTAAACCTTTATCTAAACCAACAAGGCCAAATAAGATAAATATACAACATACAATACTCTGGAAAAATAGTACTTGTGCAAAATAACCTACAGGAAAATCAATAAAACACAGTTCTTCCAACTCAGTAGCTCCTCCTGGGGCTACCGTGATACTGAATACGGCAGAGTCTAATAATTCCAGCCGACCACGTCGATACGGGCCAGCTAAAGCATCAACAGACTCGGACACAGTATCTTTCTTAATGCGACCAACATGTTGGTGCGAGTCGGTCGGGACAAACGTCACGGCCGCGTTGTGAAACTGTGCGTTGCGGCAGACGATGTCCTCACGGTTGGGTGACGGAGTTTGTGAGACCAGGGCTTGCGTTGAAGGGTGAGACAGTGCTCGCTGCGGTGCTGGCAGGTCACGGTGCGGCGACGGAGCCGGTCGATGTTTGCGTCGGGCAGCGACTGAGTTGGTGACGTCCTTGCAGAGTATAGCGAAGCGCTACGGAGTGCAGTGCCCTCAGGATGCTGTGCAAGCTGCGGCTCGTTGACGGAGTCGGTGAGACCAGGGTTGCATTGCGAAGCGAGGCGTTGCTCTCGGTGGTGCTTTCAGGACACTGAATCCTGCGACAGACTTTTTTTTTTTTTTTTTTAAAACCTTTATTGTGAAATAGCAGAAGAACAAATACGGGCCCACAACCATCCGGCCGGCCACGATATCATTCGAGGCAATATTGCAAGCAATGCGGCGACTCAGTAGCACATCTACACAAATTGACAATCAATTAGGGTTGCACCGGATACCATCGTGTTACTGAGGACAGGAGCAAAGAAGGTTAATTTTAACGATTTTTTTCCCTAATATAAAACGTTTTCAAGTAGAGCACAAAAAGATAAGCGGAGTCCGTACAATCCTCTGAGAACATGAGTTGGCAACATCGTGGAGTAAATATCAGCAAGCAATGAAGTCCCCCCACTCAGCATGGCGGCACAAGGATACATGCAACAGGAATATCAAACAACTGATATAGATCATGTCTACCGTTACCCACCCCGTATCAAACCAACCCGCGGACCCAAGTTAGAAACAAGAAAAGAAAAGTGTTGAGAAAAAAGGAGAAAAATAAGGCCCATAGAAACGAAAACGGAAAAAATAATAAACCCCACCACCTACCCCCCACCCTACACGCATGCAGGGGCCACGGCCTACCCCCCCCCAGCAGTGTGCCTGTCGCCCAATAAAGAACCCGAAATATAGAAAGTAAAGAAAGTAAGAAAAGAAAAAGGAAACCACATAAGACCGGAGGAGGGCAAATTCGAAATTCTCCCGGACTCCTCCGCCACACATTTGAATTCTACCCCGTATATAACAACATCAGCAAAATGACTCAAGCACAGGATGGAATGGGGAGAATCATCACATGTCACAGCAATACGTGTTGTGGAAGCGCTCCAGACCGAGTCCCCACCGGCCACTCAAGCACAAGTTGTAAAAAAAAAAAAAAAAAAAGGGATTCCCCTAGCCCTGGCCAGTTCGTGGGCGTCTCCCTAAGCATGGCGCCAAAAGAAGACCCGCCCCGGACAGAACAAAGGAACAAAATGGCCACATTCGGTAAAGGAGACGTGCACCAAAACAAAATGGACATCGCCAGTCACAAACAGTTCCATTGTCCCAGAGAAGGGGCATTTCCAGGTTCGCCCGATAAAATGCAGTACAGTGTAGGAATAGCCCAGCCAGCGAGACAAAGGCAAGAAGGGGAACAGGTAGCTGTGGCAGCGGCATCAGAGACAAAAGTAGCGACATCAAGGGTGAGGGCGCAGGCTTCGGTAGAGAGGGAGACATTGTAGCGCTGCTCAGGGAGGCGGAATGCAGTCCGCAAGCACCAACACAGCCGAGGGACCGATCTTTCCCGCACTCGTGTGGTAGCACCGTAGCCCAGTCAGAAATCAGCGGAAGCTGAGCAGCACATCGATGAGAGCAGGGCAGTGGCGCATTGCCCAGAGCCAGTGTAACAGCATCAAGCTTCCCACTCAGCACTCGGGAGCACTCCATCCATTCTGATCGTAAATCGGCAAGAGTGGCAAGAACGGAACCATAAGTTAACATCGGCTGTCGATCCAACAAGTCCGTGGCACGAGACGTGACACACGGTCCAACGCAACGCACCGCTCAGCTCCACGCAGGGCGACACAGTCAGGAGTCGAGGAGACACTCACCCCCACAGCCACAGAGCCAGTCGCCATTGCCACCCCGTCAGGGAATGCACAGGAGTGTGGGGGCGAAACCGGCACCGAGAGGCTGGAGTCAAAACCGCCGATCACGTCCGGACACGCTAGAAATGGTCAGCCCACAGCGAGTGTCATCCCCTTTGCGGCTCAAGTCGGGGGAATACACGGGGGCTATATATTACAGCGCCAGAATGGGGTCAGCACAGCACAGCCCACCTGCAGTGTTCCACAATGAGAAAGGAACAGAATGCGCTCTCACTCAGCCGATGTGCACAGGTCGAATCAGGGTCCGTCTATTTCCTTCACCGTAGGCAGCTCGTCTCAAGGCGCCAGCTCCGCCCCAGCTCAAGCATCCGTCACTGCCCCAGCAGCCTCCGGCGGCATACGGTAACACAGGTCCCGGTTCCAGGGCTACAAAGGCCGTCAAACAATCCCATCGATATCTCCGGTTACCAGGCAGGCAGGGACATCGGAGGAACGCGAACCACCACCGCGCACTGTCATAGTCCTCCCGCTGCAGCGCTAACACAGGATAGAGGTCAGGATATCATCGCGGGAGACAAAGGCTTGCGGAGCCGGGAGCCTACACGTCCGTCCCAGTCGCCATCTTAGCTCCTCCCTCCCTGCGACAGACTTGATAACAGTCGGTTACCCTTTTCTTCTGCGGAGAGGATCAGAGACAGTGCCCACAGACACGGTGAGGTCTTTGCTGTTTCTGAGACCTCCTAGACTCATCTGAGACCTCAGTTTACTTCTAGGTCCTCCTTACTACTATCATTTCCCAATAAACACTTTCTAGACCCTTCCCTCCCTTCATTATCCTTTTCAACCCAACTATCAGATTCACATGTCCACAACTCAAATTAATTAATATTTTCCTATACTAATTCACCACTAATCCTTTTGGGTTCAGGAGTAGTGTGCTCTTTGCCAAAAAGCACTTTGATGCCTCGCCTGGGGTAGTAAGTGCTATATAAATACAATTACAATGCTGAACTACTTTGGTTTTAGTAAGATTTATTATAAGATCGTTGTTGACTTTAAAGCCATGAAAAAACAAGTCAAGGCTCTTTGAAGACCAGTAGGAGAATGATCTAGTAACACAGTATCATCCGCATATTGTAGAGCAGGAATGTGGACAGAGCCTAAATTTGGGGAAATGTTCTTTCTTTCGGCAGGGTTAAAACCATATCTTTGGTATAAAGATTTAATAATAGGAGGGCCAGAACATATCCCTGCTTCAGACCCCAGATTGTGTAAACTTTCTAAAATGTTCTCCCCAACCATATTTAATTCTCTTCAAAGTATCTGTGTGAAGCATTCTGATTATTTTGAAAAATGGTGTAGGAATTCCGTAGCTTTATAATTTTTTCAATAAGATAGCTCTGTTCACGTTATAGAGCACCAAACTTTAATCCAGGTAGCATGCATACAAAGTGGTTCCTTGTAGTAAGGCGTATTTGACCATTACCTTCATGGCCAAAATTTTGCAGACTGTCTATGAACCTTTCCTAAAAGCTGTCCGCTATAAGGGTAGTATTAGTTTTGTTGCGACCCAGTCTTCAAGTTCTCTAAGGAAGATTTCGGAAAATAATTTAGCATCTCTACCAAGTAATGCAATTATCCTGTAATTCTTAGGGTCACTACCACTTCACTTTTTGTATATGGGGTGTAAAATTGAATCCCTCCAGGATTCCGATATTATTGCTGTGTTTATGAACTTGTGAAAAGATGACCCAAGGACTTATCCCACTCATCAAATTCATATTGGAAAACTGATATTGGGACACCATATGAGACAGTGGCACTGTTGGATCTTAATAATGTTGCAGTCACACGGATTCTCTCCTCAGTAATCCATATTGGTGCAGCAGTATCTTCTGAGGGATCCCTCGCATCCTCATCGGAATTGCTTGTTGATGCTAACGATAACTGTAAATCAGATGGTCATTAATTTTGATTCATTTATAAGCTACGATATTTCTTCATCCTTGTGGTTAAGAGTTACAGTCCCCATGTGGTTTGAACTTGCTTACAATTGCCTCCACTCCTTCAATCTTCGTGTCCTAAAAGATCAGGGGTCTTCAACCTTTCCTGTAATAAGAGCTACTTCTGTTCAATGACAATCACCCCAAGCTACTAATATTATAAGTGTTGTAATACTGACCACATCAGACAAGATTACATTAGTGGACACTATTTGCAAGATTACAGGTAGCGATCGCTTAGTTTTCCAGGCATGGTTGCCAGCAGTAATGTAGTAAAGGCTTTGTCAATGTAGAATGCTGCTACATGAGTAATACAAAACAGCCATAGCAGTAATGATCCTGGTATCAAGGTAATATCAGTAAGAAGTCTTCCCAACTCCATATGATTTATATCTCAATTATTAGCATTAAATGTAGTTTGGAAATTCAGCTGTTTTCTCCAAACATCAGAGTTCTGAAAATAAACACATTTTCATCTTCAATATATGCTTTAAATTTTGGTATACATATATAAATTCAACTAAGCAAAAACTTCTAGTTTGGTAGGCTAGGTTGCACACAGATGAGCTACTTATTGGAGCCTGGAGAGCTACCAGTAGATCACAAGCTACTCGTTGGAGAAGCCTGTAATAGATGTTACTGTGGGCTGGAGGGATATCTCCACTGTCGTATTGGGTAGCTGTCCAATTACTTCCCCTGAATCAAAGTATAGATCGGATAAGTATGATCTCTAGGTTGATGTCTCTATTGTGTTAACTGGTGGAGCTTGTCAGAAAGACCTATTTAGCTCCCAAAAGCTCTTTGTCATGTGTACTTCTCAACCTTTAATGTCATGCCATCAAAGTGTCTTTCCTTTTCTTTCCAGCACTCAAGTCTATAAAAAGGTCTCTACTTCGTTATTTCTACGTAGGGCATGGGTCCTGGAATACTGTCTTGTCAGAGTGTTCAAACATCTTTCATTGCCCTCATCAATGGGTCATACCATGCAGTAGTTTGAGTTATAGGTAGGGAATTTAGCTCTCCGGATTCAGGACTTGATGCTTTAGAGCAGATTGTGACCAGCGATTTTAAAATGTATTCCCTGCACTCAGGAAGTTCTATTTTATTATAGTTAAGGTTTAATTGTCAGAGCTGAGATGCTTACTGTCTCCAGCCATCTCTTATAACGCGGGTCACTAGATTACTTTCATCTCATTGTCCAATAATTGTTGTTCTCTTCTTCTTGAGCAGTCGCAGCTAACTGGTCATTCACATCTGGAGGCCAATTAAATTCAGTTGCTTGCGGGAAATGATTGCTCTGTTGCCGCCGGATGATTTTGAATGACCAGTTACAATCTATTAAAGATGGAGAAACACAAGTGTAGTCTAACAAATTCTCCTTACTACAAAAAATAGGAGTGATGGATGTGGGAATGACAGAAAAAAATCTGCCATGGAGAGTCACTACAGAGAGATTGAATAGCCTACTCCAGATTTCTACTTTGAGTTTCCTAGTTGATTTGGCCTCTATTACCATCTGTGGAATATTCCAAAAGTCTTCAAGCTCATTCAGCAGATCTGGGATAATGCTAAAAGTGTCCTTCATTTAATTGAGATTTGCCAGTTAAAATCAAAGCAGCATTGCCCCATTCCTTCTGTAGCTTTGTAATGTGGTCACTGAGTGACCATCCAAGACATCTGGCACTCGAGGGGAAGTGACGGTTGGGTGTTAAGCATATGAACTCAATCTAGGGGTACGCATATGCTGTATAACAAGATTTCTCCTTGATTGTTGAGACCAGCTCCATTAGTTTCTAGAGTAATAACTAGCTGCTCTTTATTGCTATCTTGGAGATTTCCAGTATTGTGGAAAAGAAAGTTATTGACCCCCCCTCTCTGAAAGTTTGGGAGCAGGCTTATTCCAGTTTATATAATTTGGAATACTGTAAGTATCTCTTGCCCAGGTTTCTTGTAAGCAGAATATTTGCTAACGATATAAGAGGTTCCATAACTCTTGAGCTGTATTTAATTTGTTAATCCCTGCGATGTTCCAGGATATTAGATAAAAGTTATTGGTAAAGTGCTGGCCGTTTGATGCTCCACGTATGTTATTCTCAATCTGTTATTGTTTTTTCTTTGACAATACCAAGGACCTTGAAAGTCATCTACAGTCATCATTTTTGCAGATCTTAAGGTTCGCCTCTGTAACTGGGACTGTTGCCCTTGGCATGAGCGACCGTCCTTACAATGACTATAAATTATGATGTTGTTTAATCCATTTAAGGCTGATGAGAGGCCTTTTGAGCACCATTTGACTGATTCAGGCTTGTCATTATTTGTGGTTTCATTTTTAGGGCCACGAAGTGGGAGTGGACACTTATAATCCATGTTAGTCAACAATTTGTTTCCACACTCCAAAAAGCATTTCCTTTATGACACAATTGGTGATGTCACTGATGTAGAGTAACAGTAAATTCTGGTTGGATGCATTTTGAACGTATCGACTACAGAGTATGGAGAAATTAATTAAATTGCCTTGATGTCCTTAAATTTAATGTCTGGTACTGCCAGGATTGAATAAAGAGTCAAAGTACAACCCCCATGAAACACTTCACTATGACAGAAAGTAAGAAAAATGATGGACTTGTTTTCTCTATTGATGGAATGTAATTTGTTGTTACTCTTAACATGAATGCTTAAGCTGGTGCTATGGAGGCGGTTGAATAAGAACCCATTTTCTTTTGTTAAGGCTAAATTTGCATTTACGCTTAATCTCTGGCTACCATCCAAGACATCTGTCACTTGAAGAGATGTTTACGCCATGTGACCTGTGGTTTTTCAAATTCTCAGGGCTGCATTCTGATTGATGTGCTTGTCCTCACGCATTCGAACAGCTGTTTGAGTTATGAGTTATCATGTCTCATTCATTTAGCTAGGGAGAGTACCCAATTTTGTGAATTCTCTCACCACAAAAGCAGTAGTTGAGTGTTCTCGATGCTCCTTCACCTATTCTACGGCAATTGATTTGGTTAGATTTTGTAATCCATATCTTCAATTGCTGCACTGTACTAAGGAGAATATCAGTCTGAGTATCTATCTTGAGAGATTGTGAATTCAAAGCATTTTCTGTGCTTGACTACAAAACACAAAGCAAGAGATCCCTTTTCAATAGATGAAAAAGAAAACTTAGTAAAAAAATAAATCATACAGGAAAACCAGAGTTAAAGATTATGTGATATAAACAACTCCTACCAAATAGATAGGGAAAGCTAAGACAGAAAAAAATTACTTACAGGCTGCTGTGTTATGGTGATATGATAATCAATAAATTCAGTATAAAACATATAATCGAATATATCATATTTTTATTAAAACCTTTAAATAATTATTCTTGATATTGCGTATATATTGACAAAGTGCAAATGCATAGAATAACAAGATCATGTCAAAATGATTTCATCAGTACAAGAATTTAATTCTCTTTATGCACGCCATAAAAAAAATCCATAATAAAACAATACACTTGCAAAAAAAATTAAGATACAGAAAACTGTTGATGCAGCGTTTCGGTGAAAGTTAGATATATTGTCACCTTCTTCAGGACAAAAATTGCAGTTTATCTATTGGTGTAGAGACCCTAATGAACGTTGTCTCGCGCAAACAATGGCGTAGCACTCGGAAGAAAATATTTGTGTATATATATATTGTTCTTCAGACCGTTAAGGGAATAGATGGAAATTCTACACGGTCTCTTATTTTTCTAGGAAGACTCAATACATGGTTCAAAATCTCATTGCTGATGTCCAAAGGATCATGGCAATTGAAAGTCTATGTTTGGAACAGCAAATTAATTCATGGATTAGTTCGCTGCCCACAACAATATAATTGATCCTTTCTCCAACTCCAACACTACTTAGCAGTCCAATCGGTATTGCCGTATCAATGTTCTGCTTTTGCGTATTGCAATGTCTCAAGGTAATTAGTATCAAAATTGAGTTATTGATGAATTCGTCCTAAAATAAAACTTCCGTCAATCTCGTTGGCCGATATGCAAATGCGTTACAAAACAGCCATTGCGTTGATGGATGCTAACAAGGGATCAGGACTAGACAGGACTGGGTCAAGACTGATTTCGGAAAGGGATTTATGTAAATTCCTGTTGGAATGGGTGCTGAATCGTGACTAACAAAAGATAGAGTGGCGGTTTTCTGGTTAAGTGCTCTCTATGCTATTGGTACAGCATCTTATTCTACCAGTTGCATCTTATTTAAGATCAACTGTGACTGCTGGTTCTACACGACTTCCTTGTCCAATTAAGCCAATTTCGGAAGGTTGGTATGGTAAAACGCTTGTGCTTGTAGTGATTTTGGGCAGCTTCTCATAAATGTTTTGTTGTTCCCTGAACTGTAAGCTTGACAATTCTAAGGACAAAGTTGAATACATCTGGGCTCTCACATGATTTATCATCCTGTTCCAGCTTGAGGCATCTGAGATTCTCAGACATTTCTGGTGAGACCTCCTTAATCAAATAGTGTTGAATTCCTTTAGCCCTGAGACAAGGGTTCTAATTCCTTTTCTATTTCCCTTCAAATTTCGAGCTCTTTTCTAAAGCTTGCGCTTATTTTCTCTGGAGCCAGGTTCTCGCTCATGTTTGGCGCACTTTCCCCCTATGCACATGATGTTCCTGTAACCCATTTGTGTCCTATATAGATCTTAGATCGTGTTAATCCAGTTAGTCCTAGAGGAAATTCACTGGGTCATTGGTATAATGGAGAAGTGGCAGCAATAGCAACAGCGGTTTGCAGGAGCACCTTTACTATACCGTATAAAATTAGTTAACCCTTCACTTGTAATGAAGTTTATTGATTTGTTTGACTATTTAGATTGACTCAAGAGGGGCATAATATCAAGAGCCACCTCACCTTTCCTTGCAGGCCTAAACCTCCATGATATCACTGTCCCTGGGAAGGGGCACAATATTAGTCCTGCTTCAAAATTGATTGATTACAGGCAGTTCAGTGCAGGCTGTAAAGATCTCTGCTTTTTTAAGAGCCCAAGTGTGCACTCTATGCCCCCCTTAAAAAAATGAGTGGTTCCACCTCAGCTTTAACACAGTGGCTTCGTAAACATTTCGAGAGGCTCCCTGCCAGCTAGCCTACCTGCATCCAACTCCTGCCTCTAGTGCCTGCTCTACTGCCCAGTGCCCAGTCTCAACCCCAGGGCCTCTCACTGCCAGCCACAGATGCCACCACTAGTCCCCCAAGAATTTACCACTAACTTCCGGTACTTCGGGGCAAAGGCAGGAAGAGTGTGAAACTGTCACAAATGCAGAATTGGAGACAATATGAAGGACGAGGAAGAGGAACGAACTGGCAGTACAGGCTCAAGCATACTATTGGGAAAGGGAAACCTAGTGCTAATGCAGTTGACGAAGCCTCCTATTGAACCTGTGTATAAGACTCAAGTGCTTAACAATCAAGACAGGCTTTCAGATTGCCCTCACATCTTTACAGTTCATGAACTACAAGCAAACACAACATAAGAACCTTACGTGCAAATACTGATGAACAGAGTGGTAATAAGGACAAATCCACAGTTTCTCCCAAACGTAATTTCACACTTCCATGTCGATCAGCTTATGGAGCTGCTAGCATTTTGCCAACAACCAAGATCGCAAGCAGAAAGGGCCCTCCACATGCTGGATGTCGTAAGAGAAGTCATGCATTACCTGCAGGAAATTTAACAAATCAATAAGGGGTTCATTTTTCATTTACTTTGTATCAGCGAACAAAGACTCGCCAGTCACCACGAGGGCTATCGCAAGGTCGATAGATCTGACAATCCAGACAAAGCAGTAGGAATAGCTCAGGGGAAATAACAAGGGCACACACAACCAGGAAAAATAAAATTACTTTGGCTTTAATTGCAAAGGTTTCACTTAAAAAAAATTTTTTTTTACATCTCTATCGATTTTTTTTACATAGGTACCTAATTTTTACAACACCTTGTTACATCAGCAAATTATATAATCCAGAGGATGGCGAGTACCAATGGTAATATAATGTAATAAGGTGACATACAACTTATATATCAGATGACTATAATTTCCTCTCGATTTTCTTGTCATCATGGATGTCAGATTGGGAGAAGAAGTATAACAACTAACAGAGAAAAGCAGTAACTGTAGTAGAATATGAACAGCAGACTATCCAGGTGATCACATTAAATTCAGCATACGAGGACGAAAGCATTACCACATTAATAGTTGAATAAACACAACAGGGAAGCGAGTGCATTCCAACCATAAACGCTCAGTTCGTTATCAATGCATGTACTAGATTAAGAGGAGAGTGTCACCCTGGTGCTGTGTGGCAGGGGAGGAAAGGCATGCTACTGTTTCACTGAATGACATCTGCAGACCAGCCACATGATCCTCCATGCAACTCGTTCACAAGACATTACTGTTTGGATATCCAAACTAACAATGCAGCACAAATGGGATAAATCGTACTGAAACACCTGATAGCAAATATAGACATTTCAACCCAGCCTTCCTAAGAAGGAGAATCCAGCTACAAAAGCTATACACAGCTTGTGATTCCAGTATATATTAATGCGGCAAAACAAAATGGTAATTTATCTGTAGGGGAAGTTTTGAAGCGTAAAGAATTTTCTGAGAGTCACATGCGACTTTCCCACCTTCCCCAGAAATTAGGTGAATTGCAATGGAGGAGCTATGTACAGTATATAAAAAAAGTCAACCCAAGAGGAAAAAGAAAACTGAAGTTGGTGATCATGCAGAGGGGCTTTCAGGGTTGTGCATCTGATTTCATGTACGGTTGTACGTGACATTAAATGGCCAACAGGGTCGCCCACAGAAGATTTAAAAAAAAAAGACTACGATGAGACAAATCCAGACGCAACCCCTAAATAGTGGAATAATGCATAGAATGTGAATCAAGATCATTCTTTATGCCTCCAAACTATTCATACAGGTAAGTCATCATTTCGTTTTAAGCCAGGTCTATTTCCAATCATTGTTGCTAAATAGAAACTGGAACTCTTTCCTCTGTTTAACCCCTGCCCTTCCAACTGTACATAAACAAGAATACGATACGGATTTAGAAATGCGTATTATGGTGGTATGCACTGCTTAAGATACCACTGGCACATTTTGTCATTTTGGAAGAGACTTGTCATCGCTTATTGAATGTATTTTTTTTGTGGTATAATTCTCTGTGCAATTTTGGGGACTTGAAAACAATTAGATAATATAATCGGTGAATAATATCACATTGTATTACAATGTAAGCATCCTTAAGCTGGTTGTATTATTCTACTAAAATCAGTAAGAAATAAACAAGTCAAGTTGCATGACCAAATTCATGCTGTGTGCGAGTGAAATGAACTGGTTACACGCTGCTCAAAGTTGCTCTTTCCCTCGCTGCTAACGACTTTTACCCAAAACCCTGCATTACCTCGAATGACATGTCGTTTGAAGGACGATTGTGGCCGTGTGACCACTTCATATCATACTAATTTGCATATCATTCAGATTCACTTTATGAAAGATGGTTATTTCATCTAAAGTTCTGCATTAAATAAAAACTGTGCCCATCTGCAGATATTCATTTAAACTTATCTGGGGTTCTTGAATGAGATTGAATTCCATTGTAATGGTGGTCCTGGAGCCAGGGTAGCAGTTTTATGGACAGTTTAAATGTGTGAATGCGAACAAAATGGAGAAACATGCTATATGAACATGAACTCACCACTTTCCTATTTAAATCTGATTCTTGCACTAGTGTAACTGAAGAGTTCTCTGTTCTGGTCGGATTAACATGTTTCTGAGCAGCTGAATGTCTCACATAATCGACTATAAAATGCACTGCAGCTTGGGAGTGGCTGGCTGGATGTTCTTCGAGTATGTCATGGCACACACAAGTGGTGCTTGTTGTATAGTGTGCAATGTATTGTGCTTGGTGGAGAGATTCAGTATGCAATATTTGTGTTCTTTTCTTTCAGCTATTAAGGCCAGTTTATGAAGAGAACAAGCCAACAGTTGGTAAGAGACTGACTTTGATGTTTTTAGCACTGTTTTGCATTTTATATTTAGAGTCTTGCCAATTCCTTTGAGCAAAAATGCCCAATCTTGCTTGTGCTGATTGATGTCTCTTAAGTGTTTTGCATACCACACATTTGGAACTTCGGACGGCGTGCATGGTGGTAAAAAATGCCCAAATGAGCTAATGCAGCTCTGTGGTGCCCTAGCTTTACTAAAGCTTGGGTACTGATAAATTCTTGAATGGGGTTAGGGTTCCATAAAGGAACCCACAAGGTACTCGTGCAGCATAGTGTCCCTGTCTTTATGTATTGATGTGTGCTAAGGAGGATGTTGGTTTTGCTTTAGAAGTTCTCTTTCATTATGTAGTAAAGACATGGATAGAAACAGAAGAGTCTGTTTTAGCCCAGGACTTAAAAAATATTGACTACTAGCAATCACTGGTACTTGTGAAGTCCATTTGCCACCTAATACATGTCAGAGACCTACTGGGACGCTCATCTTTCTTCCTTCTATGTGTCACTGGGCCCTTTATAATAACCATTAAATTAAATTTATAAAGGGTCCTTCATGGGAGAACTATCAATTTCACACATTTGAAGTAAGTTCACACAGAGCCTTAAACATATTAGGGCCATAACACATAATAAAAAATGTCCTCAAAATGGTGAGCTTTTTTAAATCTTTGCTTGTGTTATATACTGCGAGTACATGTTCCTTCGTCAAAGTTTTGTTGGATACACTTTTCAAATCGTTGTAAAAAATAAAAAAGGGAAGAGAACCCTTCCTTGTTTAAGTTAATCTCACTGCTGAGTATGGTGGCAAACATATGTGCTTGTATTCTATTTACCCACTGGAGGCTTGGGCAATGGAGAAATCACTTATCAGTTGAGAACAGGCGGTCTGTGGCTCAGGAATGGGCATTGTGCACCACATACTTACCCTTTGATATCCTGCATGAAATTCCATATTCAGGCCAGGGGTTTCCACTAGGTTTGTTTTGTCAACATATATGTAGCCTTCTATACTGTTGATCGCTCCGTCTGTGGACCAAGTTGAAATCATGGGGATTGTAGCCTATTTGATGTACTTAATCCAAAAGTTCCAACTGGGCAGCTGGACCGAAACCAAGCTAGGCATTAAATGATAAAATTCGTGATATTGGGTGTTCTGAAACAGAGTTGTTGTTTTTGTCACTCCTGCATTTTCCTTCTTTCGGTCAGTCCTCTCCAATGCACTATGAACAACAAGCCATGTCTGACCCCGTTTCCAAAAGTCTTCTTTCATAAGTTAGCAGATTATTGTATCCAAAGTATGTTGAAGATTAATAAAAGCTGGACACTGATAGTGTTTTGAAGTGAAAAGAAATATTACATCTTGTGTTAGGGGATGAATGCTTGCAAACAGTATCCGAACAAACATTATTAGTAGTGTGCAATGAGTAATTGTTAAAACTAAGTTGATGACTATCAATGGAGCATTGGCTGGGGTTAATTGCCTCAATGGCAGTTTGGCAATTGTACTTTTAATTTGTGCGTATTAAGGCATGATAATGCCATTCATTAATTAATCTTGTATGCATATCGAGAACTGTGTTAACACTGAGATATCAAACCTGATGGGGAAGTGAATGAAGCATGTTTTATATCAACCAATGCCTTGAAAAACTAAAGGTATCAGAATAGAGCTTGCCCTGTTGACTTTCAAGTACATGGGCGACTTTCTAAGGTTTCAACATAGTTAGGATTTTGTGCCAGTGAGCCATGTGTTGCAATTGTTGTTCTCTGTTTCCTAGAACTAAAAATGGGCCTTTTCTCCTCCTGGCAATTCTTTAGATAGACTACTTGAAAATTGCAAAATAGATCCTGCAATATTATGTCCATTCCATCCAATTTATAAAGCTGAAACAAAATTATAATGAGGTTGCAGTCAATGAGCAGCGATTTCTCTACCTTGAGGGTTAGAGCTACATTTCTTTGCTTAGATATCAGAGCAAAGCTTGCGTTTAGTGAATATGTATTGTTCGTACCTAAGCCAGATCTTAGGAGCTATTTATCAAAACTGTGTGTAAAGCCTCCTCTGAGAAAGTCCATGAGGATGTGGGGAAATGACAAAAGTGGTGAGTGCATCTTCTACATGGCCTAAAAGATCCTCTTCAGTATATGTTGTTAATGTAACCACTTCCTTACCACCAGAGAACGTTTATTGTAACATATTGTGCGCCTTGGGGATTTCAACTGTAAAATGAGCATGTGAATTATTAATATTGCTGAAAACCCCTACTGTTGAATTTGCTTTTGTCAAATATGTAGCAAACAATACAGAAAATATGAAGTCGTTTAAGTAAATGTGAATTTGAAAGTATTTTGTGATGTGTGCATTGTTTATATGAACTCAAGGTCTATTACATTAATGTTATCAAGAATTGTGCAGGGCATTCATACCCCGTGAATGGCAAGTTTTGTAAAATCTACCAGCAGATAGCAGACATAGGTTTTTGTAAGGACACATTTCTTAATTTATAATGCTGTGTAAGTTTTCATATGTGGGTGATCATGGATGTACCATAATACAAGTAGGCAAATGTAAACATGTAGATTTTAAAGGCAAGAGCCCCTAAACAATTAGCATGAAATAAATCAGTATTGGTACCTCATGAGTGATCTATAAATATGATGGTAAAAACGTTAGTGGTGTGTGTTTGGTTTGATTCTCTGTTTTTATTCCCACATAGACTTAAATGTCTCATGTCATTAGGGCAGATCTTGCAGTCACACTGATTATTTAACCTGTTTGTTCAAGTTCAAGTTCAAATAACTTTATTCGATTGTTAGTTTTACAATCGTAAAAGCACAAGTGATAAACATACAGTTAAAAAAGCAAGTGATCCATTCCGTTTATGACACGAGATTATGTAAACATTATAAGACAAGAGTAACAGGCAGAATATACACTTTAAAAATATAAATAATTATAACAAAGATAAAAAGTGGCATTATGCCTAACAGCAGCATAGTTATCCCTCCATACTTTTCCTGAATTTAATTGCTAATTTCAGGAAGCTACATACATGTAAGGTGCAGTCACAATTCAGGAGTTGAAGGTAATAAAGTGCTGGTTTAATCTGTGCAAATTTCAGTTCCTTGAGGCGTGGTTTTAAATATAACTTCCGGGGTACTATATAAAAAGGGCAAAAAAATAAAAAGTGCGCCAGGTCTTGCGGAGACTTTCCATCGCAGCCGCAAGCTGGCAACACTTGACCTCGATGGGCCCCACTCGGTACTGCCAGCAAAAGGTGAAACAAATCAAAGCGGAACCTTGTTAATAAATAGCGTTCGTAGCCTGTCATGGGCCATGATAGGTATGGTTCCATTTGTAGACAGGTTTTGAGTAATGCGTGTTTCCTAACACTGTCTTTCTGTAGCTCAACCTCTTCCCGAGCTGAATACCTAGTTGTCAAGAATGTATTTTTCACAAGGGTGAAGTCCAATTTTGTAATAGAGTTTGGGATTAAAAACAAATCAGATCGTCCTATTGCAGTAAAACAATCACAAATGTACTTCAGCCACGGGACCTTAGACCTACCCTCCCACGTTAGGGCTTCTTTTAGTATATCGTGGGTAAGAGGTATATCATTATTTAGCCATCAGTTCATCCAACACAGCAGGGGATTAACTGCTATTCTGTCACTTAAGTAGGACACCCCTAGCTCCTCATGTACAGGGAAGTTACCCGTTCCCCTTGGCAGCCTCAGTATCTGCTTCAGGAAATTATTTTCTACAACCTCCAGGTCTCGCGTCCGGCTATAGCCCCAGAGCTCGCTTCCGTAGCAAGCAACGGCGATGCTCTTTGCCTGATCTAATTTAAGCAAGGCAGCCACCGGGCTGTTGCCAATTATTCTTGCGAAGTTAAGTATAGCCGCATTGACACGGGTTACCTCGCCCTTCTTTCTCAGGATAGCGGGGCCCCAAGATAGTTGGTGGTCAAAGAGGACCCCGAGGTATGAGAAGGTTCTGGTGGTTGGAATTTTTTCCCCGTTTATATTAAAAAAGTTGGGTTTTCGTGACCCCAGGCCTGTCTTCATAACATAAGACTTAGAGTTGTTAATTCTTAAGCCTCGGGACTCCATGAAGTTAAAAAAGGAGTTTAAAAGTGTCTGAAGGCCAATTGCTGTCCTAGAAATAAGGACAGCATCGTCCGCATAAAGCAGAACTGGGACGCCTTTCCGTCCTACATATGGGTAATCTGCTCCGGTTTTTAGCAAGTATTCCTCTAACTCGTTGATATACAAGTTAAAAAGGAATGGGGCTAGGATACATCCCTGTCGAACACCACGATTAATTCTGATATCCCCCGTCACTTTCAGGTCTTGGGTGTATCGAACATTAGCTCTTGTGTCAGAGTGCAGGTCAGCCAGTAAATTAATTAAGTTCTGCTCTACACCCATCTTTGACATGGTGTCCCATAACTTGCCTCTGTCCA
Organism: Lissotriton helveticus; assembly: GCF_964261635.1. NCBI lineage: Eukaryota > Metazoa > Chordata > Amphibia > Caudata > Salamandridae > Lissotriton > Lissotriton helveticus. The sequence goes on along the minus strand of NC_136065.1, from coordinate 268,648,268 downwards.
CGCAGTCGAATGCGGACGATAAGTCCATAAAAGCCATGTGGACTGTTCCCTGCCGGGCCATGGTATATTTTCCTATAATCAGATACAGGTTCAGGCACTGGGTAACTGTCGAGTGTCCAGGTCTGAAGCCGTATTGTATCGGGGATATAACATTGTTCTCATTTGCCCATGCAGTTAGTCTATTCAAGATTACTCCCCCTACCACTTTGGCTACAGAATTGATTAAAGATATTGGCCTGTAGCATGACGGACTTCTGCGATCACCCTTTTTGAATACGGGTACTATAGTCGATGCCCCCCACGACTTTGGACATCCAAAGACCGTGGCTGCATTTACTACAGCTGTAAGGACAGGGGCCCATAGTGAGATACAAGATTTAAAAAGGTCCGGAGGCAGGCCATCCGGGCCAGGGGCCTTGTTGCTGGTTAACCCTTGAATGCCCTTCTCTACTTCATTAACTGAAAAGCACAAAAATTTCTCCTTAGGAGACAAAGGACCGTATTCTGCCTGCTGCTCATTGCTTTTAAAAATTGCACCAAAGTGGATAACCCACTCCTTCTCTGGGATATTAGTGCCAAGTGCGATGTCACTGTGGTCGTCGAACAGAGGTTTGTTAATAATTTCCCAGAATTTACTACTGTTACCCAGGACTGATGGGTCAAGCAGAGACTCCCAGATGCCTGCCTTAATTTCTTTTATCCGTTTAAAAAGTGATTTCTTATAAATCAAACGCAGGATTTTAATTTGGCCTGAATCTCTGGGTTTAGTTTTTAATGCTTCTCTCAAATCTCTGTTTGCCTTGGAACAAGAGTGGTCAAACCATTTGGGGGTACTTCTGGTTTGTTCTTTCATTGGGACTGTTAACATAGATCCTACTAATGACACCACAACCTCAAAGACAGCTAGTGTTTGCTCTGGGTATGTGGCTGGTGATACACAAACCATAAGTTCCTCACCACATGACCTGTTTATTTCAGTATACAGGTTTTCACAATTTACCGTTGACCATTTCAATCGACGTTTACCATTTATACATTTCAAGGTTCCCCGGCCTTCACAATTCAATCGCCGTTCAAGTACTCCACCACCCAGTCTAATGGATATGGGGTTATGATCACTATAGAAGCTTGTTTTAATAGTGAATCTAGAGGCCTGGTTGGCGAGATCAGCAGATAGCAATATGTGATCAATAAAGGAACCATGGACTGAACCTTTAAATGTGGTGACATCGAAAACCTTGGACTCCGGCACCATAGACATGGCTACAATTAAGTTATTTTCATTCAACAAGTCATTAAGGCAAGTTCCACGCCTAGAGTGATCAAAGTGAAAACCATTCACACTGTTACAACCCAAAGATCCCATGGGGGTAATTCCTGGATTACCACACGGGTGAACATTAAAATCACCTGCAATCAATAAATCTCGTGGCGAAGTGCCTGCTCCCTCTCTCAACATCTTATTTAAAAGCCGTATATTACATTCCCCTTGACTATTTATGGCGTTGTAAAAGTTGATTAAAGTCAGGGCATATTTGCCTCTCTTTAGTTCCAGCACTTGAATGTTCCGATTGTCATGGTAACGATTGCTTACTTGACAGGTAAGTGCCAGGTTAATAAAAATGGCCAGGCCCCCCTTTGCTCTTCCGCTAAATGATGGAGCCGCTGGCCTCAAGAAGCTTTGATAGCCCTCAATAAAAACATTTTTATCTTCCATCCATGTCTCTTGGAGGCATATTACTGCATATTTCTTAACAAATGCCAACCAAACAGGGTCACATATTTTATCAGACAAACCCGCTATGTTCCATGAGACTAAATTCGCATTGTAAACATCATCCAGTTCTGTCCCAGCGGCAGATTCTATAATTACAAGTTCAGGTGACGATCGATTAAATTGTACTGCGTTAGTGTCTCCCTGGGTTTCAATTAAGGAAGGGTTGGGTTCTTCATGAGGTGGAAGAGGGCTAAAAGCCTTGGGCGAAACATGCAATGTACTGGTGTGCTCATATAAAGTGGGGCTATCCGATAAAAGATCTATGTCTAGCTCTACCTGTCTATTGGTAACTAATTCAGCGGCTGGAAGGGGAACCTGTATGTTAGGTGACTGTCTTTGAAAGACTACATCTGTTCATATTTTTCAGAACCCATCCTTCTGTTTGTCTTTGTTTGCTACGTGTCTCTCTACACCTGATTGACATGATGTTTTGCAGAGAAAATGGTAGTGTATTAGATGGCAGCCATTTATTTAGTTGAAGATAGAGACTCAAACAAATTAGAGAAGATTGTGCAAGTGCCTGCTTGTGTCATGGATGCCTTTCGTCCTTTATAGTAGTGACAAGTTCTCTTAAAATAAGTGCAGCACTCACACCCCAAAGAGTACCTATATTAAAAGGGCATACTCGGCCATCTTTGAAGAGAGATCAAATTTCAGTCACCAGTACAAACCTCCCTTTCCAATGGTCATGGTCTTCACTGCTATTGTATCACTCAGAAGTTGAACTTAATTTACTTTCGGGGTGAAGTTTGGGTGAAGTTTGTTCCCTACTGTTAACTTTCAAATTTGGTTCAGGAGTGTACAGATTTTATGGCAGTACTCGGGGGGGGGGGGGGGGGTCTATGTCTCTATGGGTTATCCAAAGTAGCATGGTTTCCCTGCGTGTTCCTCTTAAATAACACCTCCACTCTATGGTGGCATTGATGATTCTCTTGGATATTTTTCTGTAAAGAGTGAGTTCTGTAAAGAAGAAAGTTTGTTGTGTCTTTGATCAGTGGTTGTTCTACTAGGAGGCTAGTGTGTTGTATTGTTCATGTTTAGTAGTGTTTTCTGCTCATGCTTGGAATGTGGTGATGCATGGAATGTAAAGTGAAGTGTAGTATGTGAGTGGATGGCAAATAACCACTTTAATGTGGGAGACCGAGAGGCTAGCTTGTGCTCTAGTTTCTATACATGTAGCAAGAAAATAATTATTTTGTACCTGGTTGTACATTTTTAGAGCTGTTTAGTGGTGTAACACTATTGGAAATTGACATGGGAATGATAGCATACTTACAACATATTGTTTCCCTTAAGCCAATATTAGTTGTGTGTTTTATGTTTTGGATTGGCTACATTCTGTGTTTTATGTATTTTGATTTGAAGGATTCCCATAATCATTTTTCCTATAGTATATATTTTTAGTGGACTTGAAGAGTGGCTAATCGGTCTTAAGTTGTTGTTGACTGACTGATCTGCATTTGGGACAGCTGCTGCTTCAGGAGGCCCTCTTCCTTTTGAAAACTGCTGTGTAAATACCTGTGTATCATGCAAGGTGTATTTGTTAATTGCGAGTGGTTTAAATCCTGAACTCAGCCTTCTAAGGTTTAGGAATAGCCTCTTCTATTTACTAGTCTGATATCGCCTGCAAACACATAACTATACTCTAAAACACAATGTCTCTTGTAAACCTAAGATGCCTTAACAATTCCGCAAAATTGTACCACTTGTTTTTTGGGGTCTTGCATACATCTGAGGCAATGTAGTTTTGCATGATTTCTATATTATTTGTAATTAATTAATTTGAAATAGAACGTTGGGAACAGCTAACCATGTGGTGAATTTTAAAATGGTCCTGACGTGGGGAGCTTTCCATAGGGTATTTTGATTGACGTTTGTTTTAAGAAAATCTATGAAATTGGAATGTGATTAAGTAATAGAGGGACATTGCCAATATCCGCACAAAATGTGTGCTTGAAGTTGTCTAAATAATGGTCTAATTAGTGTGATGATCAATGATGAAATTCCCAACTACTATGTGGGATTTTATGCTTGTCGAATGTAAACATACCTTTTAGGCAACAATCACCCGACTTCGTCACGGGAGAAAGTAACTGGTCTCAACTGATGACAATCTTTTTTGTCTGAAGAAAGGAGACTATGTTCACGTACTTGGAAGAGAAGTGTTGATCTTTAACAAACAAAAAATGCTGATCACCACTCGTGCAAACCAGTTTCAAGAGAGTGACTATATCAGCAGTGAACTGTTAGGGCTAATAGATGCGTTTGATATTTAGAATGTAGACCCCAATATCGACTCCATTCATAATCTGAACCTTATTTCTGTTTTCTGTAATTTGGTTATTTTTCAATGAAAGGATTTTTATGTAAATATTTTGCAGAAAGAATGGAATGAAATGACGGGACACTGTAAAATGTATTTTTGATTTTGAGACGAAATGGGTACAGTCTTAATGAATTGCATTGTGGGAGTTCTTGTTTCAAATTAATGAGCACATTGAAAACCTTATGATAAATGTTTACTGGTACTAGAATTCCAGGCTACCAGTGACCTGGAGTACTGAGTTACACTAACAACTCTTGACAACTAAATGATAGGTTGCTCTGTGCAAGATAGGAAGCATGTACCGAATATTGTAATGCTGTGATTGTTAGAGGCAACTGTGCAGTAAAAGAACTACAGGGTAGTTTGTTCAGTGGTTGGCTTGGGTGAGGGGGAACAGGTGTACCAGTATCCCAGGAAAGGTAGACCAAGGTTTCAGTTATAAAACTCTCTACACTCATGGAGGCAACCTGAAGTCTCTGTTCCAATGACATGGCGACACCTTGTCTGTCTCGTTGGTGATTGCCTGCTGCATTTCTGTCTGCCTAATTCTAGATAGCAGCATTTGTTCTAGTTTGCTTTGTCAGTGGGTGGTTTCCAGAATTGTTTGCTGAATTTGGGTTTTGTCAACTTCTCTGCCCTCAGAGTGCTGACACTTCCCCCTCTGCTGTCTTGCCTAAAAAGAGGGAATTTCCATTAGCTTTCGCAATCATCTTTGCCCCTTTTTGCCTAGTAGAGTGGCTTATAAATATCAGTTATGGACCCTTATTGCAACTGTAGTTTTACCCTTAGGCACAGAGATATGATTTACCCAACCACTTTGCGCTCTGCAGTATCTTTTCCAAAGTGGGGTTAGTGGACGAGTGGGGTTTTAGGGATGTGAGTGTCTACTTCTATGTCTTATCTATTCACCTTGCCTTAGAAGACTGTTCACCAATATCTCATACAGGAACCCTGCGTAAATGGTAGCGCTACATGACCTTGTAAAGGATATGGAACGTTATTTAAATTGTATAGTACAGTACAAAACCTTTTGTTGCTGGTTAAAGAGCATGGTGCTTCTATCTTTTATGAATCATCCTTACCAGTCCCTCAGTGCCCTTGTCCTAATTTGCTCTTTATGTTTCAAATGCTAGAAGGGACACACCATCACGCTACCTGCTGCTGCTTACTTCCTTGCCCATTGCTCTTCGAGCACCGAGGGCTTACCAGTGCACATTAAAAGGAGATCAAGGGGAGCAGAAGATTAAGGGATTATCAAGTGAGACTGCTACAGTGGTATGGGGTCCAGGTTACCATAGAGAACTTTTCGCTCCACTGCACAGCTCCCTGTTGAGATTGTATCCTTCTCTTCTTGTTGCTTCTTTCAGGGGAATGTCCCTGTGCGATCTTCAAAGAGAAGACGTGCAATGTCTGTTTTTGTTTGTTTTTTGATAGTAGGCGACAGCACATGCTGCCCATATAAACTGCTGACCTTGAACCTGGTTCCACTCATATTATAGTTTCAGGGGCTGCTGACGTTTTCCTATATGTGGATGGTAATTGCTTTTCCTGCTTGATATTTTCATTAGGCATTTTTGATCGAACCAAACTTATTAGTATAATTTCAACCAATCCAGCTGAGAATCAAAACATAGTCCCAACCAAAACCCAAAACACTTTGATCATTAGTTGGGGACACATACAATGCACTGTGGATCCCGGGGTCCAAGGCAACAAGCACATGTTAAAATAAAAAAGCAAATGCATCACTATGCATGTGTGACGGGGAGGAATGGGGACCGCCAGGCTTACCTGTCTCGCCTCTTTTTAATCAGCATACAGGAGCCTGGTGGGACACGGACGCCCTAGACGAACCGGACACGGAAGCCAGAGACGAGTCCTGCTTCTTTAATTGGGCGGAGCTGGACTAGGAGCCCGTCACAGGACCCGCCCCCTCCAACCAGGTAAAGACCGCCCAGGACCCCTCACAGGTGTGTTTTACACCCGGAGGTGAAGGAGGCGAGAGTGTTGGCAGGCGAGGAGAAGAGGAGGACGTGAGCGGAGAAGAGGAGGACGGGAGCGGAAGGGAGTGGAGCTGGAGAGCGGAGGTCGAGGAGAGGCGGGAGCTGAGCGGAGACGAAGGAAGAGCGGAGGTGAAGCAGGAGTCGGAGGACAAAGAACAGCGGAGGACGGAGGCGGGAACAAGGACGGAGGAGAGAGAGCAACGGAGGAGAACAGAGGCGGCTGGCAGAGACGAGGAAGGAGAGAGAAGCAGAAGCCGGACGGCGGGAGACGACCCCACCAAGCCAGGAGGCCAACAGGAAGGCGCTTCGCCCAGCCACACTTCATCAAGGGAAGTGTGGCTACCAGAGGTACGATCAAGGCTTTCGGGCTGGGCGGGTTTTAAGTGGCGTAAAACTCCCTAAAGACCGCCTGTCTCCCATCCACTGCACAACCCCGACCCTCACTCCCCCTTGCACTTGGGACCCTAGCATACTTCTTGAGCACGTGTGTTCCCTCACTCCCTACCCTGTGCTAAAAAGTAGTACGGTACCTAAAATCCACCCTATCTTTCCTTCCTTAACGGGAGAGACGCCTCGACATCGTGGAGGAAGACGAACGAACCACCAGTCCCAGAAGGCACCAGGGCGAGAGACGGAAGGCGACAGAGAGACGACTACAAAGACTCACGGGAGAGACGGAGACCCCTCTTCCGTACTACAGAAAGACCCTACCCCGAAAAAGAACTCTAAAAATAATAAAACCTGCATTACCCAGATTACCTGTGTCAGTAAGTCTATTGGGGGAGTCACCCCCTACTCTCCCACCTCCTCCAGATAGACAGGGCGACCCCGAGGCGCCACAGCAAGGCTCTGCACTTTGCACTGAGGGCCTGATGTTAGAACAGGGCTCTCCAATGTCGGTCCTGGAGGGCCAGATTCATGCCAGATTTTTAGCATTTCCATATTTAGATAAATGTAGTTGTCTTAAAATATCTGCCAGGGATCCGGTCCTCCACGACCGACATTGGAGAACTCTGTTCTAGCAACAGGGGTTCAAGAGTTGAATTCCTTAGATGCAGCTTATGTTGTAGGGCAAAGAAGCTTTGTTTCTTTTAGAGTATTTTTCAATTTTTCAATCTTAGAAAGCATAGTACTCTGCTTCACTCCCTACGCCCACCTCTGTGCTCCCCATTCCTCTTCTCCACATTACCCGGCACCCTTTGAAAAAACTTCAATGGTATCTTAAGCAGATGTGGCTTGCATATGAAAAAAATATTTTCCCAGATTTCAGGGGCTTACCAGATGGGCACAGGATGCAAAGGGGTGAGTGGGAGAAGGCTTCGACGAGGAGAGCAGACAAGTCACTTTCCTCAGATTCTGGTTCATGCCTCATCTTGTATCCCTGTTCTCTTTAGACAGCTATTAATGTATTCATGACCCTCAATTTGTGCCTCATCATAGTCCATTTATTTGCCAAGAGAGGTACAAATAATCAAAATATACTTTAAAAACAGTAAGATGTAATGTCTTCTGGGAATCGGTAGAATAGTTTACCAAGCTATGGAAACAGTGGCAGCGAATGCATAGGTCTCCCGCCAATAGTAGAGAGAACAGGAAGGCTTGGATTGTTTGAGTCTGGAGCTGGGATTCCTGATTAGCAGGATCGGAGGGTGGAGTGTCATAGAGTGTTGTGACATATAATGGCGTGGAGTGTCAGAGTGTTGTGACATATAATGGAGTGGAGTGTCATAGAGTGTTGTGACATATAATGGAGTGGAGTGTCATAGAGTGGAATGCCATAGGGTTGTGTAGTGTGTTGTGATGTAGAGTGTAGTAGATTGTCGTAGTGTGGAGCAGAGTGTTGTGGTATAGTGTGGAGTAGATTGATGTAAAGTGGCATAGAGTGTCGTAGAGGGGAGTGGAGTGGCGTAGAGTTTTGTAAAATGGTGTGGCATAGAGTGTCGTAGAGTGGATTGTTCTAGAGTAGAATGGGGTGTAATAGAGGGAGCAGAGTATCGTAGAGTGAAGGGGCAGAGAATGGAGGTTGGATGTTTCCAGCGTGCAAGGGACATGTCTCTCCCTAAAACGACAGGTTTTAAACCTTGCAAGGATTGCTGTGAACAGATGTCAGTGTTGGACCCTCACAAAGTCTGTCTCTGGTGCCTGAGCTCCTCGCATGAAATTGTGTGGCGATCACGCTCAGATTACTCTGAAGACCATTCTGGGATCGCAAGGTCAAATCGTATGTTGCCAAGCACTGCAGGGACGCTTGAATGGCCATATCCTAGTTAAAGTCGGGGACTCAGATAAGTTCTCTGTCTTCATGCTGGTCCTGAAAGAGGTTGTCATCCCACTCCAAATCCTTATTTAAGTCTAGGAAGAAAAAAACGCAAGAAGTGCAAACGTGGTTCCCCTTCTTCCCTCCACTTTCATCAAGAGAAGTTGTACAGACATAGGGTTCCTTCAGATCTCAGTCCCTAAGTAGTGCTCCAGTTGAGTTACCACTCGCTGACCTGTCCATGAAGCTGACTGGTCCTCTAGACCCTGTTCCGAGGTCTGCCTCAACTACATGGCCGATGCCTATACTGTCTCCTCATACAGCGCCGAAAACTGCTTTCTTTCTCCTGATATTGACATTGATACCTGAGGAAGAGCCCATAATCCTTTTGGATTCAGAAATTAATCTGCCGCAACCTTGATCGAAGTCCCACCCACCTTGACCTCCTATACAACCTCATTCTTAATCTGGCATGTTTCCTCTACCACAGAGATTTTCATGCCATGAGCCACACAATGACAATGACTGTGGTGCTGAATCATAAATGTTTTCCGAGGAAAATCTTTGTGTGGAATTCCAAGAGGTAAGTGCTTCAACTTGTCTTCTGGTCCCTCGATGGAGGAATCTTCTTTATTCACAGTGGTCTTCAGAAGGGTGGCAGAATTCTTGATTTCCAGCTAGTCTTAGTACTGGTGAAAACAAACATACTTACGGAGGTTCTGCAGCCAGGGCAGGCCTCTTCAGAACCACTCCTATAATGTAAGGAGGCCCGAACAGACACACTTTTGTGCATCCGGGCAAAGCCAGGATCTTGCCCTCCTGTTAACACCTAACACCAGAGAGCCTAGCCGTTCAAGCCTCCACAAGTAGACTTAACCCAAATGTGTTTCTGATCACCCAGTCCGACAAAGTCAAAACACCTGGATGCATTCTGGAGGTTGATATTCTACTCTGCCAGCCTTGCCCTCAGGTTCATAAATATGAGTTGTCTCCTTGGGCATTACTCACACTTGTTGTGGGACATGTTGGGCAATATCCTGCCTGCAGTACTTGTTGACCTTAACTCCAACCTCTGACAAATAATTCAGGATGACCAAAACCTTATACTATCGAGCCTGGAATGACTGGGCAGGGCAGTTGGCACTAGCGTGGTGCATGCTTATGATCTTCTCAAATTATATCATTGCACCGCTAATGGCCCTGCTTTTTGACGACATCTGCCTCTTCTTCGGAGCCAAGGCAGACTCAACAGTAGATTGCTTTAAAGAAAGCAAGGAAACAGTGCGATCTCTTTGCCTCACACCGTCTGCAGGGAAATTTCTCAACAAGATCGCCCTTTCGAGGCTTCAGAGGAGGCAACACCAGAACCTGCCTCTGCAGCAACATACCTCCCACGCCTTTTCAGGTAGAGATCGGGTATCCCGCCCACATCTTTGAGGTCCCCACTGCAACAATCTACCCAAAGCCACAGCACTTCGCCACAGCAAGAACCCTTTATTTTACCCTGATCAGTGAACAGTCACCCAGTTTGAGGCCGTATAAGCTGTTACCTCCCTGTGTTGCAAACCATCACAACGGACAGATGGATGCTTCAAATTGTCAAGGATGGTTATGCCCTACCTTTTCTATCTTCCCCTTCAAACATAACACCTACACAGAACACCTTTTGGAGGACCACTTGTCCATTCTGCTTAAGGAAGTCCAGGCTCTCTTGGACAAGATTTCATCCAGGTGTCAGAGGAGACTGCAACAGACTGCAATTGGATCAGGAGCAGACTCCTCTCCCTACCCTACCCAGAGCTAGCTGTTGGGACTGATGCATTGTTTTGGGTTTCGTAGGCCATTTGGAAGAGATGGAGATCAGAGGACTCTGGTCACTGTCAGAAACTCATTTCCAAATTAACCTTTTGGAGTTGCAGGTGATTTGCCTGGTACTAAAACCTTCCTCCTGAACATTAAAGGGGAACAGTTCTCACTGACAACACCACTGCCATGTGGTACTGCAACAAGAAAGGTTGAATGTTGTCATAGGTCCTGTGCCAAGATGCTCCACTTCCTGAACTAATTACATTGTCAGGACATTGCCGCCATTGTTGCCTAGCGGATCACGAATGGTGCCTACACACAGGGTGCACACTGTGTCTTCCAACAATGGGGAGAACATTGGCTTAATCTTGTTACCGCTGCTGAAAATGTGCTGTGTCCAAATGTTTGCACTTGGAGTTCCCAAGACAGTTCTCGGTTGGATATTCTTTCGGTTGGACTGGAGCTCGGGATTCCTGTGTGGCTTCTACCTCTCCTGCACAAAGTTCTGAAGAAGATCAGAACAACCGGAACCAAGACACCTTTGTGGCTCCCGACTTGGTCAAGTGAGTGTGTTACCTAGAACTTCTAGCCATGAGTACCTGTCCTCTGATTCGGCAAACAATCTCCTAATGGATTGTCCTTTGTATAAGGGATTGCCAATGGAAATGCCAAGAAACAATCAAGCTACTTACCTTTGGTAACTCTTTCTGATAGATACTCTATCTAACCGCAGCTTCCTCACCAGCCCGTCCTCGCATTTATGTTCTGTGGAATGTATTCCCTGGGTCTACATTAAAACACTGGCACGACTAATTATTGAAGGCTCCTCATCTGACGGCATAGAGCGACATCAGAAAGAAACTGACAATGACGCATGCAGGTTATATTGTGGCCCCAACGCCCCGTCTGGGGCGGGACGGAACCGAAGCAGAGGGTCATGGTGCACAAAAGAATTGATTTGAGAAACAAATCTCCGGATCTGGCGTCTGGGGGTATTCACATGATGGGAACTCTGTAATTCAAAAGACTATCCACCTGAGAGAGCGTTACCAAACGAAAGTAACTTGTTCATTTGAAATTCTGAACTTCTTCAAAACAAGGTCATTACAAGTTTGAACTAAAATGCTTTTTAAACTTTCTTTTGATTAGTTTTACAACTTTGATTTGATCTTAACTTAGGCTTTGGCAATTTTTTTATCATTTCTTCAACATGGGGGAGCTTATTAATTCTGCCCCTAGCCAATTTTGGCAGGAGAGTTTACATCTAATTAAAAATTGTAATAAATGACGACGTTTGAGTTTCGTATTGTTCTCCCCAAACTTAAATGACATTTTTTTTAACTAAAACGCCCATCTTAAACCATTTTGAGGATACATGTTTTCATCTGTATATCTATATTATATTAATGGAGAAAGTGATCTGAGACCCACAATGTCAGGCCAGAGCCGGCATCTAATACTCCATTTTTGGTGAGGAGGTTGGTATTTCTTGAAGTTAGATGATTTGGTCAGGGATATCTTAATGATTTTGGGGGGCCTGGGCCAAACCTATCTTGGGGGTCTCGGTTCGGAACAGCTTTGTACTTATGATCCAGTTTCAGCTCAGTCATGCCCTCTTTGGCCAGGTAACTGACTATGCACAAGCACACTCGCCCCAATTCTAAATGTATTTACATCTAATATTTAGGGATAGTGACATGCATTTTTAATATTGTAACGCAACTGCAGCTCACTAATATTACTCAAATAATCGCTGTGACATAGGAATATGCGAGGTTCTGTTTTAATCTAATAGAATCGTATCTATTGATGTTGCATGAAACAAACACATTTCTCTGCAAAACATCTGTAATAGAGACACGCATTACCCACATTAGCAATAAATTAAAGGAAAACGGTATTTGAAACCATGTGTTTAAGAATTATTTGAGGTCATCGGGGAGAGACTCTATGCAGAACCGAGCTGGCTCTATCAGGGGGCCCCCTTAAAGTCGGAGGCCCCCTTAAAGGCTGGGGCCGTGGGCCAGAACCCACTTTGCCCATCCCTTAAAACGTCTCTGGATGCAGTTCTGCTTTTGTGGCGACAAGTTTCTTAGCTCACGTTTGCATAATTTATCATCATCGTATGCATGTTGCCAAGTTCAGATTGTGAATCCTCATAAGGGTTTTGTTTCTATGCGTTTTGGAAAGCACAGTGATATCCGAGAGAGAACAAAGTTAAAAAAAAACCACCCCCTGCATGCAGGCAGCGCACAGCCCTAAATGAAACTGAGGGACCTTTCTAGCTTGCCTTGAGTTATGTGGGAGCTTAAAGAAAAGGGTGCTGTCTGTGCGCGCGGATAACATTGTTATGCGCATGGCGGGCTGGGTCCAATAATAGCACGCGGCAGGGAAGGATGCGTCCTACCGCGCGCTCAGATCTGCACGCTGGCGAACAATGGCGCATCCTTAAAGGCCTTCCTTCTTTCTCACGTTAGCTTTTGTTCAATTTTGGGAATACGGTATTGGAATTTGAAGTTAACTCTGAAGAATGGCAACCGTAACATTCGTTGCCATTTTTTCCCAATTCTTGAGACGTCCTTAGCTCACGCTGTTCCCTACTTTGTATAGAAAGAAATTTGCTGACAGTAGTTTGTCTTGTGAGGTTTCTTGGTACAGTCTTTCAGTTACTATAGCAAGAATAGTGGCAACTGCAAACATTTGTTAGGTTTGCAGTATTTAGAACGAATTTTACAGACATAATATGGTGAGAGACAAATGGAAGCACATCAGCTAGTTCATTCAGTAGGGTTATATTTATTGCATGTGTTGAGGGAGCGCACTTCCTCCCATTGGGCTTCTGGGGTGACGGCCGCTCCTGCCCGGTCAGACGTCTGGGACTGGCTTTTGCTTCTTTATCGAGGCCCTCATGACTCTTGCTGTTTCCAAGGCATTCTCATCATTATGGGGCTTAGTCGACAGGTTACCTCCACGCACTGCCCTTTTTAGCTGGATGAACGCCTCTTTATCCATCATTGGTTTCTTGCAAATATCGGTTTTATACAAATATTGCATCCTTATGTATGCACCCTGACCCAAAGTGCCTAGCTGTTATGGCAGGGCTGTACCTATTAAGGCGTGGCAACACTTTTTTCATAAGGTTTCCTTGTTGTTTTTTTTAAATATCTTTATTAAAGATTCCCCCCCCACACAATTTTATGCAAGAAGAACAGAACATAACAATTAATAAAAAAAAGAGCCATCAAAAGAGAAATATTTTACAACCAATCAGGGCGTGTCAGCATAAAAAACCCACTCCTTTCTTATATTAAATCAATAAAAGAACAGAATACAGCCAGGTTTCCCTGTTTTCAGTGACAGTGTGATCAAGAAGCGATGGACAGGAATGCCAGCCTGAGTTTAGATGGATGAGGTGTATTCATAAAGTTCATCGTTAATTTTCTTTTTTTTTCCCATCAGAAGCAGGGTGGCCTTCAAAGTCATCTGAAACGGTGTAAGCAGTAGACACCTGTGATTGACTGTATTTGGCAGCACATCAACAATGCACCCCAACCCTACATCACTAAAACAGTCCCACCTCTAATCATACTCACTTAGACCACCTTAAATCCCTTCTCTGTTGATGACCAGGTAACACTGCCAGTTTCTGAAGGGGCACCTCTTAGTAAGACTGTCTGCCTTTTATAATAGGGAAACCTTTGGGGAAGTCCTGATAACTTTTACATAACATCTTCAAGATGCCCAGTGACCAGGTCTCCTTCTCAGACACTGTCAAGACAAGACGCATTCTCCACCTTCTAAAGAAGTCCAACCTGGGTCCTGTTGACCTTACAAATTACCTTATCTTTGCTAATATCACTTGAAAGGCTCTTGCAATCCAGGGCACTATCATAAATAGCATACATACTCCTTCAAGATGATCAGCCTTGGTTCTTTTTTCCGTGCAGTAGGGATACTTCAGCCGTTCAGAAAGTCAGTGGCGTCTCTAATCTAATCTAAAATAATGAGATCTCCTTCCTCGCATTACTTGTCTCTCTGGAACCTTTGACACGGTCTACCATTTAACCTTGTTAAATGCCATAGATCTGCAGTGATGCAGCATTCGTACCTGGAGAAAAAAAAAAGCTAGCTGGTCTTGATCATGTTCACCAGATTAATGACCATCTCGTCTCCTATGGTGTCCCCCAAATCTCATTCCCCTCTCCATTAATCCTAACGTGATATATAGGGACTCTTGCAGAGTGGCGATGACGTCTGAATTCTTCATTACATGGCTGTTATGCTATTCATGCTAAAAGTCACGACTGCTTGCAACATTAAGGACTACTATTCTATACTCTGGATGTCGAAGACTGACCTTGGATTGAACCTCACCAATTTGTGGAAGTTGCCACTGACTGCATACATCATCAAGCATGCAAAGATAGTTCTCTGGGATGAATCTCCACAGGTTCACTCCTTGACTTGCCGACAGTGCCAAGTCCATGGCCTTCTACATTGCCACCGTACTCTGCTTCGGAAGAAGTCTGGCATAAATGCTCCCTTCTTTGAAGAGGAAAGCCCTCTGTGCCCGAGTCAGTGTTCTTTTTCACCTCCCAGGATATGGCCCTTTTCTTAGAGTTCGAGGCATGTGGGCTGCTGAATTCATATCTATAGCATAGATCGCCGCCTAGTGTTGGGTCCGGATGATTGCACATTGTTGTTTTGGAAGAGTCTTCGAAGTATCACAAGATAGGTGGCTCCTCCCCTGGACTACAGTGCGCATGGGCATCGACTCCATCCCCAGATTGTTTTTTTCCGCCATTGGGTTCGGATGTATATTCGACATCTCCAGTTCGGAATCGATATAGACTTTTCTTAAGGCCCGAAGGCCTTTCCCTATACCGTCGGTATTGTTTTGCGGTCGGTGCCCAGCTCTGTTCCGGCTCAGTTCCCGAGTCGGCTCGAGGCCCAGTCGACACAGCAAGACTTTCGACGACACATCATGGAACGGAGTCCGTTCAAGAAATGTCCCGTGTGCGGATCTAAGTACCCCCACATCGACGTCCACCTGGTGTGCAACAAGTGCCTGACGCCGGACCACGATAAAGCCAACTGTATGGCTTGTTCTAGGTTTCGATCGAAGAAAACGATTCGACTTCGGCGCGTGGCGCGCCAGGAGGCCCGGCAATCGGCCACGGCACCAGTGGACATCTTCGACAGAGAAGAAGCAGACGAACAGGAAGTTCATATGCAGATTTCCCCTCCGGCGGAGGAGATAGACTACGAATACGACGCAGACGTCGAGGTGGTCGAGGCAGAAGAAGTCGTCGACGATGTAGGAGACGACAATGAGGCCTACGGGGCCACGGAAGATAGCTCATGTGAAGAGCTAAGCCCCGAACGAACAATTACTAAGGCTCAGGTCGAGGGATCGCCACACGGCCTTACCCAAGACCTTCCACCCAGATCCACGGCCTCGCCTACGGGCCCGGCTACGGACACTTCTGCGGAGCCGACGTTACTCAAAACGAAACCGAAACTAAAACCTTCGGTGTCGACGAAAACGAAAGTAATAGAGACGCCGTCGAAACAGAAGACGTCTGTCCCTCCGGCCGCCTCCTCGTCTTCCGATACGTCGGGGCAGCCGAAGCCGAAGAAGGCTGTCGACCCGGGGAAGTCGACCAAGGGCGCCGAGCCGAAGTCGGTCAAGGGCACCGAGCCGAAGTCGGTCAAGAGCGCCGAGTCGAAGTCGGTCAAAGGCGTCGAGCCAAAATCAACTAAGGGCGTCGAACCGAAGACTGGGGCCCCGCACCCAGTAGTCAAGGCCACCAACACGAAAACGTCGGCGCCGAAGGCCGTCGGCACGGAAGGAGGGCACAGCGCGCCGAAGAGGGCTGATCCTGAACCTCGGCCGGATAAACAGAAGGCATTGACGCTTGAGTCTTCACTCGCTGGTGGACCGAAGACGTCTGTCGGGTCGACGAAACCGTCCGCTTCCTTTACGAAGCAGGTGTCGGATTCTCTCCAACGCATCAGGACCAAGGCTTCTGCGGCCGCACAGAAGGACGCTTCCGCCGCAAAGCCAGCTGCCACAACGCCAAAGTCTTCGACGCCAATCCTGTTTACGTTGCCGCCGAAGGTAGCTCCGAAGGCCTTCGCACCACGGTCGGTCACCGAAGTGCCCATCCCAGTGTCTACGCCGTCCAAGCCTTCTCAGCCCCTTGGGAGCTTGAAACCTCGACAACCCTCGGTGGAGGAGCAGTCGGAACACTATATCGACGCCGACACCGGGAAACTTACCCTCTACAAGAGGAAGATCACGGCAACCCAGCCTTTAGAGTCCTACACGATTCCTTTGAACCGCAAGAAGCCTGCTGCTGAATCCCCAGTTCTGGTGGAGCCTCTTGCTCCACGGACTCCACGAGTGGCTACACTCTCACCCACTTATTCGGATGTGGAGGGTGGAGAAGGTGAAGACGAGGAGTATAGCTTTCCTGCCAACACTGATCCTGAGGATCACCAAGACTCATGGGCAGATGCAGGTGACCCAAGGGATCAGCAAACTGCCCAGGACCCTCGGGTCTACAATGTCAAGACCTCTCCTACTGAGGATTCGGCGGCATTTAATGCTCTAATTGAGAGGGCGGCTAAAAACCACGACGTCCAGCTGCATGCTGACCCCATCGAAGTGGACTTCCTCTTTGATACCTTTTCCACAGCAGAAAAGACTGTCAAGACTCTCCCCATGCTGAAAGGGGTTCTGAAACATGCTGCAGACATTTTTAAAGAACCCACACGAGCCAGGGTGATCAACCCTAGGATTGAAAAGAAATATAGGCCGGCACCTGGCGACCCCACCTACATCAAAGGCCAGTTGCCATTGGACTCTCTGGTCGTTTCTAATGCCCGGAAGAGGGCAAACTCGCAGACAACTGGTGATGCTCCTCCCCCAGACAAGGAATCTAAAGTGCTGGAGGCATCAGGGAAGAGGGTGGCGGCTCAAGCGGCCAATATCTGGCGTATCTCTAACACTCAGGCACTCCTGGCCAGATATGACAGGGCGCACTATGACACACTAGTGACCCTGTTGCAACATCTTCCTGATCAGTATAAAGAGGCAGCTGAGATGCTTATTCAGGAAGGGAAGCTTATCTCCAACGCTTCAATTAAGTGTGCACTGGACGTGGCGGACACTGCGGCCAGAGCCATTAACACCAGTGTCATGTTGAGACGTCAGGCCTGGCTCAGGACCTCCGGTTTCAAGCCGGAGATACAAACTACCATCCTCAATCAGCCAGTAAACCCAGATAGGTTATTTGGTCCTGAGGTGGATACCACCTTAGAAAAGATAAAGAAAGATACCGAAACTGCGAAATCCATGGGGGCTCTCCAGTCCCAGCAGTTTCGGGGCAGCACTTTTCGTCGCTCAGGCAATAGAGGTGTTTCCAGAGGCCAGATGTCCCAGCAAACGCAACACAATAAATGTGGGGCGCAGTCCTCTTACACCAATCAGAGTAGAGGCGGCTATCGGGGCAACCGCACCAAGGGCAGAGGACGTCGAAACAACAACTCACGCTCCTCCGCCACCAACAAACAGCGACGCCCTGTCACTGCCCCCCGACCATACAACACCTGTCGGGGGGGAGACTCCAGCAGTTCCTGCCCGTCTGGAAATCCATCACCACAGACAGGTGGGTCAGGAAGCTTATTCAGTTCGCTTATTGTCTGGAGTGAACATCCACTCCACCCAACATGCCACCAAAACACCGTCCTATGTCCACAGAGCATTTGCACTTATTGCAGCAGGAGGTACTCGTCATGCTGCAAAAAGGAGCAACCGAGCTCGTGCCGGTGGAGGTAGAAGGCACGGGAGTGTACTCCCTGTACTTCTTAATCCCAAAAAAGGACGGGTCCCTCAGACCCATACTGGACCTCAGACCCCTGAATCAGTACATTCTATCAGAACACTTCCATATGCTCACACTGAAGCAGGTTCTCCTGTTGCTCAATCAAGGAGACTTCCTCGCAACCTTGGATCTCAAGGATGCCTATTTCCACATTCCATTGCATCCATCACACAGAAAATACCTCAGGTTCACTATTCAGGGTCGGCATTATCAGTTCAAGGTCCTACCTTTCGGGGTGACCACAGCGCCCAGGGTGTTCACAAAATGTCTGGCGACAGTGGCTGCGCACCTCAGGAGGCAGAACGTTCACGTTTACCCATATCTGGACGACTGGCTTGTCCAAGCAAAGTCGGCCCAGCAGTGTGCCGCCAACATGTCCCACACCATTCACCTTCTTCACGATCTGGGATTCTCACTGAATTATCCGAAGTCGCACCTTCAGCCAGCCCATGTGCGCCAGTATCTGGGCGCGACAATAGATACTCTGGCAGCCACAGCTCAGCCAAATTCTGTGAGGATCGACAGCATTCAGTCACTGATCCAGAAGTTCAGACCGCAAAACTCGCTTCCAGCAAGAGTGTTCATGCAGTTGATAGGCATGATGGCCTCCTGCATCTTCATAGTCCCGCACGCGAGACTACATATGCGTCCGCTCCAAGAATGCTTGGCTCATCAGTGGACTCAGGTTCAAGGACAGTTGAACGACCTAGTGTTGGTGACCGGTCGGGCATACAACTCTCTGCATTGGTGGAATCCACACAACCTTTGCAAGGGCCGACCGTTCCAGGAGCTTGTGCCACAGATTATCCTGACAACAGACGCATCTCTCCAGGGATGGGGAGCTCATGTACTCCACTACACGGTGCAGGGACTATGGACAACGCAGCAAAAGAAGATGCACATCAACTACCTAGAACTGCTGGCAATCTTCATAATAATAATAATAATAATAATCATTTATTAAGCGCCTGGCTGCACAAAACTGTGTGTCCCCGCGCTGACTGCAAATTCAACCCATCAAGAAGGCCATAGATCGGGCAATGGAGTTAATTTGTGGGAAATAAATGAGTTTTAAGTCTGGCTCTGAACCTAGTTTCAGATGGCTCCATCCGGAGCTGGATCGGTAAGGCATTCCAAAGCTTGGTGGCTAAATAGCGGAAGGATTTTCCTCCCATTTTAGCTTTAGTGATGCGAGGGATTTTAAATAGCATCATGCCTGCTGATCTAAGATCTCTGATCAGCCTATGGATGGTAATGAGGCCTCTCAGATAGCTAGGACCTTTGTTTTGGGCAATGCGATGTGCATAGCAGAGAGTTTTAAATATAATCCTCTCTTTAATAGGGAGCCAGTGAAGCTTGGCAAGCGCATTTTTTGTGGATGCTCTCCTGGGGAGACCGAGCACCAGTCGTGCTGCAGAATTTTGTATGCATTGTAACTGGTGCAGACTCTTTTGATTAAGACCAAGTAGAAGAGCATTACCATAGTCCAAATGGGGGGATATTAGGGCATGGACTATGGTCTTTCTTGCTTCGATCGGAAGAAGGTCTAGTACTTTACGCAGTACTTTTAGAGTGCTATAGCATTTGCCTGTCACTTTGTTTACCTGGGTTCTGCCTGAGAGATCGGCGTCAAGCATGACTCCGAGATTCTCCACCTTCTCTACAGGCACAGGTACTTCTCCCAACTCACTGGGCCACCACGCTTGCGACCAGACCGAAGTCTCCTTCCCTACTATCAGTACCTCTGTTTTATCTCCGTTTAAACGGAGGCAGTTGGCGTTCATCCATGTCGCTATCTTTAACATACAGTTAGAGAAGTTGGAAGCTAGGTCTCTACTGTCTGGCGTTATTTTGAACACCAACTGGGTGTCGTCAGCATAGCTGACAATGCCCACCCCAAATTCCTCCGCGATGTATGCCAGGGGTTCCATGTAGATGTTAAATAAGGTAGGGCTCAAGCTAGAGCCCTGTGGAACCCCATGGCTAACACTGCGAGGTGATGATTTAAAGGGTGGGCAATGAAGTTGGAAGGTTCTATCAGTGAGGTATGACTGAAACCAGGTGAGAGCAGAATCTTTTACTCCCATGTCTGAGAGCCGAGACAGCAGCGTTGAGTGCAGCACGGTATCAAATGCTGCACTTAGGTCCAATAGGACCAGCGCTGCTGTCTCTCCCTCATCCACCAGTTTCCGAATCAGTTCGGTGGAATATAGAACGGCTGATTCCGTTGAGTGGCCTGATCTAAATCCTGATTGGGAAGGGTGGAGGAGTGCTTCTTTCTCCAAAAACTCCATGAGTTGGAGATTGGCCACCTTCTCTATGATCTTAACACAGAAAGGGAGAAGGGAAATTGGCCGCAGGTTTTGAAGCTGAGTAATAGGAATGTTCGGTTTCTTTTTTAGTGGTAATACCTGGGCAGATTTCCAGTTTCTCAGGACATTGCCTTCCCGGAATGAGGTTGTGATCATGTTGCTTATATGATCCAATAATAGGCTTTCCATGACCGCTTTGTACTGTTCCGGTGGGCAGGCATCCATAGGGGAGCCAGAACAAATAGTATTTATAATTTTCATAAGTTCCTGTTTATTGGGGGTCCTGAAGTTGGTAAACTGGGGTTTGAGGGGGCAAGAATCTAGAATCTCCACCTTATTTTTATCTGACCTGGTATTGCTGGAAAATGTAGCATGAATTTTTTCTACCTTCTCCACAAAGAAGTCGGCTATCTGGTCGCATATCTCTGTGGAGTAGGTATCTATAGTATCCAGGCGAGAGAGTGTGGTGATTTCTCTGTAGATACCGAATAGTTCCTTGGTAGGGTTTTTAGCTTCCACAATTCTGCTCTTGTAATAGAGACTCTTCTCTAATCGTACCAACTTTTGATATTTTTTTAGCTCGATTTTATAGTTTTCTTTGAGTTCTGGAGTATAGTTTTTCCTCCACTTTCGTTCAATGGATTTGCATAGGGCTTTAGCTATTTTCAATTTTTCAGAGAACCAGGGGGCATTTTTAGATTGTCGAGCTGGGGGTTTGGTCGTCCAAGGAGCAATTTTATCTAACGCTTTAGTTAGCCATGATTCAAAGTTATCCCATACCTCCTGTAGGGAATCGCCTGTTGCCGGGGGATGTTCGGTAAGTTCCTGCAGCAGCAGTTCAGGGGTACACTTTTTAAAGTTACGACGTCTGTAAGGAGGGTTTTTCGCATGTGACTTGGTAATCTTGTTTATGGCTATTTTGAATGGCACCATACTGTGGTCAGACCATATTAGTGGAATGGGTGGAGAAGTGTTAACACCTTCCCAGTTCGTGAATATCGGATCTAGTAGATGCCCTTGTTGATGCGTGGGCAAAGTGGATAGAAGCTTGAGATCGATTGCATTGAAAGCATTCAGGAGGAGTTGTGCTTCCTTGGAGTGGCTATCCTCTAGATGGATGTTAAGGTCGCCAAGTATGATCATATTTTTATGTCTAATGGCTAACTGAGTGGTCAGTTCAATAAGTTGGCTACAGAAGGATTGTGCTGCTCCAGGAGGTCTGTATATTAATAATCCCATGATTGTATTGTTGGTATCTAATTTGATAGTGAATCTTCCACATTCACTATCCATGTTTTTTTTGTTCAATTAAAGTGCACTCAAGTTCATTTTTGCTAATCATTGCCAATCCACACCCCCGTTGTTTCTGACGGTCTATTCTCAAAAGGCAATAGTTGCTTGGTATAGCCTCTAAGATATCCGGGGAGGAGGCTTCATCTAACCATGTTTCAGTAAGAAACATGATGTCCAGATCGCCTTCCATCAGCAGATCAAAAATTTCAGTTTTATGCTTAGGCATAGACCTACAGTTAAGTAAAGCCATATTTAAGTCCAGCGTAATGTTCGTGGAGGAGATAGTATTGGGAAGTAATTGATGGCATGTATTGCAATATGCGGGTATAGATATCGGGTCTATAGCGTGCAAACAATAGGATGATAGTGGCTTACCGAGTTTCAGCAGGTCATCTTTAGTGTATTGATAGCACGGACTCTGATTGTTATGTGGCTCCAAAGGTGATGGGGAGCCGGGTCTGTGGAGTCCTGCCCCGAGCCCCGTCCGGTCACGGACGGGCGCAGACGGGCAGGACTCTGGCTTGACTCCGGCGCGCGATCGGCGCGCCCGCAATGCGCGTCCGCTGCGCGGAGCCATGGACGTATGTATTTATGACGTCGTCCGAGCGACGTTCCCAGCGAGCCCACACTAATATGGCCGCTGTTGTATTCCCCCAGTCCCCGCAGGTGATGGCTCTTTAATCGGCCACACCCACCGAGAGAGTCCGAACAAGTGGTCTGCTCTGGCTGGGAAAACGGAGCGAATCTCCAGGTCTCATGCACCAATCCTCAAATAAAGATATGGGCGTAGCAAGTGGCAAAATTTGGATTTTTAAAATGACTAAGTGTCAAGATAGCGTCTAGTACTTCAGCGCTATGGGGGGGGAAAGGACACACAGGGAAATTCAACAGTTCACAGTTTTTAAAATTAGAAGCGTTAAAAATGGCATAACCTCCCGGCTCAAGCCTCAGGAGGGAAAAGCAGCAGTCTACCGTCCTGTTGTCTGTCCTATATTTATGACGTCGTCCGAGCGACGTTCCCAGCGAGCCCACACTAATATGGCCGCTGTTGTATTCCCCCAGTCCCCGCAGATGATGGCTCTTTAATCGGCCACACCCACCGAAAGAGTCCGAGCAAGTGGTCTGCTCTGGCTGGGAAAACGGAGCGAATCTCCAGGTCTCATGCACCAATCCTCAAATAAAGATATGGGCGTAGCAAGTGGCAAAATTTGGATTTTTAAAATGACTAAGTGTCAAGATAGCGTCTAGTACTTCAGCGCTATGGGGGGGGAAAGGACACACAGGGAAATTCAACAGTTCACAGTTTTTAAAATTAGAAGCGTTAAAAATGGCATAACCTCCCGGCTCAAGCCTCAGGAGGGAAAAGCAGCAGTCTACCGTCCTGTTGTCTGTCCTATATTTATGACGTCGTCCGAGCGACGTTCCCAGCGAGCCCACACTAATATGGCCGCTGTTGTATTCCCCCAGTCCCCGCAGATGATGGCTCTTTAATCGGCCACACCCACCGAGAGAGTCCGAGCAAGTGGTCTGCTCTGGCTGGGAAAACGGAGCGAATCTCCAGGTCTCATGCACCAATCCTCAAATAAAGATATGGGCGTAGCAAGTGGCAAAATTTGGATTTTTAAAATGACTAAGTGTCAAGATAGCGTCTAGTACTTCAGCGCTATGGGGGGGGAAAGGACACACAGGGAAATTCAACAGTTCACAGTTTTTAAAATTAGAAGCGTTAAAAATGGCATAACCTCCCGGCTCAAGCCTCAGGAGGGAAAAGCAGCAGTCTACCGTCCTGTTGTCTGTCCTATATTTATGACGTCGTCCGAGCGACGTTCCCAGCGAGCCCACACTAATATGGCCGCTGTTGTATTCCCCCAGTCCCCGCAGATGATGGCTCTTTAATCGGCCACACCCACCGAGAGAGTCCGAGCAAGTGGTCTGCTCTGGCTGGGAAAACGGAGCGAATCTCCAGGTCTCATGCACCAATCCTCAAATAAAGATATGGGCGTAGCAAGTGGCAAAATTTGGATTTTTAAAATGACTAAGTGTCAAGATAGCGTCTAGTACTTCAGCGCTATGGGGGGGGGAAAGGACACACAGGGAAATTCAACAGTTCACAGTTTTTAAAATTAGAAGCGTTAAAAATGGCATAACCTCCCGGCTCAAGCCTCAGGAGGGAAAAGCAGCAGTCTACCGTCCTGTTGTCTGTCCTATATTTATGACGTCGTCCGAGCGACGTTCCCAGCGAGCCCACACTAATATGGCCGCTGTTGTATTCCCCCAGTCCCCGCAGATGATGGCTCTTTAATCGGCCACACCCACCGAGAGAGTCCGAGCAAGTGGTCTGCTCTGGCTGGGAAAACGGAGCGAATCTCCAGGTCTCATGCACCAATCCTCAAATAAAGATATGGGCGTAGCAAGTGGCAAAATTTGGATTTTTAAAATGACTAAGTGTCAAGATAGCGTCTAGTACTTCAGCGCTATGGGGGGGGAAAGGACACACAGGGAAATTCAACAGTTCACAGTTTTTAAAATTAGAAGCGTTAAAAATGGCATAACCTCCCTGCTCAAGCCTCAGGAGGGAAAAGCAGCAGTCTTTCATGGCATTGAAGGCATTCAAAGTACATATGTGCAACAAGGTCGTGTTGATCCGGACGGACAACATGACGACCATGTACTACATTCAAAAGCAGGGAGGTACACACTCTCCACAGTTGTCTCATCTGGCTCAGAGCATGTGGAAGTGGGCCATTCAGTGGAACATCTTCCTCATGGCGGAACACCTCCCAGGCAAGGACAATCAGATGGCGGATCTGCTCAGCAGGTACAGCCACCAAATGCACGAGTGGGAGATACATCCATCAGTACTCCGCCCGTACTTCCAGCAGTGGGGTCATCCAGAGATAGACATGTTTGCCACAAGGGAAAACGCAAAATGCCAAAGCTTTGCCGCCAGGTTCCCTCACCCACAGTCGCAGGGCAATGCGATATGGATGAACTGGTCAGGCAGATTTGCGTACGCTTTTCCCCCAGCACCTCTCATACCGCTGGTGGCACGAAAGCTAAAGCAACACTCGATGACACTCATCCTGGTTGCTCCAACGTGGGCACGCCAACCATGGTACACCACGTTTCTGGAACTCTCCGCGGTACCGCATCAAAGGCTGCACCTCACACCCAGGCTTTTGACGCAGAGCCGTGGCGACATTCAGCATCCAGATCCGCAACAGCACAACCTGGCGATCTGGCTCCTGAAGTCTTAGAGTTTGGCTACCTTGACTTGCCTCCTGAATGCATGGATATCATACGGGAGGCAAGAAAGCCCACCACCAGGGCCTGCTATGCAGCGAAATGGATGCGGTTTGTCATTTACTGTACTGAACACAACATCAACCCGCTAGATGCATCCATTCCCAACATCATCTGTTATTTGTTACATCTTTACAAATGCAATCTAGCATATGCTTCCATTCGGATACACTTATCCGCCATAGCGGCCTATCTCCAAAACAGGCAGCATCTCTCCGTTTTCAGAGTGCCTGCCATTAAAGCCTTCCTAGAAGGACTGAAACTGGTCATCCCTCCCAGGACCCCGCCAGCTCCTGTCTGGAACCTCAATGTGGTCCTCACCAGGTTGATGGGCCCACCTTTTGAGCCTCTACATTCCTGTGAGATTCAGTTCTTAACATGGAAAGTGGCGTTTCTCATTGCTATCACATCTCTGCGACGTGTTAGTGAGCTACAGGCGCTCACTGTACAAGAGCCATTCATTCAAATTCATTCCAACAGGGTGGTGCTGCGCACTAACAATAAATTTCTTCCTAAAGTGGTTTCGCAGTTCCATGTCAATCAGACCATTGAGCTGCCCGCGTTCTTTCAAAACCCAGAGACAGTAGCCGAAAGAATGCTCCACACTTGATGTCAAGCGAGCTTTGATGTACTACATCGATAGGACCAAATAATTTAGGAAGACACAACAACTCTTTGTTGCCTTTCCAGCCCAGCACAAAGGCAACCCCATTTCCAAAGCAGGTATAGCCAGGTGGATCGTTAAGTGTATTCAGACTTGCTATCACAAGGCTAAGCGCACTTTAACGGTCCCCCCCAGAGCCCACTCCACCCGCAAGTTGGGGGCCTCCATGGCTTTCCTTGGTAATATCCCTTTGGAAGGTATTTGTAGAGCAGCCACATGGTCTACATCACACACATTTACTAAACACTACTGTGTAGATGTGCACTCCAAGCAGCTGTAGGGCAGGCTGTTCTTAAGACACTTTTTCAAACGTCTGCAGCTGGCACAGGCGGCCGCCGTTAATGGAGGGACTGCTATTTATTCTATGCTATAGATATGAATTCAGCAGCCCACATGCCTCAAACTGAATATGCTACTTACCAGGATGCATCTGTTCGTGGCATGTAGGGCTGCTGACATTCATATCGCCCGCCCTCCTCCCCGGCACCTGTAGCAGCTGCAGAATTTACACTTACTCTTAGCATGGCCATCGCTCACACTGTTACACTCCATCTTCGCCACAATGGCTAAAAACGATCTGGGGATGGAGTCGATGCCCATGCGCACTGTAGTCCAGGGGAGGAGCCACCTATCTTGTGATACTTCGAAGACTCTTCCAGGACAACAATGTGCAATCATCCGAACCCAACACTAGGCGGCGATCTATGCTATAGATATGAATGTCAGCAGCCCTACATGCCAAGAACAGATGCATACTGGTAAGTAGCATATTCATTATTGGAGGCAATGACTGGTATGCCTGTGGCGCACCTCTGTGTATCCGGCTAATTCGAACACATGTGGCGTCTTCTTTGTGGAGTGGGGACTCATTTAAATGGGAGTGAGCAAAAGAGCCAACGTGATATACTAGACACACAAAGGCATTGCCTCATAAAGCATTGAGTAAGCCACATTATTAAAATAACGATTGTAAGGCAGTGAGGGAGAGCATGGATGATAAAAGAAGATGGATAAAAAAAGGGAAATTAGTCCGAAATAAAGGTTAGTTAGTGGTAAAAAGAAAGAGAGAGAGAGAGCTCTGTACTTTTGTGAAAGAAGCTAGAAAGTAATCTGCGAGGCCCTAAAAAGAAATACATTAAATCTGACCTCGTGGAGGAGCAGTAGCAGAGACGTTAGTAAAAGGGGATATTGTTCTCCAGTAAGGGTTGAGAGATTACGGAGAGGCCAAGGGACGGAGTACACTGGTTACATCGATGGGAACCTAGACCAGAGATGAGAGAATAGAAGGGAGAGAGGTAGCTAAAAAGCGGGTAGGATAATGTTATAGGAATTGGACGACAGAGGAATACCCAGTGCTAAGGGAAAGCAGGAAAGGGGAAGCAAAAACACAGATGGGAGAAGGAAGTCAGGACCTCCTGCACTAAGTAACTGATCATATTAAGGAAAGTGACAAAGTATATTCAGCTATTGTGGGTTGAATAGCCTGAAAATAAATCGCTGTTTTCCAAAGAATGTTACGAAGTCACCCTATGAGTAAACAAAGTTTTCCAAAACTCAGCTTTGATGTTTTTTTAAAGATATAAGTGTGACTTATGAGGACTTGGATCACAAAGAGCAAGCTGTGCGTTCCTGAACCATGACCAAAGCCACAGACTCGTATCTTTAGTTTGAAAACATGTGAACTTAAGTGGGGTTTATGAAAAGATGTTAGTAGGATGTCTGGAAACCAACCTAGTTCAGTGCAGACTCGGACTGACATGACAGTTGATTTTTGGGAAAGTTTAATGAGAATTGCTTAAAAGGGGTCACCGTTTTATAATTCCTGAAATCATCAAGAAGAGAATTTGCCTTACAGCACCAACGAGCAAGAGGCTATCCCGGAATGTCCACTGCAAACTCATTGCACGAGTTTTCAGTGAGAATCGACAAGTCAAGATATCAGGCATGTGTCTTCCTGCAATTACGGGGTCTTCCTCTTTTTCTGGGTCTCTGAAATGAGATGCTGGTCCTTGACTCACTTAAGTCAGAGCTCTGTACAGTAGGAATACCTAGAAAGGCAAGTCTTATGAAACATGCTTAAGGGAAATCCAGCGAGAAAAGCGTTTTTTGTTTTTTTCGTGGAGAAAGACGACTTTGTTTGGGACCTAAGAGCCGGGAGAGTATTCCACTCCAAACAGCTGCACACCGTCGCAACAGTCTCCACAAGCAACAATGAAATTGTTACTTTAGACTTGTTGGACGTGTCATGCCAGAGCTCTAAGGCAACAGCGTCTGACTTAACTGACGATGCTAGGTAGTGAAGAAAAAGACTAATTTCAACATGTGACCAGTTGAGTTATGCACAAGCACATGGAATGATGATATTTTGGCTTTGCCAGTGCTTGATTTCATCTCCATCTGTCTGGAGCAACGCTGCATGTGGAGAGGGAAGCTCAGGGGCCATGAAGTCTGACAAAGTATTTCTGATTCTACTGCAGAAGGAATCTAGACAAGAGACCGAAGTTGGGTAATGATAGTGTGCTACTCTGTGTTTTTTGTGAACTGGTGCTACAAGATGGCATCTGTGCCCTAATCTGGTCCTTAGAAGCTTGCAAGCTGTAAGTTTGCCCAAAAGTCAAAAGATTGAATGTGAGATCCCTGCTTTCATTTTTTTAAATGTGGCCTGAGGCCAGAAACCCAGTGCCAAGGAGTATGAAGTACATACTAATAAAACTAGTGACACATTCTCGATATATGCTTATTTGTATATTTCATCAAATAAAAGCATTAAAATCTTATCACTTTCTCTGCTCCACCTTCATACTTTGTTTCTTTGAAATGATGGATGACGTAATAGGGAACCATACTAACGAAGTAGCCAGAAAATTAAAATACCCCTCACTTTGATCCAAAGCCCTTACGGCAACCAAGCAAGTCACTGTGACCCTCCCCAGAAGAGCTCTCTTAACTCATCCACCCCAGCATCTATCTATTCACTCTTTCATTCTTCCATGCACCCACTGATATTCACCATATCACATTTACGTTCTGTCATCCATTTATTTCTTATCCATATTTTAGTCTTCACCATTCCATCCATCCGTCTGCCCATCCATATACAAACCTATCCATCCATTTCAAAACCTATCTGTTAAACTCATCCATCCTTTTCCTCACCCATCCACACTTTCGCTCATTAATCCACCCTTTCACTGATCCATCCTTTCGCTCATCCATCCATCGACCCTTCACTCCATTCATCCATCCTCCCTTTCACTCATCATCCATCCTTTCCCTCACTCATCCATCCACCCTTCCATTCATCCTTTCAATAATCCATCCTTTCACTCAACCGTCCGTCCATTCACCCTTGCATTCATCATCCAGCCACCATTTTATCCATCCATTCATCCACCCTCCCTTTCACTCATCCATTCATTCCTTCACTTACTCAGCCATCCACACTTCCATCCCTCCTTTCACTCTTCCGTCCCTCCTTTCACTCTTCCATCGCTCTTTTCACTCTTCCATCGCTCTTTTCACTCTTCCATCGCTCTTTTCACTCTTCCATCGCTCTTTTCACTCTTCCATCGCTCCTTTCACTCTTCCATCGCTCCTTCCCTCACCCATTCTCCCTCTCATCCACTCACCCATCCTCCCTTTCACTCATCCATCCTCCCTTTCACTCATCCATCCTCCCTTTCACTCATCCATCCTCCCTTTCACTCATCCATCCTCCCTTTCACTCATCCATTCTCCATTTCACTCATGGACCCACCCTTCCACTAATCCACCCACCCTTCCACTTATTCATCCATTCCTCCAGTCATCCACCTTTCAGGCAATCATCCATCCATATATACTTTCATTCATCCATCTTTTCACTCACTCATCCATCCCTTCCCTAGTTCATTGGTCCATCCATTAGTCCACCCACTCTTTCACTCATCCATCCATCCACCCACCCCTTCACTTACGCATCAATCCTTACACTCACACATTCACTCATGTTAAATATGAGCCTTTATCTGCTGAGTTGCAGACAGGCGAGGCCCATTAAGTACCCCAACCCTGTTGTACCTGCCAAAGCCGGGGGTGGTGGTGGTGGTGAGGGGGGGGGGGGGGGGTGGTCACGACGCCCCTGCAGCCAAGCAGCCTATTAACCGAGGCTCTGCGCCTTTTTTTGATATGTCTCGCAACCCTATTATTCATCACGGTCCAGTAGTCTGATAACAGAAGATTTATACGTCCCAGAAACTGGCATAGAGATCCTCTTTTGTGGTCAAGGTCACTAGGTAACCTTGTCGCATTCTGCGTCACCTCATGCACGTCCCTTCGATTTCACTTTGTTTCTACACTTGCTCACTTTGTCAACACCAATATATAATCACCAAATCGTAGGCCAGATGGCATATTTAACCTCCAATATTATTTTAAACATGTACGTTTCTTGCGGTGTGTATAGTTTTTAAGCTTCCTCGCGAAAGCACACACACACATGGTGTTAAAGTTGGGATGTTAAAGCACACACACACATGGTGTTAAAGTTGGGATGTTAAAGCACACACAAACGGTGTTAAAGTTGGGGTGTTACCATGACTCTAAAGTTTATTACTGAGAGTGAAGGAAGATAACACGACTGCTGCCACCATTATATCCAGGGTTACTATTGTGTAACCACACGCCATAATAGTGAAAATATTTACTATCTTCAGAAAATATTAAACGCCCAAAACAAGGTATATATTCTGCCACAAAGCAACTGCAAAAACTGAAACCATTCAGCCTCAGAACACTCAGAGATCGCTCTTTAAATCATTAATTCCATAATGCAGTGCTGTGTGTTATTCTACCAGTTATGTGTGTACAGTACATTACATACATAATACATAGTACATTACATACATAATACATAGTACATTAATATAACAGTGTTATCTGCATTTTGCTCCAGGATTTGCTTAAACTTTGGTCTGGACTATCTATCTGATAATAGGCAATTAGGAAACAAGCATTGGCAGTCTACCGAAAGTGCCCGGGCAGTCCTTTTGGAGTTTGTGTAGGACGCTCGCTCCCTATACAGTGCTCTAAAACTAAGTACGCTGTGCAGAGAGTCGAGTGAGACGCAGATTGGTATACAGAGGTAAAAGTAGATAATACTAACGCTCTATTTGTGGTAGTGTGGGTGAGCACTGTTAGGTTTATCAGAGGGTAGTGCTAAGCATTTATTGTACTCGCGGAGGCAAAAAATGACACCCACACTCGAGAATAAATCTGAGACCAATTTGCAAAAAGAATACAAATTTTATGCAGTTTTTTAGACCAAGAATTTCTTTCTACAGTAGGTACTTTTAAAGTTATGATTTTTTCAAGTTCGCAAAATGAATTACTTTTGTGCAAAATTATGCAGCGTTAAAGTCATTGGGAGAAAAGAGAAAAAATGCATTTAAAGCCACACAGTTTGATTTCAAGGTTCACCTTTGGAATTTAGGCAGGTAGCATGGTCAGGCTAAATGTTGTACTAGCGTATTCTCTGGAGCATCCCAGATTCAGCGGGGAGCAGGGGTGCTGAGACCGTTGGTAGCTGGTGTGCTATGAAGAAGAGGGAGGGGGGGGGGGCACTTGAAAATACACTGAACAAAGGGACTTTAAAGGTAAGTCAGAGTCCCACTTGAGGAAGCAGGTCGCAAGGGAGCACAGCTGGATCGTCGTTACCAAGGCCAGGTGCAGAGCAGATAGGTCAGCCAGGCGTTGCACATCAAGAAGTCCTTGCTGTCGGGAGCCAACAGCTCGGTGAGGCAATTCTGGGACAGCTGGGCCACTCAGGAAGTGGGTCTTAATGGTCTCAATATCCCTTGATGGGTGCTTGCTTCCTGGGCAGTTGGAGTCCAGATTCAACTCTGTGTCTTGGAGAATGCTTCAGAGTGTCCGGTACCTCGGGCATTGGTGCAGCATGGCTTTGATAGGTCCGGGTGTCTCCAAACTTGGTAGGGAGACAGATCTGACCCTGCGGAGGTGGTGTACCACTTTTGGTGTGAGTGCTGCATCGAAGTCGCCGGGGAACAGCAAGTCAGTGAAACCAGATTCTGCGGTTCGGTGCCTGTGTCTGCTGGGGAGTGGTACCGCCACCCCAAGGGAGTTCTTTGGTGTTTTGTAGAAGGCTGGAGGAGCTCCGGGGTTCTTGGAGCCTCACAGTTGGCAGGATTAGACAGTGCACCACGATTGTAGAGTCCTTAAGTCAGCAGGCATTGTTTGGTGTCAATTTTCCTCAGCAGGGCTTCAGTCCTCAGGTCAGCAGCTCTTCGTTGTCCTTTTCTTCTCTGTGTCTGTCGAATCTGAGTTCAGGGTCCAGGGATGCCACTTAAATACTAAATTTAGGATGTTAAAGAGGAGACCGGTCGTAGCCAATGGACTGTCTACCTTTAGGGTGTCTACCCCCTCTAAGTGACCACTTTATGTGGTAAGGGGCACCACCCTGACACTGATTGGTTAATTCTCTCACAACCCAAGATGGAGGGAAATGAAAAGTGGGCTTCACATCACCTGCCTCACCTCAGGGGTGGTGCTGGCTGAATCGGGAACCTCCTCCTAATGTTCCTACCTGTCCTCCCGTCAAATGTGGAGCAGGAAAGGTATCCTCCACTAACTGGAGCTGCCTGGGTCGCATTTGAAAGACAGCATCACCTTTGAGACGTCCCACTTTGAAAGGCAATCCTGTTCTGGGGCAGGTGTGAAGCACCTCTCCCCAGAGCAGGCGTTGTTCCTGGCCTCTGAGAGTGCTGGCCCTCACCCTAGGAGCTTAGAAACATGTCTGTTGTTGGCAGCCTGGCTCAGACTAGTCAGAGACCACACCAGTGCTTGGTAGGTTTTCGGGGGGCCCTCTATAGGGTCTCCTGTGTCCATTTTTTGAAATAAATCCAACACTGGCATCAGTGAGGATTTATTAAGACGATGTTTGGTACCAAACATTTTAGGGGACAGTGAACACTTCATGGAGCTAGGAAACTTGTAATGACAAATATCTAACCCATGTACCCTCTATGGCTTCCCT
The DNA here is from genome assembly GCF_964261635.1 of Lissotriton helveticus. Classification (NCBI taxonomy): domain Eukaryota; kingdom Metazoa; phylum Chordata; class Amphibia; order Caudata; family Salamandridae; genus Lissotriton; species Lissotriton helveticus. Next base: position 268,615,608 of record NC_136065.1, on the reverse strand, counting down.
CTGCACTTACAATATCAGAGAATGGCTTAGATATTGCAGGGTCATTTCTGCCCATGCAGATCTGTCCACACATGGGATATAGTGCACCCTGGATTAGGGATGTAAGGCCTGCAGTAGGGGTGACTTACCTATACCTCGTGCAGTGTATGGGGCATGGCACACAGGAATTTGTGTCATATCTGCGTGCCATTTCTCATCAGAAGTCACGATCATAGACTCAATCATAGCATTTGTAGTTCTTGTAAATAATCACATAGTATATTTTTAGAAGGTGTGGCAGCTGGTTGTGCTGTACTCTTGCCACGCAGATCACTGATAATTTCTTGAGAAAGAGCAATGCATACACCCCAAGCAGCTACAACTAGTCGTCGGATGAGTATCAGCGAGCTAACCAATTCATAACTGAAGACATGCTTTACTTTTGACAACTTTTCACATGAGAGCGGTAGAGTACTCAGACACATAGCAGGTATAGTAGGTGCATGTTTCTCACTGCGCTCACATGTGCAAATGAAGACTACAACTCTTGAAAGGTACTGATCTACCAAACCATAGCTCCATAAACTTGGGGTCCTGCACAAATCTGGACTCAAGGTATTTCAACAGCTCCCACTGATTCATTGCCTCTCTCTGTATCTGTCTGTCTATGTATCTTTCTATCTACCGGAAAAAACAAAGGTTAAAGTATAAATGTCAGTTAAAACGTAACATTTAAACTAAAAAAAACACTGAAATTCACCAGTTATAGTTAACTTAAGAAGCTGTAACTCGCCCCGCCATGCACAATGTTGTCCTCAATGTCATTTCAGATGCCATCAGTGATGTTATTAATGATGTCATAGAACATTTCATGTGTGATGTAATATGTGAGGTCAGACATACACAGTGCATGGCGAGGGTATAAGTTATAGTTTCGTAAGATAAACTATTACTTTGAAATTTGAGTGGGATTTTGAGTTTAAAAGATAAGTTTTAACTGACGTTTTTCACCTAACTATAATGTCAGTTAAACTTGTGGTATTTCCAGTGAATTTCTAGGGTGTTTAATGTAAGGGATTATTTTTTTACCATAGCTTACTATACCAACCCAGCCACGTGCGTGATGTGGGGTTGGATGCAGTCTAGCACCCCGTGCGTGCCAGCCCCATGCACTGTGCACCCTGTTGCTGGCCAGCCCACATGATTGTTGCAATGTCCCAAGGTCCGCAATACTTCTTCTTTGCGGTACTGCAGTGATTCTGCATATTTTCACGGGGGCCATGCTGGGAGTATCATTAGTACTGTGAAAAAAAGAAAAAAAATAACATTTTTAATTATACCCCAGGGGAGGTGGGGGCTCCCTCAGGACCCTCCCACAAGGCAGAGCGGTTAAAGGTACACTTACCATGCCACCTTGTTCCTTCTTTTTTTTATGTCTTACTAGCTTACCCGTCGCGCGTTTCTGTGATCTCAGAAGAAAGGAAATTTAAGGAAACTTGTTATGATAACATTCAATTTACATTGTGTCATTTTTATTGAAACTTATTCATTTTAATATGGAAAACATTTCAAAGTGTTGTTTTAATTCTGTTTTTTTTATTCGAGTGCTTGTGGATACACGACATGGGGACCAAGTTCCTGTGTCATAAAATTGGCCACAACACTTTTTTTTGTGGTACTACGCAATACACGGTGTTACGGCATTGCTGTATATACATACATTTTGAGCCTTCACTTCTTAAAAATGAGTGAACTGATCTATATTTATTTTTAATAACATTTTATTGCTTTCAAGAAAATTTGCACACGTATAGCACATCCTTTGCAGTCCCATGCAGGGGACTCCCTGGAGCCAGTTACAATACTCCATTATATTCAGTCCCTACCCGCCCACTTCATTTGTTCCACCTTTCATAGTCCACCACCATTTCCCACAGATTCTGGAGTGGTTTTTTGGGCATCCGTGTGGGTTATAAATTAGGGTGTGCGTCATCTGGCACCTTCCAGTATTTTGCAATATCCCTTTTCGCCAGCAGAGTTCCCAGGCCGGCCAGAGTTCTGTCGTCCCTAGGGCCTCCCATATCGTCTAGGATACCAAGCAAGCCAATTTTGGAAGAGGCCTCCAATGTCTCACCTGACACTTCTGAGAGTAACGTATATATGTTCAGCCAATAACGTTGGATAATTGAACATCCCCACACCATATGGTAATGTCTCCCTTTTCTTTCTAGCATCTGGTAAAGGTGGGCTCTGGTATTTTCTGGGCTTTCCACAATCGATGGGGTGTGGAGTAAATGCAGTGAAGGAAGTTAAGTTGAGTGAAGCGCAGGCAGGCAAAATGGCTAGGTTGCGAGGCGTCATGCATGACTCCAGCATTCCACCTTCTACATGGGCCCCATCCATCCCTCTCAGAGGTCCTTGGCATGAAAGTAGACAGGTAGAGGATAAGATTACGAAGAGACTAAGAGGCTTTTGGAGGAAGAACTGTATTTGTGTGAAGATTAGGTTGTGGAAAAGAGCGAAATTGTGGTTTTGGACCCAGATTTTGACAGACTGGAGGTGGCAAGTTGTCAGAATACCTCTCCAGAGTGGGAATTGCTATCCCCAAAGGGTGTTGCCCTACCTCAGGTGACATGTTGTCACTCTGTGATCAGAAAGGCGGCAGAAATGTTAGTTGCCACTACCTTCGGCGGAGTTGAAGTCGAATTTATTGACTGAGGTGCTTCATTTGTCCACATCATCATCAGAGTCACTTTTATCATTTAATGAGGCTCTTACTAAACCTATCCTTGAAATTTGGCAAAAGCCTATCTCTTTGGCAGCAGTATCAAGGAAGGACCGTTGCCAGGAGTTACAAGCCGGCTCCATGAGATCCAGTATGTTTCTCCACACATCTCACACCTGAAACTTGGTAGTAAAGGCTCCTTGTTCTACCAAACTGTCCCCTGGTTCTTTTCCGACAGCAACGGCTGACCGAGTCTAAGTGGATGGAGCAGTCCACCAGGAAAGTCTTCTCCTCCTATAGTATGGCCCTTAAATCAATCAATGTTACATGTTTATTAGGGCGCTAAATTCATGCTTTAATGGAATACACAATGGAGGTAGTTCTGAAGTTGCCTCTGGATCTCCAAGGACATTTTTCGGAGGTTATGGTTGATATACAAGCAGTTGCTCACCAGGTAATGCCGTCAGGTCTGGACGCAGCTGAATCGGTGGCAAGGGCTAGGGGTTGCTCTGTTGCCACAAGGAGACATGCCTGGTTGAGTGGGGTCAGGCTTCTCGCAGCATGTACAGGCAACATTAGTGGAATTTCCTTTCGATGGCTTACTACTATTTGGTGCCAAAGCGGATTCTGCTCCGCAAAGATTTAAAGACAGTAAAGCAACTGTGAGGTCTGTAGGTCTTCGATCGCAACCTAAGGATTACAGACCGTTCCGGGTCTTCAGGCGCAACTTTTGCTTTTGAGAGAGAAACTTGCAATAACAGCAGGCCTTGAATCCCCTTCATGGAAGCTACAGAGGAAGGGGTAGAGGTCGTCCGCGTGGATCTGCCCATCAACCTGCCTCCTCCTCTTCTTTCTCTGCCAATGTTTCAGGAAAGCAGTTCTAGTTTCACCATCATAGAGGATGCTTGCCCAGTGGGAGGACGGATGGCCTATTTTCTGCCTCACTGGAGGTCTGTTACTATAGACCTCCGGGTTTTATACATTCTAGAGAATGGGTATGCCCTACCCTTCCAGAAGTATCCCTTTCCTACTCAACAAAGGCTTTGTTTAAACGCTGCGTCAGAAGGGTGCAATAGAATTGGTTCCTGAACAGGGATGTTATTCCCGATACTTTGATTCCCAAAAAGAACGGTCATTTACGGACAATCTTCGACCTCAGGATTTTGAACTTGTTCCTCAAGCGGGGAAAGTTCACAGGTGCTTCTTGCGCTGGAGAAGAAAGACTGGATGATTTTGATCGATTTGCAGGTTGCATACTTCATATCCCCATTCTGCCATTGCATCAGAAGTATTTCCGTTTTACAGTGGGGTCTCAGAATTATCAGTTTGCATTCCTTCCATTTGGTCTTACTTCTGCACCTCGAGTTTTCGCGCAGGTGATACCGGTGGTCTTAGCGCATCTCATACGGTCGGGGATACCAGTATTCCCTTATTTGGATGACTGGCTGATCAAAGCCAAGTCGCCATAGACGGGTTGTGCCATTTGCAGTTAACAACACAACTGTTCAGCTTGGGTTTTCCAATCAATGTGCCCAGGTCTCGCCTGGAGCGCTCTCAGCACACCCTGTTCCTATGGGGCAGTACTGGACTCAACAGTGAGCCATGCCTTCAGCCTCCTCAAAGGACTCAGGACATTCAGGCTATGATTCTGCTGTTTCAGAAAGGAGCTTTGGTTCTGATCCTGAAGGTCTTGCGCCTGCGAAAGGTTGGACTGAGCTACTTGCTGTTCTTCCCTGCTAAGCTCAAAGTAATGGTCAGAAACAAGAGCTACTTCTTCACTGAACTTGCGGACGCCTGGGGTTGGGTGGAACAATGTCATTATGAATTCTGTGCTCCACCATCACTGACATGCCGGCCGCACACAGCCCAGTTTCAACACCGTAGCAAGCGCAAAGCTCGAAATATGAGAAGTGCCAAAGTCCAGGGGGCTCCGACCCCAGAACAGGCGAAAGAGGAACAGATCCAAGCACTGTCAACCGCGATCACATTGTGGGTGGATTGAAGTTCTCTACCTCCTCAGACTCAGTAGGACTGTGCGCCCAACCATTCCACAAGCTGTATGTTGCCACAGACAGCGGATGGTTTGTTGTGAAAGGTCATGAGGAGCATAGGTATGATTCGCTTCAGGAGCTCATGACACACACGGTAGGAGCCTGGGGCAGGCGATGCAGAGACTGCCTACAAACACATTGCTCTTCTGATAATTACTGAGAAAAAATTAGCAGCCCAAAAAGACACCACTGCAGTCTGCCCAAATGGGGTGAGAATCTTTGACAGTCTGGTTGCCCCCTCGCCCTGCTCCTGGCTGATCACAGAGCTCACTTGCACGGTGTTGGGAGCACCCCATCTGTGGAAAAGTCTATTTGATGTTTGGGTGACCACAAATTCTGGGGCTGCCCTGGTAGGGGAGTTTAGTGTTCTGGTTCTACAGCCCAGAGTCATGTAGTGGGCTATTGTCTTATTCCACGCAATATGTACCCTCTTAGGCATGTGGGAGCAACTACGCAATCCACTTCTCTCTCTTGTGCCTGCCCTGTGATGGCAATAAAATAATGGCATGGGTTAACATATTAACGTGGAACATCCGCGGTATGTGCATGGCACACAAACATGCAATGTACCTATATATTAAAAGGAGGTGCACTCAGATTGCGCTGTTGCAGATGACTCACATTGCAGGGGGGAAGATACCCTGTTGCAAAAGCGCTAGCGGGGTCAATGTTACTGCATCATGTACTCTGGCTTCGCCGGGGGATACTGGTTTGAGTACGGCCACGGCCTGAAGTCCCTTTATGTTATACAACAGCAGAAAAAGCCCGAGAGGGCCATTACGGTTTAGTTGAGGGACAACTAGATGGTAGACCTGTCCTGTTGGGGAGCATATATGCTCCAAATGTAGTGCATGCAACCTTCTTATCCTGCTTGTCGGATGTGCTTACCCGATGGGCTCATATAGCATGGCTAACTGGAGGGGACTTTAACTGTGTAATAAATCCCCTGGCCCACCCACTATTGCCAACTTCCCCAGTAGTGACCGCTGCTGCCCACCTGTCTCAATGGCTCACCCACTGTTCCCGACTGGATTGCAGGCGCTCTCTCGGCCCAGAATCCAGAGAGTACTCCTATTACTCGTCCTCACAGGATTTGCATGTGAGGATAGAACCGAATACTCTGTCCCCCGGCCACGAGATTACTAGCTGTGGTGGCGTAATGCCTAGGAAAAACCTTTTCTGAGCCTTAATCCGTTATAGTTAGAGTGGGGAGCACCAAGGACACTCGTTCCCCACCTGGCAATTGCGTTCCACTATGCTAAATGACTAGGTATTCCGAGATGCAACCAGTGAGACGCTATAACATTATTATTTTTTTTTATTGCGGCATGGCCTCCTCCAAACTAATAGCCCTGGAGCACTAAAGGTAGTGCTCAGGGGTCATTGCATCTGTGCTGTGGTAGGGGTCAGGACAGATCCGCAGAAAGGCTTGTTGAGATAGGGTGAACTGACTGAGACGCTGAGGCATCATGCACAGCTAATAGAGAAGCTACGCTTCCTAGACTTTACAGCGTATCAAGCAAAGGTACATGCAGAAGTGGACAAGCTAGGCTGTCTTTTGGTATGGCTCCTGCACAGTGCTAAACCAACCACTATGATTCAGGCAACCATTTTGAAGAAGCCACGAACAAAGTGGATATACACCAAGCATCCACTACCCACTACCGATCCCTTTATGACCCTCCTTTCATGGTCAGCCAGCTATACAGCATTTACTCGACACAGTTACACTAACTTCCATCGACCCCTTGGACAGAGAGGGGCTTAATGCACCCAAAACACTGCAAGAAATCCGGGGGCTATATGATGTGCTGCCATGCATAAGACGCCAGGACTAGATGGGTTCCCAATTGAATTATATACGGCGTATGAGCATCTGTTGGCTCCCAATCTACTGGAGCTGTACCAAACAGCTCTAACAGAAGGCTGGTTCCCACCATTACTGGGGAATCTTTATTGGTATCTCTCCTAAAGCCTGAGAAGGATCCTTTGGAGCTATCCTTATACCGCCCATTATCTATGCTTAGTCGGATTATAAGATTTTGAGTAAAGTTATAGCGCGCCGACTATACGAGCATATGCCAAGGTTGGTACACCCTGACCAGAATGGTTTTGTGCCAGGAAAATCGACCACTCTCAATATCCTGCACCTGCATAGAGTGATGGAGCTCGCTCCGGTCCAGTGGCCCCATGCTGCATGCATGGTACTGGACTTGGAGAAAGCTTTTGATACAGTGGACTGGAATTATCTGTTCTCAATTCTAACCACGTTTGGCATCATGGATAGGCTGCACAGACTCCTTCAGCTGCTATAATCCGAGCCCACTGCCAGAGTGAAGATTGGGCAGTGCATTTCCCCACCATTTGAAGTGAGCAGAGGAATGTGGCAGGGCTCTCAGCGGTCCCCTCTACTCATCTCCCTGGCGTTAGAGCTCCTCTTGCAGAGACTCTGACAGAGGGGCCAGGCCTGGGGCATCCCACTGAATGGGAGAGACCCACGTGTCTTGCTGTATGTGGACGATGTGTTAATTTATATTTGTGACATCCAGGAGGGAGTAGCAGACATTCAGGACATCTTACAAGATTTCCAAGCTGCCTTATTTTTGGTAGTGAATTGGGCCAAATCCTGCTTGTTCCCATTGCATCCAAATTGTCCTCAACAGCAGCTAGTAGTAGACCTGCAACCTTTATGGTGGGAGATCTGCACATTTCGATATCTGGGTATACATATTTACCATGAGACGCAGGACTTAATAAACTGCAATCTCCCCAGTGCCATCCTATCTCTCCATTCTCCACTCACAGTAAGAAGGCAGAGTGTCCTTGTCAAAAATGGTGATGCTCCCCCACTTACTATACTTTTTTCACAGCCTTCTGGTACAAATCCATAGATCAACATTTCACACACTGTACTCAGCCCTGGGGAGCTTCATGTGGAACAAGGGGAGGTGTCTGGTTGCACTCCAAAAATTACAATTACCCATGGACAGTGGGGGCCTAGAAGCCCCAAACTTTGAGCACTATTACTTAGCGGCACAGCTACGATGGCCTTCGCTCTTGCTAGCAGGGCGCCTTACAGAGAAACTGGGACTCCTCATTTCCACACGCATGCTACATGTCAGGCAGACTTTTTCTCCCTCGTGCCCAGCCTCCGTGTGATTCTAACAGACTGCTATTGGTAGTCTGTGACAGGTTTCATCGTAGCATGCTACTCGTACCACAAATCCCCCATTATTCTTCTGATACGCCAATTGTCTCCACCACCTTATTTGGCAACATGATAGGGAGGAAAGGCATGTTGACATGGGAAGCCACAGGAGTAGATACGTTGGTGGCCCTGTATCAGGATTGTGTACTTCAGCGCTTTGACAGACTGCAGGAGGAAAATGACCTCCCGGCGGGTCACTTCCTGGCCCATGGTTGTCTATTAGATGAATTACACCGACTATGGCACATCACTGACACAGACCCGGAACAGCACCCACTGATACATGCACTCCACATCGTGGGCGGTGGTTGCTGACTTATCACTTGGTTTATCTGTGCCATGGCATGCATCATGCATGACTCATTGTCGGCAACTCGCAGAGGCTGGAAGGGTGACACAGGCAGGGCGCTAATGGAGAAAAATGAGAGGGCACTTATATACCCTAGTCAACGGACGCATAACACTAAGTTTCAGTACATACAGCATAACGTCCTACACAGCTTATCTCACGCCATAAACTCTCCGCCAGATGACTGGGTTTCCTGCTGATTGTCCGGGGTGCCATCAAGTGGGGGCGGAAATGGCACATATGTTCTGGAGCTGTCCAGAGGCTGTAGCATTATAGGTGAAAGTCTCAAATGCATAGACAGAGGTGACCGGCAGCACAAACGTCTGCCCGATAGAGGGTTCATTATTGGGGCTATTTAAGGGGTCGTTAACTGTAAAAGCCACAAATTGCTTCATTGACTTGGCACTGCTCATGGTCCGTAGGCTCATTGCCATTCACTGGAAAGCTTAGATATTACTAGATGTGACCCACTGGTGTGCAGCGACACTAAAGCTGGAAAGGACAGATGCGGTGGCATTGAGGCGAGAGGAGGCCCGTGGTTTACTCAAGATCCCCATTGTAGCAGACTGGTAGGAGCTGTTACAAACTTACAAAGAAGTGCTGAATAGCTAAGCCCCACTCAGACCCGCACCTGGTCTCGGCCTCAGGGTGCCCTTAACGAACCCCCCCCCCATCTTTTTTTCCCTATCCACCTCTTCTTTTCCCACTCCTCCTTCCCTCTTGCGATTTCCTCCCACCATCCCCTGACTTCCACCCCATCCATGCACTACCCTGAGAGTATTTTTCACCCCCTCATATGTCTATGCACATGCTGTTTATCGTTTTGTAGATCCTAATACAGAATTGTTTCTCTCGCATTGTACGTTGTAACATTATAGAGTGACATAGAAATATCAGGAGTAGATGGAAAGCATGCCAAACATTCTGAGAAGCTAAAACTGTGATATCACTGCATGACCTGTTTGTATCTACCTTTTAAAATGTTCAGATAAAAATAAGACTGTCAGTAATATGGCACCACAGCGCAAGTTTAAGATATGATAGAGTACCTCGCCTCCGTTAACTACATAAAGATACTGATGTGATAGCCATTTATATGACATAATGTTGAAACTCAATAAAATTGGTTCAACAAAAAAAATTTCATCATTTCGCTATGCAGCAAGAATCCTTTTCTGGGTTCACATGCTGTACATTGTTTCTGTAGCGGTGTCTCTTCACTTGGGGAGGTTGAGTTGAAATAGGCTTCAGTTTGCAAATAGGTTTTTAGTACTCTCGGTTCCACCAGTGCTTCCTTGTTTATCTGAAAGACCATGCAGTAGTGTCTTGTGAAGGTGTGTATGGTTGACCATATTGCTTCCAGGCAGATGTCACTGATGGGCATGTTTGCCAGGAAGGCTAGAGTTTTTGGCTCTTGAAAGAAGGCCAGTAGCCGATTGGTTCAGTTGACATGAATCTTAAATGCTACAGTGGGTAGGAATTTGGTATTTGTTCTCAACACCACCTTTTTCCTTATGAATTTTATAGGTAGGGTTTTAAGGTGGTGAGTGCTTGTAGTTGGCTGACTCTGTGCAGCGACGCAATGGCTAATAGGCAGGCTGTCTCTAGAATTAGATTCTTAAGATCCACCTTCTACATGGGCTCAAAGGGTTCTGTTGTGTGCGTATAGTGTTCAAGTTGGACTTTGGTGTTTGTGCCACTCATGGTGAAGTTTACTGTCTTTGGCCCCTCCAGGAATCTCTTTACCACTGGTAAGGTGCAGTAACATACCTGTGATCCTCAGATGAAATTCACGATTGCGGCCAGGTGAATTTTCAGTAAAGTGTAGGTTAATCCATTGTCTATTAGGTGGATGAGGTACCTTAGTACAGTGTTGTCCTCTGTTCTGGTTTGTAACATGCTGTGATTCGTGCACCCGTGCATGTATCTGTTCCATCTCACAGTGCAGCGCCTTCTTGTACCTGGTCTTCTAGCCTCTTAGGAGTTCAATTGTTCTAGAAGGTATCTGAAGATAACTGACATCTAGGTTTTCAAGTGCCAGGCTACTACGTCGAGTGTGACTGGTTGTGGGTGACATATTACACCCCCCTTCATTGTTAGCAGATCTTGTGTGCTTTTCAGGGGTGTGTTCTCACTAAATGAGATCTCCACTAATTCTGAGTGCCATGTCTGCCTGGCCATCTGTAGGTGATGAGGATGAGTAACATGTTTGATTGACTGAATTTGTCTAGCACCCTTGGGATCAGGAGACTCTGTGGAAGGGTGTCATCAAATGCCCCTGACCAGTCAATTGACAGGGCATTCCCCCTGGATAGGGGTACGGGTCGACGCATTCTTGGCATTTTACATTTTCTGGACTTGCAAAGAAGTCTATGCTAGGTGTGCCCCATTTCCTAAAAATACCATCCAGCACTTCCTATTCTAGCTCCCACTCGTGGGAAGTGTTTGCTTGCCTGCGTAGTTTCCCAGGTGTCAACTTTTTGTACACCTGGGAAGTGTATTGCTACCAAGGTTGTGCCCACCACCATACTTATTATATACACACACACACACCACATGTAGCCTAACAACCACCAGTGTAACACCTTTACCTTTTAATCTGCCAAAAACCTGTTAATATGATGTTATGGTTAGGTTTGGTCATAAAACATTCATGTATGTTCTAAAGAGCCGTTCAAATTGCATTTGACGTGTAGGATATGGCTTTCATGACTGAAGCTTGAGTTATGAATTGTAGGGCTAACCATTCCTGATGAATTTCAGGAATTTTTCAGTTTAAAGTTGTAGCCATAACTGTGCTGAATTTTTGAGGTTTTTTTTTTGTAAGCCTATGTTAAGGTGTTATAACCAAAGTTAACCATAACTTCATAAAACTGTTTGTTTCTCTCAATATATCCACAATGCTTTTCCTCCGTACCGCGAAGCACAGTTAGTGGTGCCAAGCCTCTTAGGTGATCCACACCCGTAATTTCAACACAGCAATAGAAGGCAGCACTCCAGGATCTAATCTGTTCCAATTCATATTATTCACTGCAACAACAAACAAATGGTGCGTTTCGACTGATTGCATTCTAAACTAACCATTTGTTTGTTGCTAAGAATAAAATGGATTGGAGCTGATTACATCCTGGGGGTGCCGCATTCTATTGATGTAATATATATATATATATATATATATATATATATATATATATATATATATATATATATATATATTCACTGAAAAAACCATAGGTTATAGACCATATATAGTTAGGAATTAGCATTTACAAAACCTTGAAAATTCACTGAAAAAACCATAGGTTATAGACCATATATAGTTAGGAATTAGCATTTAAAAAACCTTATTTTACTCACACAAAACCATTGAAATTCCATATATAGTTAGTTGCACTAACTATATATCGCGCACCCGCAATCCACTGCTGATCATGTCACATATTACATCATTCATGACATGGTCAGTGACATCACTGATGACATCACTGATGACATCTCAAATGACATCACTGATGACATCACTGATGACATCTCATTTGACATCATTCTAGTATATATAGTAAGTACATATGTAAAACACAGTACATGTGAGAGTTGGCATATATAAATAACTGTGCATGAGAGCCACTGAATGAGTGAGTGGTTGTATCGATCATTGTGAACTTGTATCAGGGATTGTATAAGAGAGTAAATATGTGTTAGTATATGTTTCAATAAGTAAGGTGTGTTTAACTGTATAGTTGAAGAAATGGAGGTGAGATTGTTTCTTTGCATGACTGACTGGGTGTGTGAGTAACTCCATGGATGAGTGGCAGTGTGTGAGTGTCTGTATACACTGAGTGTATCTAAGGTTATATTAGAGTCTGAAGAGGTTTATCGTATTAGCACAAGAATGATGTCAAATGAGATGTCATCAGTGATGTCATCAGTGATGTCATTTGAGATGTCATCAGTGATGTCATCAGTGATGTCACTGACCATGTCATGAATGATGTAATATGTGACATGATCAGCAGTGGATTGCGGGTGCGCGATATATAGTTAGTGCAACTAACTATATATGGAATTTCAATGGTTTTGTGTGAGTAAAATAAGGTTTTTTAAATGCTAATTCCTAACTATATATGGTCTATAACCTATGGTTTTTTCAGTGAATTTTCAAGGTTTTGTAAATGCTAATTCCTAACTATATATGGTCTATAACCTATGGTTTTTTCAGTGAATTTCAATGGTTTTTTAATAGCAAATATCATAAGCTGTCGAATGTCAAGTACGTGGTAAGTGAAAACATTTTCGTGTTTATGCACACTGATCTGCTTTGAATGGTGCCCCCCCCCCTCATTTCTATTAGGAGTACTCTCTCTTTGCAGATAGTGAAAGGTAGTTAACGCAGGCCTTTGCCCCCGTTGTAATCCGTCGTGCCTGCTTCTCTCTCCATTTGATTGATTGTTATCCAAGTATTTACTGTTTACGAATTAGTTCTCTTTGGTTCATTCTCTATTTACAAACAAACACAGAGTCGCAATACTCTGTTTAGTCTTTGCAGATAACGAAAAATCGTGTAAAAAAAAAGAAAAGGAATCGAGCAAAATCAGTAGGCCACTAATGGGATCTCTTTTTGACCTCGCTAAAATAGAAACATTAGGAACAACCCCTCATGACAAATACAAAACTAGTGAGATGAACTGAACTCCACACAATGATGGCTGCAAAACAGCTCGGCTCCGCCACCCACCCCGCCCAAAATAACGATAAAGAGCGGCTGCCATGATTGGTTGCGGAATGGCCACAACGGAGCTACGAAATGGTGCTGCTCTCATGCTAACCCCAGCTTCAGTCTGAAACATCCAGAAACACTGTAGACTACCAATTTGATCAGTTCCGGTAGCGCCCCAATGTAACCCGGTAGAGAAGAACTAGCCCTCCCCTCTTTGACTGATGGTTCTTGTTGCCTGTCCTTTCTGTTGTCATTTAACAGAACTATTTAGCCTGCTGAAAGGGGTTGTGTTTCGACCGCTGGTTGGTGGAGACATTTTGACTATATTCTGGACCTGCGTTGTCGCGTAATGCGTCATATGACGCGCCGCGTTAGCGCATCCGGAAGTCATCCGGGGCGCGCAGCGCGTAACGTAAGCATAACAAGTCATGTGACTTGTTAATAAAACTTTTCATTGGTTCATTTTACTTTTCTTATTCTAATGATGAAAGCCTTGGTCATATCACCTAAAAATTACGCTTTTAATTACTTCCGAACATTATTTTCTCTTAAATATATGTTATAATGTTCCAAGCTAATGTACTTTCCCGGAAATTTTACAACTGTCCTGCAAGTAAAATATATTATTTTTTCGAGAAAAAGAGCGTTTCTTCGTCCCATGACGGAGCCGTTGAGCAAAAGAGGGTCGACCTGCTGTCTTAGTCGCCGATACGCCTGAATATGAGATTCTTATCGATCACTTTATGTTGCAGGAATAGAAAACACAACAGCCCTTGACCATTTATCTTTACTGCGTTCCTTCGTATTATACCTTTTACCCTTCATGTAATTGGTCTGCTTTATTTCACTTGCCTTTTAATGATTCTAAAACAGTGACTATTATTAAAAACTTTACCAATGTATACACTACTACCATGTTTTCTTTTAAAAACCTTTATTGTGAAAATTTCATTATACAAATACGAGCCTATAACCACGTGGGCCTGCCACGGAGCAAACTGTAATCGTATATGATGAATAGACATTTACACTGTAGAGGAACGTAACGGGCGGGCCATTAGGTTGCAAAAACTAAGGTGTCTAACAGTTACGGAATCGGTGGACGTACATTTTATAATTAAAATACGACAGAGCCAGTTACAATAAAATTATCTAGATATACATTTGCGGGCAAGTACCATGCGTGACGTTAATTCGAACTTTCAATAGTACAGTAATCAATAACACATCAGAACTTAATATCAATAGGGATGTCGAAATACTCAATCAATTCTCGTCCCCGCCCGCCATGTGCTTCAAAACTGCATACGTATCTCGTGATTTCAAGGTTCTGCAACCAGTACACAACAAGGAGTTACGAGTCCCATTTATTCCGGCGCCATTTTGGGCGAGGACGGGCAGGTCCAGGATATAGTCAAAATGTCTCTACCAACCATCGACTATGATGATGTTCATATGCTGTATTTATTAGAGTAACACTCATCTGCCCACATGAAATTAATTTACCACAATCTAAACATGTCATTTTAATCTTTCCAAAGTTCTTCTAAATATTTGGGACCGTTTCCCTTGCCTCTGAAGCTCTCAGTGCCACTTCTTTGATGAATGTACTAGCAGGTCAGGGGTTCTCCTCCAAATCTCTCTTTTATGCAGCACTATAATTAATTGGTGCCACCTCTCCATATGACGATGCATGGTATAGTTACCACAACTATATATTTTTTCGGTTCCTCTGGAGAGTTCATCGTGGCAGATGAAGCGTGTAACATACCGGGCATTTACCTTTTTTTGCATGTACAGGAAAGGAAAAAAAAATCGAGCGTTCGAGTTCTTAGGTGTCCCAGGGCCATTTTAGTGGACCAGGCCCAAATCCAAAGAACAGCTATCTCACAGGCTAATGGGGCGACCCACGCCGAGTTTCAGCATTGTAGGATGACCACACAAGTACAGCAACTTGCTAGACATCACCTCGGTGCCATCCGGATCTCGGCGCCCCACTGCAGATGAAGTGCCTCTCAACTATGAAACCACCACGGTGACATCCGGATCTTGGCGCGTTGTGCTGCCTTCGGCCTATTCGCACATCGGTCCGCTACTGACGCCATCTCACAGGCTAATGGGGTGACCCACGCAGAGTTTCAGCATTGTAGGATGACCACACCAACAACTATATATTTTTTCGGTTCCTCTGGAGAGTTCATCGTGGCAGATGAAGCGTGTAACATACCGGGCATTTACCTTTTTTTGCATGTACAGGAAAGGAAAAAAAAATCGAGCGTTCGAGTTCTTAGGTGTCCCAGGGCCATTTTAGTGGACCAGGCCCAAATCCAAAGAACAGCTATCTCACAGGCTAATGGGGCGACCCACGCCGAGTTTCAGCATTGTAGGATGACCACACAAGTACAGCAACTTGCTAGACATCACCTCGGTGCCATCCGGATCTCGGCGCCCCACTGCAGATGAAGTGCCTCTCAACTATGAAACCACCACGGTGACATCCGGATCTTGGCGCGTTGTGCTGCCTTCGGCCTATTCGCACATCGGTCCGCTACTGACGCCATCTCACAGGCTAATGGGGTGATCCACGCCGAGTTTCAGCATTGTAGGATGACCACACCAACTTGCTAGACATCACCTCGGTGCCATCCGAATCTTGGCATCTCAACGCCTAGTGGTATCTTCCATACAGAAAATATTGTTACGCTGCCTTTGGCCCCATTCGCACATCAGTCCGCAACTTAGACATCACCTCGATGCCATCCGGATCTTGGCATCTCAGCGCCTTGTGGTGTCAGTCAGAAAATATTGTTGCGCTGCCTTTGGCCCCATTCGCACATCAGTCCGCTACTGACACCATCTCACAGGCCAATAGGGCGCCCCACGCCGACTTTTACCATTGTACGATGGCCACACCAGTGGCACAACTTCCTAGACATCACCTCGGTGCCATCCGAATCTTGGCATCTCAACGCCTAGTGGTATCTTCCATACAGAAAATCTTGTTACGCTACCTTTGGCCCCATTCGCACATCGGTCCGCAACTTAGACATCACCTCGGTGCCATCCGGATCTTGGCATCTCAGCGCCTTGTGGTGTATTCTCTTCAGAAAATATTGTTGAGCTGCCTTTGGCCCCATTCGCACATCCGTCCGCAACTTACACATCACCTCGGTGCCATCCGGATCTTGGCATCTCAGCGCCTTGTGGTGTCTTCTACTCCGAAAATATAGTAGAAAATATTGTTGCGCTGCCTTTGGCCCCATTCACACATCAGTCCGCTACTGACACCATCTCACAGGCCAACAGGGCGCCCCACGCCGACTTTTACCATTGTACGATGGCCACACCAGTGCCACAACTTGCTAGACACCACCTCGGTGCCATCCGGATCTTGGCATCTCAGCGCCTTGTGGTGTCTTCAAATCAGAAAATATTGTTGCGCTGCCTTTGGCCCCATTCGCACATCGGTCCGCTACTGACGCCATCTCACAGGCCAACGGGGCGCCCCACGCCGACTTTCAACATTGTAGGATGGCCACAGAAGTGCGACAACTTACTAGACACCACCTCGGTGCCATCCGGATCTTGGCGCGTTGTGCTGCCTTCGACCTATTCGCACATCGGTCCGCTACTGACGCAAACTCACAGGCCAACGGGGCGCCCCACGCCGACTTTCAGCATTGTAGGATGGCCACACCAGTGCGGCAACTTACTAGACACCACCTCGGTGCCATCCGGATCTTGGCGCGTTGTGCTGCCTTCGGCCTATTCGCACATCGGTCCGCTACTGACGCAAACTCACAGGCCAACGGGGCGCCCCACGCCGACTTTCAGCATTGTTGGATGGCCACACCAGTGCGACAACTTACTAGACACCACCTCGGTGCCATCCGGATCTTGGCGCGTTGTGCTGCCTTCGGCCTATTCGCACATCGGTCCGCTACTGACGCAAACTCACAGGCCAACGGGGCGCCCCACGCCGACTTTCAGCATTGTAGGATGGCCACACCAGTGCTGCAACTTGCTGGACACCACCTCGGTGCCATCCAGATCTTGGCGCGTTGTGTTGCCTTCGGCCTATTCGCACATCGGTCCGCTACTGACGCCGCCTCACGTGCCAACGTATTTTCTCCTAATTTTACACCCTATGCCGCATAACAGGTCATGTGACTTGTTTATAAAACTTTTCATTGGTTCATTTTACTTTTGGTTTCCTAATGATGGAAGGCTTGATCATGTGACCTAAAAACAACACTTTTCATAGGATGAAAACTTTTTTTTTTCCCCAAACGATGAAAGCCCCACCTTGTTTCTGGATGTTTCAGACTGAAGCTGGCGTCAGCATGAAAGCACCACCATCTCGTAGCTCAGTCGTGGTCATTCCGCGAGCAATCATGGCAGCCGCTCCCCACCAGAAGCCTGCAGGAGTCGGAGCCCCCAAAACTTTTGATGAATTCTCAAGGCGGAGGGGACGCTTTCGAGAATGAGGTCCAAGACCTAGCAGACAAGCGTCCGATTTCCAAGGTGTCCCAGGGCCATTTCAGTGGACCAGGCCCAAAAAGGAAACAGCCTGCCGCCATTTTGAGAGTCCTGTGACAGCCGCCTATCGCTGCACCGCAAGAGTGGGCGCAACTCAGCTGAATTGCGGCTTTTGACACAGTGGACCAAAAACGGACGGAATGGCAACTGAAACGGTAAAGGGGCGCCCCACTACAACAGATGACACTCCACCTGGAGAGGCCCGTTCACGCCGCCTCCCCCGGGGCGCTCCACGCCGTTATTCGGAGCAGCATTGTAGGATACCAAAACCAGTGCGGCAACTTACTGGACATCACCTTGGTGCCATCGTTCTGCTGCCTTGGAACTATTCGCGCAACAGTTTGCTACTGATGACCCACCCCCCGCGACGCCCCATGCCGTTATTTGCTGGGTGGCAACTTACTAGACATCACTTTCGTGTCATCTAGATTTCGGCGCGTTCTGCTGCCTTGGAACTATTCGCACAACAGTTTGCTACTGATGACCCACCCCCCGCGACGCCCCACGCCGGAAATCTGGACGTTGTGCTGCGTTGGGACTATTCGCACAGCCGACCGCTACTTCGTTGTTTTTCCCTAAAAATGTTTATATGTTATTACTATTTTTGTTTTCTTGTATATATTTATAAATTATTAAAGTTTTATAATCTTACTACTTTGTCGGAGTGCTATATATTTTTAATGTGACACATAATTGTAAAAACTTTGATGTACAAACAGTCATCCCTGGAATCTTCCGCTTCAGGCTCTGATCTACTATAACTCCTTTGAAGAGGGGTGATTCTTTACAGCTGTGGCCATAAACTACATCTGCAGGGCTAGCTGATACCCTAGGACCAGCCTGGACAATCGGACACAGAGGAAAAGGAGTGTCAGAGGGTGCGGTAGTGAATAGGGCGAAAGGGAGGTGTCGGGCGGGCACAGGGTGTGATTCTCAGGGAACAGCAGCGCAGATGGGGGAGGTTTATTACCCATGCATAAGACAGAGAGCGGGGGTGACCACTGCCTGGGGGAGATGTTTGCGAGGGTGGGGAGCCATGCTAAGGATCGACAGCGTGCACAGAGTGGGTCTGGTCAAGGCATCTAAAATGGCTGCCGTGCACGACAAAAGTGTGGCATTTGAAAAAAGACAAGATGGCGCAGACAATGTTTTTCAACACTTCCTGATTTCCTTCGAATCGAACGTTAACAGACGTTGGGGCATATTACCAAAGTTAAGCGATATTTATCCCTAACGATGCTTAGCAACGATTTTTTTACCGTCAGAAATTATCGCAGATAAACCTTGCTATTATCAAGGTTTATCGGAAATACGATAAAAAACGACCGCAATGCATTAATATCGCTGAAAACTCAGCGATATTCATGCATTACCGAGCTAATGCTCTTAGCCATGTTATCCACCTCCCATTGGATAACATGGCTAAGAACTGCTCAGGGCAGGTGGTAGCTTTTAGAGATATTCGCTCTTATCTCGAATATTTCCAAAAGTTGATAATAGGAGATAGCGATGTTAGCGACTGTTTCCAGTCGCTAACATCTTGGCATGCCCACTTTGCATGTCATTAGTGATAAATATCACTCACATGCAAAGTGGGGCCCAAGATGGTCGCTATCTTCTACTAGCCGTCGCTAACTGGTGTTAGCAACAGCTAGGTAATACACATATAATTTTATCTCCGCGAAGCGGAGCGCTGTTACAGATGTATATCTTGTTTCTGAACGTTAATTTCTCAAAATGCACTGAAGCACATATATTGAGACCTAGCAAAGGCACATCGGGCTACCAGTCCCTACAATTTTGCCAAGTTTCGTGCAAATCCATTCAGCTGTTCGATCCTACCGAGAGACAAGATGGCGGCCGCTACGGACTGTTTGGAATGTTTACAGACACCGGAGAGCCAATCAGCTTCGCTTCGCAAAGCTCCGTAACGCGAAAAGTACGCGAAGCGGTGCGCTGTTACAGATATATACCTTTTTTTGAACGTTAATTTCTCAAAATCCACTGGAGCACATATATTGAGATCTAGCAAAGGCACATCGGGCTACCAGTCCCTACAATTTTGCCAAGTTTCGTGCAAATCCATTCAGCTGTTCGATTATTATTATTTTTATTTTTTTTTGCCCCGCGGGGCCCTTTTAAAACCTCCACATCAAACCTAGGGGGTGAGCGACAATGTACTATGCCCCCTTATGGTCATTTGCCCCTTCGCTTTGGCCTCCTCTTGTCTCTCGATCCTACCGAGAGACAAGATGGCGGCCGCTACGGACTGTTTGGAATGTTGACAGACGCCGGAGAACCAATCAGCTTCGCTTCACAAAGCTCCGTTGCGCGAAAAGTTCGCGAACCAGAGCGCTGCCCGGTCCGCTGTTACAGATATATATCTTTTTTTAAACGTTAATTTCTCAAAATCCACTGGAGCACATATATTGAGACCTACAAAAGGCACATCGGGCTACCAGTCCCTACAATTTTGCCAAGTTTCGTGCAAATCCATTCAGCCGTTCGGGCTAAAAGTGAGGCCAACCGCCCTATGGAAATTAACATGGGAAAAACGCGTTTTGGGACCCCCCTTTTTTCTCGGCCCCCCCTTGACGAACCCCCCCCCAAATTTTCAAGGGCTGCTCAGAAACAAAATGTGCCATTTTCCTGAAAATTTCAGCCAATTCCGTCCACAAACGCCAAAGTTATTAGACATAGAATTTTCAAAAAACCCATAGAGAAAAAATCCTAACTATATATACCTACTGGCGACCGCCAGTAGGTAATATATATATATATATATATATACTGTATTACTCAGTGTTCCTTATTATTTTAGGTGAACACGTTAGTTTATTCTTACCGGTTTCTTAATGTCAAATGCATGGTTTAAGATTACCTAGATCCTAGTTTTTTACAGTTTTTAAACAGGATTTTACTCAGTCCTATTTTAGCCATGTGGTTGTCTATGGATGTGTATTCACGGGTTTTATCAGTAATGTTGTGGAATATTTATATTTTAAACATATGTATTTATTTATATATTTTATACTTATTCTAAGTTGCTGCTAATTGTGATAATTTTATCCAAACCTGTGATTCTTTGACTTACTGAATTGATTCAATCAGTACTCAATTGTCTGCAAAAATGTTGCGCAATGTGAGATCAAGATAGTATGTCTTCTATGTTTACAATTTTGGCATGTTGCACTTCAAAAGGAGTATTCCGCCCCTTGTACGTTGTCATGTGATCAAGGCCTCTTCAGGCTGAAACGCGTTATGGCGGTATGGTGTAGAACACAATCAATTTATACGCCCCAGTTTTGGGTTCGCCTCGTCTTTTTGATGCTGAATTTGCTGCAAGACGTCCTTCTGCCACATTTATATATATATATATATATATATATATATATATATATGTATATATATGTATATATATATATGTATATATATATATGTATATGTATGTATGTATGTGTATGTATATGTGTGTATGTATGTATATGTATGTATGTATATGTATGTATATATGCATGTATGTATATATATATGTATGTATATGTATGTATGCATGTATATGTATGTATATGTATATACGAGTACAACAAATCGTCCTTGAGGGGGGGACAGCTTACAGCTGGTGCAGTCGGCGAGAAAAGGACCTTTTCCTCGCAAAAATTACTCAATGCAATTTTTGAAAAATACGCCGCACTCCTTTTGGAAATGATAAACTTGTTTTTTAATGATGACTTATTTCTCTCCTCCTACGTGTTTATTTCTAGCATAGGAATTGCACAGTGCCTTCCTTGCTGAGCTAGAAAAGTGAGAAAGCCTTTTTCATTTTATGCAGGAAAGCCTTTAAGCATAGGATTAGCTAATGCCATCCACATGAGCTGAAAAATTATAAAAACCTTTTACCATTCCAGGCACAGTATTACAGTTTTGGATTGGTAAAATATAATCTAAGCCAACCTGGAATGAATAAAAGCAACCCCTGACACATGTTTAACTATTATTAGAGGTTGTCAGTGCAATAGAAGGCGGCAGGCACTCCAGGACGTAATCAGTTCCAATTCACTTTATTCAGATAAACAACAAAGAAATGGCTTGTTTTGACCACCAAGCAAAACTTCAGTCAAACACATAATTTGTTTTGTTTTTGTTTAGAATATAATGAATTTGAACTGATTACATCCAGAAGTGCTGCCTTCTATTGTACTGGCAGTCGCCAGTTATAGTTAGGACCTAGTTTCCATATGTAAAGCATTTTTTCACTTGCCTATAATTTTGGTGTCGTTTTTCAGGTTTTGTGTCATGAAAAGTTTGGGGGTGATTCATGCAGTGGGGACCGAGAAATAGGGGCACAAAATAAGGGTGCATGTATAATGCTAATTCCCATATGGACTCCAGGAGGTGGTTATATTTAGGACGTAGTTTCCATAGGGAAAACATATTTTAACTTGCCTATATCATGACCGCGGTTGATGAATATTCGCAAATTTTCCCCCCAAAAATTGGCGCTTACTTCGGTTGCTGTCTGGAAAATTTCAGGGTGATCCATCAAGCGGGGGCCAAGAAAAAGGGGTGGTGGTTCCCCAAAGCACATTTTCCAAATATTAATTCCTACAGAGATTTTGAAGACTACAGCCCGAAACGCTCAACGGAATTACACCAAATTTGTCAAAACGCTAGCTCTTGGTCCAGAAAGCATACAAATCCATTCAGTAGTTGTAGAGATATTAAGCAAAAAACAAATTTGTATATCTAGGGCCGCAGATACAACCGTTTCCGTGCTGTAATCTGATTGACTGCCACCACTTCAACCAGGAAGTTTTGGTTAATCTTGGGACTCTGGCCAGCCGAGTCCCACAAAACATTTTAAAAATAAAGAAAAGGTGGCAGGATAGGAATGAGCCCTAGGTGTGATGGCGTGGGACACCGCTGGGGGTTAAAAACATTCATTTATTTTACAATTTTGCTGTAAAATCAAGGGTGGATCTGCGAATTTGCTGCAAAATTGGGGGGAAAAAGGTTGGTGTGTGGCACTTGTTGAAACTAAAGCACCTGGGTGGGCCAGGTCCCAAGGGCATATTTAACAACAAAAAAGGGTGGGTGTCCCCCTTACTAAGGCTAATTTGAGCCCCAGGGACCTTCCCCATTTAATTATGGCCTTGCATAAAAACAACCAGAAAAGGCAAAATGGAGAGCAGAAAAAGAAGTAGGAAAGGCAACACGGTGGTCAGAAAAACAAGCCTGAAAGGCAAAACTGGCGGTATAAAAATGAGCAGAAAAGGCAAACCAGAGAGCAGAAAAACTAGCAGGAAAGGCAAAACACAGGGCAGAAAAACGAGCAGGAAATACAAAACGGGGGGCAGCAAAGGCAAAAAAGAGCAGAAGAGGGCAAAACAGAGGGCACTCAGACACTGACAAACCCACCCACAGACTTGTACTCCCTCACATACCCACTGAGACACTTGTGCACTCACTCACAGAACCACTCAGGCAATTATGTATCCATTGACAGACTCACTTACACTCACAGACCCACTCAGCGACTTACGTACTCCCTCAAAAACCCACTGAAAGACTCGTGTACTCACTCACAGACCCACTCAGGCAATTATGTAGCCTTTTGACAGACCCACTCACACACCCACAGACCCACTCAGTGACTCATGTACTGCATTTGGATTTTTCCTGTGAGTTTCTAGGATTTTTTAACATAAAGTAGTATTTTATTACCATACGCAACTATGCCAGTTCACCCCAGCGTACAGCTTTTGACCGTGCATGGCCCGGGATTGGCTGCCAGGCCCTGCATGTGACCCTGCACCCAACCGCCCTGTGGGCAGCCACCACTGCACCTAGTCCCAGTGCTTTGTAATGGCATCCGCAACATTTCTCTTCATGTTGCGGCCAATCAATCAGAGCGTGAGATCCCAATGGACGCTCATCAGTTTCTCGCTCCTGCTGGAGTGAGGTACCCAACAGGGGGGGGACACCTTGGCCAATCAGATTGCTTACTTATTTGAAGTTGCATTTTTGGGGTAGTCCTGCCAGAGTCCTCCTCAGCCAACTATCCAGATATCTATACAGTTTAAACCTTAGAAAAATTAACTACTGAACAGATTTACAGCAAATAACAACAAGCATTTACAATGCAATGGTTTTGCCTTTGTTAAAGTTAGAGCTATTGGCATTGCTCTTGACATAATTTTTATTTATGTTTCTTTTAACATAAATAAATGGCATTGTCATTTACAATGCCGCTAGCTTTATCTCTCGCAAATGACACACACAAACACCCACAGAGAGCCCCCCAAACACAAAGAGCCCCCCCACACACACACCCACACAGAGCCCCCCACACACACAGCCACACAGAGCCCCCCACACACACAGCCACACAGAGCCCCCCACACTTATGTTTTTGCTTCTCGCATTGAGCGAAAGCAGTGGGGCAACGATCCTCCGCCATAGCGGAGGAGCCGCCCCTGCTGTTATGAAATGAATAGTCTGATCCCCTAAAGTAGTCTGAGTTGGTATCATGCATTTATGGCAATAGTGGAGACATGGCTATGCAGTTTGACTGGTTATTATGTAACAGTCCGACTGACGTTGCGTTCTCCTCCATAGCTGGTTTGCAACCAGCGGAAAAGAAGAGTCATTCAACGCTTGCAAGGGTAGTTTAGATTTTATGGGGGAGAATTAGTAGGAATTAATTCATCTGGACAGATTTAATAGTTCATACAAAAAAGTTCTGATGGGACTATACATTTTATGTCGTGAAGAATGTGTTACAAAAATAAAACTCCACAGCCTATTTTCAAAGGATCTGCCTTCTGATGCTATTGTGACTAAAATAGTGTTTCTCCCTTCAGCTAAGGGTGCGTCTAATGCCTATAGTATATATATGACGCTGCAAGACCCTAAGCAGATTGTGCAGATACAAAGGAGCCAAAATAAAATATTCGCTAGCAGTCCGGGGCGGGTGGGAGACGGTGAAACCACGTGAAACTCCCTTGGTTATGTTTTCTCACACACAGCTAATATCCCAGCGCAGTCACTGAAATGGCGACGGTAATGCGAGTGGAAAGGCACAAACGCGCGCCCAAGGCCTTTGCAGCTCCTGATATAAATGTTGTTAGCGTCGGGAAATGTGAGCCTTATGCCGCTGCCAAAGCCACAGGGCGACAATGCCGCGTCATCCCAAAAATTACCGCCCTTAGCGCATCAGCAATTGACACCTTCTCCAGGGAGACAGAAAAATACTGCATAAACCTGTCATGTGTCAAAAGAGCCTTTTCAAATTGTGTTAGTCACCGCTCCCACGGTATACCTGGCATTCCAGACCTCTTTCTATAGCCTGCCCACCATCCTCTATTAAAAGAACGTGACGGGCTCTGAGATAATTTGAGGGGATTGCGGAAACACCAGCCAGTTTTAGTAGAAATTCGGATATATGTAGAGCATGTGGAGAATTATGTATTTTCCTCAGTCATTTTTACCAGCTTCTGTGAACTCTGCAGCGCATGGTTAAGTACGGCCGTGACAGGTACTGTGAGGAGAGACGCTGACGATGGGCACACGGACAGTGGGAGGGGGGGGGGCGGGAAAGGAACGGCCAGCGGTAGGGGGGGGAGCGGGAAAGGAACGGCCAGCGGGAGGGGGGGGAGCGGGAAAGGAACGGCCAGCGGGAGGGGGGGTGGGAAAGGAACGGCCAGCGGGAGGGGGGGGAGGGGGAAAGGAACGGCCAGCGGGAGGGGGGGGGAGCGGGAAAGGAACGGCCAGCGGGAGGGGGGGGCGGGAAAGGAACCGACAGCGGGAGGGGGGACAGGACAGGAAAGGAAAGGAACCACTCACCTGGACTTCCTCGGCCGGCGGTCGGCCGCCAAATGGCCCAAACAAACCTCGACGAGCCCAAAAAAAGCCCCCGCCCACCGCTGCATGACGTGGCCAAAAGAGAAAAATTCTCGGGAACGCCCCCGATTCGCGTCCGGGATTGACGGACAGAGCCTTCTCCCAATGGCTAGCCTCCATTTATGGAGCTAGCCAATGCGAGGAGGGGGCGGATACCCGACCCCACAGAGAAACATAAGATTTTGCTAGCGTATGCGTACTTCGTACGCATTGGCTAGGCAAAACCTAAAAAAGCACACTTTCATGGTAACTATTTCGTTTGCTGCCAAAATTGGTGTAATTCCATTCAGCTGTTTTGGCTGTAGCAGTGTCTAAAATTCCCTTTGGAATTTGTAGGGGAAATGTGCATAGATTCATCAAACAGATAAATCTGCTGATTCCTCACCTGTTTACAATCCCCAGGCGCCATTCAGCAGGTGAGGTGAATCGCGTATGTCAGAGAGATCTTTACGAGAGAGTTAGTTTGTGGGACACGTCCTCTATGTGTCTGTCTCCCTCAAGACAAATTCAGTGAAGTGCCTGCGTGCTGTACTGCAGGTTCATAAAAGAAGTTTTACTTCACGCACTAGGCATTTTTCATCACTGTGTTTCGGGCTGGATTTGTGGTCTCCTGATTAGTTCTATAATTCCTGTTCTCTGTTCTGCAGTCCATTAGTTCTGACATGACCACGCCTGGGGATGTTATCGGATGTCCCTTTGGCAGCCGGCGAGGAAGCTGTCTGTTTGTATGCACGTTAGAATGAACTGCTTTTCCCAGGCTCAGGATTTCTCCATTGTCCTGGGTTTTGCTGCTGCAGTGTAATCGCCTATAAGAGCGGGGCGGGCCGCTGTGTGGGAGCAGGGCGGAAAGAGGCATTTGTTTATGGAGCTTTACTCGCAGGGATCCGCCCACCTTTAACATTTGAGATGCTGTTATGGGTCGCGACTCGCGACCTCTCAAATCCATCATGCAAAGGCCCTTTGTTTGCTATTATTAAGATTTTTCCTAGCAAGCACAGTTTTTTTACTGCAATATTTAGTTTGTTGTTAAAGGCAATCAAAGTATTAAAATATACCCTATACCGCCCCATACATTTGGTTAGTGCGAAGTCATTTATACAAAAATTAAAAAGTCACCCTTTTAAGAATGAACAATTTTATTGGGCAAACTCACAGAAGGAGCAGCCATTGGAGAGCAATCTGAAATCCGTATGAAAGATGGGGAGGTTAAAAACTGCAGGCGTTTATTTCTTGTTCTTGCTCACAGGACCGATCCTAGGACTTTCAGGGCCTCGGGCAGAAAGGGAATGCGTGAGGCCCCCTTAATTTGCATGCAACTTAAAATCACAGAAAATGACATCATAGGAAGTGCCATCAATTGACTATTGTAGATTGACTTTGCAAGAAGCAGCTTTCTTGGTGCAGATATCAGTAAAACAAAAACATTAATATTAACACTAAAAAAGCACATATATTTTTTATTTCAATTAACTGGAAATGCATTATATTTGTCACATTGATTGGAAGGATTTGGCCTAAGTCTCTCCAAAACGTGTAAGTTCAATCAAATGTTAAAAATGTGTTTCCAGATTAGGTCCTTGGATACGTATATGTAGCATTTATATAGCGCAAACCAAGCATAAACGCCGCTAAGCACTGTACAGGGTCAGAGGCACGGTAAACGTGGAAGGAGGAGTAGACTGTTTGTGCGTAGTGACTGCATCATCATTTCGTTGTTTTAAAAAGTTGAGTATTCGCTGTTTCCTAAATTGGAGCTGACTTAGGTCAGCCGAATGGATATGGCAATAACCTTCCAGATCCTTGGGCCATAGATGGAAAAGACCCTTTTCTAGTTTTATCTCTTTTTAGCACATCTTTTCTGTCCATCTGTAGGTGTCCTTGCTGCGGGTGTGTGGAAAACCACTGGAGAAAATGCAAGCTTGTCATGCAAGAAGGCAGGGGTGTCAGTCGTATAGTGCAGACCTACCCACAGCAGTGAAGCACTGTACAGGGTCAATGACCAGCATAACGTCCAGGAGTGATGACATAGGTAGCTACTTTGTGGACTGTTAATGCATTGTGATAGCTTTGCAGATAATGCAGCTGAGCTTGAAGATAGTGTGAGCCGGCAAGGAGGACCTGTGGGGGGCAAGTGTGGATTCAAATTCCAATATGATTTCCCAGATACCCAGTGCAAGATAGTGTATGCACACAAACGATATGAAAGCAAATAAAACAGTTGAAAAAAGCTTGACTTCTATTAAAGGCATCTCCCTAACCACTGAAAAAACACATAAACTACCAGAATACAATCATATGTAGGCTAAAAGGGTTTAATGTCATGTGCCATGAGCCATGGCTACAACACCCCTATCAACGTCTTCTGAAGCCTTTAACTGTTATAATACTAATAATTAGTGTACACTTACATGGTTCTAGAGTTTATTTCATTTTATAAATTAGCATGATGCATATTCAGTTAACAAATTTGAGATTTATCTCCCCTCATTTGATTTCCTCTAATTTTGAACTGAATGTGGAAAGCACACGTTTAAATGAAATTAAATTATCATCATCATCATTGATAACTTTATTTCGACCACTGTGGGCCATAAAAGTACATATAAAATCACAAAATAAAACATTAAAATCCATATTAAAATTACAAAGTCATTTCATATATGTATACACAAGAATTTCTTTAAAAGTATCAAAATACATCAAGGGCGCTCCTGGCTAAGAATCAAATTAAATCAACTAGATAGTTATCAAGATGAATCATACCAATCTAAAAAGCCTAATATCTCAAATCAAATAGTTATGAAATTTCTTCGCTTAATCCACATGCCATACAGAAATCGGGAGACCGCAAAGACAACCGGTGGATGGGTGTCATATCTAAGTACCCTAAGCGCGTGCTCATGTATTCTGAATCCCAAATTCCTACAGATGGGTTTAATCCACCTGTTGCGGGACAGCACGTATGCTGGACAAAAGAAAAGTACATGGCTTACATTTTCTAACGGGTGTTTGCAAGCTGGACACTCTGTGCAGTCATTTGCATGCCATTTGTTGGTAAACGACCTAAGTGGTAAACTACCCATTCTTAGTTTTAGGTACAGCTTTCTAGCTTGAGCAGGGTAGATCATATCTAGGAATACCTCCTTCTTATATTCTGTTTTTACGTTGAGGAATTCACTGGTCATTCTCCCTACTGTTGTGCTGGTATGCAGGGCCAACAAATTATTAGACCTAAATCTTTTGACTAGGTCAGTTCTAGAATATGCCAGGGAAGATAACTCGGGAGATTCCCATAGCCCTGGGACATCAAGCCGTGTGCACAAATCTTTAATATGCAGTAACCAGTTAATTTTCCTTGACCTCAATGCCACCCATACCTCCTGGAACTCAGCGCGATACGGTGCGAGCTCTGGGACAGACCATGATCTTCGCCAGTATGTTAATGGCCTCAGGGCAACCTCCTCTTACACGGGGAATAATCCCAGGTCAAATCTTAATGGGACCAATGGGGTACTAGCAGGAAGGGCAAAAAGCTCTCTCATAACTGTGTGTTCGACCTTTACTAGGCTTTTTGGTCGACCGTGTCCCCATAATTCAGGCCCATATAGTGATGCTGCCCTAGCTTGAACCTTGTAGATTTCGGGGCTGCCGGCTTGAATGGGGATGTTAAGTGCTTCTTACATATCCCACCCACAGTCTGTGTTAGTCTCAATGAGGATTTCGTTATTTGTGCATCCCATCCCAAATTTTCCTCGAGAGTAATTCCTAGATAGTCAAATGTCTTAACTCTCTCGAGTGGTATTCCATTAAGGGTGGGATTGGGTCTTGTTTGCCTAGGGGGATTAAAAATCATGAATTTTGTTTTGGCCAAATTGATTTCCAATCCACTTAGGGCACAAGAGTCTGCAAATCCGTCAAGGATACGCTGGATGCCAGTAGCTGTTCGAGACAACATCAGAGTGATGTCCGCGAACATTAGAGCGGGCACCTGTAACTAATCTTGGGGCATCCGTATCTTTTATGGCTAAGAGGTGGTTAACAAGCCCATTTATGTACAGACAAAAAATGATAGGGGCCAGCACACATCCCTGGCGTACCCCTCTATCTACGGGAAATCGACCCGACAGCTCTCCCCCTTTTCCGCATCTAACCTGAGCGTAATTTGCGGTATGTAACCTGATCAGTATTCCCAGGAGATAGTGCAGCATACCGAGGTCATGCAGAACTCTCCAAAGCTTGTTCCTGGGCACCAGATCGAATGCAGCCCGCAGGTCCACGAATGAGGTAGAGGCTGCCACCTTCCACACTCACCGTTTTCCAGAAAAGGACCTGCAGGCGGAAGATCTGGTCAATAGTTGAAATACCAGATCTGAAACCTGCTTGCAAATTACTTAAGATCTGGTTATCCTCTTCCCATAACTGGATCCTATCCAAGAGTATCCTTCCAAATAGCTTCTGGGGGATATCTATCAGACTGATAGGCCTGTAGTTTGAGGGTTGTAGAGGACACTTCCGGGTCACGAGAGGCAGCCACAGCGTAACGCGAGGCACGAGGAGCGAAGCGTTAGCCCCCTCGAAG
The DNA here is from genome assembly GCF_964261635.1 of Lissotriton helveticus. Classification (NCBI taxonomy): domain Eukaryota; kingdom Metazoa; phylum Chordata; class Amphibia; order Caudata; family Salamandridae; genus Lissotriton; species Lissotriton helveticus. The sequence continues at coordinate 268,585,559 of NC_136065.1, read as the reverse complement.
TCCTTGTAACACCCGAAGGAGGTGTAATTTGTCTACACTTCAGGTACATCGAGACCTCGAAGAAGAAAACAGGTTGAAAATTTCCCTTTTTCTATCACTTGCTTGCTAAAGTTTAGTAAACTAGTACCACTTTCACCTACCACTATTGGTCCTGAAGAAAGCCCTTAAGTCCGAATCCCGGCAGATAGGGCTGAAACATGTCGGCCATTTTTACTTCACAGTAATGCTAGTGCGTCCTGAAAACCTAATTCTTTTCAATAGAACGCACTGTTTTTGAGCATTCCCTCATGGGATTCACCCGAACCCAGATTTAATAAAATTCATTTTCTGGTTATCCGGGTGATTTTAATTTGAACACTGTCCACGTCACTGGGTCACTACTGTTTTTAACCAAGGGTAAGATCCTCCTGGTGGAGGCTGCATATCGAAACTAACCCCATGATTATGCACACACGTGTATGAAGAGCAGAGAACCAAGATATACCGCCATCCATGCTTCCCAACACGTACATGAGGGTGTTTTATTGGAGACACCTTTGCTCTATCTCCCGCATACCCTGGTTCATGCAGGACAAGTGATCCTTCCCTATTTGATTATTTGGGTTGTAGAGGACAGCCTTTTTTTAAAATGGGAACAATCTCAGCCCCCCTCCATGTTTCAGGTGGATCTATGCCCATTAATATCGTCTTAAAAAATACACAAAAATAAGGGGCCCATAATTTGGGTTCCGACCGAAACAAGTCCCCGGGGATTTTGTCGAGCCCCGGGGCTTTGTTGGGTTGTAGCTTATTGATTGCGTTCTCTTCTTCCCGGGTCGAAATCTCCAGCGCCCCTCCCAGTTGGTACGTGTGGAGGAGGGTCGAGTGAATAGCTTTGGGTTTCTACCGTTAACCCTTGATTATCCCGGTCATCTACATGGTTGGAACTAAATAAATAGTTCTGTATATCTGCCGTTCCTGTTTCTTGTTCCACACAATTCAACCGGCATTCCTCCATACTTACTTAGATACAACACAAATTAGATGCCCTGTGCTGTATTGTCCCCAGAAACGCTATCCTGGAGAGACCCCGTATCGAGATAGTGTGGAAACGGCGTCAACTCTAAACAAAAGAGAGAGCCTGAATGATTCATTATCCATTGTGTATAGCTCGTCCTTTTTGATGTTTACCAATAACCCGTTTCCCTGCTTTTTCACATGTTTTAACGTAGTACTCGCCAAGATAGGTTATGGTCACTTCACTGGGGCTCACAAACCTCTCCTATTGTGTAACTAATGCAAACTTTCCAATTGGTTTATGTATAAGAAAATACATCTGTGGTACAGACCGTAACTGCAGAATAAATTTCACTTACTTCGGCTGAAGTAAGCACTATCTTGACTAATTGTTGTGTTGGGCTTTTTTAAAGAATTCGAATAATACACTAGTTTGTATAGATACTCTGAGGTAAATTGTACCGTGACCCAAATTGGTGGTCATGAATAGATATTTTTGATCGGTATTAAATCAGAGCAAACTAGCTGAATTTGCATATCTTGCACTACTGATAGCTACACCCCTGAGAGAGGCCCCACAGCCATTCTCCTGCTTTGCCAAAGCTCATGTACTGGCACCTCCTCCCCTGAGTGTCCAACGATGGCCAGCTGCAATGGCCAGGGTTGGCTGGGCCTCTTCAAGGCTTCACAACACTGAAACATGGCTGCAGGGCCCATGGAAGTGCGGCAAGTAGCACAGCAATGGTGCCATGGGTGCTGGTGCAAAGTAAAAGCGCCCCCTCACTATTGTCCACTGGCTGCACAGTAAAATAAAGCCAACATTTGGGAACATTGGGCATTTATTACCCCTGGGCCCAGTGCCACTGCACCTGCTGAACTACTGCTGGCTATGCCCCTGACCGATGGATATGCCTGGGCAGAAAGGGAATGTGTTAGGCCCCCCTAATGTGCATGCAACGCAAAATCACAGGAAATGACATCACAGGACATGGACCTTGACATCGACCTATGCACACAGCCATGATTCAGAGCTGTGAGGCAGTTTTAATGGGGCCCAGGGGAGGGGCCCACATGAATTGCAGACACCCCCTCTCCCCCCACCCCCTGGGCCTCTCAGACACAGTGTAGCACTGAGAGGATTAGGGGAGGAAACCCACTAACCCATGTACCTTGTCGTACATAAGCAAGGCTGCAAGGCCCGGGCGAGATGGGCCCTCACCATGGCCTGGCAATGTTACACCATGGCTACAAGACGTAGAGTAGGGACCTCCACTCCCCTAGGCCTTGCAACCATGGTCTAGTACTGAGAGATCCAGGGGATGGGACCCAGTATATGGGAGTAGTCGTAGTAGTAGTAGTAAGTATACTTGTAAAGCGCACTGTTACTCCATCTCGGAGTGTCCTGGCGCTGTATACCGCTGGGGAACCCGTCCTGGCTTTCCCTGTGAGATGGTCCCTCCTGGGCACCTCCAAGGTGAAGCCAGGCATCCCCGGCACTGATGGGGCCGTTGTGGAGATTAAGCAAGCTATTGCCCAGAGTTGCATAGTGGGACCCATGGTTAGCGTAGGCACCTCGGCGAGAATTATCGAGTCCGCTGACATTGACCCAAGACCCTGCCGCGTCGGGAATTGAACCCTGGTCCCGGGCCGATCTCTGCTTCAGGGTCTGCCGCTTCTAACCAGTGAGCCTTCTGCCATTGGCTTCACAGCCTTAGTGTAGCACTGCAAGGTCAGGTGAAGGGTGTTCCCTCCCATGGACCACCCCACCATGATCCACAGCTGTGAGGTCCATTGGAGTGTTGTCCCATCCTCTGCCCTGAGAGCTATGATGTGGTGCTGCACGGACTATGGGATGTGGCCCCACGACCCTGGGCTTCACATCCAGGGTCTGGTGCTGCAAAACCCAGGGAAGGAGAGTCCCCTTCCCTGGGGCTCACAGCGTATGACCCCAGCCATCACTGCAAGAGCCAAGTAGGGTGTCCAATTTTCCACTATCACTTCACAGGACAATTTATGCTTTTGGAGAAACACTGCACATGTAGACAAACATCTTCCGAAGCCTCTGCACACAAAACGTGTATTTGGAGAGCATGCGATCTAAGAATCACATAGCTGATTTTGGGGATTTCATCCTAAATCCCCCCTCTAAAACAGGTCATGTTAAAAAATAACTCAGCTGGAGATTTAGTTTATTGAGCATGGTTACTCTTCATATTATATTTTAGTTCTAACCCTTTACAACTTCATGGAGTATCCCTTGACTGCTCACAATTGCAAATTTTGAGCAACAAGTTTAGAAAATGAACTCTGGTATTGAAACAGAACGAGATTGTCTTAAGCTTTAAAACACCAGCGGTAAATATCAGTATCCACCACCCATTCTGCCCAGCAAGTACTCAATGCCACAGAACCTGGTCCAACTGGTAAGTTTTAACCAGGGAACTCGGATATTTGACATCTAATCCCAGTTTTATGATGGAAATAATCAACATGTTCTACAGCTGAGCAGGGCCGTTAACAAAGTGGCTATTCCCTGGGAGGGGCAGCCCCTTTGCCTTGACAATTAGAATCATTGACATTCCAGTTGTGGTTTAGTGGGCTACTTGGGGATATGGTACCAGGAGACACTTTCTTTAATCTTGGCCTCCCATTTGGCCAAATTGTGTGCTCTTAGGCAATCACTATTCTAAATGTATTGCCAGGGCCACTGGAATTATGTGATTGTGTGGCTATTGCATTTTTAGTATAGATGTGCCACATAATCTGTTATCTGCTGCATAATCTGCAGGTTTTAACAAAAACAATTTTGGTTTGTAGCTCAAATGAATCAAAAGTTCCTAAAAACACAACAGCACATGTTGCAGCGCAGACGAAGATCCTTTGCAAAGCTAGACTGGTTACCTATCTGTTTTATTGCTACCTTCGTATGTTAAACTGGTACTCATTAAGTGCAACTAATGCCCAGGCAGTGTTATTAAGGGCAACAATGACAATATAGTAAAGTAATACTATCAAACAATGTGCTGCATAATATGTCTTTTCTTGATGCATAATTTACTGGCGCCGGCTACATAATTTGACCTTCCCCAGCCCCATAATTTGTGTAGTCTGTCTAAGTTGATCAGCACATCAAACCTCATTTTTAGGGAGTAAGTGAGCAGTGGTATATTGCATTTAATTGCATAGTAAACGGCTGGTCCGGTCTGTGCCCTTTTTAGTGTCCCTGTCTCCAGATGTCTATATATTCCAGTTCTTTATGTTCTAGCTTGTGCATGGGTGCCTACCTTCAATTGGGCTCGTTTGTTGCAACTCAGAAAATGTAGAAGCAAAAATGAGCAGGCCCTGAGGGTAGCACAGGCAGCCTGTTTCCTGTACTCGTGGAAAACTGCAAAGATGATTTGCTTGAACACCCTCCATGTGATTCACAAATGGTGTGAGAATCCTTTGTCTGGCATCAGCACAACCGTGTCCTTGCCCTTCCCTGCTTTTGTTTTGATGCAACATTGAAGGTCATATTAATCAACTCTTAACGCACCTCCCTGCAAACTTTACCATCATTAGAGAAGGTCGTTTATGAGAGCATGACTAAGAAACAATGGGCAGAGCAGGAACAACATGATCATTCCATCAGATTGTGGAGACACAACAATGAATGTCTGTATCGGATGGAAAGTTCATGTGGTCAGTCTCCCCCCAAACAGAGTATACCAGTCCACGCCTCTAACTCCATCTAACCTGCCTTACATTGTTCTCTGTCACTCAGGAGTCAATAGATTGATCTGTTGCTGCTCATCAGGACATTGCTGTGTGTTTCTTTAACAATATCAGAACTAATGGCCCAAACCTTATAGTTATATATTATGTAAAGCTGTACCTTTGTATTGCCAGTAAAGGCTAAACACATTTTTATTGTACGGGAAGTAAATGTCCATCAGTGACTGACTAAATATGGCACTTCCTTCCTCTATACCATTGGATATTCCCCTACTTTTGGTATAAATGTGCATCTAACATTTGGAGGATTTTGGACATCTAACAGAGTTAATGTAATGCAAAATGAACGGCATGTACTCTGCACGCTATACTAGGGGTATTTTACAGTACATGTACAATTTTGTAGGAGTATTTTAGATTAGTCACAATTTTCTCTTGTTCACATATATCAACTTCTGACCTTATTTTCTCGCTTTGTGACCCTTAGTCAAATTTATTGCTAGAAATCTGATCCTTTTTTTATCATAAAAGAACATTCGACTCTTAGGTTCCAAATGTCAAGGGCACTGCTGACCTGAAAATAATATTCAAATTAAACAAATGCAGGGAGGGAGAAGAAGAGGTTCATTCAGCTTCCAAGCGATACTCATCATCATCAATCAAAAAGAGAAGGAGAATTCTCCCCCTCTTTTTGATTGATGCTGAAAATAATATTGTATAATCTTACTTTATTTTTTAAACAAATTTGCATTATAAAACGAGGACAAGCAAGTTCAACCAATATATATTCAAAGCTTTATTTCGATATGAAATATCTTAAAAAGCACATAATAGTTAAAATACAATAGTTATAAATAGCATTTGAATAAATACATAAACCAGAATACAGCAATTAAAAAATCATTAAACAAATTGAAGCTTTGGTCATGAGATAAAAACAATCACCATATAAAATCATCCGAGGTCTTTCATTCTAATCAGCCAAGCCCAACTGAAAAATGTAGCTACTCCACAGGCTAAAGTGGTGTTGGGATCCGTCTGCAAGATTCTAAGAGCAGTGGCATGGCTGTTGGTCTTAAGCTGACGGCAAACAGGTTTTAGCCATTTTGACCTAGGATTTTTGTAGGCACTACATATAAAAAAAAAATGTGGTATGGTTTCGGGTGTGTCGGTGCAGAACGGGCAATTGGCAAATGTTTGGTGGGGGGGTTTCCACTTGCAGGTACGTTCACGTACCGGGAGAGTTCCCAGTCTAAACTGGATGTACAAAGCCCTATCTCTTGGTTTCCTATAGAAATCCAGATAGAGCTCAAGACGATGGACAGTCTTGTGTAGACGGAACTCATCTGTCAACCTGCCCAAGTTGGAATCTCTAAACTCTTGGGCATCAACCCATAGCCAATAGGCTCTCTTAATCTCCAATTTAGACACCGCCACACCCGTCTCCCATGCTGTATTAAAACCAATAGAAAATAAAAACTTTTTGACCCTAGTAAGCCAGACAATTTTGTGGGACCCCTGCATGTTCATAACTTCTCCAAGGGCGTTTGCGTAACTGGATAGCTCAGGTGTACGCCACAAACGAGCCCAATAGAGAAGCGGACGCAAGGTGATAAGGTCTTTAATCGAACGACGTCCAAAGTCATAATGGAGGGGTTTGGTGGGGGTGCCCCTAGGTAGTGAAACGAGCTCCCTGAAAAACTTGTTTTCAGTCAAGACAAGGGGATCAACGTTGTTGAAGCCCCAGAGCTCAGCTCCATACAAAGCACTACCTATAGCTTTTGCAGAATAGATCTCCAGTGCCGGTGATATGGGTCTGGAAGTTGAGGCTCTATGTTCCCTCCCAATGACTCCCAGGACTCGTTTATGATTCAGGGCCATTTTCTCAATATGTGGCTGCCACTTCAGTTGATCCGATATCCTTATCCCTAGTTAGTCAAATACTTTCACACGCCCTAGGGGCACAACATCAAGGGTAATCGTACAATTTGCTTTCTTACTAGGGTTAAAATAAAGGAGCTTGGTTTTGGTTGTATTGATGGCCAAGCCCCTTAAGTTACAGAATGTAGAGAACCGATCTAAAAGCTTCTGGAGCCCCGAGGGTGTTTTAGATACCAATAGCGTATCATCCGCAAAGAGCATGGCGGGCACTTTAACACCAGCCAGTGTCGGGGCATCAGCATCAATATCGGATACAAAGGAGAAAACCCCTTTAACAAATAGTGAAAAGAGGGTAGGCGCCAGGACGCATCCCTGGCGAACACCTCTATTCACCGTGATTTTGTCTGTTTTCTGATTCTGAGTGCCCCACCATATGCAAGCATAATTGCCATCGTGCATACGAGCCAGCAAATTCAAGATGGGGGAGGGGAGCCCCATCTCCCGCAGAACTGTCCACAGGCGTTGTCGAGGGACCAGGTCGAACGCCGTTTTTAAATCAATAAAGGCCAGGTAGAGGCCACCCTTGCCAATAGTTACTATCTTCCAATAAAGTAACACCAGCCTAAATGCCTGGTCAATAGTGCTAGTGCACGCCCTGAAACCTGCCTGGAATTGGGAAATGATATTGTTCTCCTCCGCCCATGAAAGGATCCTCTCCAGTAAAACCCTGCCAACCACCTTTCGACCAGCATCAATGAGGCTGATTGGACGATAGTTGGCAGGGTCTCTTCTTGGTCCCTTTTTGTAAATCTGGATCACCTCGGCTCCTTTCCAAGAGGTCGGGACCGGAGCCCCCTGTAGGAGGGCATTGATCAAGATGGAGAAAAACTTAGCCCTGTGCTCAGTATTAGCCCGAAAGAGGTCACCAGGGATGCCATCCTGGCCTGGTTCCTTCCCTTGGACAATTTTATTAATGGCAGTCACGACCTCTTTTTGCCCTACAGGGTCAATGGTGGACTCAATGGGTATCGTAAATGCCACCTCCTGTCCAGGCAGTTCACTGCTATCCGGTGTCCCTACCCCTTCGTATAAACTCCTGAAATGGTCGAACCACTCCCCATCAGTAATATGGTTCGGTATTGGATCCGAGTCGCCACCGCCTGCCCTTCTTACCAAAGCCCAGAACCACTCTCCGTTCTTAGCCTGACTAGCCAGCTTCAGCTCCTCCCAGTGGGAGTCTTCCCAGACCCTCTTTGCCACCAATATTGCTCGTCTGTAGTGAGATCGGGCTAAGCGAACTGCTGCAGCATCTCGGGTTTTAATGGCAGATATCAAATTAGTTTTTGCCCCTCTGCAGTCGTGATTTACCACTTAGCTGCAAGTTTCTTGCTCTTATTTTGGGTGGGCGCCCGAGTATCTATAAAAAGGGCAGCCATCCTATCAATTGTTTCAGTATAAATCACATCCACCTGGGGGACACCTGGATCGTTAGTACAACTTGCAGAGAGCTTCTCAGTCTGATCTCTTACAATCGACCCGAGGGTGCTTATTTTGTGATCGTCGAGGACGAATTTTTGCCATTTAATAAATCTTTTGCAGTTAGAGGGGATGATTTCCCTTGTCGCCAACCTCAGTCTCTTCCCAGATTGAGACTTCCCCCTGAGCAACTGGTTCTGCATACAAAGGGATAGTGGGTTGTGGTCACTATGGATGGATGGGGTGACAGTCATGTCACTCACAAATTTCCATAGTCTTTTATCAACCAGAATGTAATCTATTCTGCTAGGGCAGGTGACTCTATTGTAGGTGTATGCTCCCGTGAAATCTGATGGGGTACGGCCATTCACATCTACCAGAGAGTGTTCCATTAGCAATGCATTCATTTGTATGACAATCGGTGTCCATTTTTTAATTGGCTCGATTGTCAGTTGCGGTATTCCCCATCTCGCGTCCTCATCATAATGACCTCCTGCTCCACCCACCGCCAGCGGTTCAAAAGTCCAATTAAAATCGCCGGCGACTATGGGAAGTGAATCTGTTGGACAGCTTAAGAGTGAGTCAGCTAGTGCAGAAATAATCGGAGATTTTGCCCCCCCTTGTAGACCTCTGGCATAAACATTAAAAAGCTCCAGAGTCACTGTAGCCTGGGGGTCACTGATCGTTAACCACATCAAGTCCATTGGTGTGCTGTTATGCTGGGTTATTCTACAGTTTAGTGCAATCTTTACCCAGATTAACAGGCCGCCCGACGGGCGACCCCGACCTGAAGAGATTGCTGGGACATGAAAGGTGGAATAGCCCGACTTGTGCATTGGTTCGAGACACCAAGTTTCCTGAAATATGCACAAGTCGTATTTGTCTATGAGGTTGTTCCAGTCGGGGAGTAATACTTTTTTACACAGGCCCGCAACGTTCCAGGAAATAATGTTGAGGTTACCATTATTACCATTGTGACCGCCTACGCATACCGAGGATAGCCCACGGTCAGAAGCTGTGCCAGTAATCTCAATTGGACCCCAAAGGCAAGTCTTAGGAGACACTATAAGCTCAATTTCCCCGTGTATGCCATATCTTTCCCGAATAACGTTGTCCAAAAGAATCATCTGGTCCAAAGGTGAAGGTGGTGGATCAACAGTGTCCCTAATATACCCTGGGGAATTGATAGCCGGGAATGAAAGAGGGCTATCTGCAATCTCAGATGACCCAAGGGAGCTGTTATTAGTACTTCTAATGGGGGCAGATGAATCAGGAGGAACCCAGGAAGCCTCTACCTGAACCAGAAGTCAGTCGACAGCTTCCAATCCACTATACCGGTTTTGGCAAGGGATGGAAGCTGGAACAAACTGAAGATCTGACCAACCGCCCTGATTCCGGTTACTTTCGAAGTTGGGTCTCCCTGCTCCCCGTTGTATTACAGTCCAACCATCATCATTGACCCCTCCCCAGCTGTTGGTATTCAATGATCTGTGGTGCTCAGTACCCATCCATCCTCTAGCATAGTTAGTGGGCCTAGTCCAACTCCACCTATTGTCAGGTTGTTCCTCAGAGGTATATTAGTAAGACAAAGGTCTAGCCACGATCATATTGCCATTAATCCGGGGTACCCCAGAGCATATGTGAGTCACTGATCGTGGATCGCTAAAGTTTACAACCACACAATCTCCCTCTGATCTTTTTCTGTTATAGCCCACCCAGGGAACCCTCCGTACCGTTAAGATGTCACTCATTGTGTTTGGTGGTAAGGGGGGGTTGGTGTTTAGCCAATGGGATACCTTGTTTTTTAATGCCCATGGTGGTTCCGTAATTGAGGGAGCCAATTCCGGAACCCCTGTCAGGATCACCACATAGGGGCTGGCTTCTGGAGGTAAATTAATGCTTCTACGTTTTTGGGCTCGCTCAATTGGGGTATTATCAGAATTAAGGATGGCAGTTTTAGGGCTGATCAGTTTTTTGATGTTGCGTACATTAGTTGTTGGGGGATTGGCATGTACTTTGCTAACTACAGTATTGGGGGGATTGGGCTTTGGGGTCTTAGGGATAATTTTTTGGGGGACTGCTGGAAGTGCATTTGATGCCTGAGATTTACTGGCCAGTGAAATCACTGGGACAGCCTTTTTCTGTTGGTTGCTGCTCAGGGATCTTATAGCCTTCTGCAGTTCTTTAAGCTGATTTTCTATGCCTTGAAGCCTTACTTTCAGGGGGTTAAGAAGGGTTTCAAATGTCTTCCTCATGGTATCTACAAGAGAGTCCCCTGGTTCTTCCCCGGAACCCGTACAGTTGGCTACACTACTATCAACCATAATATCAGCAATGGAATCGTCTATGATGCTATCATCGAAAATACTTAAAGCAGGGGTTTCGGGCAATAGCTCCTCCTGCCTTTCTTTCTGCCCAATAGTCACACTCGTGTTCTCTTTGCTACCCATATCGTTAATCTGCGCTGACTTTCCTAATTTGGCTTTTTTGCAACCTGAAACATTAGTGTTGGGTCGCTTACGCTTGGGGATTGCACCCTCTCGTCTCCCTTTCATTAACCTACTATTATTCTCATTCTGTATATCTACTGGAATGATTACCGGGATGGTCTCCGGAATAGGTTCCGAGGTAGTCAAGGCCTGGGGGTCGGAAGGGTTCAAATCTTGGGGATTTAATTGAGCACTAAGCGTGTTATGCACCTCAGCTTGGGTCTGAAGGAGATTAGATCTATATTTAGCCCCATCGGGTGTACATACAGATGCAATATGTCCCATTGACGATCTTTTGGCTAGTGCTAGCTCTTGGGACACCCTTCTTTCCATCAAGACAATACCTTAGTCGATTAATGAATTTGTGCGTATTATAAAATTATCCAAGGTGCCTATCAGCTTCGGGCCTCCTAATGTAGACTTACTTCTAGTTTCGCAGGTTGACATCTCCCTGTATTTCTTTTGCAACAACCAGAAAACAGTAGGCGGACTTTACCAATTAAACATGCAATATATGAGGGGCGAAAGAGGGGGGGCCCGGTCCGTTCTTGATCGTGCTTGAACGGGCTTAAACGGGCCTTCTCCCGCGCGCTCCCGTGCAGCGGGGGCTTCTGACTACTAAGTAGGAAGCAGAGTGGGCGGTGGGCGAGGCCGAGCTGGTAACGCAGACCAGGTGTTACAGGTCACGCAGGGACTCCTGGATGATGGAGTCCCTGCAGCGTTCCCAATAGCCGGCTCTGCCCCCTTCCACAGCCCGCAGCACAGCGCCCGGTCACAAGGGACCCGCACCACTTCCCACGGTGTCTCTGAAGCGGCACCCGCGCAGCGGGTGCGGCTGAGTGTGGGCTCAGTCCTGACAAAGCTCTCCAGCGAAGTCCTCCCAATTCGAGGGTCCACGGCAGTGGCAAGGTTCTAAAAGGTTCCCGCAAAAGCCCAGGAAGCACGGGATTATCAAGATAGCGGAGTGGGCGGTGGGCGGGGCCGAGCTGGCAACGCAGACCAGGTGTTACAGGTCACGCAGGGACTCCTGGATGATGGAGTCCCTGCAGCGTTCCCAATAGCCGGCTCTGCCCCCTTCCACAGCCCGCAGCACAGCGCCCGGTCACAAGGGGTTCGCACCAATTCCCACGGTGTCTCTGAAGTGGCACCCGCGCAGCGGGTGCGGCGAAGTGTGGGCTCAGTCCCGACAAAGTTCTCCAGCGAAGTCCTCCCAATTCGAGGGTCCATGGCAGTGGCAAGGTTCTAAAAGGTTCAACCAAGTACTGCCTTGCACCTGTCACTCTTCTCACTGAGGGCCAGATGTAGGTGAATTCAATGTAGCGAGTCCTCAATAGCGATTTTTACCGAATTGATATTAAGGACTCGCAAAATTGAATGTAGGTAGGAATCGCAAAAATATTTGCTATTCCCTAATTGTAAATCGCAAATTGAGATTCTCAATCAAGGAATACCATCCCATTCATTCCTATGGGCCAAGAGGCCCGTAGGAATGAATAGGATTTTTGCCCGCAATTTGCGAGTAACCAAGGGACACTTGAAAATTGCGGGCGCAATTTCAAGGGTGCAAGGGTTCCAAAAGGACACCCTGTTGCACCCCTGAAATGTACCTGTGGCGCACATACATGGCACTCTATAACAAGTCAAAAAGTGCTTTTTGAAATGAAATCGCAAAATACCACCAACTTGAAGTTGGTGGTATTTTACGATTCCTTAAGGCAAAATCGCAGCCAAACTGCGATCCCAAACGCTGAAATTCAGCGAATTTCAGTGTTTGCGATCGCAATTTGGCTTTCTACATCTGGCCCTGAATGTCTTATTTAGGACACCTGTAGGGGGAAGTGACCGCAACTGCTTATATTTGCCTCGGCTTAATACTCCACATTAATGCTTATTCCTGCATCCTTTGAGACATTCAATATTACCCTTTAAATCTTCAGTGTTTCAGTCCTGGTTTGATTTACACTGCGTTTTGACCTTTTGGTTTCAACTCGTTGAGTCTTGAAAGAGAGTGAAGTCATTAGTGTGTGGTGGGCCCACCTATTGGACGTGATGACGTTGATTGGAAAAAAGAGAGGAATATGGCTTGTTAAAGTTCCTAGATGGGTGTCACGCTCCAAATGAGGTCGAGTTTATCGGGGTATGGTGTAATATACTAGATGTAAGGTTAAAACAGAAATGAGAAAATCTTGCTCGGAAGTCAAATGTGATCGGCACTTCGGAAACTGCACTTGTAATGAACCTCACTCTGTCTCTTTCTTACCTGTCACTGCTTAGATTCTGAAACTCCCAGTGGGCTAAAAACGAGAGGCGCACTGATTGGGATTTGGATATCAAATAAAAGGGATGCAGTTGGAGAATCTACTTCCACTAATGGCTAAAAGATGGTATTGCCAAAAGCCACATGGGAACAAGAGGCCAGGCAGTGCACCCTGGCCAGTACATTTTGATGATTGCTTTAGTCCTGATTCGTTGTGAGGCTGCCCCTTCATTATGACCTCATTTTGAGGTTTTGCATGGAATTACACAAATTGATATTTAGAGATTTCGCTTTGAAAATCCACGTACCCTGCGGTTCAGTGTGTGCTTTATCTCCATGTAAACACCGTCATTAAAGGTTTAGAACAGTGTGAAGATTACTGTGGTCTATGTATGTTTTTTTCCACACTGGGCATTACTTTGATTAGTTGTTGTATTATGTTTCTTTTTTTCCCTTGGGAAGCACTTAATCTTTTGGTTACTTAGATAAACTGAGTACAGCAATGGCATTAATTTGTCCTTTTTCCTTGATAAAATGCACTCTCTGATAACAGATCAATCGCTAAAAGCCACATTGGAAAACATTCAATTTCACTTCAGACTTTCTCTAATCTTAACAGGAAACGGAAGCAGAAGTAGAACGCACACAGGTGTTGGAAAGAAGGCTACTCTGATTAAAACTGTGCAGAGCATGAAGAGCCATGGAAACTACCAAAACTGTACCATTGTGAGGCCTCACAACCCACACTCCAGTTATGGCACATATGTCACCCTCGCCCCCAAAGTGCTGGTGTTTCCCGTTTGTGTGCCGGTAAGTGATTTTTTAAGTACCTGGTTTGGGTATGGGATTAATATTAAATGCAATACCTTAGCATTTATCTAGGCTTTTAGCTAATTTAGATCTTAGCACAGCCTTATCTTTATTTGTCTCGGAGTGATCAAGATTTGCCGCAAGTTTTGTGTTGTCTTTATGGAGAGTAGGCTTCATGTATTCTTTCTGGTATCCAAGTGCCATACCAGGCATACATAAAATGACTTCTGGAAAAATTCTGAGCTTAATCCTAGCCTCAATATGTAGAAAGTCTATTTTTCTAAAAGTCTGAATGATGTCTTTCATTTTTAGACTATCCATTGCTTCTTTCGAGGATGCATTTTGAATTGCCTTTTTTCGTCATATTTTCTTCAGCGGTGACAGATAAAAGACCAATGGGTGTGTTTTTGAAAAAAAGAATTGAATGGACCTGACCCCCTGTTTTTTTACCCCCAGATGTGGGGTAATTTCAATTAGTTTCTGTTTGAGGCTGCCTGGTGTTTCCTGGTGGTCCTGAACAGGAAAAAAATTACATCAGAAAGTCTGCCCTAAATTGGGCGGAAGGTTTGAGGAATGTTGACAGATTGCCTGATTCCCATGAGACTGTTGGTGTAAGGTTTCCACTGGCAGAGCCAGCAGGTGCCTGTGGCAGAAACTTGTCTGTTTACCTGAATCTAAAGAGGAAGGGACGAACCGACAGTTTGGCAGTCGGTGTACTTCACCCCGTGTTTGTGGCAAAGGGCCTTTTCCAACAAACACTAAATAGCCTCCTAGCTCTGAGGAATTTGATATGGTAATTAGTATAAATGGTTCCCATTAACATGACTGATAGTCATTCTAATGTCAAAATAAATGCCCAAGGTTTTGGCTTTGTCATTAGGTGTAGTACGAATTGTACCAACCAGTAAGTTGGAATCACACTTAACCTTATTCTCTACCCTGAGGTTCTTGTCCATTCATTCTCACTTTGAAGTTTACAGTCGTTTATGTGTAGACCTCATAATGGTAAAAGGCAATACAGTACCAAGTATATACTCATCTAGGCTCATATAGTTCTGTTTTGACCACAAAGGGCGCCTGAAGTCTGCCACCTGTTCAATGTGGGTTTCATCATCAATTTGCTTAGAGCTCTTTTTGCATTCTGTGGAAATTCTAATGGGCACCTTATATTTGTATATCCCCACTGATGTTTATCTGCGTTTTATTGTGCTGGAATTGCTCGACTGTTTGTAAAGGTATTGCTCTTCTGCAGCTGTACCAGTATGGCGCTGGTACCTCGGAGAAAAACAGCAGAGAGGTTACTTTTTTCTGGACACCCACGAAATGTACGTAGATTGTCACTGCTCAGGCTCCTTTGAAGATAAGTGGGTAAGATTTGTGGTGATTTATTTATGCAAATCAGAAGCAGTCAATGTTACTGTGTGATCATGGGAGGCCTTTGCCATTTTAAAAGGTTGGAAGTGATTCTTTCTATTTAGAAGAAACATTTCCAATACAGTATATTACGTTCAACATTTTTGGTGCATAATGATATGCCTGGAACAGCTTCAACATGGTCTTTCTTCATAGTCCTTGAGCTGTGTTTGCTGACTAGTCTGACTTTATCTCAGAGGATCGGGCCAGTCTACGCAAGCTGTGGCTCTATTTCCAAGCTTGAGGATGGGAAACACTTTGAGCATTGGGAGGCTGCCCTCCAGTATGGCTCCTGGGAGATAATGTGCGGCAAATATTTAGTGGTGCTCACCAACATTCAATGCATATGTAGTGTTGTTCAACCCCTGGTGGGGAATCTTTATTACATTATATGGTGGACAATAATAATTCTTCCAAAATCACCTATAGTAAGGGAACCTTACCATCTTACGTCAGGGCTTTTTACTGTGGTTACATGACCAACACTAGTGGTGCTGGAAGTTGGGGCCTGTAGGTCGTACACCGCCTAATGCTTCATTGGTTTCTGAGCAACCATTCCAGAGCATTGATGGACTAAGGTACTCCTCCATTTAAGCACTTCTTATTTGGCTTTCTCCCGGTGTAGTTGGATGATGCAGATAAAACAGATAAGAATTTGTACCATTGTGCAGGCACTCAGCACCTTGCAGTAAAATGTTTCTAGTACTGTGTAGAAGTGTTTCATATATGTAATTCTGTATTGCCAGTGCCAAAATAATGTCAAAAAGAGTTGCCGAAGTCCCAAATACTGGCCACCCTGTCTGCACTGGTATATCAGTATTCCTGTTTCCAATTCAAAAGACGGTAAGTTTTTAGGATCGCATGAACAGCACAGCAGCGGCTGCCAATTCTTACTCTTCCCACTGTGACCAGGACATGACTCCAGGAAGTTTGTAGGAGTTTCTGGCAAAGATGGTGCTAGGTTTCCAGGAAAGTTCATAAAGTCATTACAAATGAAGAACCAGGAAATTGTAAAAGGTTATGGACATTTTCTGTATGAAAATTTAGCACACAAAGCCATTCAAAGGTATTTTCCAAATAACAGGAAGATGATCAGTTTGCAGAGTTCCTTTAGACTTTTAATTTGAGATGTATTTCTCCAGCTTTTAATAAGGTTTGGCTGTGATTAGTCAGAGTGCCTGATGCAGCTCTTTGCATCCAAAACAAAGAGTGGACGGGTTTGATCATTGTACGAGAATAATATAGCAAGCAAAGAAAAAGGATTTGTTTAGCATTCATTTAAAAAAACAAAAACTGTTTATTGTAGATCGGCGGTTGCAAATAAATATTAAATTACCTTTTGGTGGTCCATGTCTTGTGAGGCAGTGCTTACATGATCAGGCAAATACTCTTGTTGTGTTTTATTGTTCTGTATCAGACTATGTTATCAGCAGATAAAGGAAGAACCATCTGATGGTGTCAGATTACCTAGTAATTTCCTGAGCTGTGCCCCGCACTTTTGTAAGGAATTTCTTGATTGTTGTGGATCAAGGGATAAGGCGTGGTTCGATTGTGCCATGCTCCAGCAATTTGTGTTTGTATACCCCTTTTACCCATCTCTGGTTTTGGTAAATTGTTGTAGATCCTTTCTAGATTTCATGGTTTTCTTAATTTTAGTAACATTCTTTCTGGTGTATAATCTTGACGGTCTGCAGATTTCCCATTTCCCTTCCACCTTTCTTCATTTTCTTAGTTTTGATTATGGCTTGCTAAATATTTGATAAAGTTGTTTCTGATGGCCAGTCTCCTCCTTGCCCATGTGACATGGGCAATTAAATATGAACTGACATCATTGCCATTAGTGACTTCTGAGTGTACTACCAGAGTCACTTACATTGATGATGCATGTGCACCTGGAGGGTTGAATGATGTTACCAGGCGTATGATAGGATGCATTGATCTTTACAATTTGTGGCATTACTCCGTGGACCCCCCCCCCCCTTTAACTTAACCTTCCTTTTCCTCTTCTTCCCACTACAGCCTAAAATCATTCTTAACTCCCTTTATCTACACCCACCCCATACCCTAAAATCCCCTTTACCTACAATCCCCTTTACCTACCTTTGTGTCTACTCACCCCATAACCCTAAAATTGCCTTTACCTTCCTTTACCTCTATCCACCCCTAAATTATCTTACACCCTTTACCTGTACCCATCCCTAAAACCCCCAAAATACTTACCTCCTCTCACTCGCATCTTCACCCTTATTTTTTTTTTTATAACATAAATTATTTAAAAAGGAAATACTTTTCTGCATGGTAAGTACTGCGTATTAAAGCTACCAATGATTGATTACCTGTGTGGTAAAGGATCCATGATAAAGGCTGTTTCCCCTCCTTCGGTCACTCAGACTGTGCCTAGCTCCTGGTTATCAGCGATCTTAAAAATAAATGGATCAGCTGTGGTGACTGGGTAATTTCTACGTGAGTAATCAATGGAAAATGTTATAAAATGTAGGTGATTAAGCCACAATTTTGATCTGTCACATCACAGATTGGCAGATATCCTCTTTTCACACCAATTCCGCAGTTTAGTTGTGGCCACCATCATTGCTGACCTTTATGCATACAGCAAAGATTTGCCCTAACACTGATAAAAGAACTAACAGAAAATTAACAAACTGTCCCGTCAGAACATTTTCTTGTCCACAGTCTGATTCTGCTGTAAAATTTGCAACATTGGTACCGTGTGTGACTGTCCACAGCCTCAGATGGTGGTGGTGTGACATAGGTTAATGTGGCAGCATATTTCTCGACAATCTCATCATGTTTATAAAAAATGACTTTGTATTTCTAACAACAAAAACATTTTCTCTCAAGTGGGCCACTTCACCCCGACTTTTTGTTCCTTAAACAAGTATAGGTCTTTTTTTTTTTTTTTGAAAAACCTTTATTCGAGCAAGCAAAGGAAAATACAAGAATGGGCCTACAACCTCACGGGCTGGCCGCTAATAGTAAGGCACAATGGAAGAGGCAGAAAATCACTCCCGCGGTCAGGTACAGATCAGGTATCAAGCATTACTCCAAACATAGTACAGAGCATATTAATTTTCTGTTTTATACATAAAAACAACGAACACTGAAAAAAGGCGAATGCACAGTAATCAAGGTCAGCCCAAATAACGGAGGGGAAGGCCAACAATCAGGAGAACATAACACGAACCATGGGACTCTGACAAGGCCGGGGGGGGGGGGGGGAGCAGCGGGGAGAACCGGAAAATCACAGAACAGTATGAAAAGGTTTCGGGAAAGCCAGCCTAGGGAGACAGGGTAACATCAGTAGTGCCAACCATGGGAGGGGTACAGATATCCCCACGATATTCATTCCACTGGCCCCAAATCTTCGTCCACGCCCTGGGTCTGCCCCTGGCCACATATACGGTCTTCTCACGAAACATGGACCAGTCCATGTTATCCTCCCATTTCGAGACCTCAGGGGGTCTGGACGCGCCCCAGAGTTGCGCAATGTCCCGTTTTGCAATCATGTATCCCAAGGTAGCCCATCTGGTCTGGGCTACAGAGTAGTCGGTGGGTTCCCACACATTCAACAGACACCGTCGTGTCTCCGGCCGCAGGGCAACACCAGTCACAGCAGTCATCACCGCAGGCACAGCAGTCCAGTAGGCCGCCACCACTGGGCACTCCCAAAGAATATGTAAAAAAGTAGCACTTGACCCACAACCACGCTTACATAACCCATCCGGGGAAAAGCCCATTGTCACCAGACGCGGACCAGTGACATATACTCGATGGAGGATTTTAAGTTGAACCAAACGGAGACGGGCAGGGATGGCTACTTCTTTCGGAGAAGAGAGTGCCGATTGCCAATCCTCGTCGTCCAATTCCAACCCATCGCCGACCCAAACCTCCCGAAGTCGGACCAATAAGTCTGCCCGATTATTGATCAGTTTCTTATAAATCAGGGAAATGGTGCTATCAGGCAGGTGGCCATCAAGGACACGATCTTCGAGGGGGGAAGACTCGGGCAGGGTCTCATCAGGAGTCAGGACTGAGGCGAGGGCGTGTCGGACCTGCAGATAGCGAAAAAACTCTCTACCATTCAAACCGTATTCCGCCTGAAGGGTCTGGAACGACTTCACACTACCTTTCGAACAGACATCACCCACCTTACATATCCCAATCATATCCCAGCGGTCGAAGCCCTTAGTAGACCAGAGACACCCCAAACGTTCAGAGGCATAAAGCGGCGTCGCCAGTGTCATTCGATCCTCCCATCCCAAACTCACATTCGCGGCTCGCCACACAGTGACTGCAATCCTGGACGGGCCCACAAGATGGCGCCCGGTCGATCTAGAATAAAGCGCTCTATTAAAGTCCCCACCCGGCAGCTGGAGTCTATCCATCTCAAAGGCAGGATTACGACCCGGTGAAAACATCACGTGATTAATGGCAGACAACTGGGAAGCCCAATAATATCTCTTGATGTCGGGGAGCGCCATGCCCCCGTCATACCAAGGGACGGTGAGTTTTGCGAGGGCAATACGTGGACGCCCGTCCCAGATCAATTGCCTTTGAAGACTCTCGATCTCCCGGAAATAGGTCTTGGGGATGTCGTCATAGGAATTCTGGAGTGCATAAAGAAACCGCGGCAAGGACATCATTTAAGTATAGGTCTTAATAATAAATGATGAAGTTGTTTGACTAAAACCAGTGCCCATGAATTTGAATAAATTGATATACATTGCTTTTGGAAAAAACACACAGCGTTCCATTTTTAGGTCTCGGCAACGAGAACTATTGTCGCCTAGTAAGCTAGCAAGGGACTACAGAGAGGTGGACGAGCCGACCAGGGTCTGTGGACGCGCACAAAGGCAGGCAGGCAGGCAGGCATGCGCCAGACACACAGACAGACAGACAGACACACGCACGCACGCATGCATGCATGCACACACACACACACACACACACACACACACACACACACACACTCTCACACTCTCTCTCTCTCTGCCGCCCCCCCCCCCCCCACTCACCGGGCTCTTTCCCTCCGCATCGGGTCAGTCACGGCAGAAGGCAGACTTGTGTCTTCTCCGGCGATCTTCAGCTGATGTGCACGCCCACGCTGCGTCGTGCGCGCCCGTTGATCCTCAGCTTGTTTACAATAGCGATCGTTTCTTCCGCTAGCACTCCGTGGCATCTCAGACGCACAGCAGGTAGCATTAGCACCTCTTGTTTTAAAATGCGTTTGTTTATCTAGGACGGACACGTTTACTGGTTGCTTGTTATTTATTGTCTTCTTTCCTCTGCTTTCCCCTCCCACCCCCTGCATGCGTTGCTTCTTCCCTTCCCACCCAGTATGTATTGCTTCTTCCTAACCCCCAACCCCCCACGGTCGGTGTTGCTTCTTTCCCTCCTACCCCCATTCAGGGTTGCTACTTCACCAGTCACCCCAGAAAGTGTTCCCTATTCTCCTATTGCACATACGACATGCTTTCCTACAAGGACACCTGCTTTTCCACTCCCTGCTCCTCATCTCTGGCCCGCCCCGGGCGTCGTGCTTTAGGTTTTCGCACTGCGCCAGCTTTCATATTAACAACACTGGCGCCATGCTTAATATTTTGACAGGAGCCCGCTTTTATGGTTTTTTTTTTGGTATTCATTAGCATTTTTTTTACAGTAGTACAGCACGCTACACGTAATCTTCAACATGGGCAGCCACGCAGCCCGCCTAGCTCTATTTCAACATCTGCCGCTCCTAATCAGCAACAATGGTGGCTGCACCTTCTACATCTTTTTCGTGTTTATCCAGTTGGTTCCTTTGTGAGATCTACACAACTATGTGCCTTTCCATTCAGTGGTCTGGAGTGCAGGTTTGCACGTATGTCGCAGTTTATTCAGATTCCTAACATACCGCGGTTTTGCACCAGCACTGGTGTGTTTCGGGCGGCCTTCAAACTGATTTATGTTCTGCATCTCTTCCCCACCAAAGCAGTGTCCAGTCCGAGTGCGCTCTTCGAGGACTTGTCGTTTCACTAGTTCTAGGAGCAGCTCGTGTGAGCACCAGTGTTTACAGGCGCACAGGCTGTTCATATTACTTATCGTCCCTGAGATATTTATTACCTATCTCGACTCTAGGGCAGTCACAAATTCTGACACTGCTTCCTACCAAGGACCTTTTATGGCCACATAAGAACCATTGTTTTTCTAAAACATTAGTCAACCCCAGGTTCACTTATTAGAGTCCCCTTGTTTTCCTTACTACATTGTTCTCACACGGCACGCCGCACTCTATTTCAACATCTTACAATGCTTTTTAGGTCTCGGCAACGAGAACTATTGTCGCCATGTAAGCTCGCAAGGGAGTACAGAGCGGTGCACGAGCCGACCAGGGTCTGTGGACGCACACACAAAGGCAGGCAGGCACACACCAGACAGACACAGACAGACACACGCACGCACACACACACGCACACACACACACACACAGCCTCCCTCTCTGCCCACTCCCTCTCTGCCGCCCCCCCCTTCTACCCCCACTCACCAGGCTCTTTCCCTCTGCAGGGGGTCAGTCACGGCAGCAGGCAGGCTCGGTGTCTTCTCCGGCGATCTTCAGCTGATGTGCACGCTCACGCTGCGTCTCCTGCGCGCCCACCACGCTGTTTCGCGCCCGTTGATCTGCGTCTCCTGCGCGCCCACCACGCTGTTTCGCGCCCGTTGATCCTCAGCTTGTGATTACTACTCCTTCTAACCCGGATTCTAAATTACTATTTCTTGGTTCTCTAACTCCACTCTGTTGATTCGTAACAAACTGATATTCAGCACATTTCACAGTCTCGCTTTTGCTTCTCATAAATACAATAAGATTATTTTAAGCAATGTCTACCCTTCTTTTGGTTCTGTGCCTATTATGCTTCGGACTATAGAGTTTTAGAAAGTGTGGTGGAAGATTCCGTGATATCAGCGGTGTGCACAGTGCAGAGTGAGTGTGCAGAGTGCAGAGTAGTGAGTGCAGAGTAGTGAGTGCAGAGTAGTGAGTGCAGAGTAGTGAGTGCAGAGTAGTGAGTGCAGAGAGAGTGTGCAGAGAGAGTGTGCAGAGAGAGTGTGCAGAGAGAGTGTGCAGAGAGAGTGTGCAGAGAGAGTGTGCAGAGAGAGTGCAGAGTAGTGAGTGCAGAGTGAGTGTGCAGATGAGTGAGTGTGCAGATGAGTGAGTGTGCAGATGAGTGAGTGTAGATGAGTGAGTGCAGATGAGTGAGTGCAGAGGAGTGAGTGCGCAGAGGAGTGAGTGCGCAGAGGAGTGAGTGCGCAGAGGAGTGAGTGCGCAGAGGAGTGAGTGCGCAGAGTAGTGAGTGCAGAGTAGTGAGTGCAGAGTAGTGAGTGCAGAGTAGTGAGTAGTGAGTGCAGAGTAGTGAGTGCAGAGTAGTGAGTGCAGAGTAGTGAGTGCAGAGTAGTGAGTGCAGAGTGAGCGTGCAGAGTAGTGAGTGCGGAGGAGTGAGTGCAGAGTAGTGAGTGCAGAGTAGTGAGTGCAGAGTAGTGAGTGCAGAGTAGTGAGTGCAGAGTAGTGAGTGCAGAGTAGTGAGTGCAGAGTAGTGAGTGCAGAGTAGTGAGTAGTGAGTGCAGAGTAGTGAGTAGTGAGTGCAGAGTAGTGAGTAGTGAGTGCAGAGTAGTGAGTGCAGAGTAGTGAGTGCAGAGTAGTGAGTGCAGAGTAGTGAGTGCAGAGTAGTGAGTGCAGAGTAGTGAGTAGTGAGTGCAGAGTAGTGAGTAGTGAGTGCAGAGTAGTGAGTGCAGAGTAGTGAGTAGTGAGTGCAGAGTAGTGAGTAGTGAGTGCAGAGTAGTGAGTGCAGAGTAGTGAGTGCAGAGTAGTGAGTGCAGAGTAGTGAGTAGTGAGTGCAGAGTAGTGAGTGCAGAGTAGTGAGTAGTGAGTGCAGAGTAGTGAGTGCAGAGTAGTGAGTGCAGAGTGCAGAGTAGTGAGTGCAGAGTAGTGAGTGCAGAGTAGTGAGTGCAGAGTAGTGAGTGCAGAGTACTGAGTGCAGAGTAGTGAGTAGTGAGTGCAGAGTAGTGAGTAGTGAGTGCAGAGTAGTGAGTAGTGAGTGCAGAGTAGTGAGTAGTGAGTGCAGAGTAGTGAGTGCAGAGTAGTGAGTGCAGAGTAGTGAGTGCAGAGTAGTGAGTGCAGAGTAGTGAGTGCAGAGTAGTGAGTGCAGAGTAGTGAGTGCAGAGTAGTGAGTGCAGAGTAGTGAGTGCAGAGTAGTGAGTAGTGAGTGCAGAGTAGTGAGTAGTGAGTGCAGAGTAGTGATTGCAGAGTAGTGAGTGCAGAGTAGTGAGTGCAGAGTAGTGAGTGCAGAGTAGTGAGTGCAGAGTAGTGAGTAGTGAGTGCAGAGTAGTGAGTAGTGAGTGCAGAGTAGTGAGTGCAGAGTAGTGAGTGCAGAGTGAGTGTGCAGAGTGAGTGTGCAGAGTAGTGAGTAGTGAGTGCAGAGTAGTGAGTAGTGAGTGCAGAGTAGTGAGTGCAGAGTAGTGAGTGCAGAGTAGTGAGTGCAGAGTAGTGAGTGCAGAGTAGTGAGTGCAGAGTATTGAGTGCAGAGTAGTGAGAAGTGAGTGCAGAGTAGTGAGAAGTGAGTGCAGAGTAGTGAGTAGTGAGTGCAGAGTAGTGAGTGCAGAGTGCAGAGTAGTGAGTGCAGAGTAGTGAGTGCAGAGTAGTGAGTGCAGAGTGCAGAGTAGTGAGTGCAGAGTGCAGAGTAGTGAGTGCAGAGTGCAGAGTAGTGAGTGCAGAGTGCAGAGTAGTGAGTGCAGAGTGCAGTGCAGGTATGTGCAGTGCAGTGCAGGTGAGTGCAGGTGAGTGCAGTGCAGTGCAGGTGAGTGCAGTACAGGTGAGTGCAGTGCAGGTGAGTGGAGTGCAGGTGAGTGCAGTGCAGTGCAGGTGAGTGCAGTGCAGTGCAGGTGAGTGCAGTGCAGGTGAGTGCAGTGCAGGTGAGTGCAGTGCAGTGCAGGTGAGTGCAGTGCAGTGCAATGCAGGTGAGTGCAGTGCAGTGCAGGTGAGTGCAGTGCAGGTGAGTGCAGTGCGGTGCAGTGCAGTGCAGGTGAGTGCAGTGCAGGTGAGTGCAGTGCAGGTGAGTGCAGGTGAGTGCAGTGCAGGTGAGTGCAGTGCAGTGCAGGTGAGTGCAGTGCAGGTGAGTGCAGTGCACGTGAGTGCAGTGCAGTGCAGGTGAGTGCAGTGCAGTGCAGGTGAGTGCAGTGCAGGTGAGTGCAGTGCAGGTGAGTGCAGTGCAGGTGAGTGCAGTGCAGTGGAGTGCAGTGCAGTGGAGTGCAGTGCAGGTGAGTGCAGTGCACACTGCACTGGAGTGGAGTGCAGTGCAGTGCAGGTGAGTGCAGTGCAGTGCAGGTGAGTGCAGGTGAGTGCAGTGCAGGTGAGTGCAGTGCGTGCAGTGCAGGTGAGTGCAGTGCGTGCAGTGCAGGTGAGTGCAGTGCAGTGCAGGTGAGTGCAGTGCAGGTCAGTGCAGTGCAGGTGAGTGCAGTGCAGGTGAGTGCAGGTGAGTGCAGTGCAGGTGAGTGCAGTGCAGGTGAGTGCAGTGCAGGTGAGTGCAGTGGAGTGCAGTGCAGTGCAGGTGAGTGCAGTGCAGGTGAGTGCAGTGCAGTGTAGGTGAGTGCAGTGCAGTGGCGTGCAGTGCAGGTGAGTGCAGGTGAGTGCAGTGCAGTGCAGGTAAGTGCAGTGCAGGTGAGTGCAGTGCAGGTGAGTGCAGTGCAGGTGAGTGCAGTGCAGGTGAGTGCAGTGCAGGTGAGTGCAGTGTGTGCAGTGCAGATGAGTGCAGTGCAGGTGAGTGCAGTGCAGGTGAGTGCAGTGCAGTGCAGATGAGTGCAGTGCAGGTGAGTGCAGTGCAGGTGAGTGCAGTGCAGGTGAGTGCAGTGCAGGTGAGTGCAGTGCAGTGGCATGCAGGTGAGTGCAGTGCAGGTGAGTGCAGTGCAGTGGCGTGCAGGTGAGTGCAGTGCAGGTGAGTGCAGTGCAGGTGAGTGCCTTGCAGGTGAGTGCAGTGCAGTGCAGGTGAGTGCAGTGCAGGTGAGTGCAGTGCAGGTGAGTGCAGTGCAGGTGAGTGCAGTGCAGTGCAGGTGAGTGCAGTGCAGGTGAGTGCAGGTGAGTGCAGTGCAGTGCAGGTGAGTGCAGGTGAGTGCAGTGCAGGTGAGTGCAGTGCAGGTGAGTGCAGGTGAGTGCAGTGCAGTGCAGGTGAGTGCAGTGCAGGTGAGTGCAGTGCAGGTGAGTGCAGTGCAGTGCAGGTGAGTGCAGTGCAGGTGAGTGCAGTGCAGTGCAGTGCAGGTGAGTGCAGTGCAGGTGAGTGCAGTACAGGTGAGTGCAGGTGAGTGCAGTGCAGGTGAGTGCAGTGCGGTGCAGGTGAGTGCAGTGCAGGGCAGGTGAGTGCAGTGCAGGTGAGTGCAGTGCAGGGCAGGTGAGTGCAGTGCAGGTGAGTGCAGGTGAGTGCAGTGCAGTGCAGGTGAGTGCAGGTGAGTGCAGTGCAGGTGAGTGCAGTGCAGGTGAGTGCAGTGCAGTGCAGGTGAGTGCAGTGCAGTGCAGGTGAGTGCAGTGCAGGTGAGTGCAGTGCAGGTGAGTGCAGTTGAGTGCAGTGCAGTGCAGGTGAGTGCAGGTGAGTGCAGTGCAGTGCAGGTGAGTGCAGTTGAGTGCAGAGTGGTGTGTATTGACAATGTAAATGACAATGCCATTTATTTATGATTTAAAGAAAAAAAAAGAAATGTCATGAGCAATGCCAATAGCTCTACCTTTAATGATGCCGAGACCATTGCATTGTAAATGCTTGTTGTTATTGTAATCAAGAAGTGTCAACTGTTCTATATGCCAGCGTTAGTCAGGCGATGTAAAAGGATAGCATGGGATACCGTGTCGAAGGCAGCAGATAAATCTAATAGGATCAGGACTGCCATTTTGCCCTGATCCAAGGCAGCACGAATGGTTTCAGCTGATGATAATAGGGCTGACTCGGTGGAGTGGTGAGCCCTGAAACCAGCTTGGCATGGATGCAATATATTATTGCTTTCCATGTGTGCCATCAGTTGTTTATTTACCAAAGCTTCTGTGATTTAACAGACTACGGGGAGAAGGGAAATAGGACGCAGGTTTGATAGTGTCGAAGGATCAGGTATTGATTTCTTCTGTAATGGCCTTACAGCAGCCAATTTCCATTGTGGGGGAATATCCCCTGACTGCAGAGACGCATTTATAATGGAATTAATACAGGGGTTGACCTCCTGTATTATAGTTCTCAGAAGCGTGGGAGGGCAGGGATCAAATGGGGAGCCAGATTTTGTAGCCAATATCTTCTGGTGAGATTCTTCCAAGCTAATATGGCTAAAAGTTGTCCACTTCGAATGGTCTGAGAAAATACCGGATTTAGCCTCCAAGTCTTTTTGATCCGGTTTGGGGAAGTCTTTAGTTAGAATGTCAATTTTCAGAGCAAAATAATTAGCAATATCAGTGCATAAGGTCTGGGACGGTGGTATTTCTCGTAATAGGGCTTTAGGTTTGGTAAAACTGTTAACTATTTTAAAAATGTCCTTATGTTTGTTTTTTGACATTTCAATGCAGGAGGTAAAATAGATTTTCTTTGCATTTTTAATCATTGCATGATAAAGTCTCCTAGCGTTCTTGTAGTCTTCTTTCGCTCCACTCTCATATGTCTTACGCCATTTACGTTCCAAGTGTCTAACTCCGACTAGCTGCTCTTTAAGTCTGTCGGAAAACCAGGGGGCAGACAATCTCTTTTTGTTCATAGTGCCTTTAGTACCTGGGTTCCTAATCTTGTTTCCAATAGTGGCCATCCAATCCTCAAACTTGTGATTGTCTTCTAGAGTATTCCCTAATAGAATGGGTTTATTCTCTTTAGTCCAGTTGACAGGGTCAGGATGTTCCAAGATTTTCCCCCAACAGGGGATATTTTTCCCTTTCTTTACCGCTACCTTTGAATTTATTCTGTTTCCCTTCAGGGGAACAGAAAATTTAATAAAGTGATGGTCCGTCCAGGTTTGGGGCTTCGGGGGCTTAACTAATATCTCAGATAAATTCGAACAAATACAATCAAGGATATGCCCAGCATTATGTGTGGCATTGAGCATTTGAGGTTTTAGCCCTATGACCTGTAATGTATCTATGAAACTTGATGCGAAGCAGTCAGTGGGATCGTCAAGGTGGAGATTAAAATCTCCCAGCAGGGTAAGGTTGGCGTATCTGAGAGTCAGGTCGCCTAACACTTCCCCCACATTTTCAAGAAACTGGGCAGGATATCCAGGAGGACGGTATACCAGTATCCCTGCAAAAGTAAAGGTGTCCAAGACTTGTATGCAGAAATTTAGACTCTCGGCGCCTCTTATATCAGGCGGTTCTTTCATAACACATTTTATGGAGTCCTTATAGACAATAGCTAAGCCGCCCCCACGCTGTTCTATGCGATCTTGTCTGCATATAGAGAAACCCGAGGGAAGGGCATGAGCTATATCAGGGTTTGACCACTCACGGAGCCACGTTTCAGTAATGAAAAGGCAATCTAGATCGTTTTCCGTGATGAGGTCATATATGTGTAGGGAGTTTTTAACCATGGATCGTGCATTGATTAAGCCACATCTTAAGTTGTTAAGGCTTTCTTCCTTAATGGGAGTTTGATGGGGTTCTATTGTATGTTTACATGCATTGCAACAGATTGGACCCACCCATTTGTCTACATTGAGAGGGTGAGAGCATCTAGTATATACAGGATTGTTAAGCGCTAAAATATCCTGTCTAGAGAGATGTATTACCTGGGTGTCCAGCCTGGCCCCCAGCCCGTTCTCCAGCCCGTCCTCAGCGCGGAGGGGCACAGACGGGCTGGACTTTGGCGCGACTTCGGCGCGGCTGCGTCGCGTCCGCTGACCGCGTCCGCTGCGCGAAGTCATGACTGCCTAGCTTTATACTGCAGTCTGAAGCGCTAGAGCGCTATGAACGTTGGTTCCCCTAAGATGGCCGCCAAAATAGACCGGGCGACTTCTGGATACAGCACCTCAATCGGCTGTGTCGATGTAGCAGGTTCAGTGTAGACTGCTATTATTTAAAATCAGGTACGATTTCAAAAATTCGACGCAAAGAAAATAATGGCATTTACAGTTTACACGTTTTTAAAATTGCAGCCACACACACGCACTATCTCCCGGCTTTTCGCCTCAGGAGCAACAAAGGAGTCTCGCGAGCCTTCGCTCTCCCTAGCTTTATACTGCAGTCTGAAGCGCTAAAGCGCTATGAACGTTGGTTCCCCTAAGATGGCCGCCAAAATAAATCGGGCGACTTCTGGATACAGCACCTCAATCGGCTGTGTCGATGTAGCAGGTTCAGTGTAGACTGCTATTATTTAAAATCAGGTACGATTTCAAAAATTCGACGCAAAGAAAATAATGGCATTTACAGTTTACACGTTTTTAAAATTGCAGCCACACACACGCGCTATCTCCCGGCTTTTCGCCTCATGAGCAACAAAGGAGTCTTGATGTGAAAGACAATAGGGCTGAAGTATGTCAATGGATGATTTTAGAAAGAGTGGGGAAAAAATGGGGAAAAGGAAGGGAAGGTACAGCCTCCAAAATGAAAAGAATAAAATAATTTTGCAGCATGAATCTCTTCTGGAATCACATGCTGTACATTATTCCTCCATCTAATGATTGGATCTGAAAACCTTCCCTATTTTTAGGTCTCGCCTGGCGTAAGCAGCGCGCATGCGCTGCTCTCGCCCTGCGAGGGCCTTTTGGAATCGATACGGATTCCGCAGCTAGATGTGCACGCGTACGGACGGACAGAAGATGTGCACACGCTTATCAGCGTCACCCTGCTGCTGGAATGGCAGCACCCACTTCTGGCTGCCACCATCGTCTCGTCTCATCTCCGCGCTTCAGAGGTTAAAAGCCAACTGTGTTGTGGCAGAAATTGTGTCTAAGGTGTACACATGATGCATTGCTGTAGGGAGAGGTATTTATTTATTTATTTATTTCAAAGTTTTATATAGCGCGAACAAGATCTTTGCAGATATCAGAGCGCTTTACAGAAGGAAGGGGTAAGGGAAACAAGAGGGTGATTGAGCAGACTTTTGTTACAATAATAGTAATAGGTAGTACGTGAGTAACAAAATAAGATCGCAGTTAGATAAAAGCATAATACATGTAGATCATAAAATAAACAGCTAACAAAGAGTCGGTGTAAAGTCTTAAATCGGACCAAAATAGAGTTCAAGTGAATTTAGCCATTAGGATGGCTTTGACTTCTTTCTTAAAAAATGCAGTGGAGGAGATCAGCCTTGTTTCGGGAGGGAGTGCATTCCAGATCCTGGGTGCCATTCCTGAGAAGGAGCGTTTGTATGTTTTCTCCTTCCGGAATCTTCGAGGTTTCAGGAGGAGATTTTTTGAGCTTCTGTTGGTTCTCGAGCCTCCTGATACAGTCAGCTTTTGGGTGAGGTAGTTGGGTGACTTGTGGTGTACAGCCATGTGTGTCATGCAGGCAATTTTCAACTGTATTCTGGCTTCAAACGGCAGCCAGTTCAGGGATCTGAAGTCAGGGGAGATATGCGAATGTTTTCTTGATCCAGTGATCAGTCTCGCTGCAGCGTTCAGGGAGGCTCTTAGTGGTGCGGTTGTAGATAGGGGGAGTCCGCTGAGAGCCACAATTCCGTAGTCTATGCGTGGGATGACTAGGGCTTGTACTGCGGTTTGGAAGTCCTTAGCTGGGAAGAAGGGTTTAAGTTTCCTCAAAGTGTTGATTTGGAAATTAGCTCCCTTAGTTGCTTTGCTGATATGCTGCTGCATGTTGAGATTGGCGTCAAGTGTGATGCCTAAGGATTTCGCTGAGTCCACGATGGTGGGTTGGATATTGAGTGCGGTTAGGTGCTTGAGCCAAGATTGGGTGGTGGAGATTTTCGCAGGAGGTGAGATCAGAAGGAACTCAGTTTTCTGCGCATTAAGTTTGAGGTGATTATCGGCCAACCAAGATTGGGTGTTTCTGAGCGTGGAGTTCAGAAGTTTGATGTCTTCCGGGGATTCTAGTTTGAGGTAGAGTTGAGTGTCATCAGCGTACATGTGAAAGTGCACATTCGATGCTTGAAGCAAGGTGGTGAGTGGTTCCATGACTAGATTGAACAAAGTGGGGGATAGGGAAGATCCTTGTGGGACGCCTAATGTTACGGGTACAGATGAGGACAACACGTTGTTGATCTTGAACTTCTGAGACCGGTTATGTAAGAAGGAAGTGAACCATTTGAGAACAGTCCCAGATAGACCCATTCTGGTGTTTAACAGCTCAAGTAGATTCTCATGTTTGACGGTGTCAAATGCCGAGGAGAGATCAAGTAGGATGAGAAGGCAGGAGTCATTGTGATCAAGGATTTGGAGGGCGTCATCAATTATGTGCGTCATAGCCGTTTCCGTACTATGTCTTGCCTCGGAAGCCTGATTGATGAGGATTGAGGAGGTCAAACTGATCAATGTGTTTTGTCAGTTGGAGTTGTACGCATTTTTCCAGCAGTTTGGCCAAGGTGGGGATATTGGTGATAGGGCGGTAATTGTTTAGGTCAACCGGATCAGCTGTAGGTTTCTTGAGTATAGGCGAGACTTGTCCTACCTTGAGGGAGTCGGGGATGAGTCCTTGTTGTAGGGAACTGTTAATGATTTTAGTCCAGAGTGGAAGGAGCAGGGGGGTGAAGTCTTTTACAGCATTAACAGGTAAGGGGTCTGTGTGGTGATTAGAGGGTTTCGAGGTGCCGAGCAGTTTGTTAATTGATTCTTCTGAGTAGGTGTCGAAGGACGACCATGCCGCGTTATTTTTAGGTTGAGTGGTAGTTCTGCTGATGGGGCTGGAGTATCGGTTTACATCATTGAGGAGTTCGCTTTTTATATTATCAGTTTTTTGCTTAAAGAAAGCAGAAAAGTCTTCACAGGATGGTATATTACTTGTTGTGCTATTAGATTGTAGAGGTTGTTCCTTGGTTTGAGTTTTGACTAGTTCAAACAGTTTTCTTGGTCGATTTTTTGCTTGGTCAAGCTGGAGGCTGAAGAAGTCTGTTTTCGAGTGCTTGATTTTCCTGAAGTAGGCGTTCATCTTTTTCTTGAGCGTTTTAAGGTGCAATGCCGAGGGATCTGATCTCCAGGTGCGCTCTGCCATTCGCATGGCACGCCTATCTTCATTGAGTCTGCCGTCATACCATGGGTTCGAGATCTTGGTGGAGGCTCTCTTCAGTTGCAGTGGGGCGGCTTCATTGATTATTGAGGTCATAGAGTTGAGGTATAGGTCGGTCAGAGATTGTACATCAGAGGCGCCGGTGGGGGGAAGGAGGAGGCTGGTGCTGTGGGAAGGCAGGGAGTTGGGGGTTAAGCTTCTTCATGTCCCTTTTCCAGATCTTGGGTTTGTAGGGTTGAACCGGGTTGAGTTTAACCTTTTCCTTTATGTAGAATGTGATAATGTGGTGATCCGACCAGTCACAGGGTTGGATTGCCCCAGATGGGTAGAGTCCTCTTTGGCGATGATAAGGTCGAGGATAGAGCCTTTGTCATGTGTCGGGCTGTTGCAGATTTGGGTGAGATCAAGCGCATTAAGGAAAGATTTAAGACTATTCACCACTGCATCTTTCTGATCGTTCCACTGGAGGTTGAAGTCACCCAGGTAGATTTGAGTGTTCTGCCGTCCGGGTTGGTTGGAGTTGGTCCGGAGAGGTAGGAATATAACCTGATATCAATGTGCTGTCGTGACAGTAAATGCCCTACACTGAGCTGTGTTACAGCTGGCCACACCCACTGAAAACGGATGCAAACACTAAAAGTTCCCTGCTGTAAGCACACATCCTCTCCCTCCACATACAAGAGACACAACAAATCTCTCTGAAACCGATGCAGTGTCTCGCGGACCACGTGCACCTATCACTGAACACAGATGCCCCAGGCCTTCTTCAATCAGGGTGATGTTCCCAAGGTCTTTGCAGAGCACACAGATTTCCCAAGGCAAGCCGCTACAGATGGAATTCCCAACGCCTAACCACAACTGCACCAGGAGCGGTCAGCACCGATCGGGGGTGGCAGGGCAGAAGGGAGAAGAGAGGAGGGGGGGCTAAGTGGGAGTAAAACAAAAATAAACAAACATTGAAAATGCAATAGGTCTTGCCTTTCATCAAGTTAAAGCCATTTGCTTTGCTAATGGTATTGTATAGCAAAGCAAATGGCTTTAACTTAATAAAAGGCGAGACCTTTTGAATTTTTAATGCTCGTTTTCTTTTGGGTTTTGGTTAGAGGAGAGACCATTCTGCCCCACACATGATTAATGTAAGCCCACAATGCCCCAGTACGTGGTCAACAGCATCAGGTGATGTTTTTACACTTTTGGGTTCAGAAACTGTAAAGATTTCAGGGTCTACTGTAGGTAAGAGAAGCAGTTGAAGTGGCGATGAGACATGGACGAGAGAGGCAAGAATGGAATATCTAAAATGAGCCAAGAAGAAATACGCGGCCAAACAAAAAAAGTATGTTTTTTTTGTTATGCTTTCACCACAGGGGGTTAAACACTGCATGGGGTGGGGGGGGTGGGTATTCTGAAACCAGTAAGTCTAAGCGACGGAAAATTAATTCTAGATTTTTTCCAAATTGCCCTAAATTGGCACAGAAGAACGCCTATCAGGTCTGCACTCCGTGTTTTTCAATGGACCACAAGTCCAAGGGCAGTAAGGCATGCTAGGCCTTCCTTATAAAAACGTTGTAGGTCAAAAAACATTGAGTTCGAGGCATGTGGGCCGCTGAATTCATATCTGTGCATAGATCGCCACCTAGTGTTGGGTCCGGATGATTGCACATTGCTGTCCTGGAAGAGTCTTCGAAGTATCACGAGATAGGTGGCTCCTCCCTCGGACTACAGTGCGCATGGGCATCCTCTCCATCCCCAGTTTTTTTTTCTCCGTCATTGGGTTCGGATATACACCTCACAATGTATAAATTAAGGTGTTTCAATATAAAAATTGGATTACTTCAATATGCTAAACATTAAAATAGGTGTTGCTTGCAAGCATTGAGAAGCAGAAGTTACTTCAAATGGCATATGTTTTGCTTGCATCTCTGACATATCCTCAGAGTGTAAAGGATTGGGATGAAGAAAAGTATGAGGGGCTAATGTTTGGATTACTTACCTGTAATTGTCATTAGATTCTTTCCTCCTCATTGCAGGAATGAGTATGAAAGAAAACATGATCTATCAGCAACCAGAGGTGGATGCTTCAAAAAAACTATTAAAGTTATAGGACATGAAAGAGAGAACCAGACTAATGAATATCACGCCCTTCAATTTATACCTTCAAGCCGCTTCTGTTCAGTTCAGAGAGTGAATTACAGAGCTGATGCGATTCAGTAAGGATAATTTGAAGTATATTGAAGAAGTGTAGATGGACCATGTGTCTGCTAAATAAATTATCAGCTGAAGGTCATTGTGACACAACATTTTGTTTTACAATCAAATACATAAATTAATTGTTATTGATGCAGCGGACTCCGTTTAAGTCCGCTTAAGAAATATTCTGGGGAAATCCATAGTTAACTGGATACTGGCAGCAAGCTTTTTTTATGCAAATCTTCATATTCTTGTAGCCTCAAATAGGAGTCCTACTCAAATAATTTTGATCTCCCAGGTGCTATAAAGGTTAAATATTGTAAGAACTGAGTGTACCTAAAGGTACCTGTGCCTTTCCACAGGTATAGGGAAAAGAAAATATACCCATCTATTTCCTCGTGCCTCTCACCCCCTTCGGCCTTATTTTCATTCTTCACATTGTTGTCGAGATGTGCCCAGTTTGCAGAGTCCAATAAACATATTCTTTTTCTTTGCAAGTGTCATGAAGTCTGACTTGTTGAAATAAGTCTGCTTTTTGCCCACGACTAGGAATTTGCTTAATCTAGTAGAGATCTCTACTCTTAGTAGTCTTCTGGGTTAAATTAAAAAGCAATTATACTCTTGTACCCAAGATTCCCTTTAGCTTTGACTTCCTTCTGGATCCTCTCTATGTCCCTTAAATCATTAACCCTCTCCATATGTGAATGTTTGTTTGACTTGATCCTGTGACGTGTATCTAGCGAAATATGTGCTTTCTGTCCACTTCTAGCGTATATGTGATCCAGTGGGCATTAGAGTTAGATTTTCAACTTCTGCTCCCACCAGGATCCCCGAATGCTAATCCAGTTGAGTTCTTCAGGATTTTCATCTCATATCCCCGAGCTGTGTTCTCCATGTTTAACACTGGTATTGTTTTATCAACGCTGACATTCAAGTCCTCTCTTGCCTGTTGCTTTAGAACCTTGTTAATTTTGCCACCCTTGACACCCTTTAGTTTTTCATTCTTGACTTCAAATCTACAGCTGCTAGTATAGGGTGTTGTGTTGGTGATTTTGAGTCAATAGGTGATTGATAGTGTGTATTTTGTTTGGGTTTACTCCCTCAAGTGAGAGAAGTTCTCCTCTTCCGCATTCACTTTGCTTTTGCTCTTAGAGGTTGATATTTTTCTCAAGAATACTGTGGCCCTTCGCTACTCACCTGTGTAGGTGGGATCAAATTGGCAGATGTAGAAAGCTTACCAGCATTAGCTGTTCAGCATAAGTCAATACCTTTTGCTGCCAATATTTGCCTGACTCTAAGAGGGCAGTTTCCTTGGCAGTCCTACTTTTGTTACAGAAAGAGACAAATTCTGTCAGCTTATGGTTGGCTGTCAGAGGCCCTAAGAGAAATCTCCTCCTGGATCAGCTGTCCTCTTTCCCCTTCAGTCTTGTTGGGTGATGCCTGGAAGCCAGTTATTTTCTTGCCCTGGTAAGCCTTTTTCTCGTAGCTCGGAGTCCTCTTTTTTCTCGTCTGTCCCAATGGTATTTGGGTGCATGCCAGCATTTCCAGGGCACAACTCCCTGGCACCACTTACTATGCAGCAAGACACAACCATTGCTATGGATGCTTGTTTCCGGTCCAGGGAGGACCTGACCTGGCAGTTCGGGCTGGACTGTTCCCATGGGGAATAGGTTCAAGACTGATTTGCATATGGCTGGGTCTAAACTGGATTGGCATGGAGAGCAAATACAACTATGGATTTAGACCCAGATCTCTGTACTGTGGTGGATGTTTGACATTGATCAGCATTCTGTCCATCAATTGTTTTGTTTGCGTTTGTCACCCCTAGTTGGACGAGTATGCCCAGACTTGGGTCCCGTGCTCTCCATTTGAGATTTGGGATTCCTGTGTTCATTTGTTTTACTGCTGCTGTTCCGCTGTAGAATCTTCGTTGTGCTCCTGAGAGCTTGCTGTCACCCTCACCATCACTGCTAGCGGCACCCGCTGCGCGGGTCCCGCGTCGCCTGAAGGCTCCTTCTAACAGCGCTACACATTGCACCGAGACTTTGGGAGCTAGGACCTGCAGGGCTGCGAGCGTGTTGTGGGCGCAGGACTCAAAGTCCCAGGAGCGCCCACAACTCCGAATCGTCAGCAGCTGGGACGCTCTCCCTGCAGGCTCCTCCCCTGGCTGGTTAGTTGCGGTATAAACCGGCCTTTTCTCTTCAAACAGCGGATTCCTGTGTTCATTTGTTTTACTGCTGCTGTTCCGCTGTAGAATCTTCGTTGTGCTCCTGAGAGCTTGCTGTCACCCTCACCATCACTGCTAGCGGCACCCGCTGCGCGGGTCCCGCGTCGCCTGAAGGCTCCTTCTAACAGCGCTACACATTGCACCGAGACTTTGGGAGCTAGGACCAGCAGGGCTGTGAGCGTGTTGTGGGCGCAGGACTCAAAGTCCCAGGAGCACCCACAACTCCGAATCGTCAGCAGCTGGGACGCTCTCCCTGCAGGCTCCTCCCCTTCTTCTTCAGTTAGTATAATTTCAGTACAGAGTCCCGCTGCACGGGAGCGCGCGGGAGGGCGCCGGGAGAAGCCCGGGACAAGGGCGGGTCCGTCTGAGGCCGTCAGAGGCCGAAGTAGGCTGGGCTGGGCCCCCTCTTTTTGATTTTTGCCTCTTTTTTATATTGTTTATCTTTGTTAAATTTGTATTACAAGGTTGTTTATTCTGTTTATTGTATTACGTTATTTTATTGTTTAAATTTTATAGCATTTTCCCTAGACTAATTATGACGGCAAAAAAACTCCGTTCAGGTCGCATCCTAGTGGGGAGATCTGGTTCTAAAACTAAATCGAACCCTTTACGTAATAAAACTTCCTCCTCATTACTCTTGAAAGGTCAATGCCAACTTTTTAATCTTTGGGATAAAGGGAAGGAAAAGGTGGTAGAGCCCGGCCCCTTCAGTGATACCTTAGAGGATAATGTTCCTGAGCTAGCAGCAGTTATTAGTAAGGATAACTCTATTCCGGCCTCGGTTCCTGTCCAGTTTCAGTCCGGTTCTCTCTATTCCGAATCAGTGGAGGCTCTCCCTTTGGTGTCCTCTGCCGCGCAACAGAAATTGGAGCTTCCTTGTGAGACCTTGGGTTGTAATGTTATGAGATCCGACAATACATGTCTCCCTCAAGTTTCTCAAATGGTAGCTCCTAATCCATTAGTGAATAATATTTTTTCCTCAGTTTTTCCATCTAAGTCTGCTATCAGAGAGGGCGATTTTACACTCCCTGATATTGATCTGACAGCTCATAAAGGTTTGCAGAGACCCCCTCAGGACACTATCCATGTTGACCTTAATGTAAATGAAGCTATAACAATTTTGTCTCCTTGTCCTCTTAGTAGTACTCCCTCAAATAAATTGGATTTTTCTTTAGCTCAATTAAACTTTAATTCCTGTTCTGGTCCTAATTTGAATAATTTACCAGTGAGTCCTGCTAGTCCTCAGGGGAAGTTAATCTCCAACTCTTTATCCGCCCTGGAATCTCTAATTTCTTCTATTTTGAGTTTACTTGAAAAATTTGTGGGAGGGTCGGAGTGTATCTTCGATACTGTAACTCAAATCTTAAGAGTTCTTTTACAGACTAAGAGCGGGCCAGTTTCTGACTATCTTCCAGTGCCAGCTAATCCTGGGGAGATGTCAAATATAAAAACCCCGGATGGAAAGGTAATATTAGCCCCAGTCAAAACGCTGTCTGATCTTGAAGGTCAGAAAATAATCAAATCAGCAGTAATATCTGCTGATGCTAAGGCCTTTAAGGAGGTTTCGGCCGGAGCTAATTGTATAGTTACGAATAATGATTAGATAGAGGAGATACCTGTTTCCCCAGTTGTTCAAAATTCGGAAACTCCCTCTCTCTTCCCTATATTTTCGTCTCTGTCAAAAAAAGAGGATGATGCTCTTATAACTTCTACAGGAACTTCTGAAATGATAGTCTCCCCAAAACAAAAAAAGAATAGAATAAAAAAGAGAAAACCTATCCGAAGATTTTCTAAAAAAAGACAGAGGAAACTATTGTTTGAAAAAAATTTGGAACCAATACTAGAAAACTCCGCTCTGACTGAGCAGTCTTCTGTTATACAGGAAGATAGGATTGTTTCTCCTAAGGCAGTTCCAACATCCATAGGGTCTGATTTCATAAGTTCCACAAACCCCTTTCACCCTAATATTTTATTACCCTCGTGTATTCCTTTTCCCTCGTCGCTCAATCCCTTAGCAAGACCTTTTTTAAGTTCTCCTACAACTGTAGCTATTCCCTTGGTGCCTACTAGGGAAAAAACAAATGTAGATACATTTTTTCTTGATTTTTCGCCATTATTTGATGCTGACTTAATTCTAAATAGATCAGCTTTACTTAGCTGTTTTAAAGAGATTGAAGGTTTGAAATTAATTCAAACCTCAGATCTGGATGCGGTACTTCTCCTTAATACTCCAGTAGGGAAATCCGCAAGGGTGAAATTTCAGTCTAAAGTGGTGTTAAACCACATTTTACAGTGGGCTGAGGAGCTCCAAATCAGAGGAATTGATGTTATTCCATATGTCATGGAAAAACAAAGTCAAAATGCACCCTCCAATTTGTCTTCTTCTTTTAATACTAATTTGATGCCTTTTGATTTGTCCTCAGCTAGATCTGAGGACTTAAAAATATGTGTGTCTAAAAATGAAAGACAAGTTCTCTACAAAAATCCCCCTTCGCTTAAACAAACTCTGATGGATGATCACTTTAAATGGAGTTGGCTACCTGGAATTTTGTCTAGTAAATCCTCTTCCCGTTCCAAACCGCCCTCTAATTTTTAACAGTAATTTGAAGTTTATTTCTTGGAACACAGCTGGTTTTAAAGATCATAAGGAAAAACTGCGTTTCTTGCATTCCCTAGATGCAGACATAATTTGTCTACAAGAAACGTGGGTGGAAGATAATTTAATATTAGAAAAAGAGTACTCTGTTTTAGAAGTTAGCGCAATCCACTCTAGGAGGGGTCATGCGAAGGGCGGAATAGCTTGCCTTTTATCAAATAGAATTAATTGGAACTTTACTCACTATCCTGATCCAGACAAACTGTTCCAGGCAATAACTTTAAAAAATGTATTTAGGGATTGCCCTAATAGATCCCTTGTTTTGATAAACGCCTATATCCCCCCAAATTGCTGCTTTAATAATGGTTTAACAGCACTCCAATCCTTTATAACTAAAATAATGGACACTTCGCCCTCCCCTTATGTATTAGTACTCGGGGACCTGAATTGCACCATATCTAATTGCGGGCTTGACTTGTTCAGAAATAAACTTAGGGAAGAGTCTTTGTTTATACCTCAGGCCCAGTTCCCAGCTAATATTAAATCCAATAAAAGAGGTAAATCTCTTCTGGAGGGTCTATATAATATGGATTGTTTAATAGTAAATGGGAGACTCCCTTCGGACACCCCGGCAGCTTTTACTCATAACTCTAATAAGGGAAATTCTATTATTGATTATGTAATTACAGATTGCGCTTTTTACTCTTCCTTGAAAGATCTTTTGGTTTTAAATACTAATCTTAGTGACCATAATGTGCTGATGCTCTCGGTTTCCCTCAGCCCTCCTATGGCGGATACTTGGAGCATCGATACGGATATGGTAAATTTTGGTTTACATTCTGGGAAATGTTTCTGGAATTCTTGTGCTTATGAGAACTTGGTAACGCTTTTAAACTCTACTATAGAGAAATTATCCTGCTGGGAAGGGAGGGAACTAGTGGGATTTGCAGATTTTTTAGAATCAGTAACTTCATTAGCCAAAAAGAGTTCCCCAGTTAAAAAACCCTTAGTAGTCCCCCAACCGCTTCGGGCATTAAATAAAGAAATAAATAAAATATTAAGGGGGCAATATCTATCTTTTAGCCAGGAAGCTTGCCAGAAATTAGCACTCTTAAAAAGAAGGAGATCCCGTCTAAAGGCTAGTTTGAAACGAAATAAGGAGGATTCCTTATGGATTCAGCTTAGGGAAGCTGCATACAACGGCCAAGCCAAGTCTTTTTGGTCTTTAATTGGCAAAGGATGCGGTACTAGGGTCAGCCCTATGCCTATTGCAATCGAAGAGCAGATTTGGGTCCAATTTGTTGAGAATTTGTATAGTAATAACAATTTTCATTTAATTAAGGATGTTTTTTATGTTGACTCTCGTATGTATGATTCCCCCTCGGAAAAGGAAATAGAATTTGCCATTAAAAATATGCGCTCCTCTGGTGCGATGGGTCCCGATGAGGTTCCCATCTCTGTTTTAAAACAACAGGCGGAGCTATGGAGCAAAATACTTTTTCCTGTGTTTAAATTCTGTTTTGTTAGTGGAATAGTCCCCCCTTCCTGGAAAGGGAGTATCCTTGTCCCTTTATACAAAAAAGGAGCAAGAGACCTCCCTCAAAATTATCGTCAAATTGCCTTACTTGACGCCATCGGTAAGGTATTTGCAAAATGCATTCTCACTTTAATCAACGAGTGGGTAATTGAGTTTAAAATCTTGCCTCTTGAGCAAACTGGTTTCAGGCAAAATCATGGAACGTTAGATAACTTGACTGCACTTCAGGTTATCACGGAAAAATATGTGAAAGTTCGTGGAGGGCACGTGTATGGGGCATTCATCGACTTCTCCACGGCATTTGACAAAGTGGGCAGAACTTTGTTGTGGAGAAAGCTGTTTGATCTAGGGATGCCTACCTTTCTTATTACATTAATCCGTGCGCTTTATTCAGATACCTGGTGCAGAGTGCTTCTTGGCGGTGAAAGAGGTTTATCTAGAATAATACCCACATCCAACGGGTTAAAGCAGGGGTGCCTTTTGGCTCCTTTGCTTTTTTCTTTATATACAGTTGATCTTCCTCTGGCTCTCTCAGCATGCTCGGGTATTGCTCCGTCCTTGGGGGGGACCCCAATTGTATGCCTTATGTATGCTGATGATATTTTGATTCTCGATCTAACCCCAAAGGGCCTGAATAACCGCCTGCAAGCTCTTCATGAGTATGCTGGAAACCATTATTTGTTAATAAATACTGAAAAAAGTAAAGTGATGTGCATGTCAGGAAGGAAGAAACCCAAATTTCCTAACTTTCCATGGACAGTAGGGGGCCAAAAACTGGAAACCGTGAAATCTTATACCTTCCTTGGTAAAATTGTGTTGAGTAATTTAAGTGAGAAAGCTCATATGGCCAATAATTCTCGGAAAGCTGTTTCGCAGGGAAAGAGTTTGGTATCCTTGTATAAAGCTACAGGTAGAAGGCATTTCTCTATACTATTAGATGTATTTAGAGCAAAAGTTCCCACCTCCCTTCTTTACGGAATAGAGTTAATTGACCAAAAAAATTGGAGCTTCTTAAACTCCGCGGAAGGAAAAATTTTACGTAGCTTATTATCTGTTAACACAGCGAACTCAACGCCGGCCATAAGACAGGAACTCGGTTTACGAAGCAGCTGGGTCCAAGGACTAGCTGGTATCGTACGCTGGGTCTCAAGTCTGGCAAGGAGTGAGCCTAACACCCTAAGACATCTTTTAAAAAGAGAGTTGTTGGGAAACTTCAATAATTTCTCATCGATTGTAAAAAATTTTAGATTCGCTGTGGGTCAATTGCAATTGGATAAGGATGTTTTATTTTCTTTATCTCCTTATCAGTTAAAATCTCTTCGAAATCCTCTACGTGGGAATTAGGGTTCAGACTAGATAGAGATTCGCGGATGGTGAAAAAAGGTTGTTACGCCTGTTATTGAGTCCTGTCTTTTGAGGAAAGCTCAACCCTATATTCAATGGAATATTCCTCATAGCGTTAGACGCCTAATGTTCTTAGTAAGACAGGATTTGCTTCCGTTGAAATCTCTTCAGTCCAAATGGTATGGCCTTTCACCGATCTGTGATTTTTGTCAGATGTATGATCAAGATTTGCCTCATGTCATCTTCGTTTGTCCAGCTTTGATGCCTTTTAGGCGAAGATGGTTAAGACCAATTTGCCTCCAACTCAACATTTTGTCTGCTACTGCTTTTTGGGCGGCTTTGTTCTCCCCGCCAAATGAAATGTTTTGTTTTAAACTGTATAAGTTTTTTAAGTGTTTTTTGGATTTGTATTAATGCAGTGTTCCTGATGCTATAACTATCTTTGAAAATTTCTTGCTTTTTCTGTATGTATATTTTATGTCTTTTATGTGGACCTCGTAAAGAGTTCCGTTATCATAATAAACTTAAACTTGAAAACTTGAAACTTGATGTAAATTCACACATGAATATGATCTGAACTCTCTCACTCAGAAAGGATCTGAAAAGTGCCAAAGACTACCATCAATACCGAGGCCTTCCAGCTGGTCAATCAAAAGCTCATGATTGACCATATTGAAGGCTGCAGATAGATCAAGTCGAATGAGGGCAGCATTTCTGCCACTATCAACTGTGGCCCAAATCATCTCAGTGGCTTACCCTTTTTCTTTTGGATATCACTTCTTCCGCTTTCCTGGGTCGAAGTTTCCTGTATGCTGCACAAGTTCCCCCACTACGGTCAGCTCGAGGAGTTCACTCCGATTTTCCTTGGATTTTCTCTCATGTGGGTAACTTGGTGTTCCTGACTGACTCCTTTGTTTTTAAAATCTCAAGATCTCAGATCCTGTTTGAGTCCAGAGAGCTGTGCCTTTGTGATGAGATAACAGACCTAGGCAATGAGAAACAGGATCGCTCTCTTTTTTTTTTTAACTGTTAGTCCCTGAAGCATTAGCATAGTTCCCTTCTTTTCATCCCTTATTTGACATTTGTTTTTCACAACCGTGTAAAGTCCTTTATCTGAGGGAGACGGTTAGTTGTAGAGACTTTTTGTCAGCAGTAACCCTGCGTGTCGGTAGGTGGGGTTGGTCGGCTCTGTGTGCGTCGTCGGTGCCGGGATGATGTTTGAGGGACCTATATAGATGCCACTCATGCACGCTGACCTCAGTTCTTTCTTTTCTGCACCAGCCTAAGCGCAGATCCTCCTCTGATAAGAAGGGTTAATCTGTATTTTGTTGACCGCTGTCCTGGAATTCTAAGAGCCACTCCTCGTACCGTGGGGCAAGTCTGTTTTCTTCTCCCTCCCTTGCATTTGTTGGGCTAATCTTCAGAGCTTTTTTATATCATGTGAGTAATTCCCCAGGTTTTTGCATCTGTATGTCAAAGTAGCTGCCTCAGCAGTGGTCATCAAGCACGTCTGCAAGTCTTTCTTTCTTCCATATGCCAAGTCTTTGGACCACTATTGTTTCTGTAGGGCAGGCGTGCGAGCCCCTGTAGTGTTTACGTGTCCAGCGGGGCCGGACTCTGCTTTGTGTATATAGCCATTCTGGCCATGGCCAACCTCTTGGCATTCCAAATGGCCTGTCCGCAGGCCTCTGGTCAGCCCAGGGCATCCATACCTCCACCGCCACTTTGTTAATGGGATTTGTCGAGCGCAGGACAAAGCACCTCCAAAGGGGTCTCTCGGCACTGTGGCATACAAACAGGGAGATGGAGTTAGAGAGGGTTATAAGAGACAGGTTTTGAGCAGTAGTTTAAGCTGACGAAATCAGGGCAGGACCG
This sequence comes from Lissotriton helveticus, assembly GCF_964261635.1. Classification (NCBI taxonomy): domain Eukaryota; kingdom Metazoa; phylum Chordata; class Amphibia; order Caudata; family Salamandridae; genus Lissotriton; species Lissotriton helveticus. The sequence continues at coordinate 268,542,580 of NC_136065.1, read as the reverse complement.
AATGTGCAAAGGCAATCTGTTCCAGTGGTGAGGAACGAGATGGGAGAAAGATCTCCCTACATATCTGACCCTACGTGTGCGGCGAGGGCGTAACAGAAACTGCCCTCTGGGCCTGAGGTTTCTTCCGGGTGGGCAGGTAGAGTTGCAGTTTCTTTTCTAAACTTGACGTTTTTAGGTGATCTTGTCTCTGTCCTCGCTGCCGCACACGTGCTTTCTGTGCCTATGCAGTGACCTATGTTGATAATTCATCAATTAAAGACTTCTTAAATATATTGTTGGTTGCTTGTCTGTTTTGGACAGCATAACCCAGGATATATTCAAAAGCTAGTTTTCTTACCGTTCTCCTTTTAAAAAGTGAACTTTTTATTCTCATTGTGAAACACTTGCAATGAGACGTCGCTGCTCATGAAAAGCTGAGTGGGAGCTGAAGCTGTGGTCAAGCATCCTGTTTGCATAGCTGTCAAAACGGAACTCACGTTTTTAACACGATTTCGCGTTTTAATCAGAAGCGTGGCTGTTTGCGCACCATAGATATTCTTTTTATAGCTGGGCCTGATGACGTAGGTGTTAAGTCTGTAGTTTTTTTTTCTTCTTTCATACTTTTTTTGTTGTTGCACTTAACTCTTCCGCAGAACTTTGCCTTTGCTGTATTGTTCAATTAGCAGTCCTTGTGCTTGGTTGTAAGCTGTGTCTATTACTTGTTTAATTAATTACCTATTCACCAATTTACTACCACAATTTGTGTATTTTGCAGCCTCTGGACCTCTGTAACCCTGCTCGGAGCCTGATTTTGTCCGAGGAATTGATTCTTCACGAGGGCAGACATAAAACTAACAAGGTAAGTTTTTTAAATGTTGCCGTTCTGCAGCAGAGAAAGGTTATGCAGTGTTGTAAGGGGTCAAAAATACATATTTACGATTGTATTTATTGTTCATTAGCTGCGATAAAATCCACAGCCTCTACCTCATTGTCACCTTAAACACGATCACGAATTTGAAGGTAAAAGAAACATACAATAAATGTGCAAACATTGCACAGTATATGTATGTATGTGTGTATTGTATAGAGATGGCGATAGCAAATCTATAGTTATAATTGTGATGCTTACTCCGTAGAAAAATAATTTCTTGATTCCAAATAACATAGTCCCCGTTGAACAAATTTTCGGATTTAGCCCACCCACCTCTAATTCTTAATTTTAGAGTTTTTGCAGATTAGTGAAAAGAGGCAACACATAACGACATATGTTTCCCATTCGAACTTTCATAGGAATACTTGTTTTGGCAATACTAAAACTTCTGGACAAATGTATTCCAAATGTAACATGAGATCGAGCTTGAACCGGAGTATATTTCTAGACTGTTTTGATGTAAATTTGTTTTTGAAAATCCCACAATGGAAGAAATTAAGCTATCTTGGCAGTTTGGTTTTACATACTGGATTGTGATTGTAACATTTAATTTGATCTGCTCAGAAGCTTTTGTTCACCTTTAACCTTCTCGCTGTTCATAACTAGGCCATGCTGCTTCATGAACTTGACCGATATCATTGGATAGGCATGTAGGGAAGGGTTGCCTTGGCAGACAGTTCATTAATTTCGAGTACAAAACATTTTTGGAGGCCATTGAGAGATTGCAAGAGGTGCTAGAGTGGGCGAACACCCGACTCCGGGGAAGACTGGAGCAATTGCCAGAGGATGGAGAATACTTTTCACCTCTCCCTCCCAAAAGAAATGCCTATATTTAGCCACATTTTCACAACCAGTGCTTGAACAGTATTTATATTCTTATCCCCTTATGACACATTTGCACAAAACGTTTGAAAACAAATTATGCTCACCTAACTTTGATCCTGAAAAATTGCATGCAGAATGATGAAGGCCAAATAAAGTTGTTGGAAGTCCCACAAGTTACATTTTCCACAGAATTCCCCTTGGTAAGCAAGAATGTAAAAAGCTCTTGAGACCGGGGTACTCGCCATAGTATGTGACCGAAAGCCACACCTTTTGCCCACTGCATTTAGGCATTGTCTCAGACTGTTCATGAGGTACTGAGGACATGCACAGTGTGTCACAGAAAGCCAACCTCTGTGCCGAGTGATTGTTGTCAACATCTGTTGGTCATGTCTACTTGAAATAGGGACATGGGACTGGTGCCTGTGGCTGCTAGGAATACCAGAAGGTTTTACCGAGCAGGTGGTGGGGTAGAGAGATGTGATGTAAGGCACCAGTGAGACAAACACAAAAGGACATTGACAAGAGGTGTTGAGCACAGAATGCTGCCTTTAACCCTACCTGTGCTCGGATTGTGCTGGGCATAACTGAAAGTTATGGTCACTAACATCTTGTATCGGGCGGACTGTGTGTGAGACTGGAAGACGTTCCCATAGCCAGGAGACCGAAGGATTGTAATGGCCAAAGACCATTCCAGGCAGACACTGGGGGTATTGAAGACGTAGGCGCAAGGTATAACCAAAGGCCAAGCTTTGTACCAAAAGTCTGTGGAGCATGGGCAAAGAATGCGGCCAGTGGTTGAGGCAAAGTGCAGACACCGAAACAAGTATATCATTAAAATGAAGAAAAAATATCACTGAAAAGTTTGTTGAGTCTTTATTACTAAACTATAAGATCCGTGAGATAAGTAAAGGAAAAATATTATGAAAGAGAACATATAACTTCCCTTAATCAATATTTCTTTCGGAAAAGCAGTGGGTAAAGTGAAAACCTAAATTGTTTTAAAAAAAAAAAGACTGACGGTCATTGCCAGTTAAGACCATCTACAGAAACTTAAGTATGTCCGTTCTCTATTCATGACTTTGCAGATTGAATATCAAATGTTATCATATAGAGTGTGAAAAAATTCCCCAGCAACCTATCTATTCAAAACAACAACTCAACATTCATTCTTGGAGGTACATGTGCGGCCCAGAAAGCAATATGTGATCCATAGTCACATATGCTTTCTTGCGCCTCGCCTCGTTCCTACACCATTAGGCGTTGGCCATGCTAGCGACAATGTAACCAGCACTCGCAGAGATTACTGGAGGCACAGGACTGAACACATGGGAAGAGTTTTAAAACACAGAAAGGATTGAACCGTGAACCCCGGGTTCCGGACTCAGCTGCACGGGCCGCTGCGCCACACCTCTTCCCTATCTGCCTCTATAAGTGAATGCTGAGTTGTTGAATTGCATAGATAGGTTGCCCCGCAATGTTTTCTAATTATAGTCCTTGCCCTGCTTCAGGAACCATTACCCTTTTTAGGTCTCGCCCTGGGATTGCAGGCCAAAGGCCTGCTGTCGCAGAGCGAGACTATTGTCATCATTCTGGCTTTCAAGGACTGAAAGGGAGAGGACAAGAGACTGGCACGCGCACACACGCAGCAGCCTGCCGGGATCAGGTCGCGCGCGTCAACACGCGCTCCGATTCCGGCAGGCTCTTCACAACACACATACAGCCCCCCCCCATACACACACACACACATACATACAGAACCCCCTCCCCTCCCGCATACACACACGCACGCACACACATACGCAGAGAACCCCCGGCACTTACACACACATCCCCTACCTCGTCTCGGCGTCTTCGCGCTCCCTTGCCCCCGCTCCTCTGGTGTGCGCGCGCACCACTAGTTTCGATTCCCGCGTCGGCTCCTCTGTGGTGCGCGCACCACAGGTTTCTATTTAAACAGCCAATCAGGAGGCAGAACTCCTTTCAGACATGCTCCCTCTCTGGTCCGCTATCATTTTTAACTGCACGGTGCGTCATGTTTACCTTTGTCTAGTCCTTCTTTTATGTCTTTGTCTCTACACCCTTCCACCAGTTAATCTTTAGAGTAGAGCTTTTCTTGTTTTCTATGTATATTTTTTCGGACCTTTGTCAGTCCTTTTATCTATAGTTTTTCACCCATCTCCTGCATGGGTTTATTCTGTAAAATTATTTACTGATTTCGCCCTCACTTGTTTTTTATTATCACTTTTTTATTTATCATCATTTTTATTATCCTATTTAATGAGGATCATCCACACTCGTGGGTTTAAGTTTACTTTGTATCAGCGCGTACATTTCACTTCTCACCGCTCGAGTCCAGTCTGTCTTTTATTTTTGTGGCGATTTCACTCGCACGTCATTTCAAACCGGCGTCTTCCGGGTTTCTCCATACTCGTTTACTTCGTGAGCACAATTCCTTTATCGCGGATGCACGTTAATTCCATGTAGAGCGAGTAAGCACTAATTTAAACTTACGGGCATGAAGGATTTTATTAACATGTTTATTCACATGTTTATTGTTTGGCACGTTGGTACAAGTATCGTTTCCCTTTTCTATTTCTTGTTTGGCACTTGAGCACCGCGACACGTGTGGAATCTTTTACACCGGCTTTGTCACTCCTTTAAGAAATCACCACTTTAGACCGCGCAATTTCTCCTCTTTTTTTATTTCCTTAGTTCTGTGACACCACACAGTTTCTGTTTCCTTCAATCACGATAGAGTTACACGGGTTAAATTACCACATTCGTTTGTTTGCATTCCCCCTCATTGTACTTCAGCGATACATATGTGTGTTTCTTGGTTTATTTTACTATAGATTCCCCCTGACGAAGTGCTATGCACGAAATGCATAGGGGATACAGCTCACCCATGTGATGTATCAGAACCACGCATTGAATTGATTTATTTGAAATGATCCTGTAATACAGAATGACCAATATCTAATCATATGATGGAATATGATGAACTTTATTGATACTTTCAAAGATTAAAAAATCATTCATTTCTTCATTCAACAGTCCAGTTTACTTGATTTTCTCAAACACTTTACGTGGTTTCATCGCCATTGGAGTGCACGAGATAACACCTTACACTGTGTAAGGCTTCCTCTTCAAATGCTATAGGTGTCACATTTGCGAAAATTAATACTATTGGCATTGTAAATGACAAAGCTAATAATTTAGCTATTTTCAAAACCAACACATAAATACAAAATTTGTCATTTACAATACCAATAGCTCAAACTTTACTAATGCGAGACCTATTGCATTGCAAAAGCTTGTTTTCCCAGCAGTTTTATATATCACGAACTTGAGCGCTTTACATGAGCACCAGCTTCGTTACAGATAGACACATTCATTTTGTTAGGCACAGGGTGGTTAAGTGATTTGCCCAGAACCACAGGATGTTGAGCGCCCCTGAAGAGACTTAACCCGGTTCCCCAGCATCGAGGTCGACCGCTCTGGCTGTAAGGCCACATCCTCTCCCCAAGTGTGGGTGCACTTGTGCATAGTCCATGGTACTGCAGCCTTTTATCTCTATTTTGTTTGTAAAACATCTGCTTTGGACTGCAATGTTTTAAGTTTGTGTAATTTCGTTGGGGGTGATGACGTTATTGTTCACAACAAATGTCATCATTAATGTAATATTTGATGGCTGTTGTGGTGTCCAGGGAGAGGTAATGAGTAGTATATTGATGTGAGGGTAAAGCTTGTGTATATATCTCATCATAACTTAGTTTTACTGGGTTTCACATCGTTACCATAACTTTAACAGATTTAGGGAATATATCTTATATGTGCAATAGTGTATTTATGACCATTGGTACGTGGGGACGTGGAATGACTTGTAAAAGGCAAAGTCTCAAGTGGGGGAATGCGTCACGAGGACCCCATCATCCGTCAGTAATGGTACTAAAAAGCCTTTTATTCTCGGCGTTTTATGCCAAGCACAGTCCATAGAAAAAGTTAAATCTCGTAAATTAGACTTTGTCAGTATGGCCCTGTTAGTTTTCTCTGCAAAGTGGTTGCAGCTTAAATAAGGAAATACAATAATAAATATGCAAAGAATTCGGAATCTGACAGATACTTTGAGGTCTACAAGGGACTTTAATGTCAGTAAAGTATAGGGTCCCTAAATATCGAGTCATTTATTATTAAATCTCTCCTGCAAAGATATGAAAATGGTTTAAGACTAAACGTTCGATGTGCCCCATATGCACTCAACAGGCTGCATAATGTTTTCATGCATTCTTGTCCAGCACCACTAGATGAGTACTGGATGAATTTTTTCAAAGCTTAGAAGAATACTAGCTAAAGAACTGACTCTAGACCCCCATACCGTTTGGTATGGGGACCAGTATGAAAAACATATTCCATAAGTAATGGTGTTGGATAGAGTTATAATCAGAGATGGGTGGAACTTAGGGGATTTTATGCCACTGTGTTTCATAAATACTCGCGAGATTCCGCCGAGTTCCACGAGCGATGGAATTTCGGCACATCGCACTGCTCACCCTTATTTTTAGAGCTAGAAGCCTGTTCCACCGGTAAAATCAGCGCAGACGGCACCAAGCGCTGTGCCAAAGGGTGCTGCTGCTTTCTGCCGCTTGTGTAGATTTTCTACTCAAGTGGCAGCTTTCTCAGTGTGAACGGTTGCTACTTGCCATCTTGCACTCGCTAACTTAACATTGGTGAGCGGCTTGTGAGAAAAACTCCATCGTGCAGCTGTTCTCAGAGTTTATCCGGAACTCCGTGCACAAGGCAGAGTGGGCAAATCTTTGCAAACTCAGTCGGCGGAGCAGAGTTTACCACCCACCCCTAATTATAATGACCAGAAATTGGAAACATGAGATCCATCTTCTTGCTAAGACTGGTGGAACGAAATGATAGCGGCTCACTTATTAGAGTTGCAAACTGCATGTGCTGGAGAAGACCAGAAGAGGTTCTATAGCAGTTGGGGGTCAGGTTACCGAAAACTTGATTTGAGCACTTAATTATATTGGCTACTGTCTGTTTTTTTGCGTAGAGTCTGCATCTCATCTAATTTTTTATATTTTGTTTATTATGCTTTTTGTTATTTTCATTTCTATTAATGTATCTTTGGTTAATATGGAAACAATTATGCTTTTATTCTGAACTCCTAAATAAAAATGTGAAATCTGTAAAGCAGTAATCTGTTTTTTCACATTAGTTAAGCGGCACTGCGGTAATAGTCTGGGCTTTCCAATTTAGTAATATATACATGAATGCAGGCTTATTGTATTGTATTCAGCCATTTTTCAGTGTCACAGACCAAAGTTTACTATGGAAATTACCATGTGAAATCGCAAATTGGGATCTCGTTTCTCTTCTTGGTCCCTGCTCGATGGATTGTTGTGGACCATTCCATGAAGAGGCTGAGGTGGACGAACTTTAGTTTTGGAAGATTTTGTATAAATTCGTCTAACAGCAACAACAGTTATTAGCAAAACAAAAACACTCTTTCTATGGAAATTCTGATCTAATTATGACTGCCCTGGTGTGGTTGCTAGGCCCTGCAACTATCCCTTGCTGTGGGGCATTTGTCTGAAATAGATTAAAAAAGGAGCCCAGATATTCAATGATAAAACACAAAGGTTAAAGTGACGTTTTAGCGAGGAATGCTAATAAGGTCTTCGAAAATATAGTTACTTTGCCAGAACATAGCCTATAACTTGATGAACGATTAACACAATGATAAAATGTTAATAGAGTACATTTACATGGCCTATAATACAAGACAGATTTTAGAAGTCAAGCTGTTGAAACCACTTGTGTTGGTTTGATACAGTTCTATGTGGTTTGTGTTTAGCTCTTTGATGGATGTAAAAAATATGAATCTGTATTTTCTGTTTTAAATCGCAGTTATGTAAATCATATGGACTGAATCTCCCAAATGAAGGACCCACAGGTCCAAAATGCACTGGGGCTATTTTGAATTGTGTTGAAATAATAATCATGATATACAATAATTATTTGTACCACAATTTGGGTGTCATCCACGTAGGAGGTGAGACCAAAGCCAAACGCACTGATGATCGGACCCAATGATGAAACATATACATTAAATAATGTCGGGCTCAACGATGACCCCTGCCCGAACTTCACAGGGCAACTTGAATGGCTTTGAGTGGTGATCCTCCAAGGATACCCTATCGGTTAGGAATTATTGTAGGAGTTTCCATGCTTTCTCCTGGATCCCACATGTCCTCAAACGGTCCATCAGGAGATTGTGATGGACTGTATCAAAAGCTGCGGACAGATCCAGTAGGATCAAGGCGGCCTTACCACATTGATACACAGCTCTCCTACTCTCATCAGTAGCCTTGATGAGAGCTGACTCTGTACTATGGCCCTCCCTAAAGCCATATTGTATAGGGTCCAGGGCTTGGGGCTCTCGAAGGAAGGCACTAAGTTGTCAGTTTATCGCTCTTTCTATCATTTTGGCAGGAAGAAGAAGCTGTGAGATTGGACGGAAGCTGTTTGGATCCTTTGGGTCAAGGCTGGGCTTTTTTTTGAAGAGGTAAAATCGAAGCCACCTTCCACGGTTTAGGGAAATGTCCTGTTTCAATCTTGTCATTAAAGATAGGCATAGGTGGAGGGTCACTGGTTCTATGGCTAGTTTAGCTACTGCAGCCGGGCAAGGGTCGAATGGTGAGCCTGATCTTGCTGCCATGAGCATACTACGAGTATGGTCCATTGATAGTGGCTCAAACTTATCGAGGGTATGGGGGGGCACAATAGAGAGTTCATGTTCCTCCTCAACTGAAACCCTCTTTGTTGCACTTGGACCATTAAACTCTGAGAAAATAGCCTCAAATTTATTTCGAAAGAAATTAGCAATATTTTCGCAAAGTTCCTGACTAGACTGAACTTTAGGTGATTGTGGTTGCGCCAAGCTGGAGACTGTTCTGACAAGTTTTGTCCGAATTTTTAGCCCTATAAATTCTGCCAGTGTAGACCTTTTGTTTGTCAGTAAACAGGAGGTGTTTATAGATTAGAAGGCTCTTCTTATAGGCCTTCTTCTCTGTTTCATGATCTTCTTTTCTCCATATACGTTCAAGATGCTTACACTTCAGTTTTTCATATCTCAATTCTTCCATAAACCAGAAGGGAGTACTCTCTTGGGAAAGATGGTTTTAACTGGAGCTAGCTTATCACACGCTCTCTCCAACCATTTAGAGTATGCAATGGTCTCTTCCTCTACCCCCCTGATCATTTGGTCTGCAGTCGAAGTGAGGAGTTTCTGAAGATCATTTCCATCCACTTTATTCCAGACCCTAAGTTCTATTGGCCTCTTAATATATGTTCCACCCGCCCGTTGATCCCGAATGGCTATCTCAAACTGAAAGGCACTATGGTCTGTCAAGACAAGAGGAAGAACCTCAGTAAACCAGATACGTGAGTGGTTTGAAAATATACCGTCACGAGTATGTCCTGAGACATGAGTTGGACGGGTGACATGCTGCTGGAGATCCGTGCTCTTCATCAAATCGATAAGGATTGATGTGTCTGGATCGGAGTGGGCCTCCAAATAAAAATTGAAGTCCCCCATGATAGTATACGCATCTCTGCAGATGCTCTCTTCCAGCAGATTACCCATGGTTTTATTAAGCGCACCTCTCGCTCCTTGTGGTCTGTATAATGGAATACCTTTAAAAGTATGATGATGGGAGAGGGTACGGTTAAAAGACAAAGCTTCACAGGCTACATTAGAGGCAGCACAGAAGATCGCCTTTATTGAACTAGGGTAGATGACCACCAGTCCTCCCCCCTTTCCATGGGGCACTGAGAACCCTGGAGGCGTAGCTTTAACCAGGTCAGGCCCTGATGCTTCATCAGTCCTGGATTCCGTAATAAAGGCAATTTTCCTGTCCCTATCCTCAATTAGCCTTGCTCACTTGGTGCTATGCTTGACCAAGAGTCTTGCATTCAGGAGGATGTAGTTAAAGACGAATGTTTCCTGCCCCACTGGCAAATCACTTGCATCGTTCCTTTGTCTAATAGTCTGGTATACAATGTTGGGCAATGTCACTTTGCACTACTTTGCACACCCTACTTTGACACTCTACTCCAACAAATCCAGTCTGCTACACTCTACTCCCCACACTCTACTCTAGGACACTCCACACCACTAACTTTGAGCCATGCTGAACAGCAGCCACACTGGTCTACAACATGGCAAAAACCCATTGCCAAAGCAAATAGCTCTTGTATAGGCTATACCTATTTCCAGTTTTTCACTTAAAATGTGTCAAGGACAGTGATAGCAACTGCATAATTATAGTTCAGGTGAACTTGTCATTGAAAAGGCGTTTTGTTACTAACCTTGTTGTCTGAATGACTTTTGGCATTCTCCGGTTTATTCAGCAAAGCTTCCAGATGTAGAGTTTTGTGGTGATCTTTCAGGGAAAAGTTGAAGGATGGTGTCAAAAATATTTCTATGTGATATCCTCTTAACATTTTTGACCTTGTACTTTATTAAAAGAACACTCTGAGCCAAATTATAATGGGCCTGGTCTTGAAATTTCGCTCTGCTCGCAGCGTTTTTCCTACTCCGCTTAGTGCGCAAAGGTCCAAAGGTTTTTGCCTCGCTTGCGCTCACCAACATTAACTTGGCGAGCGCGAGCAAGGAAAATCATAGTCAAGACCTCATCCCGGTGAGATTTCTCAGTGTGGGCGGTTCCGAATGGCCACTAACGCTCGCGTTGAAAAATCTGTTCGCGCTGAGGAAGCTGCCGCTCATGTAGAACATCTACTCAAGCGTCAGAAAAAAGCTGCGCCCTCTTGCGTTGTGCATGGTGCTGTTTTTCCAGTGCGGGGACAAACACCTGATGCTAAAAATCAGTGTGAACGGCGCGACCTAACGCACTACGCCGCTTGCAGAGCTCTGCTATGCAGAGTTTTTGGTCACTTTGCGGTGTTCCGCATAGCGGAACTCCGCGAACTCCACGCAAGCCTAGGACAATTGACATGAATGTAGATTTTACTAAAAATCGTATTTTGTGTGGTTTGGTGTAAATGCATTTGACTATGTGATTTAATCAAAAGGAGACTAGCTCATATTTATTTAAAATTACAAAAACAAGAAGACTCTGGTATGTTTCGTCACGGAGTAGGAACACCTGGTGAGTGTGTTCATAAAGCCCTCACCCACCAACCTAGTTGGTGGCATGCTTCATCATCGGGCCCACCCAGTAGCACTTAGCGTGCTCCGGGTGTGCTTCAACGCCTGATTACAGCGGAGCTGGTATTTTGCTGAGTGTGCAGTGAAGATAGTTAAGAAAGTGATGTTAAAACGGCTAGGCGGGGGTCCCAGTACCCGAGGGTAAAATTAGACTTTAATACCTGGGCCTCCGTCAGCGGTTAAAATAAGGCTAGGGGATGTAAGTGGAGAGTTACGACCTCTCACATCCATTGGGTCAACATGTTTCAGCCAGTGCCTTATGACTAAGCTGGCTTTCTTCAGGACCTAAATAAAAGGGTGTGTGTAAATAAACTAGTGGGAGTGTGGTTAGACTATGTGTCTACATGCCCTAAAGTGTATCTATGTGTGAGAGGGGGATTCCCTTCTCAAGACTACCTGTACATATAACATATAAAGACAAAAGACAAAACATACAGGGAGAAAATATAGAGTCATTCGGATGTACAGAGTCGTGCACATCTGATAGCCGACACTATAGCGGATTCATGTGGGCTATAGGCGACTAGAGTGTGATGATATTGGTGGTACCATCACGGTGAAAATCGCACTTGTAATACGAGAGTGGAGTGAATAAAAAACCGGAAAAACATAGTGCATTGGTGTAGAGCGGTGCATTAGGGCACTCTTACGCTAGTTTTTGCTCAGTCTGACCTCAAGGTTGGGAGGTGGCAGGGGCTTGACCCTAAGGGGACAAACGTTTACCATACTGATTAGGGAGACCTGTAAGTGAGAAAAAGGGAGCGCTTACCAGGAGTCGTGGTGGTTGTATCTCATACTCACAGCCTTTCTGGACAGAGCCTGCTCTGGACCTGTAGTGCCTCCTTCGCATACCGGTGAGGAGTGGCTGTTTCCCGGGTCTTAAATAGTCTGGTTAATTGGATAACCAAAGGCACCTGCAGGGTTGGGGGCAATAGTAAAAAGACTCTGGTGTCCGAGTCATTGTGCCTGACGAGGGTATGGGCGCCTGGTGAGCGCGCGCGCAATTGCGTTCTGACGCGCTAGAGTGCCTGCATTGCTGTGGGCGTTTTCCAAGCGGGGAGCTAGTGTGCGGAATGCGCGCATGCGCAGTACGCCGGGTGTGGTCTGCGCATGTGCGGGGTTGTAGTGTCACCGCCGCGCATGCGCTACGGTCGGCAAGGAGATCTCCGAGTGCCAAATGAGCATGGGACACTCAGGGTGTCGATTGTACTACTGTGGGAATACATGAAAAAAAGGGGGGGGGGGGAGGAGGGGAAGCCTCTTTTGGGACAATCTGTACTAATCTCTGGGGCAACAATAGTGTATAATCCTGGTATGTTACCAGGGAGCGAACCGCTGTTATTGCATCTGGCATCATAGGGGTCACTCACTGGTGGGTTTAAGGGGCAAAACGTACATTCCTTTGGGGCAATGACAGTTTACCAGAGAGCGAACCCTAGTTGTATATTATGACGGCAAGGGGGTCAATCACTGGTGGGTCAGTGAGTTCCAAGGGATGGCATCGTTGAGTCCCTGGGTGGCTGTGGAAAGGCGGTAGATCCATCTTTGCTCCGCCTGTAGCAGTCTTTTGTCATTGTCCACGGTGCCTTCAGGGACTTGTTCTATGACCGTCCAAGTTAGGTCATTGGGCGTATGACCTTGAGTGATAAAATGGTTGGTCATTCTGCTGATGTTCTTTTTACATCTTATGGTGCTCCGGTGTTTTGTTATCCGTGTCTTTATTTTACGTGTGGTCATTCCAATGTACCGGAGTCCACATGTGCATGTGATAAGGTAGACAAGGTTGCGAGAGTTACAATTTGTGTGGCTACGTTGGGTCCACACCTTGTTAGGTTCCAGATTCAGAGTCTTGGTATGCGTGGTGAGGTGACACACACTGCAGTCATTGCAGGGGTAATGCCCGGTGACCCTTGGGAGACCCCATATATTCACGAGGGTGTTGGTAGCAGGTTGGGGCGGTGGTCTTGGGCGGGTACTGACCAGACGGTCTTTAAGATTGTTGCATCTCTTGTATGCGAATCTAGGGGTGTCCCCTTTTCTCTGTCCTGAATTGATTATTTTCCAGTGCTTTCTTATGATTTTTGACACTTCATTTGATGCTGTGTTGTAGGTCGTAACACAGGTGATTGGTTGAGTGTCAGGGTCTTTGGTTACAGTCTCAAGGAGGGCTTCCCGATTCTGGTTTCTCGCCCTCTTCTGGGTTTTGTTGATGATGGACTTCGGATAACCGCGTTGTTCCAGTTTGGTGGCCAATTCTGTAGATTGTTTTTTATAGTCAGAGATGTTGGTGCAGTTTCTGCGTATGCGCAGAAATTGTCCGTAAGGCAAGTTCTCTCTGAGTGGGCGGGGGTGGTAGCTAGTGAAGTCAAGCAATGAGTTCCTTGCTGTTGGTTTGTAGTAAGTTGTCGTGATCAGGGTGCCATCCTTGACTGTAATGTCCAGGTCTAGAAAAGGGAGATGGTTGTTACTTGCAGTGCAAGTAAATTTGAGGTAGGGGTCCCTGTTGTTTAGCCAGACCATGAATTTATCCAGGTCAGAGTGGGTACCCTGCCAGACCACCAGGATATCATCTATATACCTGCGCCAGCTCAGGATATGGTTGAAGTAGGGATTGGTGTCAGTCGCTATGTGACACTCCTCAAAATGGTGGACGTATAGTCCCGCTACGCTGGGAGCGAAGACACTGCCCATAGACGTCCCATTAGTTTGTAGGTAGAGGGTGCCGTCAAACTCAAAGTAGTTTTCTTTGAGTGCCAGGGTGGCACAAGCCAATACGAAGGCCCTGGGGGTGTGGTATTCCCAGTTGGTCGCCATAAGGATGTCATGGAGTACTTTGAGAGTGGCATCTTGTGGGAGGCTGGTGTACAGACTCTCCACGTCCAGGCCTACCAGAAGTTGTGTGGCAGGGTTGAATTCTTTGTTGTTCAAGACTTGTAGGAGGTGCTTGGTGTCTTTGATGTACGTCGGTGTCGACTGCACTAGAGGATTTAAGAAAAAGTCACAATAGCGTGACAGTGGTTCCAGTAGGGAATTAATGCCCGACACAATGGGTCTACCAGGAGGGGGGCTTACCCCTTTATGTACTTTGGGTACAGTGTAAAAGTACGGAGTCCTGGTGTTCTGGGGGCAGAGATAGTCTGCTTCCTGTTTGGAGATATGTTCAGCATCCGCTGCTTGTTTGACTAACGTGTGAATTGTAGTCCGTAATTCATTTGTTGGGTCATGGTCAAGTCGTCGATAATTTCTGTTGTCGCTCAGTAATCTGCGACACTCCATGTCGTAGTCTTGTTTGTCTTGGAGGACGATGCCTCCCCCTTTATCCGCCGGTTTGATAATGATGTGGGGATTATTTTGTAGGCGTTGTAGGGTCTTCCTGTCATCCCAGGATAGATTGTTGAAATGGTTGGTAGGGTTTAATCTCTCTACATCGTTGTACACAGCCTGTTCAAATGTTATGATTTCGGGGGGAATGGTAGAGGGTGGTGGTACAAACGTGGATTTAGGTCGGAGTCCTGTGACGTTGGGGTTGTCATGGACTGGTTCTATTTCGGGGATTGGTTTTTCAAAGAAAGACTTCAGTTTTAATGTCCTGAAGAATTGTGCCAGTTCCACGTGTAGTTTAAATTTATCAAGTCTCGTTGTTGGAACAAAAGATAAGCCTTTTTCAAGTATTGATTGTTCTTTCGAAGTCAGGGGTGTGCTGGACAAGTTGAAAACCAGTGAGGGATGGTCGTGTGGTCTCACTGTTTGCTCGTTCCCGGAGTTGCCTCTTTCGTTTTCTGGCGAGTGTTCGCACTGACCGGGTTCTCCTCTCCGCCCCAGTGTACTTGTGGTTGTTGTGGGTTTGTTCTTCTTCTGCCCTGTGTTCCTCTACCCCGTCCTAAAAAAGGCATGTGTGGTCCCTGGTTACCAGGAAATAAGGGCATGGGCCCGGGAGGATACATGGGCGGGAAGCCAAAATAGGGGTTTTGCATGGGGCCAAAATTGGGTGGGAAACCGTGGAATTGTTCCGGTTGTCCTCCTTGCCAATTGTTCTGCCAACGTTGTCCACGTCTGCCGCGTCCACCCCGTTTCGTCGAGCCATTGCTGGAACCACTAGAGACGGAGCTGTCATCCCCTGAGGTGTTAGACATGCTGGTATTCTTGTTCTGAGGGGTGTAATCCTCTTCTGAGTATGGGTAGACTTTGGCGTAACTGAATTTTTTCAGATCTTTGTCAAATTTCTTTATTTTGGCCTGGGTAAGGTAGTCTTTATACTCGTTTATATCTTTATTCTGTTCATCCAGTTTCTTCTTGTAAGCGGTTATGGTGGCTTTGAAATGACTTTCCGTGGCTTGGATTTCCACTAGAAAGGCTTCCGAAAGGCGTTTTGCTGTTTTTATGATGAGGATCATCCAGTCCCTGGTGCAGTGCCAGGCGATCTGGGCCCAGTCCTTCCTGAAGGTAGGGTCGTCGAGGAAGATCCTGGGGGCATTGGTTACTAGAAGTCCCCTTGGTGCCGTGTTCGTTCTGAGGTATTGTGTCAAGATTGTCCCATGAAGAATAGTACGTATCCTGTTGCGCTTTTTTTCGGTTAGGCTCTCCCAATCAGTTGTTTGTGCGATGGTGCTGGCGATGTTGAAGTCAGCTTGGAACGATGGGTCAGACAGAATATCTGCCACATCGCTTTCGTCAAATGTCAGGCCATGGTTTTCTGCCATGGTGCTAGAAAGGGACTCTCGCAGCTGTGCGCTGCCGTAAGATGCGGAATCAAGAGAGAGAGAGAGAGGACCAGATAGCTAGTCCTTATCCCCTGGGTAATATGTGATTTAATCAAAAGGAGACTAGCTCATATTTATTTAAAATTACAAAAACAAGAAGACTCTGGTATGTTTCGTCACGGAGTAGGAACACCTGGTGAGTGTGTTCATAAAGCCCTCACCCACCAACCTAGTTGGTGGCATGCTTCATCATCGGGCCCACCCAGTAGCACCTAGCGTGCTCCGGGTGTGCTTCAACGCCTGATTACAGCGGAGCTGGTATTTTGCTGAGTGTGCAGTGAAGATAGTTAAGAAAGTGATGTTAAAACGGCTAGGCGGGGGTCCCAGTACCCGAGGGTAAAATTAGACTTTAATACCTGGGCCTCCGTCAGCGGTTAAAATAAGGCTAGGGGATGTAAGTGGCGAGTTACGACCTCTCACATCCATTGGGTCAACATGTTTCAGCCAGTGCCTTATGACTAAGCTGGCTTTCTTCAGGACCTAAATAAAAGGGTGTGTGTAAATAAACTAGTGGGAGTGTGGTTAGACTATGTGTCTACACGCCCTAAAGTGTATCTATGTGTGAGAGGGGGATTCCCTTCTCAAGACCACCTGTACATATAACATATAAAGACAAAAGACAAAACATACAGGGAGAAAATATAGAGTCATTCGGATTTACAGAGTCGTGCACATCTGATAGCCGACACTATAGCGGATTCATGTGTGCTATAGGCGACTAGAGTGTGATGATATTGGTGGTACCATCACGGTGAAAATCGCACTTGTAACACGAGAGTGGAGTGAATAAAAAACTGGAAAAACATAGTGCATTGGTGTAGAGCGGCGCATTAGGGCACTCTTACGCTAGTTTTGGCTCAGTCTGACCTCAAGGTTGGGAGGTGGCAGGGGCTTGACCCATAGGGGACAAACGTTTACCATACTGATTAGGGAGACCTGTAAGTGAGAAAAAGGGAGCGCTTACCAGGAGTCGTGGTGGTTGTATCTCATACTCACAGCCTTTCTGGACAGAGCCTGCTCTGGACCTGTAGTGCCTCCTTCGCATACCGGTGAGGAGTGGCTGTTTCCCGGGTCTTAAATAGTCTGGTTAATTGGATAACCAAAGGCACCTGCAGGGTTGGGGGCAATAGTAAAAAGACTCTGGTGTCCGAGTCATTGTGCCTGACGAGGGTATGGGCGCCTGGTGAGCGCGCGCGCAATTGCGTTCTGACGCGCTAGAGTGCCTGCATTGCTGTGGGCGTTTTCCAAGCGGGGAGCTAGTGTGCGGAATGCGCGCATGCGCAGTACGCCGGGTGTGGTCTGCGCATGTGCGTGGTTGTAGTGTCACCGCCACGCATGCGCTACGGTCGGCAAGGAGATCTCCGAGTGCCAAATGAGCATGGGACACTCAGGGTGTCGATTGTACTACTGTGGGAATACATGAAAAAAAGGGGGGGGGGAAGGAGGGGAAGCCTCTTTTGGGACAATCTGTACTAATCTCTGGGGCAACAATAGTGTATAATCCTGGTATGTTACCAGGGAGCGAACCGCTGTTATTGCATCTGGCATCATAGGGGTCACTCACTGGTGGGTTTAAGGGGCAAAACGTACATTCCTTTGGGGCAATGACAGTTTACCAGAGAGCGAACCCTAGTTGTATATTATGACGGCAAGGGGGTCAATCACTGGTGGGTCAGTGAGTTCCAAGGGATGGCATCGTTGAGTCCCTGGGTGGCTGTGGAAAGGCGGTAGATCCATCTTTGCTCCGCCTGTAGCAGTCTTTTGTCATTGTCCACGGTGCCTTCAGGGACTTGTTCTATGACCGTCCAAGTTAGGTCATTGGGCGTATGACCTTGAGTGATAAAATGGTTGGTCATTCTGCTGATGTTCTTTTTACATCTTATGGTGCTCCGGTGTTCTGTTATCCGTGTCTTTATTTTACGTGTGGTCATTCCAATGTACCGGAGTCCACATGTGCATGTGATAAGGTAGACAAGGTTGCGAGAGTTACAATTTGTGTGGCTACGTTGGGTCCACACCTTGTTAGGTTCCAGATTCAGAGTCTTGGTATGCGTGGTGAGGTGACACACACTGCAGTCATTGCAGGGGTAATGCCCGGTGACCCTTGGGAGACCCCATATATTCACGAGGGTGTTGGTAGCAGGTTGGGGCGGTGGTCTTGGGCGGGTACTGACCAGACGGTCTTTAAGATTGTTGCATCTCTTGTATGCGAATCTAGGAGTGTCCCATTTTCTCTGTCCTGAATTGATTATTTTCCAGTGCTTTCTTATGATTTTTGACACTTCATTTGATGCTGTGTTGTAGGTCGTAACACAGGTGATTGACACCCTGAGTGTCCCATGCTCATTTGGCACTCGGAGATCTCCTTGCCGACCGTAGCGCATGCGCGGCGGTGACACTACAACCCCGCACATGCGCAGACCACACCCGGCGTACTGCGCATGCGCGCATTCCGCACACTAGCTCCCCGCTTGGAAAACGCCCACAGCAATGCAGGCACTCTAGCGCGTCAGAACGCAATTGCGCGCGCGCTCACCAGGCGCCCATACCCTCGTCAGGCACAATGACTCGGACACCAGAGTCTTTTTACTATTGCCCCCAACCCTGCAGGTGCCTTTGGTTATCCAATTAACCAGACTATTTAAGACCCGGGAAACAGCCACTCCTCACCGGTATGCGAAGGAGGCACTACAGGTCCAGAGCAGGCTCTGTCCAGAAAGGCTGTGAGTATGAGATACAACCACCACGACTCCTGGTAAGCGCTCCCTTTTTCTCACTTACAGGTCTCCCTAATCAGTATGGTAAACGTTTGTCCCCTTAGGGTCAAGCCCCTGCCACCTCCCAACCTTGAGGTCAGACTGAGCAAAAACTAGCGTAAGAGTGCCCTAATGCGCCGCTCTACACCAATGCACTATGTTTTTCCGGTTTTTTATTCACTCCACTCTCGTGTTACAAGTGCGATTTTCACCGTGATGGTACCACCAATATCATCACACTCTAGTCGCCTATAGCCCACATGAATCCGCTATAGTGTCGGCTATCAGATGTGCACGACTCTGTACATCCGAATGACTCTATATTTTCTCCCTGTATGTTTTGTCTTTTGTCTTTATATGTTATATGTACAAGTGGTCTTGAGAAGGGAATCCCCCTCTCACACATAGATACACTTTAGGGCGTGTAGACACATAGTCTAACCACACTCCCACTAGTTTATTTACACACACCCTTTTATTTAGGTCCTGAAGAAAGCCAGCTTAGTCATAAGGCACTGGCTGAAACATGTTGACCCAATGGATGTGAGAGGTCGTAACTCGCCACTTACATCCCCTAGCCTTATTTTAACCGCTGACGGAGGCCCAGGTATTAAAGTCTAATTTTACCCTCGGGTACTGGGACCCCCGCCTAGCCGTTTTAACATCACTTTCTTAACTATCTTCACTGCACACTCAGCAAAATACCAGCTCCGCTGTAATCAGGCGTTGAAGCACACCCGGAGCACGCTAGGTGCTACTGGGTGGGCCCGATGATGAAGCATGCCACCAACTAGGTTGGTGGGTGAGGGCTTTATGAACACACTCACCAGGTGTTCCTACTCCGTGACGAAACATACCAGAGTCTTCTTGTTTTTGTAATTTTAAATAAATATGAGCTAGTCTCCTTTTGATTAAATCACATATTACCCAGGGGATAAGGACTAGCTATCTGGTCCTCTCTCTCTCTCTTGATTCCGCACAATGCATTTGACTAGCCATTAAATACATTTACATTACATGAAGGAGTTGGGATGGTTTAGGTTTTCTGTATTTCTTGTTATTTGAATCCGAGTTTATGAAACGCGTGAATTCCATTACTCAGGCTTGCATATTTAGATTTGTGACTGGTTGTTGAAGAAGCAGTATTACATTTTTTTGCTATCATAAGTTCACAGAATGAGACATGGATCGAGCTGCATGGGAATAGAAATCAGTAGGGTAGATTGTCTTTTCATAGAAGGAAAAACAAGGATGTAACGTATTTTAAAATTGCAGTTACGTGCATGGTTTGCACGTTGGATGCTCTATTTTGAGATTTTAAGTTGTGAGAAATTCATGAGGTCGGCGCACAGTGAATTTTGTGACTTTCAGCAAGCGTGTGCATTGGGTATTTCGGTTCAGAAAAATAAATTAAAATCTGCTTAAGAGCAAGGAATATTGCATGCAGCCGAAGAGGGGGATTCGCCGCACAGAATGTTGGGCATATTGGAAGGTTAACATATTGCTGTTAGATGTACTGTATCATCAAAAAACAGCAGTAAATCACTGAAACAACTTCATTATGGGTATGTCATGGTTTTCTTCTCTCATGAGATATTAAAGTATGTTTATAAAAAACAATTTCCCCGAAAAACTTAATTTAAAATGAAGTCATAAGTACGATTGGGACTTCGTCCTTTGTGTGGACATTACCTTCTATGCTGCGCCTTTGGCAGAACGCCATGGCGGTTAAAAGTAATACTTGTTATGCAGCCATGCCCTGTGCAGCGCCTCTGTTTGTGTATAAGCCTCTGTGCCGTATGCCGCGGCGGATGATTACAGACCCTACTTTTTGGTTAGGCCTTGCATCCATCCCCCACGTGGGCCCTTATTCCACTCCAGTGACCAACCTGGCGATTTTACAGTAAATGTCTCCGTACTAGGTTGAAAAGCAGACTTTGCATTCTTAGTCCATTTCATACAGCAACAAAATGTGTTTCAGAACATCTCAGCTGCAGTATGGAGCCGAGCGAAATGTAAATGACCATACCTAGCCATGCTTTGTTCTGTAGGATGACTTTTCCAGGTCAGCAGGGATTTCAGCGGTGAAGTGATGTGTGTGATGTCGCCAGTGACTTGATCTGTGATGCTGAAAGAGATGTCATGTGTCACAACATATGTGGGTCATGAGCATTGGGTAGCAAGTTCTGATTGCGCAGCAAAGCATAACTGGTGACTTGACATGTAGTGAGGGGCATGGCCCCACCTCCAAAAAAGACTTAATTTTAAACGTCTGAAGAAACCAGGTTACTGGTCAAGCCATTAAAACTAACGAGGTTTCCAGTAATGCCCAAGTGTTCACCATGGAAACTGAATTGTGCATATGCATTATTGTGCTGTTTTTTACATAAAGACAAGTTAACCTGCTTAAAGTCCAAAGGCTGCTCCTCCTTGCCCGGTATGCTTATCATAAACGTTTCATCGTATTTCATAAGTGACGTCACCTAGGTGGTTGTAAACCAAGCTTGATGTGACAGTTTAGATTATAGGGCCTCCCGAGAGTTCAAGCTTCTGAGCGATGCAGCTAGGGGTATTGAAGTGTAGGGGTCATACATTCAATTTTTCAGTTGAATTCTTGGTTCATTGGGGAGCCAATTGAGGGATTTCAAATCGAGGGTGATGTTATTATTTCTTTTTGATCCAGTGATGAGCCTTGAGGCAGCGTTAAGGGGGGCCCTTTAGGGGGCTGTGTAATGGGTCTGCTAGCATAAGGATGCACTTGAATGTGTGACACCCTGTGCTTGATAGTGATATATTGCCAGTATTCCGTCTCCAGCACTCCGTAGTCAAATTTGATGTGTGAAAATTCTAAAAGGCTGCACTGGTCAAAAAGAATCTCCTATCCTTTTACAGTTGGAGTCTTGCCATGAAAGGAATGTCGCGCCATGCATAGCAGGAAGGAAATCTGGATTCCCTATAATAGGCGTTTGCAGCGAGATATGGGTGGAGAGCTTCTTGGCCAACATAACCCTTTCTCAAGTACCGATCGTGGCCTGCATGACCAGTGATATGTACCCCCCACATCCCATCCCATAGCTGCCCAGAACACATTGACCACCCCACCAACCCCACCCCCAGCAGGCAATGTGTTCTGGGCAGCTATGGGATTTTCTATATGTGTATGCTGGCTATCAATTGGTCTATAAACCATGGGTGAAGTTCTGTGCTCGGCCTGCTCCACCCCATAACATTCCTTAACTGTGCGGCTTGATAGTAACGCGTTGGATGAGAAATACCCAGGCTTCCCTCTACCATGGACATGTAACCACATTTTCTGGCGGTGCATGCCATCTTCCCATCCCTTATATAGTTTTTAATCCGATGTTGTGGTTTGGCAGGTATGTATGTGGGTGGCTGCACAGAAAGGGTTTGCATTAAATAGAGAATCTTCTGAAGAATGGCCATCTTGATTGCTGCTATCCTACCCAACCAAGAGATGGAACCGCCCCTCCAGGATTGTATGTCAAAATGAGTAGTTGCTAGCAAGGCTGCATCGTTATGTTCCGCCATCTTTTCTATTGTGGAATGAATTTGAAGACCCAAGTATTGTACACCTTGAGTCACCCATGGAAGCGGAAAGAGGCTCTTCAGCCGAGTTCTATTGCTCTGGGGTATAGTGAAGGTGAGGGCCTGGGATTTCTGTATGTTTACTTTAAATACAGAGACCCTGCCAAAAGCTTCCATCTCCTGCAGGAGCTGAGGCAAACAGGAGCAGGGTTGTGCAATCATGATGTCATCCACGTATAGTGCGATTTCATGTTTCTGGCAGCCCATAGTAATGCCTGTGTTCAGGGGGTTCATGCAAATCCATTCCCCCGGGAGCTCCATATATAAAGCATATGAGAGGTGGAACAAAGGGCATCCCAGTCTTATTTCTTGCTAAGCTATAGGGTCCGAACGGCAGGTTGTTGCCTCGTACTGAGGTTGTGGGATTTGTGTTGAATCTTGTCTTTGCAAGAATAAGTTGGAGAAAGGGCCAATGCACATTATCACACAACTTTTCAGCATAGATCAACAGGAAAAAGGCTGAGACTCTAGAGTGGTTTGTCTTATCTATAAGGTGTAAAAGCCGTTTTGTATTGTTGCTGCAGCGTCTCTCGGGGGATGCATGACGGAACCACGCATTCCGTTGTAATGCATGCTGTTACAGTGCGAATACCATTACCACGCATTACTATTACCACACATTTTTACAGTGAATATGCCTTTACCATTCATGTCTACACAACGAATTTCGTTGTAAAAGCATGAATGGTAAATGCTTATGCATGGTAAAGGTTTTACAAGTAAATGTAAGTATTTTACAGGTGAGTATAAATCCTTTTTATATTTATATAAAAGGTTTATATCTGTCCAGCTTCGCCAATTTTACGAAGCGATGCATGCCATCTTTGGGCAGCCCGACTCCGCTGGTGCTCCTCCGGTCACCGCGGACTCGGCTGGGGGCCCTGGGCCTTCGATGCCAGTGGCTTCAGCCCCGGTGCCACAGAGTCCCCTTGGATTCAGGCCTGGATCCGGATCTGCGTCTGTCGACCTTGTTACACCTTCCCCGGCGCTGATTCCACCGGGACCACATCCGCAGCCGGTGTCGGCTGTGTCTCCAGCTGACGTCGACCCCAGCCTCCACCTCTGATGTAGCCACAGAGCCGGACCGGCATCGACCGATGCCGGATCCGGCGCCAATGGGTACTTTTGTGCCCTTGTTCCACCCTGGCTCTTTTAGACCAGATTAGCAGCCAGAAGAGGGTGAGGAGGACTGGGAGAGGTCTGGAGACCCTCTAACTGACTAGTTGGTCTACGAACCGGTCTGGATAGAGGGATTGGGGAAAGCCAGTGGTCTGGATACCTCACCAGATCTTGGCATGTAGTCTCCTCCTACTGTGGCTACGGAGGAGGGAGCGTCTTATGCTGTGGTGTTGGGTAGGGCAGCAGAGGCTCTCCACCTCGAGCTGCCTACGATGGCAGTCAAGACTAACCTCTTGACAGAGATGCTTCAACTGGCAGCAAGTTCTTCGGAGCCCCTGCTACCATTTTAATGGAGCCATCATTGACATCCTTTTGGGCACTTGGTCCAGGCCCAACACAGGAGCTCCTGTGGATAGGATGATTGTCCAACGCCACCGCCCGGCCCCGGGCGACCCATCTTTTCTCTTCCATCACCCCACCCGAGAGCTTCGTGGTCCAAGCCTCCACCTCCAAAGGCACATTCTCTAACACACCACCTGATAGCGAATCCAAAAAGCTGGATCATCTTGAGAAGATGTTTCCTTCCTCCAGCTTGGGACTGCGGTTGGTAAACACTGCATGCCTGTTGGGCTGTTATACCCACTCCGTGTGGGATATGGTGGCTCAAGTGCTGCCTCATTGCCCGGAGAAGACCCGGGCCAAACTCTCCCGTGAAGTTGCCGAAGGGAGAGACGCAGCAAAGTTTACCATCCGCTGTGGGCTGGGTACCGCCGACTCACTAGGCTGGGTGATTTCCACGTTGGTAGCCCTTCAACGCTATGCCTGGTTGAGGTTGACTGGTTTTTCAGGGGATGTCCAATCCACTCTTATGGACATGCCCTTTGATGGCCGTCGCCTATTCGGCAACAAGGTTGACAACGCGCTGAAGTGCTTTAAGGACTCTCGGGCTATGGCAGGCCATTGGGCCTCTCCACCACCTGCCCTGCGCAACCTGCTTTTCGCCCCTTTCCTGGCAATGAAGGGGTGCCCCGCCATGTCCCGCCCAGAGCCACAGACCAGCGCAAGCTGTTCAGCCCCTGCGCGGCCAGGAATGTGGGTCCCACCGCCGTGGTTCTGGTGGCCAGCAGGTGGGCCAGTCCACCCCAGCCCCCTCTGCTGCAGCCTTCAAACCCTCCTAGTCTGACCTTTCAGGGCCACCAATGGCCAGTGGGCGGCAGGTTTTGCCATCACCTCCCCCACTGGCGCACAATCACGTCGGACAGGTGGGTTTTTGCAAATAGTCCAAAGGGGCTACTCCGTCCCCTTCGAAACTACCCCTCCATCCATGCCACCTCAGTACCATCGCATGTTGGAGGATCATCTGGCCCTTCTCCAATGGAAGTTTCGGCACTCGTGGCCAAGGGTGCCATCGAGCGAGTTCCTGTACCAGAAGTAGGTCGTGGTTGCTATTCTCACTACTTTCTGGTGCCAAAAAGGACAAAAGGCCTGCGTCCTTTCTTGGATCTCTGGAACGTCAACCGCTTCCTCCGGAAGGAGAATTTGAAAATGTCGATGCTAGCTCAGGTCCTGTCTGCCCTCGACCCTGGAGACTGGATGGTAGCATTGGACTTGAAGGATGCTTACTTTCACATCCCTGTCCTGCCGGCCCACCAGCGTTACCTACAGTACACGGTAGGCCACAAGCTCTTTCAGTTTACTGTGCTCCCCTTTGGCCTTACCAGCGCCCCTCGGGTGTTCACAAAAGTGATGGCGGTGGTCGCAGCTCATCTGCGCAGATCAGGGGTTCCAGTCTTCCCCCTATCTCGACGACTGGATGTTGAAGGCGGGATCTCCCCAGGCAGTCATTTCCCACCTCCAGACTACGGCCGACCTCCTGCATTCGCTCAGGTTCTCCATCAACATGCTGAAGTCACACCTGACTCCCTCTCAGAAGCTCCTCTTCATCGGAGCGGTTCTGGACACAACGCAGTTTCGGGTCTATCCTTCCGAGCAGCAAGTCCGGGATATTCGTACTATGATTCTGATCTTTCAGCCTCTATCCCAGGTTTCGGTCAGGATGACCCCCGGCGCCTGGGCCTGATGACCTCCTGCATCCTGCTGGTGGACCATGCCAGATGGCATATGCGGGCTTTGCAGTGGGACCTGAAGTTCCAGTGGGTACTTCAGGGGAACCTGTCTGATTGCGTTAAGATCTCAGAGGGCACTGCACATCAATGCAGAGGTGACTAACGAACCAGGATTGGCTCTACGGCAGATCCCTCTCCCTTCCCCAACCAGAGTTCACAGTGCTGACTGATGCATCACTTCTGGGATGGGGCGGCCACATGGGGGAGGCGGAGATCAGAGGTCTCTGGTGTCCAGCAGAGTCCGGGCTCCACATTACCTTCTGTAGTTCCGGGCTATTCGTCTTGCACTCAAAGCATTTCTCCTTCTGTCCGAGTAAGAGAGGTGCAGGCATTCACAGACAACACCACCACCATGCGGTACTGCAACAAACAAGAGGCCCTCTGCCTCTATACATGGCTGGAACATCAGGGCATATCCCTAGTGGTTCAACACCTGACAGGTTCCCTGAACGCCAGGGCGGCAAACTCAGCAGCAGGTGTATGATGGATCACGAATTGCCTCTTCACTCAGAGGTGGTGCAAGGACTCTTTCAACAGTGGGGAGTGCCTTGGTTAGATCTATTTGCCACGTAAAAGAACGTGCAATGTCAGCAATTCTACGCGCTGGCATTTCCAAGGTGGCACTCGCTAGGCAAAGCTTTTCATCGCTAGTGGAGTTGCGGTCTTCTATAAGCCTTTTCGCCTATACCACTTCTGCTCAGAGTGCTAAAGAAGATCAGGCTCAAGTCATTCTTATGGCTCCGGATTGGGCACGAAGAGTCTGATATCCCGAGCTGCTACACATGGCCATCGATCTTCTGTCGTAGCAGCATTGGACGGTCCTCCACCGAACCTGTCCAGCCTCTACGTCCTTGCATGGAGATTGAGTGGCGGCAGTTGACATCGTTTTACCTGCCTCCCGAAGTCTGTGATGTTATCGTGGCAACCAGGCGTCCCTCTACTAAAACGGTATACGCCTGTAGAGGGAACTAATTTGTGGCATGGTGCGCAGTAAAGGCTGTGGATCCTCTTTCTGCCCCTCTTTCTGAGGTTCTCTTGTTCCTCCTTTCTTTGGCCCAGCAGGGCTCTGCTCTGACATTCTAAAGGGCTACCTCTCGGCCATTTCAGCCTTTCCTGGGCTTCCTGATCAGCCTTCTCTTTTCAAGTCCCCTGTTGTAAATCGCTTCCTTAAGGGCATTACTCATCTTTTACAATAAGAAATAATTTCTGTGGCCTCCTTCTCAATGTGTCAATATCTTTACACAGTGTCCGTGAGTGCTCTACTTGCATAGGCTACCAGCACACAAAGTTCATTGCTTTGTTGCTGGAGCAGCATGGCATTATAACGACTATGGTTGGCGTTGACAGACAACTCAGTTGATTTCTGAGCAAACTTAGTGTTTGAGGCATGTGTGGCTTTAGATAGATAGTGGATTTAGAAGATTCCTCCTCCTGCTTGTAATGCGCATGGTTATCAACTCCATTGTTAGATTGTTTTCTTTTCAATGTCTGGTTCAGACTTGTGCTGCACTTCCACACCGTTGTGGTTCATTGTTTCGGTTTACATGGTTCTTTCCCTCTGTCGGTATTGTAATCGATCGTGTTTCTGTTTCCTTTCTGTTTGGATCGTTGACTCCTGCGTTCAACGTCTGCTTTTCGTCAACCTCGGTCCCACATGGGCCTTTGCCCTTCTGGGCTTTTTTGCGCCTTCAGGTGCATATCGCTCACCATGTTCTCTTGGTGATGTAATGGATGCCTTCCTTGCTGTGTATGTAAAGAAACGCACCCAGGCAAACAATATGACTACTGGCACAAGTTAGATGGCAAACAGAACAAAATTAATGATACACAACTGTGTTAGCATATAAAGTAAATTTTAATGAATTTCATAAAAGACGTCATGAGTGAAATCATTGACATAATGATAAAATTTGATAAAAAGATAGGTTCATTATCACATATGCATTGATTTTATAAAAATTATAATACAAGTATAGGATGATTTCCTGTCTACGCGTTTCGACACGTTGAAGGTGTCTTCCTCAGGACTTTACCATCATGATTCTGTAAATAAATAAATAATCTTATACATTTTTGTCTTTATGCTAAACAGTAAGTAGTGCTGAATACAGTTTGCCGAATTCTAGAGGCCAGTAATATGTTCAAATTTCATGATATACCGTATAACAATGCTTCAAAATACCAATGAATATCAAACAGACATGCCTATATTTGCATTAATTGAAAAACCGAACAATTAACATTTCTTAAAACATTTGTCACTACTGAGACACATAGAACAGAGTAGTAAACATGCTTGAATTTACATTAGTGAAGTAAACAGTTGATATTTTATATAGCATATGCCCAGATGGAAAGCACATAAAGCAAGATAAAAGGAATATGCTTCAGGTGGTAAGCATCAGGGCAGAAAAAAAAGGGGGGGATGGTGTTTATTTACTCATTATGGGTGTTGCATTGGTAGAATTTAGTCTATTTTAGGTCAGGGGGGCCTATTTATACGTCATAATAGGGACATAATATATCATCACGATAATATTTTTAGCAAAGTACCTGCATTTGTGGTGAAGAGACCGATGATAAAACAACACAGTGGCTTGTGTGGTCTCTAAATAGCAGTTATCTATAGATTTATAGGATAGAAATAAACATAAACTCTATCTCTAGTTTGATATTACACAGGTTAACCTCCTTGATGATGATTACATTTTCCTTTTACTCTCACCTGTCTTTAAGAGTTCTGATGGCTGCTAGATGTAGACTTCTTATAGATAATTCTATGTGGGACCATGTAGTTTCTCAGTAGAATGAGGTTACAATTGCTAATAATCTGAAATTGAACAGAGCTAAAATAAGAAGCTCGCTTCTGAATAGTTGTGCTGAATATAGTGATACTTTTATCTCTCTTACCTGTGTTACTCGAGGTAATGGAAAGACGAAGTGATGAAGTTAAAATGGTTATCCGGTCTAATGGGGTGTGAACCTGTTCGGTTACCGGCTTTCTGTTCAAGGCAAACCAAAGTTGTTTCAGGGTTACATGGTTACCCGGGCAGTTAGTGTTTTAAGATTCTTTCAAAGGTTGGCGGCTATCTGCAGTTAAATAACTGTGCACAAGAGGCTAGATGTTCTAACAAATGGAAAAGTAGCGTGACGTTTTTGCTTCTTACCTGTGTTATGTTAAAACGATTTACGGTTATACTTAAAACAGGGTGACGTGATTGTCGAAGTTAGTTGACGTTAGTTGGCCAACAATTATCTGAAATTAAAATAATTATATGGGCAGTTAGGAATAATGGCACTAATTGCACGGTGATGGTAAACGCATACATTTTAGTTACTTCTTACCCATATGAGGCGAGGTAAAACCGTGCCGGAAATGCGTTGTTTGTCAAGCAGTAACGGTTTATGATGTCAGACGTCCGGCTACCTAAAGTTGAAAATCGCCGTGTATAGATGTTACTATTACGGTATGCTTGACGGGTTTATTATTATAGCTCGCGCTAGATTCTATTTAGTCTCTTACCTGAAATAGACGGAAGAGCGACGTGCCGTCTTAACACGAACAAACGGCTAAGGTTTCAGTGAAAGAATCTGAGTAGGTTGCGCTGATGGGTTTATATAATGCATTGCGCCATTGGTTATCGGAGCTAGATGGTTTCTTAAAGGTATATAGCTTAATTCGCCATGTGATGGTTTCTTAAAGGTGTATAACTTAATTAGCCATATGTTACTCAATACGTTTCCCAGAGTATGAGTAGCAAGTCGGGGCTGGTAAAATGCAGGGATGGAAGAGAGGGAGAAAGGGCGGGGCTGGATCACCGGGGGCAGGAAAGATATCAGTTCATTTGACACATTAACTGAGGCACATAATTTTTAGTTATTAGCAGAACCTAATCTGATCTGTAGTCTAATTTTTTTAATTTATTGATTACTTTAAAGAATAACGTTCTCCCACGGTAATTCTTTATTCAAGCCATGGGTGAAAGTCCTCAAGGAAAAGATCCAAAATACTTCTTTCTTTTTTCTGATTTTATCACCGCCATTGTTATTAGGTGTATGGATCTTTTCCAAGATGCGCCATTTGATGTCAGATGGGGAGTGTTGGAATTCAGAAAAGTGGTTCACAAGTGGGGCTGTTAATTTGCGTGTTTTAATAGCGGACCTATGCTCTGTGAGACGGGTTTTTATTGCACAGGAAGTTTCGCCCACATAGCCCAAATTGCATGGGCATATAATGAGATATATTATGTTACATGTGTTACATGTCCATACCTCTTTTGCTTGTATGTTGAATTGGTTGAAAGTGAATGTTTCTCCTGGTATAATGCCGTCACAAGATTGGCAAGACCCACACCGGGAAGTGCCCTTGATAGTATTGGTACCTTGTATTGATTTTTGTAGAAAAGGGGTTTTGGTGGTTACTGCAGTATACCGTGATCGAACTACTAGGTCTTTTAAATTTTTATTACGACGGTGTGCAAACAGTGTTTTTTTGAGTTTGAGTTGTGACTAGTCTATATTTAATAGATGCCAGTTGGCATTGATGATTTGCTTAACTGTAGCATTCAGCGTAGAGTGCTTCGTAATGCAGACTAGTTTTGGTTCTTGTTGCTCTTTTTGTGACGTAAGTAAGGCATCTCGATCGTAAAATCGGGCTCTTTTATATGCTTCTCTGACGAGACGATGTGGATAGCCTCGTTCGAGAAATTTTTGTTTCATTATTGTCGATTGAGAGTCATAGTCTTTGAGGTTTGTACAATTTCTTCTCACTCTGAGAAATTGTGAAAAGGGGATGCCATCTTTCTGATTTCTAGGATGGTAGCTAGAGAAGTGGAGCAAGGTGTTCCTTGCTGTAGGCTTTGTGTATAGATCTACCTCTAGCTTATTGGATTAATTCCTGATGTAGATATCCAGGAACTCAACTTGCGTTGTGCTGATGTGCGCAGTGAAGCGAAGATTGTTATCTGCAAGATTGAGCCAATCCAAGAATTCTTCTAGTGTCAGTTCCCCATTGGTCCAGATGAAAAAAATATCATCAATAAATCTGTACCAATGGGAAACAGACTCAAAGAATGGGGCCATTTCATTGTATACATGTTTGGACTCAAAGAGAGCCATATATATATATATATATTAGCTATGGATGGAGCCATAGCTGCCCCATACTAACGCCTTTTGTTTGTTGGTACATGTGCTCGCCAAACTGAAAGACGTTTTCTTTAAGGACTAATGACAGGCATTCAAAAATGAACGGTTTGCAGCAAGGTATTTGGTACATGTCTATGAACCACATAGCCTCTATTTCTTCTTTCTGTTGGATGTTACTGTACAGGGATTCAACATCCAAAGTGACCATTAGGTCACTATATTGATTAAAAGGTAGATGTTCAACCTTTGTAATGATGGACCCTGTATCTTTGATGTAGGCGGGAGTAAGCGGAATATAAGGTCTGATAACATTGTCTAGATATTTTGAGATAGCCTCGGTAGGGGTACCTATTGTAGAAACAATTGGACGATAGGGTGGATTTTGCTGATTTTTATGCATTTTAGGTGTACCATAAATGCAGGCTATCTTTTTTGCGATTTGTTCAAAAATTCATATTCCTTTTTATTAATTACTTTTTCATTGAGGGCTTTTGTTGTAATTGTTTGAATTTTTTTAATTACTCTGTCTGTGGCGTTGATTGTAATTTTTTTTATAAAACAGTGGGTCATTCAGCATGTTTAGCATGTTAGTCTCATAGGTGGTGGTCGATAAGAACGATGCCACCTCCTTTGTCACTGCTCTTAACAACAATGGATTTATTATTTTTCAAGTTGTTAAGAGATTTATATTCTTCTTTGGAAATGTTATATCTCGGTCTGGGCCTATTTGGTCCAACGAGGGAGTGAATGTTGATGGTAAGGCTACGATGTTGTTTGTTCTAATATCTTGATCTATGTCGTCTTTATTCATAAAAAACTTTTGTAGTCTTATTTTTCTAAAGGAGTGCATGTCCTGGTGTAATTCAAATATATCTACATTTGAATGGGGAACAAATGTTAATCCTTTCGTTAATAAAGACACATCTGATGCATCTAGCTTGTGTTTTGAAAGGTTAAAAATGGGTATTACATCCATTGTCTTTGATATTGTTTGTTGCGTGTCTCTAGGTAATGTTGAGGTTCCGTGTGGTACTGGTGAGTGTGGTAATGGCCTCTCGATTGGGGTTGAAATCTCACTCTTTGTCGTCCCCGTTTCGCACCGCGATAACCTAAAAATAGGCTGGCGTATGTTTCCACGTCCATTGTGTGAGTTATGTGGACCTTCCTCATGGTAGTTAGAGTCATTATCCGAATCAGGGTCCGAGGAGTCTGAAAAGGTATTTATCTTTTGTGGGTTGTAGTTAGTTTCCCCTTGACAGTAGTCTGTTTTATAAAAATTATCTCCAAGGTAAGGGTATGTTCGCTCCACAGTATAGAATCTTTTGTCCTTTGTGAATTTCTCTTGTTTCCTTTTTGCGAGATATTCTGCAAAGGACAATATGTCTTTTTTCAAGGTTTCCAGTTGTTTATCGGCCTCCTCTATCGTTGATGATTTTTTTATTTTCTCTTCCAGTTCCTCTATCTCTTTTTTATGTCTAACGCTAGCTCTTTAGATGTTGCGATAATAAGGATCATAAGATCCCGGGAGCATCTGCTGGCTATCATACTCCATTTATGTAGAAATGTTTTCACATCTACAAAAAGGCCTGGGATATTCCTAATTCTTAATCCTAATGGGATAATACCAGCTTTTAAGTAATTGGGCATAAATTCTCCGTGGGCCTCTAGCCTTATTAGTTTTTTCTTTAGATTGGACAGTTTGCCTATGTCACTGTTATTTAGGGAATTGGACATAAGACTATGATTTGAGGGCACATTGGTACCTACTAGTGTGGCGAAGTCTTCATCGGAGAAACCAAATGTCTCCATTTGGGCCATACCAGAATAATGTTTAAAGAAACACCAGTATCTGCAAATGAGTAAGATGAAAAAAGGAAAGGTAGAAAATTAATAAAGTACAATACTTAATAAGCAATGTCTGAATGTAACACACAACAACAATATTAAAGCGGTCACACAAAATATCTTTGGACCAATCTCCATCAAATCTAAAATTTGCCTCTAGCACAACAAGGCTGCTTGCAATGCCTGCCGCTCCTTCTGTTTGAAGAAAACACCACGCGACCATCGGGCTCGATGCCTCAAGATGTCTCAGAGGTGCGCAGATGACACACTGGACTCCCTAGTAGTTGCTTCCTCCCGTAAAAGGGCCAACTCTCAAAGCACTGGTGATGCTCCTCCACCAAATAAGGAGAGAGTAAGGAAATAGATGCTTCAGTTAAGAGGGTAGCTGTGCAATCGGCCAACCATTACGGATTTCCAATTCAATTGGGCTGCTTTCTAGGTACGACCGTGCCCATTGGGATGAAATGATGGAACTCCTCCAATACCTCCCAGAAGAGCACAGGAAAAGTGGGTATGAGATTGTCTCTTAAGGGAAACAGATCTCCAACACCCTCATTCGCTGTGCCTTAGATGCTGCTGACACTGCTGCTAGGGGGGGGGTCAACTCTAGTGTCCTTTTGCGCAGGCATGCATGGCTCCATATCTCCAGTTTCAAACTGGAGGTCCAGAAAAATTTGCTCAACCTGCCCTTCTATGGGCATTATCTCTTTGGACCACAAGTTGACCAATTCTTAAAAACGATAAAGAAGGACACTGATACAGCTAAAGCAATGGGTGCTCTTCAAACCCCTACCCCACATCGGCTCCTTTCACTATGCATTCTACCTTGGAGGTTCCCAGACCAACTCCCCGGAAACATCCACTTCGTTCTAAAGTTTACACGCCCAACACCCCTCTCACAGAGGCTATTTCGAGTATCCTACAGAGGGAACAACTCGAAAGGCAGAGGTAAAGGTGGCTCTTTAAAGAAGCTGCCACTATATCCTGACTTACAACCCCCCCCCCCCCCCTCCCAAACCACATAACACCAGTCAGGGGTCATCTAGAGGGGTTCTTTCCCACTTGGTCGAATGTCAGCTCCGACTCATGTTTGGAAGTGTAGATAAAAAATTAAAAAAACACTCTACTACACTTCCAAATACTGGACGGAGAATTTTGGTGCCGTACACTGTCCAAACAGGAAACCAAGGAGTCTTGGAATTAGGATTCCTGGGGTAGTTTCATCAACGACATCAAGGAGTCTTGAGATTAGGATTTCTGTGGTAATTTCGCCGAAAGGTTGTTTTGCATTTACTAGCTTTTAAGGAACACAGCTTGGATATTACTAAAGAGAAGTGAAGTGTGTATATGAACCACAGGATCGTGAAGGACTCATCTATCTGGACGCAGTTTGTGAATATTTATTACAATAGTAGATCACCACATTTTTTCCAGTCTATGCCGAGAAGAATCTTGTGTGTTGCGGTGGCTTCGATCGCTTGCCCTGACGAAGCCTTTGTAAGGTGAAACGCATTGGCTGCCCTCTTTTTTGGAAACATCAACAACCAAGACCCACGAGCATCTATTCCAGTGATTCAATGCCTATGTGATCTTCAAAACTTTTCTTCTGTTGCCTCTCTATTCTCTGTACAAAAGCGTCCTCCAGTCTGGCTGCATGCAAGTTTGTGTATCTTTGCAAATTGTTGGTTGTTGGTTTGTCATCTGTGTGCATGAGGTACCTGGAAGTCAATATTTCTGTATGCATGGTTGCTTATAATTCTTTATGCCTGCTTGCATGATTGCCTCTGTGGATTTTGGCCACTGGGCATGGATGCTTAAATGTTTCATTGGAGTGTGTGCATTGGTGGTGGATTAGGGGACACCCAGTCTCTTGGTCTATATGCACGTATGCTTATATTTTATTTTCCTTTTCACATGGAGCTCAACACAACTTCAGGGCTGTTTCAAAGGCTTGGTTGCTGGTATCGGTCTAGTCTAGTTGGCACGTAAAATGCATCCATTTGTTGAGTAAGAAGATGATCAATAAGTGAGCTCTTCCACTGGGATGAAAATAGAAAGCCTGTTTTAAAGTTAGGTGCCTCTATGCATGTATGTTATTGTCTCTGTACACATTCATTATACAAACACCACCCCTAATAATTTTGTCACTGCTTATTGAATTTTCCTATTCGTTTTGCATCCAGCCACCTAGGCTTCAATTAACTCTGAGTGGACATCATTGTTAACATGGAATTCTTCTTCTTGGTGGTTTCTTGGCTAATTAGCTTGATATTTTTTTTTGTATGCAGGTTACACTTTTTGTGTACTCTGATTTGTTGCTGTTCACGAAGGAAGATGACTATGGACGTTGCAATGTGTTGCGGAATCCACTTTACCTGCATAGCACGAAACTCCGAGAGGGTGAGTAGGCCATGTTGGTCAGCACAGGAACGTGTGACATTTTTATCTTTTTCAACTTTGGTGGTGCATATTGTATAAAGATATTGTTATATGTGCAATTTGGACTAAGAGGTACCAGTGACGGCTGGTCCATGATGCGTACTAATGCTAGAAATTCCACGAAAAGGGAGCTCAAACCAGTTCACTTCTAACTTGCATATCAATAAACATGCTTGAAATTCCTAGTGTTACTAGTCAACATAGATGTTGAGTGATTGAAGTTCTTCGAGCGACATATGATCCGGAGGTGGAAAGAGGTTTAGGGGGTAGATTGTGGTTTTTTAAAATGAAGGTGAATTGGCCTGTTTTGTCAAGGTCAGGAAAGAAATCTGGGCTACGTACTGAGTCATCAGGTAGACCCACACAGCCTCAGAGAGATCATAGCTATATTTGATCAAATTCGCTGGAATAATGCTGAGGTAGCAATTGGTAGGTCTGAAGTTCTTTATTGTAACAGCGAGCTCTTTACTGGTAGAGTAGAAAGTGGTCCTGATAGTATAGGTTTCAGTTGAATCATTTTGCACGATGCGTAGATGAAGATTGCCTTTGCCCTGATGTATCTGTTTTTTATTAATTAGCAGAGGAATTAATGTCATTAAGACAGTAAGGGCAGCAATATGATTTCTACGGAAGCGATCGATGTTATGATCAATGTACTGAAATGGGATCCTGAGGGTTCGGGAAAAGCATCTATCTGGTCTTGGTTATACTAAAAAAACGTTTTTTATACAAAAATCATTGTAGTCGTAATGCAAGATATGCATAATTTATTTTTCCGTCTCAGAAACCCCTTTTAAAATGCCATAGCAAACAAGGAGCATATATTGCTATTGTGACAGCATCAGTACTGTTATCAGAATGCAAGCTTCCTAAGCACACGGACTGTGTACAGGATAGGCTGAAGTACGAGCTTCTCATACGCAAAGCACTAATGCGCACCATTTCTACAGCTCAAAGAGCAGGCGATTCTTGTTCCAGCACAACTGCAGCTTTAATTTGAGGCAGGATGGAAGCTTGAGGTATAGGAGGGCACAAAATTGTGAGTGGCTGAGGTAGCAGGCGATGGTGATAGTGGAGCGCTTCTTGTTGATATTTGTTGTCTGATCTATAGCAAGAACACAGAAATCCATTTTATTTCAAAAGAATCATACACTTGGACAATAGACAGATTATTGAAAATTTTGAAATACAAATTTCCGCGTAAGTCCATCTGATTTATTATTGACAGAATAAGTGTGTAAACCGCCGATTTAATGGCACACAAATTTACAAAGCAAATGTGTTTCAGCGGTACGCCTTCCTCAGTGAACACTGATTATTTCTTGGAGCGTGGATACTTGCGCGAGTCTCTGCCCTCGCGCACCAAGCACCTGCTAATGAGTGCGAGAGTGTCTGGCACAGAGTGGAGCGTAGATAAAAAATAAAAATAATATATATATATATATATATATATATATATATATATATATATATATATATATATATATATATATCGAACACAATTCTGGCTCAATTTCTCGTGGTCCTCTGGCGCTCTCTCCACCGGTGTCGGGCTACTAAGCAGAGCCCCGCTTTCCAATTATTGTCACAAATCCCTCAAAGAGAGAATTAGTCCGCACTCACAAGGAGATTCTTCCCAATATACCTTTATTCGTCAAGGTTATTCAGCAATTCGGGTTACAACACACCGGTGTGTTGTAACCCGAATTGCTGAATAACCTTGACGAATAAAGGTATATTGGGAAGAATCTCCTTGTGAGTGCGGACTAATTCTCTCTATGAGGGATTTGTGACAATATATATATATATATATATATATATATATATATATATATATATATATATATATATATATATATATATATATATATATACACATAATTGTGAGAAACCTAAGAGGAGTTGTCTTTCCTTAAAGCACATGTTTGATATACCATACTAAACGTGTCCAGTGGTAGACCATTGTTAAAGTTAATGTTTCTCTTTTTGGTTTTGGCAGATCCTTCAGAAGATTTGAGATTTTCCATTATCTGTTACGCGGAGGTGAGCACTATGCACGTTTTTCAAGCAGCACATTATTAATCTGAATGACCATTCCAATGATAGCTACAAGCGAGTCTTGGAACTTTTTTATGCCAAGAATATTCAGTCGCACAAATGAACATTATTCACTCTACAGTGGATCTGCCCACTTTACTGCCTCTGCTCATACAGTCTGCTCGTTTGGAGGAGTGTGAGTGTAAGCGTGGGAGGAATCATTGTACAACTTTGATGATGTGCATTCTGGACTGCTAGAACCCCTACCACCTATCTATGCATAACAATTAAGTTCTTGGTTATTTCTTCTATTTTCAGAATGTAGTAATCGGCTTTCATTTTTCCCCACACTCTCCTTTTGCTGCTTCCTCTTCAAGAAAGAGGTATTTATTATTTTGGATGTACCTATAAGCCTACTGAGGGCCAGCCATTCTTCATCTAAATGTGGGGAGAGGAGTTGGCTTAACGGCTAGGGCGCTCGACCTCGGACCTGGGGATCTGGGTTCGAGTCTCGATAACGACGCCAAAACCTCCTGTGATTCTGGGCAAAGCACTTAATCTCCCCATGCCTAAAATGAAAGTGTGTCCTCATGTAACGTAACTGGAAAATATGTAAAGCGCCCCGATACCTGATTCGGTTCGGGTCTAGTTCGCGCGATATAAAACTATGCAAAAAAAAAAAATTTGTAATAGAGCAACATGTCTGTCTAGATACTCTAATATGTGCCTACGTTTGCACAGATCTCCCAATCCTCTAACGTTCCATGTGAGGCAGTTGATACGGAGACGAGTGTTGCTATCTCGCATAGATTTGATGTCCGAAGAATTAGCGAAGAGCCATTTGGGCAATCCAGACATGGCAGTACCGGGACTTTGTGCTTAACCATTCTATCAGTAACAGCATAGGTAGACGTGCACAAGAAAACAAGCAAAACCATCTCTTTTCCACCCTCCTACACTGGCAGCCCAATCCTGCCAGGGATATAAAATCCACCCAAGCCCTAAGAACCAAAGATAAGTCAATAAAGGATGTATCGAACAGAATGTGGTTCAGGACTGCCATCTATGGCAATACACAATCAGGAGCAATCCAGAGGAAGAGAGAGAAGGGATAAGAAGATGAGAAAGGGGGAACGAGCGACAAGAAGTAGTCCGAGAAGGGGAAGAGAGCCTTCTTAGAGCAGGTAGTGTAGGGTGAGTAGACTATCAAGCAGGGACAGAGGGGAGTTACCCCAGAAGAGCGAAGGACAGATGGAACATGGAAGCAACTAAGTACCAGAATTAGGGGTATCCTACTTGGGGGTGGTCACCCAGAGAGCCACACAGAACCACCAAGCATGGACATGGGTGTCTGGCGAACATCATCATATGCCCATATACCTCGGAAACCAGTAGAGCAGGAATATCAATAACATTACTACTGCAAATATGGGGGACCCCTCTATAGGAAATACTTTAAGACTAGGGAGAAGAGGGGAAAGAGACAACACACCGCTAAATATCCTCTATCATAGCCTATCAATACTTTACATCAAAACCTGATTCTTCTCCATTAGTCTTATACATGTATTCACAACAGTGACATTGAGCCGAGAGATTTTCCATTGTGTTCATTTTTTGCATAACTTCATGTATTTTATATCACTTCAATTTTTCATATTCTTATTTGTATATGCTTTTTCTTTTGTTCATTCAAAGTAGAAAAAGTATCTATACAATAGAAAAACAGAAAACCCCTGGATTAACTTCAATAAATACACACATACCATACCCATTCACACACAAACAAACTCTCACAAAACCTCAACAGATGCAAGCTGCATGAGGTTTTGTGAGAGTTTGTTTGTGTGTGAATGGGTATGGTATGTTTGTATTGATTGAAGTTAATACTGAGGTTTTCTGTGTTTCTATTGTATAGATCTGTTTACAGAATATTGATTGTAATGATTGTGTACATTTTAGTTCTCGTTATGATCTTTTTTTTAAAATACCCATATTTCAGATGCAGAGCCGTACTGGAAATGTCATTGCATATGGGATGTTGGCTAACCGCAGTTTGTTTGATGGGAATACATTTTCGACTGGCCTCTTGAACTGCGATCGTAAAATCTGGAAAGATAGGCACTGTGCTACCCTCAAACTGTACTGTGCATTTGTTCCGAGCTAAACAAAGGACAGTATCTCTGTTGTGATAGTTCCGTATTATGGCAATTATCAGACCGGAGTAGCCCTGGGGATGTCCCAGTATTCTGCACTCGGTGGGCTCTTTTCACAGTCATCCGCTTGGAAAACGCTTCAGCATCAAATATGGTGGTGAGGAGGTGCTCCACAAAGTCTTCCCTTCGGCCAGTGTTCGTGAACTCTGGAATCGCCTTGATTCATAGATTATTTCTACAGGATCTTGTTTCCAAATCTTAATTGTTGGCTGATATTGTTTTGAGTATCTTCTCCATGTTAAGTAGCTGTTCCCCCTGGGTTGACACAGTGTCCTCAACCGCAGATATTCTGTGCTCTGCCTCTGCTATAGGACCATCTTGTTTTTCTTATTAGTGGGTGATAGTGTCCATTCTGGTGCACATGCTATCCATTTTGCTCTCAATGGATGTGAGGCTTTGCTGCATAGCGACGAGCGGGGATTTCATATCTGGTGCCTCAGTGGTCCCCTCCATAGGGGAATCATCTGATCCTATATGGCCCGCTCCACTTCCCACAGTTCAAGCAGATTTGCGGGCATCAAACTGTAGTTTGGTTTGGCACCTGTCTGTTTTCCCCATTGTTATTGGTAGTAGCATGCTCAGGCCTCGGGCACCTCAGCGATTAGTAGAGGTATTGTGTGTCCCTAAGCAATTTCACTGTTGTATATTGAGCCCCATAGTCTCCCAATACCTCTTCAGTCCTTCCTTGAATCAAGGGCTATTGCTGGGTTTCCCTGCATGCACAAAGTCCAATCGCACCTCTGTTAGTCAGAGGATCATGAGCAGACCTGGGCAGTGTAGCAGGATGACACGCAAACTGAAGTGTAGCTGGGCCGATATGTGGAAGTACTGCCCGCTGATGCATCAAAGTACTGTACAGCACATCAATAAGGGGCACCTGGATCTTTGCGCCAAGGAGTGTGTTGTTCGGGAGAGGCAAGCAACCGACAGAAGGGCACACCTAGCGTCTGTAGCAGTCAACTGGTCTCCTGCAGGTAGAGTGTCAATTTGACATCCCATACATAGTAGGCCTTATCAATATGTACCGCGGTCAGTGCCTGCCAAGGAATTCGGGCCCGGGGCGGAAGAGGTCCAGTGGGCTGTGCAGTACGTTTCACCTGCGGATGATGGCCATGATATCCAGGGCACCCGCCCCAGACTCCGCAGATTCATGCGTCACCCAGATCGCCTGCTCAATGTCCTTATAATGAGCAATAATGTGTAGAGTATCCCCTCATCTTCAAGTTGAGCGTACCCTCATCTTCAAGTTGACATGGCATGTAATGAGCGCCCGCAAGAAGGGGCCTGCGTTGCAGTCGCGTAGCCCTAGGCATCGAGTCCACTGCGTTCAGGCCTCCGGGCAGACGGATGCTGTCCTTGTCTCTCAGGCCCTGCGGTCAATTATGGTGAGGCCTGCGCTGCCCAGACCAGGGGCCTGCCACAACGCGTCTCGCCTAGGGAGGCCTCAGTAGAGAAGTGGGATGGAGGCACCACACAGCAGCACCCTCTCTTACGGTCATGGGTCCCATCCACCGTTGCTCACGGCCCTCGGAGACTCAATCAGAGGGGTCTGCAATCCACCGCAGGCAAACGGCTCCACCCGCCTCGCAACTCGGCACATTCCCCTTTCCAGGCAAAAAGAGGACAGGCAGTGCCCCAAAGTTTCTCCGCTGCAGCCTCCGGCTTCGTCTTCTTTCATAGGTCTGTGTTCGGACCCACATTCTTTTAGAGCCGCGTTACAAGCTTGCAGGCCCATAGGACGACAGGGCTGTCTTTGCAGATCAGCTGGAAGTACACTGTATTTCCCCCAGAAAGCAGGGTAATGTGCTTTCCAGCAGTGTTTGCTTTCCGTAAAATGATATTTATAAGTGTGATTTCGGCATCTGGTGCAGGATATTGACGGATGAAGGCCTCGAACTAGAGGAGCCTTGCGTAGGTGCGGCCATCTTGCACGCCGGCTCTTTAGCGCCCTTTCAGTATGTTTAGTTTTGCAGTTTTCCTCCATTTTTTCAGGACAGTCATGTCATTCTCATTTCTGCCTGAGGAGATAGCAAAGGCCCTACAATCTAAGATCCAATCTCAGAATAAGGCAATCTCAAACTCTCCTCTACTATTTTAAACATCAAGAAAAGAACATTAAAGTATCCACTGTAACTCTAAATTTCAAGTGGAACTTGTTTACCTTGCTTAGTCAGGAGCAGAGTCTTATTTATTAGGCTATCACTGACACCGAAAACACTTACAAACTTCTGACGTGGTGACGCCTGAATAAGGGCTCCTTGTCTTCCACCTTGTGGCACAACTGGATGTGAAATCTCATTTGTTCATATTCTGAGCCTGAGCCCATTTCATCTCATGAACGCTTTGTCCGTAATACTCCACTTCTTTTTGCTAGGTCTACTGCCAGAAGAATAGGTTAAACACAACTAACTTTATGTTCTAAGGCACTTTAGCTCCGATTCTGCATAGGCATGTGAGTTTTTGTTTCCATCCTTGTTTGGTGTGTAATGTTGTTCTGGATTTCCGTTTGAATTTGGTCAGTTATTTTCAGGTTTTTTCCAAATGTGTTAAATAAATGCACTTGATGTAGATATCTCTTTGATTTCGAAGTTCTCCTTCGTTCTCTCCCGCTCAAGGGAGGGGAAGTGGAAGCTTTTCAGTTTGTCATCTGTACCTTCCACAGGCTGCAGAACTGTGTACTTTACTGTTTGTTATACGTGGTTGTCCACAAGCACCTTCAGACAGGTTCATGGTTCTTTTCAAATGGTGACTTGACAAACCAAATACTTTTCCCAGACATATGCCAGTGTCACACATCTCCAGTAATTCAAAGCAATACCCTTTCAGACATACATTGCCGCTTAAATCATGCAAAAGAGAAGCATAGAGCTCTTGGTAGTTCCCAAGTTTAGGTGGACAGCAGCTCCTTTATGGAGCACACTACAACACCAGCGACACTCTTACTTTGCTCACCTCAAATATCTGCTTTTCTATCCAAGTTTTAACCCCTTGCATGCTGCGGCGATTCTGCGCCTGTGCGGCAAAATCGCGAGTGGGCGGGTTTATGACGCCAAAATCGCGAGTGGGCGGGTTTATGACGGCCCCCAGCCGTCATCAGCACACGAGCGCCGTAGTGCATGACGGATGGGGGCCGTCATCAGCATGCAAGGGGTTAAGCATGGGATTA
The DNA here is from genome assembly GCF_964261635.1 of Lissotriton helveticus. NCBI lineage: Eukaryota > Metazoa > Chordata > Amphibia > Caudata > Salamandridae > Lissotriton > Lissotriton helveticus. Next base: position 268,500,386 of record NC_136065.1, on the reverse strand, counting down.
TGCATAAAAACTTGTATAGAAAAGCAGACATTTGAGGTGAGCTAAGTTAGTTTCGCAGGTGTTGTAGTGTGCTCCATACAGGAGCTGCTCTCCACCTACACTTGGGAACTACCCAGAGTTCTTTGCTTCTTTTTTACATCTTCAATAATATATAACTGACTAAATGTTCAATTAAACAATCTTTGCTGCAGAATATTTTCGTGTATTGTTCCAATGCCTGGATCCTCATGATCTTGTGTTGATATTTCTTGGTGTTCTGTTGTTGGTGGAAGTTTGCGGAGGAACTTTAATGGTCCAGAATATAAATATTCTACTGTATGCCTCACCTGGAGAATTGTCTCCAGCTATGATGCCCCCTTATTCAAAAAATATCTGATCGACCATCCCAAAAGCTAAGACGCTATTGCAGAGATTTCAGTCTGTTTTGTGGGAAAGACAAATGAGATTGTGAGTCTTTAGCATGGATTGTGTGCAAGGGAGCTGAGATAGGCAAGGCTTCCATGTGTATATTTTTAAGACTTTAAGGTGTTTAGTCGGGAATAGAGGGAAGATATGTTAGATGTCAATGTATATAAGTTGGAAGATGAGTGATTGATTTAAGACTGTAAAGAGATAAGATGTGCAAGACTTAAGCATTTTCAACCTGCAAGGAATTTGATCTATGCAAGACTTAAACCTGTATAATTTGTAAGAGAGGTGAGACTTACGAATTCAATCTACTCTAGGGTTAAAGAAGGGAATTATGCAAGAATTGAAGTCGTATATTCTGAAAGTGAATTGGGATATGCAGACTTCAAAGAGCGCAAACATTCAAGACTTTAATCTAGTGTGGAAGAGACGTGAGATAATATATGTGAGACTTTAACCTATGTAATATGGAAAAGATGTAAGATGTGTGTGATTTCAGTGTTTGACAGACTCCGAAGAAAATTAAGCTAGGTGAGTCTTCAGCATGTTTAGTTGGTGAGAGGTGAGATATGTGAGACTTCAGTGAGTACAGGTGGAAAATGCAAGACTTCAGTGTTATAGTCATAGAGGTGAAATATTCAGGTTTTCTTGAAAGAGTGGCGAGTTATGTAAAACTTCCATAGGTACTTCAGTTCATAGACTTGTGTGATCTAGAAAAAAAGGTGAGATATCTGAGACTTCAAACGTTAATCTAGAATCTGGGAGAGAGGTTGAATGTGAAAGTGTTAAGTTCTGGAAGAAAGGAAAGGTGCAAGAATAAAATTGGTCTCATCTGGAAAAGGATGATATTTAAATTCCTTTGGTATTCTTCATTGGTAGAAGGAAGCGGCTTTTCTGTTGAGGTTTGTCAATAGAACAAAGTATTGAGATGTGAGGCTTGTCACATGAGTCTGTGGAGTAACATATGGAGGTTCTGTTTTGTAGAAATAGTGGTAAGTGCATAGAATTGGTATCGGTAAGAGTTTGGAGGAGATCCAGAACGATTCAAATGTGTCTTTTGCATGCATGTGCACTGACCACAATGTGAGGACCTAGCTGGGGTATAGATCACGGGTGTGCTCAGGCATGAGTGCCTTCAGACTTGGCGAGGCCCGCTGTCCGTGCTTGCTGGTAACCAAGGCTGGACTGGACACCAACATCAGTCCTAGCACAAATGTGACCACCGCTGCATTGCATAGAATGGGATCATGGTGGCGTGGCTGGCATTCAGCAGTCTATCTTTCTCTGAAAGCAGCCCCCTGGCATGCAGCCTGCCAGGGAAATGCCAGAGTGGCCGAATGGCTGACCGTACTGTTAACGTGTGTGTGTGTGGAGTGTGTGTGCCCGTGTAAGCGCTCAGAAACGCACATATCTCGTTTTCTGATAAATCTCGAGCATTCAGGGTGGGCAGTGGTTGGCAACTGTTAAGGTGTACCAGATGTACCTGTACTTCTAGCGGATGAGACTTTTGCTTGTGGTTCATATATTTGGGTGCAGTTTATCTTCTGGCTCTCTGGAATACACGGTGCTGATCCTACCCTGTTCTTAAGAGATGTTCTGTCCTTAAGTCTGTACAGCCAAGCAGCCTAAACGCGGGGATCAATGTTTTGCAGTGAATTAAAGTTAAGGGTCTAACGAATCATTTCTTTTGTCATCGCTTTTTTTTTGTTTGTTTTATATAGCACGAAACGGTATCAGAGCGCCGAGTTGCGTTACAAACGGACACATTAATTTTGTTATGCGGGGGGGGGGGGGGGGGGGGAGATAAGTAATTTGCCCAGAATTACAGGATTTTGAGCGTCCTTGCCGAGACTCCAAGCTGTTCCACAGCTTCGATATCTACCGCTCTTTCCGTTATGCCACATCCTCTCCCCATACTGATTGATAGTGAATGTTCTACTTCTGCATAGCATTTTACTTTAAAGGCATGGCGAGGTTGCCTGCACATTTGGGATGGTGTGGCGCTGAGACACCGGGGGCATATCTTGAAGGTCTGCACTCTCCCAGCGCACAGCCGCGCACCTGTCTCGATGCGATTGCATTGTGTAAAGTGCTCGGAGACCCAGCGAGGAAACAGATGCTCATTGCTTCCGAGCTGTCTTGTCTGAGACGCGGTAGATCCTAGTTTGCAGGGCGCTATCTCATCTTCGTGGCACTCTGCGGGGCCCCATGCCTGCAGTGTTCTCATGATGGGTGTCTGCACCGCGCACCGTTTGTGCTCCTGGCATGGCAAGGTCAGTGGTCCTGCTTTCCTCTTAAGTGCCGCTCAATTAAGCTTCCGCGTCGCGCCTGCACGTTTCCACTCCACCGCCATTTTTCTAGCGAGAACCTTTTTTTCTTGTACCTCACCCGCTGGCATTTAAAGGTTACAGTTTCCTTATGACATTGTTTTCCGCCGCTTGACATTTTTATTGGTTTCTCGGCCGTCAAACGAGCAGTGTAGCAACGCGCAGTAAACCATAACATTTATACATTCTCATTGATTTACTAGCCAGGAGAAAGGAGCTGGTGTTAATGCAGGAGAAAGCACTGGGATCATTACTGTTCCTTTACGTAAGAAAAGAGAAGATAAGATCATAAATATGCGGTTAAAGCGCGTAACCATATTGCATACAACTTCCTCATAATCTTCTCGCGTGCTTAAACCACGAGGCAAGGTGTCCTGCCTGGGCGTCCGCAGAAAAGTTTCGGGGGGGGGGGGGGGGGAGGGGGGGCAACATTGTAACTTCATCACCATCCTCCGACATGATTGAGCACAGGTATTAAATACATTTAAAAAAAATCTAATAAGACAAAGAGCTTAAAAAAACAAAGAAAACAATAGGGGGAAGAGAAACATCTTGTGAGGTGCCACAGCAGACGACCTGGCAACTACAATAAAACAGAGGGAAAAACTAAAAATGGCCTGACAAAAACAATTCTAAATCAGGTTGATGCGGTTCTAGAGCATGGGTACTCGCAAACTTTCTCTCGGGGGCCAAATTTACAGTGTGGTTTGTGGCCGAGGGCCGCATCGGTGGGGGTGGGGTCAGTTGGGGGTGGAGGGTGGGGCTAGAGCAACAAAAAAAACTATGACCATGAGTTTGAACACATGCCCATGCAGCGGACACCTTCGTCCACTGAGCTTTCTCTTTCTATCTCTCTCTTTCTATATATCTCTCTCTCTCCCTCCCTCCCTCACTCTCACTCTCTCTCCCTCTCTGTCTCTCTCTCCCTCCCTCACTCTCTCTCCCTCTCTGTCTCTCTCTCCCTCCCTCCCTCTGTCTCCCTCTATCTCTCCCTCCCTCCCTCTGTCTCTCTCTCCCTCTCTCTCTCCGTCTCATTCACTCTGTCTCTCTCTCTCCCCTTCTGTCTCCCTCCGTCTCCCTCCCTCTGTCTCCCTCTGATTCCCTCTATCTCCCTCCCTCTGTCTTCCTCCCCCTGACTCACTCTCCTTCCCTCTGTCTCCCTCTCCTTCCCTCTGTCTCGGTCTCGGTCTCTCTCTCTCTCTCTCTCTCTCTGTCTCCCTCTCTCTCTGTCTCTACCTATCCCTCTCTGTCTCCCTCCCTCTATCTCCCTCTCTGTCTCCCTCCCCCTGACTCCCTCTCCCTCCCCCTGTCTCCTTCTGTCTTCCTCTCCCTCCCTCTGTCTCCCTCTCTTTCTCTCTGTCTCGGTCGGTCTCTCTCTCTCTCTCTCTCTCTCTCTCTCTCTCTCTCTCTCTCTCTCTCTCTCTCTCTCTCTCTCTCTCTCTCTCTCCCTGTCTCCCTCTCTCTCTCTCTCTCTCTCTCCCTCTGTCTGTCTCCCTCCCTCTGTCTCCCTCTCTGTCTCCCTCCCTCTGTCGCCCTCTCCCTCTGTCTCCCTCTGATTCCCTCTGTCTCCCTCTCCCTCTGTCTGTCTCCCTCTCTGTCTCCCTCTCTGTCTCCCTCTCTGTCTCTCTCCCTCTGCCTCCCTCCCTCTGTCTCCCTCTCTCTCTGTCTCCCTCTCTGTCTCCCTCCCTCTGTCTCCCTCTCCCTCTGATTCCCTCTGTCTCCCTCTCCCTCTGTCTCCCTCTCCCTCTGTCTCCCTCTCCCTCTGTCTCCCTCTACCCCTGTCTCCCTCTACCCCTGTCTCCCTCTACCCCTGTCTCCCTCCCCCTGTCTCCCTCTTCCTCCCTCTGTCTCCCTCTATCGGTCTCTCTCTATCCCTCCCTCTATCTCCCTCCCTCTGTTTCCCTCTCTGTCTCCCTCCCTCTGTCTCCCTCCCTCCCTCTGTCTCCTCCCTCCCTCTGTCTCTCTCTGTCTCTCTCTCTCTCTCTCTCTCCGTCTCGGTCTCTCTGTCTTCCTCTCTGTCTCCTTCTTTCCCTCTCTGCCTCCCTCTCTCTCTGTCTCCCTCTGATTCCCTCTATCTCCCTCTCCCTCTGTCTCCCTCTACCCCTGTCTCCCTCTCCCTCCCCCTGTCTCCCTCTCCCTGTCGCCCTCTCCCTCCCTCTCTCCCCCTGTCTCGCTCTCCCTCTCTGTCTCTCTCTCTCTCTGTCTCTCTCCCTCCCTCTCTGTCTCTCTCCCTCCCTCTCTGTCGTCCTCCCTCTGTCTTCCTCCCTCTGTCTCCCTCCCCCTGCCTCCCTCTCCTTCCCCCTGTCTCCTTCTGTCTCCCTCTCCCTCCGTCTCCCTCTCCCTCCCTGTGTCTCCCCCTCTCTCCCGCTCTCTCTATCCCTCTCTTTCTATCTCCCTCCCTCTGTCTCCCTCTTTCCCTCTCTGTCTCCCTCTGTCTCCCTCCCTCTGTCTCCCTCCCTCTGTCTCCCTCCCTCTGTCTCCCTCCCTCTCTCTCTCACTCTCTCTGTCTCCCTCCCTCTGTCTCCCTCTCCCTCTGCCTCCCTCTCCCTCTCTCTCTGCCCCCTCTCTGTCTCCCTCCCTCTCTGTCTCCCTCCCTCTCTGTCTCCCTCCCTCTCTGTCTCCCTCCCTCTCTGTCTCCCTCCCTCTCTGTCTCCCTCCCTCTTTGTCTCCCTCCCTCTTTGTCTCCCTCCCTCTCTGTCTCCCTCCCTCTCTGTCTCCCTCCCTCTCTCCCTCTCTCTCTCCCTCTCTCTCTCTGTCTCCCTCTCTCTCCCTCTCTCTCTGTCTCCCTCTCTTTCCCTCTCTGTCTCCTGGTCTGTCTACCTCCCTCTGTCGCCCCCTTACCTCTGTCTCCCGCCCTGTCTCCCTCCCTCTCTCTCTCTCCCTCTGTCTCCCGCCCTATCTGTCTCCCGCCCTATCTGTCTTCCTCTCTCTCTGTCTCTCTCTCTCTCTCTGTCTGTCTCTGTCTCCCTCTGTCTCCCTCCCTCTCCCTGTCTCCCTCCCTCGGTTTCCCTCCCTCGGTTTCCCTCCCTCTGTCTTCCTCCGTCACCCTCTGTCTGTCACCCTCTGTCTACTTCACAGATCTTTAAAAGACCATTTACTTGTTAATGAGGCTTTGTTGTGAACCACCAGGCCCCCATAAAGCAGAGTGCCTGGCCACGCTGCTGCGGCCGTGTTGGCTGACACTCTTTATTTTTTTTTTTTTTTAAACACAGGTAGGATGTCTGCAAGGCATGTTAAAGGCAGACAGCCCATTGTCATTCTTTATGTGATCAGCAGCAGACAGAATGACAATGGGCATGTCCACAGTCTGCTCGAGGTTGGGAGGGGCTGCTGCAGCCTCTAGAGTTCAGAGAGAAGTGAGAGAGGCACCAAGTGAGAGAACTCCTGGGGCTTCTCGCAGGGGAACAGCACAGCCTGCTGTAATTGTGAAAATTAAGGGGACAAAAGGCATCCGTGCGGACCTGCGTTCCAGGGGGGGCAAGCACCCCCCTTGCCCCCCCCCCACGGACGCCCATGGTGTCATGAGTAGGTTTCTGTGGTCCCCAACTTAAGCACAGCCTGGCACTGAAGAATAACCTTCAAGCTCCTCTTTCACGCATTCAAGGCCCTCCACAACATCGGACCAGCATACCTAAACAACCGCCTCTCCTCCCACGACCCAAGAGATACCTCCAGTGATCTGGCCTCTCTCTGGCCACTGTCCCAGGCATCTACAAGACCTGAACGTGAGGAAAGTCTTTCTCCTACCTCGCAGCCAAGGCCTGGAACGACCTCCCCCTACACCTCCGACAAACACCTACACTGCTCGCCTTCAGGAAGGACCTCAATACCTGGCTCTTCGGATGGTCTGATTTTTAAGTTTAAAATTTCAGAGTTCCTTACCGCCTGTGGATCCAGGTAGCACCACCACCACCACCACACCAGCAAAGGAAGGTATTTCAACATCAGTGTCATCTTAAGTACTTTTTTGAGTCTCGGACCAGACGTATTTTGTGCTGCCCTGTTGTGCTGCCCTGTTTTGAGCAACTTTGAATTTGATTGCCTATTTTCTGCATATTCTATTCAAGCATGCCTATTTTCTGCATATTCTAATCAAGCATGCATCAATATTGAATTATATATTTATATTTAAAAAAATCTCCAAACAATTGCCACAATTCCGCCGAACTCCTTGCGTGACGGGTGCTCCTTCATGCAAGTGGCATGCACGTAATCAATAAACCAACAACAACGTCCCCCCATCTAGGAACAAATACGGAGCACTCCTGGGTTTTGTATTAATACACACCCACATATATATATACACACACATCTGTATACATGCACACCTCTTAAAAGCTAGAGATGCAGTTGGGTTCTTGGTTCTGATAGAAAATTTGACAAAGGTAAACTTGAGCATCACAAAAATTACATTACTGGGGTGGCCTGGGCAATTTTCCACTTTGGTTATACCTTAAAACGTCTCTGTTCAACATTCCCACAACTGATTATTTCATATGCAAACATTATTATTTTGAGTATATTTGTCTAGTGAGGAGCAGTTGGAAACGGAACAACTTCCATATACATATCGGGAAAGAGCCATAGATTCTGAAATATCATACACTACTGAAGAGACTGGTTTTTGTTCCGTAAGCCTTTTATGTTGCATTCTAGCATCTGTACTGTTTTATTGGAGACACCAAGAGACCCATCCAAATAATATAGCACAGAGATGGGGGCTTCTATCAGAGGTGATTTCTGCTGCCATGATCGGACCGGGACCCACTTCCAGGTGGAAGCATGTGCATACTGGGGGCATATGCAGGACCTTCCAGGAACGACCACCTGAATTTACACCACACTTACATGGAATTGGTGGCACCAAAAACAGCCACTGGTTTGCCAGCCTAAGTTTGGTGTATGATCAGAGAGCATGTTTTGCAATGCTACTACTGCTCGAAAGCATCACCAATTGAGAGGCCATTGTCAATCACGCTTAGTATGCGTGCCAGGCCTACCATATGAAATGAATGCTGGATACAGGCAGAGAGCAGAGGGCAGCTTGAGAGGGATGTTATACTTCACAATTTACAATGACACTGCTTTTTGTCAGATTGTGATAATCCACAGAATGACGGTCCCGCCTCCGGTATTATACTTACTCGAGCTCCATGGTGGTATTTTATGGCATATTGTGTACCTTCTTTGAATGACTTACGCACCCCTTTTATAATGCTGCATTTGTCATAGTGGAGATACTTAATAGTATATTCCTGCTACTGCACTTCTAATTAGTTGCTCTACACTTTGTCTTCACGTTCACTGCAGAGGAAGTAGTGAAATTTGACTGACAGTTTAAAATAACTTGCCGCCATTCTACTTCATCAACCCTCTGGCTCATCTCCCAGTTCACCTCTCTTTTGAGCTGTGGGGAAGAGGTAGGGCTGCAGCCGGCTCATTGTGCCAGACATTTTAGGCTGTAGTGCAGGGTTCTCCAAAGTCGGTCCTGGAGGGCCGTAACCATGCCAGATTTTTAGTACATCCCCATTTAGATAAATGTAGTTATCTTAAAATCTGGCATGGATCCAGCACCCCAAGGCCGACTTTGGAGAACCCTGCTGTAGTGCATTGCTGCTTTGGCATGGGAAAAGGGGCCATGGTTGGTCAATCCTCAATGTAGACGGCCAGCCACCAGATTTCTGATGGCTACGTCTAACCACAGATTCCTCACCTTGTGAATACACTTCCAGGCGCCAGACTTGAATCTGAACTTTTACTCATCAGTTCCCTTGCATACTGGTAGGAGGGGTTGGGAGGCCCTGGATCAGATCCGTCCCACCCTGGAAGTGACATCGGTGCCACAATATGAACTAGGTGTGCCCATATCAGTTCTCATCAAAGCCCATTCTACCAGGACCAAGGCTACTACCCACTGGCACGTGGGGTGCTGAGTCTCGACATTTGTTAGGCTGCTACGCGGATTTCACTACACACATTCCAGAGGCACTATTGCATAAACAATACGGTCCACTGGAAAGGGCACTTGGTCCACTCGGTCCTTCAGGACTTTTGTAGTTTGAGCTAGTTTACGGGCCCACCACCTAAGAGGTATTGTTTTTGTATCTATTCAAAGAGTGAGGAATCATGCGGTTAGAAGTATCCATCAAAAGAACAAGATACTTCGCCTCTGTACCTCTCTTTCTGGTAGAGACTCTTTCTAATTGTTGATTCCTCACCCACCCTCTCATGTCCCTGTTCCTTTAACTTGTCTCTTCACATAAAAAGATCCCAATTTCGGAATTTTCACTGTGGTCACAACCAATCTGATTGGTTCTGTGTTGCAAGCTTGGAAATATCAAGAAAACTGCTGATGTCAGCACACATGGGTGGTGCCCATGTAGGCCTGCGCATGTCGCATCCGGCCTAGAACAACGTCAATGCAGGGCCGAAAGCACCATGTTCCCATGCGCAGAGGTATTGCAGAAGATTTTTCCGGATGCAGTCTGATGCCTGGGAGAGGTGAGGAATACGCGGTTCGGTAGAGTTTCTACAAGGAAGAGCATTCCTGAAGTTAAATAGCTTGTTCATTAGAGATCTGCACACTGCCACATTCTGATTATTAAGGGCTCTGCTTTGAATGACACTAACAGATTTCAGAAAGAAAGTGATATTGATGCGCAGAGGTGTCCGTTATATTGTGGTCCGTCGGCAAGACAGGTCCGACATGAGCTGCACTATGCCATCTACCACACTGGTAGATGGCGTCATGCAGCTGGTGTCGGATCTGTTGGGGAATGCAAGAATAATCTCCTGTTCCTGTCTGGCACCTGCTGGTATTCACAAGCTGAGGAAAATTCAGTTAAATAGAGATTCTTCCAGAAAGAGCCTTACCAAAGGTACATAACTTGTTCAGCTCAGTTGGCCACTCAAGCCGTGTTGATTAAGTAGGGTCACCTTATTTATGCATTTGTCAGACCCCTTTCAGAGTGCCATGGGTCATACGTGAGCGATTGGGCTCAACCATGGAGGTTGAGGCCTTTTACTCCTGATGTTCCAGGCTCGACTTACTATGGGCTCAGAGCTACTGGACCAAGTAGCCCGTCAGCACTTGACTTTCAGTGGTAGCATTGGTCAAGCAGTTGAAGGATTCTCCCGGGGTGGGGGTGAGGAGGTGTACATGCAGAGGTGTGAACACAAACTTACAACTTAAAATATGTTTAGCAGCTGCAATAAATGATTCTCTGGTCAAATACTTACTGTTATGAAAAACATGGTAGTTATATAAGGAAGAGGTGTGGCGCCGCGGCCAGGGCGACTGACGCTGGAATCTGGGGACCACGGTTCGATCCCCGGCTCCGGCGGCAGGTTAGCCCAGCACCATGTGACTCTGGGCAATAGCTCGCTTAATCTTCCCGACGGCCCCCAGCGCCTAGAGACCCTTACGGGTGATTGTGCGCTTTACAAATGTGGACTTTTATACAAAAACACATAATGAAATACAGCAGGTAAAAACAATACACACAGTCCCCTGAGGTGTAAGCTCTAGTGTTTGATAGGCATATCCCTAACTCGCACTTCTTTGTCACTAGCGGTATCGGTTATTCCCTATTCACTATATGTCTATAGTGCTGCCGCATTCAGGATAAGCCCCCCTAGTAGTCTGAGTCTTAGAAGTCCCACTCTGACTCTTCCAAAAGTCAGTATTCCAACGCCCAAAGTGCTCTGTGGCAGAACAATTTCCCTCTGGGCCTTCCAGCCCTACGATCATTGTTACATGCTCCTGCAGCGGTTGCACTACCAGGGTCTCTGGGAGTTTCACTCTTGGACGTCGCGGAGGGCTGCAGTGCCTGCTAATGGTGAGTTGCAGCTTTGCAGGGGCAGCTGCTGGATGTCCACAGGGCTTTATCCAGTGAGACAGTATGTTCATCTGATCCTTCCCACAGATGTGGGTGACGATTGCTCGGGTTCCAATCCTTAGTCAGAGCTTGGGCACTCACAAGCAACCACTGAGTCCTTTCCACTCGATGGCAGAACTGGGCCATGCTCTTTGTTCTTCAGTGACCCCTTCTGGCACACCGTGTTAGCAACCTTACTCTGCAGACAGGTGATTGCCTGATCGGGAGGCTTTAATTTCCTCCTCACGGCGGCCCTCTCTGGGATATACGAGGTGGCTGATTGTACGCTTCACACAGGCGACAGCCCGATCGGCACAGCAGTCCTGCAATCTTCGCAGCGGCACTCTGTGGCATACGGAGTTGCTGACTTCCCTCTACGAGTGACAGCCTGATCGAAACAACCACAGCTAACTTCATGGCGGTCCCATCTGGCGTATGGGGTCACCGACTTGAATGTTCACACGGGCTATGACCCAGTGGATCTACTAGCGTCTCTTTGCACCTTGCTACTGGAAACTACTCACCAGGATCTCCCACTGGACTTCGTACTCTGCTGGGAGACCTTAGCCCTCAGTCGTGCAACCGGCAGATGTCTTGCTGCGCTCTTCCTCAACATACAGTCTGAATGGCTGCTTGACACTTAACAGTTGTGGGGCGTTAATCTTCTCTTCTTATCTACTTCTGTGCCACAGACGTAACTGTTACGTCCTCAACTGTGGCATTGGTTTACAGAGGACATAACTGTTAAATCCGCAGCACATGACCTGGAAATTCAGCAGAGGGATTTCCTTTTTCTTTCCTTCAATGTAATGGCGATTGTGTGCATGGAGCGCTGACGTCATTACATCAGTAGTGAAATGAGAAGATCATTTAATTTCACTTTCACTTATTGGGTGCTTTTGGGGCTTTCCCTAGTAGATCGCTGCAGGAGGGAGATCCCGAAGGAGGAATCCACCAATAGACGCCAGGGTGGGGGTGCAATCCTTTGGGCAAGTGTTATTGCCCCCCAAAACGTTTTGGATAAAGTCAGTCTTTCTGCCTCCAACCCCCCTGCTCTGGGTAGAAATCCCACTAGGAAGCCAGGGACTAATATTTTTAAAGTAATTCAGAGGTGGGGGCTTCCCAGAATGGGCATGCCAATGCCCCCTCTCAAAAACAAATAGGCAGAGTCTTACTGCCCACTGGGGGACATAAGGGGGCAATAGCCCCCAATCCGTACCCCAGGGAGGGCAGAAATCCCACTAGGCACCGGAGACTTCTTTGTTTGTATGTCCGGGGTGGGGACTGCCCAGAATGGGTATGCCAGTGCCCCCTCCAACCCCCCAAAAAATAGCCAGTCTTTTTTTTTTATATATATTTTTATTATTATATCACAAGAGAGGAAATGAACATAGACATATCGGGCGGCAATAGACGAGTTGAAATTGATCCGTGGACGGGCAAATAAGTGACGAAACAATATACAGCACAAGTCACAGTGATTCAAATGACGCTCGAAACAAAAGCAAGCAAGAAGAGAATAATTTCAGCAAACACTTCCCACTCACACCCGCCCATCAGAAGTACAGGATACAAGGAGCAAACATGAACACCAGAATATGGTATGAATAAGACTCAGGAGAATACGCCACAGCTCTTGTGAAGAGAGGAAAGGAATAGAAGGTCATAGAAAATAACAAAGAAAAAAAAAAAAACCCACCCTACATCCCTGCCGATGGCTACGACCTAACCCCACTAGCAGCGTGCCTGTCGCCCCCTAAACTACACCCCAAGGAAGGGAAAAAGATGGAGGAGAATGCAACTTCCCCTGCCCCGCTCGCACTAAGCAACACAATGTCGAATACAAACAAGTCCACGAACTGACCGCGAAAGAGGCATTTAGAAAAACAGAACATTAAAGCAACTCCTTATCAGCAGCTGGCCGGGGAATCTGTCCCACATCATACGTAAAAATTCAACCCTGCCCCGCTTTAATACGCCCGTTAATACGTGACAACCGGACATTCGCCCCATAATACCATGTCCAATGATCAGAGTTAACAGGAAAGCAAGGCAAAGCCAACACCATGTGAGGGTCCTGCGACCGGGAAACATCGAAACACAACCAACGATCGTTTGAGTTCAGCAACAAAGTACCAAGCCAGCCCTTCAGATCAGGATGCCGCCAGGGCGATGAGGAATAGAAGGCCATGTCAGCCGGGCACAAGGGCGGTGCAACTCGAATGGGCAAAGGCGCTGTTTTGTGGAAGTGTACCGCCCGCAGTGTAGTGCCAGGTCCCCCTGCGTTACTCATGTGATCAATCCGGGACTCATACTCCACACCTGACGGAGGCCCACCTGTAACCAACTCCAGGTGTGGAACAGTAAACCCCGGCGTTGGCGCCGAGCCGCGAGCGGCGTCAATAATCACAGGATCAACGTGACTCCCGCCCGTCGGAGGGGCAACAATGGCGTCTAGCTGTAGTCCAAGTCCTCTGACTCCTCCCACCCAGGTAGCATGGAGGGAGCCAAGAGCAACAAAGAGGTCTCAAAACGTGGGCTCCATCATGTGGTTCTGGGCCAATCTCTGTCTCTCGGGACGCAGCTCCTCACGCAGAGCGGCATCTAAAGCCAGATCAATTACAGCTGGTAGAAGAGCCGCGGTGGATCCACTAGGCAGGGGCCATCATTATTCCCAGGAAATAAGGGCGAGCCGCCATAGCCACCATGAACGTGCGCAGACCACTCAGTCTCCGATGCCTTTTGCGAGGTGCTGGCAAAAGTGGCGCTTTGTGACACAGGAGACTGTTTCCGTGTCGAACCATCCGAGTGCGTGTAAAAGCAGCAACCCCCGCTGCACTGACGACTGGAGAAGCAGGGTGCACAGGTCTGTTCCAATTCCGACCTGAACAGTGGCGTAGTGCCCAGCCCAATATGGCGGCCCCTTTCTCCACCGATCCACACCAGCCCGGACAGAAAACAGGATAAAATCGTGCGGGCGCACAACGAGGTATTACTGAAGCATGGCAGCCGTGGCCGGGTCAGCGCTCTTACCCCACCTCCACCAGCGCGGGTACCGTGTCGTCCCCCGCAGTTCCGTCCGGCAATCGCCTAGGCCCGCACAGCCACGTCTTCAATTGGCAGCGGTAGCCGGCGCCGACCTCCAGCACCTCCGCACGCAGCCCGACTCTGCCACGGTCCGGATAACGAGGAGCCCAAGACGGGTTTACAATAACGCCAGGACACCGGAGTCGCCGTCAATCATGCCCCAGATCCTCCGGCGTCACATCGTGTCATCCACAAGCCTGTGCGAGCGGGAGCAGGCAGGATTAAAGCAGGATAAACGGTGCGGGCAGCAGAGCTCGCTGTCTAAGCGGCCATTCCGCTGCCCGGCCAGCCACGCCCCCAAAATAGCCAGTCTTAATGCCCTCCCTGGTGAGGGGGGTGGGGGGGGGGTAAGAAAGCCCATTAGGCACCGGGGATATGGTTTCTGGGCATGTCAGGGAGCGGCCTCTTACGCAAGGGTCACTCCCCTTTTTGTGGGAAACACATTTTGACTGTTTCTGGCCCCCCTCCCCTTGGGGGCAGACCAGCAATATTTTTTGGCTCATATACTCTCAAGGGGGGGCAGAAAAACACTAGACACTAGGGAAAGTTTCTGTGTGTGTTAGAGAACTGGAGTTCAGCTGACGGTCTGCGTGTACTGGCGTTTGGCTGGTTGTGTACCTGCATTTTCCTCCCTGCATTTTGCTGACTGCGTGTGTGGACGTATGCTTGGCTGGCAGTGTTTGTGGACTAACGCTTGACTGGCAGTATATGTAGACTGTCACTTGGCTAGTGGTCTGCTTGGATAGCACTTGGCTGGCAGTGTTTAGACAGTTGCTTGGCTGACGTTGTGCGTGGATGTCGCTTGGCTGGTGGTGTGGTGGTTGTCGCTTGGCTGGCGGTGTGCGTGGATGTCGCTTGGCTGGCGGTGTGCGTGGATGTCGCTTGGCTGGCGGTGTGCATAGATGCTGCTTGGGCGGAGTGCATGGATGGCACTTGCCTGGCAGTGTGCTGGTGGTGTGCGTGGATGGCGCTTGGCTGGCGGTGTGGCTTGCATGGATTCTCTAGAATTGTATTACCTAGGATCCCCTGCAAGCCTCACATTTAGTTCAAAAGTCATACTTTCTTCACGTTTCTGTGTGGAAAAGTTGTGGGATTATCGCGCCGGTACATATTTCACCTGATAAACATGATACCTCACTTGTGTGGGTGCCCTCAGCAGTCAGCCTTTAAAGCGTACTGAAGAGCCTTGCTATTTCTTTATCCAGTGTATGTCCCACCCAGATCTCAGTAATGGAACAATCCACAAATCTTTCTGGGTGGGGATTCCCTTTGTTCATGGCACACACCCATGATCCGTGTTCTCCCATGACAACAAAAATCCGCACCAGGGAATCCGGATTTCATTGCAGCTGGGGGAAAGCAAAGCATAATTCGTGGGGCTTTTCCATCCTAACTGCGCTCCTTTCAACCTCCCTCCCATTCTTTAAAATTCAGTCAGATAAACCAATGGTGTATGAAGTAGTTTACAATTAATTTCCACATTTCTTTCACACAACATCAGTGGCAAGTCATACTCTTTTTAGGTTGCAATTTTATCATGCATTTACAGATAGTTTTTGAAAACTCATTTGGTTAATTTGCAGGATTTGACAACTGTAGCGTGTTATCTTGTTGGGCGGGAGCATCAAGAGCATTCAGTTCCCCCTTTCTGACTCGTACTAGGTTTAGCCTTGAGTGCAAAGAAATATGACCAGTGAGAGGTGGCATATTAGTGTTTCAGACCCATGTGGTTTTACACCTCTATCAGTAAATCTATTCTAATACTCTGCATAAGAGCAGTTTTTCTGTAATATATTTATTACAAATTTACTGTTTGATGTGTATCGACAGAAAGTGCCCTTCATTATGTTCATTTCAGCCTCAACAATGGACAACTGAAGTCATATAGTCCTTAGCACGAGCAGCGTTCTTCGAAATTGAACCAATCAATGTACAACCGATAGTTGTACATCCAGCAATTGAATATAAGCTAAATCTACATAATCCAAAGCCTGTTTCCAAAGAGCCGACCCCCACACATAAGTAAGCCCACTTTGTAAATTAGGGAACGTAATGGATGTTTCCACATAATTCTGTTTTATAAGCACAAGTCATTGACATTAAGTGATGAATGGTTGAAAAGCTTGTATTTTTGTTGATGGCATCAGCGACACTAACCATGGAATGCCTCATTTTTTCACCAGAAATCAGAGTGTTTTTTAAATTTGGAAACGTTTTCGCAAGAACAGAAAGAGCGGATCTGTTGGTGTCTGAAAGAAAACATTACGAAGCAGAAGTTGAAGGAAACTGCTTCCATTGAAAAGACGGTAAGCTCCTGAATCTGAAAGTTACATCTTCTTACACAGACATAAATGATCAATCTTACAGAAAACTTGTACTTTTGCATGTACCGGTTTTAATGTATGAAGCTGTGGCTTTTCACACTACAGTGCTTTATCAGTAAAGCAAATGTATTTGTTTGATTTGCCTACAATGAATACTTTATTTCCAGTTATTGTGATAGTACACTTTAGTTATCAGAGGGCCCTCAAGTAAGTAATACAGTTGTAGAGCAAATGTAAATTGTTCAAATGTCCAAATAGGAAGGATCTCGCGTTAAGACATATCTGTTTGAAGCACAGATGTGCTTCTGACTTTTGCTTTTTAATCAATTGGTCGTGTTTGATGATATAAAAGGAATATTGACAAGAACTTATTTGGCATTGACATGCAGTCTGAGAAATGGGACAACCTTTCTTGGTCAGCGGGATTAGAATGTATTAGATGACCTTTTATTAGCTTTTTGTAGAAAATGTTCCAGCTAAAAACACAAGAATGATAAAACATCATTACACATGTCACATCCTGTATAAATATAAAACATATGAGAACAATCCATTGAAATGTAAATCTTTTCAGATGTGTCTTAAAAAGAAATTTCAAAATCCGACTAGAATCCTCACATCACATTGGTTGAATTCAAGTCAAGTCAAGTCAAGTCAAAGATGCTTTATTCGGTTTGTAAATAACACAACCATATAGCAACAGACATAGAAAAGAATTTTTACACATATTAGAACAGCTAAAGAAAAAGGAAGTGACAAATAATGGGATTGCACATAGAATAAAAACATTTGGCAATATTTATAATACAGAATCATAAGGTCATCTATAAAGATACACTTGGCTATGATATCAATAATTATACGACATCGAAAATGTGTAAATATGCAGTTAAGGTGCTAAGTATCATACAGATAAATAATTTCTATAGGAAATTCTACAACATCCTTCCTAAAGTGCAATATGCATATAGCAACATCTAATCAGGCTATTCACAAGGAATAACTATGACAAAAGTGCAGGTGCTGGATCATTCCAATAGTGAATATTATATCTTAGCAGCAGGTACTCAAACATATGTGTGCAAATTAGCAAGATAATACGTGATGTCAGCACATCCTATTATAAAGTGCATAGTACATTTTAGCAGCTTACAGAGTTCATACAGTAATTGATTTTCTAGCAAAAATACATTTTAAAATATAACTTGCCACATAAAAACATACATCCGGGGACTCAAGATTAAACACTAATTTCATTGCTGTTTGTAGATGATGTGTATCATATTTTAAAAAGATGGGTTTCAAATAATATTTCCTAAAAGAAGTATAAAAAGTACAAAATAGCATAAAGTGACATACGCTCTGTTTGGATTTGCCATCACATGGGCACAGGCACGTTCCAGGTAGTTTAGGCACAGGAAAGGCCACAAGGTGATGTACAATTCCTAGACGGAAACGACTTAACACAAATCGGTGTGAAGGAATACTAACTATTGCAAGATAAAATTTGGAACCTTCGTTAGTATTATATTGTTCATAGAGATTGAATGTACTTTGTTTCTTATATTTTTCCATTCTAGTCTCTGCTGAATATTTCAAAAAGGACATCTTCAACTCCCGTTTTGATAGGATAAAATCCATGTTAGAATCTTTAAAAATATCCAGACCGTACAGTGTTTTATACCAGTGATATATGTGGTACAGTCAGGGAATTTTTGATCGATGGTCAAGATTAATACAATCAGTTATTACATCCTGTGTAAACTTTGTCTCCTCCTTAGCCCATATTGAGCGCCATAAGGACAGGGGACGGAGCGCAATTAGGTCTTTAACATAATACAGGTCTAATTCCTTATGTAATAACTCCGTTGAGGCTGTAGCTGGGGCACTGATTAGTCTTTTTAAAAACGCATTTTCCTTCCCTTGAACAGTTTTGGCATTCTGTTCATCATACCCCCAAACTCCAGCCCCATATATGGCTGACGAAATGCATCTGGCGTTAAAAAGGGTCAACATATCCGGAATTCTGCGTTCCCCTAGTTTCGCAGCAAATCTAAAAATACAGTTGGTATTCCTGGCCATTTTAAAAAGAACACTTTTTTGTTAGTTAATCCATTTCCCGTCTCCTGAGAAGGTAATACCTAGATAACAGAAACTGTTAACACTTTCTAATTTCCCCCCTTCTAAGAAGAAAGGCTTATGTTTTCTTTGTTTCTTACCACACACCATGGTAACTGTCTTCCCTTTATTAATTTTCAATCTCCTGTTTTCTATAAATACGTGGAATTGGTTAATTAAGTGTTGCAGTCCATTATGAGTCCTGGAAAGGAGGACCGCGTCATCCGCATATAAAAGGATTGGGATGGGGTTACCTTTTATAGTTGGTGCATCTACATTGGTCATTCTTAAAGTTGTGTCAACATAGTTAACAAATAAAGAAAATAATAAGGGGGCGAGTACGCATCCTTGACGGATGCCCCTCTTGACATCAAAGAAAGGGGTGCATTCACCGTCTGTTCCAAACCTTACTTTGCTTGTTAGATTATTGTACAAGCGGGCGACCAGATGTATAATTTCAGTAGGGGCGCCCATTGCCAATAATGTGGGCCAGAGCAATGCGTGTTCCACCAGGTCGAATGCGGAACTCAAGTCGGCAAAGCATAGGTAAACATTACCAGGTTTAGCTTTGGTATACTTGCCGACTATGAGTTCCAGGTTCACGCACTGCTCCATTGTTCCTATTCCCCTACGAAATCCGTACTGCACAGGGGACAAGATATTATTCTCCTCGGTCCAGGCTTCCAGTCTCGCTAATAGAACTCGACTAAGGATTTTGACTGTCGAGTCTAGAAGCGAGATTGGCCGGTAATTCCTTGCTTCTGATCTGGAACCTTTTTTATAAAGGGGTATAATGATTGATTGGCCCCATGTCACTGGTAAATTACCTTCCACTGCTGCATTAAAATAGCGAGTCAGGATTGGGGCCCATAATGATATCTCATGTTTATAAAAATCCATGGGTACCCCATCGGGCCCTGGTGCTTTACCCCCCTTACTATTTTTAATTGCATCTGTCACTTCATTTAATGTTAAAAACAGCTGCATTTTCTTCCATTTAAAACATGTAATAGACCCATCTGGATTAAAATCGGATTTAAAAATCTCAGAAAAGTGTGCAATCCATGCAAGACAACTAACGTGGGAACTGACCTCTGGAATATTTTCGTTCTTTAGAAATGGGCCATTTATAGTATCCCAGAACAATTTATGGTTTTTGGTTACAACAGCCATATCAAGCTTGTTCCACGCTTCATTCCGTAACTCCCTTTTCCTAGTTGACAAGGCCATTTTATAATTATTACGTTCTTCTCTAACTATATCTTTATCTCTGGGTTTAACATCAAGTACACTTTTCAATCTTTTTAAAGTCATAGCACAATGTTTGTCAAACCAAACAGTTTTTTCCCTTTTAG
Source organism: Lissotriton helveticus (assembly GCF_964261635.1). Classification (NCBI taxonomy): domain Eukaryota; kingdom Metazoa; phylum Chordata; class Amphibia; order Caudata; family Salamandridae; genus Lissotriton; species Lissotriton helveticus. Next base: position 268,480,890 of record NC_136065.1, on the reverse strand, counting down.
TCCCTCTATTTCTTCTTAACAAGGTATTTTCAACTGTACATGTAATTTTCATAAAGTTTGAGAGAACGGCTGTTCCTGTCACAATCGGTGCAAGACAATAATCAACTTCTCTAGTACATTTACATAAAACATCCTTCATTATTTTGTCAGGGTCAATTTTGGCCCATTTAATTCTCGTGCCATTTGGTCTCACAGCGGAAATCCCATGAACAGATCTACCGTGCACAACAGTTTTTGGGCCCCAGCCCATTAACTCCACTGAAATACTGTTGTGATCACTCACAGGCTGCACTGTTACCCAGACATTAGAGAAAATCGAACCACTAGACAATAAAATATGGTCGATATTAGAATGGGCATCTCTCCCCCTGAATGTTGGGCACATTTCATTGTTTTTGTCTTTTATACATTCAAGTAATTCCAAATTGAATTTGGCTATTGAGTTGTTCAGTGCGCTGCCATAATTACTGTGCGGGAAATGATTAATGTAAACACTATCGCCCCCTGCATAATCTTCGTGGTGTCCGCAAAATCCCTTCCGGGCATGTCTACAGGCTTGAATGTTAAAATCGCCTGTCCACAGTATTACAAAGTTATTCTTAGTACGAGTAATTGCAGCTTCGATAGCACAATCCACCTCAGGGACAATCTTATCTCTTTTAGTGCCCACAATATTATTATAAAAATTTACAATAATTAAGTCATGTTCTTGAAAGTCCACTGTTACTTTTGCTATCAATTACTGTTGCCAATTTACAGTCGCAATCGTATCCTCAAGCTATAGCCAAGATTACGACTACCATTCTTGTAACAGCGGGATCCTGGTCACCAAGCAGGTGGAGCACTACTAAGGCTGTGTGTAAAACGGACCCTGCTTCTCCTTAACGAAGGAACAATTATTTTTATCTTGCACCTCCTTGTATTGAGGCAGATTAGAAGAGCATGGGGCAAATTTTCTGATTCGGATCATGGTTACATTTTTTGACCTCAGCCATTTTCCATGTTATCAACTGTTTTCCATTGTCAATTTAGTACATCTCGCCGTTGCAGACTGACGTCTCCTCTAAGCACTTCCAAATGTGTGGACATAAGGCTATTGGTTGTTACCTAAAATAAACATGTCTTTCAAGCCTAAATAAGTTTACTCAGTTGTACGTTCTGCTTTGAATTTTTTGGCAGAGGTCTGTGGTCCCATATATGTTTTTAAAAAAATTATCTGACAGGCAAAACTTATAGTTTTACATTTTCAAATTCAATCTGGTTTCAGTACAACATATAGTGTGTAAGGTGATTAAAGCTTTAAATGTTCGGCCTAGCCTTTATCAATCACTGCCATTTGTTTGACTGCATATAGAGCACGGCTGTTCTGAACACTCTCTAAGGTTGATTTAAACACGAATCTCCTTGGTCAGAGGGAGATAATCTGTATTGTGCAAGAAATTAATTTACTCTAAACTCCTTTGTCCATGGGGAATTGTTTTGTATGAAAGTCTTGGCATTAAAGCAATGGCCTTAAGACCTTTTTCAAGAGGGTTACTTGATTGTGTTTTGCTCAGTAAAGGGCCATAAAGGTGGGTTCATACTCTTGGCCCTTTAATGGCTGCTTATTTCCTGTCTCTGGTAAATTGAAATATCATTATCTAGTACAGTAAATGTCTTTGTGCACTTGACAGTCATTGTGCATATTTCTGGATAATATATCTAGGACAATGTCCATGCACCATTTTGTACTCTACGCAGATTACTTCCAATATCCTGCAAGTAAGTCTAGAGAGTTTTTAAACCAAGAGGGATTTAAGGCCCTACTTATTTTTGGCCATAAAAGAAGCATGTGTCCTAACTGCAAAACGATTAGGTTTCTCCTGTGTGCTAGGCATGCGCTCAGCAACTGACTCAGACGTTCTTGACAACTAGTGCAGCAATTTCCTGAGAACTCAGAATCCTCAAGGCCATCTAACAGACTGGGCCTGCAGAGAATGAATGTGATGAAGGCATACTAATTAAAACATATCCGGTGAATTTGATTCAGGGGTTATTTCAATGACTAAATGTACTAATGCAAATGATCTCAAAGACCTTGAGTGTAGAGCATTCTATTATTCATGACCATTGAACTTCAGGGCTGCCAGTTTTTATTAGCCACTTTATGTATTACTTTTTATGGCAGGTACTGATGGTTTCTTGTGTAACAGTCTATCTTGTACGTATTGGTCACCCATTAACCATGAACAAGAGAGCATCAAGTCGAAGCTGGTGGCTATGTCTCTACTACACACAACTGACTCTTTACCTCCAGACTGAGCACATGCAGTGTGCTGCTAAGCTACGCATACTGGCTTACTCTGACCAAATGAATGGGCAGGTACATCCACTCTAGTCAATGCTGGGGACAAGCTGTAGCACACAGAACCATCCCATATTTATGCACATTCCGGGAGGACTGGGGCAGCTGGCTGCGCCCTTCTCTACCTTCCCCAGGTCTTACCTGAGAGAGGTCTCCCATGGCATGCTGGCTGTTGTTGCATCTCGTAACTTTCCCTTCCAACCTCGGAACATGGCAGAGGCCACGGCCTGCCACATTTCACCCATTGAGACATTTACAATTCATGTATTGTTTTGTATTGTCTCATTTATATAGTGGCTCATACGTCTTTGTGGGGCACTGAAGCAATTACCTGCCAGTGGTCGCTCTAGAAATTATTTTCATTGGGGGCACACAAGAGGCCACAGATGATAGTGGTGGGGCCAGCAACAATGGGCAATTATGAAGAATATGTGTGTTTGTGTGTGTGTGTATATGTATATGTTCGAGGCATATGAGCTGCAGATACCACACTTTTGCATTAGATCACCATCTGGTGTTGGGCTCGGATGATTGTATGTTGTTGTCGTCTTGGAAGAAGTCTTTTGTAGTCACGAGATAGGTGACTCCTCCGTTGGACGATAGTGCGCATGGGCATCGACTCCATCCTTAGATTATTTTTTTTCTGCCACTGGGTTCGGATGAACTTTTTCCGCTCCGCCTCGAAATCTACTTTTCAAGTACTTTGAAGCGCAAAAAATCATAAAAACTTTACTTAACTAACTTTGATATCGACTGACATCGTTTCGACTCCATCAGCTCGATTCCGGTCGTCGATGCGGGCCGTTGGACCTATCCACGCCGTGAGGCCTACACCTCATGGAAAGGACGCCATTTAAGAAATGCCCAGAGTGTGGAGCAAAGTTTCCACACAGTGACCACCACGAGGTCTGCAACCTGTGCTTATCGCCAGAACACGACTAATCCAGCTGTACAGCCTGCACGACCTTTCGATCCAAGAAAACCGTCCGAGATCGGAGGGCCCGTCGACGCGACATGCAGAGATCCGCTCCGGAACCGGTAGACATCTTCGACGAGGAGGTTCCACTCGTTCCCAAAGAAGATTCGGATGATCTCCAAATCATATCAGAGACAGACAACTCAGATGACTCCATACCGGCAGGTCAGCGCGTGAGTACTACTGCCCCTGCACCACACACAGCACCCAGATCGAAGGCAAAGGTCAACATTCCGCCTCCGGTGCCCAGTCGCGACCGAAAAACCACTTCGAAAGCCCCGCCATCGAGCCCGGCTCCGAAGAAAGCAGTTAAGCCTTCCGGTAGCTCTTTACCGAGCAAGCCGCCCGTGCCGATCCCACCAGCTCCCTCGGCACCGAAACCGAAAGAAGTCTCGGCTCCAAGACAGTCGACTTCGAAAGACAAAGGTGCGAAGCCAGCGTCCGACGCCTCGAAGCCGACGAGTCCAGGTTCCACTCCGAAGACATCGTCTTCGGTACCGAAAACGACAAGGCCTGATTCCGATGCGCCCAAGCCTTTGAAACAGCCTACGACACCGAAAACAACACCTTCGGTGCCGAAAACTACACCAAAGGACAATGTAACACCTCCTAAGGCGAAAGACAAGCAGCAACCTCGTCCGGAACCGAAAAAATCGGCGCAGACATAGGTTCCACAAGGAGAAGAACTTTTCCAACAAGGCCCTCTGCAAAAGAAGATCTACATTGACCTAAAACAGGTGCTGTATCCACTATACCACACAAGAAGAGGAAGGCAGATACAACACCCACACCTGTAGTACCTGCCAAGAAGAAGGACTCTGCCACATCTCCTATGCACCCTTCTTCTCCTATACTTCCTTCTCCTTCCTCCCCTGTTCCTCTTAACATTTCACCACAGATTTCTCCTCCACATTCTCCTACTCTGTCTTCACACTCACCTCAAAACGATGATGAGTATAGCCTAGGGAGAGGGATAGACCCAGACTGGGAGTACCCAAACCCTAGGGATGTACCTAATATTCCTGACCCACAGTCATACCCATCAAAACCTTCTCCCCCAGAAGATAACATTGGTTTTGGACACCTATTGAACAGAGCTGCCATTTACCATGGGGTCACTATGCACTCTGATGAGGTAGAGGAAGATTTTCTATTAGACACATTTGAACAATCACAAAGGTCTGTTCAAATTCTTCCTATGATTAAAGGGAACATCAAACATGCTCCAGAGGTATTTAAAGACCCTGTACGTACCAGGATCCTAAACCCTAGAATTGAGAAAAAATATAGGTCTGCCCCTGACGATCCAGCCTACATTAAAGGACAACTACCATTAGATTCACTAGTTGTATCAAATGCTATAAAAAGGGCAAACTCACAAACGTCAGGTAAAGCACCCCCACCTGACAAAGAATCTAAAGTCATATGCCTCAGGCAAAAGAATAGCTGCGCAAGCTACTAACATATGGTGTATATCTAACACACAAGCCCTCCTTGCAAGATATGACAGGGCTCATTCTGATCAGTTAGAGAAACTATTAGAACTCTACCTGACCAATATAAAATGCAGGCAACCAACCTTATACAAGAAGGCAAGCTAATTTCCAATGCCTCAATCAAGTGTGCACTTGATGTGGCAGACACTGCTTCTAGAGCTGTGAACACTAGTGTTCTACTTAGAAGACATGTGTGGTTACGCATTTCAGGATTTAAACAGGAAGTGCAAACTACCATTTTAAATCAACCATTTAATCAAAATCAATTGTTTGGACCAGAGGTAGACACAGCACTTGAAAAGATGAAGAAGAATACAGAGACTGCCAAATCTATGGGAGCTTTACAGTCCACACAAGCTAGAAGTTCATTTCGTCGCTCCTTCTACAGAGGAGGCTCCAAACAGACTGGAGCAGACAACACAACATGCTTCAAATCTAACACACAAACATCCTCTAACAAAGGTTATTTTAGAGGAGGATATAGAGGAAACAATAACAAAGAAAGAGGTCAGGGTAACAACAATAATCAAACCTCTTTCACCACAAAACAGTGACTTCCCTCTGCTTCCCCAACAGCATTCCACTCATATGGGGGGCAGATTAACACAGTTCCTACCTGTCTGGAATTCCATTACAACAGACAAGTGCGTAAGTCAAATTATCCAGAATGGCTACTGCCTCGAACTTATAGCAAGCCCTCCACACATACCACCCAAGCAGCGTCCAATGTGTGCAGAACATCTTACTCTGCTCAAACTAGAAGTCCTGTCACTTCTTCAAAAGGACGCAATAGAAATAGTTCCTTTACAGCACCAAGGGACAGGGGTTTACTCGCTGTATTTTCTAATACCCAAGAAGGACGGGACACTAAGACCAATTCTCGACCTCAAGCCCCACAATCATTATATACAATCAGATCATTTTCATATGATCACTTTACAAGTGCTTCCACTGCTGCAACAAGGCGATTTCCTTACAACACTAGATTTAAAGGAGCCTACTTCCACATTCCGATACATTCTGCTCACAGGAAGTATCTAAGGTTTGTACTAGAAGGACAACATTATCAATTCAAAGTCCTTCCATTCGGAGTTACAACAGCACCAAGAGAATTCACAAAGTGCCTAGCAGTAGTAGCAGCACATCTCAGGAGACAACAAATACATGTCTTCCCTTATCTAGACGATTGGCTCATAAAAGCCAAGTCATTCAATCAGTGTGTTCAACACACACATCAGACAATTCAAACATTGCACGACTTAGGGTTTACAATAAACTACACCAAGTCGCACCTGCAATCCTCTCATACACATCAGTATCTAGGGGCTACAATAAACACGTCCACAGCTCTAGCGTATCCCAGTCCAGCAAGGATACACAGCATTCAGGCCTTAGTCACAAGTTTCCAACATCAACACTCTCTCCAAGCCAGAGTGTTCATGAAACTAATAGGCATGATGGCATCTTGCATCTTCATAGTACCATATGCAAGACTGCAGATGCGTCCGTTACAGGAATGTCTAGCACAACAGTGGAACCAGGCTCAAGGGCAACTAACAGACCTGGTGTTGGTAGACAGCCCTCACACAACGCTCTCTGCAGTGGTGGAACACCAAAAACTTGACAAAAGGACGGCCGTTCCTCGAACCTGTTCCACAAATAGTGCTCATAGCAGACGCATCTCTCACAGGATGGGGAGCCCATCTCCTACATCATACAACTCAAGGACAATGGAACATTCAACAGAAATTGTTCCATATCAACCATCTAGAACTGCTAGCAATATTCTTAGCACTCAAAACATTGCAAGTACAAGTACAAAACAAAGCTGTATTAATCCGGACGGACAACATGACAGCTATGTATTATATACAAAAACAGGGGAGGGGGGGGACACTCTCTACAACTGTCCCAGCTTGCACAGAACATTTGGAGATGGGCCATTCCACAAAATATATATCTGCTAGCAGAGCACCTTCCAGGAGTTCACAATCAGATAGCAGATCTGTTGAGTCGGCAGACACAACAAATTCACGAATGGAAACTACATCCGCAAGTTCTTCAACCATTTTTTCACAAGTGGGGCCATCCAGACATAGATCTGTTCGCCACACACGAAAACGCAAAATGCCCAACCTTTGCCGCCAGGTTTCCACACCCGCTGTCCAAGGGCAATGCGATATGGATGAATTGGTCAGGCAGATTTGCGCACGCTTTTCCGTCACTACCACTAATACAATTGGTAGTACGCAAGCTCAGACAACAGTCCCTAAAATTGATCTTTGTAGCTCCCACATGGGCACACCAACCGTGGTTCACCATACTGCTAGAACTCTCTCTAGCTTAACACCAAAAACTACAACTGACACCTTCCCTACTAACGCAGAACCATGGAGACATCAGACATCCAAACCCAAATCAACTGAATCTGGCAATCTGGCTACTGAAGTCTTAGAGTTTGGTTATCTTAACCTACCACCAGACTGTATGAACATCATTAAAGAAGCCAGGAGACCTACTACCAGAGCTTGTTATGCTGCTAAATGGAAGAGATTTGCCATTTATTGCAACAATAACCATATTGATCCCCTGGATGCTTCTATCCAAAATATCATTTGCTACCTTTTACATTTACAAAGATGTAACTTGGCATATTCACCCATACGCCTGCACCTTGCAGAAACTGCAGCACATTTACAAAACGGACAAAATCTGTCTCTTTTTAGAGTACCTGCTATTAAAGCATTTATGGAATGATTAAAAAGAATCATTCCACCCAGGTTACCACCTTCTCCAGTATGGAACCTAAACGTTGTTCTTACAAGACTCATGGGTCCCCCTTTTGAACCTTTACACAAATGTGAACTGCAATTCCTCACATGGAAAACAGCTTTCCTTGTTGCTATTACCTCTCTTAGAAGAGTAAGTGAGATACAAGCTTTCACAATACAAGAACCATTTTTACAACTACATCGTAACAAGGTGGTTCTAAGAACTAATCCTAAATTCCTTCCAAAAGTCATTAGTCCTTTTCATTTAAACCAATCTGTAGAGTTACCTGTGCTCTTCACACACTAGATGTTAAAAGAGCTGTTCTCTACTATATAGACAGGACTAAATCTTTTCGAAAGACAAAACAACTGTATCTTTCTCTCCACCACATAAAGGCAACCCTATCAAGGGTGGAATTGCAAGGTGGATTGTAAAATGTATACAAATATGCTATCAAAAAGCAAAACGTACATTAACAGTTCCTTCTAGAGCGCATTCCACACGCAAGCTAGGAGCCTCCATGGCTTTCTTAGGGAACATCCCCCTAGAAGACATATGCAAGGCAGCAACATGGTCTACAACACACACCTTCACTAAACACTACTGTGTTGATGTGCAAGCCAAGCAGCTGCAGTAGGCCAACCTGTCCTTAAAACTCTCTTTCAAGCTACTGCAACAGATACAGGTGTCCACCGCTAGGGGAGACACTGCTGCATAATTGATGCAAAAGTGTAGTATCTGCAGCTCATATGCCTCAAACGGAAAATGCTACTTACCAGTATGCATCTGTTCTTGGCATGTTGAGCTGCAGATCACTACACGCCCTCCCGCCTCCCCGGGACTTGTATCTGTTCCAATTGTATCTTACTTTGATGCACACGCATGGACATCCTTTTTCTTTACTTCTACTAACTTCATCATTTCCCATCATGGCGAAAAACAATCTAATGTGGAGTCGATGCCCATGCGTACTATCGTCCAAGGGAGGAGTCGCCTATCTCGTGACTACAAAAGACTTCTTCCAAGACGACAACAACATGCAATCATCCGAGCCCAACACCAGGTGGCGATCTAATGCAAAAGTGTAGTGATCTGCAGCTCTACATGCCAAGAACAGATGCATACTGGTAAGTAGCATTTTCCTTCTCCAGTATTGTATCTTACCTTGATTTACTATCTTGACTCATTCCCTGTCATTGAAGTGTGAGTCCCATGGTATAATTAGAAAGCAGTACAGTTTAATACATAGCCCATATTTGCTAGAAAGCATTCACATCGTTAACTTATCCACACAATTTATTAAGAACCAAACTTTAGCCAAGGTGACAGCACTCTCTAGAACACTCCCCATGGAGACTGAACTCTCTCAGATTTTCTACTGCATGTTGTGTGATGGGAGTCTCTCTGAGCTCTGCTCAGTTTCTTACCAGTTTTCTATTTTGTAAAGACTTATTCATCAGGAAAACCAGTTCCAACCTACATCTGCCAAGAGCTGACTATTCAGGATGTCGGAATCAACAAAGAAGGGATTTGTTCAGACCTTGTCGAACATCTGGGACGAAAAGACTAACTTCAGAAGACCCACATTAGGAGTATTTGTATTGTCTATATCCTTCATACAAGGTAACAAATTAAAATATATGCTACACCTTTTCCTCTAAGACACTGAAAGATAGAGAGGGGATGCTTCTTCTAAGGCTCTAAAAACTGAAATCTAAAGAGACGTCAATTTCGGAGGAGGATAGTGAGAACACCTCACAAACCGAAATGAGGTCACGAAAAAAAGAAAGATCACATGAACAGATACCTTCAAAATCACCATCAAAAGATATTAATAAGGACCCATCAAGTGTTCTCAGAAGGGCATAGAACATCAGGGAAGTGCTCTCACAAGCAGCAAAGGATAAAGTCTCCTCAGAAAATATAAGACCTGAGCCTACTACTCCTGCGTCTAGTTTGATATTATAAATGGAGGAAGCCCACAGTGTGATCATTGGAAAAACCCATGTCAATAGTAACTGGCAATCTCGAAATTGATGACGGTGACAATGACAACATTGATGTCATCGACACTGACAACAGCGATTTTGACATCTACACTGAGGACTACAACTATGTCAGTCGATCATTATGACACCGTCAACAGCAACAATGCCTACGATGGCACAGTCGACGACGGTAGCACTGTTGATAAAGAAAACATTGACGACGCTATCGGTGACGGGCTGGGGGACTTCCCTGACAATAAAGATTACAGATGGATAGTCGATGACACTGTTGACAAGAGAAAGAATATAATCTGACACTTGGCCTGAACATACCTCCCCAAGTTAAATCTTTCCTCCCTGTCATCCTACTTACTAGATGAGGAGGATTCGGATGACAAAGAACCATTTGGAGCCATTTGGAACGCCACATAGTTCTTCTGAACTGAATGTTAAATAGCATGAGAAAGAGAAACACTATGAAGATTATTATTCCTCAGGACCAAAACAATATAGCGACAATCCTACTCAGTATATGGACCAATTCCAACATTTTGGTCACCATCAGCTTCTAGAGGGCATGGTTCAGGTACCAATAACTTTAGTAGACGACCTCCAAGGTATGTTGTAGGATTTTTACAGGAGGTTTCTGGAACATACAACATTGCAGCTACTGAGACTACCATAATCCCCCTCAAATCCAGACTCCAACTCCGCTCACACCGCATATTTTACCTGTGCCTCTGTTACCCAAAAGAACACCAAATGTAATCATTGCAGTGCCGCCTACAGAAAATGGAGTGTCCTCAAATGAGGATGGAGAATGGGAAATCCCTGATCATTCAAAACCCAATGAATGGGATGATTACCTATTTCTAGCACCATTTCTGCCGGCACCACAGCCGGTGGATTCTCCACCGGATGACAGCCGAGGATTGCATAATTTGATGGAAAGAGCCACGACAAGGTTTCAATTACCAACAGTCAGAAGATTTTTTATATGACTTAAATAGATTTTATTTGGGAGGAAGGTTCTATTATAATGAAGAACCCAGCTACGGTCTCCACGGTTTTACCATGACTAGATAAGAAATATATAAAACACCAGAAAACTCACTGCCATGCTTAATTGATCATTCAAACCCAGATTCAGTAGTAACGCAAGCACCTGAATGTCGATCCAATAACTCGTCCATGCCCATCACCACACCACCTGATAGAGAAGGCCACCGCTGTGGATAACATAGGAAAACTGTTCGAGCTGCCAGTTCGTTAGCTATTTTTGGCTGCTATGACAGGTAAATGTGGTCAAATATTTGCCACATACATAGATCTTTTCCCGGAAGATGTAATAGGAGAAGCAAAAAAAGATCCTACAGGAAGGAAATTTCTCAGAAATGATTGACTGTTAGATGGAATTGCGTTGATAGGTTTTTGCCAGCTGGTGGGAGCTGCTGTTCTCAGAAGGCAAGGGTGGTTGAAAGCCACATCTTTCAGACCAGAAACCCAGAGTAAAATCTTGGACATTCCATATGATGGGGAAGCATTGTTTGGCAAGCACATGGACTATGCCGTATAGGCGATTAAGGAAGGAAAACAGGGGACCTTACTTACTATGGAACCAGGGTAATAGTTATATAAGGAAAACAACGGTTCCTATGGATTGATAAGATACCTTTGTAATAAAGGAGGCAATATTTTAAAGGGTATCTCAATGACAGGGGGCAAAAGAAACACTAACACAGGACAGTTCATGTAACATTTTTATAATTTTTTGGACCAAAAGCAATATAAACATAATTTGGAAATCAAAAAACATTAGTGCATTGTGTCCCAAGTGAGAACGGGAACCCAAAGTTAAGTGACAGTGTGAACTTCTATATACAAGGTTGCCACAATTTTTTAACTCTACCATTAACAAGAATAATCTCTCTGTAGACAGCAGCAATATGTAATGACATGCGCTGTGTAATGGTTCGCTTCTTCTGTGTGTCGACGGCGTTTCGACCCTATAGTCAGTGTAGGGTCTCCACAGGACTAACGATGAAGGGACATCTGAGGATGTAACTGGGCAGTCTCGTGAATTGTGTGCCACACGTGGAAAAATAGAAGAAAAGATGTTACTCACATGAGAACCCGTCTGGGTACTCAATATGAGGAAAAACTGCCAGAAAAAATTATTGGAATGCGGCCAGATGGGCTCTGGGCGTACTTTGCTACAGCCGTAGCGGGGAAAATCCCTTTGGTAAATATTAACCAGTGACAATGCACTGTAACCAGAATGTAGATAAATATCCTGCGGGACAACGCTCCGCCTTTTAGAGTAGCAAGGCTGCTTCCGTCGGCCTTGTGAGGTACAGTGCTCATGGCCATAGGATTAAGTTAGCAATCACTCCTACCCCGGATAAAAGGTTTGTCAGTATTAGTTCATACAGACAACCCCATCAGAATGTATTATATAAATAAGCAAGGTGGCACAAGATCTCCAGGTTTATTGCCAAAAGCATAAGAAATCCTGGAGTGGACTCTACAGCAACAGACAAGGATCAAAGCGGAACATGTTCCAGGGACAAGCAGCATTCTTGCGGATACATTGAGCGGAACAGCTGTCACAAATGGCAGCTCAACAAGGAAATTCTGGACAGATTTTTCTTTCTTTGGGACAGACCAAATCAGCTCTGTTTGCGACGTAGGAAAATGCCGGTTTTACCTAAGGTGGCACCCACAGTTGGGGTAATAAGTTTTCTTTGCTTATGCCTTCCACCTGCTTCTGTTACTTCCAAGACTTCTCAGCAAAATGAAGAGAGAACCGTGCCGAATAACTGTGACTGCCCCGAGATAGCCCAGACAGCATTGGGTCCCCAAACTACTACTCCTATCGGAGAAGACTCACATTTGTCAGAAACCTCTACCTACGTTACTGACAATGAAACACAACTTCATCCGGGCCTGAAATCCTCGCACTTGTCGGCTTGGCTCCTGAATACAATGAGTTTGCTAGCTTAAACATTCCACAGGATTGCAGAAAAATCCTTGCAAAAGCCAGAGCTGATACTACCAATAGGATGTATTCGCTTAAATGGAAGCGTTTCTGTTTATGGTGCCAAAAATCAAAAATTCACCCTGTATCAGCACCACTGGAACAGATTCTACCCTACATGTTACTTTAAGCAAAATCAATTTGGGACTATGCTTCAGTTAAAGCTCACTTAGCAGTAATTTGGAGTTTTAGAAGATTGACTGGTTCACCATCTCTATCGTATAGTAGGGTGATCAAAGAATTTCTTAGAGCCCTTTGGAGAGTCTTTCCTCCAATAAAGAATCATCCTCCATCTTAGCAGCTAAATACAGAACTTGCACAACTGATGAAAGCTTAATTCCAACCCATTCACAAAACCAGTATGAAATTTGTTAAGTAGAAATGCCACTTTTATTGGCTTGACATCTGCAAGAAGAGTTAGTGAAATACAGGCCTTTACAATTTAAGAGCCATTTATGCAGTTCAAGGATTATAGTGTGCTTCTCTGAACCAATTCCAAATGTAGCTCTAAAGTCCCACCGGACTTCCATTTAAATGAACCTGTGGTCCTGAAGACATTCTTTCTGAATCCTCCGGGTACAGCATAAAGATCATTACAGGCTTTGAATGTTAAAAGATGCCTGAAATTCTGCCTGCGCCGAACAAGGCAATTCAGGATAGCAGACCAGTTGCTGGTTGCATATGGAAACTATTGCAAGGGTTTTCCAGTTTTCAAGCAGAGTATAGGTCAATGGATTTAAGCGGCTCTCCAGGTTGTGACACTAAAGGGTGGAAGAGGTTTAAAGGACAAAGTACAAGCGCATTCCTCTGTCTCTACGACTCCTACTCTTCGCTGGTGTCTCTTGACGAAATATGCTGAGCAGCAATTTGGAAGAGCAGGCACACATTCACACAGCATTACTGCCTGGTGTCATCACAGCAGAATGACGCGGCTATGAGACACGCAGTGTTGAATCATGTCTTCCAGTAAGGTGAGCCCATGCTTATTCTGTTATCCCACCATCCGCTATTGATTGTGCATGTGTTCTAACTGCTATCTGTTCTGATTGCAGCTTGTGAATCTATGAAAGATCCAATACTGGCAAAGAAAATACCTTACTTGTAGCCGTAGTGCTCCAGTATTGGCATCTTTCATAGACTAACATGCGACCCACCCTCGTCTCTGTAGAGGCTCCCCTTATTCTTATGGGATTCATCCTTTTACCACTAGCCCTTGAAAATCTTAGGGAGGGAAGCCTGTGTGGGGAATGTTTTAGAGGGTGTTATTGGGTGAAGTTTGGTTCTTAATAAATGATACAGTTACGGTAATGAAGTGAATGTTTTCTAGCCAGTATAGGTTATGTATTAAACTGTACTACTTTCTAATTATACCATGGGACTCTTACTTTGACGACTGGGAATGATTGAAACAATACTGGAGAACTGCAGTTATTGGTAGATAACTTATTTTCATTTGTACAAACACACAAAACACATACAAAATCATTTAAACATTTTAAGCAGACTATGAATTAAACATTACTAAGATCTGTGAGATGAGGAGTAGTCTTCCGAGTCCCTCAATCACTTCATTTCTACTCGGCACCCAATGGCCCAAATGTATTAATTTTTGGTGCTACCTTGTTTCTAGGAGAGAGAGCAAAAATGCACCTTATCTACTGAGATAGAGCATATGGTTTTTCTCCCCTTCCCCCCACTGCTAGCGCACTTTTGACTTCCAACGCACACACGCACCTTTGCACCATAGTGCAAAGAAGGGGGTGTTATCTAAAGCATAGGTTTTGTACTATAAGGGGGCCATTCTGGTACAAAAACAATCCTTAAAGATTTTCCCCACTTTTTAAATATGCTGTACAATGCAACACACATGCAAAGTTCAAAAAATAAGGAAAAGGAAAAACCTTTCTCCTCATTTTGTCTGTCTCAAGGAGGCATACGTTTATGCCGCAAATCCTTGTCTATGAATTTTTGTAGATAGGGGTTTGCTTTAAAACCCATGAGTGGTTGCATACAAAAGCCCATGTACTGCAAATGAATCGCCTCTTTGAAGCAAAGTAGCGCTAGCTCAGTTTCGCATTACTTCAGTGAACTTTTGAATGCAAATCCGTATTTGCGTGGGATAGTAACTGCTACGCCAACTCTTTGTGTGGAGTGGAGTGGTGTGGCTCACTGGTTAGAGGCGGCAGACCCGTAAGCAGAGAACGGCCCTGGACCAGGGTTCAATTCCCGACGCGGCAGGGTCGTGGACCAGGGTCAAAACGGACTCGATAATTCTCGCCTCGGTGCCTACTCTAACCAGGGAACACACTCGGCAACTCTGGGCATTAAGCTTGCCTCATCTCTACAACGGCCCCCCACAGACGCCGGGGATGCCTGGTTTCACCTTGGAGATACCCAGAAAGGGACCATCTCACAGGGAAAACCAGGACGGGTTCCCCAGCGGTCTTCAGCGCCAGGATACTCCATGGAGTCGCAGTGCGCTTTACAAGTACACCCACATTTACATTTGTGCTGGGTCTGCTTAATTTTTGTGATGCAATCCCGGTGCAAGTTTGGAAGAATGTGGCGCTTGCTTACAAGATAACCTTGCCAGTCGGAGGGAAAATGCTTGAGGGGAGACACGTACACCCTCATTTCTACCACGCAGCGATAAGCAACCCTTTAAGAGTTCCGGATACCCCTGTAGCCTATTCCCTGCTTTGACTTCTGAAATGCTAATCTGGACCTGTTTCATTCCATAGTGTACACATCTGTCAACTTTGACGTCCACAATATTCAAGATTCAAGAGTAACTATCACGTTCTGCCGTTCCCTCATTCATCCGTGGCATACTGTACCATATATACGGATATTCACTAGGATACGCACAGAAATAGACATACTCTATGCTCAGGATACCTTCTGATGCAACACTGCGTTAGTGAATGTTAACAGCTTCCTGACGAAGGCACCTCAGCCGAAATGTTCATAGTGTCAACACACCGCCAGCCAACTCCACAATCTCAGCCATCTTCATTTTGTATTTTCCTCTTATTTTGTTATGGTTTGATTAACTAATGTAATGCGTATAAAAAAAAGAGAAAGAAAATGTCAATCAGTGTATAACAAAATGTGTATCAACTTATGCATTCATTGCAAGCTCGGATTCTGGATAAAATTATTGCATTTTTGTATGTAGAAAACTAGTACTTAACAATTGTAATTTATAATAATTAAGAAATAATGTGATACTAATAACATAAGCAGTCATGTATGTTACTCTATATATTTGAATTTAATTGTCTGTTGTATATATATTTTGCCTGCACACTTGTGTATAATGCTACTTGCCTAGGTTTTTTCTCAGTTGCAATCCCGGTGCAAGACGTTAGTAAAGCTGGGCCTACTTTTTTCTGCAGTCTCTCAGGTTAGATTCTAAAGCAGATTTTCTCGTGATCTTGTTCCACAAGCCTTCATTTACATAGCCTATACCTCACCTCGTTCCTCTTCAGCAGCACCCTCTGTTCACTTACTCCTGCACATACTTCTTTGCATCTCCTTTCCCTTGCACACAATATACCCATTCTCCTGTAAGCATAGCCGTTTCTTTATCTTTTGCCCTAGCAATATTTCTGCAGTTGTGTACCTCCTACACACACTTTTGCATAGAATCGCATATATAATTGGCACACCTGACCATTGCGCTGTGCTCTTTGTAGAGAGGCCAGGGATTGAATGCTCATATATTCTAAACTCCTTTATTACCCACTGATGGGCACTGTTAGAAATTTGCTCTGCCTTTGGCTCCAACTCTACAGCTCTTTCATGGCCTGATAGAAACACCCACCCACAGCCCAAACTCACACAGAAATATTGTGACAGCTCTTTTCACAGTATGCTTCCAAGAGTAAGTAAAATGGGAAATGTAAACGGGAGCATTATCGCTTTTCCCGTTGTCCCTTTTTAGGTCTCGGCCTGCGTAGGCTGCGCTTGCGCAGTCTCGCTGGCAAGATTTTATGTTTTAGAGTACGGGGCTTAAACTTGCCCCTCTTATCCATTGGCTGCCTTCCTAAACGGAGGCCAGCCATTGGAGAAGAGGGGCGTCTTTCCATTTAAGCCCTGTCTTTTTTGGATTGAGGGGTGTGTTTTTTAGTTTCTTTCTCTCCTCTTCCCATTGGCTGGAATTTTACATTCCAGCCAATGGGAAGAGGAGAGAAAGAAAAACATGCCCCCCCCCCCAGTCTGAAAATGACAGGGCGTTTCTCCGAGCCATTTCTGCTGGATCTCGGGGAAACATGGTGGTGTGGAGCGCTCCTCTCTTGCCTTCCGGAGATGGCGAGCGCTTGTTCAGCCCGAGGTAGGGACCAGACTGGGATTGCTTCCAACTTGCCACCCGCTCCTTTAATTATTTAATTTGCGCGGGTGCCTACCCCGCAACTTTTACCTGTGTTTTAAATATTTAATTTGCGCAGATGCCTACCCCGCGACTGCGGCTGTAGTTACAGCGGGTGCCCACCCGCTGTTTATTATCGCTCAAGAGGGAGCCTACCCCTCGTTTTTGGCCCTGAAGAGATCACCGCCGTCCCGGGACACCCCAGCGACGTCATGATTAGCGCCGCGCTGGGATTGGGCCCAGCGTCGCGCTGCAATTGGAGTAGCCAGGGAAAACAGGAAGCGGACGGGAGCCCACCCCGTGCTCCTGTGACCGAGAGGAGGTTCTCCCCAGGAGCACAAGGGCGGCGTTTGCACCCGGGGCCCCCGACAGCAAGGGAGAGCCCCGTGGTGCCCAGTGTGAGGAGGAAGAGCGAGACAAGGAGAAACTGCAGCTCGCTACCCGTAGGGGCCCACATGTGAGGAAGGGGAACCCCGCCCAGGCAAGACCGTCCGGAGCCTCGAGGGCTCCACCCAAAAGTAACCCGGAGCCCGGGGTGCAGCCTAACAGCCGCCCCCACCGCGAGACCGAGAGATCCCAGGGAGGATCTCTCCGAGGGCTGTATGCTGGTGCCGAGCGAGGCAAATAAAGGACAGCAAGCCCCCATGGCAGCTCCTGCAGAGCCAGCTCGGCAAACTACGGAGCCCTGATATTGCTGCCAGCGCAAGCTCTGTGAGTAAGCAATAGCGAGTTGGGCCTGCAGCAGTTCGGCCTGCCCCGAGCAGCATGGCCTTGAGGCGGCCTGGGCGATGGTCCCAGAGCGGGCAGCTGATCTGTGTGATGGCAGACCCTTCCCCTGCTACAGCAGAGCTGCACCGATCAGATGCCTGGGGGCGTGCTGAAGATGTGGTGGGGTCTTGGAGTAGAGGTTAGTGAAATGGCTGGCTGTGCCACCCTATGCTGATTGGCTTAGTCCACATCAACTTGTACAGCCTGGCAATTGTGTGCTCCATACCGACCATTTGAGTGCGACTCCCCATCTCGCTGGGATTGCCTTTTTGTGCCTCTTGCTGCTCGTGCGTGATGCTGTGCTGCAGGATGGACCCGAAGTTGCACTCATTCAGAGTCCCACATTTGAACTGGCACTGTGTGTGTGTGTGGCTCTGTGTATGTGTGGCTGTGTGTGTGTGTGTGTGGCTGTGTGTGTGTGTGTGTGTGGCTCTGTGTGTGTGGCTCTGTGTGTGTGTGGCTCTGTGTGTGTGTGGCTCTGTGTGTGTGTGGCTCTGTGTGTGTGTGGCTCTGTGTGTGTGTGGCTCTGTGTGCGTGTGTGGCTCTGTGTGTGCGCGTGTGGCTCTGTTTGTGAGTGTGTGTGGCTCTGTTTGTGAGTGTGTGTGGCTCTGTTTGTGAGTGTGTGTGGCTCTGTGTGTGTGAGTGGCTCTGTGTGTGTGTGTGTGTGTGTGGCTCTGTGTGTGTGTTGTGGCTCTGTGTGTGTGTTGTGGCTCTGTGTGTGTGTGTTGTGGCTCTGTGTGTGTGGCTCTGTGTGTGTGTGTGTGGCTCTGTGTGTGTGTGTGTGGCTCTGTGTGTGTGTGTGGCTGTGTGTGTGTGTTGGGCTCTGTGTGTGCGTGTTGGGCTGTGTGTGTGTGTTGGGCTCTGTGTGTGTGTGTGTGTGTGTTTGGCTCTGTGTGTGTGTGTGTGTGTGTGTGTGTTGGGCTCTGTGTGTGTTGGGCTCTGTGTGTGTGTGGGGCTACTCACACTTTACTCAATCTCTACTACTCTCAATTCACACTCTACTACTCACTCTACTAATCCCACTCTAATACACCCTCTAACTACTCTCTACTACATAAGTCACACTCCTCACAACTCACTCAATTATACTATCCACAATATTATACTCACTCTACTACTCTACTACACTCTAATACTCAAAAGTACTAACTAACTACTGCTCTCTAATATTTACTCTATTCTAAAAATCATTCAGTACTCACTCTACTAAATAGATATACTACTCCATATACTATCTACGACTCACTTCACTAAATCTATTTCTATATAATACTTTTCATTACTCACTACTACTCTGCCTCTACTACTCGCTAACTCCTACACGCTCTCTACACACTATCTACTACTCACTCTATAATACTCTCTACTAATCTACACTACTCACTAACTACTATTGCCTACAACTCACTCCTACTCTACTCTATTCAAGTATACTCTAGTAATAAACCAGTCACTCTCTACTAACTATTAATTGCTGCTAATACTCTCTACTACTCTCTAATGCTCACCTATTTCCATTGTAAATAACAAAACCATTTATTTATGTTAAAATGAAAAAAATGCCATTTGCAATGCCAATAGCTCTAACTTTAGCAAAGACGAGACCATTGCATTGTAAATGCTTGTTGCTGGCTGCAGCTGTCATCAGTGGTAGGGCACAAGGGGGCCCAGGACAGTTTCAGAGAGGGCACCAGCCCCTAAATGCGTTACCACTTTTGCCTGCATTGGGGTAGCACGCCACACCTTGTAGGGTGTGTGGCTAAAAGGATGTAGTCTTTGTTTTGCTCCTGTGTGGGAAGTGTTTCCATGTTGTATGTGATGACCACCAGGCAGGTGTGGTTATTGTGCAGTGGGACATAGCGCTTAGCAGTGTGATGGATAAAGAAATGAGAGCGAGGCGCTAGTCCCTGGTGAGCTCGAGGCAGGCATGAGTAGTCTCGCATCTAAGTATGCGACAGGAGAGCTGTGGTGTTTACCAGCGAACGTCAGTCAGTCCTGCTGGGATTCGAACCTTTGACCCCGTGTTCCACCTAGGTCTCTGCTGCAAACCGCAGCGCTCTTAATGGCCGCATCTTCAAAAGTACTTTTAAAGCTTTCCCCAAATAATACATTTTCAGCGGACATACGATACGATCTCAGTTCTTTTCCCTCGTAGGAAAATAATTTGGACTCTATTTGTGACATAAAAACGAATGCTTTCGGAGGGATCATCAAACATACAGCATGATCAAGGTGCGCTCCAAGTTACCATGTACGATAGGCCAGTAGCAACGTAACAAAACAAAAATAGATTTTTCTTACCTCGGCTGCTCGCGCTACGTTTAGACTTTTATACAGTGATTCATAGTCTTGTTTTCGTGAGCACAGACTTTGAAACGCCAGCAGAAGCCGAACAGCAGCAATTACTTTGTCGAATTGACAGCATAGCATGTCTGACTTCTGCGGATACACCGCCATGCCAAGCGACGCCTAATGCGGTGGACAGGAACCGGAAATAATAGCATCTTTTTATAGAAGCCTTGCACCGTAGTAGTATCGTAGTCAATTAAGTTTATCTGAGGGGCAATTATTTGTCAATGAAACTTGATGATGTACTGCAGCTGCTATGTTTTGTTGTAAGCGGAGATTGCTCATCTATCGGGTCTAGATATTATCGACACTGGGAAGATGAAACGCTGAGACAGTCCACCAGCATTCGAACTTAAGTCCTGCAGATGGCACACGAAAGTTTGCAATAGACACATTAGGCAATTATATGTACATTGCCAGCTATATTGCGGAGGGCGAGGGGTGATCTGTTCATGTTGAAGATGGACCTTGTTCCGTAAAGTCACCAAGGTGGTGAAATGGCGGCGTAATTCATTCTAAAAGCCCAGTTTTCAGAAATGCTTTACTTTGGAAGCTCTTTTGTGGTCGCCATTGGCCAGGCCGGAAGGAGCTTGCAGAAGTGTTTCAGGTGACCTTTCCTCGATTACTTCAGTTTTAGGTTCCATTGCTCTTGCTCCACGTGTTCATAAGTTACTTCGTGCAGGGAACGATTTGAAGCAGCAGTGAGCGGTCATCTTTTCAACGGTGTCTTCTCGTGTTCTCCTTGAATCCATTGCTCTCCGAGCCAGAGAGCCTCATGACGTGCTCCGCGTTCCAAATAAAAGCAGAAACTCACTTCTGAATAAGGCGAGCAAAATACAAGGATCCAAGTCAGTTGGTTTAAAAGACTTCCTGACAAATAGATGACGTCCCTCTTCTCTCCGTACGTCCCTCGTTCCAGTGCTTTACATAAGGTGATATCCTTAACTTCAAACAAGCACTGACAAAGCCATGACATTATTTGACTTTGATAAATATTTTTAGGCATGCTGTACAGCAGCGCAGTTTCGATGCAGCAACGCTAAAAATAATATAATAGCAATTAGATGCAGCCGCCACGTCATTTTATAGGCACATGTCTAGCACAGCTGCAAAATAAGCTGCATTTTTTTCTTTGTATTTACCAGTCTGAGATGGATTAGTAAATAAAATGGTTGCGCAAAATGCACTTCTTTGATATCGGGCTAATGCCCTTTTTTTATTAAACAAATAATGAAGTGTGTTGTAGGAGCGGGCGTGGGACGATGCAACACAAAAGGAGAAAGAGCGGGACAAGCAAGAGGCAGCATTGCGGAAGCACAGTGACAAAGGAGGGTGGGGTATGGGGAAGCATATGTACAACGGAGCAGGGCCGGACTGGCCGTAGCGGGCATCGGGCGTTTCCCCGGGAGGCTGGAAGGGTGAGATGCGATTTTGCAGCGGTGCTACAATATCGGCCCCCAGTAACAAAAGCAGCAGTGCTGGGGTCTGGCTAAATTATGCAGCAGTGCTTCACACTTGCACCGTCGCCCACCCCTAGCCCCCTCCCCCTTCTGGGTAGCCTGTCCAATAAAATTGCCAGAGGTGCCTTGTGTTCTCAGTCCGGCCCTGCAACGGAAGGTGGGCCGGCAGAGATGTGGAAGCACAAGGGATAATGGAGAGTAAACGGGTGGATATGGAGAAGCACAATAGCAATGGAGACTTTGTGGGCGTGGATGGAAAACCACAAGTAAAATGAAGGGTTGGCGGGTGTGGGGAAGTACAGGGACAACAGAGTGGGATGGGGAAGTAAGAATGGCAGCTGAGGGAAGGAGGGAGGGCGAGAAAGAGGAACACAAAGTACACGTTGGTGCCAGCTGGAAACACATGCACTCTTGTAGAGTGATTAACCAAAAAGAAAACTAGCGCCTGAAAGGGAAGCGGGTTAGGACACAAGTAATGTGTTCATGCTAATGGAATGGACAAATACCAGAAGAGGAATAAAATCCCATGGAAGCTGACTAATAAGCGGCTAGCAAATGCGAGTACCGATAAAGCCAACTAGTGGTAAGCAATGGGCGGACTTTAGGCCCACTGCAAGGCAACGATATGTCTAGCAACAGACAGCGCATGAACTGCCTTAGGCAAGACCTAAAAATACCACACTGGCGGTCACTCTTTTTCTGTTTCTGAGAGACCTAGCTCTTCAGCATCAGAATGCCCTCTTTTTTAGGTACTTGTACGCATTACAATTTTTTTTTAATTAGTCCGTCACCAAATCCTACTGGCATTTTGGCATCTTTTCCTGACTGTGTCCACCAGGTAGACCATGATAGTCCTAGAGAGGAAAAGTTCACAACTGCTTGTTCCCATGCTCATCCCACTTACATAAAGCCAAACTTGCGCAGTGCAATCTCGTAGGTCACTGCACAAGCAGTCTGCGTGTGCATTCAAAGTTATGCGCAAATGCATGACAAGATGTGCACCCAAATCTACCCCAATGCACTGCCAAAAAGGACTTACCAGGGGCATAGTCCGTCAAACACGAATTCACGGTGTGAGTCGTGGCCAGACAACCACAATAACATTGTACTATTCTGTGTTAAAATGCTATTACCAATGTCACCTTGTGGCATGCAGTGCCGGCATAATAGGCAATAATGCAATGGCATGAAAATAGTATTTTCGTGTTGTATGGTGCTGTGATTTCAACACAGAACAGCTCAGACGAAGCAGAATGCATGTGTCCCTCCCATGCTGAAATACATAGATTACAGTAATCCAACTGCACAGCACTCTCCCTTTACAAACGTGCTATACGTGTGCGCACAAAACACAAACGTTCCCCACACAGTGGCATGCACAGAGCTGTATGATGTAGATGAGACCAAAAAAAACCAAGCATTTGCAATGCAATAGGACTCGCATTTACGCAAGACCTATTGCATTGCAAACAGGAGGGTGGGTGGGGGGCACGGGGGCGAGAAGGCATGGACAGCGGGAGTGCGGGCGGGGGGTGCGAGAAAATAGTGCTCTAAATAGCACATCCTATACAGTGTAACACTCAAAGTAAAGGGGCCAATAGCCATGGGTGGGTACAAATGACAACATAGCCATAATAAAGTGGGACTAACAAGCCTCATAATCAATCAGAAGACAGAATTTACGAAGGACAAAGACAGAAGCCAATTAAAATATGGGCAGAGAGTGAGGGCAGCTTGTCTCCCCATACTCTACTACTGCATGCCTCGCAGAGGGAACAGCGCATTCGCGCTGCCGCTAAAGCTCGACCTAAAAACAGGACTAGAGTGTTTTTTTTCCCTTTCCCTGAATGCACTGGCTAACAATGTTTGTTTTTTAAATAAGATTTTTTTTTGCCTATGGTATGGCTAAGGAATAAATTGAATAGAAATTATTGTTGTACTGGTTCTCTCCAATGCTGCCAAAATCTTGGTTCATTGGCTGTTAAAATTGTTGTCTTTAAAAATTTAGATGAGCAAAGCCGTTGAGGTTGTTTTGACACAGATCACCCCGTTATCTTGTACGAATGCACTTCGCAGCGGTCTGATCCTCAGGACCCATATTGGCCACTTTTTTCACTTAAGCCCGAACCACTCCAAATGGATGAAATAGTCAGTGGGTCTGAAAGTACCTGGGGTCCTGCAGCCCAATTACCGAGGAGGATAGTTTTGTAGATATTTATGTCTGCAGGTCCACAGAAAGAATAGACTGGGAAAGCACTTATCCGAAGATTATCTAAAGAAGTACTGCTCTTAAAGGGTAATGCCCAACTAAAAATACACCCCCCACAGGCAGTGTTGGATTTGGATTTTAAATCGGGCCAGGCATGCAAATGGGCTGCATGTGCATATTGCCTGTCCGCAAAACAGTGTTTGTTTGAAATTTCATAAAAGGGGGGGGGGGGGAGGTGTGTTTGAAAAAAAAATGCACAGATTAGTTTACACTGGTGAAAAACACCTGTAAACAAGTGAGACCACTTTTGCTCAGGCCCCCTGCCTCCGCCCAATATGCATTTATTAGTGGGTTGGCTGTGCGAGAGAAAGGGAGTGACACCACTGCCTTTGATAAAAGGGAGGTAATGGACGCCCATCTGCCTCCAGAAAGGCCTCTCGGGCACCCGCTGGGACGCTGGTGATATGAACAATGCAGAAACCGCGCAAATCGGCCCCCAGGCTGCTCAAAAAAGCAGCCCACAGCTGGACCTCGGATACCGGTCCCTCGGGCATTGCCCGAGTGTCCGTGTTACCAATCTGACGTTGCCCACAGGCATTCCTTCGCAGAAGAGATGGAGCTGGTGAAAGGATCACCTGTCATGATCTGACTGACACTCATTGCGACATTCCAGGCTTTGCAGGACCACCTGGAGAAGAGGGGGCCTTCCTTGTGTCTGTTTACTGACCGGTACACGAGTGTCTCCCACAGCTGCAGTTGTCTGCAGCCAAACTGAGGACTTCTCAAAGGGTGTTTGGACCAAAAGATGCGGACAGCCTTCTTAAACAGGGGGCAGTGCTCGAGGCCACAGACAGCCCTTCAGCGCTGCAGTAGAGCTGGTGATTATGTTCTCACCTGATGCACACCTCGTGTCAAACCTTCGGACTCTAGCACAAGTGTCAAACTCCGTTTTAGCCCACACAGTCCGAATCTGAAGATTGAGAGACCTTCCATGAGCAGAAGGCTTGCTCGGGAGGCAGCCTATGTCCAGGCAGAGTAAGGAAGCGGGGTCGGCCATCTTGTTTTGTTAAACAAAAGGTCACACGCCCAGATTGCTGGCTCCCTTACATTCATGAAAGCAATGCTGGATGTCATATTTTTGCCTGCTGCCTAGGATACTTGAAGGGCCTCTTTTAGATTGGTCTCCATGTTGCTCTAGGGGAGATCCTGCGACAGGTGTGGTCCTTTCTGCGTTCATCTGCAGATGTGTTTAAAGGTGATCAGCAGCTGACAGTATTGATCAGTTGCTTCTGTACTGCATTCCTATTCGAACGGGGGAGGGGGTTGGTGCGTCTTAACATTCCGTGTCTGATTCTTTGGAACACATCTCGCCGTTTCTTTGGGGTCGGTTAGTGTACTGTGTGTAGTTTTCCGGTTTGGCCCGGATAACGCATGATGCAAGCGCAGGATTCACTCGAGCTGCGCACGTCTGTGCTGGCGTGTGGAGTCTGTGCTGTCATCTCCTTGGAGTCCCGGAAAGTCGCAGAGTCTGGCATTCAGAGGGCATCTTGGAGAAATCTGTAATTACGGATTTCACACATACTCCGGAGCGCGCGCTGAGAAGCGTGTCGTCATGCCTCGTGCGAAGGGCAGAGCGGACATGCTGGAACCGAGGACGAACACAGGCTGGAAAGGCGTTACAGAGTGTGCGGTATTCACCTGCCTTTCTGTGTGCGGAGAGATGGGTGTTTATGAGTAACTGTAGAACTGCATATCTGTGCAAGTAGACACACATGTAAAGACTACATACCAAGGGCCTGTGTGTGGAGAGATGGGCGTTTATGGGTAACTGTAGAACTGCATATCTGTGCAAGTAGACACACATGTAAAGACTACATACCAAGGGCCTGTGTGTGGAGAGATGGGCGTTTATGGGTAACTGTAGAACTGCATATCTGTGCAAGTAGACACACATGTAAAGACTACATACCAAGTGCCTGTGTGTGGAGAGATGGGCGTTTATGGGTAACTGTAGAACTGCATATCTGTGCAAGTAGACACACATGTAAAGACTACATACCAAGGGCCTGTGTGTGGAGAGATGGGCGTTTATGGGTAACTGTATAACTGCATATCTGTGCAAGTAGACACACATGTAAAGACTACATACCAAGTGCCTGTGTGTGGAGAGATGGGTGTTTATGAGTAACTGTAGAGCTGCATATCTGTGCAAGTAGACACACATGTAAAGACTACATACCAAGGGCCTGTGTGTGGAGAGATGGGAGTTTATGGGTAACTGTAGAACTGCATATCTGTGCAAGTAGACACACATGTAAAGACTACATACCAAGGGCCTGTGTGTGGAGAGATGGGCGTTTATGGATAACTGTAGAACTGCATATCTGTGCAAGTAGACACACATGTAAAGACTACATACCAAGTGCCTGTGTGTGGAGAGATGGGTGTTTATGAGTAACTGTAGAGCTGCATATCTGTGCAAGTAGACACACATGTAAAGACTACATACCAAGGGCCTGTGTGTGGAGAGATGGGCGTTTATGGGTAACTGTAGAACTGCATATCTGTGCAAGTAGACACACATGTAAAGACTACATACCAAGTGCCTGTGTGTGGAGAGATGGGCGTTTATGGGTAACTGTAGAACTGCATATCTGTGCAAGTAGACACACATGTAAAGACTACATACCAAGGGCCTGTGTGTGGAGAGATGGGCGTTTATGGGTAACTGTATAACTGCATATCTGTGCAAGTAGACACACATGTAAAGACTACATACCAAGTGCCTGTGTGTGGAGAGATGGGTGTTTATGAGTAACTGTAGAGCTGCATATCTGTGCAAGTAGACACACATGTAAAGACTACATACCAAGGGCCTGTGTGTGGAGAGATGGGAGTTTATGGGTAACTGTAGAACTGCATATCTGTGCAAGTAGACACACATGTAAAGACTACATACCAAGGGCCTGTGTGTGGAGAGATGGGCGTTTATGGATAACTGTAGAACTGCATATCTGTGCAAGTAGACACACATGTAAAGACTACATACCAAGTGCCTGTGTGTGGAGAGATGGGTGTTTATGAGTAACTGTAGAGCTCCATATCTGTGCAAGTAGACAGACCTATAAAGACTGCATACCAAGCGCCTGTATGTGAGGAGATGGGTGTTTGAGTAACTGTAGAGCTGCATATCTGCAAGTAGACAGACCTATAAAGACTGCATACCAAGCGCCTGTGTGTGAGGAGATGGGTGTTTGAGTAACTGTAGAGCTGTATATCTGTGCAAGTAGACCGACCTATAAAGACTGCATACCAAGCGCCTGTGTGTGAGGAGATGGGTGTTTGAGTAACTGTAGAGCTGCATATCTGCAAGTAGACAGACCTATAAAGACTGCATACCAAGCGCCTGTGTGTGAGGAGATGGGTGTTTAAGTAACTGTAGAACTGCATATCTGCAAGTAGACAGACCTATAAAGACTGCATACCCAAGCGCCTGTGTGTGAGGAGATGGGTGTTTGAGTAACTGTAGAGCTCCATATCTGTGCAAGTAGACAGACCTATAAAGACTGCATACCAAGCGCCTGTGTGTGAGGAGATGGGTGTTTGAGTAACTGTAGAGCTGCATATCTGTGCAAGTAGACAGACCTATAAAGACTGCATACCAAGCGCCTGTGTGTGAGGAGATGGGTGTTTGAGTAACTGTAGAGCTGCATATCTGTGCAAGTAGACAGACCTATAAAGACTGCATACCAAGCGCCTGTATGTGAGGAGATGGGTGTTTGAGTAACTGTAGAGCTGCATATCTGCAAGTAGACAGACCTATAAAGACTGCATACCAAGCGCCTGTGTGTGAGGAGATGGGTGTTTGAGTAACTGTAGAGCTGCATATCTGTGCAAGTAGACAGACCTATAAAGACTGCATACCAAGCGCCTGTATGTGAGGAGATGGGTGTTTGAGTAACTGTAGAGCTGCATATCTGTGCAAGTAGACAGACCTATAAAGACTGCATACCAAGCGCCTGTGTGTGAGGAGATGGGTGTTTGAGTAACTGTAGAGCTGCATATCTGTGCAAGTAGACACACATGTAAAGACTACATACCAAGTGCCTGTGTGTGGAGAGATGGGTGTTTGAGTAACTGTAGAGCTCCATATCTGTGCAAGTAGACAGACCTATAAAGACTGCATACCAAGCGCCTGTATGTGAGGAGATGGGCGTTTATGGGTAACTGTAGAACTGCATATCTGTGCAAGTAGACACACATGTAAAGACTACATACCAAGTGCCTGTGTGTGGAGAGATGGGTGTTTGAGTAACTGTAGAGCTCCATATCTGTGCAAGTAGACAGACCTATAAAGACTGCATACCAAGCGCCTGTATGTGAGGAGATGGGTGTTTGAGTAACTGTAGAGCTGCATATCTGCAAGTAGACAGACCTATAAAGACTGCATACCAAGCGCCTGTGTGTGAGGAGATGGGTGTTTGAGTAACTGTAGAGCTGTATATCTGTGCAAGTAGACAGACCTATAAAGACTGCATACCAAGCGCCTGTGTGTGAGGAGATGGGTGTTTGAGTAACTGTAGAGCTGCATATCTGTGCAAGTAGACAGACCTATAAAGACTGCATACCAAGCGCCTGTATGTGAGGAGATGGGTGTTTGAGTAACTGTAGAACTGCATATCTGCAAGTAGACAGACCTATAAAGACTGCATACCAAGCGCCTGTGTGTGAGGAGATGGGTGTTTGAGTAACTGTAGAGCTCCATATCTGTGCAAGTAGACAGACCTATAAAGACTGCATACCAAGCGCCTGTGTGTGAGGAGATGGGTGTTTGAGTAACTGTAGAGCTCCATATCTGTGCAAGTAGACAGACCTATAAAGACTGCATACCAAGCGCCTGTGTGTGAGGAGATGGGTTTTTGAGTAACTGTAGAGCTCCATATCTGTGCAAGTAGACAGACCTATAAAGACTGCATACCAAGCGCCTGTGTGTGAGGAGATGGGTGTTTGAGTAACTGTAGAGCTGTATATCTGTGCAAGTAGACAGACCTATAAAGACTGCATACCAAGCGCCTGTGTGTGAGGAGATGGGTGTTTGAGTAACTGTAGAGCTGCATATCTGCAAGTAGACAGACCTATAAAGACTGCATACCAAGCGCCTGTGTGTGAGGAGATGGGTGTTTGAGTAACTGTAGAGCTGTATATCTGTGCAAGTAGACAGACCTATAAAGACTGCATACCAAGCGCCTGTGTGTGAGGAGATGGGTGTTTGAGTAACTGTAGAGCTCCATATCTGTGCAAGTAGACAGACCTATAAAGACTGCATACCAAGCGCCTGTGTGTGAGAAGATGGGTGTTTGAATAACTGTAGAGCTGCATATCTGCAAGTAGACAGACCTATAAAGACTGCATACCAAGCGCCTGTGTGTGAGGAGATGGGTGTTTGAGTAACTGTAGAGCTGTATATCTGTGCAAGTAGACAGACCTATAAAGACTGCATACCAAGCGCCTGTGTGTGAGGAGATGGGTGTTTGAGTAACTGTAGAGCTCCATATCTGTGCAAGTAGACAGACCTATAAAGACTGCATACCAAGCGCCTGTGTGTGAGGAGATGGGTGTTTGAGTAACTGTAGAACTGCTTATCTGCAAGTAGACAGACCTATAAAGACTGCATACCAAGCGCCTGTGTGTGAGGAGATGGGTGTTTGAGTAACTGTAGAGCTGCATATCTGTGCAAGTAGACACACATGTAAAGACTACATACCAAGTGCCTGTGTGTGGAGAGATGGGTGTTTATGAGTAACTGTAGAGCTGCATATCTGTGCAAGTAGACACACATGTAAAGACTACATACCAAGTGCCTGTGTGTGAGGAGATGGGCGTTTATGGGTAACTGTAGAACTGCATATCTGTGCAAGTAGACACACATGTAAAGACTACATACCAAGTGCCTGTGTGTGGAGAGATGGGTGTTTGAGTAACTGTAGAGCTCCATATCTGTGCAAGTAGACAGACCTATAAAGACTGCATACCAAGCGCCTGTATGTGAGGAGATGGGTGTTTGAGTAACTGTAGAGCTGCATATCTGCAAGTAGACAGACCTATAAAGACTGCATACCAAGCGCCTGTGTGTGAGGAGATGGGTGTTTGAGTAACTGTAGAGCTCCATATCTGTGCAAGTAGACAGACCTATAAAGACTGCATACCAAGCGCCTGTGTGTGAGGAGATGGGTGTTTGAGTAACTGTAGAGCTCCATATCTGTGCAAGTAGACAGACCTATAAAGACTGCATACCAAGCGCCTGTGTGTGAGGAGATGGGTTTTTGAGTAACTGTAGAGCTCCATATCTGTGCAAGTAGACAGACCTATAAAGACTGCATACCAAGCGCCTGTGTGTGAGGAGATGGGTGTTTGAGTAACTGTAGAGCTGTATATCTGTGCAAGTAGACAGACCTATAAAGACTGCATACCAAGCGCCTGTGTGTGAGGAGATGGGTGTTTGAGTAACTGTAGAGCTGCATATCTGCAAGTAGACAGACCTATAAAGACTGCATACCAAGCGCCTGTGTGTGAGGAGATGGGTGTTTGAGTAACTGTAGAGCTGCATATCTGCAAGTAGACAGACCTATAAAGACTGCATACCAAGCGCCTGTGTGTGAGGAGATGGGTGTTTGAGTAACTGTAGAGCTCCATATCTGTGCAAGTAGACAGACCTATAAAGACTGCATACCAAGCGCCTGTGTGTGAGGAGATGGGTGTTTGAGTAACTGTAGAACTGCTTATCTGCAAGTAGACAGACCTATAAAGACTGCATACCAAGCGCCTGTGTGTGAGGAGATGGGTGTTTGAGTAACTGTAGAGCTGTGTATCTGTGCAAGTAGACAGACCTATAAAGACTGCATACCAAGCGCCTGTGTGTGAGGAGATGGGTGTTTGAGTAACTGTAGAGCTGTATATCTGTGCAAGTAGACAGACCTATAAAGACTGCATACCAAGCGCCTGTGTGTGAGGAGATGGGTGTTTAAGTAACTGTAGAACTGCTTATCTGCAAGTAGACAGACCTATAAAGACTGCATACCAAGCGCCTGTGTGTGGAGAGATGGGTGTTTGAGTAACTGTAGAACTCCATATCTGTGCCAGTAGACAGACCTATAAAGACTGCATACCAAGCGCCTGTATGTGAGGAGATGGGTGTTTGAGTAACTGTAGAGCTCCATATCTGTGCAAGTAGACAGACCTATAAAGACTGCATACCAAGCGCCTGTGTGTGAGGAGATGGGTGTTTGAGTAACTGTAGAGCTGCATATCTGTGCAAGTAGACAGACCTATAAAGACTGCATACCAAGCGCCTGTGTGTGAGGGGATGGGTGTTTGAGTAACTGTAGAGCTGCATATCTGTGCAAGTAGACAGACCTATAAAGACTGCATACCAGCGCCTGTGTGTGAGGAGATGGGTGTTTGAGTAACTGTAGAGCTGCATATCTGTGCAAGTAGACAGACCTATAAAGACTGCATACCAAGCGCCTGTGTGTGAGGAGATGGGTGTTTGAGTAACTGTAGAGCTGCATATCTGTGCAAGTAGACAGACCTATAAAGACTGCATACCAAGC
Source organism: Lissotriton helveticus (assembly GCF_964261635.1). NCBI lineage: Eukaryota > Metazoa > Chordata > Amphibia > Caudata > Salamandridae > Lissotriton > Lissotriton helveticus. The sequence goes on along the minus strand of NC_136065.1, from coordinate 268,449,509 downwards.
GCCTGTGTGTGAGGAGATGGGTGTTTGAGTAACTGTAGAGCTGCATATCTGTGCAAGTAGACAGACCTATAAAGACTGCATACCAAGCGCCTGTGTGTGAGGAGATGGGTGTTTGAGTAACTGTAGAGCTCCATATCTGTGCAAGTAGACAGACCTATAAAGACTGCATACCAAGCGCCTGTGTGTGAGGAGATGGGTGTTTGAGTAACTGTAGAGCTCCATATCTGTGCAAGTAGACAGACCTATAAAGACTGCATACCAAGCGCCTGTGTGTGAGGAGATGGGTGTTTGAGTAACTGTAGAGCTGCATATCTGTGCAAGTAGACAGACCTATAAAGACTGCATACCAAGCGCCTGTGTGTGAGGAGATGGGTGTTTGAGTAACTGTAGAGCTGTATATCTGTGCAAGTAGACAGACCTATAAAGACTGCATACCAAGCGCCTGTGTGTGAGGAGATGGGAGTTTATGGGTAACTGTAGAGCTGAATATCTACGCCAGTAGACGCACATATAAAGACTACATACCAAGTGCACGTGTGTGGAGAGATGGGTGTTTAAGTACCTGTAGAACTGCAAATCTGTGCAAATAGACAAACATATAAAGACTACATACCAAGCGCCCGTGTGTGAGGAGATGGGTGTTTATGGGTAACTGTATGGGTAACTGTAGAACTGAATATCTGTGCCAGTAGACATGCATAAAGGCTACATACTAAGTGCCTGTGCGTGGAGAGATGGGTGTTTATGAGTAACTGTAGAACTGCATATCTGTGCAAGCGGACACACATAAACACTACATACCAAGGGCCTGTGTGTGAGGAGATGGGTGTTTATGAGTAACTGTAGAGCTGCATATCTGTGCAAGCAGACACACATAAAGACTACATACCAAGTCAAGTGCCTGTGTGGAGAGATGGGTGTTTGAGTAACTGTAGAACTAAATATCTATGCTAGTAGACACACATGTAAAGACTACATACCAAGTGCCTGTGTGGAGAGATGGGTGTTTGAGTAACTGTAGAACTGAATATCTACGCAAGTAGACACACATGTAAAGACTACATACCAAGTGCCTGTGTGGAGAGATGGGTGTTTGAGTAACTGTAGAACTGAATATCTATGCTAGTAGACACACATATAAAGACAAACCAGGTTGCATCCCCATGCAAGTGGGGTATGTCCCCCGGGCACTGCTGCCTGTGTGGAGAGATGGGTGTTTAAGAGTAACTGTAGAACTGCATATCTATGCAAGTAGAAACACATAAAGACTGCATACCAAGCGCCTGTGTGTGAGGAGATGGGTGTTTGAGTAACTGTAGAGCTGAATATCTACGCAAGTAGACAGACCTATAAAGACTGCATACCAAGCGCCTGTGTGTGAGGAGATGGGTGTTTGAGTAACTGTAGAGCTGCATATCTGCAAGTAGACAGACCTATAAAGACTGCATACCAAGCGCCTGTGTGTGAGGAGATGGGTGTTTGAGTAACGGTAAAGCTGCATATCTGCAAGTAGACAGACCTATAAAGACTGCATACCAAGCGCCTGTGTGTGAGGAGATGGGTGTTTGAGTAACTGTAGAGCTGTATATCTGTGCAAGTAGACAGACCTATAAAGACTGCATACCAAGCGCCTGTGTGTGAGGAGATGGGTTTTTGAGTAACTGTAGAGCTCCATATCTGTGCAAGTAGACAGACCTATAAAGACTGCATACCAAGCGCCTGTGTGTGAGGAGATGGGTGTTTGAGTAACCGTAGAGCTGCATATCTGTGCAAGTAGACAGACCTATAAAGACTGCATACCAAGCGCCTGTGTGTGAGGAGATGGGTTTTTGAGTAACTGTAGAGCTCCATATCTGTGCAAGTAGACAGACCTATAAAGACTGCATACCAAGCGCCTGTGTGTGAGGAGATGGGTGTTTGAGTAACTGTAGAGCTGTATATCTGTGCAAGTAGACAGACCTATAAAGACTGCATACCAAGCGCCTGTGTGTGAGGAGATGGGTGTTTAAGTAACTGTAGAACTGCATATCTGCAAGTAGACAGACCTATAAAGACTGCATACCAAGCGCCTGTGTGTGAGGAGATGGGTGTTTGAGTAACTGTAGAGCTCCATATCTGTGCAAGTAGACAGACCTATAAAGACTGCATACCAAGCGCCTGTGTGTGAGGAGATGGGTGTTTGAGTAACTGTAGAGCTGCATATCTGTGCAAGTAGACAGACCTATAAAGACTGCATACCAAGCGCCTGTGTGTGAGGAGATGGGTTTTTGAGTAACTGTAGAGCTCCATATCTGTGCAAGTAGACAGACCTATAAAGACTGCATACCAAGCGCCTGTGTGTGAGGAGATGGGTGTTTAAGTAACTGTAGAACTGCATATCTGCAAGTAGACAGACCTATAAAGACTGCATACCAAGCGCCTGTGTGTGAGGAGATGGGTGTTTGAGTAACTGTAGAGCTCCATATCTGTGCAAGTAGACAGACCTATAAAGACTGCATACCAAGCGCCTGTGTGTGAGGAGATGGGTTTTTGAGTAACTGTAAAGCTGTATATCTGTGCAAGTAGACAGACCTATAAAGACTGCATACCAAGCGCCTGTGTGTGAGGAGATGGGTGTTTGAGTAACCGTAGAGCTGCATATCTGTGCAAGTAGACAGACCTATAAAGACTGCATACCAAGCGCCTGTGTGTGAGGAGATGGGTGTTTGAGTAACTGTAGAGCTCCATATCTGTGCAAGTAGACAGACCTATAAAGACTGCATACCAAGCGCCTGTGTGTGAGGAGATGGGTGTTTGAGTAACTGTAGAGGTCCATATCTGTGCAAGTAGACAGACCTATAAAGACTGCATACCAAGCGCCTGTGTGTGAGGAGATGGGTGTTTGAGTAACTGTAGAGCTGCATATCTGTGCAAGTAGACAGACCTATAAAGACTGCATACCAAGCGCCTGTGTGTGAGGAGATGGGTGTTTGAGTAACTGTAGAGCTGCATATCTGTGCAAGTAGACAGACCTATAAAGACTGCATACCAAGCGCCTGTGTGTGAGGAGATGGGTTTTTATGAGTAACTGTAGAGCTGAATATCTACGCCAGTAGACGCACATATAAAGACTACATACCAAGTGCACGTGTGTGGAGAGATGGGTGTTTAAGTACCTGTAGAACTGCAAATCTGTGCAAATAGACAAACATATAAAGACTACATACCAAGCGCCCGTGTGTGAGGAGATGGGTGTTTATGGGTAACTGTATGGGTAACTGTAGAACTGAATATCTGTGCCAGTAGACATGCATAAAGGCTACATACTAAGTGCCTGTGCGTGGAGAGATGGGTGTTTATGAGTAACTGTAGAACTGCATATCTGTGCAAGCGGACACACATAAACACTACATACCAAGGGCCTGTGTATGAGGAGATGGGTGTTTATGAGTAACTGTAGAGCTGCATATCTGTGCAAGCAGACACACATAAAGACTACATACCAAGTCAAGTGCCTGTGTGGAGAGATGGGTGTTTGAGTAACTGTAGAACTAAATATCTATGCTAGTAGACACACATGTAAAGACTACATACCAAGTGCCTGTGTGGAGAGATGGGTGTTTGAGTAACTGTAGAACTGAATATCTACGCAAGTAGACACACATGTAAAGACTACATACCAAGTGCCTGTGTGGAGAGATGGGTGTTTGAGTAACTGTAGAACTGAATATCTATGCTAGTAGACACACATGTAAAGACAAACCAGGTTGCATCCCCATGCAAGTGGGGTATGTCCCCCGGGCACTGCTGCCTGTGTGGAGAGATGGGTGTTTATGAGTAACTGTAGAACTGCATATCTATGCAAGTAGAAACACATAAAGACTGCATACCAAGCGCCTGTGTGTGAGGAGATGGGTGTTTGAGTAACTGTAGAGCTGAATATCTACGCAAGTAGACAGACCTATAAAGACTGCATACCAAGCGCCTGTGTGTGGAGAGATGGGTGTTTGAGTAACTGTAGAGCTGCATATCTGCAAGTAGACAGACCTATAAAGACTGCATACCAAGCGCCTGTGTGTGAGGAGATGGGTTTTTATGAGTAACTGTAGAGCTGCATATCTGCAAGTAGACAGACCTATAAAGACTGCATACCAAGCGCCTGTGTGTGAGGAGATGGGTGTTTGAGTAACTGTAAAGCTGTATATCTGTGCAAGTAGACAGACCTATAAAGACTGCATACCAAGCGCCTGTGTGTGAGGAGATGGGTGTTTGAGTAACTGTAGAGCTCCATATCTGTGCAAGTAGACAGACCTATAAAGACTGCATACCAAGCGCCTGTGTGTGAGGAGATGGGTGTTTGAGTAACCGTAGAGCTGCATATCTGTGCAAGTAGACAGACCTATAAAGACTGCATACCAAGCGCCTGTGTGTGAGGAGATGGGTTTTTATGAGTAACTGTAGAGCTGCATATCTGTGCAAGTAGACATACATATAAAGACTGCATACCAAGTGCCTGTGTGTGGAGAGATGGGTGTTAATGAGTAACCGTTGAGCTGCATATCTGTGCAAGTAGACAGACCTATAAAGACTGCATACCAAGTGCCTGTGTGTGGAGAGATGGGTGTTAATGAGTAACCGTTGAGCTGCATATCTATGCCAGTAGACATACATATAAAGACTGCATACCAAGTGCCTGTGTGTGGAGAGACGGGTAGAACTGATTACCTATTCAGGTAGCTCCGAGTGCCTTGTCAGACTTATTAGATATTTATACAAGTGTTTGTGTGTGGAAAGATGGGTGTTAGTGGGTAGAACTTCATATCCATACAGATAGACACATTAGATACGTATATAAAGCATACATAACATACATTTGCAGACTGGAGCAAGACGTGATTTGGTCATGAAAGCGCCTTGACACCTTTGGGTATTTGTTTGCGCTTTACAAATCACTGTAACATTAACATAACATGATTTTGCAATCAGCTATGCAACATAAATCCCCATTTTGTCACTCTCTGGTGTTTCCTTCGTTTATTCCTCACCCATCAGTAATCATGCCAGGCTCGCAGAAGGAGCAGGTGTGTCCATGTGTGATTTATCCTCACGACTAGAAGGGCAGAGAGAACCCTCCGGGACGGTGTTTACTTCCTCACTCTGCCTGGATGTTGCTGCCTCTCCCTGTATGACAGCAGGCGGGCACTGGTGTAGCAATCACTCTAATGCAAGCTTGGAAAATGAGCCCATGTCCCCACTTGAGTTATAAGACCGTCGTAAGTGTGCTGGAGACCTCTCACCCCTAGCCCCTGTGCAACTGCACCTGCTGCACTAACTGCAGGTAGAGGTGAGGCTGTTATAACGTGACTTGTCTATCTTTTGAAGTAATGACTTGCAGGAATGGGGCATAAGAACCAGAGCTGCCGACTTTGGATTTGGGGAACCAGGTTAGAGTCTCAGCGTCAGATCATCATCCTGCGATTCTGGGCAAATTCATTAATCTCCTTGTGCCTACAAACAAAAAAAAGCATTTGCAATGCAGTAGGTCACGCATTTGCGAGAGCTTACACTATTGCAATTGTAAATGACAATGCCTTTTATTTATATGTTTTGATAATTAACACATAAATAAATGGCATAGTTATGTACAATGCCAATAGCTCAAACTCTTGTAAATGAGAGACCTATTCAAAGAAGCAGCCGCCATTGTCCCGGGCTGCTTAGAAAGTGAACGCGTGCATGGTTCTCCAAATGTTGCAGGAAAGCATGTCGTGCCTGCAGTAGGAGAAACTCATTAAAGAAAATACTGCTTACAGACTAAATGAGACTACTGTGTAACAACCGAAGTAAAAGGGCCATTTCTCATGGGAGGTTACAAATGGACAAGGTGGTACTAAGGAGGGACTAACAAGCCTATTAAAGATTCAGAAGTCCGCATTTACGAAAGACTATGACAAGTGTAGTTGGAGAGTGGGCGGGGCTACCATTCCATACTCCAATCCAGCATGGCTGGCAGAGCAGCATATGCGTTGCCCAGGCTCGACCTAAAAATGAACTTGTTCTTGTGTGATGTAACTGGTGCTCATGTTGAGCGCTCCAATACTGCAAAAAAAAAACAAAAAAAACCTTGTAGTTCTACTTGTATTATTTCAATTTCCGGCATGATGTGGAGTGCCATCTTTTTTTTGTATAGCTTTTCATTCCTTCCAGAATATTAGGAAGGGAGAGTGGGGCTGAGGCCTCTTTGTTGGCTTGTGCTAACCCCTTGGCCTCCTCTTCCTAACCCTCAGAGGCGCCTTGTCCAGTCTTTGCAGTGTTTTCCTTTTGAGTTTCAGCACCATGGATAGGTCTGGAGCCGGCCAGGGTCCTGGAGGTTCATTTGAAGCAGAAAACCAGTCAGTTCTGTATCTAAAGCCTGTGCTCTGGCAGCTTTCATGAGCTCAGCTTGGCATATCTGCAGGGCCCTACGGCGGGGCTCTCTACCAGGTGCCATGTTTGAGAAATACCAACAGTTCAGGAATGTTCCCTTCTTGCTCATTTTCTGAAAGACATGCCTCATTTGTCTTTCCTTGTTGCCCTTCCTCTGGGCAAGAGAAGCAAGAACATTTTCAGGCTGGTCATGGCTTTTTCCTCTATAATTTCAGAAGCATCACTGTCGCATGTCCTGTTATGTCTGCGAGAACTGCAAACTAGACAATTCATTTTCTTATTTGATCCCATCCCTTACTCTTTAGGAGATTAACAGGTTTACTTACTCCTGACATTTCATTTTTTTGTTATAATGAATTCATAAAGCGCTTTCATCATAACGATCTGCATAAAGTTTTTTGATGGAAACACTTAAACATTACAAGAGTGTACAATTGAAAGGAAAGAGAGAAGATATTTTGGAAGCATAGAGAGAAGCAGCATAGAATTCCCATGATTAGGGTAATAGCAGATGGAAGGAATACAATCAAGTAAGAAGACTAAGCTGGACGGCAGATCGTACTTTCTGGCCAGTGGTCAACATGGCCACAATAGAAGACGGGAAAGGTGAAGCCAACCCGTGGATGCCTTGGAATGAGATATAGAGAAACTGAAAACAAGGTCAGAGTGAGGCATCAAAGCGTAGCTAGAGTCAGAGAGAAATGAATTCTGAGGGATGAGCGGAAAATATGAGGAAGTTGAAAAGAGGTTGAAGAGCGGCTAGAGACGAAGACAGTCCAACAAGAAGGGAAGGGCCAGAATCCAGCCAGAACAGTGGGGAGCTGGGAATCTTAGCTGCCTGAATAGTCATAAAATGACCACAGACTGATGTTCTGAAGCTGCAATCTTCAGGAGAGAGCAGCACTCTTATATTGGCACTACTGCACACTTCCGTGTTTGATCTACGTAATGGGAAATCTGTGCAGCAGCGGCAGGTGCAGCTATTTGGAAGCAAGGATTCTACTTTTACTTACTCAAGTAATACTTTTTTGCAGAAAACATCTTAAACCAGTACTATGCGATTTTTTCAAAACATTTTTGCAAACATGCAATATGCAAAAATAAATGTTTAAAAGTATAGTAAAAAAATGAAAATAAATGAATGGCCGAGCAGCCAAGGCAGACCAGCCCTGGCCCCAAACTGAGCTGCAGTTCAGGCGGCTGTGCACTATTTCTGTATTCTATTGTGTTTTTGTTGTTTACCACTTGGTTTAACCTACCTTCACTATTGGCAAGGCTCTTCTAAGGAAGCCTGGCCATTAAAAGCAGAGACTTCATCTGCCTTGACAATTTCACCAGTAAGCTAGCACAGTTGGAAATCTAAAATCGTTTTCCTTTTATAGTTTTGCTTTAATGTTGGTCTAAAAAAAATACATCTTTGCAGCCTTCGTGTCTGTGAAAAGTAGGACAGCTATATTGTCTTGAAATAAACTGGGACACTGGCAGTGATGCTGCGCTTGCACTGGGTGTCCACACAGCAGCTGCTTTGCGTGGAGGGATAATGTAGTGCCTGCTTGAGAGGCTGTCGGCCTAGATGCACTACCAGGACAAGCTGCACCTGCTGGCTAGCTGGCTCTGCTCCCCGTTCAGGGAATCTGGGACCAGAGATGGAGGGGAAACTTCCAAAACAGACACGCCTTTGCCCTGCAAGGAAAGAAAGCATTTCATTCGTTTTGTTTTAAAGACAGTCTTTTAATGATTCATCTTTTGACCAGGTAAGGTATCGCCTTGGTTGCGTTTGTTGTACCTATGCATAAGTAACATAATTTCAGGTCCTGACAGACTAGACTCCACCTTTCATCCTTTTCAGGTCAAACAATTAATATACAACATTGAGATGGCAAAAAAAAGTATTTTTCCTGATTCCTTACCTCTTCAATCTCCTCCAGGCACTACACTGCATCCGAAAGAGTTAAAATCACTCTCCAGTACTGATATAGGGCGCCATGGCTTTGACTTGACTCTGGCACCTCCCTGGGCCTGACGTCAAAGTCAGATATGGCACCGATCGGTGCAGTGACTGCAGTTCCATTCCGTAGGAATTATTACTTAAGAGTTATATGTGCAGTGCTTCAGGGATCATGTCACCTCCAAAATGTCGGGTTTTAAGAGATGTAAGGAAGTTGAAGCGTGTGTGCACTCCAAACATCGGTTGCACTGCGAAATCCCAACGGCGCATCACAAATGTACCAAGTTGATCCAAATGTACTCCTTTTATTTCAGGTAATCCAAATCATCATCTCACTTCATCCTGTCACACGGTAGACTTAGTAGTATGATTAGCTTCTACATGGCAGCTGTGCCTCAAGCGCTTACTGTCGCATGCCTCATACATTAATCATATCCTTAGTGGTGGTTCTTGTCCCAATGCATTTCGGGCTTATTCTTTAGCCCTTCTTCATTGGTTCACTATAAGTTTAAAAAACATGGCCATTAGACTATGCCCTGCCTCAATTATATATTCAACAATTCATCATTTTGTATTACCCCGATTCTCTAATTGACATTTTCCCGCTATGCGTGATATCATGTGCGACGACCTCCCGCTTAAACCAGGTTCATCCCACATTTCACTAGATCGTTTTACAGCTTTATAGTAAATACACATCATTTTATCACATTGCTCCCCATACTTCTGTGTCCGTAATTCAAACTTTTAGATGCAACAACCTGTTTTTACAATTATATCACCCTTTCTTCCTTCCTTCATACCTTTTTGCTGTAGTCAATACGATCTCTCGTTTTCAAATGTCGGCGTTACTCATACTACTAACATCCTCGTTTTTAACTAGTGCATCTCAAAGCTCCTCCCCGCACTGTTGACCCATGGTAATGGCCTGGCCGTAACAACTTACTACCCTTTTACAACCACAACTCCCATAATGCAATGTGTCAATCTGCATTTACACCGGAGTTTTCAAAAAGATACCGGTCATTCTTAATTCACCTTACCCCTTGTATGAGCATTTGACTCGTATACCCCGCCCTCCCTAGATTGTATCTGTCATGTGTCAATTGGAAAAACACGAGCACCAATGTGTGTAAACATGAATTATGCATGATGTTACTTATAGTCCTGAAACATAACTTAACGCTGCTAAGTCCAACATCGCTGCCATGATGTTCCTTAAACTGCCGTAACGGAGGGATAGATGGTGGTTGTGTCTTCATCATGTAACGATTATAGTATAGTTTTCTCTCCAGTAATCGTGGGTGCCCCATGTTTGAGGACAGAATTATATATCAACATTGAAAGGGGTTCAGACAAGTGCTCTCCGTATATTGTTAAATTTCACCGTTCATCCATAATTCCACATTATTAGCATGCAGCCCGACCTTGGTCTGCCCTAAAACCACGTATGTTACAAACGTAAGGAAGTTGAAGCATGTGTGCACTCCAAACATCGGTTGCACTGTGAAATCCCAACGGTGCCTCACGAATGTTAGAGATCTCACTCCTGGCACAATCAGATGTCATTTTCAGATGCCTATGACACCCGTCTCTTTTTCCTGGGCCATAAGCATGCACGTCAAGGTCTGTGGGAGATGCAGCTGCTTGCATGCCAAGGCCATCAAGGGAAGGAAAGAAAACCCTTTGACTCGAGCCTAGGAACAGTACCAAAATAATCACCGCTCCAATTCATGTCCCGATCCAGTTTCTATCCACAGGTAAGTCTTCCAAGTGGGATCTAGCAAAAAAAGAACTCTACACAGAAAAATAGCAAAAAAAACACTGCTAGAGAAATTCTTCCTCTTCTCACGTTTGTTCCCATGTGCGGGACGGCTCGTATGGTTGGCAGCACCATTCCTCAATTCTGGCCTTGACGTAGACTTCGGATTCTATACCCATTTTGGAAGACACAAGCCTGGTGCCTGGAGGTGTAGAGACACAGCTAGTATTTTTTACGGGGTTTCTGTTCCTTGGTGCTTATCATGTCCAAGAAGCTTTGCAGATCATGTTTATCCCTCCTTTGGGCTCCAAGGTTCCTTTGGGACCTTCAACTGTGCTTTTGTTAGCAGACCCCTACCCTGGCACCTACAAAGCCTGGTGCACCCGTGGAAGCTTCTCTGGTAGTGTTGTCTTCAGACTTTTCCTTGAAAACCATCGACAATTGCAAAAGTCAAGGCTATTTTGGTCAGGGCCATACCCAGTTTTCAGCCTTGCTTCAACGATTAGCTTCTCTACAAGCCTCTACCTGGGATACAGTGCTTTGGATGAGATCTGTAGATATCATTCTATCTTTATTTAGTTGAGTAATAGTTTACACAAGGATGAGGACAACAGTAGTGAAGCAACCATTTTCGTTCTCTCTTGGGAAGTGATGGGTGTTTATTTGGCCTTGCATAATTCCAGTGACCTGGACACTTCTCCTGAAGCTGCCCCCGTTGTCTGGTTTCTTTAAGGCAGGTCTGTCCAAGAGGACTAAAATCTTGGAGTTGCCCTTGCCGTTTGAGAATAAGGCTAATATCTTTACAGAGATCCTCCATTCTTCTTTCTCTGATCATTGCTGCCCTTCAACGACGATCTTGTTCTTTTGGCATCTTGGGATAAGCCACCCTCCCCTCCTGTGGAGAGCCACCATGTTGCTTGCTATCCTCTTTTAGCCTGGTTGATCCGAAGTTCTTATCATTTCCTCCTTCGCCTGACAGCCTGGAATTTAAGGTTTCATCTTGTACAAAACTTTATCCTAAATAGTTGTCCTCTACTCCTTTGGATAAGGAGTTGAAATGAACATGTTCTATTTGCAAGAAAGTGTTTTTCTCTAGATGTCTAGCCCCTTGTTTATTCAATGCCACATGCTATTTGGACTTACACCTACGCTGTTTGGGCGTAGACCACACTCTTAGTTAAGTGTCCTGGACCGTTTACATGACCCTTTTGCCAAGGTAGACTGTGACGAGGTAGATTCTGCCATACTGATTCTTCTCTCTTGACATGGTGGCTACAGCCACGGACATGTAGATGGATACATGATGCCAGCATGTCTGAATACATTCTACTGGGTTTTGTGTGGGCGCAGAGAGTATCCTCCTGGATATTCCCTTCATTGTCTCTTGCATGTTAAGTGGAGAAGCCAATTTGTGCAGGGAGAGAATCCAGCATGCACATTCTCTGGCAGTACAGATGTTTTATTTTCTGACACATTACCCATTCATCGCTTCAGCCCATTGGGTACTTTCACCTCATAGCAAATGGATATGCCCTCCCTTTTCAGCAGTTGCCGCACTTCGCCCTTCCTTTTCCATCTGCATCTTTGGTGGCCAATGCCTGCATTGTTGAGCTAGAGTGCCTCATCCTTCTGAAAAAAGGGAGAAATATAGCTATTTCTGACGAGATTGACAGGGATGTCTATCCCGTTGCTACCTAGTCCCCAAAAAGGGTGGAGCCTTCAACCTATTTTGAGCCTTTAAGTCATTAACTTTTTCCTTCACAAGGAGAAATTCAAGATGTTGTCTCTTGCACAAGTTCTCTTGATTTTGGAGGCCATAGATTGGATGGGATTGCTTCATTGTAGTGTACATATTTTCATGTGGGAGTCCTGTGGTTGCACAGATGGTTCCTTCGATTTATAGTCGTTCTGCTTACTATTGGGTTAGGGCCCTGCCACGTTGCCTTACTTAAGAGCCTGTCGGGCACCTTCTAACTTTGGAGATACCGTATTCCCATACCTCAATGACTGGAGCATGAAGGCTTGTTTTGAGGTACTTTAGAGCATTTTCTCCCTCCTCTTTAACTTAGGCTTCTCCATCAAGTATATCAAGTTGCACCTCCAGTCAACCTCTGTAGATTCTCCGCAATTGCTTTATTACTAGCAAAGCAAGAAATCACACTTATCCAGGGCAGTGCGATACGGCTCACTACTAAAGCTTAGCTCCAGAGTGTGATACACTGTGACCCAACGAGTGAACTTTTTTCCTCATTAGAGCCAAACTCCCCCCCCCCCCCCCCCCCCCACATAAAGATAATTGGCAGCCTCTCCGATCCTACTTGCCATCTCTGGAACCGGACCTTCAGTGCTCAACTCCTAATTCTCCTACCACACCCTCTTAATGTCATACTAGCCAGGACACCATGGTATAGGCCTGATTTCACCTCCCCTTACACTCTCCTTAATGTTAACTATTCATTTAGTGATCAATGCATTGTCAAGTCTTTTTTCTACATGCTTGTGGAACAATCTGTGTATATTTGGGCCATGTCACAATCATATTTTTTGACATAATGCTAAATGTCAGTTTTTTCACAGTCTTATGTTGGTGAAAAAGTAAAAAAATGTTTTTTAAAAAGTTGCACCTTCAGTCTATGCCCTGCCCCCTATTTATCGGAGTTGAGTTTGATATGTTTGCCTTTAAAACCATCCCACATCCTCAGAGAGGAGGTATATTTGTGAAATGATCCCCATTTCTCAGAGGTTGCTCATCTTTCGGACCTGACAATCCTGGGATTTGTGTGGCTACTGGTCTCCTGTATCCTACATGTACCCCTTGCTGAGTGGGACTTGCAGGCACTTAAGTCGTGCCTGGTATTCAGTGGGCTAAACATTGGAAAGTCTTAACAGAACCTATTCCCATCTCCCAGAGGCAGCTTAGAACCTGCGGTGGTGGCTGGCTCCAGAACACCTGACTTTTGAATGGGCTTTTTGCCCCCACTAGTGATGACCACATTGGTAATGGATGCCTTCTCACTCCTTTGGGGGCAGTCTTCTAAACACTTTTTGAGATCAGGCTCTGTAGTTGATTACGGAACAGAGACTTCTCATAAACGTTCTCAAACTTCAGGTGATACATTTAGCCCTCAATGCATTCTTGCCCTCCACTCGCAGTTAGTCGATTCAAGTCCTTATGGACAACATAACTGTGGTGTGGTTTGCCAACAAGCAGAGCATGGTAGGTTTATGTCACTTAGAGCAGTTTGGGCTACAGTGGGGAGAACACGCTTATGATGTTTGGCTGATGGTTTGTTATTTGACCCAGTCCCTCAAGGCACGGGCAGAGGACCTGAGTCCACATCACCGTACAAGTCACAAGTGGCGTCTTCATCCAGACGTGGCCCTGTGCAACATCACCCTCTGGAGCTCTCCTTTGGTGGATATCCTTACTGGCTGATCCGTGCACTCGAGGTTGCACTTCAAGGGGTTCTGGGAGATACGTTACACTTGATGTGTCAATAGCCGGATCAAATGCATTCATACCCATTACTCTGATTCTTTGTGTTGGATGGAAGATGCATCAAGGTAACATTCACATGATCGTAATCGTGCCGTTCTAATGGATACTTCTGCCTGCAGATTCCTCACAAGTAGAACTTTTCTGAGGCATTAAAATGGACCTGGAAGTCCTCAGTTAACCAGTAAGGGGTGCTGGCTCCATAGTGACGCCTGAAGTGGTACCATGTGACTTATCTGAAGCCTTGTAGAGCCCACCCCAGTACAACATCACCTATTCCCTTTTTAGGTCTCGCTGCGAAAAGCGCGCTCTCGCTGAGAGACTATAGCTGTGGAGACAAGAGCTGGCCACGCGCAGCATTCAAACAGCATGGCAGAGTCGGATTACGACGCGCGCCTTAGGATTTGGTTGCGCGCGTGAGCTTTTTAAGTTTCGTTTTCCTTTTCACCTCGGAGACCCGGGGAGTTGGGGACGAGCGTCGGCGCCCGCGGAGGAACCAGGACGAGCAGCAACAGAGGCGGCGGAAGCGCTGGAGGAAGGGGTAATGCTTGTTCTGTTGCTTGTGTCCACAAGACTAGGACAAGCATGATTACAGTCTTGCTGCTAGCTCCTAAGTTATTGAAACCTTTCCCTTTTGACCCCAAAACTCATGGAAGATCATCTGTTTCCGACAGAGAGACAAAACTATTTTTTTCTCCTTCTCAGTATGGCACTTAGTAGTCTTCCTTCTTCTTAGATAATAGCTGTACCGAGGTGACAGATGCACTGACTAGTGTAAATGTGTTATAATAAAGTGATTAAATACGTTCAAGGTCTCAGTATGTATGCTTTTACAACTTAACAAAGAAACATCTTTAATAAGACATTGGTTTCAAGTTAGTCTTTGCTCATGAAGGACAGTTGCAAGTTAGATGATTACGATTGAACTACAGACCCATAAAAGTCTAGTAATAATGAGCCCGGGTAGCCTCGTGTTTTTATTAGTTCTGCTGCAGTTAATTTCTGTCTAGATTGAATCATTTGGTTGGCATTCTTCCTCAATGCAGTATTATCACATACTCGTGTGTTGGGACGCTGGGATTCGCACACAGTTCTTCTAACATACACCAGTCTTAATCTTCCTCACACCTGCTTTTCAAGTGTTGGACCGAAACCAGAGTCAGGCAGCCCATTGGAGTTCCGCCTCGCACACTACTTTCTCTGTTATTACTGTTCTAGGACTGATGAACTCTCCCTCAGTATTTTTTTCCAACTTGTCTTATGAATTGTATTCCTTGCATAGGTCGGTGTAATTCTACTTCTTGCACTGTGCTTTAAGGGCCATGTATTGTTATTTGTCTTTGCATTACTTTTGGTCTGTTTTGCTCTATGTAATAACTGCAAAATAAATAATAATCTTCTGATGTGCAGCATCTTCCATTCTAGCAGTAGGATACTGCAACACACGTACTTTACAGTGGATCTCAGTCTCAACTTGCAACACCTGTGTTATCCAGTACAAGGACCCGCAAACTTCTCTTCAGGTGCACCCCTTTGAATATATAACATACCCCACACATGGCTCTTGCAGTGCTCCACAGACCTGTCTTAGAAATTTACTTGTAAGAACTGTTACTGTTCTAGCACAGTAACCTATGCAGCACACTCGATTCCGATACTAGGATCATAAAAGACCGTTCTTTCAATGCACCTAAATCACGACCTGCAGTCCCTCTTGGTATTTCAGTACAAACACCCCCAAAAAGCCCCTCTGAAGCGCATTAGTATTGGCCTTGTGCGTCTATAGCTATTTCAACACTGAAACTTACACACAGCTTTGTCAAGGCCTCTCGAGTCATGACAACAACCTCTCTTATTATGCCATTACCAGGGCTAGTGAACAGCTTTGCTAGTGCACCTCAGTCTTACCTCCAATACCTACAGCTAGTCAAGAACTGGGACCTTTGCACAGGCCTTCAGTTGCAATCACTCTTTTGATATGGCATACTTAAAATATATATATTTTATTCCACTACTGGCACAGAAGGCCAATTTTGTTCGTGATTGTCCCTGTTGACATCAGTGCCTTGTACTAATGTGGTGCTGGGACCTAAGAGCAGCCTTTCCAGCGTACCTCTGTCCTGACTTTCCTATCGATACATTTCATTTAAAATGGCTACCACACAGCTTCGGTTTTTCAGTTCTGAACACATCATCCTCTACTCGTTTAGTGTAGCCCTGATTATACACCTCCATTCTGACAGAGCGCATGCTCTACTCTTTCAAAACTGGGATTCAAACACAGCATTGTGATTGCTCCTTACTTCACAATGGTGGAACTCCCTTCATTGTGAGTAGTAGGAACTAATCACAGCTGCAGTGATGTGCCTCCATACTGGCTGTCGGTAACCCCCACTGTTCCGCTAATATTACTCCAGCAATACTCTTCCAGCATGCCTTGGTTCTGAACAGCAGTCCCTATACTCTTCTGTAATTAACCAGGCTCTACCAATATAATTCAATCTGGACTTCAGCAGACCCTACTATTTCAGTACATTCTTCTATTTCAGCACTGTGACTCCGTCAGATCTTCCATTGTGACTGGAACCAGACTGCAACCCGCCACCCCAAATTATAACACAAGAACCCACACATAGCTCTGCCAATGCAGCTCGGCATAAAACACCAGCGTCCTCTTTTCCATGCTTTTTTCAATGCACCCACAGCTTTGCATGTTCACTTGAATTGCTATGCCCTGGCTATTTCAGCGTATGCTCTATTTCAATTATGAGATATGACAAACGATATGCACTGATTATTTTGATAACTTTATCACACATCTGTTATGGATTGTGATTTTATGCGATTACATTTATGTGGTTATCCATCTTGAATATACAATAATAACAAAAACAAGCATTTGCAATGCAATAGGTCTCGCAGTCACAAGAGTTAAAGCTATTAGCATTGTAAATGACAATGCCTTTTATTTATGTTTTTAAAACAAAAACAAATATAAAAGGCATTGTTATTTGCAATGTGAATAGCTCAAACTTGCGTAAATGCGAGACCTATTGCATTGCAAATGCTTGTTTCTCTCCCTTCCTGCTGTTTGGAAGCTATGTTTACTGAAAGAGTAGCCTCACAATAGCTAATTACTTGCTGTCCTACAAATTCATGATTCTACTCCAAATGTCCCGCACTGGCAATTCCACTAAATCTGACTTCAGAGCGACCTCGATGCCTCGCCCCCTTCTCCTGGCTTCCTCAGTACCGGGACCTTTGCTCCCCAAGTTTCAAACTCCAGGTTCATCCACATTCACAAAAACTTCCATGCCAACCTGGGTTGCTTTTAGGGTTGTGGGGTGTGTAGGGCTATAGAGTGGTAAGGGCATTGTTAGGGTCTGGAGTGGGTAGGGGTATATGGGGTTAAGGGCATTGTTTAGTGTTTAGGGGTGGGTAGGGGTACAGGGTGGTAAAAATTTGTTTATGCTTTGAGTGGGTAGGAGTATTGGGTGGTAAGGGCATTTTTAGTGTTTAGGTGTGTAGGATGAGAAGGCATTTTTAGGGGTTAAGGCTGGGTATCAGTCTAGGTTAGAAACGTTTTATTTAAAAGGGAGGAAGACAAATAATTTCAAGTGGGACGTTGTGTCCGTCCCCACCAATAAAGAAAACATTTACATTTAAATGTATTTAAAAAAAACATAGTTGGGGCGGTTTCTTCCCCAAAAATTATAATTTGCAATTGTTAACTATATACGTGTGTGTGTGTGTGTGTATCTCTTTGTTTCACTTACCTTACCATATACTTATATTGAGTTGTGAAGGCATGCGTTATAGAGGTATATACATGGTAAATGTGTGGCGTTAAGTGCATGCGTTGTATTACAATAATACAGAACCAGTGGCTGGGTAATGGTGCACTCTCCAATTGGGTCAACAGCTATCCATAACCATGCAACTGTTTACATTTGGTGCTTCAGGAGGAGGGAGAGCCATCTAATCCCCCTCAAAATGGAAGAAGACAAGAGTATTCTTCTTAAACAGTTTATAGAATAAGCTCCAAGCACTCAACAGTACAATAACAGGTGTAATCTCGTAAATAAATGCACAATGTATTTTATTCAGACATATGTTATCTTGTTCCTCAGTTATTTAATCTGTACAAATTCTTGGTCGACAGCAACTTCAAGCCAACACGTGTTTTGTCCGTTGAATTACAACTGGACTTCATCAGGGCTTAAATGAACAGAATAGTAAGATATGGATTGAAGGGGATCAATGAGTTACAGTGGACCCTTCACCAAGTCATCAAGTGTTACAGCAATGTTGGTAAAGAGTGCTGTGGTTCATCCATTATAGGTCAGTGAATTTGTGGTTGAAACAAAAAATGGGGGAGCGAGTGTAATTAATGTCAAACAGTCCCTTTCAAGCCACATATGTGCTAGAATGCCCCAAGGTTCAAATTAACCAAAAAAAGGCCACGTCGTGCTCAATATTAATGTGCCATTAACAAGCCACATTATCCAGCAACTTGCTCACCTCATCGCACGTATCAGATGCGATGTTCAGTTTGAGGAATTGCACAGTGAATGTAATGTTATTTGGAAACTACAAGATGGCCGCCAGTATTTTAGGCTCCTACAAGCCCTTCATCTATTTTGGGAACGATTTGTTTGTATGTAATAATTTACAGATACACGGGATCTGCTACACATACCCATGTTTTAAATATATGGGTAGTCTTGACATGTAACAGGTAGAATTCACATTGTATTCAATCCTTATCTTACTATTCTGTTAATTTCAGCCCTGATGAAGTCCAGTTGTAATTCAACGGACAAAACACGTGTTGGCTTGGCTTAAAGTTGCTGTCGACCAAGAATTTGTACAGATGAAATAATTGAGCAACAAGAGTGCACGTGTTGTATTGTCATACAACCCTTGTGAGATATGGCACAAATGGTGTTGCTTCATGTACCGGAGGACATAAGGACTCATTTTCATGAAGTTATTGAAGATGGCCAAAATGCCTCCATCCCATTTAAGAATGGTTTCTGAACATGGCAGATTCTCTGGCCTGACCGATGGGCACTTCACCCTAATTCAGAGGTATGCCTTGCTGAGAGCTTTTCTCTGGATGTTCATGCTAACTTGATGGAGCTGCCCTTTGATGGGGCTCAGTTGTTTGGCAATAAATCAGATTCAGCACGCACTGGAGTGGTTCAGAACTAGTAAAGTTACAGTCCTTTCATTAGGACTACAGCTCCCTTCCCACTCGAGAGAGATGTCCAGTTTTGGCTTTTTCATGGCTTCTCGTGGGTAGTCTTATTTAGCCAGCAACAGCAATATCAATCTCTGCAACAACAAAAGCCAAACCCGCTGGCTAGACATTACCGTGGCAGAACCAAAAAGAAGGGCTGTGGATCCATTCAACAACCCTTATCCTCCTTCTCCTGCACCATGCAGGAAAGCAATCCTGGCTTGCTCCCCAGTACAACTCGCACCCTGTGGGAGGGCGGGAGCACTGCTTTTTTCCCGGCCTGGAATGACATCTGTTTGGACTTGTGTGTCCTCCAAGTTGTAGCAAGGAGTTGCACCCTTTCCTTCCCTTCCTTCTTTAATCCCTTCGTCCTCCTCTTCTTTCTGGTCCAAGCCACACAACAGAAGGTGTTGATGTCAATTTTAACGAAAGGAGCAGTGAAATTAATGCAGGAACAGGGCCAGGGATGTTACACGTGTTACTTCCTGGTGCCCAAGAAGGATGGCTGTCTGCGCCTGATCCTGGACCTAAAGGACTTGAATTTCTTCCTCAAAAAGGAAAAGCTCATGGTGCTTGCACATCCCTATCCTGCTGTCGCTTCGGAAAGTCCTTGCTAGTTGTGGTGGGCTCTACACACTACCAATTTGCAGTACTTCTCTTTGACTCTGCATCAGCACCTCGAGTCATAACAAAGGTCATTGCGGAGGTGCGGCCCATCTCAGAAGTTTGGGCATTCCCCTCTTCCCGTACCTGGACGACTGGCTAATCGAAGCCGGATCGGCAGAGATGGTTTTGCGCCAGCTACAATCAAGTGTCCCTGCTGTTCAATTGGGCTTTTATATCAACGAGCCCAGATTCCACCTATGGCCCACCTAACCACTCCAGTTTATAGGATGAGAGCTGAATACCATGCTCCTCCACGCCTTCCCTCCGACCCAGAGGATTTCTGACATCTGTGAATTGGCCCCATCTTTCCAGCAAACTGCTTCCCAGTGCTGAAGGTCCTCAGTTTCCTTAGCCTGCTGGCTTCCTGCATTCTCCCATTCACACACACACTTTAGCACATGAGGGCGCCGCAGTGGTACCTTGCAGGCAGTGGATACAGTACGAAGGGTGCCTGGTGGACTCCGCCGTAATGTCCAGGAGTCCTGAAGTGTGAGTGTTTTGGTGGGGGAACGAGGCACACCTGACCTGCCAAATGGCTTCACTCCCCATCCAGCTGTGACAATGGTAGAGACAAATGCTTCCATCTTAGGGTGGGGATCCCAAATTGGGGTAGCTAGAGATCAGAGGCCTCTGGTCTCCTGAAGAACAGGTTCTTCACATCAGCCCGTTGGAACTACAGGGATTTGGCTGGTGATCAAGGTCTTCCTACCCTCCATCCAGGGTCAGCGCATCCATATCTTGATTGACACAATACGACTGTGATGTGGTTCATCAACAAGCAAGGAAGAGTCTGGTCTGGCCTCCTTTGCCTGGATACATTGAGATTATGGTCTTTGGGACACCGTCAAGGGATCAGGCTCACCGCCAATCCCCTAGCAGGGTCTCTGAATGTCCCAGAGCAGACAGCCTGAGCCAGCGTTACCTTGCTGACCATGAGTGGCGTCTTCTATCAAAATAGTCCAGGGCATCTTCACCCACTGTGGCACTCAGGTGGACATATTCATCTTCTCGGAAAATGCCTAGTGCCAGCAGTGCTGATCACTTTAGGTTTTTTTTGTAGAGAGATTTGAGGGGTGTTTCAGTTGAGGTGGAAATGTCAGCTGCAATATGCATTTCTCCCCCATACCCTTGATTCCTCTGGTTCTGATGAAGATTTGTCAAGATCGGGTTCAATTGCCTGAGAAGCATGTGGTATGCAGACCTGTCCTTCTCCACATATCCACCGCTAAGACTTCCATTCATGCCCAATGTTCTCTTCCAGGCGGGGCCAGATGGTCGTCCACCCAAATCAGAGGCCTCCAACTATATGCTTGGAAATTGAGTGGGGACATCAGAGTTCTTTTCCACTACCATGGGAAGTGAAGGAAGTCCTCTTCACAGTGTGTTGCCTCTCCACCAAATCGGTTTACTCTGCCAAATGGAGCCCATTTTTGTATAATGTGTGGACAATAATGTGGACCCCTTGCTGGCCAAGCTGTCACAGATCATACAATATGCACTTTCCCTTGCCTAGAGGGGTTGTGCGATAGGCACTGTCAAAGGGTGTTCGGCTAGGTTGTCAGCTTTCTTCCGTACTCTTGGTTACTATAACTTCAGCCTGGCAGGTGGGTTACAAGCATTTTGTTTGCATCCCCTTTTACTTCCTTTTGCCGTGACAAATTGGTGTTGCATACCAGGGCTGCTTTCTTGCCCAAAGTGGTGACCCCTTTCCATCTGGGTCAGTCCATCACCCTTCCAAAAATGTACCCCCCGCCTCATCCTACTAAAGAGGAGGCGAGGTTGCATCGGTTGGATCCTAGGTGGACCTTCAACTATTAACTGGACCGCCCCAACGACATACCACTGGATGAACAGGTCTTCGATGGTTACTGTGGTGCCAAAAAAGATAAGCAGTGCAGAAAAGAACCCTTTCAATGTAGATTATTCTCTGCATCAGGACCTACTACACTTTGCCCATTGAAGACCCTCCAGAAAGGATCAGAGCCCATTCCACTAGGGCCAAATCCACCACTTATATCCTCTCCAGAAACTTTCCAATTACAGAGATCTGCAAGGTTGTGATGTGGGCATCCCTACACACCTTCGCTAAACATTACTGCCTGGATTCCGAGGCGCGTTGAGACAGACATTTTGCCAGATCTGTTATGCAGAATTCCTTGTCTAATCATCCATAAGCCCTCCTCCAGGGGCAGGGTATTGCTCTGAAATATGTTCTACAGGTGAAGAATCTGCATGTAGAAGTATCCATAAGAAGAAAAATGTACTTGCCTGTGGCAACAATCTTCTGCTGGATACTCCATTTACCTTCAGATTCCTTACCAAACTGCTGCCCTCCCCGTTTGATGGGTGTGTTCTAGGTGAAGTTAATAAGATCAAAATGTATATTTTGATGCTACATTGTCAATGTTAGTCCATCCACTCGCCTCGAAGGCTGGACAAAAATGGGGGGGAACTGAAGTAGTTGCTCTTGGGTGGGCTCTATGTAGCTTTGGTGATGTCACTTTATGCCACTTCTGGTGTCGTTATCAAGCCAGCGCCAGGGCCGGACTGACTACCGGGCGTTTTGGGATTCTGCTGTGCTGGGGGCTGCTTTCACTACGGTGGGGGTTGATTTTGTTCATGGTGACCCGCATGTACTTCGAAATAATTAAAGCAAAACGAATTTCGTTCAGTACACGCAGACCCCCATCAACGAAATCGGGCCCCAACTCAGCAGCATTCCATAACGCCCGGTAGTCAGTTCGGCCCTGGCCAGCACCCCCCTATCTGCAATGTGAGAGCTTTGGAGTTTCCATATCCAGTTTGATACCTGGGATTGTTCTACAGGTGAGGAATATATGGGTAGATGGAGCATCCACCAGAATGATTGTAACTTTAGGTAAGTAACTTTTTCATTTGGTTGATGTGTCTTGTGCACAAGTGTGGCTGCCGTCCACATGTAAAGCCTCTAACATTTCCACTGCATCAGTGTCTTAGGACCCGGATCCCCCAGCATGCTCCCCGCTCCCTCCCTGTAACCTGACAACCCACTTGAGAATCATCGACAGAGATTTATGTGGGTGTAAAACAGCCATGTTTAATATTTGACACTTCATAAACATGACAAGGCATTTCAAAATTCATTATATACAGTTATCAACACAATTTTATTCTTGACTTCCAGATCTTCTTCAGCAAGATTAAGATTCTAATCCTCCAGCACTAAGGGGGCATCCAGCTCCCAACTTCCATGCCGTGCATCCACGCGAGGTGGAACCCACCTACGCCCATGAGGAGTGGGCCCCCATCCTCTGATCCTTGTCCGCCTTCTCCAGGGGCCCACCCTCCGACCACCAGGCTGACCAGGAACCCAGGAGGCTCGTAACCTGTTGCCCTAGCCTCCCCAGCCGGGGCCATATTTTACAGCAGAGAGCTTACCGTCTCCCCCCTCAGTGCTGGCCTAGGGAGTACGCAAGGCGGACTCCCGTCCATTCCGTCGGTCAATTTTACTGTTCCATGGTCTTTCTACCGCAACACGCCCCTCCAATCCACTAAGCTAAAGGGACGGGTGGGTGGGAGTTAAAACTACACTTGAGGAGGTAGGAGGGAGACGCTTCTGGGAGGCCGCCACCGATCCGGTGGAACAGAGGAAGGAGAGGCCGGGGTCCCTGCCCCTGGAACCTAAATAGGTCCCCATGCTCCGCCCTCTGTCCCACCGGAAGTGCGTCCTCCTACCCCGGAAGAGTTAAGCGGCCGGTCGCCCATTGGGGCAGACCGGCCGCCCCTATCTTAGATGAGGTAGGGGGCGGGGGCCGGGCGACCGGGTCCTAAGTGCGCGCTCCTCGATGCTCGCGCTTGTCATAGGACCCGGATCCCCCAGCATGCTCCCCGCTCCCTCCCTGTAACCTGACAACCCACTTGAGAATCATCGACAGAGATTTATGTGGGTGTAAAACGGCCATGTTTAATATTTGACACTTCATAAACATGACAAGGCATTTCAAAATTCATTATATACAGTTATCAACACAATTTTATTCTTGACTTCCAGATCTTCTTCAGCAAGATTAAGATTCTAATCCTCCAGCACTAAGGGGCATCCAGCTCCCAACTTCCATGCCGTGCATCCACGCGAGGTGGAACCCACCTGCGCCCATGAGGAGTGGGCCCCCAACCTCTGATCCTTGTCTGCCTTCTCCAGGGGCCCACCCTCCGACCACCAGGCTGACCAGGAACCCAGGAGGCTCGTAACCTGTCGCCCTAGCCTCCCCAGCCGGGACCATATTTTACAGCGGAGAGCTTACCGTCTCCCCCCTCAGTGCTGGCCTAGGGAGTACGCAAGGCCGACTCCCGTCCATTCCGTCGGTCAATTTTACTGTTCCAGGGTCTTTCTACCGCCACAAAGGTGACCAGGGCCTACATGTCCGTCACCTTCCCCACTGCGCTCTGAATGAAAGACCCTAATCCTCTAACCCAGATATACGTACTGATGTCCGCTAACTGCACTCCATCATTGCGATACATCACCTCACCGGAGACCATTCGGTGCGGTATGTGACACCAGCGGCCCTTCATTGAGCACAACCTGGTCACTACCTCCCTGAGCCGCCTCGCAATGCCCTGTAACTGTACTCCAACCGTGTGATACATCACCTCACCGGAGACCATTCGGGTGGAATGTGGCACAAGCGGCTCTTCACTGAGCACAACCTTGGCAATTCCTCCCTGAGCCGCCTCACCGAGACATTCCAGGCTCTTGTTCGCCGCCCGTGGCCGGCCGTCCGCCTCGCCACAGGAACTGTCCGGCCGGGCGAGGCCATAAAACCGTCAGGGAGATGTGATGGAGTGGACTCCCCGCACCCCGTCCCCCTCAGCCCGCCCACGTCGACCAGGAAGGAGCCCGCAAGCCCAGGAGCCCTGCCGGCAGCCGCAGACCACCGGAGCAGACTCGATACTATCGCCCGCCCCAGACACCCCTCCCGCAATCCGCGGCTGCACACAGGCCCCCCCGGGCACACCTGACTCCCTACCTGGCGAGGTGGACGGCTGTGACCCGACGCGCTTCTCCTCGTCGCCTCCCTCCACACGCTCGGCTGTGTTGGATCGTCGACCCCCGATGAACCTCCGCCTCCACTCTGGACGAGGGAATTAGAGATTTTAAAGTTAAAACTACACTTGAGGAGGTAGGAGGGAGATGCTTCTGAGAGGCCGCCACCGATCCGGTGGAACAGAGGAAGGAGAGGCCGGGGTCCCTGCCCCTGGAACCTAAATAGGTCCCCATGCTCCGCCCTCTGTCCCACTGGAAGTGCGTTCTCCTACCCCGGTAGAGTTAAGCGGCCGGTCGCCCATTGGGGCAGACGGGCCGCCCCTATCTTAGATGAGGTAGGGGGCGGGGGCCGGGTCCTAAGTGTGCGCTCCTCGATGCTCGCGCTGGTCATAATGCGCAAGGCCTCCTGGTGAAAGGATTTTTTTTCAATTGTTTCTACCTCTATTAAAATCATGCCATTTTTTTCAAAACCTGGTCTTCTGGAAACTTGCTGGTCATTAACATTGCTTCGGATGCCGATCAATCATGCTATAACCTCTCTTGTAAGAAATGCTTCCTAAAGCCTAATCTCCTACTGTTTAATAGTTTTCTCTCAGGATGTTCAACGCCTTTACAGCATTAAATGTGCAGAAGCAAGAGAGTGGTCGATGTCTTCCATTTGCGTTGTTTGCTAATGTACTATGCGTTCTAAATGACTGCACCACTCTAACTGGTAACATGGCTCCGTCGGTTATTGCATTCTTTCAACGTGCTAGATTACTTTCATATTGGATGTAGGAACGCTGGCAGACACGATTCAGCCAAGATTTTGGTTGCCTGGGTAAGGTGCATGGCTCAGTCGGGGCTTTGTAGCCTAGTGGGAGGGGCCACACTTGAGCCTCTAAAGGTTTCAAATTACCTTCTCCCGTTGACCCTTTCCCAACGGCTGTCTGTTCACATCAGTTTCAATTCCGTTTTATCCCCTCTTATTTTACCTTTTTTTTGTGTAAATATTTTTATTAGAAATCTTATCAACATTATACATGATGAGATTCAACCATAAAAGTACTGTTAAGTAAAAAGGAATCCAGGAGCTAACTAGAACTAAAAACCATAAATGTTATTTTGTCATAAATTCATATGCAATCATTAGAAGCAATTATAATTCATCTTAACCCATCTTTGTATCCTCTGCGATTTGGTGTACGTCCGTTCAGTAGTTTTTTGAGAAATTAAAGTTCAAAAAGGTACAGATATCTGGATGGTTGGGTCCACGAGGGGCTCAAGATTGATACTTGTATAGCGCACTACTCACCCGCAAGGGTCTCAAGGCGCTTGTACGAATACCGCTGTGGAACCCATCCTGGCTTTCCCTGTGAGGTGTCCACTCCTGTGCACCCCCAAGGTGGAGGCCAGGCATCCTTAGCGTTGTGGGGGCCGTTGTGGAGATTAAGCAAGCTATTGCCCAGAGTTGCAGAGTGGGACTCCATGATTGGAATAGGCACCGAGGCGAGAATTATCAGGTCTGTGGAATTTTGAGCCCAAGACACGCCGAGGTGGGGAATTGAACCCTGGTCCCGGGCTAGACCTCTGCATCAGGGTCTGCTGCTCTAACCTTTGAGCCACACTTCTCCACAAGAGACTCTTGCGGTAGTGCCAATTTAAATATGGAGCGTTCTGATTGGCCCAGAGAGCCTTTTTTTCGCAGGAGTCAGATGCCTGTAGGAGCAATCGCTCTGATTGGCTGCCAGCAGCATCAGAAAAATGTTGCTGGCAGCCATTACTGGACTTGGAGACTTAGTCGTTTCCTGAACATGCGGGGGAAATAAAGATATAAGGTGACAGAGGGACCCCTCCTGGGGCCCAAAACAAAGGGGAAAAAACACAGCAAAAATTCCTGGGATCCTTCAGATCCAAATTATAATGTAGGACTGATTAAATTATGAGCCAAGAAATGGCATATTATACAGCATAATGTGGCACATTTTATGATTGTACTACCACATTATTGTAGCATTTTTACAAGTTAATACTATCTTAGCAAAGGATTCACCTCATTAGTACCAGTTTGACACACAGATAAAGCAATAAGCATCATAAAGGTGACCAGTCAACCTTTGTGAAGTGTATTACACTGCGTGGCAACTTGTATAGCTGCTTTTTAGTAACTTTATATCCGTTTTAGCTACAAAAACAATTTGTGGCAAATCCATAAGTATGCTGAAAACACCACAGCTGCAAAATCATATAATTCCAGTTGCCCTGATCTTTATTTAATGTAGCATGTGTCACGTTGCATGTTTTTAGGCTGATTATCTTCGGTCGCACCTATACAGATGAGAATATTTGTATTAAAATACCTCCGGTTTGTGGTAAACAATTCACATTACCAGTTCAAAGTGCTTCCTTGTGGGATATAATTGATATCAAGGATATGTCCAAAATGTCTTGCAGCCATGACAGCTCACTTGAGAAGGCAATGGGGTTCATGTGTATCCATGTGAATCCAGAAAAGCCATCAAGCTGCAAAACCTCTTGTAATTGGTAAGAAACACTTTACTAACATTGTGTTAAAGAAATAGACAACTTTAATGGAAGTTTGAACTACACATCTCCTTTGATTAGTACATTTTCTAAATAAGTTCCCAGTATGCCACAAAGGTTTTTCAGTCCTCAATGTTCCGAAAATGAAACTCTTTTCAGGGTTATCCGATTGCTTGTGTTGCGCTCAGTCAAGATGCTCACTCAGATTACATATTTTTAGGGAATTGGCAAATCCGAGTATCCAAAAGAACATGAAGACATGTCAGTCTGTACAGTTATTTCCCAGCTCTCTGACTAGAATATCTCTAGCTCAAAGAAACCACTGTAGGATGTATGTTGCACTTATTAGTAATTTAAATAAAATAGATGAAGAGAAGTGGAATGCAGAAATTATGAAAGATGCTGATAAGTTTTAGAAAATGATAGGATATGTAAAATTGCATAACCAATGTATTTGGATATTCTGCAGTTGCTATAGTACTTCAGCCAATTTCTAAAGAAATAGTGCTGAAAACAACTGTTTAGTGGCTTCTTTTTCAAAGTTTTCTTGTGGATTGAGAGGTTTGATGGCCCTAGGTGGAGGCTAATGCTCCCATGGTGCACAGAAAAATTAATTGTATTCTTCCAATAGTGCTCTTCAGAAACTCTGTATTTTTCGACAATATATGTGAAAAATTGTGATGCATTATGTGGCCCTCTTTAGTTCAAGCCCTCCAAGTTTCCCAGAAGCAGTTACGATGTGATGTTGGTATGGTAATTACACCACTGTAAAGGTTTACCAATTTGGTGTGGCCTGAATATTGGTTAAAGTAATGATTCTGCAGATTACTCCAAAGGTGGAAAACGTATCTTCACAAAAACACCTCTGTGCCACATAGTGGGTTGAGAGGGTAGGAGAAGCCACTCGCACTGGGCGACCATGCAGGGGTGTAACAAAGGTCCCTGCAGCTCATGGGGCCCACCTCTCTAAACGGCTCCCAAACCCTCAAATGGGGCCCCATTAAGCCCAAGGTCAATGAATATCTATGAGATATGAGAGACTCAGAGTCCCCTCAGCACATTTTGTAGGGTGGTCCATAATTTCCTGGTAGGCCACTGTGAACATGGTTTTTGATTCGGGAACATGCTGTCTTCGCATGCATGCTCAGTCCTGACAGCCACTTTCACATGCAGGCACAAAGGTCATCTTGGTGCAGGTCAAGGCTAAAAATGTTTCTGTATTGTCACCAGGTGGCCCCATGTAATCTGGACACCATATTTCACTCTTGATCTGTCCTTTTACAAATCATTAATTTCCTTTATTAGTAGTTTAAATGAATCAAGCCTTAAAGTCATAGAATAAAGTCATAGAATGCATTCTATATGCTGCACCAAACCCAGTACTGGTGTTTTTGATGATATGAAGCATTGAACTAATGAGGGTTTTGTAGAGTACAACAGCTGGCCTAACTAGGATGTCCTAGTACTGCAATCAGTGCATAGCTGGATAAATCTAAAACTAGTCTTGATTGAAGAGCCAGGTTTTCAATTTTTTTTAAATTATTTTTACAAAAAAGCACCATTGAAGGAGATGAACGCCAGTTGATAGAAAATTGATTCCGATATTTGGCATCCTGGAAAGCAAAGGGATGCCTGCCAGTGCAGTGAACTCTTTGCATTCATAGTCAAGAGGCTTGCCCCCATAGACCATAGGACTCTACCTGGAAAATACATGTGCAGTAGTTGCTGCAGGTAGACTGGGCCTTCTTTCCTTTAGGGGCTGTACGTGAAGATTATTGCCTTAAAAGGGACCCTTTGGTTGATAGGGAGCCAGCGTGGATCCGAAAGCTGTGAAGAAATGCAATGATTCCTCTGTAAATTTAAGATGGGTGCCCATGTTCTGGACTACCTGAAGCCTATGATGGGAATATTTCAGTAAACCTAAATAGAGAGCATTGCCCTCATCCAATCTCGAAGTGATCACAACATGAATGACAGGTTAACGGCTAGAGCAAGGTAGAAGGTCCAAGACCTTTCTATGCGATTTAAGAAAAGAAAAGCGGTAAGCTGAAACAGCTGAGATCTGGAATTTAAGAGACAGAATGTGGTCAAACTGGAGTTCAAGACTCCCAGATTTTGAGGAATGAGTAGGGACCTGGACCATTTCAGGTGGCCATCAATCCAGGGACTTAATGCTATTAGAAAGGCCCACAGACCAAGATATCCGGTTTTATTTTTTCAAATTAAGCTGGAGACAGCCAAGATGCATCGATTTTGCGATGGCTGACAGGCAGTCTTTGAAATTTTCTTGGGTGCAGGAAATCTGCTCGGAAGTCGACACCACTAACTGTGTAATCAGCGTAAGATATCTTTAAAAAGCTGAAAGACGGTATGATTCATTCTAGAGGAGCTATGTAGACATTAAAGAGTGCGGTACTGCGAGATGATCCCTGTGGCACTCCTTGTAGGACCCTAGAGAGAGCCAATGTAAACAGGCCCAGCCTCAGTTTAAGACCTGTTTGATAAAAACGAGTTTGGTCATTTAAGTGCGTCTCCGCGTATTCCCATAGAAGATGACCACTCTAGCATGATGGCCTGGGAAATGGTGTTGAGTGCTGCAGAGAGGTCCAATAGGACAAATGCGACTCGACCACCATTATCTAACATAGAGCGCACATGCTCAGAGATGGCTTACAGCACCGTTTCGGTGCTATGTGGTCATCGAAAACCAAATTGAGAGTCGTCAAGAAGACGGTGCTCCTCAAAAGCTAAACTTCTGGCTATTATTTGCATTTTTTTAGAACCCTGGTGGGGAACGGGAGGAGAGATACAGGTCTGTAATTGATCACTACAATGGTAATCAAAAAAGAAGAGAAATCCTGATAAGACTCAAAAGTAGAGGAAAGCTGGGCCTCAACATGCTGAGGAGCAAAGTTTTCATAGATGGAGGCATTTTTCAGAGAAGAAAGTGGAGTGGTTGCCACACAGATCTTGGAGTGTAGAGTAGTCTGCTGGCAGAAAGAGGGGTGTAGAAAAGAGTCTGCAACAGAGAACATCTCCTTTGCGGAAATAGGGAATTATTCCAGTTTCTCTGCATGAAGAGTGGCACAAGTTTTTGGTTTCTCTTTGGCACCTTCAAGATCGAAGTTAAGAGCTGATCGGTAAATTACTTTCCATTCAGAACTGTAAACGGACCTCAGAGGGGAGAGATGGCATCTAAAGCAGTGGAAATCCAGGATTTAAAAGCAAATGCACCAGATTACCAATTCCCAACAGAAGGGAAAGATCAGGAGTGCGAGAGGTTACAAAATGTTGAGCCTTCAGCTTGAAGCAACTTGTGGGCTGTCCGGGTTTGAGAAGTTTAAAGTGATATGTTGACCTTGTGTAATGTTAAAGGTGGTCGTGTAAAGCGCTCGCTCCGATACCTTCGGGTCGAGGTCGCGCTATATAGAAACTGCAACAACAACAAAAATAAGAGTGAGACGAATGGTCGAACTAGCTCGAACCATTTTATCTGAAAACCTTACTTCTGTGTTATTCTCCCGATGTTCTGCGGCGGTTGTGGAATTCATTTACGGTCAAAAGACATTTCCCTTCATGCAGGTCTGTCGTTGGGTAATTGACAGTAACTGATTACTTTTGTTTTTGTCTTTTTTTTCAAGGAGTATTTATAAACCCATATGTTTATTACATAGCGCACCGAAATACCCCAAACATGTTGTGGGCGCTTTTCATGTCTCTTTTTCGTCTCAATCATGAAATGCATCAGAAGTGTGCAAATGGAGTCAATGGGAATGAATGGGCGCTGATGTAAGCTGCTGGGGTCATTTTCAGTGCTCCAAGATAGCTCAGTTGGCTCGAGAGCTTGCTGCAGAAGCCTGGTCCATCCTGCAGGTCACATACTTCGTTCCCGGCAGGGCTGTCTGTGCCTCTGCCCCTCCGTTTGATCATATCAGCACCTCTGCGTTGGACTATTAATCACCAAAGGAGGGTTGAGCGGCCGCGTCCGCTGGGGAGTTTTCTATCCTCGAGCCGGCGCATTGAGGCCCATTCCCGCGCTCTCCAGGCGCCCGGCAGTGTGAGGAGCAGCAATAAATCTTTAATGGCTGGGAGGGAGCCTGGAATTGGCTGCTCCAGTTCTGCGGAGTATGAATGGGAGAAAGGAGGCTCGGCTCGAGTGATCTATGGCGCGGGCGGCGAGCAGCCTTTGTAAGTGCGAGCGCCGGTACCTCAGGGAACTTGGCGGGCCTATAAATAGCTCGGCGGCACAAAGGCGAGGTGTCTGAAGAGCACCCCTCGCATGTGCATCTCCGCTCACGTCTGGAGTGAGCGTTAATCGAAGGAGCGGCTCCTGCAGGACCCGGGACTCGCAGAGGCGCGACCCCGGGGCTCTCGCGCCTCGCCGGAGCAGCCGTGCAGCGCTTAGAAGCGGCCCGCTCAATGCGCTGGAGCTCACGCGGCCACCGCCGGGCCAGAAGGGCGTGGTAAGTTTGGCTGAAGATGTTTAAAAGAGGGCATTGGCTTTTGCGGGCTGTGTTACTTACTTGTTAAAGGGGGTTAAATAAATTGAAGGTAACCCGAAAAGTGATGTTCGCAATGAAGCAGCATCGTTGTTTACATGTGTGCGAAATAATTAAGGGTACACATGTATTTAGCCATTGCTTAAATGAAAGCGCCCCTCTTTTTACTTTGGCTTGTGTACTCCCCATACTACGCAGCCGTCACTCATCTGTACATCACACAACCCTTGAAGACATGTGCACATTGTGCAGCCTCCTCTGGTCGGCCATTCGTCTCATCTGTACACCACACAACACGTTCAGTGTTATGCACTTACTGCAGCTATGGCTTCGTCTGCACAGTCACCTTCGACCCGGGGGCTCCTCTGCACACCACACAGCCCTTTGACCCTTCTGCACTCCACTCAGCCACTGGTGGACATCACACACATCCCTTTGATCCAGCGGCACACCCCGCTGCCTCGTGCACCATGTACACACTACATCAACCTCGTAAAGTCTTTGGATTCCTCTACACACTACACAAATCCTTCATTCATCTGCACACCTCACTTCTCCTACCGCCATTTGGATATTCTGCACACTACACAACCATCTTAAGGTTTTGGACTCCTACACACTGCACTGTGACCCATCTGCACACCTCGTGGTGTCCCTAACTATCTCTTATGTTCTGTACACCACACCTTACTTGAAGAAAACGGTTCTGAAGAAACAGTCGGAACACACCTGTTTCCTTGGAATGTATCAAATGAATCTGATAACCACGATGTCTAGTGCCTCCTGGTGCATGCCCGTCATGTTGACCTTAAGTTTTATGTGGATCTATTGTTCTTTTATAGGGTAATCCCTCATGTTCCCTTCTGCCTCCTCTTTTTCTACTCTGTCTTTGTGAATGTCATTCAACATTACCCCTCTTTTCTCTCATTGTCCCTTCTCCTGTTGCCTGGCCAGACATAGCCTGGCCGTCTTCTATGTTTTTTGTGCCTTTCGTGCTATTTCTCTGCTCTAGTGACCTTCCTCTGGACACACCTATTGCTGCCTCATCCATAATGTTGCGTTTTGCACCACAGTAGCTGCAGGAAAGAGTTGTGCTTTCCTACAGCAAATAAAAAAGAAAGAGGCCCAACACACACTTTCTCTCCGCTTAAATGTTTAGTTCTGGCCCCTTTTTGTCAAGCTTTCAGTGGTGGGATGGTTCCCTCCAGTTTTACTAGCACCACCAACTTGAGAAAGGCTCACCAGTACTTCGCCCCTGGGATTATGCAGCAAAATATGTTCTAATCCTGGACAGATTCTCCTGTCTATGCCAGATACTTAATCACATGAATGTGGCATTTGTTCATGTGAAGACATGAAGTTCAGGACCTCTTGTGTTAAAGGGGGGGGGGGGGTCCCATATAAATGTGGCCCCAGCTGTCGGTGTTGATGGGCCTTAACCTACATGGATGGGAGGGCCCCTTCTTAAGGCGGTGCGTGCTTACTCAACCTGAACTAGTGCAGCATAAGTGAAGCTTCAGAGAGATGCTCCTTTTAAGAAGACATGTAATGTATAGTAGCCTCAAGGTTTGGTCTACGACAGTCCCTTCCTGTAGGCATCACGGTCTTAATGCCGCTTCTAGAGTGGTTACTCCTTGTGGTTCAGATGTTCTTTGATGATAGACAGTCATTGGCCTACACTGCCTACACCACCAATGCCGTTGATACTTGCCAATCTGTTCAGAAACGCCTCAAAGTCATCAACGCAGAGATGCCAGAGGAGGGAATTAGTTAGTTATAGTAATTTCACATTAGCAGTTCTTTGGACCGGACCAAGACGAGTTGGGTCCGCGGCTCTATAGTTTGATTGCAGGGATTGGTCCAGTGCACGAGGGCGCGACCAGTGCCGCCCGGTCTGGGCTCTTCCTGCACTTCCGCCCTTCTGAAGCCGAGATGGGAATGAAGTGTAATCCGGGCATCGCGCAACGAGCCCCGGCGAGACAAAGATAAGGAACTTTAACCTTCTTTACGACTTTACCTGACTGTAAATGTGAGACCATGTATACAGTGCCGCCGTAGTAACTATAATTACTCGTGAAATTACATTTTCAGCTATTTACTTTTTTAAATAGTCGTTATGTTAGTTGATCCTACTCCTTTAAAAAAATATTCTGTAAAATGTTTTTTCTGATTTCAAAGTATTTTAGTAAGACATTTTTAACGCATACAATTGTCTTCGGTTTGCCATTGCCGGGTAACAACGGGACAAGATGTGAAACAGCTCCTCAGCTAACTGTATTTTGTTAAATTATCTGCTTTTTTGGTGCCAAAATTATACGTGCAACTTTTAACGTGGAATGGTGCCGCGTGGCAAGGATACAGCGACAGCATTAAGAGTTCTGCTTTCGAGGGTTGTCTCAAAAGCTTACAGAACATTTGCCTCCACGCCCTAGTTGGCACGCAGCGAGCCTCCTACAAGCGGGTTTGCCCTTTGTTTTTTCCACATTCTGATGTTGCTGTACATTGCCCCATATGGTGTCACCTTTGGCATTTGCTGCTCAGCCCATCTCTGCCGTCTGCAGCTTCCATCCAGCCCTCCTCCTTGACATGACTTGTTATAAATCATGATTGCTCTCCGAGATAATCTCGCGCACAGTGATTAGAGGGCCATTAAGCCTGTTACAGCCTCGGTGGTTTCTAATGGGAGACATGCCGTCTCGGGGGACGTGTGTCATCGGGACTAATGAACCACGAGATGAAGGCGCTTTTGATGCTCTAGCACATGCCTGCTGCAGGGAGCAGCACAGATGACCCCCGCCCCACGCCCTCTTACGGACAGGGCTTTCAGGGGCCCGCGTGCCTTCTGGAAGCGGATGCCAGGAAAGCGCGCTGTCTGACGGTCGATAATGCACGACTCGCGCTGACTAATTGTTCGCGTGCGCAGCTGAACCGCACGCTTGTTTGTTTTGGGACGGATAATGAACGCGCATTTATCATATCTAGCAAACTGCCCAGAGGTCATTTTTTACAGAGGTCTTGTTGTGCACAGGGTTTGCCTCCTATACTCCTGCCCATGCCTAGATTCACCACTGCAGTACATCCGCGCGTTATAGTGCTTCGAAACTGGCCTTGTTGTATCAAGAAACCTTAAACATAACTGTCATTCTCCCCCCTCCCTACCTTTGTCACGGTCCGCCTGCATAATCTGATCCATTTCTTCATTCATCCCTGCCTGTTCTAGCTTCCCCACTTCACCCCTGCTTCCCCGGCTCACTTCATTCATACTCTTTTTACCCATCCACACCCTTCCTACATGTACTCTGTCTCTGCCATCAAATCACAAAGGCCAATCCTGCCTGCCACTTCCCCCTTCCTTATCCAAGCTTTATCCTACCATTTAAGGCGAGACACGACTACCTTTTTCCCATTTGACTCCTACCCTTTGTTTCCACCACCATCGTTCATCCCCCTCTGCCTCACCCTGCCTACTAGCTGCCTTCCACCACCGCTGTCATCCACTCTTTCTAACCATGTTAGATCACGATTTCACTTCTAGGAGCCTGATGACAGTCTTATAATCTGTCTACTCTTCTACATCTGCATCCCACTGTCCAGCTAATCAATCA
Source organism: Lissotriton helveticus (assembly GCF_964261635.1). Lineage (NCBI taxonomy): Eukaryota > Metazoa > Chordata > Amphibia > Caudata > Salamandridae > Lissotriton > Lissotriton helveticus. Next base: position 268,414,337 of record NC_136065.1, on the reverse strand, counting down.
CTTTACTAAACAGCACTTATCGGATAGAGACTACTAGCCGCAGATTCCTTAACTTAGAATTATCCCCAGGCGTGAGACTGGATCCGGAAAACTTTTTGCCACAGCATCCATGCGCACCGTGGGAAAGGCACCAAGTGACTCCGCCCTGACGTCGTCCGCATACGTGACCTCAGCGAGGATACATAAGTTCCACCCCGGCGCGTCTGTCAGTTTTTCTCTTTTCCGCCTGCAACATGGATCTGTGGTACAAAAGGGGGTCGTGATGGACGGAGCATCTGAACCAATCAAACACTCACACCCAGTCAACAGATCTGGATTTAATCCATCACCGTTCTTTAGCCCACTCTGCCACCCCAGTTCAGACATGGCCATATGCAAATCAGTCTGACCCTGTGCCTCATGGGAACAGTCCAGCCCGAACTGCCAAGCCATGCCTTCCCTGGACCGGAAACAAGCTTCCGAGGACCAGTTTCTGGCATTTCAGCCGTCTTCAGCCCGGCTGAAATGCCGGATCTGGATTGTGTCCTGACCTGTTTTCAGGCCTTCAATTCTCTTTCACGCTTTGGCGTTAGTGGAACAGTGTGTGAATGCCTTCAGGCTTCAAGACGTGTCCCGCTTGTGCACGTCCCATGTCTGTGACGGACCCTCACCCGATCTGCATGTGGTGCCTGGGTGAGCACCACGACTCGACAGATTGCGACACGTGTCAGCACCTTAGACCTAAATCACGGCGGGAGCGCCAAATGAAATTGCTGTCAGCGCGCTTGTCCAGGTCGGTGTCATCCCAGCATCCGTCTCCTACCTCGGAAGCAAGGAGCCGCCGGTTTCGTCTGCGACATCGTCCTTCACCACGGGCCCAAGTGTGTGGTTCGCCGGCTGGTAGGTCCTTCAGCTGGTCTCCGAGGCCCTGTCGTCCTACAGCGGTGGGTGCCGGCTCCCCTCGGGACATGCGCCCTCGCCTTCCTACCCGCCTTTTCCCGGTGTCGGGGCGACTAGGGCCCAAATGACAGCCTACGCTGCGGCTCTGCAGGCTTCTGTGGCCCCTCCGGAGACGTCCACGGATCCCTTGCCTCGCTCGGGGATTTCCGCTGAGTCGCTGGCGGCTCCGGCGCCGAAAGTTTTGGCTTCAGGTCGTAGGAGGGTGGTGGGGTCCTTCGGGGCTCCCCTATTCGGCACCTGGCATCCCTGCCTCGCCGCAAATCCCTACAGGGATCCCTGTGGCATTGCAGGAGATCGCTGGGACTCTGGGCTTGCCCCCCCGAGTCCCCTTCGGTCCTCTACGCAGGCGGCTGCCTCACCAGAGACTGAGCCGGTGCTGTCTCGGCACCGGGAGCCTTCCTCTCCGGCTCCGGTGGAGTCACCGGTGGAGACTGGGACCTGGGGTGCTTTTCCGAGTCCCCCTCGGTCTTCTAAGTGGGCGGCTGCCCTGTCTGAAGCCGAGCCAGCGCCTTTTCGGCACTGCTCCTTTGCTGTACCGGCGTCGACCCACCCAGGTCTCCTAGGGAGCACGTGGTGGCGGAGGTCGACCCAGTGCGCAAGTGCCCACTCTGGCGCTGACCGACGTCAGTCATGCGCCTGTGGCAGACTCCACGGAGCCGCACCGGCGTCGGGTTCTTGATTCATCTCCTGAGGTTCCTTCCTCTCCGGAGTTCTATCATCTGTTGGTGTCTTCCTCCCCGGAGACGGGGCACAGTATTGTTGCCTTTTCACCGGCCTAAATCCGCGAACTCTTCTTTCCTTGGCTCGCGGCTGGCTTTTCCACCGACCTCTCTGCCTTCCCCTGGAGCCCCTCAGGTTCCCCATTCTTCTGTGGATCCCCCACTATTCCGGGGCTGGCCGCTTCCTCCTACAGCTGGACTTGGGGACGGACGGCTCAGTCTGCAGCCATCGCCCACGGAAGAATTACTTTCTCCTCTTCGGCGCCCTACTGAGGCCAGAGTTGCCTTTGTTAGGGCTATTTCCACAGCTGCTGGTATTCTGAGGATGGGTGAACCTGTCACTCCTTTTCCTACAGACAACCTCTTGTAAGTTCTCCACCGGGGCTCTAGTGGACGGGAGTTGTTCCTTCCTTTTGAAGCGTCACTCCCTAATTCTCTTATGGCGGCTTGGGGGCGCCCTGCCACAGGCGATTGGGTGCCTCATGCGCTCCTGCATCTCCACCGTCCTGCTCCGCACGACCCGGTCTGTCTTTCCTTCTACCCTTTAACTCGAGGTGCTCTTCTGCGGAATGCCTTTCCGTGCTTGCCTGTGGTGTTGTTTCCTCCGTCTTGGGAGGCCCGGTGGTTAGATTCATTGCGGCGTAATGTCTTCGCTTCTTCCAGTGCTGCCTTGCAGGCGCTTAACACTTTGTGTGTGTTGACCAGGGCTACTTCCAGCCTGTGGGACTCTGTGGAGTCCCTTCTTTCTCCTGTCTCTCATGAGGGTGCCCATGCTGATCTGCGGGGCCATGTGTTGGAAGGTAGAGAGTTTATTCTTCGTGCGGCTTTGGATGTTGTCGATGCTCTCGGCTGTGCTATGGCTACTTCTGTGGCTCTACGTCGCAATGCTTGGCTATGTTATGCTGTTTTTCCTGAAAATATTAGGGAGCATCTGGTTGACCTACCTTTTGACGGGGTTCTCCTGTTTAACACTCATTCGGACTCAGCCATTCAGCATCTTCTTCCAGGGCTATTGGTTTGATGAGTCAGACCTGCCTCAAAACAGACTCCTCCATGCTCACAATGTGTTTTGTAAGAGCAGCTTTTGCTACCAAATCCTCAAAAACAAGAAGGAAAGCCAACACACACAGATGAATTAGAAGCAAGGAAATGAGAGCAACAATAAAGGCAACCATTGCTTAGCAGTGTACGGGCTCGAACTCCACTATTAGCTAACAATACATCTCGCAACAGACAACACATGCTCTGTCTAGTAGATGAGACCTAAAATGAATGTTATTTCCCCCACATCTTGAACTTCACACGAGCTTCCCTCTTTCCCAGTGAAACATGGCAGTATGCCCCAGACATGAAACTTCTGTAATAATTAATTTAGATTTTACAGGTGATGAGGGAAGGAGAATTCTAGATTGAAATCTCACTATTCCAAACTGTCAGTTCACCTTCTGTCCATTTCCTGGTCTGTTTCCATAACTTGTTGATTTGACCTTTGCATTTAGCATGGAAGGCCATTCTATGGCTTTGCCTGCTAATCCCAATTGAAGATCGCTCGCATCTTTCCCCTGGGAGCACTTGTTGGTGGCTATGGTGCTCCTGGCAGAGGGTGATGCCGGCAATATCTTGCCATGCCCCGAACTGTAAGTACCGGAGGGGCAGGGTGCCTGGAGCCGCGTCCAAGGCAGATGGATAAGAGCCTAACTTGCTGGCGATAGAGTAAGCAGGGAACATTTGCTACCACCCTCTTGGCTTCCAGTCGGCTGGCCAGTGGATCCCCACCACCCCTTGATTTTCTTCCCTCTGGTTACTTGAAGAATCGTCATTTTTATTGCACTGTGGCACCTAGTTAACAATATGGGTCGGGGGGGGGGGACCCCAAACAATAACAGCTTACCTTCGAGGCTGCTAAGACCCCCAGGAGGGAGGGTGGAGACGAGGCCCTGCAAGGCGATCTTCCAGAGTGTGTTAATCCCCCTGATTCTGGCTGCCCGGAGCTGGAAGGCCCTGCTGCCATAATGGTGGAGCTGCGGGCTGGCTTCAAGGCCATAGGTGCGTGCTTTAACGACCTGGGCTCACGGATGAAAGTTATGCATGGCCGGCTGGAACAGCACGGGACCCGCATAGATGCTGCTGAAAAACGAATCTCTGACACCGAGGATACACTGGCTGCCATGATTAAGCACCTAGATCGTACGGAGCACCTTCTGAAGAGGACAGTGGCCAAGGCGGAGGACTTGGAGGCGCAGTCACGCAGCAATAACCTTCGGATCGCTAGGATCGCCAAGACCACCAACATAGGCCCCATGGAGGCATATGTGGAACGGCTACTGTCTGAATTATTTGGCAGAGACTGGTTCTCCAATTCTTTTGTGGTGGAGCAGGCTCACAGATCCCTGGCCCCCAGATCGGCTCCCGGCGCACCTCCCAGTCTTATTATTTCCTTTTACTTAACTATCATGACAGGGATGTTGCCCTGCGTAAAGCCTGAGGTGAAAAATTTGCAGTATCACGGAATGGCACTGTCACTCTACCCATACTTCACGCCAATGGTAAAACGATTATTTTTTATATGCCGGCGGAGGCAGTGGACTATTGGAAATGCTACAAACCGGGCAGGGGCGCCTCCCCAGGGAATTAACACTTCATGGTCTGAAAATACATGGCTGTTAACGAGGCATCTCTCGGACGTGAAGAGAGACAATCATCTGGGCATGGAATCACAAACACTTGAAGGACGATGTGATGTAATGTGATGCTTTTGTCTTCCTTGTATTTGGTGATAGTCATTGTCCTGGCTCTTGATGAGTGTAGCCATATGCACATTATGGTCTATCGATATCATGCTTCGTTGTCCACTCGGGCGATGCTACCCCCCCTCTCCCCCCCAGGAGGTCTCCTACTTCTAATTTGGGTGGGATTGTTTTCTTAAGATTGACATGTGCTGGGATTCACTGGATATAGGCTGGGTGGATAGAAACAGCTAGAGGGGTTTTGAGGAAATCAGATAATGGCGCTCTGCCTAGGGTATACGTTAAGTTCCGTGAGGAAATGGGTTCTGATAGGTGGCGCGTAAAGAGCGAACGGATTAACCCAAAAACCGTTCAGAGATAATCAAGATTACCACAAACTGAAAAACAGCAAAACTCTCGCAGCCACATAGACAGTGTGAATTGGAAGAAAAACAGTTGCAATACATGTAAAGAAAGCAGCAGATCTTTGTTCGAGTTCTTTCAACGAAATTTAATGGAATCCAAGCTCAGCCTCAGCCGACACGTGTTTCATCGTGTTACAGTGGAGTCAACACGACTCTTCAGGGCTATTAGTTAGCTTCAGACATCCACTGTTGGATGCGCAATTCGACCAAAGTTGATGGTATCCAGAGAAATTGGCGAGTATGCCAAAATGTTTAAGCGATCACGACCCTGGTTCAGGGTTTCCCAAATGTATCCATGGAACACGGCGACCGGGAACCTACGGAGGAGGGACTCTGGCTTTCAGACTTAGCCTGTAAACTACCTACGAAGATTGACACTCTGAATCCACTTGTCCACTGTCGAGTCCCCTCCCGGTACAGCTATACACACACACGTGCATAGTTTCCTAGAATTCAGACGAGCAACATTTTGTTTGTTTTATTCTCACCCTACGGGTACAAGATACATTTGGGAAACCCTGAACCAGGGTCGTGATCGCTTAAACATTTTGGCATACTCGCCAATTTCTCTGGATACCATCAACTTTGGTCGAATTGCGCATCCAACAGTGGATGTCTGAAGCTAACTAATAGCCCTGAAGAGTCGTGTTGACTCCACTGTAACACGATGAAACACGTGTCGGCTGAGGCTGAGCTTGGATTCCATTAAATTTCGTTGAAAGAACTCGAACAAAGAGATCTGCTGCTTTCTTTACATGTATTGCAACTGTTTTTCTTCCAATTCACACTGTCTATGTGGCTGCGAGAGTTTTGCTGTTTTATAGGCTGGGTGGATATCCGATGTGGGAGGGGAGGTGGAAACCACTGTTGAGTGAGTTTGATTTTGTTATGTTTGCAGGCCACTAATGTTCTTACCGGTTGGTTACTCAAGCATGACCATAGAGGCAAGCTGGATGACATAATGCTGCACCAATCGTAGGGAGGGCGGGTGGGAGGGCTTGAGCTGAGATGTGTTACGTGGTATGTTAGAGGCCTGTCGAACCCCCATAAGGGACGGCAGGTGCTTGCCTATCTCGCAAGACACAAGATACATGTTGCATTACTGACGGAGACTCATTATGCTTCGAAGGTAGACAACCGTTTTGCTGCTGCATGGGGCAGTAGCCGATTTTTTGCTAGCTGTAGCACCTATTTACGCGGGGTTTGTATATTGATTCGTAAGTTACTTCCCTTTACGACTCAGACTGTGATTAAGGATCCTGAGGGCTGCTACTTAATAATGATGGGAAACTTAGGTGTGCAGCTCATACTTTTTTTATTAATGTGTACGCTCCTAACGTGGACACCCGGGTTTTTTTGCTATCTCAACACTCATCACTGGCATACCAATCAATTCTATCGTATTTGGGGGAGACTTCAACCTCACGCTACAACCCGGGTCAGACACCACAGACACTGGGCACAAAACCAAGCCTTGCTCCACGAGGAAACTTGAGGCACTCCTACACACACACCTTCTGACGGATGCCTGGCGACAGCGACTCTCAACTACTCCGGGATATTAATTGTATTTAGCGCTGCATTTTTTATTTTTATTTATTTTGAAAGTTTTATATAGCGCGAACAAGATCTTTGCAGATAACAGAGCGCTTTACATAGGCAAGGGGTAGGGTGGGTAATACAAGTAACACACAAGTGCAAGGGATCAGAACAAGTAGTACAGATCGACGCACAGTCTTAAAAGCTCAAAAGTAGTAGTTCATGTGTGTTTAGCCATGAGGATAGCTTTAACTTCTTTCTTGAAAAGAAAAGTGGAGGGGATGAGCCTGGTTTCAGGCGGGAGTGAATTCCAGATCCTAGGCGCCATTCCTGAGAAGGAGCGTTTGTAAGTTCTTTCCTTCCGGAATCTTCGAGGTTTCAGCACAAGATTGTTTGTACTTCTGGTGGTTCTGGCACCGCCGGAAATTGTCATCTTCTGAGTGAGGTAGCCGGGAGAGTTCAGGTGTATAGCCTTGTGCGTCATGCAGGCAATTTTCAGATGAATTCTGGCTTCAAAAGGCAGCCAGTTCAGGGATTTAAAGTCAGGGGAGATGTGTGAGTGTTTTTTTGATCCAGTGATGAGTCTCGCTGCCGCGTTTAGTGAAGCTCTTAGGGGTGCCGTTGTGGTTAGGGGGAGACCACAGAGGGCGATGCTGCCGTAGTCTATGCGAGGGATGATTAGTGCTTGTACTGCAGTTTGGAGGTCTTCGGCTGGGAGGAAGGGTTTAAGTTTCCTCAAGGTATTTATTTGGAAGTTCGCTCCCTTAGTTGCCTTGCTGATATGCTGCTGCATGTTGAGATTGGCGTCAAGTGTTACGCCTAAAGATTTAGCTGAATCCACTATGGTCGGTTGGACATTGAGTGCAGTTAGGTGTTTGAGCCAGGTTTGCTTGGTAGAGATTTTCGCGGGAGGTGAGATCAGAAGGAACTCAGTTTTCATAGCATTGAGTTTGAGGTGGTTATCGGCAAGCCAGGATTGTGTGCTTCTGATCGTTGAGTTCAAACGCATAATGTCTTTGGGTGATTGTAGTTTGAGATATAGTTGAGTGTCATCGGCGTACATGTGAAAGTGTATGTTGGATGCTTGTAGCAATGCGGTGAGAGGTTCCATAACTAGGTTGAACAAAGTAGGGGATAGGCAGGATCCTTGAGGGACCCCTAACGATACCGGTACAGGAGAGGACATCAGGTTGTTGCTCTTGAATTTCTGAGACCTGTTGTGTAGGAAGGAGGTGAACCACTGAAGAACAGTCCCAGAAAGACCCATTCTTGTGTTTAGGAGTTCGAGTAGGTTCTCATGTTTCACAGTGTCGAATGCTGAAGAGAGATCAAGAAGGATGAGGAGGCAGGTATCATTTTGATCTAAAATTTGGAGGGTGTCATCTATTATGTGAGTCATAGCAGATTCGGTACTGTGCCCTGCTCTGAAGCCTGATTGATGAGGGTTGAGGAGATCAAACTGTTCTATGTGCTTTGTCAATTGAAGTTGAACGCATTTTTCCAACAGTTTGGCGAGAGTGGGAATGTTGGTAATAGGACGGTAGTTGTTTAGATCAGAGGGGTCAGCTGTTGGTTTCTTTAGTAGAGGTGTAACTTGTCCAACTTTGAGGGCGTCAGGGATGGATCCTTGTTGAAGTGAGCTATTGATAATTTTAGTCCAGAGTGGGAGGAGCAAAGGGGTGAAGTCTTTTACAGCGTTAGCAGGAAGAGGGTCATTGAGGTGATTGGATGGTTTCAGGGAGCTGAGTAGTCTGTCAATTTCTTCCTCAGAGTAGGTATCAAAGGATGACCATGTCGCATTGTTTTTTGGTTCATCGGGTGTTATGTAGTGGGGTTTAGAGTAAAGGCTTGCGTCAATGAGGAGATCGCTCCTTATGTTGTCAGTTTTTTGGCTAAAGAAGGCAGAGAAATCTTCACAGGAGGGTGCATTGCCCAATGTGTCGACAGCTTGGGGTTGTTCCTTGGATTGTGACCGGATTAGCTCGAACAGTTTTCTTGGGCGTTTTTTGCTTGGTCGAGCTGGAGTCTGAAGAAATCTGACTTTGAACGTTTTATTTTCCTGAAGTATGCGTTTCTCTTTTTCTTTAGAGTTTTTAGGTGCAGTGCCGAGGGGACAGATCTCCAGGTGCGCTCTGCCAGTCTCATGGCCCGTCTGTCCTCATTGAGGCTCCCGTCGTACCACGGATTGGAGATCTTGGTGGAGACTCTTTTCAGTTGCAACGGTGCAGCCTCATTGATTATTGTGGTCATAGCGTTGAGATAGTGGTCCGTTAGGCACTGAACGTCAGTAACGCCGGTAGGGGGAAGAAGGAGATTGCAGCTGTTAGGGGGTAGAGAGTTAGGATTGAGTTTCTTCAAGTCTCTTTTCCAAATTTTGGGCTTGGAGGATTGGGCCGGGATACGTTTGACTTTCTCATTGATGAGGAATGTGATAATGTGGTGATCTGACCAGTCACAGGGTTGGATTGAATCAAGTTGAGTAGTTCCTTCTTTGGAGATGATAAGGTCGAGGATCGAGCCTTTGTCATGGGTCGGGCTGTTGCAAATTTGGGTGAGGTCAGAAGCGTTGAGGTAATTTTTGAGGCTATTGACCAATGCGTCATTACAGTCATTCCAGTGAAGATTGTAATCTCCAAGGTATATTTGTGTGTTTTGTTGCCTGAGTTGATTGAGATTGTGTCCATGAGTTGTTGGGAGAAGGTGAGGTTGTCCCCAGGTGGGTGGTAGATGATGTGTAGTGAACATACAGGTTTGTTTTCACTGATGACATCAAGGCAGATGTATTCACAGGAGGTAAGAGAAGGGGCGGTGACTTTATTCATTGAGAGGTTGCTGTTGTAAATGCATGCGATTCCACCGCCTGTTTTCCTGGGCCTGTCAAGTCTAATGATGCAGTAGTTGGGGGGGACTAGGATATCCAAGATAGGAGTAGAAGATTCAGTTAACCATGTTTCCGTTAGGTTGATGCATGATACTTGGTTTTGCATAGACCGATGGTATTTTACCCCGGACCTCCTGCTTAATGTACAGGAAGTGGATCATTTACCACGCACCCTATCGGATCACTCCTCAGTGCCACTGGCACTGACTATGCATACTGTTGGACGCCCCTCTTGGTCCTGGCGCTTCCCAACTGAAGCATTATTTGACACCGTTGTCAAGAGTGAAGTGCAGGACACGATCGTAGAGTACTTTCAGATAAACACTGGCTCAGTGCCTCACTATGCTAGGCTGTGGGAGGCCTTTCAGTTGTATTTCAGGGGCATCTGCATTGCTAAGCAGGCTGGGGCGCTTCGTACAATTCGCTGGGATCTTGACACCACTGAGCGAGAGCTGTGAGGTCTGGATGCTCAGACATTGACGGGTGTGGTCCCCTCACCATTGCATCAACGCGCTAAGCTTTTGGGAGAATTTCAGGAAATGGCACATCAGGAGATCGCGCTCATATGTATGGGGAGAGAGAAAGGCCGGTACACACTTTGGCCCATTTGCTTATCCCTAGACACCTCGCCACATATATTACCCAGCTCCAGGACACAGACGGCGCTTAGCCACCGATGGTCCTGCTATCCAGTCGATCTTTTTGCCCTATTAAACTTGTCTCTACACTACGTTCTCCCCACCGCCTTGCGAAGCCCTTTTGGATTATTTAAATGAAATAGCTATGATGTGGATGGAAAAAGGACAGCCGCAGTTTCTTGCTTCACCCATTGGGGTGGATGAGATTATTGAGGCTATTGACAGTCTGGATGGTTCTCGAGCTCCTAGCACAGACGGCCTCACCGGCATGTTCTTCAAAACGTATGAAGTGCAATTCGTCCCGCATCGCCTGGAGGTTTATACAGAGGGATTGGAGTCAGGAGATCTGCCCCCCACCATGCACAAAGCGATTGTAACGTTGCTCCTTAACGGACAAGCCGCCTGACAGATGCACCTCATGTAGGCCGCTGTCACTTTTAAACTAGGATTACAAAATATTGGCGAAGGTATTGGTTACGCGTATATCGCTTTTAATCGGCAAGATCATTTCCCTCTTCCAGTCGGGCTTTATGCCGAAACGATCGACTTCGGTAAACTTACGTACACTGTTCGCGGTCATCAACCAAGTCAACCCTGCGCTCCCTGCTGCGGCATTATTATAAGATGTGGAAAAAGCATTTGAATCCCTAAAGTGGGATTTTTTACCGGCGGCGCTCAGTAAACTTTGGTTTCCCCCAAATGTCCGCTCCTTGGTCCCCCTTCTGTATACCAACCTGCTTGTGCAGCTCCATATAAATGGGGTGCTGTCTAATAAATTTGCATTGTCGCGAGGCACCAGGCAGGGCTGTCCGCTTATGCCTCTGCTGTTATAGCGATGGGCCCACTGGTGCGGCATCTTCAAGAACGGCACCTTCAGCGAGGCATAGGGTTTCATCAGGGTTCCCTTCTGGCATCGTTATATGCGGACGATGTTCTTTTATTTGTTTGAGAACCAGCCTTCAATCTCTCCGATTATTTGAGAGGTGGTGCGGTTTGGTGTTTTTTCTGGCCTGGTCATCCATTGGAACAAATCTGAAATATTCCCCCTAACGGATGCTACCAAACCATTTACGCTGGATTTCCTGCTGCGTTGGTGCGATGACCCCCAAGATATCTTGGGGTAATTATACACTGCACCGCCTCAAAAGTTATCCGGCTTAATTATGGACCAGCCATTGACCGTCTCTGTGGGCAGATGGACCGCTGGGTTACGCTCCCATTGTTGGTGGCTGGCCGCATCGCGATCATTAAGATGGTTGTATTACCCAGGTTTTTATATTTGTTGTTAAACATCCCAATTCCACTCACAGTCTCCTTTTTTAACAGTCTCCGGGGGATGTTAACTCGGCTGATCTGGGCAGGGGGAGAAGCCCGGGTGGGCTGGCGAACACTCACTCAACCCTTTGAAAGAGGAGGGTTTGAAATACCCGACTTCCATCTGTACTATCTAATGGCACAGGCGCACTACGCCTACTTTTGGTACCTCCCGGATACGTGCTTATAGTTCCTGAAATCTGAGCACGCTCAGGCCCGTCCCTACCCCCTCTCTACTATCTTCCAGCTTGTGCTGAAGAGAACACAAGCTGAGATCCATATGCTGCAAACTACAAGCTGGGCTTGGGAACGCCTGCGCAGGTACCTAAAGGCGAACCATCTGTATTCCCCACATTTACCGGTGCTGAATAATCCCTGGATATCACCCACAACTGAAGTATTAACGCAATATGCACTCACTCGTCAGTTAAAAACCATAGGAGGTATGTTTAGAGACAGCCACTTATGTACCGTGACGGACTTGACAAATTATCGAAATATAAATGTTCGACCGCTTTCTGGTGCACTGAACGCAAATGTCACTAGTCGCCGCATTGCCCCCTGAGACAGAGGAGCCCCTGAGTTCCTCCTACTCAACAATCATTACTACACCGGAAAGCGCACACCTGGTCTCCAGCATATACCGCCAAGCGCAGGCACTTTGACCAATGATGGGTGGTAGGGCATGTGCGGCCTGGGAGGGAGACCTGGCGCATCCCATATCAGACAAGATGTGGACCTATTGTTATGAGCAGACGCACCTGGTGTCAAATAATTCTAAACATACACTTTTACATTTTCAGTGTCTGCATAGGATCTCTGTTACTGCTGTGTTACTTGCAAAAATGGACCGCACAAGGCCGGATACTTGTCAGAGATGTACGATGGTGCATGCTGATTTCATTCACTTGCAATGGAAGTGCCCTGCTGTTCTGGCATTCTGGGAGGCGGTATTTTGACATTTGGAACAAATGGCCGAGACTAAGCTCTCTCATACTCCCTTACTGGCATTGCTGGGGTATGTACTCCCTTTGAGCCCGGGGATTAAGCGTTTACCGCAGTTACATTAAGGCCAGCCAAGAGGCAAGTTTCCCTACACTGTGGGGGGTGGCGTGGGGGACCGCGCTGCCTCTGGTGAAGTCCTGGTTGAGGGATTTAATATATTGTGACACTACTAGCGATATCTGGCAACCACTCCATTCTTATTTGTTGCTCCATCCTGAACTCACTGACTGAACTCTACTTCCTGGTGACACGATTGTTGGGTTAGCCAACTGGTCCTGTGGATCAGAATTATCAAACTTTCTTTATTGTATGAGCCTGCATTGTTGTTCTGATGTTGATGATTAGGGAACTATTGCTGCTATACATGATATTTTCTTTTTTCGGTCAATGATTAGTCCATATGCTTCCTATTGTATGTGCAGTGTATTGATGTACGCGCTTTTGGAAAATTGCAATAAAAATAAGTTTAATTATAAGCTATACCAGGTAACCCAGTGGTTCTCGGCCTTTGGTCCTAGGATCCCCGGGGGTCCGCAAGGCCTACTTAAGGGGTCTGCAACAGTTTTACAAAATGAAATAATATTAAAATTAATAGAGTACGTACAAATACAGCAGCAAAATTGAAAATTGGACAACTTTTTCTATGTTTAATTGTGAATGACACAAACTATTTCAATATTTGAACATTTGTTTGATGCATACTTGTTTTTGTATTTTTGTGTCTTTTTGGAAGTCGAGATTATAGAAATCAGACTAAATGGGGATCCCTGGATTCTAATAAAGAATCAGTAGGGGTCACATGAGTCAAAAGGCTGAGAACCGCTGATGTAATCCATCTGATCTATATTTGTTTTGCTGATCACTGTTCACTAAGCAGAATCTTTGTAACAATGCCCCAATTGTGTACTTTGGTTTGTGTTCTTTACCATAAAGTCACGTCATGCCATGTACTGAGAACTAATTAGGTTCCAAGGCATACTCCGTATCCATCTTGCTAAGAGAGAGGTCCATTTTGTGGAATCTTACTTTAACTGAACCTACAATCTGCTCAGACTGTCAAACATTTAAAGTTCATGCTGACCACAAAAAGGAATGTAAAGTAAAATAAATGTTATGGCTATAAACACTAAATGTTTTAATTAGCGTTCTGTAAAATCAGTGGTGCTTTTAAGCTGCAGTACAATTTCTGAGGCTAATAAAAACTTTTGAAGGATAAACCAAACCACAGGGCACTGTTACCTTTTAACGTAAACACAAACAAACATATGACAATGACATCTCTCTGTGTGTAATAGTATGTCATTACTAGTGCTTGTACATGTTACCAAGAGTGTGACGAGTGACAACTGATGTGTATCGCAGCTGAGGGATAGAATTCAGTGCTAACCAAGCAGGGCCAAGTTGAGCAAATGGTCATACCAAAGTTAGTGGGATTCACTAGTAAAGTGTCCCGGGGGTGGAGCAGCCACTCCAGGGTGGTCTACCGGATCCATGTTCTGTATGTACTTGGTGGTCAGGCCGCAGTGCAAGGTAGGTCTCAAAGTGAGCCCAAATATCCTTCGGACTGCTGAAACACACCTGCAAAGGTTAATCTACAATCCGCATCCTGCAGTTCGCAAGATGCATGTGGTCTGCTGAAGCAACTAGTTATCCGTTCTACAGAGCTGAACAGAAAAAAACGACAGCAGGATTGCGGTGTAAAATGTATATGCCAACTGTAAATTTGTGCCCCTGATAAAATGACCCCCCATCCGGGAGTCTGTACTTTAGTGCCTCAGACTTGGGTTAAAACTCTGAGAGTTCCCCTGTGTAGTCTTAAGTCTGTCGTAAAATACTGAAACGGGCCAGCTCGCAGCACATCTTAAGTGCGTAGCTTGTGACGTGGTGATGTCTCTTGGAGCAATTTCACATTTCACATATAAATGGTGCTGATGTTCATGACTTCAGATGTCCCAAAAGGGTAATAAATTGCCTCAGATCATTAGCAGCTGCCCTTCCATTCACATCCTGTGCATGCCTTAAAAGCACCAGATCTCCTGATTGAGTTTGAAGGAAGATTAAATGTAATCTTATCACACAGCTCATTTTCAGAGGAGCGTGTTCATTTCCTTCCGTCTCGTATTTGGCGTAGTCGAGTTTTTCACATGCATTGGCCATTTGTGCTATTGTGGTGCCTGGTATTAGATATGAGACTGATCTCAGAGAGTCATTCCGCAGTACAACTCAATGATGGCGCATTCATTTTGCCTATCATGCACGATGAACAGATATTCATGGCATTGACTCAAACTCTCTCTGGGTGGATAATGTGGTCTTGTGGTTCATAGCTGTGGGACTAGGTGGCAGAGTTTCAAACCTTTGTTGCTTCAGTGGACCAGATCGGGTGACTTTTGGTCAATCTCTATAGCATTATTTCTTTTAGCTGCCTACATTTTAGTGCTTTGGAATACACTAAACCCACCAGCATCAAGTGTTGCTCAAAGGGTGTTTATAGTTACTCACTTTGGCCTAAAAGATTGTAGAGCTATTTTTTTCTGGAAAAGAAGATATAATAGAATAAGGACCCAATATACAAATCAATACATGTGATATAGTTTCAGAGTATATCTTACACTACACCTATGGACCCACATAAGACTTAATTTATTCCAGTCGCTAAAAGTCTAATTCCTTAAAATCTGCAGTCTTCCATGCACTCTGCCACAGATTCTGACAACCTACTATGCACCTACAATTAGGGTCACTCCCTCCACTAGCCCTGCCCCCCCCCACCCCACTTGTAAACAATCCCTTTATCCCCGTTGCTCCCCATACTGCTGTATACATAACCCCTCTGTCTTTGTCCCATCCGGTTTCCTAAGCTATTTCTCCACATTTTAAATGTTCTCCATAAAATATATATGAATTAAAAGATGCTCCCAGGACGATCTGTAATGTTTCCTTCTCACAACATTTGCTATATATACTGATTTAGCTTGGCTGGTAGATTCCCTTGAGCACTGAGCTCAGTGGGATGTGGACTCATGAAGATAGCTGAACAAATACTTTTTCCAATCTCAAATACTCACCAGTGGTGTAGCTACCCTAGGTGCAGTGCACCTGTGCCCAGAACCCTCAGGGACCCATTACACTCTGGTAATTGCGTCCGTTTATTACCCTAGTAACAGTGAAAATGGCAATTTTCCTTCCTTGCATCCGGCCCGTGGATCCTTACTACACTACTGATGCTGGCCCAATATATTCATATGAAAATTTGAAAAGAGAGCCTAACAGCAGCCTAATGCCACCCCCTAATAACATCCTTCATCCTAGTTAAGGAGGAGTGGGACAAGAAACAACATAAGAGAGACCCAAGAACCAACTTTACTTCTTGTACACTTAATTTAATACTGTTTCCTTGCTGGACTGCAACCCTTGATAGGGAGAGCAAGCAAAAATACGTTTCCATAAGGTATGGAATCCAAAGAATCTGAGTTTGAAGTGAAGACAGTTAGTCAATATTCTATTTTCAAATGATCCTCATGTGAAAAGTGCTACAATCCTTTTTCGGATCAAAAAGTATTGAGAGGAACCCTTTTTAGGAAATGGGTTTGTATTCAACAAAAGCAAGAGTCCCTTTTCCTTGTTTTATAAGGAGACAATCTCAAACGGTCATCTATTCTAAAGCTGCTATATTGATAACTGGTATGTTAGGTATAAATAAATAATAAATACTGAAGAAAGTAGAATTCCACATGGGAGCGTCAGGATTGGTTCATGCTTAAATACCATTACAGATTAAATTTACCTTTGGAATGCATTTAACCAGAATCTTATTAGCCACTCTATTGGGAATACGGGGTACACCGTATTCCCAATAGAGTGGCTAATAAGATTCAATCCCCTTAATGTAGAGCCAGAGATTGAAGCCCAAAGATATGATACACCCAAAGCAGATGCATTTTTGTTAAACATGCTCCAACGAATAACGAGGGATATGCCCGTCATGTTAAACACGAACTTGGAAACATGAGGAGCGGTAATGTAAAAGAGGATTTAGTATATCGGATTCGCCTATCAGCAGAACCCGATCCATCCACATTACTAGTAACATTTTGTCAATGAAGGGGAGGGTATATCAAAAGGTGCACAAAGTTCCCCAAGGAAGTAGTGTTAGTATGGTGAAGTGGTCTTTCTTCCTCTCTCTAAGTGCAGATATACATATATGGGTAAGGGAAAGGTATCCTTTGTCGGAACTAGGGATGCCTCACACAACAGGCTGGTTTAACGGCTGTTGTCATATCGCCAGCTAGTTGTCTCGTGTCATCATCGGCTTCCTGCTCCAACGTCAAGCCGGCGCTGCAATGCCTGACGGGTAGCACACAGTGCTACACTTTTGTGGAGATCTTTTGTTCCTGGCCGTTGATCGAGTGAGTGTGAGGGCCCCAAGTTGTGAAGTAGTGAGCGTGAGGGGATGTGTGTTAAAAAAGGTTGGTATAGTCTACTCCGATCAGTTTATTCATGTAGCTAACCACCTTGTTAAAATGAGAGGGGTACAGGGACTCAAACAGGCTATGGGGATTGGTCCCGTTCAACCCTCGTCTGTGATCAGGTCAACATGTTTCATGCCCTATCGGCAATTCTTCAGGACCTAGGTTGTGCTCATAAACTAATGGTGAGCCCAGTTTGGGCTGAGGAGTGTGGAAAATACAACCTGAGGGGTTGGAGACTGGAACAGGAGGAGTTCCTGCGTCGTGATCCACACTGAAGGGAGAAAGATAAACATAGAATAATGAATGTTCTCCGCGGACTTATCCATTTTGAATAGTCAATGTTGTATATAGGTGTAAAAAGTGGAGAGAGGAGAAGGAATACTTAACAACTAAGGAAGGTAACAAGGTATAATATTACCGTGTTAGGTTTCCAACAAACATATAGTGTCTCAACCATGTGGTTGAGTACATTGGTTGGTGCTGTGAGGAATATAGCGCCAAAAGCGTGCTCTAGGCAGGGGTAGGGAAGAACGCGAAATGAAGGTGATCGGTTTTCATGGACTTACCCTCAATAGCTGGTGCTAGTACCCAAAGGCTGTTCTCGTGGGACCTGCGCTGTAAGGTAATTATCTGTAAAGGTAGGAAAGGAGGGTACTTTTGAATTAAAAGGGAAGTTGATTATGAGGGGAGTAATGGCATTTTCCTCAAGGGCAGACAGTTCAGTGCTGCGAGTGGACACCACTGGCTAGTCCCACTGTGGTCTCGCCTACCACCCGTCGACTCCAGTGGAAACATACCACTCAAGTCAAGCCGCAGCCCGAGCGGGGACCCAGTAGGCATCAATCGGGCCACCACAGCGTACCCTCATGCGTTAGCAGCGATGTACCCAGTGTGAGAAGCTCCGCGTGAGAAGCTCCCCCCCATTTTTTTACTTTCCCGGGATGGGAGGTGCAGGGTTGACAACCGGCAGCAACCCCCGAGGATAGACACCGCGGCGGTCGGGTACCCGAGAGTGTCACCGATCATACACCCACGCCATCAACCCGGGAGAGGGCAGTTCCCTAGAGCCCCTGGGTGGCAGGTCAACAAGACACAGCGGGCTTCGTCTGAAGGTCCATTGAGCCCGACTGGCGTCAGGAGTTCATGCCCACTACGGCGGCCCCCTTACCTCATTAGCGCGAAGGAGTTACCTCTACACCTAATCCCACACACCGACGTGGCTCGGCACGTAGAGCAGCCGTCGGTGTTGTGTGGTTCCAAGCGCCGTTAAATGGCCGGGCTCGATAGCGTGATGCGGGGGCGTGTCCTGTTTGTGGTTGCGTGGCAACACGGCCAAACAGATCTAAAATCCTGGTGCGTGGAAATGACGTGTATGCGTCATGGTATCAGATTCGCGCGCCATCTTTGAGTAGGGTCCCACAGCCTATAGACTAACTGTAATGTGTAGTCAAATCCCTCATGTCGGGCGTAAAAGGCAGGGAAGTTGGAGCGTATTAGTTTAATGTTTGGTCCATAGTGGTGGCAGGGGCGATCACAATGATCTGTGAGAGGAGATCGTGGTTATGCGGCCTGTACTTGGATTGGTTGTTGTGCAACCATGTTGGGCTGGTGTAGGTGGTGCCGTGTAGGTTTCGACGTTTCAAGGTAGCGCGCCATCTTAGAGTGGGGTAAGGGACTCTTAAGGGTGCATATATTTGTGATTTACTGTCCCTCCCGGTGGGTGTTCAGGACTGGAACCAGTAGCATGATGGTATGGAGATTCATCCATGATGATCGCAATCCCAATCATAAAGGTCGTTGTTGTCGCAGGGGCGGAGAAGCTATAGGGGACACAATTGTTTGTGGGGACCCCCGGTGATAGCGGTCGTGTATGTAAAGTGGCAGGTTCATCACTAGATACAGCATAGCTGCGATGTCGGGATTGGAGGTAGGTCAACAAATCTTGGTGTATAATTACAATACTATCTCGGATGAGTCATGGATCAAAAAGGCATGGGCGGGCCGAAAAGTATTGAAAGGTATAATGCAGATTTGTAAGCCCTTCTCTCAACTTATCAAAGCTACGATGTGGGAACCCAAGGTTTATCTGAACAACTAGGGTATGAACATGTCGGCATGTACTTTCAGTATATAGAGTTCATACCGTATGGGTGCACCGAATGGGAGAGTGGTCGACATTGAAGTAGGGAAATATGTCTTCCTAGCTACAGTCTATCTAGTTGGCATATTCCAGGGGACGGAGTCATTTAGTCCCTCAGTGTCTAGATGTAGGCGGTGTACCCATCTCTGTTCAACTCTATAGAGGGCCTGTTGGTTTGATGAAGGATGCCATTCCAATACAACCCACTGAATGTCCTCAGCTGCGTGACCTTGTTGCTTGCAATGTTCATAAAGGCGGGTATGAGTTTTAGTGCATCGGATATTGCTGTTGTGTTCCATAATGCGTACCTTGACCGTGCGTGTCGTCATTCCAATGTACTTCAGACCACAGGGACAGGTCAGCATATAGATGCACTTGCTGCTGTTGCAGTTAGTGTGTCTATTCAAGTGCCACGTGAAGGTGTCTGAGAGTTGGACTGTTTTTGTTTGTGTAGTTTGAGGACAAACCACACAATTGCCACATCGGTAATGTCCCGTGACTGGGGGCAGATCCCAAAGAGTGTTCTGTGGGCGAGTGCTTGTCTTCTTAGGTCGGGTGTGGACCAATTGGTCCTTCAGATTGGTGGTTCTTCTGAAGGCGAATCGAGGACGGGGGATGTCCAAATTCACAGAGTTCAGAATGCCCCAGTGAGTGTTCACTGTTTTCTTGATGAAAGAGGAATTTTTCGTAAAAGATGTTACGCAGGTAATGATATCCTCTTTCTCCTTTGTGTGGGTCTCAAGGAGAGATTCTCTGTTGTTTTTGAGAGCTCTCTTCGCCGATCATTTCAGTAGTCTCGTCGGATAACCCCTCTCCTGGAGTTTGTGTTGTAAGATGTTCGCCTCCCGTTGGTAATCAGAGGTCGCGGTGCAATTTCTGCGGAGCCTGAGAAATTGACCAAACGGTAGGTTATCCCTCAGTGCCTTTGTGTGATGGCTGTTATAGAGCAGGAGGCTGTTCCTATCAGTCTCTTTTTTGTAGAGGGTAGTGGAGATTCCTGTAGGGCCCAGTATGATTGTGAGGTCAAGGAAAGGTATTGAATTATCAGCAATGGTCCCTGTGAATTTTAGGAATGGATCCTGGTGGTTGATCCATGTACAGAAGGCATTGCAACTGGTCCGGTCTCCTTTCCAAAAAATCAGGATATCGTCAATGTAACGACGCCATAGGGTGAGGTTCTCAAGGAATGGGTTGTGTTCAGGAGAATAGATGTAATATTTCTCGAAGGCGGCCATGTATATACAAGCCACACTCGGCGCGAAGGTTGAACCCATAGAAGTTCCACGGATCTGGTGGTATAGCTGCAATTCATACTTGAAAAAATTCTCCGTAAGGGCTATGTTGGCTAGTGCCATGATAAAGGAGATCGGGGTGGGGGATGTCCATTCTTCCAATCTCAGGGTGGATTCCACTGCCTCTAAGGTTGCCTGTTGGGGGATGTTCGTGTACAAGGCTTCCACGTCTAAGGTCAATAAGAGGTCTACATCCGTTCTCCCGTCCACATCATTGATCAAGCGAAGGACATCTCTGGTGTCCTGGAGGTAGGAGAGAATTTTCTTTACTACTGGTTGCAGAAAGACGTCACAAAACTGTGACAAAGGTTCCAGTAGTGATCCTATTCCGGAGACAATAGGTCTGCCGGGGACTGGAGTGATACCTTTGTGGATTTTAGGAAGAGTGTAGAAGTATGGTGTAATTGGTTCTGGAGTTATGAGGAAATCAGCTTCCTTCCTCGTAATCCACTCATTCGTTTCGCCTTCGATCACTAAACTCATGATGGTGGTGGCCAAGCGTTTGGTCGGGTCCACAGTGAGGGGCCTATAGTAGGTGGTGTTAGAGAGTTGTCGTCTACATTCAAGATCGTAGTCGTGGCGATCCTGTATGACTGTGGCTCCCCCTTTGTCTGCTTGTTTAATAACAATGGTGTCATCGTTGCCCAAGGTGGCCGAGGCTTGTCTTTCAGCGTTCGTCAGGTTGTGGAATTGTTTGATGTGTGGTTTCTGTTTTAGACTCGTCAGGATCGCTCGCTCAAAGGTCAGGACCTCTGGAGGAACCATCCCATCCGTGGGGGTAAAAGTAGAAGGTTTCTTGAGGCCGGTGTCCTGGTTGGTAGGTTCGGGTTTTCCATCAAAGAAGGCTCGTAACCGTACCTTCCTGAAAAGATTCTTGATTTCAATCATCTCCTGGAAGCTGTCTGGGATGGGTGTGGGAACAAATCCCAGTCCTTTCTCCAAAACGCTAGTTTCCGCAGGGGTCAGGGTTCTCGAGGAGAGGTTGACAATTAGACTCTCCTCCCTCTGGTGGTGGAGCTCCGGGTTTCCATCATGGTCTGTGGTGTCGGTTGGTCTGGCCACTGGACTCCTTTCTGTCCTCCTCGTTTGCGCCCTCTTCCTCTGCCCCAACCTCTGCCTTGAAAAGGTGGCGGATTAAGAGGGTAGAATTGTGGTGGGCCCTGTGGGAAGAAGGGATATTGCCATGGGGATGTCATGTGAGGAGGACCATGAAACATTGGTCCTTGTTGGTATCCTTGTTGCCAATTGGGTCGATGTTGGATCCGGTTGTTTCTAGGAGCTTGTCCTCCACTAGAGTCGCTGCTCGTGGATCCTCGTCTGTTATTCTCATCCGAGTTATCGTCTGAGGAGTAGTTGTTCTTTTTACTCTTGAAGTCATCCTTAAGATAAGGATAAACCTTCTCTTTATCAAATTTGGAAATGTCTTTCTGTAACTTATCTGTTTTCTGTTTCAAAAGATATTCATGGTGGTCCGCCATTTCCTGGTTGATGTCGGCCAGTTTTGTGGTGAAGGCGGTTTTGTTATTTTTATTGACGGCACCCTTCATCGTAGCCTCTATGGCCAAGATTTTCTCTAACAAGGCATCTGCGAGACGTTTCGCTGTTTGGGTTATCAAGAACAGTAAATCTTTGGTGCATTTCCAAGACACCTGGCACCAGTCCATTTTGAATTGTTTGTCTACCAGGAACAATCTTGGTATAATATTAACAATTAGTCCCTGTGGGGCTATGTTGTTTCTAAGGTATTCTGTCATCATCACCCCGTGTATGGTGATCCTTATCAATTCTTTTTTCAGCTCCGTGAGAGTCACCCAGTCGTCATTGGATGTGCCCGAAGCAGAGGCAGTTGGGTTATTCAGTAGGGATGGAGCTGTTCTTAGGGCTTCGGCGATGGCATCCTCATCAAAACTAAGGCCCGGTACATCCTCCATGGTATTAGGAGGGTGATCGGGATTAAAGGAAAGTAAATAAACCACAAGGGAATCTATGTGGTTAAGTGTTGGGCCAATATAGTGAAATAGTTTCACTATTGGTAACCTGAAGAGTCCCGTGGGGGCAACCCACGTTCAATCAGTAGACAACAGGGAGGGACATAAGAAGGACAATATTTAGAGGGGTCCAGTGTGCGTGTCCCATCAATCTATATCAAAAGATGCACAAAGTTCCCCAAGGAAGTAGTGTTAGTATGGTGAAGGGGTCTTTCTTCCTCTCTCTAAGTGCAGATATACATATATGGGTAAGGGAAAGGTATCCCTTGTCGGAACTAGGGATGCCTCACACAACAGGCTGGTTTAACGGCTGTTGTCATATCGCCAGCTAGTTGTCTCGTGTCATCATCGGCTTCCTGCTCCAACGTCAAGCCGGCGCTGCAATGCCTGACGGGGAGCACACAGTGCTACACTTTTGTGGAGATCTTTTGTTCCTGGCCGTTGATCGAGTGAGTGTGAGGGCCCCAAGTTGTGAAGTAGTGAGCGTGAGGGGATGTGTGTTAAAAAAGGTTGGTATAGTCTACTCCGATCAGTTTATTCATGTAGCTAACCACCTTGTTAAAATGAGAGGGGTACAGGGACTCAAACAGGCTATGGGGATTGGTCCCGTTCAACCCTCGTCTGTGATCAGGTCAACATGTTTCATGCCCTATCGGCAATTCTTCAGGACCTAGGTTGTGCTCATAAACTAATGGTGAGCCCAGTTTGGGCTGAGGAGTGTGGAAAATACAACCTGAGGGGTTGGAGACTGGAACAGGAGGAGTTCCTGCGTCGTGATCCACCCTGAAGGGAGAAAGATAAACATAGAATAATGAATGTTCTCCGCGGACTTATCCATTTTGAATAGTCAATGTTGTATATAGGTGTAAAAAGTGGAGAGAGGAGAAGGAATACTTAACAACTAAGGAAGGTAACAAGGTATAATATTACCGTGTTAGGTTTCCAACAAACATAGTGTCTCAACCATGTGGTTGAGTACATTGGTTGGTGCTGTGAGGAATATAGCGCCAAAAGCGTGCTCTAGGCAGGGGTAGGGAAGAACGCGAAATGAAGGTGATCGGTTTTCATGGACTTACCCTCAATAACTGGTGCTAGTACCCAAAGGCTGTTCTCGTGGGACCTGCGCTGTAAGGTAATTATCTGTAAAGGTAGGAAAGGAGGGTACTTTTGAATTAAAAGGGAAGTTGATTATGAGGGGAGTAATGGCATTTTCCTCAAGGGCAGACAGTTCAGTGCTGCGAGTGGACACCACTGGCTAGTCCCACTGTGGTCTCGCCTACCACCCGTCGACTCCAGTGGAAACATACCACTCAAGTCAAGCCGCAGCCCGAGCGGGGACCCAGTAGGCATCAATCGGGCCACCACAGCGTACCCTCATGCGTTAGCAGCGATGTACCCAGTGTGAGAAGCTCCGCGTGAGAAGCTCCCCCCCCATTTTTTTACTTTCCCGGGATGGGAGGTGCAGGGTTGACAACCGGCAGCAACCCCCGAGGATAGACACCGCGGCGGTCGGGGACCCGACAGTGTCACCGATCATACACCCACGCCATCAACCCGGGAGAGGGCAGTTCCCTAGAGCCCCTGGGTGGCAGGTCAACAAGACACAGCGGGCTTCGTCTGAAGGTCCATTGAGCCCGACTGGCATCAGGAGTTCATGCCCACTACGGCGGCCCCCTTAACTCATTAGCGCGAAGGAGTTACCTCTACACCTAATCCCACACACCGACGTGGCTTGTCACGTAGAGCAGCCGTCGGTGTTGTGTGGTTCCAAGCGCCGTTAAATGGCCGGGCTCGATAGCGTGATGCGGGGGCGTGTCCTCTTTGTGGTTGCGTGGCAACACGGCCAAACAGATCTAAAATCCTGGTGGGTGGAAATGACGTGTATGCGGGGAAATGAAGGGGAGGCATCAGTGAACGGAATATAAGAAGGATGCATCTAAAATGATAAGAAATACTGTAAATAGCGCAAACTTTAAGATGGCTGCCGTAGTTTCATCAGTACGGCGAACAAAACATACTCTACCCCTCAAAGCCAGTGAAATGCGGGGATTTAACGGGCAGAAATTAAAAACTTAAATGTGGCGTTTCTGGAGCCCACAAGCGGAAATATAAAATGATGAATACACCATGCTTAGTGAGGACAATTATAGATATGTCCGGTCTGTTGATGTAACGCAGTAGATTTAAAACTGACTCTCAAAAATCCCACGGGCTGATTAATCAGTAAAAGTTAAATAACAATTGACAAGGAAGCTTTTTTAATTCATGGTCATGAAACAGGACTTTGAATTATAAAAGTTAACTTTGCGGCAGAAATAGACATTCTAAGATGGCCGCCATGAAATTGTGTCAAACCAAACCGATTGAAACCAACGCCCACAAACAAAAGGAGAAGAGGTGATATCGAGAAACCAGCGTGATCGAGTTTAAATTTCATTTTTATGAGGATGATGGGTCATTTAGATGATAAAACCCATTTAAATGGAAAACGGGGGTATTTGTTGTCACGCTGATATCGTGTGTGCTAAAAACGAGATTTAGGAACAATTGCAGTTCTGAGCAGCTCAGACACTTTAAATAAACCAATAATTATGATATAGTTAGAAGTGTTTTACGAAATGACACTACGAGGAGAGAAAACGTGAATAAAATACTGAAACATAAACAAATGATAACTTGGTTAGACATTCCAAGATGGCCACCGCTAAACTGGGGCAAACTGCTTCAAGTGCAGATGGAGCCACATGTTTTCCAATTAAGAGCCTAATGACCAATTAAGAGGTGTATAAAAAGAGGGCAACCAGAGAGCTGAATTCAGTTGCAGCCAGAGAAGTGAGCAGGGCGGTTCGTGGAGAGCACCTCAGCAAGAAAACTAACAAGTAAGTCATATAGAGGGAAGACCACTAGAAACCTGCCTAGAGACAGATTTAAATGGATCCCTTAACAGAAAGGTTATGTTTTCATTCCAGACAGGATTGGGGAGTCCACAAACCAGTAAATACCATAATTTAAAACAAGGTGTATTTGAAGATAAGATCTTAAATTCTCACCCCCAAGGTAAGAAAAGGGGATGCTTTTAAGAGGGATATAGAAAAGCAGCTGACAATTAGATGGTAATATTGACTGTTTGCCATTTATAGTTGTGCAAATGGGGAGACGACCGTCCTGCGCACAACCTCACATTAAGATTGAGGTAAGAACATGTTTAATTCAGAATTAGGAAAACTGTTAAATCTGGATTCATTCCTAAAAATAAATTCTATTATATCCATAGGAAGTAATATTTAATTAGAAATATCACAGGAGTCTTGATTCGAAATTGAGCATCATCCAGTTTTAACCCAAGGTACCAGTGTTTTGTTTAATCTATTATCATAAAAAACGTGGTAAACCAATAGGGATGTATTAATAAAATTATCAAAATTCCACTCTGACAGTTGGCGATAATCTACACCAACAAATCAGGAGGAAAATTAATAGTACTCGTCTGATAAAATGAACAAACCCAAGACTCCATTTTACGTACTAACAATAGACCATGAAGTAATATCCAAGTTGACAGGATGTTGAATAGTTCATTAGAAATAATAATTTAATCAGTCCTCTTCACGTTTTTAGCAATTTTTCGTGAAAATTCCACTCTGACAGTTGGCGATAATCGACACCAACAAATCCAAAGGAAAAATTAATAGTACTCATCTGGGAAAATGAACAACCCCAAGACTCCATTTTAAGGTACCAACAATAGACCGTGAAGTAATATCCAAGTTGATAGGATGTTGAATGATTCATTAGAAATAATAATCTAATCAATCCTCTTCACGTTTTTATCAATTTTTCATGAAAAATCCGAAAATTACTGCAACGACAACCAAGGCCAATTGAACCAGGCCACGAAGCAAATAGACTAATTTAGGTATGTCTCCATATCCTTTCAATAAGGAGAGATAGTTGTATTTATAGCTTAGATTTTCAGCCGGTGCTTGCAAATTGAGAGAGTCCACAGATTAACAAATAGAACAATTGCTGAGAAATATTTGAAAATGTTGATTCTAAATAAAATATGGATACTAGTAAATGATGTTAAAGTGACTGGGGATCATGTTTCAGAAAATTGGGGGGTGCATTGAAGACCCAGTAATCTCCTTTTTTCAAAAAAACCTTTTTTTGAATAAAAAATGTCATGTGGAATACGTAATAAATTGGAAGATTTAAGATTGAGCAGACCTATAGGGTACAGTTATATGTAGAGCGGCAGATGGATTTTTAAATTAAAAACAAGCAGGAAAAGGAGGTTGTGAACTAAATGGTTCAGTTTACTCTTTTCTATAATGAATGTTTTATATTTTTTTATTTAGATTGTTTTTAACATGAAACTATTGTCCTGTAGAAGGTGACTATCTTTTTCACCGAAACGACAGTTTTTCTTCTTATACCACAAATTGTTTTATTATGTATTGTATTGTTTTTTAATGAATAAGATGAAGTTTTTACTAAAATAATTCAAAAGATAACAGATTGTTTGATAAATAAGATAAGATATACAATCCATTCCTTTGCCAACTGTTGCCCTCATTGTACTCTGCTGATCGTCTTCATTTAGAAATATACATTTTGATATTTAAGGGTTATATTGTGTACATGTTAATTTGTTTTCACTCTATGCTATACCTACAATCCTTTTTCCACTTTTAGACAAAAAAAGTACACTTTTGTGTCATAGTAGATCCTCAAAAAATATATCTGGTTAAATGCATTCCAAAGGAAAGTTTAATCTGTAATGGTATTTAAGCATGAACCAATCCTGACACTCCCATGTGGAATTCTACTTTCTTCAGTATTTATTTATATGCCAATATTAAGCAACAGACATTGAAATAGCATTAATCTCTTTAACAAGATGAAAACTTAAAAATGCTTCCCTAAAAAGTTTTTTTTTTCTAAGTCAAATAGTGCTTTATTCGAGTGATTACTCATAAAAGCAAAAACATACACAAAATATTAAAAGAGGGATTACATTTACAGTCAACACGTTGACAAAGCACTATTGAATCTATAAAATACATTCAAGTAAAAAAGATTCTCACAGTATTTGTTAAATGATTAAAAAGAGATTAGATTAATTCATTATTAAAAAGAAAAAATAACAGGATTATAAAAACATTTATAGTCTTAAAAGCAATAGTAACAAATTCATGGGAACAGATATTACAAGGAGAGAATAGTTATTTAACTAGCAGTCTCTGTCTGGTTACAAAATCATTGGTAGTCTAAAAGCAATGAAAACAAAATCATAGGGTCAGTTTTTACAGACAGAGAATAGTTAATTAACTAGCAGTCTCTGTCTGATCACCCATGCCCAACCAATATATTTTGCTGTGGCTATTAATATCCATATAAGTGGGCTTGAACATATAATACGCAGGGCTTCAGCACTACAAGTGGTCCCAAGGTTCCTACACATAGGTGCCAGCCAAACGCGCCTTGGAGCACAATAAGCTTTACAGGAAAACAGAAAATGACCAAGTGTTTCCTTCCCCGTTCCACAGGCTGGACAAATGTCACACCCCCCTAAGCCCCATTTGGCTGTCAAAGATCTTATGGGGAGTGCTCCAGCTCTCATTTGGAATAGGAGCTTCCTGTCACCCGGCTTTGAGATAGTATCCCAGTACGGCTCCAAAGCCGGATACAGTTTGGCCTCAAGAAAACCCACAGACATGGACCCATTACTGGAACTACTCACTCATGCCAGCAACGTTTTCCCAAAATATATTTTTTAGGACAGACTTGGTGGGAAATGATGCACCTGCTGGATCAAGCCATATTGAACTTAACCCAAGCTCAAACAATATTGCTTTCAATGAATCGAGCCAACTAATGTTATGAAAGCAATCCGCCTTTGACATCAATAAAACCTTCAGCATAGTGCGCAAGCTCAGGAGTAGTCCAGAGCCTGCGCCAGTACAGGATTGGTCGTAGCCTGGCTAGGTCCTTGATTTGTTTCCTACCAAGATCATATCTTAAAGGCAACAGTGGAGTGCTTTTCGGGGTGCCCGTGAGTAGCCGTAGAAATTTGTTCTCTGAACCTTGTAAAGAGTTCAAATTTTCAAAGCCCCACATCTCTGCGCCATAGAGTGCGGACCCGATTGCCTTTGCTTCGTAAACCAGCAAAGCTGGCTTGACGGGTTTAGTCAAAGACTTCCTATGTTCTGAATTGATGACACCCGATAATTGCTACTGTCACAGGGTAGCAATGTTAATGTGTTGACTCCACCTATTGTTATCTGCAATGTGGATTCCCAAATATGTAAATGAGTTTACCACCTCAAGAGGGCGCCCACTCATGACAATTTTAGACTTAAAACTACGATGTGGCTTAAAAATCATGAGTTTAGTTTTTGTAGCATTCACCTCTAATCCATGTTCCCCACAGTAGTTTTCAAAAATGGACAGAGCACGCTGTAAGCCACTAGGAGTTTTAGACAGAATCAGCGTGTCGTCCGCAAACATTAATATAGGGATTTTTAACCCTGAGAGAGACGGAGCATCTACTGGAGCTGTTACCATGCACGGGACAACACCATTTATGTAAAGAGTGAACATGGTTGGAGCCATTGAACACCCTTGTCGAACCCCACGTTCTACGGGAAAGTCATCTGTGACCATACCATGACCTCCCCACTGTATTTTAGCAAAACAATTTGTGTCAGACAACCCAAAGCACTGCCCTATTGAAGAACATACATTGGCATGCCGCAGCTTTCTCTCAATCTACAGACCAATCACCACCTTCCCACGGCCAACAAAGCCGTTGAGAAAGGCCTGGCACAGCAGCTGACATCACATTCCACCAAGAACTATCTCCCTGCCAAAACCAATCCTGCTTTAAGGCAGTCAGCACTGGAATTTCAACCTTTAAAAAGCCCAGTCACGTTCATGGCATAATGGGCAACAGTATCACTTGTCTACTGATCATCTTCGGCGCATCACTAGTCTTTTCAACATTTGACCGCCATGGTCTAGACTCTAGACACTTGAGACCTGCAAGTGCTTCATTGGAAAAGTTCTGACATGGTTCTCCTGTTCCTCCCAAACCTTACACAATTGGTCAGAATCGGTATAGCCACCTTTAACATAACCCCATCACGTGTAGTCCCGCAGGGTTCATTATGCTCGTTCAATTTGTTTATGGAGCTGTTAAAACTCTCAAGTATGAGGTGGGTATTTATAGCTAGCAGTGTGCTGATGATTCCCAGAACCACCTTGAAACAGCCTTCCCAAGACAGTTTCCCTGTTAGTCTGAATCAATTACCATATGTGGTGGATTTGAATTTCTTCAGCCTCAATGCGGGGAAACAGAATTCATTCTACTAAGAAGACACCAGGAACAGAAATTCAGCCAGGAATGGCTGCGCCGCAGTTTGACCATCCGATTTCTGTGAAATGATGGATTGTCCTTACCTGTCAGTGCCATTATAGACTAGCCACTCTCTAAACGAGGCCTGAGCTACAATAATCTCTTAAATAGATGTTCTCTATTCTTGACAATTGTTGCTTCACTGTGACCCGAGCCATCCGTCTCCAGTTTGTTTTTTGTGTAAACCTTACACCTCCGCTGCCGACTGGCGCCATAAAATAAAGTGATGCTGTGGAACGCTAACGCTGATACGCTCTTGGTTGCAAACATAAATTAGGAATGTATTGCGCAAAGATTGTCCTTTTATCATCCTCTTCAAATGTTCCCCTTTAATTGAGACGTAGCTGCTGCCACCAGAACTATAATTCGTCTGGCATTTTAACTTGGCCCCGTCTGAACCCCGGTGATTAAGTACAAAGTATGCTGCGTTTCTTTGCCTCGCAGGAGAGGCCGCGCGCGCCACGCACCTGCTGCTTCAGGCGCACAAAGGGACGACTGCCTCAAAAGTCAATATTGTCTGTCGCATTTCAAAGCGATTCCCAATGATCCCGCGCCGGCAGAACTCGAGTTTCTGGTTTCTGTAATGTTTGTTTACAACTTTAAGCAAGGGGAGGCTTTGTCGTGTGCCAGTGATAGCGCAAGTAGCCCTGACGGTCTAGTACCTAGAAGTCGCGGTGGGGAAGCGCGAGAGGCCGTTTCGTTGGAGTATCCGGCAGTGCCAGTTGCACCAGAGGGTAAGAACAAAGTCTGCTTTCACACGAAGCTTTTTAAGTCTGCAGCCTGCTCCTTGTGCATTGCATCCTAATATTTGTAACTTTATGCTGTGTAACTGGTTTGCTAAAACCTAGTAAGCATTGGTCGGCAGTCCAGCATGTGGTGATAATCAATTTCGTGGCTGTAAAGAAGGCTTTACATTTTGGGACGAGTGTATTGCAGATTGTTCTGTTATGGGACCACTTCTTGTCTTTTATAGAACAGCCTAACATATGTTAGTGAAATAAATCACACCTTCCCCAGACCTCTAGAGGACGTACTGTTCAAAGCACTCCTGACCGGTGTAGAGCAGACCCGGCCACTATCCTTAAGGTGCAAGACCTTTAACCGTAGCATGGAGGGCCAGTAGGAACTTTATTTTCCAAGCGGGTCATTGAACTGTCCTGCCAAAAAGGGGAAATCTGATCACTGTTGGGTTAAAAACAGGGTTAAGTGACTACCACCTGCACATTGTGTCAGGGAAGTCATCCAGTTCAATTGAATATGTTCATACCTTGTTGAAGATATGCCAGGAAGATAAAATATAATAAATAACCTAAACGAGTAACCCATTGTAAATAGTTTGCTTATTTGTTTTTAACCCTTCATTTAAAACACAATCTTAGAAAAAGTCTCTGAAAAATAATAAAGTTAGCGCAGTGAAAAAGTAATAGTTTCAGAAGCAAGAAAAAGAACACACATCCCAAACGCGTATGAGTGGCAATAAGGGTGTACAGATTGAAAAAATAATAATAAAATGAAATTGTATAAGAACAGCGGTGTTACAGAATTCTCATAGAAAACCCATAGAAAATTGTATATGTCTTTGTTTAACAGTAATCTCAAGACATCTCATGTATAAATTCTACACTAGCTTTTCAGTTCTCATGCTTCATTTTTTGTGTCAAATCCTCATCTGGCCTGGAGGAAGGCACAGTTCGTTTACAGATAAAAATGTTCGTTCCTGATGTGCGGGGCAGGGGAGGAGGATATTCTGCACCTCTTAACCATCTGTAGGGAACTACTGTGGGAGTGCCAGACCACTCAGACCACTCTTCAGTAAGAAAAACATACGGACCTGCAGACAAGCAGTGCTAGCAAGCTTCTCCGGCGAGGACGTCCAATTGACCTGCAGCTTGGTATAATTTCTAACCGCTGTGGACACAAGAAATAAAAGACAAACTAGTCAACAAATGGTTGCTTAAACGACATGATCAAACAATCCTAAAAGTGATCTTGCACGGAAGGGGTAATCGTAAAAAATGCAACAGCTGAGTTTTAATGGCAACTGTCAATCTCTAGCGGCACTAGAAGACCCTGGAAGCCCAAATGCGGTGCCCACAAAAGAACTATGCCCTCTTCGGATTCTCTGAATTGAATGACCTCAAAAGCGATCTTGGGCGTACAAGGTCTCTAATAACTTTTCAATTGATTATCTACAGGTTTAAATCACACTGGAAATTCCTCTATCTGCGATTTTTGCACACAGAGCTTGCACTTTTTTCTATTTGGCACATAGAATCTGCACTTTACCTTCCTCCCAGCCAGGGATTTGGACCCGACCAAGCCATGAACCAAAAAAAAAACTGTTTCAATCTCTGGGTCTCAATTGCACTGGAAACCCCTCAATTTGCGATCCCCGGAACACAGAACTTGCACTTTATTTCTATCCGGATCTGCGACTTAGCACACTTGGAACCAGTATACACTAATGATGTTACTCTTAACATTTTAATCAACCTCTTTTTGAATTTATATTTGAACTAAAGCGCACGTAAAATCGGATAATCCGAGTCCCTGTCTGTTTACCTAGGTTTAAAAAAATTACATTGTTGCAATGATTTTAACTAATCATGCAAATAAAGGATTATCTTATGTTTCCTGATGTGTCATACTAAGAATACCCCTTTATTCTGTCGGTCCTGTCTTGGACTTAATTGAAGAGGTTGAACTGCTCAGGGACTCTTGCTCTCACAAGGGATCTGCCAGATCCTCCCACAGCACAGCTCTCTGCCACCCATCAAAACATTTGTGGAGACAGAAGGCAATAGGAATGGAGAGAACTCCTGCGTTAAAGTCTAAATCGAACTCTACAGAGAAGTAACCCAACACAATTAGAGTAGGGCATGGTTAACCCAGCTTCTTTCTAGATACATAATGTATTTAAGCCCTATTTCCTTTATATTTCTTAATTTGAATGCATCGTCCAGTCCTAAAATGTCTTGTCTCTTGAAGATGCTCTCTCATAGCTGTTGAACAAAGAGACCCACTAATCACTTCAATTGGGCTGTAACACCTGACCTGCTTATGGAGACACTTCTAGTTTCCCCACAATGTATAGAAGCCAAGAAGTTGATCTCCTACTGTGGCAGTCTCTAAACTGACAATCCTTCAGGAGCTCTTTCTCAACAGTAAAGTTCGTTTTGGCGAGATGTCAGTGTTTCAAATTGAATTGTACAATTTTTCAATTGTCAGTAGATTTAGCAAGCAGATTCTAAGCAGTGGTCACCTGGGAGCAGAGGACAAATCCTTGCAGACGAAAGACATAAAAATAAAAGGTCACAGCTACATACTTTGCAGTTTCTTAATAGGCAACAACCGATTAATGCTAAATTATAAAGACTATTGTACAAATAATGATGTGCGGCTCAGTCTCACTTTAAGGTTTGAATAGCCAGGAATAATCATGTTCAAGTTGCTCTCTCTGCCTGTGGTTGCACAGGTGCTCAGGTTCTATGGGGTAAAGAGTGGGTAGTGAGCTTATTGTACTATATGATACTGCTTTGATTATTTTTTTTATTTATGTAGAACCACGTACTACTTCTCCTATTCTGGCATTGCCTCTACCTAGTCATGTACCCCTTAGGCATCCGAGACATGGGGCAGCAGGCTGCGAGTTGATTTCACTGTTTATGGCTGTTATTTTGCTTCAACCATCATCATAGCTTACAACGAGATGATTCCAGTTTTATAGTATGGGTCACCTATTTGGTTACAAGAGATGTCTAACCCGTAGAAGCTTAGATACTACGCACTGAAGGAAAGTATTTAGTTGTGGTAGAAAAAACAGTTGAAATTCTGCACCTGAAATAAGAATTGACTTGCTGGGCCACTGCTCTGACTCTTCTTGTATGTGGTGTGGTTTTATGCCCTCAGAAGTGTTGCCTCTTTTCTTTCCAGCCATTTATTTTTAAGAAAATATTGAAGCGTTCTGCTGTAAGTTAACTGGTCTGTGGTACTGTCTGTATGTTTTGGCTTGCTTTTTTACACTTTACAAATCTGTTTCATGACCACACCAACAAGTAAGTCTGCTACCCCAAACCACTCCTGAATTGTGGGTAATGTAAGCTAGTCTGTGGTACCTTCAGAATAGGCTGTTTAAGATATTTGGACTCTGACCCTGACAGAACAACGTTTAGGGGTTTTAGAATTGAGGCCACTAATGCCCTTTGGGTCATGAGTGTGTGCCCTTTTGACATATGTATCTATTATACGCGGTGCAAATAGGAGTGTGAAGCTAACTCCACATTTTTGCGCACATTTGGTCCAGCAATTCAGACTGCATAAGCCGTTTAATGAATTCTAACAATCTGGTAATGATAACAAATGTACGCTTTTGAACCTAAGTCAACATAAATATGGAAGGAATATTTTCTTGGTACTGTGTAACTAATGTTCTGTTGTAATCTGTACGTAGTTTATGTATAAACCAATAAATGAAATAATGTTTTCTCAGTTTTCATTGCACTTTGATATAGAAATTCATTTGATTAGTGAGCGTGGCATTTAGTAATCTTATGATAGTAAACATGTCTATCTTTTACCCCTAGATGTTTGAGGCAGAGTTTCAAGGTCCGAGTGAGATTCCCTCAGATGCGTTAAATGACATGGCCGATTGCCATGGAGTAATAACTGATGGCTTGCCAGAAGTGGACTTGCAGGATGTCCGAAATAGTCTCCCTGAAGTGAAGTTGGTAACTGAAAAGGCCTGTGAGGAACCAAGGATCTGCTCTCTGGACAGAGGTCGGGCGGCGTTTGTCATTCCTGAGCTGCGCTTGGATACAAGCTTCACCCAGAGCACTGAAGTACTATGGGATGAGAAAGCCGGTGTCACTGATGAAGACAACGATGAGGAAGACGACCGAGAGGATGAAGATGATGAAGACGAGGAAGAAGAGGGTGAGGAAGAAGATGACGACGATGAGGATAGTGATACTTGCTTGGAAAGAAACGGCCCAAAGCGTTCCAGCATGTATGAAACATCTGGGTGTTTGAAGTCCAACACACTGACTGTCCAAAGCTCTCTCCGACGCAGAACACACAGCGAAGGCAGCCTCATGCAGGAGGCAAAAACCCATTGCTTTACCTCAGACACTACTCTGAACTGCACGGAAAATGAGAACTCCAAGAACGGCTGGGCCCTTCCTTCCCCAAGGACACTTAAGAAACTTACCAAAAATGGCGGTTCCGTTCATCAGTTCTGCTTGATCTTCGCCGGCAACAAAAAGGTTGGTAATTTATTTAACACTTGTTTTTCAAAGATGAAGATTCTGGTTAAAGAGTAAGCTTTCCCTTGTTGAACTTCAATTCTCATTTATACGTGGACTATTTTATATTGCATGCTAAAAAATATATTGTTGCGGTTAGACTCTTGATCTTCAGTTTTGCTTATTGAGTTGTTTTATTGTCACCCACTACCCCTCACTTTGACTGTCCTCTTAGACCTTGTATAACTCTAGAAAATTACAACAATTGTTACGTGTGTTTGAAAACTAGCAATGGAGGCGTTAGTTCAAGATTGAGATTTGGGTTGACAAAGCTTTAAAGATTGATGACGAAAATGGAACCATTAGCATCACCACTTCGCATTAGATTCCACTCTCTCAAACATTCGAAATGTGTCCCAAACTCTGATAAAAAAAAAACCAATTCTGGTAGTTCTTTCTTTCCTACACTGTTTTAGACATGGAGTTGATTTATGAAGGAAATTAATGCCTGTGTGCTAAAGGGAATACACTTCATGAATTTATTATTATTATTATTATTATTAGGTTCTTCTATAGCGCGTGGCCACTCGGGAGCATCCCAGCGCTTAAGACTGACCAGACAGGGATGGATTAAAAATGCAGATCTGAATTATCTGGTTTTTGGAAACAGAAAAGTTTTTAGTTTTTTCCGGAAGACAAGAAGGTTAGGCTCTAGGCGAAGGGGTGGAGGGAGAGCATTCCACAGTCCAGCCGCGTTGTGCGAGAACAGACGACCTCCTGTGCGGGCTCTGCTGATCCTAGGAGCTATCAGCAGGTTTTGTTGGTTCGAGCGAAGATTCCTGGTGGATTTATATGGTCTGATCATGTCATCTAGGATGAGGGGGCCATTCCCGTAGAGTGTTTTATGGACCGTGCAGAGAGCCTTAAAATGGATTCGCTCCTTTATGGGGAGCCAGTGCAGGGTGCAGAGTGCGGGCCTAGCTGATGTACGATGGCTAGTGCCCGTGAGTAGCCGTGCTGCGGAATTCTGGACAACCTGAAGTTGCCGGATAACAGACACGGGAGCTCCAAGATAGAGCGCATTTCCATAATCCAGCCTGGATAAAATAAGAGACTGGACTATGGTTTTCTTTGCTGTTTCGGGTAGCTGAGGAAGAATTTTCCGAATTGTTTTCAGCAGTCCGAAACAGGTGGCCTCAATGATGATCTACACATCGACCACTCTGTCTACAAGACACAATAACAAGGAAACATATTTTTAGAAAGATCTGTAAACTCCTCTTACATTTTTTCGTTTGTACATGAAATGAGTGACATTTTGAAAGGAAGGTAGTGTAGCAGATGCACCCACCACTAATGGAGTCTAACTGGGGTTTACTGATACATCTCAGAGCACCAGCTTTTAATTGGCAAACGTGTACAGGACCAGTTTAGGTTTATAGCAGTCTATATTTGTCAAATATAGCGGATTTTGTGAAATTGACTTTAACACTAAGTATACTTTAATAGTTAATTTTGGTAAACCATTGTTCCTTCACATGAGTGACATGACCACTTAAGAGGTTAATAGTTAAAGGAGGACTTTTCCCTTGTCATGTTGTTCATGAAAATATAGCCTTCCTGGAGTCTTGCTCCTTAAAAATATCTTTTAAAGATACATTTTTATAAGCGGCATATAAGCCCCAGATGTAATTGACTGTAACCTTGAGAAATTAATGCTAGTAGGAATATTTGAACAAATAAGTGTGGTCTTTAATTCAATTTCTCCCTTTTCCTTCTGAATAATTTGAAAATAGATCGCATGTCTTCATAGTTTTCTGCTGAAGCCATAAATGGACATTAAAAGTAATTGGTATTCACATTAACAGTTTAACAGCATGAGGAAAAGCTGGAAATAGGAACATGCATTATGAATTTTTTGACAAATTGATGTTACTTGTTTTAAGTGTTTTTAGAGGTTAGGGTACAGGGCAAGTGTAGCTTAAAATTAGATCACACTTGCTTTTCTGCACACAGAATTGTCTGCTGTTCCGGAAGTCCATAAACACTTCCTGCACCCCTCCAAATCTGAGCCTAGATACCTTTAGGGAAGACATTCACTGACAAGCACCCATACCACAATGCACAGATATTTCTCAGAATACCGTTTAACCACTGTCTCAGCCTCTACCGATTTTTCAGTGCCTTGAATTGTTGTTTATCCCTCCTGTACTGCAGTTATCTACATTGAGTCTGGTTATAAGAAGCCCCCGTTAGATGCAATCATTATTACACCTGATAAAAATCAGACCGGGTGTTCAGAATGTGTCATATGAAATAATTATCACTTATTTTGAATTTTTTTAGGAAAATATGCAGATTTTAGTGTTTTCCGCCTCAAAATTCACATGTGCCTATCAATTTTGGCAGGTCTTTGACCTGCCAAAATTGAACAAAGGTTGTCAACTTTAACATGCCTGTTAATTTTCGAAACAGTCAGTCTGCCCACCCCACATCTTCCACAGAGCCGCCATGGCCATCACACCCTAACTACGCAGGACAATCAACTGCCCCCTCAAAACCGCCACATTCCCTGACAGCTACATGAGTAGCTGTGCTTTACAAGTACCTGATTGATTGACTGTTTGATCTTTGTGACTGGGCGATAATGTTTGCATTGTTCAGCATTCTGTCCATCATTTGTTCATTTTGCTTTTGTCGCCCTAAAAGGGAAGTCCCTTCAAGTAGCCTTAAAACATCCGGGTACTACCTGTGAAAGTCATAGGCGAAGATACCAGCCCCAAAGATCAGGAAGTTACTGTGCAAGTCAAAGCACACTAGGACTGAATGTGCATGGTCTCAAAAAAGATATGAAACATTAAAAGGCATATACATTTGGCTGGGGCATCACCTGAAAAGTCAGTGGAATGCAGCCAAGAATTCCTTCTTAGTGCAATGGAGGAGCCCATGACCCTGGTCACAGAATCTATAGTGTCTAGGCCGAACGGAAGGATCCGATAGGAAGCATCATCCACTATCTAGGGGGTTGACTTCGGCGTGTTTCCAGTTGTCAGGGAATGTGGCGGTTTTGAGGGAGCAGTTGATTGTCTGGCGTAGTTCGGGTGCAATGGCCATGGTGGCTCTGTGGAAGATGTGGGGCGGGCAGGGGTCTGAGGGTGCTCCGGAGTGGATGCTCTTTAGGGTGTCTTCTGTCATGAATGGGGTCCAGGTGAGCAGGGGTCTGATGGTGCTCCGGAGTGAATGCTCTTTAGGGTATCTTCTGTCATGAATGGGGTCCAGGTGAGCAGGGTCTGTTTGGTGGTGTTGCAGGGGATGGAATCTGAAGTGGTGCAGAGGTCTTGTTTCTCGAAGTTGTCATAGATCATATTAATCTTGAAGTGAAAATAGGTGCTGAGTCTGTTGCAGAGGTCTTGGTAGGGTGGAACGTCTGTTTCGCTGTTGGGTTTTGTGAATTCCTTGATGATGGAGAAGAGTTCTTTGGTGTTGTGGGCATTGGTGAGGATTCTGTCGTGGAGGTTTATGGTTTTGATGAGTTGGCGGTGTGCTGTGGTGGCTGCTCTATAGGCAGTCTGTTTCTGGGGTTCTGTTATTCCTCCTTGTCTTTTTGAGTCTTCGGCAGCAGCGCCTGGTTTCTTGGACTTCAGGGGTGACCCAGCTTGCCTTCTTGATGTGTCGTCCAGTGTCTTTTTTGAGGGGGGCAAGTGTGTTGGAGAAGTTTGCGATCCAGCGGTAGAAGATGCGTGCCGCAATGTTAGTGTCTGGCGTCGTGGGTGGTGGGGTGTGGATGAGGGCGGAGGTGAGCTGGTCTTCGGTGACTTTGTTGCAGCTTCTGCGGGGGAGCGGTGGGCGTGCTTGTGTACGTGGGTCATCTGAAGAAGTGGATGCAGTGGTGGTCTGTCCAGAGGAGTTCCGTGGTGTGGCTGTAGGAGACGCGGTTTCCTTCTTTCTGCGAAGATCGGGTCTAGTGTGTGTCCTGCAGTCTGCGTGGGGATGGTAACCAGTTGCTTCAGTCCTGTCGGTGAGGTTCTCTAGGAGGTTGGTGGTGTTGGGGTCGTCGTGGTTGTCGAGGTGGAAGTTTAGGTCTCCGAGTAGGATGTAGTCATTGGAGGTGAGGGCATGGAGTGTGATGAGGTCAGCAGTAGCGTTGGTGAAAGGAGCACAGGGACCCTCAGGCCTGTAGCAGAGGATTCCGCAGAGAGTCGTTTTAGGGTTGGTCTTGATCTGGAAGTGGAGGTGCTCCATGAGGGTCGTAGTGTCGTCCAGGCCAGTGGTTGTCATGTGGAGGGTGTTTTTGCGGACGATGGTGATGCCTCCTCCTGGGCAGGCAGGCGGTCTTTCAGCAGGATCTTGTATCCATGGGAATGGCGGTGGTGATGTTGGGCGCGGAGTTGGCGTTTGTCCAAGTTTCAGTGAGGAAGGTGACATAATGCGCGTGGGTGTTGAGGAGGTCCCAGATTTCTATTGTAGGGAGCGCACATTGCGGAGGCTTCAGTTGAGTGGTTTGTGAGTAGTGATGTCTGGTAGGCTGGGGGCTGCTGCTGGGGTCCGACGGTGGGTGTAGGTGTAGGTGCAGCGGCAGTGTCAGCAGGAGATCGGGCCTTAGGTGTTGCATGGTGCCGAAAGCTGGCAGTAGTTGCAGCGTGTGGGGTTGTGTGCATGGAGGGTGCTGGAGCCGTAATGGAGGTGGGTCAGAAGATCAGGGTCCCTGGTGCTAGTCACGGTCAAGTCGCAGACGGGCTTGCCTTTGGCGCGCCAGTGTCTGCCTAGCGGCTGCCATTAATTAGGGGTCAGGGGAGGCGGTAACACAGACTAGGTTAGTGGTCTAGCTCTTCTTGCCTCGCAGTGGGCGCCATTAAGTAGGGGTCGGTGGGAGGGCGGTCGGCTGGGAGGCGGGGGCGGGAGCGGGAAGGACACATTGGAGGAGGGAGGAGCCGAGGGGGCAGCCGTGCCATCAAGTGAGAAGAGAGAGGAGATAGAAAAGAGAAAATAAAGAGAGAAAAGACCCAGAGTGAGCAAAGAGAGAAAAGAGGGCACAGAAAAACCTAGAGAGGCTGAACAGCAGAAGAGCAGAGTGCTCACCCACTGGACCAGGGATGAGGTGCAGGCAGGAGCCAGCGGCTGGAGGAGGGCCGCAAACACCCAGCAGTGGTCAGCAAAACCGAGAGCTCAGATAGCAGCACTTGGTGGTGGAGCTGCGCGGATGGAGAGCAGTCACACTGACCAGGTCAGTGGTCTAACTGTTCTTGCCGCACAGCGACTGCCATTAAGTAGGGGATGGGGGAGGGCAGTCAGCTGGGAGACGGGAGCAGGAAGGACAAACTGGAGGAAGGAGGGGCCACGGGGGCAGCAGCGACGTGGAGCGAGAAGAGCGCACAGAGAAGAGATAGAAAAGAGAGGGGGGAAAAAAGAGAGAAAAGCGTGCAGAGAGAGAAAAGAGGGCACAGAAAATCCAAGAGAGGAAGAACAGCACAATAGCAAAGTGCTGTCCCACTGGACCACCAGGGATGAGGCACAGGCAGGAGCATGCAGGTGTAGGAGGGCCTCAAACACCCAGCAGTGGTCAGCAAAACGGACAGCCCTTTGTGGTGGAACTGCGCTGGGGAAGAGCAGTCACACTGACCAGGCTTTAGTCCATCGTTCTTTTGTCCACCACACCACCCCAGTTCCGACACAGCCATATGCAAACAAGTCTTGACCCTGTTCCTCATGGGAACAGTCCAGCCCAAACTGCCAAGCCAGGTCCTCCCTGGACCGGAACCAAGCATCCTGGGACCGTTTTGGGAGCGTCACCCCTCATCAGCCAGGCTATCTTGAATCCAGTGGTGCAGTGAGCACGGGACCCACGTCTGGGCATGCCCTTCCCACTTAGGGCAACAAAAGCTAAATGAACAAATGGTGGCCGGAATGCTGAACAATGCAAACTTCCCCCCCAGTAACAAAGATCTGGATTTAATCCATTGTTCTTTTTCTCACCACACCACCCCAGTTCAGACCCAGTGTTAGACCTGGCACCTTAGCGTGGGTCCCCCTTCCAGTTTTTGCTGTGTTCTCGTGTTTTTGCTGGTTATAGATGCTTTGGACACTGTGCCGCTGCTGTCCAGTGCCACAGTGCAAGTGCTCCCTATGGTAAATTGATGTATGGATTAGTGACTCCATGATTGGCTGGTTTGGTTTACGCAAAAACAACAGTTGATGGACAGAATGCAGAACAATGTCATACATTCACCCCAGTACAGAGATCTGGGCCTAAATCCATCGTTTTTGTGCACTACACACCACCCCAGTTCAGACATGGCCATATGCAAATCAGCCTAGACCCTGTGCCTCATGGGAACAGTCCAGCCCGAACTGCCAAGCCGTGGCTTCCCTGGACCGGAATCAAGCATCCTAGGACCGGTTTCTGGCTATCAGCCGTCATCAGCCAGGATAGCTTGACTCCAGTGGTGTGGAGAGCACGGGACTCACATCTGAGCATACCCTTCCCACACGGGGTGACAAATGCAAAAACAACAATTGATGGACAGAATGCAGAACAATGTCATACATTCACCCCAGTACAGATATCTGGGCCTAAATCCATCGTTTTTTTGCACTCCTCACCACCCCAGTTCAGACATGGCCATATGCAAATCAGCCTGGCTTGGTTTACTTGTCAGACCGTAGTACAGTGCACTGAGTGTGCCCAGGGCTTGTAAACCAAATGCTGCTGTGGGCTTGCAGCACTGGTTGTGCCACCCACAGAAGCAGCCAGTAAAAGTGTGTCTCAGCTCTGCCGTTGCAGAGCCTGTGTGCAGTCTGGTACTGCCATGCTGACTGGGCAAGTGCACCCACTTGCCAGTCCCTAAACTTTCCCTTTTCTGCATATTAGTCACCCCTTTGGTAGGCCCATGGACAGGGTGCATTGTAGGTCAAAGGTAGGACATGCCCTGATGTGCGTGGCATGTCCTAATAGTGAATTACAGCCATTTTCGTTTTTCACTATTGCAAGGCTAACTGTTCCCCATAGGCCTGAATGGGCAGTTTGATTATTACATCTTGTATTCCTAACTGACTCAGGGAACTTGGTAGAAATTCGAGTTTAGTATGCCTGAACTCAGAATGATAAAATGCATCTTTTAGTGAAGTTGGTTTTAACATTCTTTGTTTGAACTAAGCTGTTTTTTACCGTTTTTGAAGTACAGTATTGTAGATTTTTGTCATTTGTGGATTTGTGTTAAGTCCATATAAAAAGACTTATTTTTATACTACAACTTGTGTAGTGTCCATCTGTAGTGTTGTCACTGGGTTACTGTATGTGTTCAGAAATGCTTTACACACTGCCTCTGAGATAAGCCTGTCCACTCGTGCCAAGCTACCAAGGGGGTGAGCAGGGGTTATTTTAGGAGTGTACCCCCTTACTCTGACTGGACGCAAGGGTCCCTATTTGGTCAAAGGTACCTACCTCTGCCAACTAGAGACCCCCAATTCTAACACCCAGCCATTAGCAAATTAGCCTTGACCCTGTTCCTCATGGGAACGGTCCAGCCTGAAAAGCCAAGCTCGTCCACCTAGGGAGAGGTGTGGCGCTGCGGCATGGGCGACTGACGCTGGAATCTGGGGATCACGGTTCAATCGCCGGCGGCAGACTAGCCCCGCACCATGTGACTATGTGCAATAGCTTGCTTAATCTTCCTGACGGCCCTAGCGCCTAGAGACCCTTACGGGTGATTGTTTGCGCTTTACAAATGTGGATTATTATTATCCTCCCCGGACCGGAAACAAGCATCCTCGGACCGGTTTGGGGGCATCACCCCTCATTAGCTAGGCTAGTGTGAATCCAGTGGTGCTGTGAATACAAGACCCATGTCTGGGCATACCCTTCCCACTTGCGGCGACAAAAGCAAAATAAACAAATGATGGACAGAATGCTGAACAATGCAAACGTTCACAGTGAGGACCTGGCCTGGGGTACAGGGTCAAAGCTGACATGCATATGTCTGGGTCCCAACTTCAATCGTGTGGCGAGCAAAATAACGATGAATTAAACCCAGATATGTGACTGGGGGTGAATATTTGACAATGTTCAACATTATGTCCATCTTCTTTTTGTATGGGGCTTCCCTTTTGTCAACACCAGCTCTCCCAGCAGACTAATCCATTCTATGAACAATACAGAGGATCTGGAAAGACTAAAAGAAGGCAGGATGAGCAACCCTCCTTTTCCTCCGCACCACAGGGAAAACTGCTTTAAGTTCCCCTTTAAGGGTCAACACACAACTGGTTCGAGGGAGGGTGTAGGCCCCAAACCATATCTCTTCTCCTCGGTTCCTTCAGTCAGAGGATCGCCTTTGGATTCTACAAAACGAGGTGGCAGCACTGTTGCCATATGGAGCCCTGGAGTTGGCCGTAGAGCAGGAAATTAGGCACGGGTGCTATTCCTGGTAATTTCTGGATTGTATAAAGAAAATCAGTCTGTCTTAAATCTCAGGTTCTTGAACATTTTTGCATAACAAGGAAAAGGTCAAAATGTTGTCCCTGGCTCAGCTACTCTTGGCATCAAAAGTGGAAGATTGGATGGTGCTGTTCGCTTTACACAATGCTTGTCTCCACATACCTATCCTGCAGTTTTCCATGCAGTTCATGGTAGATTCCACCGACTATGAGTTCACTGTTTGAACTCACATCGGCACCCCAGGTCTTCATCAGGGTGATGTCGGTAGTTGTTGCACATCTGCATAGGTTGTGGGTCTCAGTATTCCCATACCTCCATGATTAGCTGTTCAAAACGGGCTCACTGTAGCTGGTGTTGGTCACAGCATCCTTGCTGTTCAGCTTCAGCTTTTTCCGCAACCTGCCCAAGACTCAGCTAGAGCCCCCTTGGTGCTTCATGTTCATAAGGCCAATATTAGAGAGAACTTTTACAGTCTTTCCCTGCTCCTCAGAGGATCGATGGATATTCAGGATGTGATTCCGGTGTTTTTGGAGGGAGCTCAGGTACCAATCCTGACGGTCCTTCGACCTCCAAGGTCTGCTGACTTCCTGCATCTTGCCGGTAACTCATGCACACTGGGATATAAACACTCTACAGTGGTTCCTGTGTGAGCAATGGTGACTGGTAGAGGAGAACCTTGTGCAAGGAAAGCTCTTTAGGCCCCACTTGCAGCAGACCCAGTATGTCAAATTAAAAAGAGAGGCAGGGTAGTGGGACACTCTTATACCCCAGTATAGATCAAGTAAACAAAACAAGAGTGTTCCAAGGTAGTGGAGAACCACCGGTATGGAGCAAGCAAACTGCTTCACTTAAGGCGTTAAGGAAAGCCCTCACTCACCACCTAGTGATGACATGCTTCATCATCGGGCCCCACAAAAGAGACCTAGCGTCCCTTTTGTGTGCTTCAACGCCAGATCTACTGCGGAGCGGGTTGGTGGGTAAGGACAGTGTTGTGCGAAGAAATTTTAAGTGAGTGGTGAGAGGTTAAAAGAAGTCTGTAGTGTATCAAAATTCGTTTTATTAAGATGATCACTAAGGACTTAGAGATAAAAATATGTGTAGGAAATGCGTCCACACTTAATTAAGTGGTAGTTTCCTAAGTCAGTCGACATGTTTCAGCCACGAAACGGTATAAATTTACCTGGCATTCATCAGGACTCAGTGTGAATAAACCCTGGCGGTATGGACTCTCTAAGGCCCACCCTTACCTAGGGGCGTGAAAGTGAAAAATTAAATAGTGAAAAAGTGCAAACAATTAGAAAGAAAAATTGTCTTTCTGAAAACTCCTGGTTTAGGAGGCTTCAAATTTACGGTTTCTGCACCTGTAGGGAAGAAATGTAACACGGACAAACATCAAGGACAAAACATACAATGAGTTGTAATGCTGATCGCTTAATGTCAGTCCATTGTGCTCCAGTTCGTGGTATCAGAGGCATCGTGTGGTTGAGTAACAATATAGTTAACACCACCTTGGTCCCCAAATTTAGACAGCGTAATGGGTAGGTAGTGATGTGTACTATACGTGCTATATACAGGCAATGCTATTTACAAGGGGTTTTGTGAGTTAAAACGCTATCAAACAAAAATGTCGGCGCGATCACGATCGTGCTAACAAATTTAAAATAATTTCTCCCTTTTAGGGTGTAAT
This sequence comes from Lissotriton helveticus, assembly GCF_964261635.1. Lineage (NCBI taxonomy): Eukaryota > Metazoa > Chordata > Amphibia > Caudata > Salamandridae > Lissotriton > Lissotriton helveticus. The sequence goes on along the minus strand of NC_136065.1, from coordinate 268,369,484 downwards.
GGATTCACACCATGGGTCACAGGAGGGGAGTGGGAGCGTAATTGGCACACCCTGCAATTGGCAGAAACAAAAGGGGAAGTCAAACAACTCGGATAGGTACTTAGCTTGGTGAAGTTTTGATGGGAGGGTTCTGGCTTCTATACTCACGCCCTCGACGCTCGGCACCCGTTGTATACCTATAGCGACCCTCCGATGGACCCCGACGATGTGTGCTCGAGGCAGCGAGGGCGTTAAATAAACGCTAAGCGGTACTTTGCTTCCGGGTGGGCGTGGTCATGCCACGTCGAAGCCTGAGAGTAGGCCAATCGGTGTATACCGATGAATATGACGCCTCGTTTACGCAGCCAATGTGAGCTGGTGGTCTCGTTGTTGTTGACAACCAATAACAAAAGCCTGGTGATTCTTTTGAATGGTGTTTGTTTTGAACTTAGCCACTGACAACTGATGCTTCACAGTAACTGCGACCCCCTGTACACTTCAGTGCCTGGCCGATTATCCAGTTCTGTCAAACGTTAAATTACGTTGTCCTTGACAACGTCTAAGACCCTCATGATTGGCCCATGAGAACCACGTGTTCTTTTCGTGAGTGTACATTTCTGAACCCAATCTCCATCTCTGCAGTGGGATCACCACAGAACCGATATCGTGTTCATGATCACAAACCAGGAGCAAGCACTGGTATTTGACTCTCGAATCGCTTATTCAAACACCATTCAAAAGAATCACCAGGCTTTTGTTATTGGTTGTCAACAACAACGAGACCACCAGCTCCCATTGGCTGCGTAAACGAGGCGTCATATTCATCGGTATACACCGATTGGCCTACTCTCAGGCCTCGACGTGGCACGACCACGCCCACCCGGAAGCAAAGTACCGCTTAGCGTTTATTTAACGCCCTCGCTGCCTCGAGCACACATCGTCGGGGTCCATCGGAGGGTCGCTATAGGTATACAACGGGTGCCGAGCGTCGAGGGCGTGAGTATAGAAGCCAGAACCCTCCCATCAAAACTTCACCAAGCTAAGTACCTATCCGAGTTGTTTGACTTCCCCTTTTGTTTCTGCCAATTGCAGGGTGTGCCAATTACGCTCCCACCCCCCTCCTGTGACCCATGGTGTGAATCCATTACACCCTAAAAGGGAGAAATTATTTTAAATTCGTTAGCACGATCGTGATCGCGCCGACATTTTAGTTTGATAGCGTTTTAACTCACAAAACCCCTTGTAAATAGCATTGCCTGTATATAGCACGTATAGTACACATCACTACCTACCCATTACGCTGTCTAAATTTGGGGACCAAGGTGGTGTTAACTATATTGTTACTCAACCACACGATGCCTCTGATACCACGAACTGGAGCACAATGGACTGACATTAAGCGATCAGCATTACAACTCATTGTATGTTTTGTCCTTGATGTTTGTCCGTGTTATATTTCTTCCCTACAGGTGCAGAAACTGTAAATTTGAAGCCTCCTAAACCAGGAGTTATTAGAAAGACAATTTTTCTTTCTAATTTTTTGCACTTTTTCACTATTTAATTTTTCACTTTCACGCCCCTAGGTAAGGGTGGGCCTTAGAGAGTCCATACCGCCAGGGTTTATTCACACTGAGTCCTGATGAATGCCAGGTACATTTATACCGTTTCGTGGCTGAAACATGTCGACTGACTTAGGAAACTACCACTTAATTAAGTGTGGACGCATTTCCTACACATATTTTTATCTCTAAGTCCTTAGTGATCATCTTAATAAAACGAATTTTGATACACTACAGACTTCTTTTAACCTCTTACCACTCACTTAAAATTTCTTCGCACAACACTGTCCTTACCCACCAACCCGCTCCGCTGTAGATCTGGCGTTGAAGCACACAAAAGGGACGCTAGGTCTCTTTTGTGGGGCCCGATGATGAAGCATGTCATCACTAGGTGGTGAGTGAGGGCTTTCCTTAACGCCTTAAGTGAAGTCGTTTGTTTGCTCCATACCGGTGGTTCTCCACTACCTTGGAACACTCTTGTTTTGTTTACTAGACCCAGTAGTGTCAGCCATTTTCACTTTTGGGTGGGGTGTCCTTCTGGAGGACATGGAGATCAGAAGACTGTGGTCCCTGGATTAGCAGGTATTACACATCGACCTTCCGGAACTGTGGGCTATTCACCTACCATCTCTTTGTGGATAGTCTGTCCAGATTTTAACATACCACATAACCTCATTCAGATTTGTCAGCAAGGTGTGGAGTATCTACTGCTCTGCAAGAGCATTTTAGGCTGTAGGCCTTGCGCAAAAGTGATTGTGATCTCACTAACTGCCAGTCATCAGGTAGGCTGCTTGAACATCAGAATCGGCTCCCTGAGAGGGCTTTATGTTGCCAACCACGAGTGCTGTCTTCATCAAGTCATTCTGTGTGGAAAGGGGCTTGTATGCAGACCTCCTATGATTCTCCCTGCGTTCTCACTTTCAGCTCTCCTTCAGAGTGGACCTCCTCTCACATTCAGAGATCTGGTTCTGCACCACAGCCTCTAGTCTAGAGCTGTCACCGTTGTGCCTGGAAATTGTGCATGCCACCTGACATCTTTCCATCTGCCACCAGAGTCTGATTAGCTTTATACTTTGAGCTCCCTGCCACTTCCTGAAATTGGTGTACCGCGGTCGGTAGAGCCACTTAGATGTACGTTGTGCAAATGAGAACGTAGATCCCTTGAAGGCATGCAATTAGATGTCCTACTTTTTTCCTCTCTATTTCACCCAGTGAGGTTTTATGGTCGGCATAGTTAAAGGTTGCATTGCTCTCTTTCAGGGTTTATTTGCCTTTCTGATCAGACATCCTTGTTTAAGTTGCCGCCTATGTTAAGATTGGTAAAGAGGCTTACAAACAGGTTTTCCGCTACACCTTTTGTATGTCACAGTAGGACCTCAAATTAGTTCTGACTTTTTTTGATAGGGGCTTGTTGAAAACTCCTACACAGCTGCCAGCTGTGACTGTTGACGCTTAAGTTTTTGATAGTGTCAGTGAGCTGTAAGCGCTGTGTGTTACCCCACCATTCACCCGTTTCTATCCAAATGATCTGGTTCTGAGGACTAAAAGGGATATCTTGTTGAAATGAGTGAGCTATTTTCATTTGGGGCAGTCCATTGCCCTTCTCACCTTTTTTCCCTCCACCATATCTCAAGCAGGAGGAGAGGTTACATCTGCTAGATTTTCATAGGGAAGTCAGTTAATATATCGACAGCAAAAGATTAGGTCTGACAAACAACGCTCTTAGTAGAACATGTAAGCAGCAAGAATGGCAGTGTAGTTCAAAAAAGGACCTTGTTGTGATGGATTATACTCTGTTTTAAAAAATGTTATGCCCTTGCTAAAAATAAACTACCAGAAGAAATCTGTGCTCATCCCTCCAGAGTGAAGGCTGCAACATTGGCACTGGCCGGGGTGTTCCAGTGGGAGAAATTTGTTGTGCGGTAACATAGGCTTCCCCTTACATTTTTGCCAATCAATATTGCTTGGACTCCGAAGCGAGAACGGATAGTTGTGTCGCTCGTTTCCTGTTGAAGGACTTCTAGTCTAACCACTCCTTCAGTCTCACCACCTAGTAAACGGTACCGTTGTGGTATCTATTCAAAAGGTGAAGAATCTTTCTAGTGGATATTCTACCTGCAAATGTCTCCCTATCCCATCAACCTCCCTGTGCTGATGGATGGTTATAGACTTTAGTTGCTGAGTTGCATATTTCACGTTGGAGGTGATGCTAATCTCGTCTCCATCTTTAGGGGCACAGAAAAATACACAAGAAACTGACAAAAAGAGGCCAGAGTGGCACTGCATAGCCTCAGTGAAATCACACCTGTGATGCATCCAGATGGAGACACCACCTACAGGTTCAGTATAGCTATTGCAGATGTTCCAAATCCTGTCGGGCCCATGAAAATATTCATACAGTAAGGAATCTGCTGGTAGATAGGGTATCTGCCATAAAGATAGTTACATAGGTCAGCAGCATTTTCTTCCTTCAGCCTTGGGGCGCTTTAAACCTGTTGTCATGGGGGGTTCTCTGGCACACAGTCGATTGTTGAAACTTGGCATTAGTCAACCAATGAACATGAGAGCAGAGTTAAGGAGCCTCATCGAACAGCTTGCAAAGAGAGGATCTGAACTCTGCAGTTGGACTGCATCCTTTTCAGGACAGTATGAGGCCGTTGTGGGATGCCTACCGCATGTGGGAGCAATTACGGTTGAAAACCTGAATGCAGCCTGATGCCCTGAGATTACACTAAATGTGAGAAATCTGTTAGAATTATCCTTCAGTAGATTTTGTCATCATTGCATTGATGTGAGGAGTGATCACCCAGGGGGTCAGCAAAGATTGAGAATGCAGAATGGAAGGGTTGTGTGGGTGGTTCACTTGAGATCTGCAAAAAGGGCATTTTCACAGTAACTTATGAAATGCATTGCTGAACTAAAGAATATCAAGTATGTGTGTGTATTTTGGGGGATGTTTTGTATAGCTCCTCCATAAGTAGGAGAATGACATATGCTAGTGATATAATTTGAACGGTGATGTAGGTTTTGGGTCAACGGGAAAATCTGGAACCATAATCTAAATTTTGTCAGTTACGAGTTACTCTATGCAACTGTAAATGTCTTATGGGGATCTTTAGAATTTAGCAAGTGGCACTCCAGATTGTTTGAGTGCTTCACCCTATCCTGTCCCCACCTGATGTGTTGAGAGTTCAACACCTGCTCAGCATGGACATCTTTGCCAAAAATGCATCTCCTGGTGTGACAGATACAATTTTGGCAAAGGTGAAGACACAAAAAAAAACTATGGTGCTGACTTGGAGCCCATTGTTTATTTTCCCTGCAAAATAGACATCTGATAGAAACTTCTTACAGCAGATTCCTTACCTTAGAATATTCCCTAGGCGTCAGACTGAATCTGGAAATTCTTGAACAGTACCCTGTTTCACCAGTAGGTGGTGTCGTTCGGCTCCACACCGACCACCCCAGCACACGGACGGTGGTTGTTTTATTCCCGTGCCCGTTAGCGCAGATCTGAAGAGAGCTACCCAGTCATATTTTGACTGACTTTTTTCTCCACTTTTGTGAGATATTACATCTCCTGATATGTTAGAGATGTCAACTAAAAGCGAACTGGCTTTAATCCATGTGGTTTCTGTCGGATACAGATGTCTGCTACAGACCATCATTTGGTTTGCCTATTGGAGCAGGAATATGAAACCAAGACTTGTGAGGACTGCTGCGCCGTTAATCCCAAGGCGCTCAGGTAGTGGTCCCTGAAGCTTCTTGTCGCCTGACGTTGGACGACACGCAACGCTCTTGATCCTGATAGTGCAGAAGGTCCTGAGACCGTTCGTGGAATCATTCCAGACAATAGTTGTCACATTCCAAGCCATTGAGAAAGTCCCACAAACAAAAGAAGTCGAAGTAGTCTTCAACTTCCCTGCACCGGTCCAAGCTAGAGCATTGGCACTCTAGGCCTCGCTCCCTTGTGGAGACTGCCAGGGTCCTCTGCTAATCTCCCAGAGTTTCTCGGATCCCTCTGGAGTGCATGCAGACCCCCGCAGGTTCAGTAGGGGTCCATATGGTAACTCCGCCAGCGAGTACGCACTCTGGCACCAGTCAGATCCCTTGTATCATGGTACTGGAACCATAGTGCGTCCACTGCGATCTTCCTCTGCACCTGCTCCAATGCTGTCACTCCCTGAGCAGCTGATGCCCCTCAGCTGCGCAAGCCCCATTGTCAAACCTGACATGGAACTGGATAGGCCTTGCCTGACGCAGACACCGAATCAGACTGGTACCATGTCCTCCAAACTGGAGCCAGTGCCTTTTTCCTTTGACAGGCTTGCGAGGGTGACATTTGGGAGGGGTCTGAGGACACTTATGGTTATCACCACCCCCTTGATGAGCAAGAGGACAACTGGTTACAAGTGGTTTGGACACCTCACCAGAAACTGGCCTGGTCTCTCTGCCCTTCTGTGTATAGGGAGGAAGGTGCTTCATTTGCATTAGTGGTGCGGAGGACAGCTGAGGTCTTTGACCTTCAGTTGCCCCCAGTGGCAGTTAAGACGTACCTCTTGACAGAGGTACTTCAACAAGGAGTTGCCCCCTCAGAACCCTTACTCCTCTTCAACAAAGCCTTTACAGATGTCTGTGGTGTCTTGATGTCATGTCTGGAATCAGGAACGCTGCGCGCTCGTGATTCCAGGGTTGACAGTTAAGACCCAGGCTTATAGAACAGACGTGTGTTTTACTACTCAACAATAAATTGAATAGAATTCACTCACCACTCGAGTGCCATGACCTAATTATTATATTGGCGACGATCGGAGGCGAACTTCCAAGCCTGGAGTCCTGCTTGATGCAGATCAGGGTCCTCGAGAGCAAGTACAGCCGAATTTCCATTTTCGTCTGGATTATAATTGCCGAAGCATTCCTCTCTACTCGCGACCACAATTTCTAAAAACCACGTGTGTTTTAAGGGTCCGGTGAGTTTTTTTTATGTAATTTCAAGCTGTTTCTCATCTTCGAGCACTCAGAGCCCGGAACTCAGTGCGGACCCCTCGGCGCTTGCATGACGTATGACGTATGAACGTCAAAACGTAAAGCGGCCATGTTTTGGGAACCAAATTTCAATAAAACTCACGCAAATTATGTGGCATGACGTATAAACGTCAAAACGCACGGCGGCCATACTTTGGGAACCAATTTAACATTAATACTAGCAAAACCATTTCGAGCAAGCATTACAACGTGGTTTTAATCGTCATTATCGTATTTTCAATGTGAACTTTTCTGATACGTGCATTGTGACTTCAATTTGAACCATTTTAACAATTTTATTGCAAGAAAAATACAGAATTATATAAAAAAAAAATAATAATAATTTTTTTTATTTTTATTTCATTAAATAATCCTAAAATGGATAATTTTTCTGCACCAGCACCTTTTCTAGCCTCTCCTGGTGAGCCTGTTTTGGAATGGAAAAGATGGAAAGAAGGTTTCCAAGCGTATATTGAGGCAATTGGTGGTGATGACTACACTGAAAAAATAAAATTGGCTATTTAGAAACATTGTTTAGGTGCAGAAGCCAGACACGTTTTAAGTCATTTACCTCCAAGTGGAAATGCGACATCCACCACTGAAGGAGAAGTGGATGTCTATGAAGAAGCTATATGTCAATTGGATAAACAATATATCAAAAAGGTTAATGAAGTGGTTTCACGACACAAATTTCTTAGTAGAGGTCAGATGCCCAATGAATCAATCGATTCTTTTATGAACGATTTAAGAATTTTGGTGTCAAAGTGCAACTATTCAACGTTCCAAGACCAAATGCTGCGTGATCAAATGGTGCACAAAGTTGCAGATGTTAAACTTCAAGGAAAGTTATTGTATACTGAAGATTTAACCTTGGACAAAGCGTTGGACATTGCTCATCGCTTTGAGGATATGAAATTGGGATTGAAAGAACTTGCTGAGCAAAAAGTCTCTGAAGTAAATCTGGTCAAGAAAACCTACTCTGATGACAATAAACCGAAAAATAAGAGTCTGCAATTTCAAGAAAAAAAAGAATATGTTTGTTTTAAGTGTGGTATTTCGGGTCATTTAGCAAATGACAGAAAATGTCCAGCCATTGGTCAAGTGTGTAGATACTGTAAATTAAAAGGTCATTTCACAAAAATGTGCAGGAATAAGAATAAGTTCAAAAGCAAAAATTTTAATCGTGGAGGGCAGACTGAAGAGAATGTTAGGGAAATAACGAGTGACATGGAAGATGATGACTATCTTCTAGCTGTATATGAAATTGATACATCAGTAAAAGATGCTCCTTATTGCACTGTTGTAATTGGAGGAAAAGAAATTAACGTTATGGCTGATTCTGGTGCTAGGCACACTCTTATTGGTGATGAATGGATGAAAGAATTTCCTAATCTTACTCTATCACCTCCTGACATAAGGTTGCTTGGGTATGCTAGGAAACCCATTGAGGTGTTAGGATTTTTCGAAACAACTTTAAGTTTTAAAGGAAAGACAATTAGTACTAAGGTTTATGTGGCTAAAGAGGGTTCTTGTCTTTTGGGTTGGCCACAACAAAGAGATTTGATGATAACTCTAGATCCTAATCATCCTGAACAGGTACTGGGGTATTCTGATTTAATATCTAGTGTAGAATCAGACCCTACTTTAGAATGGGAAAGGAGATTTCCTAGTGTTTTCGCCTCAGAAAAGTTGGGTCTTTTAAAGAAATTTGTACATAAAATTGTTTTAAAACACAATGCCATACCAAAGGTGCACAAAGTAAGAAATGTCCCTTTACATTTAAGGCAAGCTGTTAAGAGTGAGTTATAAAGGTTATGTAAGTTGGATGTAATTGAGGAAATAGAATCTTCCGAGTGGTCACCTCCAGTGGTTGTCGCACTTAAGCCCAATGGTAAACTGCGCTTATGTGTTGATTTGAGGGATCTAAATGATAATGTTTGGGTTGATAGACATCCCTTGCCAAATATAAATGAGATGTTCACAAAAGTAAAAGGGGCATCAATATTTTCTACCCTAGACTTATCTAATGCCTATCATCAAATAGCTCTACATGATGACAGTAAACATCTCACATCATTTATCACTTCTGAAGGGGCATTCCGATATAAAAGAATGCCATTTGGTTTGATATCTGCCTCCTCTGTCTTTCAGAGGGTAATGCATAATTTATTTAAAGATATTGCAAATGTCCTATATTTCCAAGACAACATTTTGATTTTTGCATCCGATTCCTCTGAACACACAAACATTTTACACAAGGTTTTATGCATCTTACAAGACAATGGTCTTACCCTCACAAAAGACAAATGTAAATTTGGTGTGTTATCTGTTGATTACTTGGGTCATTCGATTAGTAAAACTGGTATTTGTCCAAAACAAAACTTGATTAGAGCCATTGACTTAGCCCCAGATCCTGAAAATAAAGATCAACTGAGATCTTTCTTAGGGCTTGCTGAATATTATGCGAAGTTTGTTCCTTTGTTCGCTGATAAGACCTTTAACATTAGATGCTTAATGAAGAAAAATGTATCATTTATGTGGAATGATAAATGTAAGGAGGAATTTAAAATGTTAAAGAAAAGTATAATTTCAGCACCTGCTTTAGCAACTTTTGATACGGCATGCAATTCTGTCATCGCTACTGATGCCAGCAATACAGGGATTGGTGCAGTATTGATGCAATATCAGAAAGATCAGTTAGTCACTATTGGTTTTGCATCCAGACCATTAAGAGGCGCTGAGGACAAGTATTCCACTTTAGAAAAGGAAACTTTAGCTTGTTGGTGGGGAATTGAATATTTCCGCAAATATGTTTATGGTACCACTTTCAAAGTCAGGAGTGATCATAGACCCTTAGTTGATTTGTTCACCACAAAGGGTTGTGGAAAAGCAACTTCAAGAATTGCAAGATGGCAATACAAATTACAAGACTTTCACTTCAAGGTGGAGTATATTCCTGGTGCAAGAAATATTTTAGCTGACTGCTTATCAAGGTTACCTGCTCCTGATGACCATATTGTAGAAGATGATACTGATTTGGAAAGTGTTATTTCTATTTGTGAAATATCTAAAGGTTCTCTTCAAGAACATGATTGGAGATCTGCATGTGATAGTGATACGACATTAAGAGATGTTAACTTGTATATTAAGTCGTCATGGCCACGAAAGACTGATTTGTCAGAAAAAATAATTCCTTTCTTTATGATTGCTCATGAGTTATCTCTGAATGATGACATTTTGTTTAGAGGTTTGCAGTTGGTAGTCCCTTGTGAGTTACAACAAGTAATTTTAAATATGGCTCATGAAGGTCATCCAGGCATGACAAGCATGAAAAATAGAATTAGAAGTGATTTTTGGTGGCCAGCAATGGACAAAGCCATTGAACATAAAGTTAGAGATTGCATGAAATGCTGTTTGAGTGATAAATCTCAAAAGCATATTTCTTATGAGCGTTTACCCCTTTCTAGACCATGTCGCCCTTGGGAGTGTGTTTCAGTAGATATAGCTGGACCTTTAACTTATAATAAATGTGTTGTTTATGTCTTTATTCTAATAGATCAATTTTCTCAATGGCCTGAGGTTAAAATTGTTTCAAACATTAATGTGTGGTGTCTTGATGTCATGTCTGGAATCAGGAACGCTGCGCGCTCGTGATTCCAGGGTTGACAGTTAAGACCCAGGCTTATAGAACAGACGTGTGTTTTACTACTCAACAATAAATTGAATATAATTCACTCACCACTCGAGTGCCATGACCTAATTATTATAATGTCCTCTTTGGGGGTTGGCCTAAGGCCTGGGCAGGGTCTCGTGTGCACAGGGCTATTGCCTGCCTCCATTGTCCTGTTCCTGGGAACCCCAGTTTTCTCACCCAGGACGCCACCCAAAAGAATTTGGTATTGCAAACTTCCACTTCCAGGATCAATCCTGACGTGTTCTCTACAATTCTACCGGACAAAGAATCGAAAAGGCTGGACACTTTTGGTATGGTGGATGTTCTCTTCTGCCAGCCTGCGGTGAACATCTGTGCCTTTTGGGCCAATGCACTCGCACCGTGTGGGATTAGGTTGAGCAAGTGCTGGCCATGGTCTCGGAAGAGGCCCAAGCCATACTCTCCTAAGCCATTGCTGATGGGCAAGACACAACGCAATTTACCATCAGATGTAAACTGGACATGACAGACTCGCTGGGCCGAGTCATTCCATCGTCTGTAGCACTTAGATGCCACAGCTGGCTGAGAACCACATGCTTTTCGGGGAATATCCAGTTTCGCTCATGGACATGCCCTTTGATAGCTCTCACCTCTTTGGTGAGAAGGTGGACTCCATGCTGGAGCACTTCAAGGACAGCAGAGCTATGGCCAGGTGCTTGGGTCTATCTGTGGCCCTAAGCGATCCCCAGTATGCCTTTCACTCCTTCTATGCTTATGGTAAGGGCTACCAACAACATCCCATCCCACTCAGCCACCAAAGCAAATAGGCTTCCCAGCTTCTCATGGCTACAGATGTGGTTCCCATAATTCACCTGAGTCCAGTAGCCAGAGGTCATTTTAGGCCCCCTCTGGCATCCACAGCTTCCAAACCTCATTAGTGTGCTCTTATACTTGCACGGGCAACCATTGAGAGGCAAGATTCACCATCACCTGCCCCACTGGCAGTTCGTAACATTGGGAGAAGTGGTTTTTACTAATAGTCCAGAGGGGGTAACCCATCCCCTTTCTGGAGACTCCCACCCCCTCCCCCTCATGCCACCCTCTTATGTCCAGCCGGCAGAGGACCATCGCTCCTTGCTCCGCCAGGAAACCTTGTCCCTTTTAGCCAAAGGGGCCATCGAGAGGGTATTACCATAAGAAGGCCATGGTTGCTATTCCCACTACATTCAGGTGCCCACAAAGGATGAGGTCTCTGCCCTATTATCGACCTGCACTTTTAGAACTTCTTCCTGAAGATGTAGAAGTTCAGGATGTTCACCTTAGCTCCAGTCTTGTCTGCCTTGGACGCTGGAGACTGGATAGTTGAGTTGGAATTTCAGGATGCATTCACTCAAATCCCTGTCCTGCCTGCCCACAAGTGTTACCTGTGGTTCACGGTGGTCCAATAGCACTTTCAGTTTGTCATGCGCCCCTTAGGTGTTCACCAAGGTGGTGGCTGTGGTTGCGGCACATCTTCGTAGGCGAGGGGTTACAGTCTTCCCCTACCTCGATGTTTGGCTGTTGAAGGAGGGCTCGCCCCTGGCAGTCTCCCACTTTCAGTCTACGGTGGACCTCCATAATTCACATGGGTTTGCTATCAACATGCTGAAGTCACAACCGACTCCCTCTCAGATGCTCCCTTTCATTGGAGCTGTTCTGGACACAATGCATTTCGGGCCTTTCCTCCTGAGCTGCGAGTCCTGGATATTCAGGCGATGATACCGATGTTTCAACCTCTACCCTGGATTTTCTTGAGACTTACTCTGAGAATGTTGGGCCTCATGGCCTCCTGCATCCTTCTAGTGACACATGGCTGTTGGTGTATGAGGGCTCTGCAGTTGGTTCTGAAGTTTCAGTGGGTATAGCATCAGGGGAATCTCTCAACTGGTCCAGATCTGAGAGAGAAGTTCAAAATACCTACAGTAGTGGCTGACTAACCGCAGTTGTGTCAGTGACAGGCCTCTGTTTCTTCGCCAACCAGAGTGGACTATAGTGAAAGATGCTTCCCTTCTGGGCTGGGGAGGCCATCTGGGAGAGATGGAGATCAGAGGACTGGTCTTCCTCTGCAGTCCAGTCTTCACATCAGCCTGTTGGAGCTCCAGAAAATATGGTTGGAATTAAAAGCCTTTCTTCCTTTGATTAAGGGAAAGCTGGTACAGGTGTTCAGACAACACCACTGCCATGTGGTCCTGCAATAAACAGGGCGGGTGGGGTCGTGAGCCCTTTGTCAAAAGGCCCTGCAACTCTAGACATGGCTGAAACATCCGGGCATTTCCCTGGTAGTTAAACATCTTGCTGGTTCTCTGAACACCAGAGTGGACAAACTCAGCCATCGATTCCTAGCGGACCACAAGTGGCTTCTCCAGCCAGAGGTGGTGCAAGGTCAGTTTCAAGAGTGGATGAGCCTTGGTTAGATCTGTTCACCTCTGCAGAAAATGACCAATGTCAGCAGGTCTGCCTTATTGAGTTTCCAAGGCTTCTCTTGGTCTGCAATGCTTTTCATCTTGAGCGGACATCCAGCCTTCTGTACGCCTTTCCACGGATATATTTCCTGCCCAACATTCTCAAGGACATCAGTAACGACCGGGCTCAAGACATTCTTGTGGCTTCAGACTGGTCAAGGAGAGTGTGGTATCTCAAGCTCCTGGGCATGCCCATCCAATCGAGATGCCTCTACAGAGGATCTTCTATCGCAGCAACAGAGCAGGGTCCTCCGCCCAAACGTGCTCATACTCTGCTTCCGTGCTTGGAGATTAGGCGGCAACAGTTGGCTGCCTTCGACCTGCCTACTGAAGTCTGTGATGTTTTTCTGACAGCCAGGCTTCCCTCCACCAATATGGTGTAAGCCTGCTGTTTGGACACGTTTTTAACATGATTTGCATCCAGGGATATTGAGCCTCTTTCTCTGCCCTTATCACAAGTTCTATTGTTTGTTATTTCTTTGGCTTAGCAGGGCTCTGTGCTAGGCACGATTAAAGGTTATTTGTTCTCCATTTCAGCTTTCAGACCAGCCTTCCAGTCATGTGTGTACATTTCGAGCCTCTACACAGCTGCCCACTTGTCTTGCTTACTATCAAGACAGTCTTTCTAGTGGCCATAACACTGGCAAGGAAAGTCAGCAAACTGCAGGCACCCATCTTTTGCCCAGACATGCTGATTCTGTGGACCCGTGCTTCCTTCCCCTCAAAGCTATGACACTTTCCATGTAGGCAAAACATCACCTTACCTGTGCCGCACCCTTCCAAAGAAGAGGAGACACTCCATCGCCTTTACCCACAAAGAACATTGTTGTTCTATATAAAGCACACAAAATAGTTCTGTGTGGCTGATCAACACTTTGTAGGGTGTTTTGGGGCTAAGAAAGGGAGGGCATTCAGAAGCCGATCATCTCTCAAAAGATAGTACTATGCATAAAGATCTGTAATGCATTGGCCAATAAGCAACCCCCTGTGGGCTTGCATGCTCGGTTTACCAGAGTCAAGGCTGCGAGCTCTGCAAAAGCTCATCCTGGACATCTGTCAGGCAGCAATGTTGACGACCTTGCACACGTTCACCAAACATTACTGTCTGGGTTGTCAGGTCCGTCATGATGGGCACTTTGCTTATTTGGTCCTGCAGAACTTTTTGGTTTAATCCGATTAGCAGAATCCCCACCGGGGAGGTATTGCATGAGTATCTGTTTTAAGGTAAGGAGCCTTCAGCTAGAAGTCTATCAGATGAACAAGTTTCTTACCTTCAGTAATGCCTTATCTGGTAGAAACTCTATCTAGCCGCAGATCCCTTACTGAACCTCCCATCATCACCTCTATGCAAAATGATTTCAGAATAGGGTCACCATTCTCAGGGCCTTAGCAATACACACCAGTGTGTCAGCATTCTTCGTAGCTCTCTGCTTCTGGTCTGGAAAGTCACGAAAAGAAACTGTCAGTGCGCTGGGGTTGGACCTATGTAGGTACTGCACACGTCACTTCGGACGCTGAGTTGAAACCAGTGCGTAGGGATGCGGCACAAGAATTTCCAGATCCATCCTGACACTTAGGGAATATTCAAAGGTAAGGAATCTGCGACTAGATAGTCTCCACCAGGTAAGGCGATATAACTATTTCATCTGGAAGTCCGCCCTAATTAAGGTGGACCTCCAAAGAATGAAAAGCAACAGCCTTGAGGTGAGTGGGATATTGCCTTTGATACACTGCTAGCAATCCCAGCCTCCTAAGGGAGAGGGAGCAGTATATAGGTTGGGGTGGAAGAACTTCTAATTTCCCACAAAACTGAAAATTATTTTATTGCTCCGTAGTTCAGGTTAATGTAATTATAGCTTTGGTCATGGTTTTCAGATGCTGCCTATTCGTTCCTACGAAAATTACTAGCAATGACGATGTGGCAAGCTGTATTTCCAAAAGGTTATATCTTCCTGTGGCTTGGTGCCTTCCTCTGGCCTGCTTTTTGAGCAGCCTAAGCATTTGTGTTGGTAATTGCAGGCCTCCTGTTGGTTTGGGCTGAGTCATTTAAGCTGTCGGACCAAGGATATTTTAGTGTTAAACCTGTCTATATGTGGCCTCAAGAACCTCTGTAGCTTGGATGTCTCCCAGAAAAAAACATTTCTATGTGGTGCTTTTGTTAATCATGATGATAATTTGCTGTGTAATGTCTTGGTGGTCAGATTAATTTTAAACTCCTGCATTTGTGGATGGATCAAACCACCTTTGTACTGCGGTACACATGAACCCTGCTCAACGGTCGGCTGCAGAAGGCTGTGTAGAGGGAGAGGGTCCTCAAAAGCAGAGGCTAATTTCTTTATTAGAAGTAGCCAAAGTAACGACCCACTGGAAACAAGTCTGTGATTAATGCTTTTTAGCAAGCGAATCTAATACAGTAGCCTGATCCTTAGCTTGCATTGCTTTCCCTTCCATCATACTTTGAAAAAATGAATCCCTTCTGCATCTTGTTTAGCCTTTCTGGAGTCACCTCTGTTAGATGACCACACATGAACAGCACTTGAGTCCTTGGCAAGGGCAGCTGCTGGTGTTTTATATAATAGGACATAAAACCTGACTCCAAATACCAGCCAGCAACCATAATTTGTACTAGGAGGGCTTTCGGGGCCACCTTGGTATCCAGTATCCTAAGCAATACCTCCAATATGGCACTGCCAATATTTTGCCCTGGGTGTCCCTTCAGCCATCAGTTACATCCAGTATTCTAGTGCCAGCATACTGCAGTATGTGTTACTTGTGCCCAAAAATACTTGTAATATGTCAGTACAAGCATTTTGCCATGGGTACTTCATATGAAAAGAATTACCTCCATTGTCCCTTATTTCAAGAATTGCCTCCAGTATATCAACACCTTCATTTTGCCACAGGTAACCCATATGACAAGAATTATGTACAGTATGCCTTGGTCAGCAGCAGACAGGTGTAACACTCACACACACGCTCTCACTCACACTTATTTAAATTGAATCACTGACATTCGTTCTCACACTTACACACATTCACTCTCACACTCACTTTCAGTCTCACTACACCCAGCCCCACCTATTCCCGCTAACTCAGAGTCATACAGTCTTACTCTGTTTCACTCATTCTGATGGATACTTTTAACCACAGATTCCTCACCTTTAGAATATCTCTAGGTGCCAGACTGGATCCGGAAGATTTAACAGCATTGTTCCTGCATGCTGGCAGTGACGAATGGGGCCACATATAAGCACCACCTCTGCTCTCCTCTCCCCCCCCCCCCCCCCCCCCATTACGAGAAGTAAGAGAAGAGAGATGTGACAGTATGATTGATTTTAATGAGCACTACTATTCTTAAGCCCAAAGCACCTGGGAATTTCTGGATGGATGACACTGTAGCATGTCACTAATTACATGGGCATGTCAGACCACTGAGGTCAGGGCTAGGGCTTCACCAGCAATGGCCAGTCTGTTTGATAACTGGCACAGGCACATAAAAGCAACTATGCCATCCCTCAGACAGACTCACTGCATGAGGCTCCTGCTGATCCTTGCTCCCATTGGTCATTATTTGTTTTTGGATTATACTAATAGTGAGTAATAGGGTATCATTCACTTATTGGTGTAATAAATTGTGAAGGAAACAGGGAGGGCAGAGCACCATCCCTGTTCTGTGGGTAGGATCCTGTATATAGTCTGAGTGTTGGTTGTCATTTCTTCAGATAGAGCATTGTGTTGTTCTGGAGAGTTGTAGCCTCATTTACATCATAACTACTGTGTAGCCTCACATCATAGTGCTTGGGTATTGTCAGGTCACACCTTGTGTACATCATGATGGCAGGTTTGCATCAGATCCCGCCTCGTTTACTTCATCATGTTTGGTACACTTAGATCATGCCTCATTTACATCATGACGATTGGTTGTTGTTGCAAAAGTCAATCAGTCAACGATTTGTAGAGAACGCTGCTTATCACCTGTGAGGGTATCAGGGCGCAGGGGGCTGCTGCTGCTGGGAGTTGTCCGTCAAACATCCAGGTTTTCAGGCCCTCTCTGAACTTCTGTAGAGTGGATGCAGTCCGGAGGTGGAGTGGGAGGGCATTCCAGGTCTTGGTGGCCAGTTAGGAGAAGGTGCGTCTGCCGCTTCTGCTTTTGTGGAAGCAGGGCAGGTGGGTGACAGAGGGAGCTTAGCTGTCTGCCGGGTTGGTGGAAGTTCAGTCTGTGGTTGAGGTAGGCTGGTCCTTTGTTGTGCAGGGCCTTGTAGGCGTTGGTCAGCAGTTTGAAATTGCACCTTTTTTGACAGGGAGCCAGTGGAGAGGTCTGAGGTGGGAGCGGTCTGCGGTTGATGTGGGCTCTTCGTGGGAGGTTGAGGATGGCTGCAGAATTTTGGATGGTTTGGGGTCTGCTCAATAGTTTTGAGGTGATGCCCATGTAGAGGGAGTTTCCAAAGTCCAAGCGGCTGGTGATGAGGGTGTGGGTGACCGTGCATCTGGTGTTGATGAGGAGCCATTTGAATATTTTCCGAAGCATGTGGAGGGTGAGGAAGCAGACTGAGTATACCGTGTTTATCGGCTTCTTCATGGTGAGCTTATTGTCGAGTATGATGCAGAGGTTTCTGGCGTGGTCTGTGGGAGTGATGAGGGGCCCAGTTCCTGGACACCAGGAGTCGTCCCATGTGGAGGTGTTTCTCCCAAAGACGAGTACCTCTATTTTGCTGGTGTTGAGTTAGAGGCATTTGTTTTGCATTCAGCTGGCTATGTTGTGGAAATTGTTTTTTGTGTTAGTGGGGTTTGAGGATAGGGAGAGGATAAGCTGAGTGTTGTCAGCATATGATGTGATGTTCATACCATAACATTTGATCAGGGGATAGGCCATTTATGTATTATACAGGGTTTGACTCCGTGAGGACCCTGGGGAACGCCATAGATGATGTTCTTTGGGCCTGAGGTGTAAGGCAGGAGATGGACGTTCTGGGTTCTTCTGGGGAGGAAGGAAGCAATCTATTTAAGGGCATTTCCTTGGATCTCCATCTGATGGAGTTTTGTGTACGAGGGTGTATGTGACAGTGTCAGAGGCTACCGAGAGGTTGAGGAGGATCAGGGCTGTGGTCTAGGAGTGATCGGATGTCATCTGTGGCTGCAATTAGGGAGGTTTCTGTGCTGTGATTATTGTGAAATCCTGTTTAGGATGGATCCAGGTGGTTGTTGATCTCTAGGTGGTTGGAGAGTTGTCTGTTTACTGCTTTCTTCAGGACTTTATCTGTGAACGGGAGCAGGGAGATGGGCCAGTAGTTCTTGATCAGCTGTAGGTTTGATTTGGAAACATTTTACTTCTACGCATTTCCATCCCTCTGAGAAGGAAGCAAGGGTGATTGATGAGTTGAGGATGGTGGTGAGTTTCTTACTCATGGAGTTGCTCCCCATCTTGAACATGTGGTGGGGGCAGGATCTCTAGGTGTTCCTGAGTGGATGTAGCTCTTGATGGTAGCAGTGGTTTGTGTGGTTAGTTGATCCCACATAGTGATTGTAGTGTGTGAGGTGAAGTTGCACTGCTGTTGAGGAATTCATTGAAGTTGTCGCTGGTTGTTTGCGGGTCAAAGTGATTGTAGATGGTGGTGATTTAGTTGTAGAATAAGTCTGCACATGTGTCGCAGAGCTCCTGTGAGGTAGCTATGGTGTTCTCTGTTGCTGAGGCATTGGTGAACTATCTGATGATGCTGTAGAGTTCCTTGCTGTGGTTGGAGCTAGCTTTAAGGCAGGTAGCTAGGACTTCCTTTTTGGTTTTTCTGAGGCATATTTCCTGAGAGCCACTTTGAAGGTGGCTCGGTTGCTGGGTGTTTTGTTGGTTCCCCAGATTCTTCTAGTCACTTGCAATTGCATTTGGAGGCTTTTGGTTCCGGAGTAAACCAGCTAGTGTGTTTGGAGGGTATGCCTTGTTTTGTGGGTGTCAAGGGTGCAGCTGTGTTGGCTCATTGAGTGATCCAGGTGTTGACGTTTTGGATGGCCACCTTGAGGTTGGCAGTGGTGTCCTGGGGAGGGGGGGGGGGTTTGGAGGGTGTTGGTCCATTGATTTTGGGTTACCTTTCCCCAGCTCCTATGGGCAGGTCTGGTCTGGTCAGTGGTGGAGATGGAGAAGTGAACGATTGAGTCAGGGTCGGCTCTAGGGCGGTGCGACCGGTGCCACCGTACCGGGTGCTGACTGTGGGTTGGGGCACCATATATTATGGTTTGAAAGCACCTGCTGCCACATTCCTTTCCTCCAGCAATTTTTAGTCAACAATAAAAATGTTAAAAATTCAGATGATTCATGTTCTTCCGGGAGAGAGAGAGAAGTCGGAGTTTTGTCTAGTGACCGTTTTTACTCATCCTAAG
The DNA here is from genome assembly GCF_964261635.1 of Lissotriton helveticus. Lineage (NCBI taxonomy): Eukaryota > Metazoa > Chordata > Amphibia > Caudata > Salamandridae > Lissotriton > Lissotriton helveticus. The sequence goes on along the minus strand of NC_136065.1, from coordinate 268,350,399 downwards.
GTAAGGCAGAGGGTTAATATGCCTGCTGCAAAGAACGTGCACCATACAGATAACAAAGTGCATATAATATAAATAGGTCAGTGCGTTACCTGCTTTTGTCAGAGAGATCCTATTGTTACATGCACTTTCTAAGTTAAAATCCTAATCTAGAACTGTGAGCAATTGGCTATTATCAAAGAGCTGCATGAAAACTGCAAGGTATAGGCTGGAGCGTTATGGTTTTTCCCCAGTCTTTCATTTTCCTAATGTTGCAAAATGGATTAATTTGTGTAGAAATCAGTTCTTATTATTAAAGAGAACCCCCCCAACCATGGTGTTACTCTTTAAATTCTAAGTTTGTGCTTCTCCAATCCAAGCACTATTAAACCATACTGACTCCCAGTATGGATGACCTATTACCCTTATCAGCTTGTAATCCTCTGTCTTACATAACATTTCATGTACACTGATTTACACACGTATGATTGATTGTCTCAGTGTAATCTGTGTGATGAAAAGGGCTCTGACACTCTACAGTGGTATGAGTGGCGCTATAAAACTAATTAAATGCATCTGAGAGTGGTAAAGGAAACTTGAGAGGTACTGTGAAAGGATGGTAGTGAGGGAATCCGTAGCAGGGGTGGCCACTGGAGGGGTAGGTGGGGCGCCAACAAACATTGTCGCAACCGGTGCTAAAGCTGGCCCAGGATTGAGTGCTGGTGCCAGGTGATCTCCTAGGCGTACATGATTTGTTTATGTTGCTGGCTGTGAAGATTGGGTCCAGAGTTTGCCCAACTATGTGTGTGGGGCCAGTGACGATTTGGGTGAGGCTGAGGTTGTTCATGCTCTCTATTTAGTTTGCTGTATTGGCGTAGCCTGGGTTGTCGATGTGGATATTGAGGTCTCCAAGGAAGATGAAGTTCTTGATGCGGATGTCCAGGAGGGCTAGGAAGGAGATGTCCTTGCAGAAGTTGGGGCGTGGTCCTGGTGGTCTGTATACTACGGTGCACCTGATGGTGGACTTTCTGTCTGTTTTGAGTTTGAAATTGAGGTGTTCCATAATGGGGGGGTGGTGCTGTGCAGTGGAGGGACTCTTTGTGGTTGATGGCTATACCACCTCTACGTCTGTTAACTTGGTCTAGGTGTATGATCTTTTAGCCGCTGGGAGTGGCATTGGCGATGTCTGGTGCAGAAGCGGTGTTGAGCCATGTCTCGGTAAGGAATATGACGTCAGAGTTGAGGGAGGTGATGGTGTTCCAGATTTTTGTGATGTGTTTGTGGAGTGATGGGGCGTTGATCAGGAGACATTGGATTTCTCCTTTGTCAGTGGATATGGGCTGGGTTCCGATGGAGGGAGGAGGAGGGGTGGTGGTGGGTTGACGTTGCAGGAGAATCTGCAATGTCGGCAGGAGAAGGGTCCTGTAGTTGATCGAGGGAAAGTGAGGCTTCAGAGGCCACTGCGAAGGCCTGGGATCAGGGCATCTAACTCCGCTCTGGAGTAACTGTGGGTGGTTAGAGATCCAGGGGTCCTGGCGCTGGGCACGGTCCAGATGAGGACGGGCACAGATGAGCGTGTGTCTGGCTCGCCAGCAGCGCGACCGACTGCAGCCTCCTTTAAGGAGGTTCTTGGTAGGGGACGGGACGCTGGGCGGGTTTTAAGAGAAGGCAAAAAGCGATCGAGGGAAAGAGGTTAAGTTTAGGCGAGAATCAGAAAGCACGATTAGGAAAAAGATGCAATGTTACAAAACGGGGGAAAAAGTCACAATTGGCGGGAGAGAAAGTCGAGAATAAATGGGAGAAAAAGGTGGTTATGGAGGCAAAAATGAGGCAAACGTTTTATTAGGCAGGAGGAAAACAAGGTTTATGGAGGCAAAAAGGTAAAGTTGAGGAATGAAAACTGACTGTTTATGAAGGCAAAAGGTTAAGTTTAGGCCGGAAAAAAAGACTGTTTATGGAGGCAAAAAGGAGACAAAAGATTTAGTTTAGGCAGGAAAAAGGCAGTTTATGGAGGCAAAAGGTTAAGTTTAGACGGGGAAAAAGACTGTTTATGGAGGCAGAAACGAGGCAAAAAGATGAGTTAGGCGGAAGGAAACAAGGTTATGGGGAGAGGTTAAGAGCAGCAGCGAGGTGTCTGGCTGACTGCAGTTACAGGCTTGAGCGGGAGCTCCGCCTGCAGCAGCGGGGGGAGCTGGCCCAGGGACCTGCTCATTGAGGTCTCGCTGCGGCCTCCATTAAGTAGGTTCATGGGAAGGGGTGGGGGGCTGGGCAGGGTTAGTAAGAGGCAAGAAGTGGGAGGGAGAAAGAGGTTAAGTTTTGGCGTGAATCAGATAAACCCAATTAGGAAAAGATGCAATGTTACAAAACAGGGGAAAAAGTCACAATTGGTGGGAGAGAAGGTCACGAATAGGCAGGACAAAACAAGGTTATGGAGGTAGAAAAAGGAGGCAAACAATTTATTAGGCGGGAGGAAAAATGTTTATAGAGGCAAAAAGGTTACGTTTAAGTGGGGAAAAACACTGTTTATGGAGGCAAAACTTAGGCTAAAGGTTAAATTTAGCTAGGAAAAAGACTGTTTATGGAGGCAAAAAAGGAGACAAACGGTTAAGTTTAGGCAGGGAAAAAAACTATATAAATAACAAGAAGCTGGATGTTGTGTCTCAAATGGAGTCTCTGGGTGCCGTTTAGAAGATACTTGTGATTACTATGCAAGCTACATTCAAGGTTAGTCTGGGACAGACAATAGGCCCACGCACCAAAATTAAAGTGGCTTCCATTTGAGAATCCGGTATATAAAAAAGTGTCCCACACTGGCAAATCGGAAAATAGGTGTTTGGCAAAGTATGGCTTACTGCATGCTTTTCTGCTTGCTACAGGCAATGTTTGTTGTAATATCGGAGAGGCCCAGTAGACCATAAAACCGGCTCAAATGCTGGTTTTTAAGACCAGCCCTTCAAGCACTACCTGATTGCCCTGTTGGGCAGTCCGACCATGACTGCTTAACTGCGCTATAGCTGTAATCGTGGGTTGTGTGAAACTGAGAAACGTTGCTTCCTCACACTTCTTGAAATTATGCAATGTTTTTGATTTTTTTAATGTAAGGAAGAATCTGCAATAATGGATGTTTTGTGAGGGAATAAGTGACATACCTAAAACACTTTTTAATACATTTTCTTGAAAAAGAAAAATATAAAAAAAAAATCAAATTATGGATTGAATTACGGGCCGTTTTTTCACAGTGGGGTTCTGAGTGACATCAAATAGAGAATGAGAGCAAAGCTCGGGTTGCCTATGATGTCAATCAGAACTACAATGAACAAAAAGAATGCACGTGCCGCTATTGGCTTTATCTATACTATTTAATCAAAACATCTGAACTAAAACAACATGTTTCGTGTGTTATCACTTTTTTTAATTACTTTTGTTTTTCTATTTTTTAGAATCAACAATTTGGTATATTAATTTTCCAAATTTACATTTTTACAGACCTTATGTACACAAAAGAAAACATTCATATTTACATTAAAACACAATTCAAAATCTACAGTTCAAAAAAAGTTGAACATTCAAGCCACCATTCATTCAACTAACATACCACAACAACCAACAAAAAAACAATATGCTTTTTTTTAAAATACGGGAATAAAATTATTCACAGTTAAGCCATCTTCAGTTAATATTCTCACAAGGTGATCTATTTATTGTAGTTCATGTAACCCTTTCTTTTTTATTTGGCTTAATGAAAGGTCTACGCGTTTCAAACTCGTATTATTATGGAGTTCTCATCAGGACCGTGGTCTGTGAAGAAAGAAAGAAACCTTTCTTTAGATCAAGCATAAACGCTAGGGAGCTGCCTACTCCATCATTCTACCACCTCCTTATCTTACCTCTTGTGTTCCAATATGTGGACGAAATCAGTAAAGCCCCCGACGTGTACACAATATCTGGGGAGAGAATCGCACCATGACATCACCTGTCACCTTTCAATCAACAAACAACTTACAGAGTCACATATGCTCACCACTTACTTTATTTTATATGTCCGTGTGGTGTTACTTTCACCGTGCCCTGTCTCTCAGCACACTGCAAACAAGCGAGAACTATGTCAACAAACCGTATGTCAGGTTCTAATTGGACAGGAAGCTTTTAAAAAGCAAAAACGTCTTACCTGGCGTGAGAGCACAGGCTTCAATAGCCGAGTATCGTATGCCTCCGCCTGAAAGTGATCAGTGAAACAACGAGGTTAGGAAAATGTAGATTTACTGTAAACGGGTGTCCTAACTGCCAGTTCAGCACTCAATTAAGAGATCTCAAAGCGTAAGGTACCTTAAAAAGGACGGAGCATGGAGCTTAGAGTCAATCTCCTCAGTGTCGAAGACGCCGCGTTACTGTCGCGTTGACTTCCGGGTCCGCAAAGGATCAAGGGAGTTGTAGTCAGTGAGTCCTCCTGCGCTTTAAACGTTGTCCGGTCACGTTTTCTTTTTCAATTATGTCCGCTTATTGACACACTTGTATCGTAAAAGCAAATTTACACGGCAGCATTAAAGTGGATGTATTTTTTTTATTCTTTGCCTCACATTAGGGACTCTATCATCAATGTTTATAAAAACATCGTGATTTTTTCTTAAAACAAGATGCGGTCTGCTATAAGCTATTCTTTCGTGGGGTCGCCATGTGGGCTGGAAAAGAGATCAGGGTGCAGAGTTGCTAAGGTGGTGCATTGGTTATCGTTTGAGGATCATAGATACATTATCCTGTGACTCCGGTGTATGACACCTAGTGGTGGAATGGATTACTTACAGTTTGAACATTTCAGAGAGTTCGTTCAGTCCATCCAGAGCTGTGTTAAATTTTACTATTAGCATAGCTTCACGTTTGGAAAGCTTAGCTTCCAAGTCTCCACCTCTTTCGTCATTTTCAACTTTCAAGATCACTGTCCAAATGAGGTCAGTGTCTTTGTGATTTTGTTCTCGCCAATGTTGAACGAGAGGGGCCGTCAATGTGTTATTTTGTATCCTGGATTTGTGTTGTTGAATCCGTACCCTAACTTCTTGACTTGTTTTTCCAAAATAAAAACAAACATCTGATGGTGACAATGGACATCACGTCACTTTATACCAACATTCCACAGGACGAGGCACTGTATGTTTTGGAGGCATTTTTGGAAGAAAGAGAGAGACCGCACAAAATACCAACATTCTTCATCTTGTAACTTGCGGAGTTCGCATTAAAAAGGAATTATTTTAATTTCAATGGAGAATTTTTTTACCAAACAGGCGGCGTGGCGATGGGCTGCCCTTTCGCCCCAGAACTGGCTGTTCTGTTTATGGCGAAATATGAGGAGGCATTTGTCTATCAGAATAACCCCTTTTCACAATGGATTAAACATTGGTATCGTTACATCGACGATCTTTTCTTTATTTGGACAGGCACAGAAGAAGATCTAAATAAATTCCATGATTGGATTAACAACAGAGTGCCAACAATCAAATTCAGCCTGGACCATTCAAGTGAAAAAATGCCATTTTTGGATGTTGAGGTTTATCCTTCCGAAGGAGGATTAGTAACAACACTCTATAAGAAACCGACCGATAGAAATAAGTCGCTTCACTTTAAAAGCAACCACCCTCAGAGTCTTAAAGACAATCTTCCATATGCGCAATATTTAAGAATCAGGCGGAACTGTCAATACAAAGAAGAATATCTCAGACATGCAGAGAGTTTAACAACTAACCTAATACAACGAGGATACCCAAAAAAACTCCTAAAAAAATCTGTTAAGAGAGCATTGTGGACACCGCGCGAAAGTTTGTTGGAAAGACGAAAGAAAAAAGAAACTGACAGGATGGTCTTAGTCTCCACATTTTTACGCAATTCAAATGCATTGAAAAAGGTGGTAAAACAGAACTGGCACCTACTAAAAAATGTGGACAAATCCTTTGCAAACGAACCACTATTCGCATTTAAAAAGAATAGCAGTATTGCGAATCAATTAGTAAGAGCCGCATTACCAAAAGAAAAAAAACCCGGATCTCAGATCAATGCTAGGACTACCACCAATTCAGGGCCACCACAGATGTGGTACATGTACATGCTGTGATTCAACAGAGGAAGGAATTTTATTCACTCACAAAAAGATAAATTGGAAACATGAGACTTTTTCAAACTGCAAATCTCGGTATGTGATTTATGGTATTACATGCCCATGTAATCTCTTGTATTTTGGAAAAACAAGTCAAGAAGTTAGGGTACGGATTCAACAACACAAAAATAACACATTGACGGCCCCTCTCGTTCAACATTGGTGAGAACAAAATCACAAAGACACTGACCTCATTTGGACAGTGATCTCGAAAGTTGAAAATGACGAAAGAGGTGCACCACCTTAGCAACTCTGCACCCTGATCTCTTTTCCAGCCCACATGGTGACCCCACGAAAGAATAGCTTATAGCAGACCGCATCTTGTTTTAAGAAAAAATCACGATGTTTTTATAAACATTGATGATAGAGTCCCTAATGTGAGGCAAAGAATAAAAAATAAAAAAATACATCCACTTTAATTCTGCCGTGTAAATTTGCTTTTACAATCCAAGTGTGTCAATAAGCGGACATAATTGAAAAAGAAAACGTGACCGGACAATGTTTAAAGCGCAGGAGGACTCACTGACTACAACTCCCTTGATCCTTTGCGGACCCGGAAGTCAACGCGACAGTAAAGCGGCGTCTTCGACACTGAGGAGATTGACTCTAAGCTCCATGCTCCGTCCTTTTTAAGGTACCTTACGCTTTGAGATCTCTTAATTGAGTGCCGAACTGGCAGTTAGGACACCCGTTTACAGTAAATCTACATTTTCCTAACCTCGTTGTTTCACTGATCACTTTCAGGCGGAGGCATACGATACTCGGCTATTGAAGCCTGTGCTCTCACGCCAGGTAAGACGTTTTTGCTTTTTAAAAGCTTCCTGTCCAATTAGAACCTGACATACGGTTTGTTGACAGTTCTCGCTTGTTTGCAGTGTGCTGAGAGACAGGGCACGGTGAAAGTAACACCACACGGACATATAAAATAAAGTAAGTGGTGAGCATATGTGACTCTGTAAGTTGTTTGTTGATTGAAAGGTGACAGGTGATGTCATGGTGTGATTCTCTCCCCAGATATTGTGTACACGTCGGGGGCTTTACTGATTTCGTCCACATATTGGAACACAAGAGGTAAGATAAGGAGGTGGTAGAATGATGGAGTAGGCAGCTCCCTAGCGTTTATGCTTGATCTAAAGAAAGGTTTCTTTCTTTCTTCACAGACCACGGTCCTGATGAGAACTCCATAATAATACAAGTTTGAAACGCGTAGACCTTTCATTAGGCCAAATAAAAAAGAAAGGGTTACATGAACTACAATAAATAGATCACCTTTTGAGAATATTAACTGAAGATGGCTTAACTGTGAATAATTTTATTCCAGTATTTTTAAAAAAAGCATATTGTTTTTTAGTTGGTTGTTGTGGTATGTTAGTTGAATGAATGGTGGCTTGAATGTTCAACTTTTTTTGAACTGTAGATTTTGAATTGTGTTTTGATGTAAATATGAATGTTTTCTTTTGTGTACATAAGGTCTGTAAAAATGTAAATTTGGAAAATTAATATACCAAATTGTTGATTCTAAAAAATAGAAAAACAAAAGTAATAAAAAAAAGTGATAACACACACGAAACATGTTTTAGTTCAGATGTTTTGATTAAATAGTATAGATAAAGCCAATAGCGGCACATGCATTCTTTTTATTCATTGTAGCTTGTGGCAAGCTGTGTCGTTGGGAGCCCATACCCAGTGGTGGTTTCTTTGTCAATCAGAACTAGGCCTGGGCAGTGTACTCTACTCCGTTTGCAGAATTTTTCATGCTCTGTGGAGTTCTGAAAAACTCCACCCCGCGTAGCTGAGTTTTTTCCTTACTCTTGCTTGCCAGCGGTAAATTGGCAAGCACGAGCGAGGAAAATCCAATGCTAGACCAATCCCCAGCAAGATGGTCGCTGCTACTCATGTTGAGAAACCTTCCTTTCACATTGAGGAAGCTGCCGACTGAGTAGAACTTCTACTTGAGTGCCGAAAGAAGCAACACCTTCGTTTGCTGCATGTGATGCCATTCACACTGAATTTACAGAGTGGGACAAACATCTGTCACTCAAAATCAGTGCAAACGGTGTGAGGTAACGCACTCCGCTGCTCGCGGAACACTGCGTAGCTTGGCAGACTTTTTTTTGTCACTTTGCGGAGTTTTGCATAGCGGAACTCTGCCCAGGCCTACTCAGAATCCCGAGGTGAAAAACATCCCAGCGATTCACTATTTACCATTTAATATTTTATATATGGCCACCAAAATAGTCTGCATCTGCTTTAAACTGCAATGCTGGTGCAGGGGAGTAATGAGGGAGCCAAGCATAATAAGGCTTTTCCTCCGTCTCCAAAATAATTAATTAAAAAAAAACGTACCTGCCATCCTTAACCAACCCCCTTTGCCTCCCCTGCTTTCCTTCCCCCCCCTCCAGCAGCTGTGCTTTCTGCTTCAGTCAAATCCGACAAGCAGCACTGCGCTGACAGGCTGTCAGAGCCCTGTCAACCTGACTCGGAAAGCTTTTATGATGTAGCAACAGTGGGTAATACGTTTTGTTATCAAATGTTGCTATGTCATAGAAGTGAGTTCTCCGTTTTAGAAACTAAAATAAACGATAGGGGCTCTGGGAAAGGGATGCAAAACATCTCAGTTGATTAGTTATCTATCACGGAGATTGTGCATATCCTCGAGGTTGGACGTTTATGTGCCTGGAAGATGAAAAAAGCCTTTTATTGTTCCAAGGTGTATGCAGTGACTCAGACTAGTTACACCTTTTATTATGCACAAAGAGATCCTTCAGTTTGCGGTATTCTGTATATGGTCACTGTTATCGGCATGTCCCACTGGATTTGCTGAATGTTTCTCTGAATGGTGACTTCTTGCATAGTAAGAGATTTGCTGAGAAACTCCTGTGTTATATAGAATTATAGATGGGTAACAGTGAATTACAGGGTGAATTTTTCCCCTTGAGGGTCTGCGTGACATCAAATAGACAACGAGAGGGAAGCTTCCATTGTTTATGATGTAACTCAGAACCTGAGGATAAAAACATCCCTGTAATTTACAAAAGTCGAAGTCATCAGTCTTTGCTTTCAGCAGCTATGCAAAGTGAGAGGAGGTGTGGGGAAGCCATACAGTACATGGCATCCTGCCACCCGCCCCACCACTCTCAGTGCCTTACATGACTCCAGGAGCTGTGCTCCTTGCTTTCCAGCCCTGCTCTGACAGGCTCCCAGAGAGGGGAACAGCCTTTACAACGCGGGCATTACCACGCGCTGCCATTACTATGCTGTTTTTCCAACGCAAGTCGTTTCAACGACTTTCGCTGTTGGACAAGGAATAGTTTAATTTTCTATTCCAACACCTTCCCTACTGTAACGTGGGCTGGAGTTGGAATAGAAAATGAAACTATTCCACTATCCAGCGCTTGTCGTTGTAACGACTTGTGTTGTAAAAACAGCGTTGTAATGGCACGAGTGGTAATAGCCCGCCTTGTACTGTCATACAAACCCCAGAGAGACCATCCGGACCAGCCTGGAATTCCTTTGTGACATAACCGTGATTAACAAGTTAGGTTACCCCACCCGAGCTGCCTCATAACAGTGAATTATTTCAACAAGAGGCTTCTTCGAATGGCCTTGTGTACCCGCCAACTGGCCCCAAACCAAGCGCAGTCATTCACCAAAACATTCAGATGGGTTTCCCTGTTTTATAAATATTGCTGCTTTAAATGTGTATAAATTGTGTATAAATATTTGATCGAATGACCTGAGCAAGTGAACGCTTTAGGGATGTGGTTGGGATATCTGCTGGAGCTAGTCCGTCAGTGTCAGCCAGAGTGGTTATCTGATTACAGGATGCTTCAGTGGTAAATTATTCATTCCCAGGGACCCCTGTGTGTGGAGTAGGCTGCAAGTGAGCGCAGTCCCTGTGGATTCGGTGTAGAAATGGTAGTATCCTCCCACTTTAGTTTATTGCTGCTTCCAAGAAGCTGGTAAGTGCTTTTATTTTCTTGGAAAAGAGAAGGGAGTTGAGTCCTAATTATGGGATTAATGAGTTTTATGAGAACAGCTAGTGCTGTGTTCCATGAGCGAGGGGGAGGTATTGCTGTTATAATCCTCTTTGGTGCAACTTCTGCATCTCGATCATAGTGTCACCTGTTTGACCCAGAAGAGTTGGTTCAGTATCAAGGCGGCTATCAGCGTTATAGTTAGGATTACTTTTCCATAGACTGCGTCTTTTTTTCTTTTGCATTTTTCATAGACTTCTTTAAACAGTGCTACTGCAAAAACTGCTGGCTGAAATTTAGAGATTTAAAAATGCTCCTACAGGCTGGGAGCAGGTTTGTGTTCTGTTTACCTGCCCGCACATCAGCAGGCCGGGAAACAAAGCTGATATTACTCCTGCCCGGAGGGAGCATGCAGAAAACAGCTGCTCCCTCCAGGCAGGGGCTTTGGGTCTTCTCCTGCGGCCCTTAATGTGGTGGTTCGTGGGTGCCCTGCGTGGGCACTGTGGCACCCACATATAATTAGTGGCGACCCCAGGGCCAACCCCCACCCATTTTAAACAGAAAATGGCCCGTGCCATTGGGTACCTGGGGCCTGTAAAGGCTTGGGGAGGGGGCCACGCAGCCCCTTCCCCATTTCTATTGGTTTGTCCCAGAGGATGGGATGCCTTGGGCGCGAATAAGGCTTGGGGGAAGGGGCCATGTGGCCTCCCTCCCTTTTTTCTATATTTCTCCCTGGGGGCCCAGGAAGGCTCGGGAGGAGTAACTGGCCACTCTCCTTTTTTGTTTAATTTGTTCCCTGAGGATGGGGTCCCTAGGGTCTATTAAGGTTGGGGATGGGGGCTACACGCCCCCTCCCCTTAATGTATATGTTTTGGCCCCAGGGATGGGGTTCCCGGGGCCCGAATGCCAACCCTATGCTGCATCACCAAAGGCTGTGCGTGACGTGGGGTTGGCAGGTGGAGGTTGGTTGCCTGCCTATGGGTCGGCCAGAGGCGCAGTGTGGGTTTGGCTGCTTGGTGGAGGGGGTTAACGGCCCTGTTGTAAATCCCCATCCCCTACTGCACACGGCCAAAGGCCATGCGCAGTGTGAGGTTATCTGCTTGCAGGTGATTGGCTGAAGGCCAGGCCCTGCCGCCAACCTCGCAGCATGGGCCTGGCCATAGATTACGCCCTGTGGCAAAGCCCCTGCTGCACATGGCCAAGGCCATGCGTGGCTGCTGATTGGCTTTATGTTTGGTAACAAAATATTACTTTACGTTAAAAAAAAAAAGCCTAGAAGTTAATTGAAAAATCCAAAGTTTAAAGTAACTTTATAGTTAGGTGTGATAAAAAGATCCGTTTTCTAGTTTTTTTTTTTTGTGTTTTTTTTTAATCTTAGAAATTCACTGAAAAAAAACACAGGTAAAAGACGTTACAGCTAGGTGAATGCGAGTGACAACATTAATGTTTTGAACTCAAAACAGACATAAAATTCATCAGCTATTGTTAGCAGAGCTAACTATATCTTGTGCTCCCTCCGTGCAGTACGTGTGACCTCACATATTGCATCACTCATGGCGTGTTCTAGGACATCACTTATCAAGAATTCATCCAATGAGTGTTTGTTTTATAGTTTACACAGTGGTGAGTAACTACCAAATTACTTTTCTCCCTAATTTTGTACAGTCTGTGTCCAGCGAATGGGTGTGAGTGTTTACAAAATGCATGTGCTCCTAATGCATCATAGGTATGTAGAGATATTGAACACATAATTAATCTTTGTATTGAAAAGTAACTCTGTGTGCAGGTGACAGTTGACAACTTGTGTTCAGCATGTTCCACACAAGCTTTTTGGCTTGGCAGAAAAAGTTTCCAACAGGGTAAAGGTTTTACGTCTTACATATTGAGTATTGTAAGCAGCCTTGAGTTATTAAACAGAATTGTTTCAGTGTGACAATTTCTACATAACATAGAAGACTGTGCACCAGGTACTAACCTATTAGCATGTGCTTCTTTTGCGTCAGACGAAGTGTTATTTGGAAAGATTTCAGCACAGAATGAAGGCTGCAGGTATATGATCTTTGGCACCTTCACACCTTGGTTATATAAATATTCTCTTTGGACAAGTTTTGCATTGAGTGTACACTGTTCTTAGTAGATATTTGTTAATACTCTTTGGTGTATTTGTCATGAGAGTTTCACTGTTTGCCATCAGTGTGGTACAGAGTAAACTCTCTCCATAGAATAACCGCTGTTTACATTACCCACTTATCTACTTGTATCCGCTTTATTTCTCAGTGTAGGTTCAGTGACTGTGAGGGGTTTAATGCAGGTAAAAACTGCCCGTCGTTGAGCATTAGTTATGTAACAGGGCTTTAGTATCTGAACAGTTGAATACAGATTGAACATCAAGTGCAGTGCAGATTATCTTTTTATCTATGGTTGATATTCAATATGAACTCGGCTACTCATGAAGTGTATGGTATAGTGGGGGCTTTCACAAGGCAATCATCTGTCTCGACACAGGCGCATACTCTAACTGGGGACTGACCTCCTCTCAGAACATTTTTGAGCTCAACCAGTGTGCTGAGGCAAACTCTTCCTGTCCTAGTTAGTGTCCTCCACACCAGTCTCTGGTTCCATCCCAGTCAGTAGGTAAGTAAGTCTGAGTTCTTCCTCTTGGTGTTCTTTTTTCCCAAATGTCTTTATTCGCATTTTACAGTATGCAAATACTACAGAAAAACTCAGACCCAAAACAGAAACCCCAAAACTTTTCCGCTCCCAAGGCACCCCAAAATCATCAAGTACACTCAATCCTGGGTCTGGAGAGGAGGGAGGTGTCAGGGTGCTTATGTTTGCTTGATAATCTTGAAGGCATTCAATGGAACAAATCTTTGAAGGAAGGAGGGGGCAGCAGTCAACTTCCATTCGTTCTCTCTGCAATAGATTTCACAGCCCTGCTGCAAGCCCCAACAGCACTCAACACAAAGATGTGCCCTCCCTACCACTCTCAAGTGCAACCAGGTATCCCTCACCAGCCCGGGCCCACAAGTGAGATCGGTGTTGAGCAATCCTCCATTGCTTCTCCGTCTCCTCTCAGGCAGTCCGTCATCATACCCCACATCTCCAAATCTTTCTCCGCTGGGGTCTTATTGCAATGCGCACAACTTGCCGACTTCGCTGGGTAAACCCTATGCAGCCAGTGCAGCATCATGTAGGCCGTATGGAGGTTGTAGAATTGTTCCAACTTAAACATGGCGCTGCTCGCTGTTTCTTGCACCTGTGCTCCAGCCCACTTAAATTTCCATCCGTGAGAGGCGTCTCAAGATCCCTATTCCAATTATCGCTTTACGTCTGTCTGCTTGTCCTACTTCAGAGTATCGTACAAACAATAAACAAGACCCCTGCTCAAGCCCAGGTCCATTATCACCGTCAAGACATGGGATTCCCTGGGTTCCTAGGGGAAACGTGCCCAGATCTCGCGGACCGTACTGGACATACATGCATACTGTAAAAATTGCCTGGTCCACCTTACGATTCTCAAGTGAACCTGGGTATCCCTCACCAGCCCGGGGGGCTCACCACCATGGTCACAGGTGAGATATGTGCTGACCCATCCTCTATTGCTCCTCCGTCTCCTCTCAGGCAGTCCACCATCACACCCCACATCTCCAAAGCTTTCTCCACAATTTCATCTGTGCATACCTTTCTAAGTCTACTTTCTTCAGCCACTGCTCACTCCAGCAGGTCAGCTCTCCATTTGCCATTTGTCTGCAGCACCAGACTTGCCCAATGAATGGCAATACGACGCCTGGCAAGCACCTGTCCCAGTTTGGTAAATTTATATCCCATCTTCCTGCCCTCCCTAGGGAGCTGCGAGAGGCCTAGTATACAGTGACATATCGTAAGCTATGCCCTGGCTCTTGTTATCCATTTCACCTCTTGCCAAAAGGGTCTGCATGCCCATGTAACATGAATAAAATCAACTGGGATCTCATTGGAGGAGGCATCACACGCCGACTGCGCCGGGTAAACCCAATGCAGCCGGTGCAACGTCACGGAGGCCCTATGGAGGTTGTAGAATTGTGCCAACTTAAACATGGCCCTGATGTCTGTTTCTTGCACCTGTGCTCTAGCACGCTTCCATTCTCCATCCGTGAGAGGAATCTCAAGGTCCCAATACCAATTATCGCTGGTGGACTTTACGTCTGTATGCCCTCCTTCAGAGCATTGTACAACCGGGAAACAAGATCCCTGCTCGAGCCTGGGTCCATTATCACTGTTAAGACCTCGGATTCCCTGGGCTTCTTGGGGCAATTTGCCCAGATCTCGCAGACCATATAGGACACACATGCATACCATAAAAACTGCCCGGTCCTACTCAAAACAGCGTCTGCTAGTGTTACGAAAGAGTCATTCAGAAAAAGGTCTCCCTCCCTCTGACAGCCTCCATCCAACCAAATCCATGGAGGTGGGGATGAGCACAAAAGTCCGCAACCACCATATAGGGAGCAGTTGGGCATACAGCGCATGCTTCAGAACATGGGTAACGGCTCTTTCCCATACCTGCTCTGCCGGGGCCCCTATGAAGGGGATACCTACCAGCACCCCACAACCCGCAATAAGCAGTCTCGGGAGGTCTTTCTCCATTACCAGTCCATCCAGGAGTTTCTTCTCCCAATTTGGGCCATCATTGCACACCAGCGCTGTGTACTGTAGGAGGTCAGCCAGATATCACTGGAGATTCGGGAGCCCCAGTCTGCCCTCTGCTAGGTCCAGTTTTAAGATTTCCAGCCTGACCCTGCTCCGTTTCCCTGCCTATGCTAGGGACACCAACTGGCCATTGAGCTGTCAGAATAAGGAGTTCGGTAGGACACAGAATGAGTTCTGCATAGTGAAGCGAAACCTGGGAAGCAGTACTATCTTGCTGAGCACCACACTGCCCAATGTGGACAGCAGCAGAGTGTTCCCAAATTTTGCAGACGCATTTAGGCTGTCTACCATCTGACCCATGTTAAACTCCCATTGCTGCTGCGGGTCAGGAATTATCTGTATCCCCAGGTAATCCCCAGGAAAATGTACCGTCTCCAAGGGGAGTCCCACCTCCGGAGATCAGCAACCCCACGGTCTCCCGAGGACGCCGGGGGGAAGATCGCCGTTGTCTGATATGTAGCCCTGACACTCTTCTGTAATCAGCCATGAGTTGCATTTGGCGTGGCACTGACCTTCGGGCTGTTCGCGTATGCAAGTGTATCATCCGCGTACATTGACACACTATGCGTCATCCCACCAATACCTATTAACAAAGTCTTTGATTTCGCTCCTCCAGTACACTACCAAAGGCTCCATGGCCTGCGCATAGAGGAGCTGGGTCAATGAGCATCCCTGCCTCATACCGGTCTATACAGTCCGGACATCAGATAGCACCTGTCCGGTACGCCCTCTCGCTCAGGGTTCTGCATGTAAGAGGCTCACGCACGACAAGTATCCCGGGCCCATCCCCATTCTCTGCAACACCTCCTATAGGTATTCCGTGGAAAGTGTCAAATGCTTTCTCGATGTCCAGAGCAATCAATAATGCTTCCTCGGCTGTCCCCTGTGTGGCGAGCATCCAATGAGAACGCTGCCGCAGGTGCATGAGTTCCCCTCCCAGCATGAATCCACACTGGTCTTTGTTCACTAAGTGAGTGACTGTGCGGCCCAGGCGCATCGCAGGTACATTCGCAAGTAGTTTGAAATCCACATTGCACATGGACAGCGGTTGGTAGGACCCGAGGTCCCTCAGGTCTTTGCTTGTCTTTAGGAGCATTATTATGAAGGCCTACCGCATGTCTATCAATGGGGTGCCACTTGCTTTCGAGTTTTGGAGAGTTTTCAGTACCCTTAGGAGCAGGTTCCTCCCACGAGCCGTGTCCCGCAGGGCCTCCTGCAATTCCTCCAGTCTTACCTCCTGCTGTAGGCTTTACCTCTGGGCCGTAAGAAGAGGGCCTCTGTAAAGAAAAAAAGTTGAAGGCTGGCAAACAGGGGACCCAAAAGAGAATATCACCCACACACGTGCCTGGATTAAACTGAATAGAAATGTGTGTAAAAGTAGAGGCCAAAAAGAATAGCCAAATAACAAGAAGGAAGTTTCTCTCAACCAGTGAGACAGCCAGGAGTAGCACTGGACCAAGAGGTGGGGAGATCATACTTGCCAGCTGGATTAAAATAAGATGGGGTAGAGAGAGACAGATAGCTTGAGTCTCTCAGCAAGGAGAAATACAAAATGAAAGAGCCTCCCTTACTCAACAAAGAAGGAAGTCGAACCTTTGTGAACATAAATAGCTAACTGCTATAATCCAGGCATTTGTGTGGGTGATATTTTTGACTTTTTTTTTTATGAGGAATGAATGTGGTATCAGTGTGATTTGAGTTTGTTGTATTTTGGCCAGAGTAGAAGACACTATATATGTACCAGAGGTATACATGTTTGATTTATGCGTTTATGATATTCATTACTCAAACATTATTCTCTGATATGTCTGTATTTCTCTTTTTTCAATATATATTATCTAATTGCTAAAGAATACATTAATAGCAATTTAAAAAATATACTGCCTGTGGCAAATGTAGATGATTATTACAAGTATTTTATGTGATTCTTTGTTTGCTGCTTCGCATTAATGTATAAATTTAATTTGGCTCCATGATGACTGTTTAGCAGATTCAGGTATGGTGAGATATTCGGCCCATTAAATGAGTTAGGCAGGACCGGTCTTTGTCTAGTTGTGACTGTTCACCTCTGGTCCGCCGACAGTCTGGAGACCGGGACCTTATTTAGTAATTCCTCCACCCCGTGTCTCCTAATGGGACTGTATACATCCTCGCTAAATGACCTCACAGCGCCAAATGTATCGCTGTCTGTCCCACCACTGTCGCACAGTCCGCCCGAGTCCGAGGGAATCTTCAGTGGGGGGCGCTCACAATTTCGTAGTCCGGCTTATAGTGGTCTAGAACTGCCCCCCTCTCTATGTAATTTCTGTAGGTAGTCCCTTCATACATGGCAGACAGTCTGTCCCAGACACTTGCGACCCGCCTATGTCCCTCTGCCAGCTACTCTTACCCTCGACCCCCCACCCTGCCTGCCCACCCACTTGCCTCTGCAGTCGAGTCAGGCGGTTTCCTCTTGGTTTTCTAGTGTTTCAAAAGTCCAATATAAATATCTTACCTGCAGGGTGTTCCCTACCCTATCCTCCTGTGGTCGGGCTTGTGAGAGAAGCCTATCGTTCCCAACCTTCAAGCTCCCGTAGTCCTCTTTTTGGGCTGTAGCACCACCTACAGTCAGTGTTTGGAAGAGCAGGTAGCAGGCCAGTCGAGCAATCACATTCGCAGAAAGGACAGGACACATACACGCTGTCAATATAAAGGCCTGATAAACACAAAAAGTCTGCTGTGGACCCATCACTTTACAGAGTAGTGGTGTGCTCTGTTTTTTTTTATTTGAAACGGCATATGATTCCTGATTAGTTATATTCAGAAATGTTACGATTTAACTGTTCATGCACTTTTAGATGCACTGCTGTCTAAGAAATTGCCTACTGATTTCCCTAAAGAAGCAAAGTTGAACCTTAATGTTGACAAGGCAAACATAATCTTTAAGATAATATAAGAAAACATAATGTTTAATATAATATAAGCTGATAGGGTTTCTTTTAACGGAATTTCCAGAGACGTGGTAATATTCCTGCCTTTGCATAAAGAGCGCATGTAAACTAACGCGATCTGCTGGACTCTAAATGTTGCTTATCTTTTTATAGCTGACCTGCTCCCTGGACAATGTATATTTACTTTGTCAAGTAACTACTCACCGGCACAATGCCTTTAGGTTTGATCCGGTGATAATGGCATTGTTTCCAAGAGGCCCCATGTATTGTGCGACACCTTTTTCTAGTCCTTTCTTTTTAGTCACAGACTGTGTTTTGTGGTAATAGGGCTAATAGTTGTGCCACCATTGACATGGGACTACTTGGCAGCCGTGTGTTCAGTGTTATTAAAAATAGGGTTTGCATGGACTGAGTTTTAGCTCCTCCTCTGCATCTAATCACTTATGACCAGCAGGGGTCACAGAGGGCACAAATGTTTTCACTTCTTCTTCCTGGCCCCAGTTTCTTGCTGTTGTCCTTGGTATAGAACGGGAAGAGTGGAAATATATGGCAGCTGTTTGTAGCTGCACCACAATTTACCCCAGTCCTCGTCAACTCTACTGCCTGCATCTGACCCCTCTCCCCCCAATTACAAGAGAGAACGTGGCAACCGGAGGCCATACTCCACTTGGAGAAGTAAAAAAAAACCCTGAGCATACTCGAGGAGCCAGACTAGTTTTGGGTGCAGGTGAGCTTTGCCAAGGCTCTGCCAGATCACCCATAGTTAAGTTCCAGAGCAGATAGATTCCTGGCCAAGCCATGTCTCCACCTCACCAAACACTTGCAATCAGGTTTGGAGGCAAGTGGTTCCTCACAAAATCTTTAGACAAAAAAAACAGTCATATGGAACCACGAGGCGAAACTCTGTCCCCAAGCACTGAAAGACTCCCCGTCGAGATAATTCCGAGTCCAAAGGTCGGTCTCTGTCTCATTCCGGTCCAGAAGTCACAAGAGTAAATCCCAAGGTTGATTGTTGTCTCGCTTCAAATCTGCGGTCAAGGCGAAGAAAGAAATTGAAAATCCACGCAGGACTCTTCTCCTTCCCGCCACTGTCGTGCTCCTGAGGAGGCGCAAAGGACAAAGAAGTAAACAAAACAATGCGCAATAGCTACAAAAAAAAAAAAAATCAGTCGCCCACAAAAACCATATAGCTAATGGAATTGAGTAAGCAGGAAACTCAGCTAACGAACTTTTTAAAGGAATCAATTCACTAAACCAAACCAAGAGCTTGCTCTCGAGCCATCTTGGCATCATAAGACCTATGTGATTCCCTGGCAGACTGTTTCGAGGAGAAAATGAACGTAATCTTAAAGAACTTTCGTATTCTTCATGGGCACCTAAAGGAGCTACCCAATTACAACTTGTCGCCTCGAACTCCACCTCCTACTTGGAGGCCGATTACAATGCATTTCACAGCACAGAGACTGCGCTTCTTGCAGCTTCTAATACCATCAGATTGTCCCTTGACGCTGGCTGTGCTGGTGCTGTTGAATCCGTCCGCAACTATTGACACCATTTCTCATGGGATTCTAATTAGTAGGCTGTATGATGTAGGCATCTACGGCAAAGTGCTACAAAGGTTTATGGATTTTCTGGAAAATATGACACATGCGATCTTGTTGGACTCCTTTAAGTCGTGTACAATGATTGTCAACAAGGGAGACCCTCAGGGCTCCTCTTTGAGTCATTCTTTATTCAACACCTATGTTGCCCCCTTGCGCAGAATGTTAAACTATACAGCTTTGAGGTAATATCCTGCGCTGATGACACTTAATTAGTAATCTCCTTTGGACATGACCTGGATGGGATACATCTCAATTTTCAGACTGTATGAAAAAAATAGTCGACTGGATGACAAGCAGTTATCTGCAGTTGAATGGTAGTAGCAATCTACGGAGTCAACCCCGTAACCCTAAGAACCAGGGTAGTTAAATTATAACACATGACCGTGGTTCACTTGGAATATGAACTATGACAAAACTGAGATATTGCTGTTCGGAAAAGCTCAGCAGCTTTGGTCCACAGACTGGTGGCTTCTCGAACTTGGTCTGGTCCCGACCCTGAGGCTGGTAGTATTAACCTCAGACTAAAGCTAGACCAGACTCCATCTGTGAAGGACCATGTTTTGGCTATTTGTGATGCATGCTTTGCCACCACTCGACTGTTGAAAAAAATATTCCAGTGGCTTCTGTCATCCTCTAGGAAAACCTTAGTACAAGCCTTAATCATGAGTCCCTTGGACTATAGAAACCCTCTGCTTGTTGCGGTCAATGATACGCTGATGTCCAAACTTCAGGTTGCGCAGAATACAGCTGCCTGACCAGTATGTAATCTTCCCTCAGGCTCTCCTTCAGCACCCATTTTAAATGCCTTGCATTGGTTGCCAGTCAGGAAGCGTGCGATCTTCAAATTATGCTGTCTCACTCGTAAGTCGCTCACCAGTAAAGACCCAATCTATCTGCACATAAGGTTTAGGTTTAACTGCCCTGCAGACTGCTTAGATCCAAGGACAAAGCGTTATTACGGATTTCCTGAATTCGCGCTTCGAGAGTTGGTGGTAGATCCTTTTCATACCTCGCACCCTTCCATTGTAACAAACTTCCCTTTCAAATCTGTACATGCACTGAGCTGGGCCAATAAAAAAAAAAAAAGAAACTCTGAAGATGTGGCTGTTCTAAGTAGTCTGCCGGCCTTGAGTTAGTGACGCACCAAGATACACATTCAGGTGTGAGTCGTTGCGCTATATCAAGTGGCAATCACATAACCTAATAAGGGCATCACCATACCTCTCAATCTCGCTTCCGAAGTCATTCGACTTCGGAGCCAATCCTCAACTTGTTCCGTCACCTCCGGAGTTACTGGGGCCGTCTTAAACCCAAAGCAGATCCAAGAGGTATGCAAGGCCTCTCAGACTCTTTGGCTCCCTTCCAACTCCGTCTGGTGGGCCCATAGAAACCGGGAGGCCTTCCAACTGGTATATCGCTGGCGGATTCACTGTCAGCGCCAGTTGGACGCTCTGAAAACACCACTGCACCTCCCCCGGCTCATATACCAACTTTGTCTCCAGCTCCGTGATCCTCGGAAAGAGGGTATTTTCTTCCACAAGTTTGGACTTGAGGATTGTCAATCCAAGTTGCATGCTGACCGCTATTGCCACACATTTTGGAATTCGATGCCTCAAGTACTCCCAGATGTCCCACAAGACTTCTGACCTATTCTAGCCAAAGGTATACAGGAAGGTTGTGGTGTTGCCATTCATTGCCACGTCTTGCTGCAGTTGACAGGTTTTTCAGGCTATGTCGAGTCATCCCTTATCGACATGCCCTTTGATGGGACCTGCCACTTTGGGGACAAGGGAGATTCCTGTCTGGAGCAGTTCAAAGAGGACAGGGACACAGTACCCTTCCTGAGCTTATCTGCCTGCCCCACCAGCCACATCAGCCTATCATTCCTTTCACGGTTTCAGCAGAGAAACCCCTTATCGACTGCCACTTAAACCTCAGCAATGTGCCCAGCAGTTACTTGGCCGAGGACTTGGCAACCACTGACCCCGAGATCAGGTCCATAAGGAGTACACTTTAACCTTCATAGCCACTCCGCCTAGCCACTATCGAAGTCCCTGGACTGACTGACGGATGACCATTTGTCCTTCTTACTTAAGGAAGTACAAGCCCTTTGGTCAAAGGGACCCGTGTAGGCAAATTAGGCCTATGGTGCAGACCAGGATTGTGAGGACAGGGTTGAATTAGGACAGGTTGAGTTGAGGATTTTGGTCAACATAGGATTTAGAAAACGTCAGGGGAACCGATTAGTCTTCGAAGGTGAAAGTTGAGTTTCATTCTTAATTTTTTTTTTTTTTTTTTTTAAGTGCAACGAGTCTCTTTTTCATTACTTTAGAGCTCTAGATAGAAGTTTGGAGAGTGCTTGAATAATGCTGGCTTAAAGACAATATAGACGGGCAATAAATTGTTAGAAATTATTTGATCACAACCCCTGTGTTGAGTCAAATGTGACTTTCTATAGTTAGGTTTTTAGAAGATTTCTGACTCTTTTGTAGTTGGGTTTAGATTTTAGGCAATGAATTAGAACAACAGAAAGAAAGGCAAGACAATGGAAGAAACGAATGGCTTGCCTGGGACCGACTGTCCAAACTGAATGCATTCTTATGCGTTCTTGGGGTGATCTCGGGGTTTTGAATAGTATGTGTATGAGTAAGGGTTCAAGATCAGCCTGTAAGGCAACAGTGACATGCAGGTGTACAATATGAATGCAGACGTATCGCATTTTACAAATGAAAGAAGTGTTTGTCGTAGCCGCTCTGTCCTGTTGAGTGTTGCTTACTGTGGCATCATGGACTGACTCCTCAGGCCCAGCTTTGCATTTATTGCTCATTTCAACAGTTTCGTGCGACCTATAGAGAAATAGACCGGTCGATGCAATTTTCTGTGTCACAAATCCTACCTTCCTTACCACACTAATGGGGAACACAACAATGCAGGAGAAAAAAAATCCCAAAGAAAATTTGACAGGCAATAACATTAACAGTCTAGACAGATCATATACCAAAGGCTGGAAATGTGAAAAACAAGTCTGCAGGAAAATCTGGTCTGTGAGAACGACAAGCCTTTTCTTCCTGTTAGGCCCGGATGTTGCACAGGAATGCTTTGACACCACTTATAAAAATATATTGCTTAAGCCTGTGATTTAGCGTGATGCGTGGTGCCCATACTCTTTCCAATTAGCTTCCTCCTGAGGCCTTGCAGTGCCAGTGGAGCAGGGCATCTTGGGTAGAAGGCTTTGTAACCCTGACCCTGTGGGACCGGCGCAGTGCAGATTAGGATGTTGTCCACCTTTTGTTCCAAAGCGGAAGTCTAGTAGTTTGTACAATGGGAGGGGGTTTGTTACCGTTTAGCTTGTCTCGCTTCCACGTGGATTTTAAGCATTATGTGAGGAGATGGCTGCCTACACGAACTGCATTGTTTTGTGCCAGCAAACACCGGAAACCCGCACACTCAATGAAAGGATGTCAAAAACAAACCAGGCCAACCAAGAGGCCTGTTTACATGGGCCATGCGTGCAGGGCACACAGTTAAGCACATACTAGTCACAAAACCACTATGTTGCTGTGACAGTTGAGAGCTATGCAACAAATTGTGCTTCACGTGACCTGATACTTTGCAACGAAGCAACTCTCATTTTCTTTCCAGAATTGGCAATATAAAGTTTGATCCTGTGGTCCACTGCTACCGCACCACAAGTACTCCTTGGAGTGACCATAAGTAGTCTCCACGGTGCTAAACACAATATCTCAGATGAGTAAGACACAAAGACCTAAGCTGTTCGGCGGACTGAGGCCATAGACTTCGGGCTAATGGTGAACCTTATGACATCAATGAAACTGATATATCGACGTGGCCGTTAACGCCATTACCGGGCATTCGGCATGGCTGTAGCTTCAATCTACTAGGCCCGAAGTTAGAATAGTAAATCTTCCTGGTCCAAGCCACAGCAGATCTAAGTAAAGGCCCAGTCGATTCTGAGGCTATTTATGTGGTAACATAAAACTTGGAGTATGATAGCTGATCAGGACTGCAAAACCTGCTTTGAGCCTTCTGCTTTTGCACATGTGATACCCAGCATTCCGCTGGTCTTCCGTCCAGGTTTTTTTTCCATTTCATGTCTTACTGTCTGTGGATATTGCATGGAATCAGCTGTGTACATGTGCTACCCTTTCCATGAATGTTTACCGTTCTCATTCTTTAGTCTCATATTTTGAGAGCAATTCTAAAGAATCTTTCTCACATGCACACTATCATACAGAATATATGTAAAGATTCAGCCTCCCCTTGTTGGGATGATAGCCTTTCACTTCTTGGCGTACAAATCTCCAGATTGCCACCTCTTTGTTTTAATCCTTCTGGAGATGTGGTCTCCAGAACTGGACACATTCTTTCAGAATTCACCCACAGACATCACACCTGATGGGTCCTTAGTAACTGGACACAACACTCTGACTGGCTTTCAGAAATAGACATAACGTGTCAATTAAGGTGTTTAGAACTGAACTAAGCAATCAGGATATATATATAGCCATCAGAGCTGAACTAATACTCCTAACTAGGCCTCACCCTTAATATATGGAGTGGGCACAATCTTGTTTTTCTGTGGATTACTCTCAGCATGCCCACTTCCTGTTGCATTATTTAGCCACTGTGTGGTCAATACACATTCCTTCCTAGATGATTCTAATATGCAGTGCCTTTCTGATAGAGACAACTAATCTCAGATTCCTCACTCTCGAACATTTCCCTAGGCGCCAGAATCGGTCCAGAAAATCTTGAGCAGTACTTCTGCGCTTTGATAAGTCACATCAAGCAGCTCTGCGGTCGACCACTTCAGAAGTGATGTATGCAGTGCCTACATACATAGGCACCACCGCGGTGCGTTGACATCAGTTCCTTCTTTCTGCAGCAACAGTGTAGATCCGGAGCACTATCTTGGTCATTGTCTGACCACTTTTTTTATTGAAAGGTTTACAAAAAAAATTCCCTCCTACTGCTTTTGTGACGCCCCATCAGATTCGTGCACCTTTCCTCCTGAATGTAGTCACTTCCTTTCAGATTGACCAGAGCATAACTCTTCTGGCATTCCACACTCCACCTCATCCGTTCAAGGAGGAGGAGAGGCTCCATCGTTCGGACCCTAAGAGAGCTTTGTCGTTCTATCTTGATAACACCAAGGACCGTCAGGTGGGCAATCAGCTCTTTGTTTGGTTTGCCGGAGCAAAGAAAGGCAAGGCTCTGCACAAACGAGCCATCTCCGGATGGATAGTATTCCACATAGAAATCTGCTATTCACTGAGGGCTTACGGGCTCACTCCACCATGGCCAAAGCCACTACTTCTGTGTTAGCGTGTGGGGTAGCTGTCCAGAACATATGCCAAGCTGCCACATGGGGGTCTCTCCATACTTTCATGAAGCACTTCTTCTTGCACAGTCCGGTCCATTGTGATGAGCAATCCACCGGTTTGGTTCGCCAGGGCTATCTGAAAGAGACACGTTCGTGATAGACTCCTTACCTTAGAATATCCCCAGGCGTCAGACTGGATCCGGAAATTTTTGCGTAGCAATACCCCTGCGTGCGCCGGCAGGCATCGTCCGCGGCTCCGCGTCCGTCGTTAGCGCCGGAATGACGTCGTCGGAGTACTTCGACGACCCCCTCGCGCGCTGACGTCAGTTCTTCTTTTTTCCGCGCCAGCTAGCGCAGATCTGGAGAAGCTCTACCCCTTAGTCATTTTTTGACTAAACTTTTTGATAATTTTTCTACTTGAGTCTTCGACTCCTACGGTGCCGGTAGGGATGCCCGGGTTCAAATCCTGCTCCAAGTGCAGCCGACTGATGTCGGTTACCGACCCCCATCGCCGGTGTCTTCAATGTCTAGGCATCGACCACCACGGCCGCACCTGCTCCGACTGCCGGGCCCTGACGTCTAAGCGGGAGCGGTCCCGCAAGCGACTGGAGCGCTGCGGCAGTCGGCCCGCGCCATTCCAGGTCTCGGTCCCACAGGAGTTCGAGGGACCGCTTGCGGGGTCGGAGCCATCGTAGCTCCGAGAGTCGGCATCGGTCTTCAGGATCCAGGTCCTCCGGTAAGAGGCATGAGAGGTCGGAGAGACGCCATCGTTCTTCCGACCCACCCCGACGCGGCCGGGGGTTCGGGTGACACCACCCACGCGGCTCCGGAGTCGCGGGCGTCACCACCTGCCCCACACCTTCTGGTCCCTGGGCACGGTGCGACGCAAGAGGAGGTCGAGCGGTACCTCATGGCCATGAGGTGCCTCCCTCCTCCGCCGGGTCCCGTGGCGCCTACGGGCCCAACGGTCCTGGCTGGAGGGCGCAGTGGGTCAGGTGCTTCGGCTCCGCCGCCGGCGACTTCGGTCCCGGCGCCGCAGGCCCCCACTGGATCTGGATCCGGATCCGGTTCCGGATCCAGGTCGTCGCCGGTCGACCTCACCGGCGACGCCCTGCGGGTGTCGCCCCCGGCGCCTCCTACTGGCGCCGTTCCTGATCCTACCCTCGATTCGGTTCCGGCGCTGCTCTCGACGTCGTATGGAGATTTCTATTTCCACTAATCTGTTGACCCTGAATTGCAGGAGATGGGTGACGAGGGTGATTGGGAGGGGTCTGTGGACCCTCTGGCACAGGAGTGCCAGTCCCAACAGGACTGGACATATGAGCTTGGGGAGGCCAGTGGAATTTACACTTCGCCAGACACTGGATTTGTCTACCCTCCCACCGTGGCTACGGAGGAGGGGGCTGCCTACAGTGTAGTGTTGACACGGGCGGCCTGGGCCTTGAGCCTGACGCTCCCCGTCACGGCCGTGAGGACTAACGTCCTCACTGAGGTCCTTAAACCGCAAGCCTGCTCCAATGAGCCTCTGCTGCAGTTTAATGAGGCCTTGTGTGACGTTCTTGTGGGCACTTGGTCCAAGCCCGCCACATGTCAGCCTGTGGATAGGAATGTGGCCAGACGCTACCGCCTGGCCCCGGGCGACCCTTGCTTTTTGTCCACCCATCCCACCCCCGAGAGCCTGGTCATCCAGGCCTTCACTTCCCAGACCGCATTCCCGACGGCTCCGCCCGATCGGGAATCCAAGAGGTACGAACAATTTGGAAAGAAAGTGTTCTCGTCCCTGAGCTTGGGACTGCGGTCAGTCAATACCGCATGCCTCTTGGGCCGCTACACCCTCACCCCCTGGGATCACAGTCGCGGACGTGCTGCCACAATGTCCGGAGGAGGCCCGGGCTAAAGTCGCCCAAGCCCTTGCGGAGGGTCGAGATGCAGCGCGCTATTCCATCAGGTGTGGGCTGGATACCATGGACTCACTGGGCAGAGCGATGGCAATGACGGTGGCGGTTCGACGCCACGCCTGGTTGAGGTCCGCCAACTTTTCGGCCGATGTCCAGGCCACACTCCTGGACATGTCGTTTGATGGCCGTCGCCTATTTGGCGACCAGGCAGACCTTGCGCTTGAGCGTTTTAAGGACTCCAGGGCTACGGCCAAGTCCTTGGGCCTCTCGGCCCCACGCCAGCAAACGTGTGCCTTTCGCTCCTTTCGTGGCCAAGGAAGGGGCGCTCCCACACGTGCTGCCAGCCACGCACCGCAGACTGCTACGCAGCGCGGTGGTGGCCGTGTAAACCGCCGTGGCGGCGGTCGGGGACAACGGCGAGGCCAGTCCCCACCTTCCCCTGCAGCACCCACCTCAAAACCCGCCTAGTCCGTGCTTTCAGGCCCATGTGACGCCAGTGGAGGGCAGGGTTGCCATCACCTCTTCCACTGGCGCACTGTCACGTCGGACAGGTGGGTGCTGCAAATCGTCCGAAGGGGCTACTCCTTCCCCTTCGAGACTACCCCTCCAGCCATGCCACCGCAATTCCACTGCGTGTCGGGGGATCACTTGCAACTTCTGCAAGAGGAAGTTACGGCCCTCTTGGCCAAGAGGGCCATTGAGCGCATTCCTGGGCCAGAAGTAGGGTGTGGTTGGAGAAGTTCAAGATGCTGACTTTGGCTCAGGTCTTAGCTGCCCTGGACCCCGGAGACTGGATGGTAGCGTTGGACTTGCAGGACGCTTATTTTCACATCCCCGTCCTGCCGGCCCACCGGCGTTACCTGCGGTTCACGGTAAGCCACAAGCACTTTCAGTTTACCGTGCTCCCCTTTGGCCTTACCAACGCCCCACGGGTGTTCACGAA
This sequence comes from Lissotriton helveticus, assembly GCF_964261635.1. Classification (NCBI taxonomy): domain Eukaryota; kingdom Metazoa; phylum Chordata; class Amphibia; order Caudata; family Salamandridae; genus Lissotriton; species Lissotriton helveticus. The sequence continues at coordinate 268,322,893 of NC_136065.1, read as the reverse complement.
AGTGATGGCGGTGGTCGCAGCTCATCTGCGCAGGTTGGGGGTTTGTCTTCCCCTACCTCGACGACTGGTTGTTGAAGGCGGGCTCGCTCCAGACAGTCGTCCGCCACCTCCAGACTACGGCCGATCTCCTGCACCTGCTGGGGTTCTCCATCAATGTGCCGGAGTCGCACCTGTGTCCCTCGCAGAAGCTCCTCTTCATCGGAGCGGTTCTAGACTCGGCGCAGTTTCAGGTTTATCCTCCCAAACAGCGAGTTCGGGATATTCAGGCTCTGATTCCGATCTTTCAGCCTTTATCCCGTGTCTTTGTCAGGTGGACGCTGCGGCTTCTGGGGCTGATGGCCGCCTGCATCCTTCTGGTGCATCACGCCCGGTGGCGGATGCGGGCTCTGCAGTGGGACCTGAAGTTTCAGTGGGCCCAGCATCAGGGCAACTTGTCCGACCATGTCTTGTTCTCGGAGGGCACTGCAAGACCGTTGCAGTGGTGGCTCACGGACCGCGATTGGGTCAGTGGCAGATCCCTCTCCCTACCCCAGCCGTAGCACGTAGTTGTGACGGACGCGTCCTTCCAGGGCTGGGGGGGCCACATGGGAGAGGCGGAGATCAGAGGCCTCTGGTCTCCAGCGGAGTCCCAGCTCCACATCAGCCTTCTGGAGCTGCGGGCGATCCGACTTGCACTGAAGGCATTCCTCCCCTCTGTCCGGGTGAGTGTAGTACAGGTGTTCACGGACAACACCACCGCCATGTGGTACTGCAACAAACAGGGCGTGGTGGGGTCGTGGACCCTTTGCCAGGAGGCTCTGTGTCTCTGGCAGTGGCTGGAACATCAGGGCGTGACCCTGGTGGTTCAACACCTGGCAGGTTCTCTGAATGCCAGGGCGGCCGAACTCAGCCGTCGGTGCATGATGGATCACGAATGGCGTCTAAACTCGGACGTGGCGCAAGGTCTCTTTTAGCAGTGGGGAGAGCCTTGGTTAGATCTATTCGCCACAGAAGAGAACGCGCAATGTCATCAGTTCTGCGCGTTGGAATTTCCAAGGCGGCACTCGCTCGGAGGCGCTTTTCGCCGCGAGTGGAGTTGCGGTCTATTGTACGCCTTTCCGCCTATACCACTTCTGCCCAGAGTGCTAAAGAAGATCAGGCACAACCGGGCCCAGGTTATCCTTGTGGCTCTGGACTGGGCACGAAGATATTGGTATCCAGAGCTACTCATCATGTCTGTCGATTTCCCCCGATTTGTCTGCCTCTTCAGGAGGACCTTCTGTCGCAGCAGCAGGGGACGGTCCTCCACCCGAACCTGTCCAGTCTCCACCTACAAGCTTGGAGATTGAGCGGCGACAGTTGAGGCCATTTGACTTGCCTCCTGAAGTCTGTAATGTCATTCTGGCAGCCAGGCGTCCCTCCACAAAGTCGGTATACGCCTGCAGGTGGAACAGATTTGTGGCATGGTGCACAGCAAAGGCTGTGGATCCACTCTCTGCCCCCCTTTCTGAGGTTCTCCTCTTCCTTCTTTCTCTTGCCCCTCTGCTCTGGGCACTATCAAGGGCTACCTTTCTGCCCTTTCCGCCTTCTTAAGGCTACCTGATCAGCCATCTTTGTTCAAGTCCCCAATTGTAAATAGGTTTTTGAAGGGCATCACATACATGTTTCCTCCTGTTCCTTTCTTGATCCCCCAGTGGGACTTGAACCTTGTACTTACTTACCTAATGCGTGCTCCCTTTGAGCCGCTCCGTAACTGTCCTCTCCGTCTTCTTACTTTGAAGACTGCTTTCCTGGCTGCCATCACCTCTGCCAGGAGAGTGAGTGAGCTCTAGGCTCTTTCTTTCACACCTCCTTTCCTCTCTGTCCATCCAGACAAGGTTGTGTTGCGGACAAGACTCTCTTTCCTGCCCAAGGTTGTCATGGCCTTCCACATCGGGCAGTCCATCAACTTGCGCTCCTTCTTTCCGCCTTCGCATCCCTCGAAAGAGGAAGAGAGGCTCCACCATCTGGACCCAAATCGTGCACTCTCTTACTATCTGGATCGCACACGCCAGTTCCGGGTGGATGACCAACTCTTTGTTGGTTACGTGGGTGCTAAGAAGGGACGGGCGGTGCACAAGCGGACCATCTCTCGGTGGATCATCTTGTGCATCCAGGCGTGTTACTCCTTGGCTAAGAAGGAACCCCCTGTTGGGCTGAGGGCTCATTCCACTCCGGCCACGGCGACTACGACTGCCCTGGGCCGAGGAGTGCCCTTGCAGGACATTTGTCAGGCAGCTACGTGGGCCTTGCTGCACACGTTTGCGAGACACTACTGCCTGGACAGCCAGTCAAGGCTTTCTGGTGTGATTATTGGTTCGCAGACCCACCAACGGGGTTGGTATTGTATTGCTAGGGTATCTATTCTAAAGTAAGAAATCTATCACTAACGTGTCTCTTTCAGATGCACAAGTTACTACTTGTGTACCAATGTGTCTGTAAGAGACATTAGTTAGTGATAGATTCCTTACTGACCCACCCATCCTCTCCATTCTGCGAACCGATATCTAGGGTTAAGGTCATCCCCTTTTAGGGCCCTAGTTTCATGGCACCAGTGTTGGTTCTATCATGGCTCTGCGTATCTGGCGCGGAAAAGCTGTGTATCAGAACTGACGTCAGCGCGCGAGGGCGGCGTTTAAGTACTCCGACGACGTCATTCCGGCGCGAAAGACGACGGACGCGGAGCTGCGGACGACGCCTGCCGGCGCGCAGGGGTATTGCTACGCAAAAATGTCCGGATCCAGTCAGATTCCTTACCTTAGAATATCCCCAGGCGTCAATCACTAACTAATATCTCTTACAGATATATTGTTACACAAGTAGTAACTTGTGCTTTAGGTCTAAGCCAGTTTGCAGCCCCACCTCCAGGGAGGTATTGCTCAAATATCTATTCGAAGGTGAGGAATCTGCGGTTAGAAGTCTCTAGCAGAAGAACAAGTTACTTACGTTCAGTAATACCTTTTCTGGTACAGACTATCTAACCACAGATTCCACCGCTATATTCCTTGCTATGCGAACTTGGCTCTTTACCGAAGAAATCCCTTTAGACCAGATTCAAACTGTGGGACATGCCCCTACGGGTCTGTGGTGGCATTCCAAGTGGGGCGCAAATGCCAAATACTTGTGAAGGAAGATGGCCTGGAGCATGAGTTTATTTGCCGCTTTTCCAGGCTGTCTTCAGTTTTATATAGCGCAAACTTGACCCGGATCGGATATCAGAGCGCTTTACATAGCACCAGTTGAATTGCATGAGGACACATTCATTTTTGTTAGGCATGGGAAGATTAAGTGATTTGCTCAAAATCACAGGATGTTCAGCAGCATTGCCGAGACTCGAACCTGGTTCCCCCGTTTCAAGGTCGACTGTCCTAGCCGTTAGTCCAACTCCTCTCCCCATTAGGGTCTCAAGGCGCTGGAGGGTGAGCTCTGCAGTTCAGTCGAAGAGCCAGTTCAGTCAAAGAGCCTGGTATTAAGGTCCTTCCTGAATTGAAGTAGTGAGGGTGATTATCTGAGATGTAGAGGAAGAGAGTTCTACGTCTTTGTGGGAAGGTAGGAGAAGCATCTTATTCTGGCCATGGCCTTGCGGATTTGTGGGATAGTGGCCAGGGCTAGGTTGGCGGAGCAGAGGTGTCTGGTGGGAGTGTAGAAGGAGAGGCGGCAGTTGAGGTATGCAGGTCCAATGTTGTGGAAGGGCTTGCAGGCGTGCGTGAGGAGCTTGAAGGTGATTCTTTTGTGGATCAGGAGCCAGTGGAGTTTTCTCAGGTGATCAGCGATGTGGCTGCGGTGGGGGATGTCCAGGATAAGTCTTGCAGCGGCGTTCTGGATTCATTGCAATTTTTTGGGGAGCTTCTGGGTAGTGCCGTCTTAGTTCTTTGCCGTAGTCTAGTTTGCTGCTACCGAGTGCCTGGGTGACCATTCTTCTGGACTCGGTGGGGATCCACTTAAAAATCTTTTCAAAGCAGGCGGAGGGTGTGGAAGCAGGGGGATGATACAGCGTTGATTTGGCAGTTCATTGAGAGTGAGGAGTCAAGGATGATGCAGATGTTGCATACATAGTCAGTGGGTGTTGGTGGGGGGGGGTCCGAGCGCTTCATGGTGGGTGTGAGAAATTGGGTTGTTGGTGGAGGGAGGTCTGAGCCCTTCTCAAGCAACGGCCACAATCCCTGTCTAGCAGTGCTTAATCCTCTTGTGGTTTTGCATCAAAGCAGTCAGGCTTAACTTAGAGGCAAAATATAAAGAATGTATGCAGCGTGCAAACAGTAATAAAGTGAAAACACAACACAAGAAAGTGCCACCCAAAGAAAAATAGAGTTACGTTTAATACATTATTTGACACCAAAACAATAAAAATCCCATCATAGAACCGGAAATGTGCAATTTAATGATTTACGGTAAGTATAGCACCTAAAAACACAAAGCGCCACTCGTGGCTGTCTGGTCGTTCGAGACTGGGTGAAAGTCACAAGTTCAGACCCACTGCGATGGAGCGCAGGCCTGATAAAGGGACCATGTTAGTCCAGTTGAAAATTTTACTTTCTGAAGTCTAGCATGAAGAGTCTGTTTTGCAGTGTAGAAGGCAATGAGGAATAGGGAGAGCGTTGTGGATGGTTTACTGAATTCGCTCCTTTTTTCATTGTGTGCTTCTGTACTCACAATTTCTTAGCTTCAGAGATCTACTCATAAGTTTGTTACTTTATTCAATAAGATCAAAGTCGGTACCAACTTGAATTCTTTAGCTCCACCATTGAACATTTGGCTCCCTGTGATGACCTCAAAGGTCGACCAGACCTACCCATTTCATTTATTGATATTTATTGACACCAGATTGGGAATATTTCCCTTCTGAAAATACAGGAAGATGGCATCAGTTTTTCACTGCTTAGTATATATTGTGGATATTTGTTTGATATATGGTCGGCCAGGATTTCATTCCTACCACCATTATTTTTAAAAAGAAATATTGGTATTCTCAATACAAGCATGTTTTAAGTAATTAAAATAAATAAAAAATAACAGGTTTGCATACAATTGCACTGTCCCCTAGGTATAGTGAGAAAATTCATAAGATAAATTAGAAATTCAGTACACAAGTGGAAACGTTTCCGGTATGAGTAAAATGATCAGAGGGTAGATGGATAAGAAAAAAAGGGGTGGAGAGAGAAAACCAGCAGCAGAAAAGGGAGAGGGATACCGAAAGACAATATTTGTATATAATTGAATTAGGGTACATGTAATTAAATAAAATGGGTTCCATCTTCTTTCAAGTACTTAAGTGGTTCAATTTCATTCATAACAATGTTTCTTATGAGCTGTTTAAGAGCACATCTCCAAAATCCATCATCTGCATAAGGGAATGTACTACATTTGCAGAACCTTATATTACCTGTCTAAAATTCTAATACTTACTTTCCAGAGGAAGGAAGTGTTTTTGAAAACATTTATTTGTACATTGTAGATCAAAACAGCTAGTTCATGGTTATTTTTATTTGTGTTCCCAACTCCAAAGAAACGATCTATAATGTCTCTTACACTTGCACTTGAACAGTACTATGCACCAAGTCACTGAAACTCATTCGTCCAATGTTTTGTGGAAGTAAATGTTAGATGAAAGTTAATCCCTGGACATCTGATTGATTCCATTTCATGATCAGCCTTTTGGTCTAGAATTCTTTCATCCTTTGTTCCTTCAGATCTGCATTTAAACAGTCACAAACACTCCAGTTTGGCGTTTTTGGCCTTTAAAATGATTTTTCTTATATACCAATACCTTTTCAGGAGTCAGAAAAATGTTTCCAGCGCCTTAAAGAGGATTGTGAATGCCTACCAATTCAATGTATGGAAGAGGTGCGCTGTAGGCATCTCTTCCAAACACGGAATCGGTATCTAACATATTAGTGTTTTGCAACCAAAACCCAGTAGTAGAGACTTATTGTTTTAGCAACACCTTTACGAGAGTGTTAATGCATTCACAAAAGGAAAGGGGCCCCTTTGTCCACAGGACTAATGGCAATTATCAAACCAACTTAAAAGAAAAATGTTAACTTCTTTTTAAACACAGTATGGTTTCCATTAAGGGTAACGGGCTGCATTTAAAACAAAAACTTTACTTTATCTCCTGTAGGTAGACCATAGACAGTGCAACATGTGCTTTCTGATAGATAATTCTATCTGCGGATTCCTCGCCTGTTGAATCTCAGGGCGTCAAACTGGGTGTGGAGAACAACAAAGCTCTAGAACACATTGAGGCGGGTGTGGCCAGACGTAGGTTCCATGAATACAGTGTCACCGGAACCAAGCTATACCTGGCTGATGAGCCCTAAATATGGTGAAGCCAGTTCTGGGTTGCTTGTGTTCCGGTTCAGGAACTTTCTGGCCAAGGAGTTCGGGCTGAACTGTTCCCACTGGGGCAGGTTCAAGAATGATTGGCGTTTGGCTTTGCCCAAACTGAGGTGGCATGGTGTGCAAAAAAAAAGCTAGATTGGGATGCGGACTGAGTAATTACCATTGGCTGAGATAATTGAAGTGTACCTCTCATTGTTCGGTTTACCCCAAGTCCATGAATACGCTGTCTCTTATGAGACCTTTTGTTACCTTTAGGAGGACTTCGAGATCCTCCATTGTTTACCATTGGTTGGCTTAATTGTTACTCTTATTTGCTTGCTTCTTCTTAGTCGACTTCCATCCTCTGAGTCTGTGTCCCCTGACACATGGATGCATTATTTGAGTTCTTCCACTTCTCCTTTTTCTGCTGCTAGTTTTTCGTTTTTGTTTCAACACTGGTATCTGTTTTTCGTCTGTCTCCTTCATGCACATCTCTCCTCTCCGCGTTTCTCTCCCAGTCCTACCCACCCACCCTCATTCCGTTGTCATTGTGCTTCTCACAGATCCCCGCCGAACCCTCCATTGTCCATGTGTGTGCCACATCCCACCCACTCTCTGTTGTTTTTACTTGTCCCAGACCATCCTTCCCACCTTCCATAGTCCATGTGCTTTCCCCAAGCCCCTCCTGCCCACCCTCACTTGTCCATGTGCTTGCCTCCTGCCAAACCCTCCGTTCTCCATCTACTTACCCCAGCCCCTCCTGCCCACCCTCTGTTGTCTGTGGTCTGTTCTGCCCACCTCAAGGAGTTTGTGTGCTTTCTCCTCCTGTCCACCCTCTTATGTCCATCTCCTTGCCCTGTGGCCTTCCTGTCCCCCCCTCCCCAATAGTCCATGTGCTTGGCCCCCTCCTCCCACCCTGTTTTTTGTGTTGGCTTTTTTCAAGCGTTAACTGTGATTGATACTGTTGTTCCAACTTTGCTGGCCATAGATTGTTGTGATTGTTTTCCCTGCTGTGGTGACAGCTGTTGCTATTGATGTGGTTCTGGCTTTTGTGTTAGCAGTTGTTGCCTCTGTGGTGATTTCCAGTTGTGGTCACTAGTGTCCCTGTCTTTCTAGTAGTGATTGTTGCTGTTGGTGTGTCTTTCATGGTAGTGCTGTGTCTGTAGCTGGGCTCGCTTCTATTGACACTGTTGTCACTGCCACTGTTCATGCTCTGGTAGCAGATGTGATTGCTGCTCTAGTCTATACTTTTGTGGTAGCTTTTCTCACCCTTATAGTTAATACTGTTCTGCCAACTGTTGTTGAGTCTACAATGACTGCTCTCGTGATCTCTAATCTAGTCACTCCTATTTCAGCTGCTGTGGTGGCAGCTGCTGTTAGTGCTGTGGTACTTGCTGAGGTTGTAGATGTGGTTGCTCCTGTGCTTCCCTACTGTGAATGTGTGCAGATGTCAACGTGAGCGCCAGGAGTAGCATATTGCAGTTAAGGAATTATTTTTATAACCCTCTCAAAAATGCAAAATTGCAATGCCATCTGTTTAACGAGTCAAACACTGAACGCCTCTCTTGCTATTCCATATTTTGCTATCAAGTTAGTTCAGAGTACCTGCTAAATGATTTTCTAGCAGGCCTAATGAGGTTCTCATGGATGTCCTGCCAACTCCTCTTCTCTGAGGAATAGAGCAAAGGTCTTTCTATCGCTTTATCTTTCGAGGAAGTGCACAGCGTTCCAAGCTGCTGCAGAGGTGAGGTGCTGTGGCCTGCTCATCTTTTTCAAGGAAGCTGCTGCCAGGATCTTGGGTGCGGTTGTAACAGAATTCTTAAACATATTTTCCTGTTTTTCTATAAAAAGGACTTCTCTTTATGTCCCTTATCTCGAACTGTATCCTTCCTCTTCAACTGTAGCATAAAAGAATTCAGGGCTGGGTATAAGGTTTATTCTCAGATTCCCAGCTAACAGGAAATAATGTATAGACAAGTGTTCTAATCCGTTAGATGTGAAACATGAACCACCATGCCCAGTCATAATCCAGGCCCTAATGTATTCTGTTTTGTGTACCTCCATGTACCTCCCAAAATTACAATCTTCCCCACCACAGCAAATTCTTTTTAATATTTCAATTTTGATTTCATTGGGTATAAACTATTGTAACAATTGTTAAATCTGCCTTGGTTGGTTTAAAGCCTGAAATACAGCAATATAACCATATATATGGAAATGTTTTCTAACTTTCTCTTTACATACTCGATTTAGGAAGCCTTTAGATGCCAGAATATGAAACTCTGTGCTGAAGTAAAGATTTGTAGTACCCCTAGCTACAATAAAAAGCTAGAACTACCAGCATCCCTGTTTGACTTGCCCATTCTAAAGGGTCATCCCAAAGTTTTTGACTTCCTCCTCCTTTTTTTTTTTTTACCCATTTCGGTTGGTTTTTGGGACTCAGCACACTTTACCACTGCTAATAAGTGGCAAAGTGATTGTGCTCTCTCCTTAAAACATTAGAATTGGTTTATAATCAATTAGCATATTTAATTTACTTGCAAGTCCCTACTAAAGTGGCACTGCCTGTGCCCATGGCCTGTAAATTGAATGCTACTAGTTGGCCTGAAGCACAGGTTGTGCCACCCACTTAAGTAGCACTTCAACCATGTTCCATTGCTGCCTGTGTATGCATTTTTAAGCTGCCATTTCACCCTGACAGAAAAAATCCTTTTGCTAGGCCCACATCTTAATTTTGAATACATATAGGTCACCCCTAAGGTAGGCCATGAACAGCCCAGAGGGCAGGGTGCAGTGTATTCAAATCTTATTACTTGTTTTACACGTACTGGTAGTGAAACTCTTACATTCTTTTTTCGCTACTTATGGCCAACCTCTCCCATAGGATAACATTGGAGTTACTTTATAACATTTAATAGGCTGTATCTTCTAATTGGGTTTAGATAGGCAGGTTGAGTTAGGTGTCTAAGGAATTGTAGTTAAAATCCCTCTTTAATGGTAAAGCTGGATATTTTTTTTTATCACACTATTAGAAAGTTGACATTTTCTTGTCCTAACCATTTGGTGTCTGCAATTGGACTCAGGGTCACATGACTAGGTGTAGCTGGCAGTTGGTCTTTGTCTTGCTCCCAGACAGTGACATAAAGGCAAGATAGGTGTTGGCAGGATAGGCCACTCTGAGTTAACGAGGGGGAAGGGCTGTCCCCTACCACACTTGCACATCACAAAGGCTGTGCCTGAGCACTCTCACAAAGGGCCTATCACTAGTCCTTTGTGACCCCATATAAGCTGGGACCAGGACAGGGAGGGAGGAGAAGCCTGCCACCTCGGGGGGGAGGTGGGGGGTGGAAACCTCCAGAAGCTTCTCCAACTTCAAAGTAGGCACTGGGTATAAATATTGGACCGGAGACCCCAACTCTTCAGTACACTTCTGGACCTGTGGCTACTCAGCCAGGAAGAAGTACTGATGTGCTACTGAAAGCACTGCTACTCTGCTGCCCTGAAGGACTGCTGCGCTACTGAAAGCACTGCTACCCTGCTGCCCTGAAGGACTACTGCCTGCTGTGCTGACCTGGGTGAGATGGACTGGACCTGAACCTTTTGACCCCAGGACCACAAGAGTGATTCCAAGGACTAGTTGGCTGGCCACCTGATTTGAGCCTCCAGGACAGAAGGCTCCAACAACCCTGACCCCAGCACCTGGACTCTGCCATTTGTGAGTTTACCCTGCCATGTGGTGCCATCCGAGTCCTTGACCCTTGGAAGTGGGCCTATGGTACTCTGCCAGACTCTTTGGACCCAGCGGAACCTATGCATCTCCTTTGCTGTACAACCCCGAACAGAACCTTTGCCGCCACTGCGTGAATCTCCACTGCCGTAAACAGCTAGCTGTATTGCAGCCAGCCGCATCATCGGAACGCCCGCTGAGCAACTCAACCTCAGCCAAGCATCCTTCCTCAACTGCAGCCTCGATAACTACACCAAGACTCTGCATCGCCGTCTTGCAGCTCCCCGGAACCAACGCATAGGCCTGACTGTGCAATGCATTCTTGATGTCGGACTCATATTGCAAGCCCTTGTCAACCGGCTCCTCGACCACAACGCAGGACCTTGCATCACAACCTTGCAGTATCTCAAAACCAACGAATCACTTCAGCTGCACGGCGCATATTCAACATGGAGTCTTGCAATGCTCCACCAACCAAGATTTAAGGTACTTTGTTCTGCAGGCCTTACTGGGTCCCTGGAGCCGGCCTGTGCTCTATTGCGGTCAGCCTGAACTTGTGACTTTTTCCCAGTCTGGCACAACCCGATATCCACAGTTGGCAATTTGTGCTTTGTGAGCTATTGTCACTAAATTCTTTAAAATTAAATATCTCCGGTTCTACTGTTTGGATTTACGTCAGTTTGGTCTTGTTTTATTTATGAAAATCACTCTATTTTTTAACTTGGTGTGGGATCCTTTTTGTGTGGTATTTTTCTCTTTATGACTGTTTGAAGTGTTACTCAAATACTTTACACATTGCCGCCAGACTGCTATGTGCCAAGCTATTGAGGGTTGAGCACATGTTAATTTAAGGTTGGTGTGTGCCTCACCCTGACCTGCATTGTGGGTGCTGCTTGGCCAGGTCTCACACCCCAGTCAACCAACCACCCAATTTCTTACAACCCCATAGTAGGGCGTGCCAGGTGCAAGGCTGTTGCCAGAAATTCTGAGGAAAGCTGATAACATTAAAACATTTTAAGTACAGTTCAAAATAAAATATGGGAAATCTGGAAGCCCGGATAAAACTTCAGCAATCTTCAAATGTAGTTATACTTTTTTATGATGATTGTGCCATGTTTCAAAGTTTGCAAGAGTTCTTGCTTTGTTAAATTAACCCCTGTGAAATGGGGATTATCACAGAAATCAGCATTACAGAGAGATTTCTACGGCAATTTCCTATTGTCTGCTTATTTCTCACTAGGTTTCACCAAAATGTATTTTTCCCAGTTGGAGAATGGAGAAAAAACTGTTCTTCGAACAGTGCTCTTTGGTTCCTGTCCGCAATCAGAAGTGTTAAAGTGGTGTTGCAAAAATGAGGGAAAGTCACTTTCTCAACATCCCAAATGATAACTGACATAAAAATTAATCTTGTCAAGTATTATTTTGTGCTGAAAGTTATTTAAGATTCAGATCCGTGATGGTTTCTCAATCATAACAGACAAAGGCAGCAGAAAGCTCCCAGCGACATACAAGTCTTGATTTGATTTGAAGCTGGGCTAGCAAAGTAGTTATAAAGCTTATCACTGGTTGGCTGGAGTCCAGGGTTTAGCTTTCTTGAATCTTAAAGAAGCAAGATTTCACACCTCTCAGAAGAAATGTTGCTAAGAGGACCTCTGTGACCTCATGATATCTAAAGGGGACATGAGCTCGCAGTACTTAGACATACCACACTGTTGTTCATGGTGTTCAGCTCTTCGATGTTGATGTGACCTCCTAGAAACACTGGGGCATGCTGCTGTCTGTCGGTGTTGGACCTGGCCTCGTGGCGTGGTCCTACCCCTCCCGCGTGGCGGGCCCCGGACGACATCGGCCCTCCACAGAGCCCCGGGCGGCCCCCTTCTGCCCGATCCTGCACGCACCAACACTATCGGTCCGGTTACCACCACGGGCCACCACACCGGCCTGACTCCATCATGGGCCCATCACATCCTGAGCACGAGGCCTCGCCCGACTCCATCTTGGGACCACCACGTCACGAACACGTGGCCCCGGCCCAGGCCCCAGCGAGGCCCCGACATCGAGGCGCCAAGATCTACCCAGGTGGTCAAGTGGCCACTCAACAGATCCCAGAGGAGGGAAGTTTCAATGGGCCTCCAACCCTCCCCGGACGCCTGGTATCGATCGCCCCCGGCATCCCTGGGTGCTGGCTCCACCCCCCTGCTGGGTGTCTGGACACCATCTTCCCGGCCCCTCTGGCCCCCAGGCGTGAGGGTCCGGACATCAAAGGACTCCAGTCCTATATCTGGGCCAGCTCCGGAGTAGGACAGCAGTTGTATCCTGGACTGGAAAGCCCTGCTGACGCTGTCGCGGCCGACACCAGAAGAACTCATCTTCCCTGTAACCCGAAGCTACCCTGAGAGCCTGCTGGCGCTGCCGCGGCCCACCTTTGCCGAACCATCTTGAGAGCCTGCTGCCGCTGCCGCGGCCCACCTTTGCCGAACCATCTTGAGAGCCTGCTGGCGCTGCCGCGGCCCACCTTTGCCGAACCATCTTGAGAGCCTGCTGGCGCTGCCGTGGCCCACCTTTGCCGAACCATCTTGAGAGCCTGCTGGCGCTGCCGCGGCCCACCTTTGCCGAACCATCTTGAGAGCCTGCTGGCGCTGCCGCGGCCCACCTTTGCCGAACCATCTTGAGAGCCTGCTGGCGCTGCCGCGGCCCACCTTTGCCGAACCATCTTGAGAGCCTGCTGGCGCTACCGCGGCCCACCTTTGCCGAACCATCTTGAGAGCCTGCTGGCGCTGCCGCGGCCCACCTTTGCCGAACCATCTTGAGGGCCTGCTGGCGCTGCCGCGGCCCACCCTTGCCGAACCATCTTGAGAGCCTGCTGGCGCGGCCCACCGTTGCCGAACCATCTGGAGAGCCTGCTGGCACTGCCGCGGCTAGACCTCTCGGAACCCCCGGCTCGAGGATTGAGAGTTGTGCGCAGGGTATCCCTTCATACCCCCCAACCGAGACTGTCCCGCTACCCTGATCCCCTCTTAAGAGACTTTACAGACCCCTCGGTCTACTTGTACATATCACTGAGAACCAGCAGCCTTTACTTCCTGATAAAGCTTACGAACTCGACCTCTGGTGTGGTGTCCATTTGTAGTGTGTGGTTACTCTGCCGTACGATCTCAGGAGAGGGCCCTCACCCAGGAGGCCTCTCAGCAGCGCTCGGCTACTTCTTGACGGAGAGGTGGACCTAGGGGTGGTCAGTCAGACATCTTCTGCCTCCCCCGGGGTCGCCTTTCTAACATTGGTGGCAGGCGACGGGATCCGAGCCGACGCAGATCATACAGAGAGTAATTCACTCACTACCGAGAAAAACACACCGCGACCATGACTACTCAGGAAACCAGACCAACTACGGAATTCCAGAAAGAAAAGATGGAAGATTACAGCCACAAGGAATTAAAACAATTCTGCAAGGATCTAGGCATCGCTACCACGGGCCTCAACACCAAAGAGGACTTTAAATCAGCCCTGCAAGCCTGGGCGGACGCCGATAACGCGCCACCTCAGAATGAAGACAACCCGGCCCGAATGGACACCCGGAGACCGACGCGAACCCAGCGGGGGAAAGACCCGCAAACCTAGACACGGGCCTCCCCCACGGAGACGCCCGAGAACGAGAGAGGAACCGGCTCCACGAGTTGGAGCTCGCCAGACTCCGACAAGAAGGGGAGATACAGCTGGCAGAAAGGAAATTAGCCCTCGAGCAACTACGGCTGGAAGGAGACCTAGAGGAAAGGCGAAGACAACGAGACCTCGAAGAAAAGAAACTCGTGCTCGAGCATGAGCGCGGCCTCAAAGAACTGGAAATCAAGGCCAAGACAAACTAAACCGGCCCCGCCGGGGGCAAGACCTCACCCCCGCCGGTGGACACGAAGGTGCACATACCCAAGGATGTCGTCAAGGAATACTATAAGAACGACGACATCCAACAGTGGTTCAAAGCCTACGAGGTCGCCATGACCGCCCATCGAGTACCCCTCAAAGACTGGGGCGCCGGCTTATGGGGAAAGTTCATCAACGAGGGGAGAGACGCCCTGCTAGAGCTCCCCGACGCCGAGATGACCTCGTACGAACACATGAAGACCGCCCTCCTCACTCGTTACGGACTCACCCCCGAAATGTACCGGCAGCGATTCCGAGACTGTAAAAAAATCCCCGGTACCACTCGGGTGGAGTACGTGAACTTTTACAGCAGAGCCTTCGAAGGGTGGATCAGAGGCTGCCAGGTCACCACCTACCAGCAGTTGGTCGACCTCATCCTATGGGAACATCTTTCCAATAACTGCTTCATCGAACTCTGGCAGCACCTCCTCGACAGCAAATTGACAGAGCCACGAAAACTCGCTGTCGAGGCGGATAGATGGGTGAGCAACCGAGTTCCCCGGAATCCGATGGGAGACTATGGCCGGGGATCCCCGGGGAACCACCGACCACGAGGCGGCGGAGGAGGCCAGAGCAGGGGCCGAGACACCCCCACGGGGTCATCCCCTACCTCCCCGTCGCCATCCCTGGGTTGGAGGGGGGCCCCCCAGCAAGACCCGGGCCCGCCCGAATGTTACGTGCCACAGATGCCAGCGGCAGGGCCATTATGCGAACGACCCTCTCTGCCCGATGAACCAGCGACCCGGCCCTCCGAGCCGCCAGATCGCGGCCGCCGCCCTGAGTGCAGAGGGGGGGCGAAGAAGAAGGCGACGACACCGAGCAGGCCGAGTGGGAGCCCGCCGCCATGATATTAGCATGCCTGGGTGATCGAGACATGATCCCCCGGGACCCGATCCCAGGTAACACCCAGAAATACCGCCAATGGGTCACCATCAATGGACGCCGGGCCGAAGCCCTCCGGGACACTGGAGCCAGCGTGACGGCGGTCCGCTGCCACTTGGTGACCTCCGAACAAATTCTTCCCAACGTCTTGTGCCCAGTACGGTCGGCGGACAACTCTGAGAGTTTGTGCCAGATGGCCCGCATCCCCTTCGAGTGGGGAGGGGTGTCGGGCATGCTGAAAGTGACTGTCCGATACGATTCCCCCGTGGACTGCCTCCTCGGGAACGATCTGGAAAGTTCCCTCTGGGCCGGCGTAGAGCGGAGAGAGCATCTGGGGATGCTAGGCCTTCCCGAGTGGGTCTGTGCGACCACCCGCTCCATGTCCGCCCGGGCCTCCACCCCAACGGAGGAAGACCTGATCGAGGAGCCGGAGTGGCCCGCACCTCCACCGCCTGCCGTCCCCGAGGACGCCGACCCTGAACCCGGCCCCCAGGGGCCCAGCCATGAAGAAATCACCGAGCTCGGCCACCTTCCAGAACTAGCTCAGTGGCGCCAAGAAGGTGGCCCCACCCGCGAACAATTCCGACAAGAACAGAGCACCTGTCCCTCCCTCGAGGGAATTCGACGACAAGCCGCCACTCAAGCCGCTGGAGACCCCTCGGGGTCCCACTGGGTCTATTGGGACAATGACCTTCTCTACAGCGAACAGAAGATCGCCGAACTAGGTGCCAGCCGGGTGCTGGTCGTTCCCCTCCGATTTAGAGACTTCCTCTTGAACTTAGCACATGATGTGCCCCTCGCCGGGCATCTGGGGCAGGACAAAACTTACAGCCGCCTAGTGACTCATTTCTACTCGCCGAAAATGCGCAACGATGTGCATAATCACTGCAGAACCTGCCCGACCTGTCAAGCCAGCGGGAAGAGCGGGGGGGAAAGTCAAAGCCCCGCTCCAGCCTTTTCCCGTGGTCACCACCCCCTTCGAGCGAGTGGGGATAGACATCGTGGGGCCCCTGGACCCCCGCACCTCTCAAGGGCACCGCTTCATCCTCGTTCTGGTAGACCATGCCACCCGCTATCCGGAAGCCATCCCCCTCCGAACCATCACGGCCCCAGTAGTAGGTCGAGCCCTAATGGGGATCTTCTCCAGAGTCGGCTTCCCCCGAGAAGTCGTGAGTGATCGGGGCACAAACTTTATCTCCAAGTATATGCGGTCCCTGTGGCAACAGTGCGGGGTCACATATAAGTTCACCACCCCGTATCACCCCCAAGGGAATGGACTTGTGGAGCGGTTTAACCGAACACTGAAGGGAATGATCAAGGGCCTAGAGGACCCACTACGACGCAAATGGGATGTCCTGCTGCCTTGCCTCCTGTTTGCGTATCGCGAAGTACCCCAGAAGTCCCTGGGGTTCAGCCCCTTCGAACTATTGTATGGGCACCCGGTCCGAGGCCCCCTCAGCCTGGTCAAAGAAGGCTGGGAGACGGCTGTCCGGGGTGCCCCATCAGATGTCTACCAGTACCTCCTGACCCTCCGCAACCAGACTTGGAAGTTCCGGGAACTGGCCGAAGCCAACCTGGAGGCAAGTCAGGAGGAGATGAAACGCTGGTATGACCGGAACGCCTCGTCCATCGAATTCGAGCCGGGCCAGCAGGTCTGGGTCATGTCCCCGGTTGAACCTTGCGCCCTCCAGGACCAATGGACGGGGCCCTTCAAGGTGGTGGAGCGCAAGAGCCCCGTCACTTACTTGGTGGACATGGAGTCCCCCCGGAACCCCCTCCGGGTTCTACACGCTAACCGGCTCAAGCCGCACTTTGCCCGCACTGAACTAAGTCTGCTATTAGCGACCGATGACGGAGCCGAAGACGACTCCGAACCTCTGCCAGATCTCATGAGCACCACTGAGAAGGACGGCTCCATCGAAGGGGTCATGCTCTCCTCCACCCTGACCCCCGAACAGCACCATGACTGCCGGCAGCTGCTGGGGCAGTTTGCAGATCTGTTTTCCCTCACCCCTGGAGTCACCCGGTGGTGTGTCCACGATGTAGACACCGGAGACAGCCCGCCTGTAAGACACAGAGCTTTCCGAGTGCCCGACTGAGTGCGGGCCTGCATCCAGTCCGAGGTGGCCAAGATGCTAGCGCTGGGGGTAGTCGAACCCTCCGACAGTCCGTGGGCCAGCCCAGTTGTCCTGGTCCCTAAAGCCGCCGCACCCGGCACGCCCCCGGAGCTCCGGTTCTGTGTTGACTACCGGGGGCTGAATGCCGTCACCAGGACCGACGCCCATCCCATCCCCCGGGCGGATGAACTGATCGATCGCCTGGGGGCTGCAAAGTATCTCAGCACCTTCGATCTCACGGCCGGGTATTGGCAGATCGGCCTCACACCTGGAGCGCAAGAGCGATCGGCCTTCTCGACCCCTGATGGCCACTACCATTTCAAGGTGATGCCCTTCGGCATGAAAAACGCCCCGGCCACCTTCCAGAGACTCGTGAATAGAGTGCTGGCCGGGCTAGAAGAGTTCAGCGCCGCCTACCTAGACGACATTGCGGTGTACAGCCTCCACTGGGATGCGCACCTGACCCACCTCCGGGAGGTCCTGACGGCCCTCCGTCAGGCCGGACTGATCATAAAGGCCAGCAAGTGCCAGATAGGACAAGGCTCCGTGACGTATCTGGGACACCAAGTAGGGAGCGGCCAGGTGGCTCCCCTCCAGCCAAAGATTGACGCTATCCAGGCCTGGGAGCCCCCGGTCACCCAGACCGCCGTCCGAGCCTTCCTGGGGCTCACGGGATACTATCGGCGCTTCATCAAAAACTATGGGAGCATTGTGGGGCCCCTCACAGAACTGACCTCCAAGAGACTACCCCAGAAGGTGCACTGGACCCCAGAGTGCCAAGCAGCCTTCGAGACTCTAAAGACTGCCATGTGCACCGCCCCTGTGCTCCAGGCCCCCGACTACAGCCGAGAGTTTGTGGTCCAAACCGACGCCTCGGAGCACGGCATCGGGGCGGTCCTCTCCCAAGTGAACCCCGAAGGGGCCGACCTCCCCGTTGCCTTCATCAGCCGGCATCTGCTGGCCAGAGAACAGCGATGGAGCACTATCGAGAGGGAAGCCTTCGCCGTTGTATGGGCCCTAAAGAAGCTCCGGCCCTACCTCTTCGGCACCCACTTCCGGGTCCAGACCGACCACTGGCCTCTACGGTGGTTGATGCAGATGCGGGGAGAAAACCCGAAACTGTTGCGATGGTCAATCTCCCTCCAAGGGATGGACTTCACTGTGGAGCATCGCAACGACCACGCCAATGCTGACGGCCTGTCCCGATTCTTCCGCCTCGGCGAGGAGAATCCCCAAGAAGATGGGTGACTCTCCCCTGCCTTCAGCTGGGGGGGGGACGCGTGTTGGACCCGGCCTCGTGGCGTGGTCCTACCCCTCCCGCGTGGCGGGCCCCGGACGACATCGGCCCTCCACAGAGCCCCCGGCGGCCCCCTTCCGCCCGATCCTGCACGCACCAACACTATCGGTCCGGTTACCACCACGGGCCACCACACCGGCCTGACTCCATCATGGGCCCATCACATCCTGAGCACGAGGCCTCGCCCGACTCCATCTTGGGACCACCACGTCACGAACACGTGGCCTCGGCCCCGGCCCAGGCCCCAGCGAGGCCCCGACATCGAGGCACCAAGATCTACCCAGGTGGTCGAGTGGCCACTCAACAGATCCCAGAGGAGGGAAGTTTCGATGGGCCTCCAACCCTCCCCGGACGCCTGGTATCGATCGCCCCCGGCATCCCTGGGTGCTGGCTCCACCCCCCTGCTGGGGGTCTGGACACCATCTTCCCGGCCCCTCTGGCCCCCAGGCGCGAGGGTCCGGACATCAAAGGACTCCGGTCCTATATCTGGGCCAGCCCCGGAGTAGGACGGCAGTTGTATCCTGGACTGGAAAGCCCTGCTGACGCTGTCGCGGCCGACACCAGAAGAACTCATCTTCCCTGTAACCCGAAGCTACCCTGAGAGCCTGCTGGCGCTGCCGCGGCCCACCTTTGCCGAACCATCTTGAGAGCCTGCTGGCACTGCCGCGGCCCACCTTTGCCGAACCATCTTGAGAGCCTGCTGCCGCGGCCCACCTTTGCCGAACCATCTTGAGAGCCTGCTGGCGCTGCCGCGGCCCACCTTTGCCGAACCATCTTGAGAGCCTGCTGGCGCTGCGGCGGCCCACCTTTGCCGAACCATCTTGAGAGCCTGCTGGCACTGCCGCGGCCCACCTTTGCCGAACCATCTTGAGAGCCTGCTGGCGCTGCCGCGGCCCACCTTTGCCGAACCATCTTGAGAGCCTGCTGGCGCTGCCGCGGCCCACCTTTGCCGAACCATCTTGAGGGCCTGCTGGCGCTGCCGCGGCCCACCCTTGCCGAACCATCTTGAGAGCCTGCTGGCGCTGGCGCGGCCCACCGTTGCCGAACCATCTGGAGAGCCTGCTGGCACTGCCGCGGCTAGACCTCTCGGAACCCCCGGCTCGAGGATTGAGAGCTGTGCGCAGGGTATCCCTTCATACCCCCCAACCGAGACTGTCCTGCTACCCTGATCCCCTCTTGCGAGACTTTACAGACCCTCGGTCTACTTGTACATATCGCTGAGAACCAGCAGCCTTTACTTCCTGATAAAGCTTACGAACTCGACCTCTGGTGTGGTGTCCATTTGTAGTGTGTGGTTACTCTGCTGTACGATCTCAGGAGAGGGCCCTCACCCAGGAGGCCTCTCAGCAGCGCTCGACTACTTCTTGATGGAGAGGTGGACCTAGGGGTGGTCAGTCAGACATCTTCTGCCTCCCCCGGGGTCGCCTTTCTAACAGTCGGTCAACCAGCAAAATGTTCTTAATTTCAATCAAAGCCTACAGATGGGCCTACAAATCTAGTAGTTCAAGAACCTCTTGGTAATCAATCAATCAGTAGATTTGTAGAGTGCTTCTAGTCACCCGTTAGGGTATCCAGGCACTGGCAGGGTCCATTTGATTTGCTGAAGCCCGGTCTTCGGGGACTTTAGAAACTCTGAAAGAGATGCGGTAGTACGTAGATGAACGGGTTGTTCGTTCCATGTCTTCACTGCTGTGACTCGCTTCGCTTTCCAGCTGAGTGGTCGCTCCCCTGCCTCCCTGGCGAACTGTGGTATCGTTGTGCGCTTTTATCGTGATTGAATACCTGCAGTCTGCACTGCTTGCCGCTTTGTTTAAATTATTTTGCAACGCGCAATTGTCATTGTGTAAGCTTTTTATTTGTATCACCGCATTTGGCCCCAAGCGCTCCGCTCCGCTGACCCCTCCGCTGCCATTTTAGTTGTTGTTGTCCTCCTCCGTGACCCGCCCCGCCTCCCAGCTGAGACGCCCTCCCACTGCCTAGATACAGCGCTCCGTGTCCTCCACGCGCTGTGACTCGCTTCGCTTTCCAGCTGAGTGGTCACTCCCCTGCCTCCCTGGCGAACTGTGGTATCGTTGTGCGCTTTTATCGTGATTGAATACCTGCAGTCTGCACTGCTTGCCGCTTTGTTTAAATTATTTTGCAACGCGCAATTGTCATTGTGTAAGCTTTTTATTTGTATCACCGCATTTGGCCCCAAGCGCTCCGCTCCGCTGACCCCTCCGCTGCCATTTTAGTTGTTGTTGTCCTCCTCCGTGACCCGCCCCGCCTCCCAGCTGAGACGCCCTCGCCCCTCCCCCTCCACTTTCCATATATGACAGTTGCTCCCGCGCGCAGCGTTTACGCGCAGCGACCGCGCCCAGCGCCAGACCCCTTGGCCCCCGTCCCTCCCAGCCCTCCCGCATTACCTACGATGCCGCCACCCTCCTAGCCCTTAACCCCGGTCGCGTCCCCAACTGCGTCCAAGCAGCTCCTGGACAAACCCATGGACCTTTCTCCTGCTACTCCTGCAAATTCATCGGCTCCGACAACATCTCCGCTACGAACACACCACAGACTCCCGACCCCAACCACCTACAATGCATCCTTCTCAACACCCGCTCGGTCCACAGACACGCCATTGACCTATGGAATCTACTAGACACCATTTCTCCAGACATCGCCTTCCTAACGGAAACATGGATGAACGCTTCCTCCGCACCAGACATCACCATTGCCATCCCTGAAGACTATAAGATCACTCGCAAAGACCGGACCAGCCACACAGGAGGAGGAATCGCTATCGTCCATAAGAAAACAATCCGCATCTCAACCAGCTCTGATGCCAACCTCGCCAACTCCGAACACCTTCACTTCCAGATCCACATCGACCCCAAAACCACACTCAGAGGCACCCTCCTCTACAGACCACCAGGACCCCGCGCAAAATTCAGTGAAGACATCACGGACTTCATCACTCCACACGCGCTCCCCTCCAAAGAATACATCCTTCTGGGAGATCTCAACTTTCACTTTGAAAAGATCAACGACCACAACACCAATACCCTCCTGGACAACCTCGCCAACCTCGGACTTAAACAACTGGTCACCTCCCCCACCCACATCGCAGGTCACACACTCGACCCCATCTTCACCTCCAGCAATCATGTCTCCTTCAGCCATACAACGGATCTCCTCTGGACTGACCACAGCTGCGTTCACTTCACCTACAACAAGCCCAAACCCACCAACCACCTCCAACCAACTCTGCGAAGAAACTGGAACAAATTCACCACCGACCAGATCTCCTCATCGCTCCTTCTAAACACCCCAGCCCACTCCTCGGACCCAAACCTAGCCGCCGCCAACTTCACCATATGGTTATCCATCACCGCCGACACCTTAGCACCACTGAAAAAACGTCAAAGCAAACCTGGCAACAAGAAGGCCTCTTGGTTCAACGATGATCTTAAGAAGTCCAAGAAACTCTGCCGCACCCTTGAAAAAGCTTGGAAAAAAGATCCAACCACCAGCACCAAAGACACCTTCAAAAACGCCACCCGCACTCACCACCAACTAATCCGAAAGGCCAAGAAAACAGCATTCAAGGATCGACTTGACAACAACGCCCACAACAGCAAGGAACTTTTCAACATCGTCAAGGAGTTTTCCAATCCCTCGGCCAACTCCAACGACATCACCCCCTCTCAAGCCCTCTGCGACTCCCTAGCCTCATTCTTCCACAACAAGATTGCAGACATCCACAACAGCTTCGAAAACCAACCCGGAGTCCAACCCACCCAACCACATGCTGAACACTCTCCCCCCGCGAACACCCTTAACGACTGGAACCCAATCTCCACTGAGGACACCATCCGCCTGATGAACTCCATCCACTCGGGATCCCCCACAGACCCATGCCCTCACCACATCTTCAACAAAGCAGACTCCATCATAGCACCGCACCTCCGAGACGTCATCAACTGCTCCCTCAACTCCGCCACCTTCCCGGAAAAATGGAAACACGCTGAACTCACTGCCCTTCTGAAAAAACCCACAGCGGACCCCACCGAACTCAAAAATTACCGCCCCATCTCGCTCCTTCCATTCCCGGACAAAGTAATCGAGAAAGCTGTCAACAACCAGCTCGCCGCTTTCCTTGAAGCCAACAAATCCCTCGACTCCTCACAATCTGGCTTCCGAGCAAAACACAGCACTGAGACCGCCCTCATCGCAGCAACAGACGACATTCGAACTCTACTGGACAATGGAGACACAGTCGCCCTCATCCTCCTCGACCTCTCTGCAGCATTCGACACAGTCTGCCACAGCACCCTTTTACAACGCCTCAGCAACATCGGAATCCAAGGAAAAGCACTTGAATGGATCACCTCCTTCCTCACTGGAAGAACCCAGAGAGTCCGCCTTCCACCATTCAAGTCCGAGGCCACCGAAGTCATCTGTGGCGTACCACAATGATCCTCACTCAGCCCCACCCTCTTCAACGTATACATGAGCCCCCTCGCGGCCATCGCCCGCCAACACAACCTCAACATCATCTCTTACGCAGATGACACTCAACTAATCCTTTCTCTCACCAAGGACCCCAGCACCGCCAAAAATAACCTACACGAAGGAATGAAAGAAGTTGCTGAATGGATGAAACACAGCCGTCTGAAACTGAACTCAGATAAAACAGAAGTCCTCATCCTAGGTACATCCCCCTCTGCATGGGACGACTCCTGGTGGCCGGAAGCCCTTGGAAAAGCACCCATCCCTACAGACCACGCACGGAACCTAGGCGTTATCCTGGATTCTTCACTTTCAATGAACAGACAAGTCAGCGCCGTATCCTCATCCTGCTTCAACATTCTTCGCATGCTCAAAAAAACATTTCGCTGGATCCCCACCGAAACCAGGAAAACAGTCACCCATGCTCTGGTCATGAGCCGACTGGACTACGGAAACACCCTCTACGCAGGCACTACCGCTAAACTCCAGAAGAAACTCCAACGAATCCAAAACGCCTCAGCCAGAATCATATTAGACATCCCACGCAACGAACACATCTCTGGTCACCTGAAAGACCTCCACTGGCTACCCGTCAACAAGAGAATCACTTTCCGACTGCTAACCCACGCACACAAATCACTCTACGACATTGGACCAGAATGCCTCAACTCACGACTGTCCTTCTACACCCCCTCCCGCCAACTACGTTCTTCCAGCCTAGCCCTCGCCACTATACCTCGCATCAACAAGACCACCATGGGTGGCAGATCCTTCTCATACCTGGCTGCTAAAACATGGAACTCTCTCCCCACCCACCTTCGCCTTACCCAGAACCACCTAGCATTCAGAAAGCAACTTAAAACGTGGATATTTGACAAGTAATCCTCCCCCCCTCCCTTAGCGCCTTGAGACCCTCTGGGTATGTAGTGCGCTATATAAATTCTCTGACTTGACTTGACTTGACTGCTAAGTAGGAGAAGGAGTAACCTCCCCATCTGCTATGTCGAATGCAGACGGTGAGGGTTAGAGAAAGTGACGTGGAGCAGAGATTTCTGGTTGGCTGATTGAAGCTCAGGTGGTGGTTCATGTAGACGGGTCCGCAGTTGTGTAGTGCTTATATGCATAGGTCAGCAGCTTGAACTGGCATCTTTTCTGCTCTGGGAGCTAGTCGAGTTCCCTGAGGTATGGGATGATATAGTCCATCTTGTGAGATCCAGGAAAAATCTGGCTGCGGTGTCCTGTATCGACTGTAGTCGACCTAGTCTGAGGTGACCTGACATCCCTGCGTAGAGAGCGTTGCCATAGTCCAGTTGGCTGGAGATGAGGGGTGGAGTGCTGATGCATGTTGAGCTTTGAGGTAGCCAGTTTAATATCTCACAACGCATGTGGATGATAAAGAAGCAGTAGGAAGAAACCGAGTTGAGCTGTGTCGTCCTAGTTAGCTTGTTGTCCAGAATGATGCCTAGTTTCCTAACGTAGTCAGTGGGTGTAGTAGTAGGTCTGAGTTCTGAGGGCCACCAGGATGCCTCCCATGGGAAGCTTTTATTTCCAAAAATCAGACAGTTGAGCTTAAGGCAGTTGTCCTTCATCCAGTTAGCAAAGTCTGTTATACAGTTGTAGAAGTTTGTCTTGGTGGTGCATTGGAGAGGATGAGTTGTGTGTCCTCGATGTAGGATATGGTGTTGAGGCTGTGGGTTTTGGCAATGCTGGCCAGAGGTGTCATATAAGTGTTGAAGAGGGTGGTGCTGAGCAAGGATCCTTGGAGTACTCTACAAATTATTTGCTTGGGCTTGGAGAAGAAGGGGAGGGAAGGCAGACTATCTGCCTCCTCCTGGTGAGGAAAGAGGCAATCTATTTGAGAGTGGCTCCTTGGATGGCTATGTTCTACAGCCTTGTGATGTGTGTGTGGTGGGAGACTGTATCGAAGGCTGCCAGAGGTCTAGGAGGATCAGAGCTGCAGTCTCTCCTCAGTCGAGCAGGGCTTGGATGTCTTCGGCGTTGGCGTCTGTGTTTTCAGTCTTCGGGTAAGGTGGCCTTGGCAATTGAAATGTTGAACAAGGCAGTGAGACCGTGGCTGATTCTGGCTTCGCCTAGGTGTATGATGTGGTGAGGGCCTAGATCGGTAGTTTATGATAGAGTGATGGAGACCATGTCATGTGGGGCGAGCTGGCTCGATTTGATTAGTCGGATGTCTGAGGTGGTAGCGGGGTCATTGTGTTGCTTGAAGAAGTCAGTGGCGTTGGGCTGGGAATTAAAGTTTCTGTAGATGCTCGCACTCCTTGTCGTGGACAAAGTTTGCAAGGTTGTTGCAGAGTTCCTGTAAGAGTTTAATGTTGTTTGTTGCAGATGAGGGGGTTGAAGAATTCTTTGATGATGTTAAAGAGTTCTTTGCAGTTATTGGACCTTGATTCGATGCTTGAGGCTTAGGTCTTTTTCTTTGATTCTCTCAACTGTCTGTGGTAGAGGTTGTGGGATGTCTTGAAGGTGGTCTTGTTGGTCTTGTCCTTGCTGGTATGTCCTCTCACTTCCACTTGTGGTTTACAGTGTCGTTTAGCGGTTCTAAGGTCTTCAGTGTATCAGCTAGCCTTCTGGGCAGATCTTCTGTGACTGTTGCCGATGAGAGTGAGGATCAAATTGTTAAAGTTACTGACGTTCTGTTCTAGGTTGTTGGAGGAGATGGGGTGGGAGGTGTTTAGGACATTGGTCCATGTGTCCTTTGAGACTTTGCTCCAGCTGCAGTGGGGTGCTTTGGGCAGACTGGGGGCGGAGTAGCTGTTGAAGTGGACGATGGAGTGGTTGGTCCACGCGAGTTCCATGGTATAGCTGTACCTGATTTGGTCGCTGCAGGTGAAGATGGGGTCTAGCGTGTGGCCAGTGGTGTACGTGGGATCGTGGACAAGTGGGGTGAGTCTGATGTTGTTCATGTTGTCGAGGAAGTTGGTAGTGTTGAAGTCATTGCCGTCCTCAAGATGGAAGTTGAGGGCGCTGAGGAAAATTTAGTTGTTGGATCTATGGCAAGGGAGACGAGGAAGTCAGCGTTGACCTTGCAGAAGGCTGAATGTTGTCCTGGAGGACAGTAGGCGAAAGCGCTCCTGATGGTGATTTTGCTGTCGGAAGTTGGAGTGTTGTTGTCATTTGTGGTGGTGCATTGAATGGATTCCTTGTGTATGATGGCGATCCCTCCTCCAGGCTTATTGATGCGGTTGCGGTGGGTGATCTTATATCGTTTGGGTATTGCGGTGGCGAAATTGTGCGCCGAAGTGAGTTTGAATCAAGTCTAAGTGAGTAAGAGGACTTTGGGTGTGATGGTGGAGATGAGAATCCAAATCTCAGTGGTGTTTTTGCATAGTGAACATGTGTTGAGAAGAGCGCAAGCGATTTGTTGTATTTGTTCAAGTTGTGTCAGTGGAGTGCTCAGGGTGGAGTCTGTGAAGTAGCAGTGGGGGCAGGTAAAAGGTCCGACCGTGAAGTGTGGGTCAGCGTGGTGGCAGTGTTTGTTGTGGCTTCGAGTGTGTAGAGCTCGGTGATGATGTATCTGCTGGGGCGGGAGGTCCAGGGGTCATGGTCGTGTGCACAGACGGACTTGCCTTTGGCGTGCCAGCCATGCGATCGCTCTGCGGCTTGCATTAAGTTGGTTCTTGGGGTGGGAGGGGCTTGTGTTGGCAGGAAGAACGGGAGCTGGACAACTCAGACAGCGGCAATGTCAATGGATCAGGCTGGAACAAGCAGGAACTGGAGACCATAGGCAAGCTGGGTGCCCAGTTGCCTTCTCTTGGTAGAAGACAGTTTGTATAGTACCAGCTATTATAGCCCAAGTGTTTGCCAAGTCATGAACCTTGTTGAATGATGCTGCTGTTATAGTACCAGGTTTGAGTGGTGCTCTACCATAACATAATTCATCCAGTAATTAGTAACTTGATAATGCGGGCAGTGACCACATTTCCAGCATCTGTAATCTGAGGGATCGGCTTCCTGGCAGGAGTCTGGCTGTACAGTACCACCTTCCATAGCCTGAAAGATCCAGTACCTGAGGAGCTTGGTAGCGCAAGACCTTTCTTATTCAGTGTCGGCTCCTCCGTTGGAGCGCAAGAGCGTCGCCTCACTTAATCCCCACAAACCCCTGAAAAATAAAAAGGTTATTTATTACCAGTTTATTTTTCTTCCCCGTCTCGAACAGAGCGTCAGGACTGGGGCGTGGCCGCTACTGACTGACAGTAGCATGTCACTCAGCAGGGAGGAGGGTTGGCTGGCTGTGCACTGTTTAAAGTGCGCATGTCTTTTTGGCTGGTCGTCTTGCGAAGGCTAGCCACACATGCGCACTTTAAACAGGTCCAACAGGTGCAAGTACGGGTCTCCAGAGTGCTGCCGAGAGCAGCACCCTGATTTGGTTTAAGGGGTTGCTGCTTCCAGGTCCGGTGGTGAGGAGAGGACCGGGAGGACGTTGTTTTGCCTTCTAAGATTTTATTTGTTTTTATTTTATTTTGCGGCCCTCCCAGAAGCCAGCCGCCACTGTTCTTGGTGTCAGTTGCCATACCCTAAAGGATCCACCAACTCCGCAACCTCCTGCTATGAGGTAGAGTGTAAAGTGCCAGCATCAGCAGGTATTCTACTGAATGAGGACCTGCATGCCGAGGTCAGTCTGTACACTACCAGCTACCATGGTACTGTACTGAATGAGGACCCGTTTGCAGAACCAATTCTGTACACAACCAGCTTCCATTGTCCATGGAATTGTACTGAATGAGGAGCGACATGCAGAAGTCAGTCTGTACACTACCATCGTCCAAGGTATTGCACTGAATGAGGACCCGCGTGCAGAGGTCAGTCTGTACACTGACAGCTTCCATGGTCCAAGGTATGGTGCTGAATGAGGACCGGCGTGTAGAGGTCAGTCTCTACACTGACCACTTCCATGGTCCAAAGTATGGTACTGAATGAGGACCCGCGTGTAGAGGTCAGTCTGCACACTACCAGCTTCCATGGTTCAAAGTATGGTACTGACAGAGGACCCGCGTGCAGAGGTCAGTCTGTACACTACCATCGTCCAAGGTATTGCACTAAATGAGGACCCGCGTGTAGAGGTCAGTCTGCACACTACCAGCTTCCATGGTTCAAAGTATGGTACTGACAGAGGACCCGCGTGCAGAGGTCAGTCTGTACACTGACAGCTTCCAAGGTATGGTACTGAATGAGGACCCGCGTGCAGAGGTCAGTCTGTTCACTGACAGCTTCCATGGTCCAAGGTATGGTGCTGAATGAGGACCGGCGTGTAGAGGTCAGTCTCTACACTGACCACTTCCATGGTCCAAAGTATGGTACTGAATGAGGACCCGTGTGTAGAGGTCAGTCTGCACACTACCATCGTCCAAGGTATTGCACTGAATGAGGACCCGCGTGCAGAGGTCAGTCTGTACACTGACAGCTTCCATGGTCCAAGGTATGGTGCTGAATGAGGACCGGCGTGTAGAGGTCAGTCTCTACACTGACCACTTCCATGGTCCAAAGTATGGTACTGAATGAGGACCCGCGTGTAGAGGTCAGTCTGCACACTACCAGCTTCCATGGTTCAAAGTATGGTACTGACAGAGGACCCGCGTGCAGAGGTCAGTCTGTACACTACCATCGTCCAAGGTATTGCACTAAATGAGGACCCGCGTGTAGAGGTCAGTCTGCACACTACCAGCTTCCATGGTTCAAAGTATGGTACTGACAGAGGACCCGCGTGCAGAGGTCAGTCTGTACACTGACAGCTTCCAAGGTATGGTACTGAATGAGGACCCGCGTGCAGAGGTCAGTCTGTTCACTGACAGCTTCCATGGTCCAAGGTATGGTGCTGAATGAGGACCGGCGTGTAGAGGTCAGTCTCTACACTGACCACTTCCATGGTCCAAAGTATGGTACTGAATGAGGACCCGTGTGTAGAGGTCAGTCTGCACACTACCATCGTCCAAGGTATTGCACTGAATGAGGACCCGCGTGCAGAGGTCAGTCTGTACACTGACAGCTTCCATGGTCCAAGGTATGGTGCTGAATGAGGACCGGCGTGTAGAGGTCAGTCTTTACACTGACCACTTCCATGGTCCAAAGTATGGTACTGAATGAGGACCCGCGTGTAGAGGTCAGTCTGCACACTACCAGCTTCCATGGTTCAAAGTATGGTACTGACAGAGGACCCGCGTGCAGAGGTCAGTCTGTACACTACCATCGTCCAAGGTATTGCACTAAATGAGGACCCGCGTGCAGAGGTCAGTCTGCACACTACCAGCTTCCATGGTTCAAAGTATGGTACTGACAGAGGACCCGCGTGCAGAGGTCAGTCTGTACACTGACAGCTTCCAAGGTATGGTACTGAATGAGGACCCGCGTGCAGAGGTCAGTCTGTTCACTGACAGCTTCCATGGTCCAAAGTATGGTACTGAATGAGGACCCGCGTGTAGAGGTCAGTCTGTTCACTGACAGCTTCCATGGTTCAAAGTATGGTACTGACAGAGGACCCGCGTGCAGAGGTCAGTCTGTACACTGACAGCTTCCAAGGTATGGTACTGAATGAGGACCCGCGTGCAGAGGTCAGTCTGTTCACTGACAGCTTCCATGGTCCAAAGTATGGTACTGAATGAGGACGCGCGTGTAGAGGTCAGTCTGCACACTACCAGCTTCCATGGTTCAAAGTATGGTACTGAATGAGGACCCGTGTGTAGAGGTCAGTCTGCACACTACCAGCTTCCATGGTTCAAAGTATGGTACTGACAGAGGACCCGCGTGCAGAGGTCAGTCTGTACACTACCATCGTCCAAGGTATTGCACTGAATGAGGACCCGCGTGTAGAGGTCAGTCTGCACACTACCAGCTTCCATGGTTCAAAGTATGGTACTGAATGAGGACCCGTGTGTAGAGGTCAGTCTGCACACTACCAGCTTCCATGGTTCAAAGTATGGTACTGACAGAGGACCCGCATGCAGAGGTCAGTCTGTACACTGACAGCTTCCATGGTTCAAAGTATGGTACTGACAGAGGACCCGCGTGCAGAGGTCAGTCTGTTCACTGACAGCTTCCATGGTTCAAGTATGGTACTGACAGAGGACCCGTGTGCAGAGGTCAGTCTGCACACTACCAGCTTCCATGGTTCAAAGTATGGTACTGAATGAGGACCTGTGTGTAGAGGTCAGTCTGCACACTACCAGCTTCCATGGTTCAAAGTATGGTACTGACAGAGGACCCGCATGCAGAGGTCAGTCTGTACACTGACAGCTTCCATGGTTCAAAGTATGGTACTGACAGAGGACCCGCGTGCAGAGGTCAGTCTGTTCACTGACAGCTTCCATGGTTCAAAGTATGGTACTGACAGAGGACCCGCGTGCAGAGGTCAGTCTGTTCACTGACAGCTTCCATGGTTCAAAGTATGGTACTGACAGAGGACCCGCGTCCAGAGGTCAGTCTGTACACTACCATCGTCCAAGGTATTGCACTGAATGAGGACCCGCGTGCAGAGGTCAGTCTGTACACTGACAGCTTCCAAGGTATGGTACTGAATGAGGACCCGCGTGCAGAGGTCAGTCTGTTCACTACCAGCTTCCATGGTTCAAAGTATGGTACTGACAGAGGACCCGCGTGCAGAGGTCAGTCTGCACACTACCAGCTTCCATGGTTCAAAGTATGGTACTGACAGAGGACCCGCGTGCAGAGGTCAGTCTGTTCACTGACAGCTTCCATGGTTCAAAGTATGGTACTGACAGAGGACCCGCGTGCAGAGGTCAGTCTGTACACTGACAGCTTCCAAGGTATGGTACTGAATGAGGACCCGCGTGTAGAGGTCAGTCTGCACACTACCAGCTTCCATGGTTCAAAGTATGGTACTGACAGAGGACCCGCGTGCAGAGGTCAGTCTGTACACTGACAGCTTCCATGGTCCAAGGTATGGTACTGAATGAGGACCCGCGTGCAGAGGTCAGTCTGTTCACTGACAGCTTCCATGGTCCAAAGTATGGTACTGACAGAGGACCCGTGTGCAGAGGTCAGTCTGCACACTACCAGCTTCCATGGTTCAAAGTATGGTACTGAATGAGGACCTGTGTGTAGAGGTCAGTCTGCACACTACCAGCTTCCATGGTTCAAAGTATGGTACTGACAGAGGACCCGCATGCAGAGGTCAGTCTGTACACTGACAGCTTCCATGGTTCAAAGTATGGTACTGACAGAGGACCCGCGTGCAGAGGTCAGTCTGTTCACTGACAGCTTCCATGGTTCAAAGTATGGTACTGACAGAGGACCCGCGTGCAGAGGTCAGTCTGTTCACTGACAGCTTCCATGGTTCAAAGTATGGTACTGACAGAGGACCCGCGTCCAGAGGTCAGTCTGTACACTACCATCGTCCAAGGTATTGCACTGAATGAGGACCCGCGTGCAGAGGTCAGTCTGTACACTGACAGCTTCCAAGGTATGGTACTGAATGAGGACCCGCGTGCAGAGGTCAGTCTGTTCACTACCAGCTTCCATGGTTCAAAGTATGGTACTGAATGAGGACCCGTGTGTAGAGGTCAGTCTGCACACTACCAGCTTCCATGGTTCAAAGTATGGTACTGACAGAGGACCCGCGTGCAGAGGTCAGTCTGTACACTACCATCGTCCAAGGTATTGCACTGAATGAGGACCCGCGTGCAGAGGTCAGTCTGCACACTACCAGCTTCCATGGTTCAAAGTATGGTACTGACAGAGGACCCGCGTGCAGAGGTCAGTCTGCACACTACCAGCTTCCATGGTTCAAAGTATGGTACTGACAGAGGACCCGCGTGCAGAGGTCAGTCTGTACACTGACAGCTTCCATGGTCCAAAGTATGGTACTGAATGAGGACCCGCGTGTAGAGGTCAGTCTGCACACTACCAGCTTCCATGGTTCAAAGTATGGTACTGAATGAGGACCCGCGTGTAGAGGTCAGTCTGCACACTACCAGCTTCCAAGGTATGGTACTGAATGAGGACCCCCGGGCAGAGGTCAGTCTGCACACTACCAGCTTCCATGGTCCAAGGTATGGTACTGAATGAGGACCAGTAGGCAGAGGTCAGTCTGTACACTGACAGCTTCCAAGGTATGGTGCTGAATGAGGACCCGCGTGCAGAGGTCAGTCTGTTCACTACCAGCTTCCATGGTCCAAGGTATGGTACTGAATGAGGACCCGCGTGCAGAGGTCAGTCTGTACACTGACAGCTTCCAAGGTATGGTGCTGAATGAGGACCAGTGGGCAGAGGTCAGTCTGTACACTGACAGCTTCCATGGTCCAAGGTATGGTACTGAATGAGGACCCGCGTGCAGAGGTCAGTCTGTACACTGACAGCTTCCAAGGTATGGTACTGAATGAGGACCCGCATGCAGAGGTCAGTTTCAACACTATCATCTTCATGATCCAATGTATTGTAGTGAATGAGGACCCGCGGGCAGAGGCGAATCTGTACACTGATCGCTTCCCTGGACCAAGGTATGGTGCCGAATGAGGACCCGCGTGCAGAGGTCAGTCTGTACACTGACAGCTTCCAAGGTATGGTGCCGAATGAGGACCCCCGGGCAGAGGTCAGTCCATCCGGAGTCTGCCTCTATGGTTTGAGGGATCCACTACCTGCCCCTCATTGCTTGAGTCATCTGGCAGTCCCAGCTTGCTTAGCGTGGGGAAGCTCTCCTGCCGCACGTGCATCCAAATGAAGAAGAGACTCCATGACAGGTAAAGTTGCTCCACGTTTATTCACCGAGGTATTTTCAACTCGAAGACCTCTTTGTACGAGCCAAGCTCCAGAATACAGATCATAAATCGCCGGAAGGCCTGTATTTCCCCGAAACAAGACTTTTCAGTGGTGGTGACGCAGGCCGAAGCTTCGCGTGTAAAACAAAGAGCATTCTCGGCCACCGTTAATTAAAACCAATGTTATTTTTCAGTTGGAAAGCAGCTGTGTCCATCTGCGAGTGTTTGGTTTCCCCCCGAATCGCTTGGAGCCCCTTCTGTAATGTAAACGCTTTCTGTAAAGTGCTAACTTCCAACGACGGCTCTACGCTGGGATTGGCCTTCCAGTAATGCTTAAGAGGCGGCCGTGGGTAATGGCGGCTGGCACCGGGCCCTCCGGCGGGTTCCCAGGAGAGGCGGCCTGCTTGTGTACAGACCGCACAGCTGCGACACAGCAGGCCGCTCGCCCTCCCGTCATCACATAAACACAGCGTGTGTTGGCGCGCAGCCCGCAATTGCTTGTGTCTCCAGTGTGCGTGTGTGTTGGATGCATCTCCCATGTAAATGATCTCTCAGGAAACCTACAAGTGCCTGGTACCTCCATTGTGTAGGGGGTTGGGGTTGGAGTGTGTTTTGTTTGTGTGTGTGTGTGTGTGTTTGGAGCTTGTTATTCTAACACGCCTGCACCCGCTACATTCTTCAGCCACCCTGTTCTTTTATGCCAGATTGTGCCTCGCTAAATGATGGCCTGAGAGTGATTGTAGCCTTGTTAACAACGCCTTTCCTTTGTGGTACTATGTTTTGTTGTCCAGCATCCGTTTGTTATCACTCTGCGTTGTAGTGTTCAACGTGATCATAGCTGCATCGTGTTGTGTTACCAGTGCAGTAATGGCTAGAGGGTGTGCGAAATTCACAAAATGAGCTTTTACGTAATAACATGAAGTGACACAAATATGCCACGACGTTATGGAAAACTGGGGTTTTGCTGTATATTTTTGTGTGAAATGCATCAAGTCCATTTAAGAACGCATTTTGCGTGGGAAAAAAATGGTGCCACAAACAGCTGCTCAGGTTCTAGCCATCCACAATATTGTGTAACTAACATAACAGGAATTTTGCAAGATCACTCAGCTGTAACAGATATTTGGGCCTAACAATTACCTTGCGTTTACTTGCTCTGTGTAATTCCACTGGTTTGGTTGTAACTCCATCTTGTATCTTGTTGTTTTTGTGAGAGCTCTCAGAGGTCAGTCTAACCTTCTACTCATAAATGTAAAATGTAAATGTCGGAATTTGTAAAGCGCACAGCTACCTCCACCGGAGGTGTCCCGGCGCTGTCCGTATACCGCTTAGGAACCCTTCCTGGCTTTCCAGGGAAATGTCTACTCCTGGGCACCCCCCAGGTGCAGCCAGGCATCCCAGCGCTTTTGGGGCCGTTGCGGAGACTAAGCAAGCTATTGCCCAGAGTTGCAGCGTGGGACCCATGATCAGAACAGGCACGGAGGCGAGAATATCCAGTCAGGGGAATTAATGAGCCGGAGACCCGCCGAGGTGGGAATCGAACCCTGGTCCCTGGCCAGTGCTCTGCATCAAGGTCTGCCTGCTCTAACCATTGAGCCACACTTCTCCACATACTCATAGGCAGATGAAACTCCAAAGTCCCTGTGCGCCATTGCCCACGTAGTCACATCATGCCGGTGTTAAAAGGCTGCCTAGATAACTTCGTATTGCTGACGAAGATCTGGAAATTCCTTCACATTAATACAAGAATTGTTCAACATTCACTTCAGGTTGGTGTTGGAGGGGTCTGTAAAATAAGTTCACCTTGACAGTAGGGGACCAATAAATGCATGGCGTCAGTAATCGTGGGAGATCGTTTAGATCCATGCCTGAGAACCTTGGAGGTCATATCAGTGTTACAGATTTTTGGAGATGGCTTTATATCAGATTCCGAGGACA
Source organism: Lissotriton helveticus (assembly GCF_964261635.1). Lineage (NCBI taxonomy): Eukaryota > Metazoa > Chordata > Amphibia > Caudata > Salamandridae > Lissotriton > Lissotriton helveticus. The sequence goes on along the minus strand of NC_136065.1, from coordinate 268,288,459 downwards.
TCAGTAATGGAAGTGGTCTGGGTTTAATGCTGGTGTCAGAAGCCCTATGACCCCACATTATGTCTATTTCAGATGAACAATCATTATTCCCAAAGCCGATGGGTTTGAATGGAATCGATATGAATGATTTTATGTTTGAGGTGGCTGTCCTATTCCTGTGGCATCTGCCTTTACTGCCTTCAGCTATGCCTATTCCTGACCACTATTCCCTCTTTTATCTCCTAGCGACATTCAATCAGATTCATCAGGATCAGGTTGTTTATCTAGACAGTCATTAGACGTGAACTACCTGCAATTTCTTAAACTCCTGAAAATATTTACACCAATTTCCAAAAAGCAAGCTTTCTGGGTAAAGATTTTGCTTTCAGCCAAATTTGGTGTCATTCCATTCAGCTGGTTTGGCAGTAGCACTTTTCAGAAATCCCTACGGAAATTGTGTTTTGACCCCCTCTCCTACCTACTCAACCTTTTTCTTGGCCCAGCTTGATGTATCGCCATGAAACTTTCCAGGAAGCAGCTGAGATGGACAAACATTTAAAAAAAAAGTTTTGTAAAAATTCGCAAAACGTCCCCAAAGTTATTATTAAACCAAAAAATCAAATTCCTATGGTAACTAGTCCTAACTATAACCACACAGTGACTACCACTGTTATGCATGTGTGTGTGAGACTAAAAGGAAAAAAAAAATTTTGAACCCAAAAAGCATTGCTATAATAACCCCTGGCACTGAAAGGAACTACTTAGTGTGTGAAAGAGAAGAATGTAATCTCAAGTTAGATGTGGCTGAAGTGGGTTGACTCATTCCGTCATTCTGTATGGTGTACTGGACAAAAGACAAATGTAAATAACACCAAAACCGACGACTAAAAGCTCCTCTCGTGGTTTAGCGTTTTTGCACTGTCCCTCCAACCAAGAAACTTTAGGCTCGTTCTTTTTGCCAGTGGTAAACAAAACATGCCCTTTTGCCACATTTTCTTGCCGCAGTTGTCTATCGGGGACAGGTTATCATCTTCTCTTTGGGATTGTGAAATGATACTTTTGCACTGAGAAATTGTATGTTTCTGTGTATTGTACTGATGTGGTTGTCCCAGGAGAAGGCAAATGTGCACAAAGTAAAACGTGTGAAAAAACATCTTTTCTACGGAATGAAGTGGACTTCTGAGCTGAGTGTAGCCAATAGCTAGGCCACCCTTTTATTTTGGAGATGCAGGATCCTGTTGGCTGTATCTATAGCCCTTGTACTCAGTGGATGTCACCCTTTTGAAATTGTCCCTAATCTTTTTCTCACTCCTTGGATTTCTTGCAGACCAATCAGACCACATTCTCCTATTTTTGTAATCCGCATTGAAGCTTGAATGGGGCTGTCGCACCGCTGTGGCCTTCTAGGGAAAGCCTCGACTGGCTTCTGGACATTCGACGGTACCCAGTATGATGCTGCCAGCCTCTTTGCATCGTCTCTAACAGATGAAACCAGAGCTCATTAACTAAAGAACTCCGACACACACTGGCTGCCTGGGGATGGGTTTGTGAACATTTGGATATTTCTGCTGCACACAGTTAAAGATGGGTAGTAATCCTGGGTTCACACAGTGTAGGGCGGGGTTTTCCCATGAAATGTTGTGAAAAACAACACTTGGGAATGAGGGTAAACACAGACTCCCCTCCCCCTCCGGACTCCACTCCCAAGACTGTTTCTCACGATCTGGATGAAATCCCTGTCATTTGTAGCGCTGAGCATCCGAGTACTATTCCTTGTTTAAATGAAACCTGTATCTGCTGTCATTCAAGAAGAGGTTGCCAAAATATCTTGTATTGTAAATGCTTTTTGACATAAACATAGGTGGTATGAGCTGCATTTTATTTTGATGATTGGCCTCCCACCCATAATGGTCACTCGCCGTGGGACTGTGAGGGAGTGCAATGGTAACATTGTCACAAAGGAGAAGCAAAAAAGTTTCAGTTTTGGACATTATTTTTGCTTGTGTACGTTGCCCAACCATGCATGAATTCTTATGTTGGGCCAGAATGCCTTTGTTTTTCAGGGGCTTCTCCTGTCTTTGGCGCCAGAGGTCTGGGGTCAGAGGGCAATTAATTGCTAATTATTTGCCAATTGACTATACTTTAATATCGGGCTTTGACAAATTCTAGGCAACTGTATTCATTGGGTACATTACCCACCCAGCAAAATCACTGATTGGGGCACTGTGTGGTGATCAGGCGAAGTATTCCTAAGTCCATGAATCTGCCTCTTAGAGGCTTGTATGTATCTTGCACCAGAGCATGACTTGAGTGGAAATTGTGGTCATGATACGTTCCTGGCTCAAGTTCAGCTGTGTGTGGCTTCGAAACACTTCCTCATTCCCACTCACCTCTGGCTCTTTCCACAGCCACCTGGCTCTGCGGATCCTGACTTCTGCTCCGAAGAGGGGGACGACGACGCAAAGAAGAAGAAGCGGAAGAACCTGTAAGTTGACACCTCTGATTACCTTGCATTTTGTTTGTTTAGCCTGTCTGAACGGTAACTGGTTCAGTATCTCACTGCAAGCACCAAACCACTACAGTGCACCTTTACAACATGGCGAGGAAGGCCTGGTCCAGCTAACCTTAATTTATCTGTCCATCATGTGTGCATGGTAATGTACAAAAGGTCTTTCAGTACCATCCTGAAAACACGTTTGGGCTTTTTATTAAGTATTATTCCACTTTCCGTTCATTATTAGTCAATTTAATTGACCAACTTTATTACTTCTTAAAGATATGTATGAATGGGAAAATGAAATATCTGAAAGAAACACATTAGTGTTAGATTCCTTACCTTAGAATATCCCCAGGTGTCAGACTGGATCCGGAAAGTTTTCGTCAGCAGTTCCCGTCCATCGTCAGCGTCGTGATCGCCGGGATGACGTCGCTGGAGTACTTAGATGCCGCCCTCGCTCGCTGACGTCAGTTCTTCTTTTTTCGGCGCCAGCAAGCGCAGATCCGGGAAGAGCGTACCCTTAGTCATTTTTTGACTAACTTTTTGTACATTTATGTCTATCTTTTTCGAGTCGACATTGACTCCTGGTGCCAGTAGGGATGCCCAGTTTCAAGCCGTGTGACACCTGTCAGACTGATGTCGGTTACTGACCCCCACTGCCGGTTTCTCTACTGTTTGGGGGCCGACCACGATGACCAGTCGTGCCCCGATTGCCGGGCCTTGATGTCGAAGGCTAGGCGGGAGTGTTCCTGTAAGCTACTCGAGTTCCGGCAGTCTGCTCCGCGCCGGTCGAGGAGGAAGTCAAGGGACCAGTCGTGAAGCCGCAGTCATCACCGATTGTCCAGATCCAAGTCCTCACACTCGGGTAAGTCGAGGCATGGGAAAAAGAAGTCGAAGAAGCATCGTCGTTCTTCGACTTCCTCTCGCCGGTTGCACGACTCGGCCGAGGGTTAGGGTGGCACCTCCCACGCGGCTCTGGCGGGACCCGCGCAGTCACATCCAGCCCCACACCCTCCGGTCCCTGGACTCAATGCGACTCCGGAGCAGATCAGAGACTTCCTCGTGGCCATGAGGACTCTCTTTCCACCGTCGAGACCCTCTGGTGCGCCTTCGGGCCCCGTGGGTCCGACTGGGGGTCCTAGCCATGTGTTGCCGGTGGCTTCGGCCTCGGCGCCACCAGCAACTTCGGTCCCGGCGCTGCAGGACCTCCGTGGGATGCAGGCCTGGATCCCGGTCGACGTCTGTTGACCTTACGACTCCTCCGCTGGCGCCGACCCCCTCGGTGCCACATCCGGTGCCGTCCTCGGACGACGCCGTCCTCGATCCCAGCCCGGGCTCGGCGTCTGAGCAGCGCCATCTCCGACCCCGACCGGTGAGCTTTTCACCTATGCCCCGGCTCTGACATTTTTGCATGTTTATCAGGACACGGATGAAGGGGAGGACTGGGAGGGGTCTGAGGACCCTCTGGCACAGCAGTGCCAGTTAAGTCAGGACTGGGCAGATGAGCTAGGGGAGGCCAGTGGTCTAGGCACTTTCCCTGACACTGGTTTTCTCTCTGTCCCTTCCGTGGCTACGGAGGGGGGAGCAACTTATGCTGTGGTGCAGCGCAAGGCAGCCAAGGCCTTGGGCCTTGAACTCCCTGCATTGGCCATGAGGACTAACCTCCTTACTGAGGTGCTTCAACTGCCAGTAAGCTCTACGGATCCTCTTCTGCAGTTTAATGAGGCCCTCACTGACGTTCTGATGGGCACTTGGTCCAAGCCCACTACAGTTCCTCCTGTGGATCGGAACGTGGCCCGGCGCCACCGCCCAACTCCGGGCGACTCCTGCTTTTTGTCCACCCACCCCACCCCTGAGAGTCTGGTTATCCAGGCCTCCACATCCCAAACCACATTCCCTACCGCACCCCGGACCGGGAATCCAAAAAGCTGGAACAGTTTGACAAGAAACTGTTTTCCCCTGTCAGTCTAGGACTGCGGTCCATTAATACTGCATGCCTTTTGGGCCGTTACACCCACTCTCTGTGGGATACGGTGGCAGATGTGCTGCCCCAGTGTCCGGACGAGGCTAAGACACGGCTCGCCCAGGCTCTTGCTGAGGGGCGAGATACAGCATGGTACTCCATTCGATGTGGACTTGACACCACGGACTCGCTGGGCAGAGCGATTGCAACGACGGTGGCGATTCGTCGTCACGCCTGGCTGAGATCCACCAACTTTTCAGGGGATGTCCAGAGCACTCTCATGGACATGCCTTTTGATGGCTGTCGCCTCTTTGGCGACAAGGCAGATAGTCCGCTAGAGCGCTTTAAGGACTCCAGGGCTATGGCCAAGTCCTTGGGCCTGTCGGGCCAGCGACAGCAAACTTCTGCCTTTTGCTCCTTTCGTGGCCACGGAAGGGCCACCCCCGCACATTCATCCAGCCTCAGGCCGCAGAACCAACCTCAACGCGGTCGCAGACGTGCATTCCGCTGTGGCGGAACAGGGGGTCAGAGAGCCAGTCAGTCCACATCCGCTCCTGCAGCATCTGCCTCAAAGCCTTCCTAGTCTGAGCTTTCAGGCCCATTCCACGCCAGTGGGAGGCAGAGTTCGCCATCACCTGCTCCTCTGGCATACCATCACTTCGGACAGGTGGGTGCTGCAAATCGTCCGAAGGGGCTACTCCCTCCCCTTCGAGACGACCCCTCCAGCCATGCCACCGCAGTACCACTGCATGTCGGGGGATCACTTGCAACTTCTGCAGGAGGAAGTTACGGCCCTCTTGGACAAGGGGGCCATGAGCATGTTCCTGGCCCAGAAGTAGGGTGGGGTTGTTACTCCCACTACTTTCTGGTTCCCAAGAAGGGCAAAGGGGGCCTACGCCCTATCTTGGACCTCAGGATCGTCAACATCTTCCTCCGGAAGGAGAAGTTCAAGATGCTGACTTTAGCTCAGGTTCTGACTTCCCTCGACCCTGGAGACTGGATGGTAGCGTTGGACTTGCAGGGCGCTTATTTCCAATTCCCGTCCTGCCGGCCCATCGGCGTTGCCTGCGGTTCACGGTGGGCCATGAGCACTTTCAGTTTACAGTGCTCCCCTTTGGCCTCACCAGTGCCCCTCGAGTGTTCACGAAAGTGATGGCGGTGGTCGCAGCTCATCTGCGCAGATCAGTGGTTGTTGAAGGCGAGCTCGCCCCAAACCGTCGTCTCCCACCTCCAGACTACGGCCGACCTCCTGCATTCCCTGGGGTTCTCCATCAACGTGCCGAAGTCACACCTGAGTCCCTAACAGAAGCTCCTCTTCATCGGAGAGGTTCTGGACTCGGCGCAGTTTCGGGTTTATCCTCCCGAGCAGCGGGTTCGGGATATTCAGGCTCTGATTCCGATCTTTCAGCCTTTATCCCAAGTTTCGGTCTGGATGGCCCTATGGCTGCTGGGTCTAATGGCCTCCTGCATCCTGCTGGTACATCATGCCAGGTGGCTGATGAGGGCGCTGCAGTGGGACCTGAAGTTCCAGTGGGCACAACATCAGGGCAACCTGTCCGACCACGTCCTGATCTCGGAGGGCACTGCAAGACAGTTGCAGTGGTGGCTCACGGTCCAGGATTGGGTCAGTGGCAGATCTCTCTCCCTACCCCAACCGGAGCACATAGTGGTGCCGGATGCGTCCCTCCTGGGATGGGGGGCACATGGAAAAGGCGGAGATCAGGGGCCTCTGGTCTCCGACGAAGTCCCGGCTCCATATCAACCTTCTGGAGCTGCGGGCGATCCGACTTGCACTGAAGGCATTCCTTCCCTCTGTCCCGGGAAGTGTAGTGCAGGTGTTTATGGACAACACCACCGCCATGTAGTATTGCAACAAATAGGACGGGGTGGGGTCGTGGACCCTGTGTCAGGAGGCTCTGCGCCTCTGGACATGGCTGGAACATCAGGGCATTACGCTGGTGGTTCAACACCTGGCAGGTTCTCTGAACGCCAGGGCGGACGAACTCAGCCGGCGGTGCATGATGGATCACGCGTGGCGTCTGAACTCTGACGTGGCGCAGGGTCTCTTTCAGCAGCGGGGAGAGCCTTGGTTATATCTATTCGCCACTGAAGAGAACGCGCAATGTCATCAGTTCTGCGCGTTGGAATTTCCAAGACTGCACTTGCTCGGAGACGCTTTTCGTCGCGAGGGGAGTTATACGTCTTTCCGCTTATACCACTTCTACCCAGAGTGCTGAAAAAGATCAGGTGCGATCGGGCCCAGGTCATCCTTGTGGCTCTGGATTGAGCACAAAGATACTGGTTTGCCGAGCTACTCAGTCTGTCAATCGATCCCCCGATTCGACTGTCTCTTCAGGAGGATCTTCTGTCGCAGCAACAGGGGACGGTCCTCCACCCGAACCTGTCCAGCCTCCACCTACATGCATGGAGATTGAGCGGCGACAGTTGATGCCATTTGACTTGCCTCCTGAAGTCTGTGATGTCATTCTGGCAGCCAGGCGTCCCTCCACGAAAACGGTATACGCCTGCAGGTGGAACAAATTTGTGGCATGGTGCACAGCAAAGGCTGTGGATCCCCTTTCTGCCCCTCTTTCTGAGGTTCTCCTCTTTCTTCTTTCCCTGGCCCAGCAGGGCTCTGCTCTGGGCACTATCAAGGGATATCTTTCGGCTGTTTCAGCCTTCTTGAGGCTTCCTGATCAGCCTTCTCTTTTCAAGTCCCCTGTTGTAAATAGATACTTGAAAGGTATTACTCACATGTTTCCTCCTGTTCCCTTTGTAATGCTTCAGTGGGACTTGAACATTTGATGTGTGCTCCCTTTGAGCCGCTCTTTAACTGTCCTTTACGTCTTCTGACTCTCAGGACTGCTTTCCTGTTTGCCATCACCTCTGCCAGAAGAATGAGCGAGCTCCTGGCTCGTTCTTCTAAGCCTCCTTTCCTCTCTGTCCATCCGGACAAAGTTGTTCTGAGGACTCGTCCTTCTTTTCTACCCAAGGTGGTTACTGCCTTTCACATCGGCCAAACCATTACCTTGCCCACCTTCTTTCTGCCTCTGCATCCCTCGAAAGAGGAAGAGAGGCTCCACCGTCTAGACCAAAAACGCGCGCTTTCTTTTTACCTGAAACGCACACAACAGTTCTGGGTGGACGACCAACTTTTGTTAGCTACGTGGGCACTAAGAAGGGACGGGCGAAGCAAAAGCGGACCATCTCTCGTGGGTCGTTTTGTGCATCACGGTCTGTTATTTCTTGGCTAAAAAGGAACCTCCTGAGGGGCAGCACGCCCATTCCACTCGGACCACGGCGGCTACTACTGCCTTGAGACAGGGAGTCCCTTTGCAGGACATTTGTCAGGCAGCTACGTGGGCCTCGCTGCACACGTTTGCCAAGCATTACTGCCTGGACAGTCTAGTCCGGAGAGACGGCTTCTTTGGCCGTTCAGTTCTCCAGGACTTTCTGGTGTGATTTTGATTCGCAGACACACCACCGGGGTTGATATTGCTGGGGTATCAATTCTAAGGTAAGGAATCTAACACTAACGTGTTTCTTTCAGCTGCACAAGTTACTTACCTTCGGTAACAATATATCTGTAAGAAACATTAGTTAGTGTTAGATTCCTTACTGCCCCACCCATCCTCCCCGTTCTGCGAACCGATATCTAGGGTCAAGAACTTTCCCTGTCAGGGCCCTAGTTTCATGGCACCTGTGTCGGTTTCTTGCATGGCTCTGCGTTCGCGGCGTGGAAAGCTATGTACAGAATTGACGTCAGCGTGCGAGGGCGGCATCTAAGTACTCCAGCGACGTCATCCCGGCGATCACGACGACGGACGCGGAACCGCAGACGATGCCTACCGACGCGCAAGGGTACTGCTGACAAAAACTTTCCCGATCCAGTCGACGTCTGGGGATATTCTAAGGTAAGGAATCTAACACTAAATAATGTTTCTTACAGATATATCGTTACCGACGGTAAGTAACTTGTGCTTCAGGTCTTAAAAACTTAACTTGTGTTATCTAAAAAGGGTCCAATTCATCAATTGGAATTGCAACCCACTCTTCACATTTCTATTTGTTCTGTACCAGAATTTACATTTTGCTCTATCACTTGTGAATTGAGGACGTCTTAGGTCTGGCAACATACTCATTTTGGCCTCTCTTTCCACCATTGACACTGCTTCAAGACAGAAGGGATCCCAGCTTATCGTTCCATTGCCCTACTCAGCCCATCCCTACTCCCGCTCCTCTGTGGGCTGATTCAGGTGTTTGTGCAGAACAGTGTTTTTTTACTGCCATCGTGATTGAGGATCTTGGTTACATGTTTTCAGCTTTTCTCTCAAAATGTCCTTAAGAGTAAATTTTTGTAAATGTGTATATGGTTGTAGGAAAACCTCATGCTGGAACTATGTTTCTCTGCTATGCCTTGTTCTAATTTCAAGTTTGGTTTATTTTTATTAATTCAGTTCAGAGTGTCTGCCTTCAGGGGTGTTTTCTAGGTTTTAGATGCAGAAACCTACATGAGACCATTAAGGGCGCTCTTCTCATGGTGCCCATGAACCATTATTACAAAGAAGGCACCCTAGAAATAGGTTGCAGCATGTGACCGCTGCACAAGTCTCTTCGACCGACCACCTTGCTGGCACTGTCTGATTAGGATTATAAAGAGTGTGGTTTTGGAGCTGCTGTCTGCATTCCACATTAAGCCTGTCCGTCATTGGATAATCCTTCATCGAGCACCCCCTGAAAGTGACTGCTTCTGGCCTTCACTTCCATAACAGTGACTGAACTGATTCTGGTGGCTTTTACTCTCTACTCCTCAGTCATCTGCCCCTGTCTGCAAACGAGGTGCACTTCGCTCAGGGTATAATGGCGAGCATCATGTTAGATTGTGCTAGAGCAATGCAGTCTGACTGGTAGTTAAGCATTTCTCCCGATGAGGAGCGTTGGCTAGAGCCGAGAAGTGACACTGCTCCAAGGGTCTCACTCGGGGAAGGCATTTTTGACTTGTAGTGCGTGTATTACTTTGAGATTTCCAGAAAAATCATTTGAATTTCCAGTTTGCAAGCTAATGTTACTAATGCTTGACAGACGTCGTGGCAGAAGGACAATGGGAATTATTTCGCCCCACTGCCTGTTCTTAGAAGAGCACTGCTTCACAGAGGTCACCTGCAGTCCACTTGTAGAAAGCACTGTTAGAACCCATACTACACCCCATAGATCTCGAGTGGCCAAGGCTGGGTCAGCCATGTGTACTCCAGGGGCTGTATTATGGGAAGTGCCGGAGGGGCGCAACGGGCATGTGCGCCCACTTTATTCGCCCCCAGGGCACTTTCAGATTACAGCCTTTTCTGTAATACAGATAGTGCTGGCGCGCATACAGCTCCAACCAGGGCACAAGTCGTAAAAAAAGAAGTGGGGGGATGCTGTCGCCGGAAGTGACGTCACAACAAGAAGTGACGTCACAAAAGGTGGTGTTTTCGCTTTGCACCTTCAAAAGCAAATGAGTCAATATGATGCACTATCTAAGTAGCACTATCCAAAGGTATCACGAGTGGACTGTGCAGGGTTATTAGACGTATATGGGTACAATCTTAAAAGGTACATCAATCCGAAAACTATGAAAAACATTTCACAAGAAGACTCGCATTTTAAAATCTTGATTATTGTAAGACGAAGTTCAATGAAAGGAAACGTAAGGAGGCAAGCACCTACCAGATACTGTGAATTCTGGTAGTCTGTCAAAATGTATCTCTAAATCTGAAACCAGGTTACATTTCTCTACACATCAATTCTGTATAATATTACTCTGTACTTCTAGCCTGCCTTGGTTCTTGAAAAATTGTCAGTCATGCCTGCTCGCGCCTCCCCCACCCGTTAGCCCCCAAGCGTGCTGAAACTAAGTTCCTGCATTTGCTGCAAGACCATGTGTGTTTCTGATTCAGCCTGTCCTCGGTTTTTGCTAATTTTATATGTTCCGTTTCTTTTCGGCTGCCTTTTCACTGAAGTAACGCTTCTCAGCCGAACAAAACCGGCCCAGCATCCCTCGAGTCTCAAAGGCAGCAGGAGGCCTGTGCCAGCATCGCGCTCGAGACACATGGCGTCCTCCCCCTCATCCCTGGAGCTGCCTCGGAACTGTGAGCTCCGGTCTCGTCCCTGAGAGGCCAAAGAGTGATGTCCAGCTGTTTGCCAGGGGGGACGGCGTCCACCCGGTAAAGTAAGTGGGGGGACGCCGTCCACCCGCGTGGTACCCCGACTCGAGCCCTGGCTCCAACGTTATCACTAGGTGTTCCCTCTTTTGCATGGGGCGTGGACCATGTAAATGAGTGAATATCTATGCCTCTGCGCCCACGCCATATCCTTGATGCGGGCGCAGAGGCAAAGAAGCTGTCAGCCCCCCCCCCCCCCCCAACCCCCCCCCCTTGATGGCAGAGCTCTGGAGGGGTAAAGGGGGCCCTATGGACCCCCAGACATCCTTTTGCAGGTGGGTGCAGTTACACACTGTACCTGCCTGCAAGGGATCTCTTCCCCTCTTAAATGTGTAGATGGGTTGCCACCTGCACTGTAAAACACAGAGCAGCTGCTTCAAAGCCGCTCTGTTTTTCATTTGAATGTGCTGACCCCAGTGCAGCACAAGTTTGCGGCTGTCCTGTGGGCAGCGCATTAAATGTAATAGGGTGCACTTTCCCTGTTTGCGGCCGGCGCACCTGTTTTAAGGTGCGCCTGGTCATAAACATGGAAAGTGCTCACTATGTGTAATAGTGCCCCAGAAGTGCTGCATTCCTCTGCTCCTCGTTGTGACATTTGAATCGGCATTTGGGACTGTTATCTTAAGAAGTCTTACTTTGGTGTTTAGTTTACTTGAAAAATCCAAACTAAAAGAAGAAATAATTAGAAACTGGCCAATTTAAACAAGCGTTTGGAAAACCAATAGGTTACTCCTATTTTTGGGTTACTTTCAACCATGCTGCACAAAAACTGCACTGCTCTACACTAAGGTTAAAAACACATTGATAAAGGCACATAGCTGTTGCATATGAGAAAGTTTGTAAACGTATTTTTGTATTTATTTTTAGGTGACAGGAGAGGTGTGGGTGAGACGGATCAAGCAACAACCGGTGGGAGGGTGGCAGCTGGGGCAGGGCAAGCAAAAAGGGGTGGTGGTGGGTGTAACGGGCAAGCAAATGATTAGTGCAACAAAGTCTTATTTATTACAGTTAACGTTAACAAAGAAAATAAACATAGCATCAAAAACACATAAAAAATTATATGCAGGTATTTGCAAAAAATAGCGTTGCCTGTAACACAGGAACACAAGAATAGCATTTTCATCCTGCCCTAACGACATCCAGTTGAACCTCCTGTGTGTCTGCAGTTTGAGGATAATTCTAGCAGTCCATCAAACCTGGCACACCAAGGCTCGTTGATAACCATCTTCTACCAGATGTGTCAAAAGCATGCCTCCATACCCAATCCATTCGAACTGCATAGACAACCCTTCGCTCCCCTGTCCACCGGTCCAGCCCACTACCCATGAGTGCTTGGTTACCATACTATTCTAGGACTAAAGAGAAGAGGAAAACAATGTCAGACACAGCTAGCCAACACATTTATTACAACAGTTCAATAATAAACATAGCGTTATTAACAGCTGGAGGACCACCAGTCTAACACCTTGACCTGTTTTGGGCTAAAACCATATATTAACACCTAACACCTTGGAATTCTCCAAGGGAGGGAACTAGAGGCTACGGGGTGTTAAGGGTGAGCTGACCTCCAAACCCATCATGCACACACAAAATAAGCTATCTTGAATTATTAGTCATTAACAAAAATGCAATCAAATCCATATAAAGCTCCAAGTCAGTAAAGTGCTAGGCATTTCAAAAACATTAAAGGACTGTCCTCACACACTACCAGGTGTCATGCTTCATCATTGGCAGTCGTGTCCTGTAAAATACACGACATGAAACATTCCAGTCTTCTGTCAATTATGGTTCTCATTTATAAGCTGGCACAGCTACCTGGATGCACAGTTCTTACATTTACTCTACAACTTAAATCCGGCTACACGCTCACAGTACCATAGTTTGTATCGTGGTAGCCCCATCTTAAATCACTAATTTGTACTCTGTTGTTCCTGGTAAACGAGCAGCCACATGGTGCAGCCCAGAAGAGGAAACCGAATTCCCTTCCATGTGTGGAATCGCTGTTGTCTTGCATCTGACTGTTTCCACCCAAACAATTGAGAGTAGTGCATGCAGCCCAGTAAGTTGGTCCACTCATTTTTTAACTTGAGTGATAAAAATCAGTTAGCGCATTTTTTAGACTGTCTTGGTGCTTGGGAAATGATCAGCCCCCCCCCCCCCCCAGAAGCTAGAATGGTTAAACACCCTAGACATTCTCAACTGCAATCTAACCCTAGCTGGCTCCATCAAATCTCTAGGAATCACACTGGATACCAACGTAATCATGAAAGACCTTGTAAAGAATAGTGTGAAGAGCGCATTCTACAACCTGAAACTTGTAAAGAATAGTGTGAAGAGCGCATTCTACAACCTGAAACTTCTGAACAAAATCACCCTACCTACTGTTGAATGTCCTCGAATCCACCACACAAGCACTGGTGCTCTCTAGATTGGACTACGGGAACTCCACCCTCACAGGCTTGGCTAAATCACACCTTGCACCCCTTAGAAGCAATCTCAATGTAGCATCCACAATGGTTACAGGAATCAAAAAATGACCACATCTCCTGTGTCCTGAAAGAACTGAATTGGCTCCTGATTGAAGCTCGCTGCAACTTCAGAACTGCCTGCCTCAATCGTAAAGCTCTTCACCCTTGGAAACCTGCTTACGTTGCTGCAAAACTCAAAAGGGCAGGTCGGACGAGAAACCGAAGAAGGTCAAATACCTTACTCCTCATTCCACCCAATACCAACAAACAAAAATCACTGACACTTGTCTTTCTCGAGCATTGCCCCTAAAATCTCAAACTCCATACCAGTACATATCAGGACAAACCCCTCCTTCCTGTGCTTCAAGAGACAGCTAAAGGATCTCTTCCTCATCCTGCATCTCAGTTAGTGGATCATCCGTCACCCATTGTTACAGATTCTCCACCCGCGCTCTCCCTCCTTGTCATTTGTCCTCCCTCGTGCTCAACCACCAAACTGATCGGATTCTACTCAGCCATCCTTATTATTCTTGCTATTGTGTTATGAACATGTACCGATGTACAGCACTCTGATACCCCCAGGTCTTGCCAGCACTATATAAGACTCCTGAATAAAGTAATTCAATAAATAAAAAAAAGTTCTTCCCTAAAATTTTTTTAAAAAAGGCATAATGATAATAAAATTAAATAAATACCTGCTAATCTTTAATGCAGATGGAACCCTTTCCTATTCTTTGCAGTATACAGAAAATCTCCTGTGTGCTAGCTGGCTAGACCTCAGTTCTTTTGCAGCCTCCCTGTAAGTGATTGTCACTAAAGCTATGAAATATAGAATGAAAGTAAAATAGGAACTCCATTCTAAGATATTTAGTGATATCCAAAGACACCTTTAAAATTAAATGGAGGGGGATTTTTTCATGCTGCCAAATTGACTTCCAGTGTGTGAAATCATTAGTATTTACATTTGATAGATAGCACAAAAATAATGATCAAGAGTAATATCCAAGTCTCAATATAATGTTAAACTAATTTCTCCTGACTTCACATTTCAAGATTGGAAGACAAAATAATTCAAAAAATAAAATGCAATGGATTGGTACAATTTTAGTTTCTTACCTAAAAATTAAAAAAAAAAAAAAGTATATACTAATCTTTTGTTGGGAATGAACCCCTCAAGGTTCCCTACGAGCTGTAGATTTTCCTATGTACTGTCTAATTTGAGGACAGTTTGTTTTCCCTGTGTGAGAAAGTGCCATCTTTCTTGCATTGGTATGCCCCCACTTTTTGGTCTCGCTAGCGAATGCAGCGCAGTCCACCATCGAGACCGCCCTTCATCATCTGGGATCTCTGGTGCATAATTTCTGTCACATTAAAGGGTAAAAAACCTGTGCTGGCAGATAACTACTCCAGGCACAGGAAAAACCACAATGATATTTACAGATGTGAAACAGAAAGGCGTATCTAGATGGGAACAAAGTAGCAGTGCGTGAAAAAAGATGTGTGTTGTGAAAAGAAAGAGAAAAAACTCTAAAATTAGGTAGTGGTCGGGAAAGACAATTTAATAAACACCCTCACACTCCTAAATCAATAAAAACAGTGCAATAGTGGTTTAACAAATAGCCACTAAAGATGAAAGGTCGACATGTTTCTGCAGACACATGGAGTCTAGTGATCTCCTGCTGCTTCTTCGGGACCATTAATGCTACTGCTAGAAAAAATAATAAATAACAAGAACCATATCACCTGAAAGTGTATGTATAAACATCTTCTCATCCCATTTGATGAGAAGGAACCACTCCACCTCACCTGGCATGAGCTCAGGTTAATGGATGCACCGCACTCTCCGTCGGTGCACGGTCGTCCCTCTAAGCTCTATCGTAGGGAGGAGATTATATTTATTTGTCATTAAACTATGCTGAGCAGACGTCGTCTAGATCGTTTTTAATTTGTAACTTACATTTATTGCATCTTAACCCGTACAACTCCTTAACAACCTCAGACCTCCTGCTGCTCAATTTACTTTCAGTTGATTTTTTTCTTTTGTCATAGTTATTTTATTGTGCAACAATAAATGTACAGTGCACTAACAGTTTTAATTTCAGAGTCACAAGAAACAGTGCTGTTTGTGACTATTTTTAGCCAAACTCTGTGCGTCCTCAAGGACATGGCATAGCTGGCACCTGGAGTTGTGGAGTCCACCAAATTTCATTTTTTTTTTCATTTCCTGTGTGATGTAGACTATTTGGAGGTTGGTGCTTGCTTTATAGTATCTGAAGCAAGTTGTGATAAAGCAAATCTTCCTACCATGACTTTCTCTGATGATTACTTATGATCCCTAGTCTTAAAACAAATATGTTGCCTTTGGTGTCTTTGGCTCATAATGCAGTAACATTTTCACAAACAAACGTGTCTCTGATCCATTGCTTGCATTATGGTCTATTGTTAATAATTGTTAGACCCCATTATTGTAAATTCCTGTATGCAGCTACATAGCTAAATCGAGTACAGAGTTCATAGAGCATTAGTGAGAACTCTGTTACAGGTGACCATCACAGTAGAACTACCTTCTAAATTCACTACAGGCTTTTACAGGTCTAGCTAAAAGAGAATATTACTACAGCTAGAAAATACCCTAATTCACAAGCCTGACCGCCAAATATCAATCAGTATTTGTGAGGCGTGGCTAATCCCCGCAAGGGTATCTAGGCGCTAGAATGCTTGGCTCAGTCAAAAAGCCAGGTCTTGAGTTTCTTCCAGAAGTCTGCAAGAAAGGGCGATCATCTGAGGTGGAGGGAAGGGCCATTCCAGGACTTGACGATGAGGTAGGAGTATGAATGGCCTCCACTATAGCTGTGGTGGATGTGGATGGCTCTGGAGGGTTGGTGGAAGTTTAGGCAGTGGTTGATGTATGCTGGTCCTTAGTCATTGAGGGCTTCATAGGCATGTGTCAGCATCTATCAAGCACATTTTCTGTCACCAGTTGCCAAGATAGCCACCCAGTTATCTAGCTTTAAGAA
The DNA here is from genome assembly GCF_964261635.1 of Lissotriton helveticus. Taxonomy (NCBI): domain Eukaryota; kingdom Metazoa; phylum Chordata; class Amphibia; order Caudata; family Salamandridae; genus Lissotriton; species Lissotriton helveticus. The sequence continues at coordinate 268,272,335 of NC_136065.1, read as the reverse complement.
AACATGGCATGTTGGGCCTCATCAGTAAGGTGCTGCTTGAGTCTATGACATACATGCTGCACTTCAGCTGTGTTGCTGAGAAGAACAAAAAAATGGTAAGTGAAGTCCTTAAAGTAATCTTATCCACTAGTAAATACTCTGGACTGTCTTACATGTTTTTGTAAAAATAGTGCCACTATAAACAGGACCAATCTTGTGTAAGTCAGTATTGCCTAAACTGTCAGGCAACATCTTTTCTGAATGAGAACAAAAGCAACCCCAGACCGATTTTGGTACAGTTGTACCTTATTGGTTCCGAAGTAGCATGCTATGCCCCCAAAAAGCGCTTCAATACCCCATCAGGGGGGGTAATACGTGCTTTATAAATAAAATTACAATTAGTGATGTGAGCTAAAGTTTTAGGGCACAGCAAGTATGGGACCAACCTCTGAGCATATTTACCACATTTAGGCTCTTTCATAGAAAAGCAAAAGTGCCAAGTAGAATGTTTCAATTAATCTCAGCCACTGGTGATTGCATTGGACCCTATTCCCGCCAATAGTTATTTGTTCACTGTGCCACTAAAAATGGGAAAACATAATGAACATCCTCTCCAGTAAGAAGAGTCCAGTTTGAATTGCCAGTCCTTATCCTCACTGAACTGAAACAAAAGGAACCCCAAACTAGTTTTGACTGAGTCAGAACTCATTAGTGACAACAACATGAGGCATGAGTTATATTGCACAGCAAGCACAAGTCTCACATCTGGTCACGATAGACAGAACTACAGCTAAAACTGCCTTTTAAAAAAAAAAAAAACAAGGAAGAGGACTCATTTTCAGCATCCATCTGCACAGGAAGTGATGTCACTAGATTTCCCGAAGTGACATTAGATTTCCCAGGCAAACACAAAAGAAACAAATGATGGACAGAATGCTTAACAATGCAAACATTCACCCTCAGTCACAAAGATATGGGTTTAATCCATTGTTCTTTTGCTCACCACGACGCCCCAGTTTGCACCCAGCCAAATGCAAATCAGTCTTGACTCTGCTCCTCATGGGAACAGTCCAGCCCAAACTGTCAAGCCAGGGTCTCCCTAGGCAGGAACCAAGCATCCTGGGTTTCACCCCTCATCAGGCAGGCTAGCTTGACTCCAGTGGCATGGAGAGCATGGGACCCACGTCTAGGCATACCCGTCTCACTCAGGGTGACAAATGCAAAAAGAACCATTGATGGACAGAATATTGAGCAATGTCAAACATTCACCCCAGTAAAGAGATCTGGGCCTAAATCCATTGTGTTTTTTGCTCCCCATGCCATTCCAGTTAACACTCCAACTTGGGAGTCTGTTACTTTTTCAATGTTTTGCAACCAAAATTCAGGTCGCAAACCATTAATACATAGGTTCTCAAATAGCAATTTAGAAAGGACGGCAATGCAATAGGTCTCGCATTATTAAAGTTTGAGCTATTGGTGTTGCATTATTATTAGCAATGCCAATCGCTCAAACTTTAATAATGCGAGACCTATTTCATTGCAAATGCTTGTTGCTGACTGCTTTGACTGAGTGTGCCCCGGGCTCCTGCCATTCAGGTGCCCAGGGCCTGTGTTCCTTCCCTAAAACTGTATTGAAGCTGAAACCCAATTGGCATCTCTGGCCACATGTCAGCCCCTGGTAAATGGTACCCTAGGTTCCCAGGGCATTGTGACCAGAAAAGACCCCACGGGCTACAGCACTTATTGTGCCACCCTTAGGGGCCCTGCACCCTGACACCCACACACTGCCTTTGCAGACTGAGTGGCCTGGTGCAGAACTACACAGTCTTGACATGGCACCCATCCCTGACTGCCATTCCCACACACCCACTGCCCTGGCATACATCAGTCACCCCTCTAGCTGGGTGCCCTATGCCAGTGGTGTGGGCACAGGTGCATGAGCCCTGTGCCCCTACAGTAGCCAGGGCCATTCCTGGGCGCTGTATGTGCAGTGATGCCATTAACAGTATATGGTGCTGGGAAGTTGTCATTACGAACTCCACAGCACCATAATGGCTAAACTGAGGACTGACAAGTTTGATATCAAACTTCTCAGCACATTACACCCACATTGATGCCAGTGTGGGATTTAATGTAAAATGCACTACAGAGGGCATCTTAGAGATGCTCCCTGAAACCTAACCTACAATCCACGTCTGAGGCTGCATAGGCTGCCACACAGCAGAAATGTTGCTGGACCCCTGGGTGGAGAGCCCTCCCGCTCTTTTGGGCCTGCAACAATGCACATCCTGGGCTAGGTGCTAGGCCTCCTCCCCTAGGATGGACAGGGGGAATCTTCAAAGGCATAGCGCCTTTGAGAGCTTCTCCGGACCATAATTACTTTCACACTAGGTGGACAGGAGAAACTAGAGCTCATATAGAAATCACACTTATTTGAATGCCCGTCAGCAATACCCCTGATGCCAGCCAGGAACACTCTGCACCCGCCGGACCTGGCCTGTGCCCGAGTGGACAAAGACCCTGAGGACGTCCCCCGGCGATTTTGACCTGGAATCCAGTGCCCAAGGACCCACCTCGATGACCCAGACGACGCCTGCAGACTCAGAACCAGGGACCCCTCCAACCGCGACCAGCAGAGGGTAAGACTTCCTGACGTCCAAAGACACCCCTGCACTCGGCGCCCCCGGCCTCCTGTGCCCAACTCCGGGGTGCCTACCTACCCTCCAAGTTCCCAACTTACCCCTCGAAGTGCTGGTCGCTCCAGAAGATCCTCCGTCCCCGATCCTGCAGCGTTTGTTCCCTTTTCAAGATCTCCATTGAATAACATTGAGCGCCTGACTGCTCAAAAGCACCCTGCACCCAGCCGCCCGAGTGCCCCTGGCAGTGCAATCTTTGTCCTATCCTACTTCCGCATTTGCCATGACCAGGAGCCCAGCTCCCACAGCCGCGTGGCCTGCTAGCCAGCAGCCACCAACCGAAGGCCCCCTGCCTCTCATTGGATAACATTGGGCCTAACCAACCCTGCACCCGGCTTCCCCTGTGCCGCTGAGGGTGTACCAACTGTACCTACCTGACCCTGGGAGACCCCTGAGTCTATGCCCAGAACCTTAACTCTGCCAGTTGAGTACTTACCTAAAAGCCGAAAACTCACTTTTTTCCATAGGCTAACATTGACTGGTTTTCACTTGGAAATTTTTCGAAGTGTGGAGTTTGGGAACTTTAAAATATTCACCTAAAATCAGCCAAACAACGAATTCCGATTTACTCACCTGGTATCAGGAGAGACCCCATGGCTGCACCTTTTAGCCCAGCACAAACCCTGAAAAGTACTTTTAACCGTACTTACCAGTAACCTGAATTTTCTTCCATAGGAAACCATTGACTGTTTTTCTGTGAAATTTCTTCGAAGTGTTGATTTTTGCAAACTACAAATATTCTTTAAAAATCGTACCTACTACCAAAATGTAATTACTTACCTGTTTTAGATAGAGGTCCCAGTGCTGAACCTAGGAGTCCAGTACTGGATTACAAAAGTAACGTGAACATACTTTACCTGCAAATTGAATTTCCTGCCATAGGATAACATTGGTAATTTCAACTGAAAAAGCTTGTCAACTTTTAAAATACAATAATATTCCTTAAAAATCACTACTGTAACCAAAATGCTTTTACTTAACTGTTTACAACTCATGTCCCGGCACTGAATCTAGGATCCAGTCCTGTTGTTAGGAAAGTAATCTACAAGGTAACTAATTGCATTCAACTAAAAATTCCCATTGAGCTCAATATTGCATTGTTTGAAATTGTGTTGCCTGTTGCAACGAACTGTAACTATTGCATTCAAAAAGTTTATTGCCTGTTTGAAAAGTATTTAACTAAAGTAAGTCATCCTGAGAAAGTATATTTTGATACCTCGTTGGTTCTAAAATAAAACTATATCTTTTGATACAAAACAATTGGCCTAGAGTTCAGTTCTTGTGTGTGAGACCATTTGTTGACTGAGTGTGTACAACAAATGCTTTACACTGTCCTCTGATACTGTCTTACTGCTCGACCAAGCTACCACTTTAGAGAGTAAGGTTATATCTAACTTTAGCCTCTTCCAAACCTCTGGGGACTGTGGTCTCTATACACACTACCTTACTTTGGTCCAGTATATATAGAGCCACTTTCCTACATCCTGACCCTCTATAAGGAGTTTTTAGAGAATCTCGGCAACATAGAACACAAGAAATGTGTTATAATCCCTAAGATTCATATTAAAAGTAAAGGAAGGGGAACTAATATAGAGACCAATAACACCTTTTAAATGTGTTCATAGCTTGTCACATGGGAAGTTTCAAGCAAGATTTAAAAACCAGTTAGTTAAAATTATATCAATGGAGTATCACATTTGTATGGCTTCTCTAACCATAACAGAGCATTCAAATGTATTCCTAGCCAGTCAGTGTTTCAGAATTGAGAATAATCCTCTAATTTCTCCTGTTCTCTCTTTATCAGGATCTAAAAATGCTTTATCTAATTATCTATAGGCTGTTTTCCCTCATTAGGGTGCAATCAAAAGATTTTATGCCAAGAATGTCACATGAAATTAAGTCTTCTAGTCTCAATCTACATGATAGTTGATCGAACCTACACATCCAAGTTAGTAATACAAAATTCAAACTAATGCCCCTCATTACCAACAAATATTTTATAAACATGCATTTCCCCCCCCCCCCCCCCATGTAATATGCGAATTGTTAGGATTTTCATAGCCATCTGCATCTTTCAGTATATACAAAATGACCTCAGTACAACATGCTCATCTATTTTCTACCATTATTCCATACGGATTAATGCCACATCTAAAGTAACGTGTAGATTTCCCTGTCCTTGTTGAGACCTTTTCGTCATTTCACACTGTCTCTAACTTATTGGTCCAGCATGTCTCTATTGGTTTTCGTTTTGAGTCCCTTCCCCTCCGATCTTGTTTCATCGGTTGTATGCCCACAAATCTAATTCGGACTTTCATTAACTGTATGCTTCTCTTTCATATGTCACAAGTGGATAACATTGTATCATTTTTCAGTGTCACCACAAGTTCTCGCCATCTTTCCTTCAATTTATATTTCGTAGAACCTACATACTGCAATCCACTGAACGCAGTTTTTCTTTTTAAAGTCTCAATTTTCCTAAAATTTTGCAATTTTCGCATTTCGTTAAGAAATGTATGCATATACAAGTACTACATCTCTGGCATCCCCTAGGAGATACTGGTAGCCAATGGGACCCATGATTATTCTAATCCTATAATTAATTATATTTGATGATGTCACTGGGACTCAGTAGATTCTTTGAAGTTGGTGCCTTTTATGTCATCAAAGGGTTGGTTGTAATCTACTTATCCAAATCAAGTTTCTAAACATCGAAATGTTGGACAAAACTTATATTTAACTTCATTATCAGTCCTGTGATAGGGTATAAATCTAATGTGCTTATTTCTATTGCCTCTCTTTATTGGTTTGTCCTTAATTAGATCTGTGACAATTTCCTGTCCTCTACTTCAGCCACTTGGCGTACTTTCACTATGTAACCTCTATCAGAAAGAACTTTCCCCCGCAAAATCAAAGAAAACATTGCAGCACCCTCGCCAGGAACGCAGTGCCATGCCACCCCAATGTCCTAGACCCCAGGAACGGCCATCACCCAGTGCCTGCCACCCTGTGCCCCTTCAATCTTTACCTCATCATGCGCTGTTTGTTTGAAACTTCTTGAGTAAGTATGCCGCAAATTCTAAGAGAGGTAAATGAGAAAATGCAACACAGGCAACTATAGGGGGCACACACCATCCCTCCTGCTCGGCAACAAGAGATCTGGGACATTATTGTGTGTCAACAGTGGGTGGCCAACAGCAGACAATCTTACTTCATGGCAACAGCAAATCAGCAGCTAGACTCAGCAGCCATGCTGTTCACAGTGGTCTGTTTTTGAAAACCTATTATACGTCTCAGCGCAAGAGCACCGTGTTTAAAAATCCATCCACAGGATTTCGAATTTGTATCAGACAGCTCAGCGGGTGAGCCACCTGCCGTGGAGTTCTCTGTTTAGCCTGCCTCTCATTGGTTTGGCTCTCCGGCCAAAACGATTAGACGAATAGCAATGCATTTTCATTTGCAAAAGAACTGGGTCTTGGTGATGCCTTTGGGAAGGATGTTTCAAGTGGCCCCATTTACAGATGAGTGACCCTGAGACATGCCCTTCAGAAGGCTGTTTGCAGGCGCGCCGATTACAAATGACTGAGAGGCTGTGTGTAGGGGGCCTATGTACAGATCACTGACTGTGGGAGAAACCATTTGGAAGGCTGGATGCAGGGGCCCTGTTTACAGATGACAGACTGTAAGGTGCCATTTGGACTGCTGTATATAGGACCCCATTTGCACGTGACTGCGTGAGAGATTCCCTTTGATAGGCTGTTTGAAATGGCCCCATTCACTAGAACCCGACACCAGGTACCCGAAAGGCCCCACACTGCAAGCATTCAGGAAGATCTTCAAGACCTGGCCTTTCGGATGACCGGAGCTGCCCGAACCCCCCCACTCCCAGCGCCTTGAGACCCTCGGGGTGAGTAGCGCGCTGTAGAAATCCCATGATTGATTGATTGATTGATGTATGTGTTATCTATATGCTCTGCAATGGCAAAGAGCCTTTCCTTCGTGTTACTCTCACCTCTATCCAGAGTTTAGGGGTCCATTGACCCTGTGGAGCACCAGTCCGCCCTGCCGTGTTTAGGTCTCGCTTACAGACCCCGTGTAGCTGTCTGTCGTCGGGAAAGGACATGACCGGTCTGTTGTCGGAGGAGGCGATGACAGGTGTGACGTGTTTTATGTCACATGCGCAGATAAAGCAATAATGGCTGGATTGTTAGTTACCTTCTATTTTTGCATGAAGCAGGTTTCCTCTGCCAAGCAGATGCTTTTAGCACATGGACAGGTCTGTGGGGTCCGTGCGGGACCTCAGCTGTCTTTGCATGAATGGGGCATTCATGGCTGGGACCTTTGGGGGACAGTTTGGAGCAGGCGTCACTGTCCGTGTCCTGCCTCTCACTCACACTACTTGAAAATAGAGTGCTGAGTTGAGAGTATATTTAGAGCGCCGGGAAAGAGCCAAACACTGTTGTGTTTTGGGTTTTTTTATTTTCGCGCGTCTGAAGGGTTAAGTAAGGCGCCGGCCTGTACCCGAGATTTCTGTTGGCGCTTTGCAGCTGCGCGCGTGCGTGCACCCTCAGAGTGACTTGGCGCCCCTATCACTCTTTGTTTTTTGTTAATAGACATGACGCACAGCACCCGTGATGCTGCACAACGTGGCTATAAAACGATTGACGCAGCTAATAGGCCTAATATGCGATGCTTGTTAGTTCAGTTAATCTGGGTTAAATCTCAAGTAAACTTCAAGCTATCCACACAAAACCAAATTTGCAGTCGAGACTAGATAACTGAGCATGCAAAATTGTAAGTTACTGACGACACATCTGTTTATTCCAGTATGCACCGTCGGCCCGTCGAGATGTTTTTTATGCGGGTCACTCGAGTTAATGTCGTTTGCCCGGCTCGTTGCTCGGTATCAAGTGATGCTTTTGGGCTGGTCTGCGGACGGTCACATGATGTTATCACGCTGGAATGGGAACTCGAACATGTACACTGGGTTGTACAAAGGTTCTTGGTCGTTGCCACGGTCCTACTGTTTGTAAAATATCGAGCATCTACGTCCAAAAGGGTTAACAGGGAAGCAACGTTGTTTGCTCGTGTGCCACCTTATCTTCTTTCCAGAAAACTATATGTGGCCAGTGCGGAAAGCAGACGTTTTGTAAAATCTGCCGTGGCAGAGTGTGCAGAATGTAATGAATGCTGCGTGGGTTTTGCAATTAGCTGTGTGATATTCCATGTTCCGACACAAGAGGGAGCCTCTCTTCTGCGTGCGTACATTGTTTTCTCTACCTTTGAATATTGTGTCGGTTTGTTTCAAGACTATTGAAATTAATCTGGTATTGGCATTCATGTAGCGCTTTTCTAACCTTTTTGATGCCACTAGAGGTCTCCAAATTTATAGCGCGCGCATACCATTTGTATGGGCTCGCGGCACTCTGAACTAAATCGAGATATAGAAGACGGCCGTCAAATCTGACTTCTTAAAATGCATACGCTCAAAGATTAGCGCCTCGGGAAGTGGGTTTTCGAACTCAGCAGCTTACGGATCATGCCCCGCCTTCCCATTCCCGACACTAACCACCCCACTTTCCACTAACTACGGCTACCCTGCCGACATCCATCCCCACTCACCCCCGCCCTCAGGGAGATTACTAGGAAGAGAAAGAAAACTGAGTAGCAAGATCCGCTCGTGCTGCCGGGGGTGCAAGGACAGTGTAAGTGCCACTTAGCGCTTTCATTGTAAGACTAAGTGCAGCTATCTAGGGTTTATCTGGGAGGCCCGCCGCCAGTTGCCGGAAATGCCTTACACCAAGGCTGCCTCGTTTTGATTCCACCCGGGCCACCCTTCTTCCACCAAGATGCACTTTCTCTCTATCTTGCTGGTTCTTTTTCTTCCCTGCTTTCTCCCTTTATCACTGTTCAGTTATCCTTACCACCCTCTTCGCTTCTGACTCCCCCGTTCTATCTCTTGCTTTGAGTCTGTGATGACGAAAAATAAGTCCTGGACCCTCCCGCCACCTGTATTCGCCTGTACAAATTAAGCATGTGTGCCCCGTCCAGTGTCACCCACTCAGACCCTGTAGAGCAGGGTGAGTGCCGGTGTGACAATAGCAGCCGCTCAGGGGCTGCCGGATGAGGGTCTCACCTGTGCAAACCCCTGCTCATGGATATGGGGAGTGCACGCCCCTTGAGAGGGTTAATCCCCTCCCACACTGTGGCGCACTCAGAAGTGGCACCAGGTGAGTGCCTCTCCCATGCACTCGCGAGCAGCAGACCAGGAGTCTTTCCCATACTGACACCTATTCACGAGTAACATGAGCAGGACTGAGTGTCTCCCCCACACTGCCACACACTCACAAGCAGTTGGGCCAGTGTGAGTGCCTTTTCCACACTCACCAGGAGCTGGGTGAGTGCTTCTTCCATGCTGCCACGCGCTCGCGAGCAGCAGGACCAGGATGACTGTCATTCCCATACTATCACACACTCATAGGCACAGGGATGAGTGTCTTTCCCATACTATCACACACTCATAGGCACAGGGATGAGTGTCTTTCCCATACTATCACACACTCATAGGCACAGGGATGAGTGTCTTTCCCATACTATCACACACTCATAGGCACAGGGATGAGTGTCTTTCCCATACTATCACACACTCATAGGCACAGGGATGAGTGTCTTTCCCATACTATCACACACTCATAGGCACAGGGATGAGTGTCTTTCCCATACTATCACACACTCATAGGCACAGGGATGAGTGTCTTTCCCATACTATCACACACTCATAGGCACAGGGATGAGTGTCTTTCCCATACTATCACACTCAGGAGTAACAGGAACAGCATGTGTACCTCTCGCACACTGCAATGTATCCAGGAGCAGCTGAGTGCCCCTCCCACGCTGTCGCACACTCACTAGTAGCTGGGCCAGGGTGAGTGCCTTTCCCATACTATCACACACTCGCCAGTACAGTAGCTGGGCGAGTGCCCCTCCCACGCTATCACAGGCTCACTAGAAGCTGGACCAGGCTGAAAGAGACTTACTCAGATTCTGCTGCTCGGGAGTGAGTGACAGCGAGGGAGAGGCACTCAGCTGCTCCTGAGTTGAATTTGCCGTTCGAAATTCCACATCCCGATGAGCAGGGTTTTCCTGACTGCACACTCCACGTATGACTGGATTTTCCACATCCGATGTTCACAGGGTAGATGTGGGGGGGTGGATGTTTAGGGGTGAGTAAAGGGATGTGACAAAGGAACCTAATGTTTAACTGGAGTGTAGGAAAAGGGGGTTCGCCTTATGGAAAAATGAGATAAGTGGTTACTTGTGCTGTCAAACACACTCAGTCGGATTATCTGCCTTGAGTGAAATCGGTGTAAATTGGTCGTGGGTAAAGTGTGGCCATTGGAATCTGCAGAGTTTGCACGGATAACACTTTTTGTGTACAAGTTTGCGTACAGAGACGTTCAGTTATTTAAAAAATCTAAATCTGTGAAGCAGGCCCTGGGTAGCATTCTGTGGTCTTTTCAGGCTCTACCTTTATTCCCCCTATCCAATCCCCTGGACATTAACCACTTGTGGCCAGGACAGTAGATTTGAAAGTACATTGATAGCACTCGGCTGCAGCAAGAAACACGACAGACTGATTTTATAGAATCTGCCACTTGGTGGCATTGGAGTCACGTCTCTTTTCAATGCTCGCTATTTTATAATGGAGCTTTGAAAGAACATCTTGTAGATTGGAATGCAACATTTCTGACTTTACAGTGACAGCGTTTTTGAAAATAGATGTATTCCAGAGGGAGCAACATTCCCCTGCAGTTCTGGTTGGTTAGCTTAGTTCATTGGAAATACCTCTTTACTGCAAAAAATGTGGCTTCGTTTGTCGAATGTGCACAACATTTTTTAAAAGCTGTGTTATCCATTTTTATATTTTTTCGCACACTTTCAATCGTGTTGATCATGATTGCGTACAAAGTGGTAGGGAGTAGCAAAGCTCGTATTTACCATTTAAAAATCTCATTACATTATTTGCTGAAGTACTCAAAACAACAAATTGAGAAAAAAAAGTGTATAAGTGAGTGTACGGTTAAGTTGTTAAAGTTCAGATTTCTCATTTTGACCCGTTCTGGTACACTTAGATGTATAACGGCTCTAATGAAAGGAAGATTTTGAGGGGCGGCGGAGGCCTTACTGCAGAGTAGGCGATCAGAACTGCCTACCTTCAGAGGAATTTAGTTGTATACGGTTCCCCAGTGCACCTGCCTTCTTTGGAATGATTTGTTTGTTGTTTTCATTCTCGAGTCTGCAGGTAATGAAAATGCTTGTTTCCGTGTTGCGTGAATAGTACAGGTAGTCCAGTATGGTGCGGTAGTAGAAAGCAGTCTGCAGTGACGGCTGCAGGAGATATTACATTCCTGGGCTAAGGGGGGCAGAGATGAACAAAGCTCTGGGAGCCAACATATGAGCCGAGGCGTCAAAGCATCAAAAGATGTGATTCGATGGACAAACATCTATAAAAATATGGCAAAGGCACTTCAAAATATAATGACATTTATTTTGTGATATGTCTGTGCCTCAATTAAGTACATACGATCATATCACCGAATTGAGTGATATTAAGTGAAAGTTGTATAAACAAATCAAAAAACATGCCTTGATGCTGCAACGAGTTACCCAAAAATGTTCTTTATGTATATGGTCTATATTGTGATTAATAAACATGACGGGAGATGATTGTGTACTAACCGTACACAGATGGTGCCTTGTAGAGCGCAGGTCCTGGACTAAATTACTTCGATGCACTCACTAGTCGGTTAATAAAAATAATAGTGAAGCAAATGAGCAAGGGTCACACAGTTTGTTCAAGTGGAATTGAGTCCAGGTGTCTGAGTGTTACATCTTACCCCCTTTTACAAGTCTGTCTGAAGCCATGCTGCACTTCACTTGTCTCCCCTCGAAGACATGTAATAAGGTCAGGGCTTTAAGTGGGGGGGACTGGTGGTGCTCTAAAAGGGGCGTGGCAAATTTCTCAAAGGGGTGTGGACTATCCGAGTAGGGGCGTGGTCTTAATCAAGATAACTAGCATTGTGTGCTTAAGAAAATCATGAAGTCGCATCCAGCTAAGGATAATAAAATAGGCAAAAAGTATATTTATAAAGTAAAAGCCATAAAATACCAAACCTTTAAAAAACATGTAAACATTATTTACATTACTTAGTGAATATCTTCAAGGGTTTTGGAAAATCCTGCAATAGATTTCTGTGTCTATTTTGCTGGGGTTTCTCACAACAATTTTCTTCAGCAGACCTTCTACCTTTTCTCTCCAGACGCAACGTAGCTCCACCTGACGAACCTCCGCATTGCTGGGGGAAACGCATGTTGCTGTGACCAATCCGAGCGCAACTCGGAAATGACGATCCCGGGCCGGTGATGGGGAATACTGGCAGGGTGTTTTCAAGGCTCCTTCTCAGAGTGGCAAACCCGGCCTCGGGCACACAACACAGCTCGAGGGGCTGGGGTTGAGTCAATGCACACACAAGGCTCGGGGTAAAGCAGGCGCTCCAAAGTTCCCCAGTGGTGAGTTAATCCGCACAGAGCGTGAGGGACTCGATCCTGGGGCAGATCAAGCTTTAGGCAGAGCAGGCATCACGACCTTACGCCCCAGCTGTGTGCCAATGAGCACACCGAGACAGATTTCATACGGGGCAGCTTCACGAAGGCACAGCGCAGAGACCCACACAGCAACTGGAAGGGTGGGTGCTGGAGTACTTTTTTATCCCTGAGTTCCCAGCTCTTCTCAGGCCCTTGGAGATAGGCAGGCTTCAGAGGGGCAAAGCACACAGCACAGCTTCTCTTCAAGTTAGGGGGACACAGCACACAGCAGACAGTCCCTTGGTCCTCTTCCTCAGCCATCACAGCAACTGTAGGTCAGCTCCCAGACACTCAGCACGGATTCCTTCTTGATCACGAAGTTTCCTAATCTATTTTGACTGGGGCTCCAGTCCTACTTTTATACCTCAATAGCCTTTGTTCTTCTTGGGTGAAGGGTCCTGGACCCAATCTAAACCAGTTCTGTGTGCACTCTGCCAGTGCACCTCTTCTTCCTTTGTGAGTGTGGGCCAGGGCCATCAGACGCACCACAGGAGGTGGAGCCAGAAGAGCCCTATTGAGACCCAGGTGCTACTCCTCCAACCACTCTACATTCAGATGGGTCTATTCAGCCTTGTGCTGATACAGCCAGTCGCCTGGAGCCGCCCCCAGCCCCTGTCACTCACAAACCAGACAGTCAATACACAACCAGAGGCACACAGAAAGGTTGAACAGGAAAATAGCCACTTTCTAGAAATGCTATTTCCAAACTTAGAATTTAAAAACCATCTTCACTAAAGGATGGATGTGTTATTAAATTCTGAGTTCAGGGATATCCGATTCCATATGTCTATCTTGCCGTTATGGGAAGATATGCAGGCAGCATTCCCCATGTTATCCTATGGGCAAGGTAGCCTTTCAATAGTGAAAAACGAAATTGGCAGTATTTAACTATCAAGACATGTTACCAACACTAGTAACACCAAACAAAAAACGGTATGTCTGGTCACCCTACCTTTGACCTTTGAGGCCTGAAAATAGAGCCTCCTTTTGAGGCCCCCCAAAAAAACCTGGGAGGGGGTGGGGGCTCAGAACCCCACAGACCTCCCCCTCCCACTTAAAGCCCTGAATAAGGTGCACACTCTAGGGGGCTCCAAACCGTTTGGGTTTTTCCTAATGCTTTAATTGTGGTCATAGATGTGCTTGAGCCTCTCCTAAATTTGGCGTGTACCAAGCCTGGTGAGCCAACAGTAACAATAACTTAAAATAACATCCGCTGCCTTCCCAGGGTGCACCGCGTCACACAGCTGCAGTGACTTCAGAAAGCAGTGCTCTGTCACCCTTTTAATTTATCTTCAGTTTCCGTTTCAAAATGTGGGTGGTGGACGACGACGGTGTTCCCTGCGTCACCAACTCCAAAATCTCAGGTGAGGCAGCGGAGGGGGGTAAATCACCCCATACCCCCTACACACAGTTCCTGTGCCCATGGTGCAATATATTTCAGTAGTGTCCTGTGCTAGTCTGTTCCCTGAAGCCATGTGCTTTATCGAGAAACGCCGAGTAGACCATGGTGCACTGTCACCCGCATTGTTTTGCAGGCTATCAGCGAGTGAAGTTATTCCCAGCCGGCGTTTGCAGCTAGTGCTGGTCCGCGCTGTGCAGAGTGGAGGCGCAGTGTAACAGCATCTTCTATTTGCTTTGATGCCTGCAGCTGGTGCTATGCTAGGAGGCGTTGTGCAGTGATTCGTACTGTAGTGCCTTGCATTCTAGCGGATGTGTGTGGTGTGGGCTGGGCCAGAAAGGGTGCTGGTGCTCTGCTGAGCCCCCCTCTCGGTTTATTTTGCCTGTGGCCGATTCTGCACAGTGCAGTACTCATTGGTGGCAGTCCTCCGGTTATTGCCCTGGGAGACAGTTCCTAGTCAGCCTCATCTCTCTGCTTTGCCTGCAGCTGGTGCTGTGAAGCGCGCGCAGTGTTATGCTGTACTCAGTATTGCTGTTATGCTGTGCATCCCTGAGCCACAGGGCAAAACACGCGACCGTTTGATGCGGGTGAAGTTCCCATCCAGGCACTTCTTTCTACTGACTGTCTCTGCCTGCAGCTGTGAAGTGCTGTGCCGTGGTATGCTGTATTTAGTGGGAGTATGCACATTGGTGCGCAGTGTTACGTTGATTTGTATCACCCAAGAGGGTTTCCAGGCGCTTGAGCAAGGTGTATAGATGTGTGGCAAACACAAGATGATGGAGTGCTGAAACTTTTCAACCACTCACCCCCAGTCAACCGATCTGGGTTTAATCCATCATTCTTATGTTCGCTATGCCACTCCAGTTTGGACCCAGCCATATGCAAATCAGTCTTGACCCTGTGCCTCATGGGAACAGTCAAGCCCGAACTGCCAGGCCAGGTCTTCCCTGGACTGGAGACAAGCATCCTGGGACTGGTTTTGGGCATCAGCCAGGCTAGCTTGAATCCAGTGGCACAGCGAGCAAGGGACCCATGTCTGGGCATACCCTGCCAACTTAGGGCGACCAAAGCAAACACAGGGCGATGATGGACAGAGCGCTGAAACTTTTCAACCACTCATCCCTAGTCAACAGTTCTGGGTTTAATCCATTGTTCTTCTGCTCACTATGCCACCCCAGTTTGGACCCAGACATATGCATACCAGTCTTAACCCTGCTCCTTAGGTTTGTGGCCCCGAAGGTGCTTATGTGTATATGTTTTTGATTTTATATAGCACAAACTCGACTAACGGGTATTCGAGCGCTTTCCATGAGCCCTAGTTGCATTACAGACTTAATTTCTAGGCACAGGGAGATTAATTGATGTGCCCAGAATCACAGAATGCTTGAGCCTCTTACCAGACTCCAACCTGGTTCCCCTGCTTTAGGGTTGGCCGCTCTAGCTGTTAAGCCACATCCTCTCCTATGGAGAGCCAGGTCTTTGGCTTCTTGCGCAACTCAAAAAGTGAGGCTCTGATGTGTTGAGGGGGTGGCTCCATGTCTTGGGTGCGATGTAGAAGAACGAGTGACCCTCTGTTTTGCTTTTGTGGATATGGGGAACGTGTGCGAGTGAGGCAGAGCGTAGGTGCCGCCTGCCCGTGATTGGTCAGAGTGCCTGCAACGTCAGGTGTTTTATGCTCTGCAGCATTGCATAGTTGTGCTGTATAGAGTAGTGATAAACAGTGATGCGCATCACCCACGCTGCTGCCCATGATTGGCGAGACGCTGTTTCACAGCCATCCTCTTGCGCATTCAATTCGCCTATACCCAGTGCCGTGCTGCGATGTATAGTGCTGTATAGTAGTGATGTGCAGTTATACCTTGCAGCGCTGCATAGTGCTATATAATAGTGATGTGCAGTTATGCCTCGCTGCGCTGCATAGTGCTGTGCTGTGCTGTATAGTAGTGATGTGCAGTTATGCCTTGCAGCGCTGCATAGTGCTGTATAATAGTAATGTGCAGTTATGCCTCGCAGCGCCGCACTAAAGTGCTGTGTAGCAGTGATGTGCAGTTATTTCTTGCAGCGCTGCATAGTGCTGTATAATAGTGATGTGCAGTTATTCCTTGCTGCGCTGCATAGTGCTGTATAATAGTAATGTGCAGTTATGCCTCGCAGCGCCGCACTAAAGTGCTGTGTAGCAGTGATGTGCAGTTATTTCTTGCAGCGCTGCATAGTGCTGTATAATAGTGATGTGCAGTTATGCCTCGCAGCACCGCGCTGTATAGTGCTGTATAATAGTAATATGCAGTTATGCCTCGCAGCACCGCGCTGTATAGTGCTGTATAATAGTAATATGCAGTTATGCCTCGCAGCGTCGCGCTGTATAGTGCTGTATAATAGTAATATGCAGTTATGCCTCGCAGCGCTGCGCAGTATCGCGCTGTATAGCAGTGATGTGCAGTCATGCCTCGCGGGTGCTGCCCGTGGTTGGGGTACGCAGGTTCCACGCCGGCCCTTTCTCTCTATTACTTTACCCGCGGTGGCGTACTGAAGAGTTGCGCAATCCTACGCTGTCCTCTGCTGCTGGACGCGATGCCCAGTGCCTCGCAGCGCAGTCCCGGGGCCCTCTGCTGATTGGTCGGGGCGCTGGTTCCCACCCAGCCTCTCCCCCTATTTACTACTCGCGCCGCTGGGCCTGTCACTTCCGCGCATGCTTGGCTCGCACCGCGCACTGCAGCCTCCCGATGCGCCCGTCCATGGGGGAGATCTCGCAGCGCTATCTGGAGAGGTAGGACGGGTCTGCACGCAGGGTCGAGCCCGGGACAGGACGGGACTCGTGAACGCGCGCATCGTGGCGGACTACAGCCCGGATCTGCGCGTGCATACTATTGGGGATTTAGTGGATCTGTTTGCAGCGCTGGTGGGCGCAGAAGTTATTCAGTGTGTGAGATCTTTTAGATTATAAGCGGTTTGCCCAGACTCCTGCTGGCCCCTGTGTACGTGGGGTTTAAGATGAAGCGCGATTATTTATATAGAGTTTGCAGTTTGCACTGTAGCTTAGTCGCTTCTGTGCGCTTGTTTTTTAGTCCATGTGAGCAGTTTATTTAGGGCACTTGAAGGTCTACGCCGCGAGATCCCCGCACTGCCTGCCTGTGTGCCCCAGTTCCTCATCCTGTATGTGTTTTAACATTCACGTGTCTCACCTTGTGTATATTGCTTATAACTCCTCACCCGTCTGTAAACATGCCTCGTGCTCGCTTCTCTTTTGCAGTATACCTGAGGCGCCTCACCCTGTCCGTCTGTGCCTCACCCCCTCTGTCTGTGCCTCACCCCCTCTGTCTGTGCCTCACCCCCTCTGTCTGTGCCTCACCCCCTCTGTCTGTGCCTCAAGCGCCTCACTCCCTCTGTGCCTCAGCTCCTCACCCGCTCTGTATACACCTCAAGCTTCTAACCCACCGGTCTGTATGCCTCAGGCTCCTCACCCTGTCTATATATTCCGCATATCTCCTCATCCTCTCTTTGTATAATCCGGCTGGGCTCGAGCTCCTCACCTCTCGGCATATACCTCAAGCGCTTCCTCACCCTGTGTATATACCTCAAGCGCTTCCTCACCCTGTGTATATACCTCAAGCGCTTCCTCACCCTGTGTATATACCTCAAGCGCTTCCTCACCCTTTGTATATACCTCAAGCGCTTCCTCACCCTGTGTATATACCTCAAGCGCTTCCTCACCCTGTGTATATACCTCAAGCGCTTCCTCACCCTTTGTATAAACCTCAAGCGCTTCCTCACCCTGTGTATATACCTCAAGCGCTTCCTCACCCTGTGTATATACCTCAAGCGCTTCCTCACCCTTTGTATATACCTCAAGCGCTTCCTCACCCTGTGTATATACCTCAAGCACTTCCTCACCCTGTGTATATACCTCAAGCGCTTCCTCACCCTGTGTATATACCTCAAGCGCTTCCTCATCCTTTGTATATACCTCAAGCGCTTCCTCACCCTGTGTATATACCTCAAGCACTTCCTCACCCTGTGTATATACCTCAAGCTCCATCTCACCCTGTGTGTATACCTCAAGCGCTTCCTCACCCTGTGTATATACCTCAAGCGCTTCCTCACCCTGTGTATATACCTCAAGCGCTTCCTCGCCCTGTGTATATACCTCAAGCTCCATCTCACCCTGTGTGTATACCTCAAGCGCTTCCTCACCCTGTGTATATACCTCAAGCGCTTCCTCATCCTTTGTATATACCTCAAGCGCTTCCTCACCCTGTGTATATACCTTAAGCGCTTCCTCACCCTGTGTATATACCTCAAGCGCTTCCTCACCCTGTGTATATACCTCAAGCGCTTCCTCGCCCTGTGTATATACCTAAAGGTCCATCTCACCCTGTGTGTATACCTCAAGCGCTTCCTCACCCTGTGTATATACCTCAAGCGCTTCCTCATCCTTTGTATATACCTCAAGCGCTTCCTCACCCTGTGTATATACCTCAAGCGCTTCCTCGCCCTGTGTATATACCTCAAGCTCCATCTCACCCTGTCTATATACCTCAAGCTCCATCTCACCCTGTGTATATACCTCAAGCGCTTCCTCACCCTGTGTGTTTACCTCAAGCGCTTACTCACCCTGTGTATATACCTCAAGCTCCATCTCACCCTGTGTATATACCTCAAGCTCCATCTCACCCTGTGTATATACCTCAAGCGCTTCCTCACCCTGTGTATATACCTCAAGCGCTTCCTCACCATGTGTATATACCTCAAGCGCTTCCTCGCCCTGTGTATATACCTCAAGCTCCATCTCACCCTGTGTGTATACCTCAAGCGCTTCCTCACCCTGTGTATATACCTCAAGCGCTTCCTCATCCTTTGTATATACCTCAAGCGCTTCCTCATCCTTTGTATATACCTCAAGCGCTTCCTCACCCTGTGTATATACCTCAAGCGCTTCCTCACCCTGTGTATATACCTCAAGCGCTTCCTCACCCTGTGTGTATACCTCAAGCGCTTCCTCGCCCTGTGTATATACCTCAAGCGCTTCCTCACCCTGTGTATATACCTCAAGTGCTTCCTCACCCTGTGTATATACCTCAAGCGCTTCCTCACCCTGTGTGTATACCTCAAGCGCTTCCTCGCCCTGTGTATATACCTCAAGCTCCATCTCACCCTGTGTATATACCTCAAGCTCCATCTCACCCTGTGTATATACCTCAAGCGCTTCCTCACCCTGTGTTTACCTCAAGCGCTTACTTACCCTGTGTATATACTTCAAACTCCATCTCACCCTGTGTGTATACCTCAAGCGCATCCTCACCCTGTGTATATACCTCAAGCGCTTCCTCACCCTGTGTATATACCTCAAGCGCTTCCTCGCCCTGTGTATATACCTCAAGCTCCATCTCACCCTGTGTGTATACCTCAAGCACTTCCTCGCCCTGTGTATATACCTCAAGCTCCATCTCACCCTGTGTATATACCTCAAGCTCCATCTCAACCTGTGTATATACCTCAAGCGCTTCCTCACCCTGTGTTTACCTCAAGCGCTTCCTCACCCTGTGTGTTTACCTCAAGCGCTTACTCACCCTGTGTATATACCTCAAGCGCTTCCTCACCCTGTGTATATACCTCAAGCGCTTCCTCACCCTGTGTGTATACCTCAAGCGCTTCCTCGCCCTGTGTATATACCTCAAGCTCCATCTCACCCTGTGTATATACCTCAAGCTCCATCTCACCCTGTGTATATACCTCAAGCGCTTCCTCACCCTGTGTGTTTACCTCAAGCGCTTACTCACCCTGTGTATATACCTCAAGCTCCATCTCACCCTGTGTATATACCTCAAGCTCCATCTCACCCTGTGTATATACCTCAAGCGCTTCCTCACCCTGTGTTTACCTCAAGCGCTTACTCACCCTGTGTATATACCTCAAGCTCCATCTCACCCTGTGTATATACCTCAAGCTCCATCTCACCCTGTGTATATACCTCAAGCACTTCCTCACCCTGTGTGTTTACCTCAAGCGCTTCCTCACCCTGTCTATATACCTCAAGCTCCATCTTATCCTGTGTGTATACCTCAAGCTCCATCTCACCCTGTGTGTATACCTCAAGCTCCATCTCACCCTGTGTGTATACCTCAAGCTCCATCTCACCCTGTGTGTATACCTCAAGCTCCATCTCACCCTGTGTGTATACCTCAAGCTCCATCTCACCCTGTGTGTATACCTCAAGCTCCATCCCACCCTGTGTGTATACCTCAAGCGCTTCCTCACCCTGTGTGTATACCTCAAGCTCCATCTCACCCTGTGTGTATTCCTCAAGCTCCATCCCACCCTGTGTGTATACCTCAAGCTCAATCTCACCCTGTGTATATATTCCCCAAACTACTGATCCTTATTGTATAAACCAGCTGCAGCTGCCTCAAGCTCCTCACCCTGCGTACATGCCTCGAGCTCCTACCTTGTCTGTGTATACACCCTCGAGCTCCCCTTAAGTATATGCCGTATACCTCAAGCTCCTCCTCACCCTGCGTATATGCCACTTCCCTCAAACTCCTCACTCTGCGTATATGCCACTTACCTCAAGCTCCTCGCCCTGTGTATATGCCACTTCCCTCAAACTCCTCGCCCTGTGTATATGCCACTTACCTCAAGCTCCTCGCCCTGTGTATATGCCACTTACCTCAAGCTCCTCGCCCTGTGTATATGCCACTTACCTCAAGCTCCTCACCCTGTGTAGATGCCACTTACCTCAAGCTCCTCGCCCTGTGTAGATGCCACTTACCTCAAGCTCCTCGCCCTGTGTATATGCCACTTACCTCAAGCTCCTCGCCCTGTGTATATGCCACTTACCTCAAGCACCTCGCCCTGTGTATATGCCACTTACCTCAAGCTCTTCACCCTGTGTAGATGCCACTTACCTCAAGCTCCTCGCCCTGTGTATGTCACTTACCTCAAGCTCCTCACCCTGCGTATATGCCACTTACCTCAAGCTCCTCACCCTGCGTATATGCCACTTACCTCAAGCTCCTCGCCCTGTGTATATGCCACTTACCTCAAGCTCCTCGCCCTGTGTATATGCCACTTACCTCAAGCTCCTCGCCCTGTGTATATGCCACTTACCTCAAGCTCCTCACCCTGTGTAGATGCCACTTACCTCAAGCTCCTCGCCCTGTGTAGATGCCACTTACCTCAAGCTCCTCGCCCTGTGTATATGCCACTTACCTCAAGCTCCTCGCCCTGTGTATATGCCACTTACCTCAAGCTCCTCACCCTGTGTAGATGCCACTTACCTCAAGCTCCTCGCCCTGTGTATATGTCACTTACCTCAAGCTCCTCGCTCTGTGTATATGCCACTTACCTCAAGCTCCTCGCCCTGTGTAGATGCCACTTACCTCAAGCTCCTCGCCCTGTGTAGATGCCACTTACCTCAAGCTCCTCGCCCTGTGTAGATGCCACTTACCTCAAGCTCCTCGCCCCGTGTATATGCCACTTACCTCAAGCTCCTCGCCCTGTGTAGATGCCACTTACCTCAAGCTCCTCGCCCTGTGTATATGTCACTTACCTCAAGCTCCTCACCCTGCGTATATGCCTCGAGGACCTCACTTGTCTTTATATATACCTCAGGCGCCTCACCTTTTTCTGTGCATATGCCTCAGGATCTACACACGTCTTTTCAGCGCCAGGATACCCGTGGGGGATAGAGCGCTTTATAAATACTGGATACATTACATCTTCATTGGCTATCCGTGCCCCCTGACCCCACCGCACTGTGTCCACGTACACAAGGTCCACTGGATGTCCACTTGCCCCAGACTCCTGCAGTCCGCGTGCCCGACACTCCCCGCGCTCCGTCTGCCTCGGTGCTCTCCGGGCGAGTTTCACCGGAATGTGCAGGGACAGCGGACCGTTGACACAGTGCACATCACACACTGGACGGTCTCGTATCACTTTTAGTAACGCGTTTAGGGTGTTTAAAAATGTAATCTGCATCAGGAAGTTGAGTCTTCTGAATTTGTGAGACCGCTTGCATT
Source organism: Lissotriton helveticus (assembly GCF_964261635.1). Classification (NCBI taxonomy): domain Eukaryota; kingdom Metazoa; phylum Chordata; class Amphibia; order Caudata; family Salamandridae; genus Lissotriton; species Lissotriton helveticus. The sequence goes on along the minus strand of NC_136065.1, from coordinate 268,250,601 downwards.
TCTTGTGAGCCGCCAGCAGTGGGCGCTGTGATGATGTTGCTGTGAGTTGCGTTCGCTTACTCCCTACTGCACAAGTATAATGAAACAAGCATTGGCATTGCCAATAGGTCTCGCTTTTGGGCCCTTATAAGTAGTTATGCAGCATAATTTCCTTGTTGCAACAACATAAAATGTTGCATGCATAAACACTTAGATGGTCCCAAAAGCGAGCCCTATTGGCTATTTGCAATGCAATAAGTCTTGCATTTAGGCAACTTTAAGCTGTTGGCATAGTAAATGACAATGCCTTTTTAATTTATTGTAAAAGTAAACATTTTTGAAAGTTATTGTCATTTACAATGCCATTATGTTCAATTTTAGTAAATGGGAGACCTATAGCATTGCAAATGATTGTTATTTATGATGTGTAGCCTGGCGTTGCGTGTGTGAGTGGCGTTGCGTGTGGGAGTGGCGTTGCGTGTGTGAGTGGCGTTGCGTGTGTGAGTGGCGTTGCGTGTGTGAGTGGCGTTGCGTGTGTGAGTGGCGTTGCGTGTGTGAGTGGCGTTGCGTGTGTGAGTGGCGTTGCGTGTGTGAGTGGCGTTGCGTGTGTGAGTGGCGTTGCGTGTGTGAGTGGCGTTGCGTGTGAGAGTGGCGTTGCGTGTGTGAGTGGCGTTGCGTGTGTGAGTGGCGTTGCGTGTGTGAGTGGCGTTGCGTGTGTGAGTGGGGTTGCGTGGATGAGTGGGGTTGCGTGGATGAGTTGCGTTGCGTGTGTGAGTGGTGTTGCTTGGGTGAGTGGCGTTGCGTGGGTGAGTGTGGTGTTGCGTGGATGATAGTGGGCTTGCGTGGGTGTGAGTGGCGTTGCGTGTCTGTAAGTGTTGCTGTGTGGGTGAAAGTGGCACAGAGCCTTTGATGTGGCCTGGCGCAGGAGAAATGCTGCTGCTGCTAATTAAATACAAGAGCGCCCGGGAAGCGGCCGGGAAACACAAGTACGGCCGGCCACATAATTAGGGGAGGAGAAGCCGCACAGCACACGCTGGGAGAAGCCCTTTGATGTGCTGTGCGGCCGTGATGCGCGCTCTGTGCTGGGGGAGGGCCATTAGCCTGAACTCGCGGCAAGATCAAACGAAGGGTGGGAGGGACATTGAGGAACAGATGGCCATGAAAGTGTATGGGCCAAAAGCGCGTGCCTGTGGCCACGTGCACTCGAAGAAAACGCCACGAAAAAATGCGGTGGTTTGACAATCAGTTCGAGCACTTGAATTCTCGCCATTTCCCATTCCTTTGGAATGGTAAAGGACGAGACCTAAAAAAGGCCAAGTGAAATAAAGGTTATTTCTTTTTCATGCAAATTGTTCGATGCCTTTGAGGCCGGAGTTTTTAACAGCGCCCCGCATTCGCACTGGTTCGATGAAACTACGCCTATGTACGTCCCTCCCACCCTGGATTTTAAAGAGCCAGCCAGTCAAAATGGAAAAATCTGTTACTTGTGCCCAGTCTTGCATCTGCCACAGCCAGAATCCCAGACCGTTCCTTAAGTTGATGACGGCTGTAAAAGCTATTGTGATATTTCTCACTAGATGACCAGTTCACCTTTATCCTCATCCTCCGTGTATGTCTTGCCTTCCTTAATTGTAACCCTAAACCTTACCATGAACTAAGCTTAAACCTTTCTGTAAGCCTGACCCTATGAATTAATCTTTCCCTACCTGCCTAACATCAGACCTAACCATACGTCTAATCCAAGCCATACATCCTATCCCTATCTGAAGCCTGACTCCTACCCATAATCTTTGCCCCTTTGTCTAACCCTAGACCACTCCATAACCCTCATTCTAACATCAAGCCTAACCCTAAATCTAATCCTAGCCAAATATCTTATCCCAAAGCGTGACTCCTACCCATAACCTTTGTCTAACCTTAGACCTATCCATAACCCTCATTCTAACATTAAGCCTAACCCTAAATCTCATTGTTGCCATAAAGCTTAGCCATACCCATGCCCTAAGTCTAACCCTAAACCATACCTTATTCACTGAAGTTAACCCAAACCTACCATTTATCATAATCCTAAACGCAACACTACTACTTGCCTTAGACATCTCTTTATCCCTAATACCTACTCTAATCTATTCAGTGTCAATGTAGAGCAGGAAGTGCATTGTTTTGTAGACACAAGTATTTTGTTTGGTCGCCTATAGGGGTATTCATTATAGTGGCGCGTTGATGCAATGGCTTTTATGTAAGTGTTCCTCAATGTACCAAGTTGGATGTTGGGTGGAGTGAGTAGGTATCATAGAGGTTGCATCAGGTCTGCTGCCTCTGCTATTCTCCTGGACGAGATGTACCTCGTGGATCAAGTGCATGGCTGAGCTGGGGGCCATGTGGAGTTGGTAATTCAAGACCAGATGTAAATGGGCTGGCCTTCTCTTCTGTCACTGGTTCTATATTGGGTGACATTAGTTTGACATCTTGTAAGGACAGGCATATGTATCATAGTTCTACTTCTGACGGGTGCTTCTAATCGCAGATTCCTCTCCTTTACTGGATCCAGATTTTTTAACAGTAGTGCTCTCACGTGCTAGATGATGCTGTGCGGCTTTACATTGACCTCATTCCACCTTGGACATGATGGAGATGGGCAGCATATAATCATGCCTGTTGCTTGGCGATGTCACTTTCTTTCTTTCCACGCCATTATACGTGGATCCAGAGCTCTGCTCCCTTTCGCCACTTGACAAATTTTTTCCACAATTTCGTTCCAGTGTGCATAGAAACAATGCCCATACCAAAGACTACAGGATTGAAACAGTGTCATGATTGTCTGCAATAGATGTTGGTGACTGACCCCTCACGAGATCGGTCACTGGTGCTCAAGCTCAGGGCTTAACTCCAAGGTGCGCGAAGTGTGTGCTCTCAAGCTGTATGCTGCTGAACACCAAAAGAAGCCTGGGATCTCATGCAAGTCCCGCTCCACCTCCAATTTGAGGGTGCAGACTCATTCTGCTTTTAAAGTTGCTCCTGGACCAGGTCCTTTTTGCGATTGAGGTCTTCTGGTAAGTCAAAATCTAAGAAAAAAGGCAAGTCGTTGAAGGCGGACTCTGGACCCCATCCTGCCACACTCTGTTAACCGAGAAATCGGGAGGATGTCAAGGTGCAACTCATCTTGTTCCTGGTCATGGAGGAGATTCCTCAACTGGTCCCACTGCATCCCAAATTTCCTGGTCCATCAGTGACGCTGCAGCAGGGAAAGGCCTATAAGAAGGCCATACTGTGTATTTTTCTCAGTCTTTCTGCTCCCTCTGGCATGACGGTGGATCGATCAAGATCAGACATTTTCTACCAGTGTTGGACCATCACAGCCTACAGACAGGCCCTCCAAAATGTCCAACATAGCTATGTCGTACCATTACTTTGCAAACCACCTCAACTTCCTCCCACTTCAAAGCAGCTTTTGGGCGAGCACCTTTCCATCTTGCTGCAAGAGGTGCAGACTCTACTGGCCAAAGGGGCCAGCAAGAAGGTGACAATCTCTGAAGTAGGAACGGGTTGCTACTCCCTTTACTTCTTCCTGTAGAAGGATGGAAGCCTTCATTCTGTTTTAGGTCTGTGGTCTCTGAATGCCTTCCTCTAGAAGGAGAATTTCAAAATGCTCACTTTCGCCCAGGTTCTCTCTGCCCAGGATCCAAACAAAATGGTTGCCTGAAACCTGCAGGATGCTTATTTCCACGTCCCATCCTGCTGTCCCGCAGGTGCGAGCTGCAGTTCCGCTTGCCATTGAGGCCTTCCTGTCACCCATAAAGGGAAGAGTAATGCAGGTTCTCACAAACAATACCATCGCCACTGGTATTGCAACAAGCAGGAGGGAGTGGGGTCTTGAGTCCTATTCCAGGAGGTACTGCCTTTCTGAAGTTGTCTTGCACTTAATGGAAATTACTTGATTTTGAACCCCCTGGCAGGACTTTTAAACGCCAGATCAGATGAACACAGCCTCTGGCGGATCACAAATTGTAGCTACATCCCAAGGTGGCGCAGGGAATCTACCAGCAGTGAGGAGGACCCTTGCTAGATCAGTTCACCACTGTCAAATGTGGCGTGTCAAAATTGCTGCGCATTGGAGTTCCCAAGAATGCACTTTCTAGACGACTCATTCAAGCTAGAGTTTCCGCCACTGCGTCTCCTCCCCGAGTTCTGAAGATCATCACGAATGAACAGGCTCACGTCATCCTAGTGGCTCCAGATTGGCAATGTGAGTATGGTACGGGTACTTCTGGGCATGAGCATTTGTCCTCCCATCAGACTACCACTGCAGGAAGATCTTCTGTCCTTGAAGCAGGGTTGAGTTCTGCACCCAAACCACCATCTACACCTCCATTCTTGGAGATTGAGAAGCGGCAATTTGCTGTGTTTGATCTACCACCAGCGGTTGAGGATGTCATCCTTGCATTCAGGAGTCCCGCTACAAAGTCCATCATTGACTGGCTCTGGGACAAGTTTGTGGCCTGCTGTGGAGTCCGCAACACTACCCCTTAAAGGCCAAACTGTTGGATATGTTACTATTAGTTCTGTCTCTAGCCCAGCAAGGCCTTGCAGGTGGTACTACCAGAAGTTATTTGCTGGCCCTTGCTACTTTTTTGCCTTTATCGGGCCAACCATCCTTGCTTAAATCATCTATTGTGATTTGTTTTATTAAAGAATTGACACACATGTTCCCTTTCAAATCTTTTGGGATGCCACAGTGCGACCCTAATTTAGTCTTTACCTTCTCATGTGCGCTCTATTTGAGCCCTTGCACTGCTGATGGTTGTCATGTCTGACTCTCAAAACTGCCTTTCTTATGGCAATCACTTCAGCTTGTTGCATAAGTGAGCTCAAGGCTCAGTGCCTTAAACAACTTTTTCCCAGACAAGATGGAGCTGAGAACCAGAGCGTCCTTTTTGACGAAACTTGGGACGGTGCTTCACGTTGTCCACTCCATTACTCTTCCAACGATTTGTGCAAAGAACTGTAAGGCAGTGCAGAAAAGGATTCTGTCATGGTCTTTAGTCCCCTGCATTCGGATCTGCTACCCACTGACCAAAAAGCATCCTCCTGGAGGTCTGAGAGCCATGTCCACCAGGGCCAAGGGCGCTATCAGGCCATAGATATCAACAGGCATTTTCACCAAACACTACTGCCTTGACAGCCAGGTCCGATGTGAAAAGCATTTGACCTGTTTGATCCTGCAGTACCTTCTGGTCTGAGTCCTCTCCACAGACCCTCTGCCTCAGAGAGATGCTGCTTTGCTATCTTTTCCAGAGGGGAGGAATCTGTGGTTAGAAGCATATATCAAAAGAATAAGTTAGTTCCCTTTAGTAACCCTCTTTCTTGAGGGTTGTGTATCTAACCAGAGATTCTTTCTGCCACCCCCCCTGACCCACCCCCCCACACACACTTCCCAATGTTTAGATCTTCATAATGGTACCTCTGATTCTTATGTGCTCTGCGTCCGAGGGCACAGAAAGAGTCTAGCAAGAAACAGACGTCGACGTGTAGAGGTGGCGCTCATGTGCTCACTTCCTGGGCAGAATAAAGTCCGCATGAGAGTCCCACTGTGCCCCCTAGTGGAATGCGGGAGCACAGCTATGAAAATGTCTGTGCCCAGTCTGGAGCGTGGGGAATATTCTAAAGGTGTAGAATCTGCGGTTACATAGAGTGTCCTCCAGAAAGAGTGTTATCCAAGATGAGCAGAGCCACTTGATTTATGTGATGATGCTTCTTTTTTTCGTCTAGTTATGGATATGACACATTTACCACACACACCTGCTGCATAATCTGCAGATTGTAACAAAAAAAAATAGTTTCTAGCTCAAACGGATCAAAAGTTACTGAAAAACATGGGAACGTGGGTTTATGCGCAGTGGAAGGCGCGTTGCAGAGGTTAACTGGTCATCTTTCAGTTGCTTTTGTCTGTATTTGGTTGTTAAGCTGGCACTAATGAGGTTAAATCTTAACCCAGACGGTAAAAATTACAAAATAACGAAGTAATAGTGTGAAAAAAGTGCCACATTATGCCGTATCATTTTCCTTTTCTTGCTTCATATTTTACTGAACCCTTCCGCATAATTTGGTGCTCCCATGCCGCATAATTCCAGCGGCCTTACAGATAACAGGTAACTTGTACATGACAGGGTTGCTGTGATAAGAGATCAAATGAACAGATGAATGGTTTGCCCCAGACAGAGCTGGGATTAGGTAGTCGGGATACAACTGAAGCAGGACTGTGTGCCCTTCGCAGCGCATTCTTACATGCCATGGGTATCGACGTGTGTGTTTCTCTATAGGGCATTATACCAATGGGTTCCATTGAGAGGCAGCCCCCGTCCATGAACCCTGGAAAGCGTCCATGATGGGGCCATTGTAATCTTTTCTTGTATGAGACCATTGAACGACTTGCCTCAGAGGACTTTGTATTCTAGCAATCAAAAGGGAGGGTTTTGCAGGGCACAAGTCCTAACAAAAGAAGTGAGGGGACGCTGACGTCACGACAGGAAGTGACGTCACAACAGGTGGCTTGCACCATCAGACTCATTGCCTCCCCTCGCTCACCCCTTAGATGCGATTGCATCAGATGAGCCAGTGCGTGAGCAGCGTTCTGAATTACCTCCGATCTCTCCCCAGAGAGGCCAAAGAGTGAATGTGTGCCTCCATTTGCTCCAGTAATCGAGCTCCTGGTAAAATAAGTGGGGGGACGCCGCCCACCCGCGTGGTACCTCGATTCGAGCCCTGGATTTGAGCGAGTAGGAAGTGGTGGCGCTCCGCTATATTTGCGTACGTGTTAAGGGAAAGCTCAAGTGCATGCGGTGCTAAACAGGTAGGGGAGACCCCTAGAGCCCCTAAATGCGTGCAGGAGAACTCCTACACCCACGTGATAACTCCCAATCCTGGGCACACATATATTAGTGTATACAAAAAAGGTCAAAATTAACACAAGTCCATTGGAAAATCAATTTGAATAAAGTTCGCAGAAGAGTCTTTTCTTATTTCTTTAATTCAAACCATGTAGAATTGAATACTTTGCAGAGTAACAATGACCGATTCATTACTGGGCTCTCTGCCCGTGAGCAAAGTCAGGGCTCTAACCCAGTTAAACGCCTTCCTGGGAAGAGATGATGCTAAAGGCCGCTTATAGCCGGATGTCCTCGCCCCCACCCCCTCCTCCAATAATGTATTTTTGAAGGCTATTGATTCATCCACGCATTCCTAGTGCGATGCATCGGCCTTTTCATGTTCACTGTGGAATGCTAGCGCCACCCACTGGGATGCTCTGGGCATCAACAATTTGTTTCTGACAGCATGTGACACTCTCCCGGAAGTGCTGCAGGCTGTGCTGAAAATAGTTAGCAAATTAGCAAGGATATAAGGTGCCAGTGGGTCATCCGGCCACTTCGTCTATCAGGAGTTAGCGGGCGGAGCTGAGGCCGAGGGCATGGACAGGACACCCCGGGCCTCGGTCTGAAATGGAGCACTGGCTGTGAGTACTCACTGCACGCTCCCTTCCAAAGTGCTGCTTCTGTGCCTCTTAGAAGCGTTAAAGTGCTTGTTATCATACCGTTTTACTATGCCAGTGCTGGTGAACTGTACAACCAAGTAATTCGCGTGTACAATTCATAAAGTGTAGTCTAGCAGGAAATCCACGGCTAAATATGGCAATCTAGACAGCGCCATGAAACACACTCTTCCAGAAACTGATCGCCAAGAACGAATCAGCTGACTTGAGTGAGTAGGGTGGTGTGAAGGTGAACTTTACATTATTTCAGAAGCTTGGATAGTTACATCGGCCTGACCTGCATATATAGCGAGCCGCACATAGAAGGCACTGCACTGGTGAGATGGTGCTCCTGGGATACGAGTACTGCCCTGCCAAAGAATAGTGCCAGTACTGCCCTTTCCAAGTGTGGCCGCACTGCTGAGGTGTGACTCGCTGTTTCCTTGAAAGTACTGCAGCGCAGCTGAAAGGTGTCAGTACTGCCCCATTTAAGTATGGCAGTGCTTCTCATTCACATTATGTTCAATTGCAGAACTGCAGAGAAGTGTCAGTCCTGCTTAACTTAGGATCCTCATGTTGAGTGCCGTCGTCAATTATCCGTAGTTTGTATGTGGGGTGAAAAGCGCTGGTATTGTCCCTCTGAGTGTTTTCAGCTCTGTCCAGAGTAGGATATTGATGCTGAGAGCGGCTTGCACTTTGCCATTCGGAGTATTGCAATGCCCCTGGAGATTGCCATACACTTCCCGTAAAGTAGATGGTGGTGCTTCTGGCACTTGCACTGTCCCATTCAATGTGTGATTGTGTTAGGGATGATTGACAGCGAGGTCAGGTTGTGCCCGGCTCGTGGGAAGGGCAGGCCAGAACCTGGTCTGCCCCCGAGGGCCCATCTCAGGTGTTGCGTGGCTGCTGTGAAGTACCTGTCAGCACCTGGCCTGCCCTCCAGTGACGTAACGTAAAATCATGGTGCCCCCTGCAGTATCTGAGGAGGGGCCCGCGAGTCTCTCATAAATGACATATATCATTGACCTTGTATTGACCCCGCCAAGCAGGGGCCTCGAATCCCCGTTTAAGGTATTGCTCTGCTGCTGAGAAGTGCCGGCCATCCCCTGGCTTGTCGGCAGGGCCCTGCTTCAAGTTCGCCGTGCTGCTGTGAAGTGCGGTCAGTGTCCGACCAGTAACTGCTTTAAGAACGGTAAAGTTGCGTCCACAGTATAAACTGTGGTCCTAAATTGTGCCTCAGCGTGGCTTTTGCTATTAATTGTATATCGGTGCTCTCGGCCGGGATTTGCCGCGGTCTGCTTGCCTGAGGGGCGTACCACGTTGTACCTTCCTGTCTCAGGTCAGGTGGTCTCCGTTGCTTCAGAGGTGAAGCACATAGGTGCCGTGCGGGTTGTCGGTGACACCAGTGACGTCTGTCATTAGTTGTGTGCGCGTGGCATACCCTGGTTTCCCGCCCATCGCCTAACCCACGCGCTGTTTACCTCATGACAAATTAACATCGCATGTTCGACTGAATATGCGACTTCAGGAGGTCTGTGGGTCGCTTCAATGGTGAGGTGGTAAAATCCACCTCACCACTGCAGAGGCCCTCAGACCCCTTGAAGTCGCAGCTTCCAGTCGCAGATGCGATGTTAACCTGTCATTGAGGTAAACAGCGCGTGGGTTGGGTAGCAGGGGCTCCAGGCATTTCCCCAGCCAGACCAATAGTGGAGTTTGTCCGATCTGCAGGTAAACAAAGCAAATCCCCCCCCCCCCCCCCCCCCCCCGTAGGTCACGAGGTGACGTCCGTATTGATCTGAACTCTTACACCATTGCTGCACTTTCAGCGCTGCAGAGCCTGACTAAAGTTTCTTAACTCGTAATAAAAGCAGAGTGCAGTTGGTTTCTGTAGCTCGCCCCCTGATTGACTGCTCGCCACCCGCCCCCTGCTCCTTCCCTTTGGTACGGATTTCTCAGGCCATGTGCTGTTGGAGTTTTGCCCTCCTCCCCTCAGAAAATGTTTCGCATTCAAAAATAGCCTGGCGTCATTTTTTGGCACTTTTTTCTCCCTCTCGCTCTCCTGAAAGGCTCCTCTATTCCTATGATTTGCTGCTTTTCCGGTCTGTGCGGGGCTGCCATGGCAACCGCTGGAGCAGTCATGATAAGTAGCCGTGCCAGCAGTCTTACTTCATAGCGGGCTCGGGTCCGGTGCATGCAGGCTGTGCTCCTCTCATCGGCCGTGGACAGGGATTCTAAGCGCATTGTGTGACCCTGGGCAAATCACTTCATCTCACTGGCACCCTGCGTCCTTGTTTGCAGGATTTGGAAGAGTTTGGAAACAGCTGTTCAGCACTTTATAAAACTTCTAGCGTTCTCACAGAGAGCCTCGCGTGGACCCCAGAGCCTCTGGTATCCCGGCGCCGGCACCACATGTGTTCGAGGGGCCGGGCTGGCACGCCTTGATCTTCGCCTGTGACTCCGCTGGGAAGCGCCGAGTACAGGCACAGCCCTGCCTTGGAGGCAGAGGGCTCCTGAGGCGGACTCGGGATTCAGAGCAGCTCTAGTCCTAAGTTACCGAGATCAGGGGGCATCGGAGCTCCGGGAGCAGAACATCTCGAGGGAAGCGATGCCCTTATTCCGCGACAGCCCCAAGCCGACGAGCCTGGACATCCACGCGGAGATGCTGCTGGCCGTGCACCGCAGCAAGAACGCGCCGGCCAGCGTGCAGCGGCGCCACACCATGAAAGAGTACGTCCTGCAGCGCCCAGAGGCGGCGCGTAGCGCTGTGCGCAAGAATGCGCCCCCGTTTTACACTTCTATTCTGTTCGCTTGCCGTTCCTGTTCTTTCTTGCACGCTGCAGTACGGCACTCTTACCCACACTCTTCCTGTGGGACCCCTAGTCTACCCCCCGCCCCCAGGGAGTAGTTCTACTCATTTAATGAAGTGTTTTTTGCCAAGGGTGGGAGATGGTCTGCTCTGTGGTGATGTTTAAGGGGGGCGCTTGCTCTGTGGTGAGGTTTTAGGGGGGCGCTACCTTGGTGAAGTAGACTGAAGCTGGCCAGTAAACCTCACACTGAACTCAACTCTTGTAAACAAGTGAAGCTTCGTGGTTCTAACCGCGCTCTCTGTCCCCCCAGGGCCAAGGACATGAAGAACCGCCTGGGCCTGTTCCGGAGGAGGAACGAGTCCCCGGGAGCCAACCCCGGGAGCAAGCTGGACAAAGCCGCCAAGACCGTCAGGTGAGTCCCCCACCCCTATCCTACCCCCCCCCCTCCTACCCCCCCCTCCTCCTGTACTTCTGCTCAAGATGTCGGCACTGTTGTGGTGAAAGCAGCTTGTTTCCGTCTGCTGAGGCCCTGTTATCGATTATCCTTGTATCTCACTTCTGCTGGTGTGTGCATGTCGCTGTTAGACGTCTGTCACGCGGCGCATCTTGGCGCCCTGTGCCTCGGTCTGCACGCTGGTGTGTGCTGTGTGTAGACACTCTCTCTGAGTGGTGGGTTCTTTCGACCCTCATATACCCCCCCCCCCCTTACTTGTTCTGCTATGCTCACTCTTGCTGCAGCAGTGATACCGCGTCTCCTAAGCATATCCGATATATTGACTCTTGTAAGGACCCTTCACTGAAGCTCTAAAAGTTGTTCTTTCAGTTATAATTGCTTCTGCTGAAAGCGTTATCGGTTCTTTTAAGACTTATTTCGATTACTTTGTTTGTTGTGCACTGTGTAAGAGAAGTGAGTGGGTTAACGCACTGGCCTGAATACATACCTGTGTCCTGTAAGCCTCAGGTCCAAGTTAAAGCAGGGTAGGCTCAGCCTTTCATCTTCGTAAAGGTTGTAAAAATGAGTACAGATGCCTTGAATAATCTTTTTTAGACGGCCTGTGTATCCTGCTCCTAACCTAGTATATCATATAATGGTCCTTACTGATTCTGCTAAGGAGGCTGTCTGTTGTGTCTGCCCCAGAAGGCTGCTGTTGTGCCAGCTTGGCCAGTGTTGCACAGTGCCCCGGAAAGTTGATAAAGTGCTTGCAGATACTTTATTCCTAGTCTTACTGTTCTCTTCCTACCCTTGCAGGCCTCTACCCGAAGATGCTGTCAAGTGGGGCGAATCCTTCGACAAGCTATTACTACACAAATGTAAGTTTTGGGCCTTCCTTACTCTTGCCACCCTAATGTAGTGATCAATGTAGCCTTCACTCCAAAGGGCTCTCAAATAAACAGAAGTTTATGGTGAATGTTTTAATGTATAAAAAAAGACAGTCATTCTATCTCTCTTTATTAAACAGTTAATTAAAACTGTAACATACTAGCAACATATTGATACTCAGTAAAATATTAAAAATAGGTAAAATTAATCAGTTATGTACACACTTATAAATCTGGATAAATCAGTCATTCTATCGTGCAGGCCCTGTCAGTCTTGAGTACCTGCTCCTACTTCTCTCCCTACAAATACCGACATATCTAGATACTCGTGATCAGGATGTTTAATTGGGATCACAGAACTGGTCCAGTTAGGACCCTGAGCGCCAGTGCCATGACTCAGTCCCTGATTCATCCACCATCCTGCAGCTGCACATCCCACCTCCCACACCGGTGGCGTTGAGACTCCCGGCACTCCTCGGGGGGCCTGCTCCAGTCCCAGTGGGACTGCGCTGGGACTCCTCAGCAGGGACAGTACTGATGCGTTCAGGAGGCCTGATATACGCATGATGGGTTCGCAGTGATGTTTGCAGGGTGGACCCCAATTACTTCGATCCCAATTGCTTTGATTACAGTCACATCGGCCCTACCATTGCCTAGACTGGCGCATTACCTAACGTTGACCATTAGCTCAACTTGACCATTAACTCAACCTGCCCAGTACGCTTGTTTGGCCATTCATTTGACTTGACCATGAACTAATCTACCCAATACAGGTAACTGACCATTAATTTGACTTGACCTTTAACTCAACCTGATCAATACACATAACTAAACATTCATTTGAGTTGATCGTTACTTTGACTTGATAATTACTTTGTCTTGATCATTACCTTGGGCAGGGCCTTACTGTGATTGACGATTACTTGACTTGCCGCTTGCTCCCAAATTGATTAGGACAACAGTTCGAATAGTAAGTCTACTCAGTCGAAGTGACAGTCACTAAGTAAAGGTCAAGTCATAGTGTTGGTTTTTCAATGAGTTGGCACCTAAAGTGATGATCAGATGAAGTCATGCTTGGTTCAAAGTAAAGTTCATCTGTAATTACCAGTCAATGGAAATAATGGTCCGGCAGAAGTAATAGTCCTAAGTCAGGGGCAAATGGAGGTAATGGTGGGGCCAAAATAAAACCCAGATCAGAGTAGTAGCGAGTCAAAGAAGTCTAGTCACTACATCAACTATATCCCTTGAGAAGGAGGCTGATACTGTATTTCAACTCCATCCTTCACCTCATGCGCCACCTCTTGAGGTGCCCTAAGGTTACAAACCCATTCATTTTGGGCCAGTCTCCTGATGGAAAGTGCCCATCCACAGCAGGAGCGAATGCAGTGTTACAGCTTTGGGGGTTTAAGCTCCCTTCCCCCTGCCATTTTGGCCCTTTCACCCTACTAGAAACAGGCCTCATTTGGTCCCTTGTGGTGGATCCGTAAGGCGGCTGTCTAGTATTGCTCTAATGTAGCACGCGCCTTACCCATCATATCAGAAAGAAAGAACCTATACATTCCACCCTATCCCAATATACCATTGTCCGAGTCCTCGTGTATTAGCCCATGCCAGTTCAAACAAAAACTCAGTATGCATCAATGCCACGCCTTCTTGACATGTACACTAAGCGTTGTAGACTGCAAAGCCCTGTGTAGGGAGAGTATGTGTGTAGTGTAAAGTCTTCACTATAAGACATCTGTTCGATGGAGTGCGCTTCCTTCCAGCAGCAGTAAGTGGTCACACAGTCTGTTGTTGTTGGTGTTCTGTGATTTCTGCTGTTCTTGGCTAGACCCTTGGCTGGCTGCTCTTGGGTCCAGCTCGTATACTGTATACACCGGTCTCTGGACATTGACTGTGTACTCCAGATCCTTGCTCTAAGTGCCCTGACCTTCTTCTTTGCAGATGGCCTGGCTTCCTTCCGAGCTTTCCTGCGCACTGAGTTCAGCGAAGAGAACCTGGAGTTCTGGCTTGCTTGTGAAGACTACAAGAAAATTAAATCGCAGTCCAAGATGATATCTAAGGCCAAAAAAATCTTTGCCGAATATATTGCAATCCAGTCGTGCAAAGAGGTAAGTTTGGTGGTTGTACGTCAAGGTCCTGTTAAGTTATATTAGTGGTGATTACAGAGTGCTGTCTACTTGCGGAGGGCTGCCTCGCGACACTATGTGACTAACAGAGGTGGGGAGGGGGTTGAAGGAAGGCTGAACCACTGGAGGTCTGGTCTGCAGACCATCATGCATCACCAATACTGCTGCTCCATGTAACATCCAAACTGTTCTTACGTATCTCTTGGTGCTCTGTGTACCACTTGATGCCATGTACCTTATGTTAGAAAGGTTACTGGTTCGTATTGGGCACAAATGCAAGGTTTGGCCTAAACTGAAGCGCTAAGCGCGTTCTTGGAATTTAAGATGGCTCTGCAGCGTGCGTACTATACCACAAGTCACCGATAAAGCAACTCCAGGCCCTTAGAGCCTTGTAAGACTGAAAGCCTCAATCTGCCCCAGTGGGCTTCTGAACTGTGACCTGCAGATTTCACAGGGATCTCTACAGCGGGTGCTCAATCCACTGAGCTATCTCATGTGTAGTTCCTCGAATGCCGACTTCCAGAGGAAGGGTCATTTAACACCTAATTGTGGCCTCTGAGTCTTTCGAGGCTCGTTGGAAGGTACGCGTACTGTGGTTCTTGGGTGTACTGTAGTGTAAAACTGGATGAATTTGTTTGATCTCAATTTAACTTATTCTGTGGTAAAAGGCTCTGTTTGATCTTGAGATCTAAAGGAACACGGTTGTACTGAGGTGTAAGGCTTTCTGGACTAGTGGAGTAGTACAGTTGAGTAAAACTGGCTGTTTTGATTTGAGATATTTTGATCAAATCTAATGACGGATGAGGTCTTAAGATCTCAAGTCTCTAGGGCGGTAATCAGGTGTAAAACTGGCTGCGGCCTGCAGAACTTGGGGTGTGTGTAAGGTAGTACTGTGGTGTAACGATGGATGAGGTCTTGAGAGCTCAAGTCTGTAGGGCGGTACTGGGCTATCAAACTGAATGTGGTCTTCAGGTTTTATGGTGTCTGTAGGGTGGCTTTGGGATGTAAAACTGAGTGCAGTGTTCAGATGTTAGTGTCTAGAGGTGGAATTTTGACTGATGCACGCAGATGTAGTGCTTTTTCACTTACAATTTAAGTTAGACTTAATGCAAGCCTCCCTCTAACCGGAAGCCGTGTAAAGTACTGAAATCGGGTGAATGATGTGAACAAATCTGTGAAATTAAACATAAGCTAGCAGCGTTTGCCCTGATGCCATTAAAGTTATACCCCATAAACCCACGTTTCTTTTGCTTGTCTAAGTGAGCCTTACCGAAAGTCTGTGTTGTGGGACGGTGTCTGATAGGAGACATTTTCCGGTACCCTGGACTCCTGCTCGGGTCACCATATAGCAAAGGCCCCAGTTGCAATTGGGCGATTTCAGGGTCAACCTCCTGCTAGCCAGCAAACGGGATGACAAGTTGGAGCACATTGAATCAGCCCCATGTATTTCCTCTCTCGGTTTGTGAGAGATGATATCTGAAATGAACAGGGTGAGCACGCGGATAGGTGAGCGTCAGGGACTGGAGTGTGTGTCTTTCACAGTTTGTATCCAAGAAAACAAGGCCTCTGTCTGTAGATAGTCCTACGCCTTATGCAAGGGATTTGATGCAGTTTTTGTGGACTGAGAACCAGTGCACTGATTGTAATCTGGATATTACCTGATCTGATCACATTTCTTTAGTCCAAGTAAGTCCCCAACTACAAGATTCTGAGTGTGTCCTATCTGGCAGGACAGAACACCAGTGCCAAAGTCAAGTCTGGTGGTGTGACAGCAGTGCTCACCAAAGTTCACTCATCACATGCCAGGAATGGCGAGATGGTTCTCAGCAGTTTAAAGTGGTAAAAGCAGCTTGTAAATACCGAATCACTTATATGTTTGACAAAGTTCAGAGTCATGTTTTCCAGATAAATGGAGAACATTACTGGGGTGGGTGTGTGATGTTGATCTGTGTAACTCTCAAATACTCCCTTCCTTGCTGTAGTGACTAAACAGATCTATTGTTCATGTCCTGCAGGTGAACTTGGATTCATACACCAGGGAACACACCAAAGACAACCTTCTGAGCATCAGCCGGACCTGCTTTGACCTGGCCCAGAAAAGGATATACGGACTGATGGAGAAGGACTCTTATCCCAGATTTCTCCGCTCGGACTTGTACTTGGATTTAATCAACCAGAAGAAGCCGATCTCGCCCTTGTAGACCTGGGCATGGCCGTCCTGGGGCGATCAGGAGGTGTATGTTTACATGATGCCAACGGCAGCCTCACGCCTCTCCGTCAGTGGACGCGTTGGTGTTTCTGCTGGTGCCAAGGTGTGGCAGCCATAAGTCTAGGCTGGCTGGGTCCTGTGGAAAGCCAGCTGCAGCTCAAGATGCCAGTGCCCGTCTGGTGCTGCCCCCAGAATCTTCCCTTCTCTCTGGTACGATGGATTTCTGGGAGTCCATCTTGACGTCTGCTGCATGAGCCGCAAGGGCTCCTGTGAAGCGGAGCGCAGAAGGCACGCATAAGTGGGCACGCGTACATGCTTAGGGCCCACGTTGCGTCATTGGGAGCCACAGAATGTATTCTGGAGCCACAACGGTTCTCGTTTGGGGGTTTTCAGCACGAGGAAGGAAAAATCTGGAAAAGGGCAAATCTGCTGCACTTGTCCAAAGATGGAAATGGCGACCCCCCCTTCCAAGGGGCAGTCTGTCGCGAGACGTTGCATCTCATTGGCAATGAATGGGACGGACAAACGCAGGATGTAATGACTGTTTCTGCGGAAGCTCGGGCTTGTTTTTTCCGAATTCCTTCCTGCCATTGAAGGCTGATAGAGCTGCCCCAGGTGGGGTGGGCTGCAGCTGCTCTTTCTGACCTTTGACTCCAGAATTATTTATTTCGAAGCCAAGCTGTAACTGGATGCTTAAATGCCTTTATTGTTTTTTATAGAAAAGTCTTTAAAATTCTTTATTTTCTTATTTTATAAGTGCAATATTTTTTAATAAGTTCCTTTATAAGTTACAACCATGACTGAACCTTATTCTATTTTAGGAGTCTGTACACATTTTCTAAATATGAGGCTTACTTAATGTACAATATTAAAGGTAACTTGTAACGTTGTGCTCCCTGGCAGCAGGCCGCTGGGGTACTAGGTCCTTGTGTGTACATTTTTATTATGTTTGACAAAGGCCACAGGAGCTTGTAAATACATCTCTTTAAAAGGACGTCTCATTGCTGCAAATAACAATGAAATATGACGGGGAAAATGCTTTCCCTTTTAGACACAAACTGTTTGTTAAGAGTTTGACAGAATGAAACATTATATTGTACATTGTTTACAACCTAGAGCATCTCAAAATCTGCAAAACAACGAATTATGTCATCGCGTTGGATAAATAAAACGAAAACAAAAAAAAGTGTTTCTTGGTTTCTCGACTTCCCTGCAGTTTTTTCATGTTCTGCTATTAGCAGGAAAGGATAGCACAATTGTGTTGTCTGTGTATCTGTTTCGTGTATGGCTGCAACAGGCCGCCCTGACATTGATCTTAGTAGTTGTTGTGCCCACCCCGACTCTCGAATATGCCTTGAAAGAGGTATTATTCTTGTATTTGAAAGCAAATGCACTTATTTGACGTGTCAACCAGACTTTAACTCAGTTTAATTTAGGGACCGGTGTTCCCTCACCTTTTGTGTGTGTTGACTCGTTGTGCTGCATTCGCAAAGCATTTGTGCATGCAAGTCACGCTTTCCGATTCAGGCCTATGCAAGTGCAAACCCACTTTTGAAGTGCACCACTAGTGTTTTTACAGTTGTGTAAAGATTTTACATGTTAGTGAATGTACTCCCAGAGCGCCAATGGAATACTTTAGGGCACGAATGACCTCCGATTGTGTACACGCACACAAACGTACACATTTGTGGATATTCACAAACGTCTTGTGCACTGGAAAAATGTGGAGATGTACTCTTGTAATGGGTCGGATTAAAGGCCATATGTATGAACACATTTTACCATAGACACAGAATGGGTAAAACCCTTTGACACATCTGGCCCTTGGTCCCTTTCCTGAGTGGATAGAGGATGGTAACGTTTGCAGAACTGGTGGGGATGTAGTGGAAGGGATTTCTGCGTTTAGAAAAGTGTTTTCTTTTTTATAGAAAAAAGAAATGCATTTACAAACCTTGGAAGGCATTCCCCCATATACCCGTGCCTGCACAAATGTCTGTGCATCACATCAAATGTGAATAAACAAAAGTTTCCCAGAAGTAAGCCTAGAAATCTGCAAGAGTCGCAGGTGTCCAGGTGCATCTCTGTAAACTTTTTTGAGTTGCTAAAAGTGAACCTGACCCATACGAGGTTGGAATCCTCCGGGTGCAGATTTCAATTTTTGTCCTGTGAGTTGTGGCCACAGCGTCCCTTGTCCTACCTCTGCTATAGTCACTTTTACTGTTAATGTATTCTTTTTGGTACACTTCACATGCAGTTTTCCATTGGGCCCAGGCCATACTAAAACAGATTCAACAAGTCGAGGTCGGTGCTGTGGTAAGTAGCATCTGCTTTCTTGGAGATGCCTCCTGGTCTTCGATTGAAGCCTATCCGCTCCTCCTGGCCAACTGAACTGTGAAGAGAACACCAATCCCGCATCTCATGCCTAAAACTTTGTTCACCATCTCAAATAATTCCTCACTCCTCTACTACGTGAAGCACTTCTTGTGGCCTGTATCCCTGGTCCCAATGTATGCATACTGGTATCTACAGTATGTCACGCCGATGAGTCATAAAGGATCAAGGCATTCAACATTTCTGGTCTAGTAGAGTCAATTGCCCTTTTATAAAAAGGAATCTGATGTGTGGTTTTGGTTGGAAACATCTGTGTCTCTGAAAGTAGCTACAGCAGCAATGCAGAGTTTTCTAACATTTATGGCACAGACCATAACATCAGCCATTAAAACGAACTCTGCACTTCTTCCACCCGGCAGGTCATACGAATAGAAGGTCTTTAAGTTTAAATCATCATTGTTCAGCGGAAACAGGGGAGAGAAAGTTTGTAAACAGAGTTGAGAAGCACCACCGTAACCATTAATATTCCAATAAGCCCATAACAGATTGTAAGTGCTACATATTTAGACAAATTTAAATAAATCTGCTTCCCACTGAAAAACCTGGCTTTTCCAGAAACAACTATGCTAAAACACAACTCAGCATATTCCTTCAATCTAAAGTAATGTCATAGGCGCCGGGAAACCCTTGTTGGGAAAAAATAAATTAATTAATTAATTAATATTCCAATAATCCCATAACAGATTGTAAGTGCTACATATTTAGACACATTTAAATAAATCTGCTTCCCACTGAAACAAGTAATTGTCAATGCCTTGTGGTGAACTCAGTGAGGAAGAAGGGGACAGCAGAAACAAAAAGCACTATAGAAAATTTGTAACAAAAATAATTTCCACCACCTTGACCTCCCAACCACCTACCCCAGCGTAGGTGATACCAATGCAGAGTAGAGTTCCTCAGAGCAATAGGTGCCCAAGCTTGGCAAGAAAAGGTGTAGAAGCTGATAGTGGGATATTGCTAGCGGACTGTTGTGAGGCAGGTGGTACAGAAAAGGCCACGGTACCTGTCCACACCTTACACAGCACCACCCGACAGAGAATGCAGGAGCTTTGATAATATGGGCAAGAGGGTATCAACAGCAACTGCAGAATCCATTAGTGTTGCTAATTCCTTGACAATACTAAGTTATCAACAAGAGGGACACCAACCGTATCTAAGGCACCATTTGTCATACAGACAACCTAATCAGACTCAGCTGTACACAGTCAGCTCACAGTCAGCTTTTACAAGGCACCACGAAGAAGGAAGGGTGGCAACCAAACCAGAATTGAAGATGCAAACGGAAATACTGATGTCACACAGGCACTGGTCACATTAACCTCCAGGGGTGAAGTTCTGGTCTGCAGGAGTGGGAGTCAGTTACAACAGACAGCTGGGTCATTGACTTGGTATGATATGGCCATAGATGGGAATATGCTGAGAAGTCTCCTACAACACCACTGAGCATAATACAACACAAGTATTTACATTTTCTGCAAGACAAAAGTCCCACCATGATGCAGAAAGGAGCAATAGGATGGGTGCTAAAAATACAATGAAATGCAAGATACTGTTCTCATTTCTTTTTTTGTGTCAAGAAGTCAGGAGAAAGGAACACATTTTGGATCTGCACCAGCTACATGTATAACTCCTAAATTCTGAATGGTGTCTTTGCAGGGTATCCTCCAACTACTATGAGATGGAGAATGGATTGCCACCCTAGACAAATAACATATTCACCCAAAGCATTGAAGTGATCTAACTTTCAAACTTTTGCCACTATTGATTTAAAGTGCTACCATTCAGACTGAATTCTGCCCCAAGAATATTCACAAAGTTCATGGCGGTAGTAGCAGCTTAAAGAAATCAAGGCCATGAGTATTCCCATACCTGAACGACAGGCAGATACAGGGACAGGGAACTTCCGACCCCTCTATTACATCTACTAAAGTGCTTTAAATAGCTAGTGCTTACAGAGAAAAGTTGCAGGTTTCCCACAAGCGATTGTGATTTTAGAGAACAGTACTAGACAGTTTTACAAAAAGCATTTACTTAAAGTGAATGACTGCGCCGCCTGCACAATCTGGTCAATTGTGTAAAAAAAAATAGACAGTCCATAATTTCAAATATCTTTTTAGGAATGTCGCTGTCATGCGTTCCCTGGATTCTGTTTTGTTGACTGCACAAGAGACCAGCGCAAGAAGAATTGGACGAAATATGGGCACAAGCAACTGAATCATTCGCCAACAGAATCAACATAACACCCAACATGAAGACAGCCTTGCCTCGGTGGATACAAGGGAAAAACACAAGCATTGGGCTCTGATTCCTACTGGACCCCTTTCCACTTCATAATGACCACTGACTTGTCGATGGAAGGCTGGAAAGCTCATCTATGATAGTGGCAGTGGTCTCAAGGCAAATAGTGCCTACATATCAATTTTATTTATTTCGAGTGACGGGATTGCGTCTACAGTCATTTCTCCATAGATGCAAGGCATCTTCAGTTCAACTCCGCACCAACAACACAATAATGATGTTTTATGTAAATAAATGTATAAACAAGATTAAGCATTCTCTCAATAAAGGCACAGAAACGGTGGTTTTGGGCAATGTCTCACCAAATGATGGTAACACAAAACACTTTCCATGGGAAGACAATGACTGGGTTGATGCTCTCATCTGCTGTGTGGAAGGGTGTCTGGGAGATAAACCAAAGCGAGCAGAACAAGATTTTTTTAAACAATATTGTAAGTGAAGACTTCTTTGCCACCAACATCACGTGCAAATGCCAGTACTATATAGGCCATGCCAGGAATGTACTGCTAAACTCATGGGGTAATGAGTTTTTGACTTTTACTTACGCATTTCCTCTGCTTCTCCTTATCCACAAAGAACTGAGCAAAATGAGATCAGAGCCATGCTGTCTAACCTCAATTGCCCCAATATGACAGAGACAGTGTTAGTAGTGCCTACAGCTGCTGGAAGAACTGCATATCTGACTAATAGAGTCAGCTTATCTACTGTCCTGCTCCTTCAGCAAGGTTCTTCATCCAGATCCAAGATCAATGAAAATGGGTGCTCGCCTTCAGAGAACAATGGGTTTCGCGACCTAGAAATTACTGATGAATTCAGGGTAATTGCACACATTAGGGTTTTGTCAACAGACCAGACATACAGTGCAGAATGGAAAGATTCTGTCTCTGTTCTAAAGATCTCAACCTTCACCCATTGTCCGCATTATCTTTCCAAATCCTTCCATATTTGTTTAATCTAGTTCAGTGAGGACTTTCACACGCCTGAATAAAAGTTCATCTGGCAGCAATTTTCTGTTTCAGAAGAGCGTTAAATAAACCATCACTCTGTGTTGACAGGCTAATTGAGGAATTCATGAAGGGTATTTTCTGAGCCTTCCCACCAGTGAGATGCCCACTAGTGCTATGGCAGCTAAACACTCTGTCGGGGTGAGCCTCAGCTAGGCCTACCAGTGCTAGGGGTTCGCCCGTCTCTGCACAAGTCTTCAGACCATAGAATAGAAGTTGGCACAGAAACTGGAATATAAAATAAAGTATTTATTACCCTTATGAGGTGGAACTACATTCACACAACACCCTTCGGTAGTTTATGAAGTAGCACACTGAATAGAAGGAACATGGTCCTTTTATACCCACAAAGGGGCTCAAAAGAAGGTGGTACAAGTACAGAAGAGTAGGGTTACATACATAAAAGGTCATACAGAAATGCACAGTCAACAGTAGGGAGGAGCTAGCAGTTTGCTGACTCCGGTAAGAATAACTTGACATTTACAAACTAGAACAGGTGTATGGACAGTCAGTCTCCTCTGCGCATGTGGAGAGTAGCAGAGCCTAAATATAGTCTGTCTATAAGCAGAGTACAAGAGTAAAGAACAGGAATGTAGGACAGATCACTTGGTGAGCACATGGAAGACAAGATGGCTGCCGAAAACAAGATGGCTTCAGCTAAATGCTAACCCTGATCGCTGCCAATTTGCAACAGACAACACTTTTAGCATTAGCTGAAGACATTCGTTCATTTGGGGTAATCTGGATTCACATCTTGTACATCTATATTATCTATTTCCGTAACCTCTTTATTTAGCATACGTTGGACTCTTAATTTTTGCAACATTTTGCTTGGCAGGAGTACAGACAGTAATGCAGACATAGCAAAGCATTGGACCACATTGTATACATACACAGCATGTAAATAATATCATGAGTATTACACATAGGATGGTCAATAGCTTCCAGCCCCAAGTGGCAAAGAGTGTCCAAAACCGACTGGCAAAAGTCCAGGTGCCTGTCTCTGGGTGAATTTCAGCAGTAATCTTATGCAGTTTAGAGATTGCATCAAACACTGAAGGTGAGTGGTCAGGAATGTAGACGCAGCAACTACTCCCGATGATGCGACATGCACCACCTCGATCAGCCAGAACCACTTCTAAAACCATACGATTTTGGAGTGCTACAATCTTCGCAACTTGCAGCTCTTCTGTAATGTTCCCAAGTGCCATAGCCGTCTGATTGGTAACATCTTCTACAACACGAGTCAATAGTCTTATCTTTCTACTGTTTAATGCAGCACCCACAAAGAAAAACAAGCTCAAATTGAAATCAACGTATTGTTGCAAGGTGGTGTCAGTCTGGTCCACCTCATCAGTGCTTGTTGTCCTCTTATATCTGTTCTTAGAGATATCGTTGTACAATTTAAAGTCCTTATGATACAATGCAGGTGCCAGAAACACAGAGGGCAACAGAAAGGACATATAGCCTACTCCAGACCATCCAACAGCTAGTTGGTAATATCCCTTGTTACCACAGACAAAGTAGGTATTATGTGAGTATATGAAACTGCTGTTATTGGCACCTTCAATAGTCAAAACCACAGTACACTCACTTCTCCCCACTGGAATTCTCCCAATACTACTTATACACAAGTTGCTTTAGCTCTAGTATCAGAAATCACAAATGGTCCATAGTTCTTAATAGTTCTCATATTTGGGAAAACATATGGCGTAGAATTATTCTCAGGTCGATACTCTTCCCATTCCTATTTAGTACCTTCAGCTCGCGGATTACCATCTTCATCTGGATAACACACTTTATTGAGATGATAATTAATCCGTCCTACTGCCGCCTTTCCAGAAGTAATTAAAAGCACAAACCAGGCCTGGCAAGAACCATTAGGCGAGAAAGGAAGAGGAATAAAAGGTGTTCCTCCCTTCTTCTGGTGAGCAGGTATCATCCCACACACCCAACAGTTGGTAGTACTTGTGGCATTGTGAGTGTGATGCAACATCTGAATAAATGTATTGTTTAGGTAGGATTGTCGATGCTTTTGCTCATGATATGGAAGCGTTAAGTAATGATGCTCAACTGGTACAAAAGGGGGTGGTGATGGACGGAGCATCTGAACCAATCAAACACTCCCACCCAGTCAACAGATCTGGGTTTAATCCATCACCGTTCTTTAGCCCACTCTGCCACCCCAGTTCAGACATGGCATATGCAAATCAGTCTGACCCTGTGCCTCATGGGAACAGTCCAGCCCGAACTGCCAAGCCATGCCTTCCCTGGACCGGAAACAAGCTTCCGAGGACCGGTTTCTGTCATTTCAGCCGTCTTCAGCCCGGCTTGCTTGAATCCAGTGGCAAAGTGAGCAAGGGACTCCCGTCTGAGCATACCCTGCCAACTTATGGCGAGCAAAGTGGTACAAAAGGGGGTGGTGATGGACGGATCATCTGAACCAATCAAACACTCACACCCAGTCAACAGATCTCGGTTTAATCCATCACCGTTCTTTAGCCCACTCTGCCACCCCAGTTCAGACATGGCCATATGCAAATCAGTCTGACCCTGTGCCTCATGGGAACAGTCCAGCCCGAACTTCCAAGCCATGCCTTCCCTGGACCGGAAACAAGTTTCCGAGGACCGGTTTCTGGCATTTCAGCCGTCTTCAGCCCAGGCTTGCTTGAATCCAGTGGCAAAGTGAGCAAGGGACTCGCGTCTGAGCATACCCTGCCAACTTATGGCGAGCAAAGTGGTACAAAAGGGGATGCTCAACTGGTACTGGAGTAGTGGCGATCAGAAGCTGTCGAGCAGGATCCACTTTCTCAACAAACGAGGTTGTCACTGCTACAGCCACCATAGCAACAACAAAGCCTACAGCACAAATGGACTTTTTATTACAGATCTTAGCAACAGTTGATCTCCCTGTAGACATGATCTCTTCGTCGTTGAATCAATCGCTGGAGCTCCAATGTCCTGGGTAGCCCTTTGGTTTCTTCACCAAGGGTCAAGACGGGTGTCACTATGTAGGACTGATTCCCCCCCCCCCCTTGCCACATCAGTGCCGTTTCACAAACCCAGGACGGTAGCTCAACCAGTCTTTCAACAATACAGGTTCTTTCCTTGGTCTCAGCTGGTACCGGGATACTCCAGGGATCGTGTGGTCCGGGAACACTTCCTCAGATTCGTCATGTGAGATAGCGTGGCCTTTCTCCGTTTCCAGAATCTCTCAATGGTCAATCAGCACAGCAGGTTTCACCAAGGTAGGCGACACGCGCTTGCAGTGAGTGCTATGGATCCAGTTCTTCCTGTTCGTCACTCGAACCGCTGTCCTCGTGGCTAGGAGCACTTGCTCCGGTCCTCGCCACCTTGGGTCCAAGCTGTTCGACCTCTCAAAGCTTTTGACCATCACATGGTCACCGGGCCGGAGTTCATGGGCCTCACCTGTAGACCTGTCAGGAAGAACTTCTCGAACCTGATGATGAATAGAGATCAAACTATCAGTCAACTGTGCTAAATATTCATTCATCAGAACACAAGGTACATCATGTATGGGGCGTGGTTTAGGAACTCCCCAAATGTTCATCGGTCTCCCAAATACTACCTCATATGGTGTAAGCCCAGATCGTGAATGTGGCACAGATCTAATGGACAACAATGCCACGGGTAATGCATCAGGCCATTGCAAAGACGTGGAAGCCAGTATTTTCGCTAATTTCAATTTCAAGGTAGCGTTATACTTCTCCACTAATCCTGCTGATTGTGGGTGGAAGACTGCATGGAACTTCTGTTTGATGCCTAATCCTTTCAGGACATACTCAACAACTTGCCCAATAAAATGAGGTCCGTTGTCACTCCACAAAAGTTTACAAACACCAAATCTGGGGGAGAATTCCTTTAAAAGCACCTTTGCTGTGGTGAGAGCCGTATTGTCCTTTGTAGGGTATGCGTCTATCCATTTACTGAAGGCACATAACACCACTAGAACATACTTCAAGTTATTGCAACATTTAAGTTGGATGTAACCCATTTGCAAAACTTCAAAAGGTGCAGCAAACACTCCTGTAGGAGTCCGTGTCCCTTTTCCAGGATTGTACTGCCAACAGATCAAACAGGACTGTACTATCCTTTTAGCTGTACTGGCAATTTCTGGATGCTCCCAAACTTACATAAGCAATTTCGTTATTGCTGAAGCTCCAACATGTGCCGGCTCATGTGCCATCTGAACCATAGGCTGTAAATAGGCTATAGGCAGGTTCCACTTATTCATCTTTGTTACGCCAACAGCCCTCATCATCCAACATTCCTTCTTTAGATCATTGCTCAAGTTCTTTCACAGAAGCAGACCTCTGTATGTCTAGAACTTCTTGTCTAGCATCATGCCAACATTCAGCTTGTGACTTCACTATGTACATTGATGTAGTGCTTCGCTGCATCACAGTCTCACGAGCTACACGATCTGCAAAGGCATTGCCTTGTCCTGTCTTGTCAGTCACTTTCTTGTGTGCGCTACTCTTAACAATAGCTATTTTTTTCGGATATGTCAGTACAGTCAGAAGATTATGCACTAGTTCTCCGTGTATTATCTGCATCCCGTGGGATGTAAGAAAGCCTCTTTCCTTCCAAAGTAGGCCAAAATCATGGGCCACTCCAAAAGCATAGGGGCTATCTGTATAGATGTTCACACACAAGTCAGTGCTAAGTTCACACGCTCGTGTCAAAGCTATTAGCTCAGCTGCTTGAGCTGACTTCTGTGGTATACGAGCTGTCTCCACTACTGTCTGAAGTGTCGTAATTGCATATGCAGCTGAAGTCGTGCCATCTGGTAACTTCAAACAGGACCCATCAACCCATAGTTCCCCATCTACATCTAAAAGGGTTGTATCTTGCAAATCGACGCAACCCTTTGTCTGTTCCTCAGTAAGGAAAATACAATCATGAGACTCCTGTGACTGAGTCTGCGTCGCTGGATATGGTAACAAAGTAGCTGGGCTCAGAGTCCCACACCTCTTCAAGGTAATGTGAGGGGCCAACAGGGCCAATTTGTATCCTGTCAAACGAGCACTAGTCAAGTGTTGTGTCTTAGTCTGATTCAAAAGGGCATCAACCGCATGGGGTACTAGCACCAACAGTTTATGTGACAAAACTATCCCTTCACTCTGATGTATGGACACAGCTGCTGCTGCAACTGAACAAAAACACCCAGGCAATGCACGATTAACAGGATCAAGAACAGCTGAAAAATATGCACAGGGATGCTGCTTGTCGCCGTGTGTCTGTACTAAGACTGACAATGCACACCCATCTTTCTGGTGTGCCTAACACTGGTGCAGAGCAAAAAGCTTGACGTAACTGACGAAAAGCATTCTGCCATTCAGTCGTCCATGGAAGGGGCATTGGAGTGTCTTTGGTCAAAAGCGCTAACATGGGTTTAACAATGTGTGAAAAACCTAATAGCCATTGCCTACGAATCGAAGTAAGACCAATGAATGCACGGACATCTTTCTGAGTAGAAGGCACTGGTGTGTCTAAAATTGCTTGAATGCGATCTGATGTAAGTGCACGTCCCTCCTTAGACAGAAGGTAACCTAAGTATGTAACCTTCGGTCTACAATATGGAAATTGCTTCAGTGACATTTTGTGGTGGTGTGAAGCAAGAAAGAAAGTAAAGACAAAGTACATTTTTCACACTGTTCAGGAGTATCGGCTGCTAACAAGATGTCATCGACATATTGTATGAGAGCCACTCCTTCAGGCAAAGTGAAAGAATCAAGCTGTCTTTTCAATGCTTGGCTGTAAATACTAGGACTCTCAGTGTACCCTTGAGGAATTCTACAAAATCTGCACGATTGATTATTCAAAGTAAAGCCGAACAAATATCGGCTATCAGGATGAATAGGAATCGAAACAATGCGTACAAGTGCTTCTTAGCCTTCTTGAGAAATTTTGTATTGAGGCAAGCGTGGCAATGAAGCTCCCTCCTTGACACTAATATGTACTGGTGGAATAACCATTTGCCCTACATCGGTGTCTGACGTAGTCCATAAAGCACTAGGGAGTGAAGCTAATGCAATGTCCTCTTTAACAAGACAAGATCTCTCAATCACGGGGTAGTTGTCATTCAAAATAAGACGTACACCTTCTGGAGAACATCGTATCGTAGCCCTGAAATACTTGAGCACATCAAGACCCACAATATTATCCGGTGTGTTCGGAGAAAGCAAAAATGGACATGGAGCAGTAAATTTGTCAACATGAAATGCAAGTGGTTGTGACACTGGGCTAAGGGAAGGTGTTCCATCGAAACCTATCGATGTAATGGTTAAGCCAGACAGGGGAGCCCTTGGAACCAAGTGCTTAGATAAGGCGCTACGAGTAGCTCCTGTATCAACCAGAAACTGATCAGTAGAACTCAAAACATGTGCTGTAACATAGGGACCCTTCTGATCTACTGGAACTTCAACTGATTTCTTACCCCATCCTAGGCAGTCCTATGCATAAGTAGAATCTTTCAAATCAGACGGCAAATAATCAGACATTTGATATTGGTTCCGTCTATCAAAATTGTTAAACCCATCCTGTCCACGCATATTAGCATCAAAACGATTTCTCATTTGTCCCCGTCCACGTGGATACTGCTGAGCACGCAATGCCAGACAATCGGCAGCCCAATGTCCAAATTTCCTGCAGTACGCACACTGGTCAGCAGTAAGTATGGGCGAATTTTGCGAATCGGCGGTCTGCGAATTTGTACAAAATCGCTAAACAATTTGCGGATTTTTTTGCGATTTGCACCATACTTAACTGGAGTACTTTCTACTGGCTAATCAGTAAGTGCTACCTTGTTGTGTAAATGTATCGTGCTTTTCCTACAATACAGCTGCGTAAATGCCCAGAAGAGTTGACCCCGTGTGTCTGTAACTTTGCCACCGCGCCCATAGGCGCCGAGGTCCCTCGAGTCCATCACAGTGGGGGAAAGGGCAGGAAGAGGTTGCATAGCCTAGTATGTGTGGGGCCGGGCTTCTGTGCGAGTTCACATGCCTCTTGTTTAAGAAGGATCAGAGACCGATAAGAGCAACAGATGAGGAGAAAGCAGTAAGTGCTACCTCGTTGGGTAAATGTATCGTGCTTTTCCTGCACTACAGCTGTGTAAATGCCCAGAAGAGTTGTGTTCAGTGACCACATGTGTCTGTAACTTTGCCACTGCGCCCAGAGGCGCCGAGGTCCCTCGAGTGAGCTGTCCATCACAGTGGGGGAAAGGGCGGGAAGAGGTTACATAGCCTAGTGTGTGTGGGGCCAGGCTTCTGTGCGAGTTCACATGCTGCTTGTTTATGAAGGGTCAGAGACCGATAAGAGCAGCAGATGAGGAGAAAGCAGTAAGTGCTACCTCGTTGGGTAAATGTATTGTGCTTTTCCTGCACTACAGCTGTGTAAATGCCCAGAAGAGTTGTGTTCAGTGACCACGTGTGTCTGTAACTTTGCCACCGCGCCGAGGTCCATCGAGTGAGCTGTCCATCACAGTGGGGGAAAGGGCAGGAAGAGGTTGCATAGCCTAGTATGTGTGGGGCCAGGCTTCTGTGCGAGTTCACATGCCTCTTGTTTATGAAGGGTCAGAGACCGATAAGAGCAGCAGGTGAGGAGAAAGCAGTAAGTGCTACCTCGTTGGGTGAATGTATCGTGCTTTTCCTGCACTACAGCTGTGTAAATGCCCAGAAAAGTTGTTCAGTGACCACGTGTGTCTGTAACTTTGTTACCGCGCCCATAGGCACTGAGGTCCCTCGAGTGAGCTGTCCATCACAGTGGGGGAAAGGGAGGGAAGAGGTTGCATAGCCTAGTGCGTGTGGGGCCGGGCTTCTGTGCGAGTTCACATGCCTCTTGTTTATAAAGGTCAGAGACCGATAAGCGCAGCAGATGAGGAGAAAGCAGCCTCCTGGTCACTGGAAGTACGGGGGATTGCGCTTGAGAAACTTGTGGATGCCTAGACCCCCATCACGGATTACAGATAATTGTAGACGGTAGATCTGGGGAGAAAGCCCACCTGCCTAGCATCGACCGTGCTCACTAGATTCTTGGGCTGATTATAATGCGTTAATGAATTTGAGCTTCACCTCGGGCACCTGCTTTTTTTAAATCTGTAAGTGCTTCCTGCTGAGGTTTAATTGTTGGGACAGGCGCCTCGTTGCCTAATTCTAACTATTCTTTGACCCAGCTTCGAGGGTCAGAGCAGGGTCAGAGAATAGTTGCAAGTAGGAAACGAGGCGCATCAGGAAGCACTTACAGGGTTACAGCAGGTGCCCAAGTTGAAGTTAATTTCTTTGTAACCATTTTGTAAATGGTTACAAAGAAATTAGCTTCAACTTGGGCACCTGCTGTAATCCTGTAAGTGCTTCCTGAGCAAAATTTGTCCCGCTCGCGGATTTCGTGTGGATCGCGAAATCATGGAAAATCCGCAAATTCCGCGAGCGGAACAAACTTACATTTACATAAGACCCACATCCACCTCTATCATTACCTCTAAAAAGTGGACCATAAGCCTGAGCTAACATAACCTTCGTTTTTAACTCTTTAGTCTTCTTATCCTCATAACCCTTCGCTTCTAACTCCTGGTGTTCATAATACTGAGCCATAGGCAAAAGAGAAACCGGAGACGAGGTAGTCCATGAACTCTAACTGTCCTTTAGGAGACTAGCTATTCCTGGCAACAGGTTGGCGACATATTTATCGACAAACAGATGCCTGCCTGTGTCATCTGTCAGTGACTGGCCACTAAAATCGTGGAATGCCTCCTCAAAGCGTGTAAAGAAGTCAGAAACCGATTTATCTGCTTTTTGCTTACAAGATGCTAACACCGTCCAGTCTATCTTTTTAGGGGGAATAATCATCGTTAACTTAACTAAAATAGCTGCGGGAAGATCTAAAATTAACTGACATGGCTTCTGTGCGGGTTCCCTTTCTACGTCCATTTGTTCTAATTCTTCCCATAATGCCCCAAAAGTCGCACAATCATCAACTTTACGAACAGTTCTCCACATATCAGGGGTAATATTAATCTGAAAAACATATCAATATCAGGCATAGTCATAGTACAAGAGCTAATGGCTCCCTCAACAACGTCATAAAAAGCGGCTGGATTTTTCCGCAGATCAGGCAATTCAGCTTTAAGAGCCATGACATCCACTCTATTCCAAGGAGTGTAAACCCAGTTATAAATAAAATAACCCTTTGCAACTGCAGAATCCTTATTATCACTTGTTCCCTCGCCTCTAGGAGGAACATACAAAGGTGCGGCTTCCCGCATAGGTTTCGCATGAACTATCATAGTCTTATCTGTTCCAGAAGCAGAAGCCTGTGTCACGCTGGTCAAGGATGTTTGTGCAGCTGCGCCTGCTGCCTTTTTCTCTTCTCGTAACCAAACGGACTGCTTCAGCACGCAGTTTAACCAAATGTCTGATTGAGTCAGCCACCTGAGAAAAGACAAAAAGACCATCACGCATTTGCTTACAATCATTTGCTATATCAACGGGCTCCAACTCCTCTGAATGTTTCCTAAACCGCTCAATGACCTCTGCGGCAAATACCTCAGTAAAATATATTTGCACCCTTCCCTGCCAACCTTTCAGGTTATTGATAAGTTCAGAATCAGGAGCAATACTACGAACGGCTTTACGAGCAGCAGATCTAAGCTCAGATGAACGCTCAGTGGACAACATAGAATGAGTTTCCCGTGCTTTCTCTTGCTCTGAAGCAGAGTCCCCATCTGACTCATGAGGAGCAGAAGGAAGAGTATACGGAGGTGGAGAACGATCTAACAACAAGAAATCATCTTGTGGGTTATTAAGGATAGGATAGAGGGGTCGCCGAACAGCGTATTGGCCAGTTACCTGTAAATGGTGCTCCTATCTTCTCTCTCTTTTATTTCCTTAATTTCTTTATTTTTCAACTCTAATGCTTTCGCATAAATACTTTTTCGTTTTTCCTTTTCAATCAAGGCTTGCTCACGCTTCATTCGTCCACGCACTTCTTTCTCCCGCATGCGTACACAGTCAAGCATATCTTGCCTAGTCTTTCGCTTAAACATACATTGTTCCACATACTGAATCTTTTGTAAATCAAATGACCCTTGCATAGGCCAACGCAACTCAGGATCCTTACTAGTATATTTATTCCATAACGTGCTGTACATTATAGAAGAAATACCATACTTAATATACATGTCCCTAATAGGCATCCCCTCCGGGGGGGCCGGTTGTGTGTCATCGAGTATCAAACTGGTACCACCACAAAAGCAACACATTCTACGAAGTGTGCTAGAAACAGGCATGCCGAAAATAGGGCAAGATATGCAGTATTATACGCAAAGTAGCACTCAAGGTACGCTTGTAAGTTGTGCCGTTCAACTCTTATTCAAAATAGAGAAAATTCTCCTCATTACCCGCCTATATAAATTGCAATTTATATATTACCAAATCCAAAATCCCAAAATTGGCCAATCCAAATACAAAACCAAACAGTAACCTGCATAAAACAACCTTACCAATCCCTGGTATCAAACCAACAGCAAGTGTCGCATCAAAACGATCCTTACCAATCCCTGGTGTCCAGATTCCAACTGCCAAGTTCTTGAATCGACCAAATGTTCACTGCACGGCAAATCAACAGAAGAGATCTCTGTCGAGGACCGGCAATACCTGGAGGGTCAGATCAGAAAGAGAGGATAAACGCCTTGGTTGCCAAGACGTGGGTCTCCTTGGGCAGCGATCGTCCGCAGCGAGATTCCAATCCTTCGTTTCGACCACTCTTTCGGGCATCCGAGTCGCCGATGAGCCCCACTGGTTGGGCGCCAATTTGTCGGGGTGAGCCTCAGCTAGGCCTACCAGTGCTAGGGGTTCGCCCTTCTCTGCAGATCATAGAATAGAAGTTGGCACAGAAACTGGAATATAAGACAAAGTATTTATTAACCTCATGAGGTGGCACTACATTCACACAACACCCTTCGGTAGTATATGAAGTAGCACACTGAACAGAAGGAACTTGTCCTTTTATACCCGCACAGGGGCTCAAAAGAAGGCGGTACAAGTACAGAAGGGTTACATACATTAAAGGTCATACGGAAATGCACAGTCAACAGTAGGGAGGAGCTAGCAGTTTGCTGACTCCGGGAAGAATAACCTGACATTTACAAACTAGAACAGGTGTATGGACAGTCACAGTCTCCTCTGCGCATGTGCAGAGTAGCAGAGCCTAAATATAGTCTTTCTATAAGCAGAGTGTAAGAGTAGACGACAGCAAGGTAGGACAGAGCACATGGTTAACACATGGCTGACAAGATGGCTGCCAGGAACTAGATGGATTCAGCTAAATGCTAACCCTGATCGCTGCCAATTTACAACAACTCTGGTCTCACAACTGATCAGACGCCAGTTTGAAGCAATCCGTAGGGTAGAAATTACATTGTTGTCCTGGAAAGTCCCACTTCTATTAGCTTTGACATCCACAAGAATGGTTAGTGAGATTCGAGCTATTGCAGTGATCAGTTCTGCAAAGACAGTCACATTAAGAACAATTCCTCGTTTTATATCCGTTTAATCCCTCTTACTGTCATCTTAATGAACTAGTGGCACTAAAGGCATTCTTCCAAAATCTCTCAAGCGCAGCAGATAAAGCACTGTATACCCTTAATTTCAGAAGGTATCTTAAGTTATACATTGTCAGAACCAAAGCATTTGTAAATCTGGGCAGTTATTGGTGGCATTCGGAACCCCTCTATAAGGGCATCCCATTCCTAGGCAGGTTTTAGCATGTTGGGTGGTCCCAGCAATAAACTTGTTCTAAGAAGGCAGAAAGACTGCTTCATGGCCCAGTGACTGGGCATTCCAAGAGGATCAACAGCGCTGTTAAACCTGTCAGCATTAGGGTGGACTTCCCCTAGACCTTATGCCTATTTACCTCCATTTCGCGTCTGGAATTCATTTTGTTGAGGTTAGGACTCTGTACACTTTACCACTGCTGACTAGTGCTAAAGTGCTTGTGCTCACTCCCTTAAATATGCTTTAATTGGCTTACACCTGATTGGCATATTTAATTTAATTTTCTTTTATATAAGTCCTTTGTAGAGTGTTATACCATATACCCAGGCCAATAAATGAAGTGGTCCTGCAGCACTTTATTGATTATTGTGCTACTAACTAAAGTAGCACATGAAAACATGTCCCAGGCCTGCCATTGCAGTTTTGGACTGCCAATTCAACTTGCCAATATAACTCCCTTGACACGCCTTCAACTCCCCTTTTATTACATACTAGCTGCCCGCCCGACGTTGTCCGGGGATGAAAATGAAAGTCTCGAAAGCTATTTTTTACCTGTGTAGTTGAGCAGTGCATACACGGTAACGCTATGTGTCCATTGCAGCCGAACATGTGCCTCCGCTTGTCCAGCCAGTGTGCGGAAGCACCACAGTGACTGCGTTCTAGCCCCGCTGCTACGCTGAATCGCCTCAGCACCCGAGCAATTTTGGGAACGTCTTTGTCGGCTCCAGCCGCGAAAGTGTTTGTCCGCTGTACCTGACGCCACTGCAACATGCGAACTGTGTCAGCCGCGAACGTGTTTGTCCGCTGTAGCACCACTTAGACGCCCCACATGGCGTCAACGGCCAACGCCCACAACAATGCCAAATGCACCGCCCACTCGTATTGGAACACTAGTCCCACCTAGAACGCTTCTCGCAAGCGGTGGAATCCAGCTTGGTTTTGACGAATGCCGCGCCCATCGCTCTATGCACACGCCCCCAGCACAACGCACACTCCCACAATGGACTACTCAGAACGCTTCTCGCAAGCGGTATAATTCAGCAGGGTTGGGTTTTGACGAATGACACGCCCATCGCTCTATGCACATGCCCCCAGCACAACGCACACGCCCACAATGGACTACTTTGCCCCTTTTCCTCTTATAATGTATATGGTGGGCTGCTGTATAGCCTATGTCCATCTGCTGATACTGTGTTTTGCAATGCTGTATTGGGTGTTCCGATTGGTGCTGTAGTTCCTGAGCTTACCCGCCTCAAAGGTTTGGTCTCTCTCTTTATAATATTAGTATGGATGTCTCCCCTAAGTTAGGCCACAGGTAGCCCTTAGGGCAGCGTGCATTGTAATTTAAAGGCTGGACATAAACTTTTAAGTTGCACATGTCCTGGTAGTGAAAAACCCTTACATTCATTTTTCACTACTGTGTGTCTCATAGGATAACAATAGGTTGCCTTGTTTTTTATTTATTTTATTGAAAAAGTTTTCTATAGCGCGAACTAGACCCGAGACATCGGGTATCAGAGCGCTTAACATGAGCACCAGTTTCATTATAGACGGACACATTCATTTTTGTTAGGCCAATTGAATAAATCCCAACTTTTGATTGAGGACAGATAAGCATTTTATCATATGAAATTATAATAAAAAATCCTATTTAAATTTAAGGTCTCATTTTAAATTACAATTTTGAAAATGACACTTTTAGAAAGCAAACACAAGGCCTGGCTTGGCAGATCTGAAAGAAACAGGTTAGTATTAGATTCCTTACCTTAGAATATCCCCAGGCGTCAGACTGGATCCGGAAATTTTTGCGTAGCAGTACCCTTGTGCATCGGTAGGCATCGTCTGCGGCTCAGCGTCCGTCGTCGGCGCCGTGATGACGTCGTCGGAGTACTTAGAAGCCGCCTCCGCGTGCTGACGTCAGTTCTTCTTTTTTCCGCGCCAGCAAGCGCTGATCCGGAAAAAGTGGTACCTTAGTCATTTTTTGACTAAACGTTTTGAGATCTCTTTTGATCAATTTTCGAGTCTTCGATTTCGAATGGTGCCGGTAGGGATGTCAGGTTTCAAACCCTGTGAGGACTGCGACCGACTAATGTCGGTCACCGACCCTCACCGTCGGTGTCTACACTGTCTTGGCGTCGATCACGACGACAAGACCTGCTCCGACTGCCGGGCCCTGACTTCAAAAGCTAGGCAGGAGCGGTCCGGCAAGCGGCTCGAACTCCGGCAGTCAGCCCCGCGCCGTGAGAGGTCCCGGTCCGGACGGAGGTCGAGGGACCAGTCGCGGGGTCGGAGCCTTCATAGCTCCGGGAGTCGACATCACTCCTCAGGTTCGAAGTCGTCAGGTAAGCACAAGAAGTCAAAGAGACGTCATCGCTCTTCTGCCCCCCCCCCCCGACGCTCGCGCAACGCGGCCGGGGGTTCGGGTGACACTGCCCACGCGGCTCAGTCGGAGTCGCGGGCGTCGTGTCCGTCGCATCCGGCCCCACACCCTCCGGTCCCTGGGCCGCACGCGACGCCGGAGGAGATCGAGCGCTTCCTCATGGCCATGAGGTCCTTCATTCCTCCTGCGGGCTCTGCGGCGCCTTAGGGCCCAGCGGACCCGCCCGGGGGCCCCAGTGGGTCAGGGTCTTCGGCCCGACGCCGGCGGGTGCTTTGGCCCCGACACCCCCGGCGCCTTCGGGCTCGGTGCCGCAGGGTCCCGCTGGATCCGCTTCTGGATCCGGGTCGTCGCCGGTTGACCTGACGACCTCACTGGCGCCGGTCCCTCAGGTGTCACCTCCGGCGCCGTCTTCGGGTGGCGCCGTCCCCGATGCCTCCCTCGATCCGGTTCCGGCGCCGCTCTCGACGCCGTTTGGAGAGTTCTACTTCAACGAACCGGCCCCATCCATTGCCAACCCTAAGTATCAGGAGATGGGTGATGAGGAGTATTGGGAGGGGTCTGAGGACCCTCTGACACGGGAGTGTCAGTCCCAGGAGGACTGGACAGGTGGACTTGGGGATGGCAGTGGTCTGGACACCTCGCCAGACACTGGTTTTGTCTCACCTCCTACCGTGGCTACGGAGGAGGGGGCAACCTACAGTGTGGTGTTGACGCGGGCGGCCAAGGCCTTGGCCCTTGAGCTCCCTGTCGTGGCCGTGAGGACTAACCTCCTCACTGAGGTCCTTAAATCGCAGTCATGCTCGGCTGAGCCTCTGCTGCCGTTTAACGAGGCCTCGAATGACGTTCTTTTGAGCACTTGGTCCAGGCCCGCTACAGGTTCGCCTGTAGATAGGAAGGTGGCCAGACGCCACCGCCCGGCCCCGGGCGACCCATGTTTCCTGTCCACCCACCCCACCCCCGAGAGCCTGGTCATCCAGGCTTCCAGTTCCCAGTCCGCATTCCTGTCGGCTCCGCCCGACAGGGAATCCAAGAGGTATGAGCAGTACGGCAAAAAGATCTTCTCCTCCCTGAGTCTGGGACTGCGGTCTTCCAACACCGCATGCCTCTTGGGCCGCTACACCCACTCCCTGTGGGACACGGTTGCGGAAGTGCTGCCAGAATGCCCGTTGGAGGTATGGGCTAAACTCGTCCAGGCCCTTGTGGAAGGCCGGGATGCAGCACGATATTCTATCCGGTGTGGGCTGGATACCACCGACTCACTGGGCAGAGCGATGGCAACGACGGTGGTGACGTCGCCACACCTGGTTGAGGTCCGCCAACTTCTCGGCTGATGTCCAGAATACTCTCATGGACATGCCGTTTGATGGCCGTCGCCTTTTTGGCGACAAGGCAGACCATGCGCTTGAGCGCTTTAAGGACTCCAGGGCTACGGCCAGGTCCTTGGGCCTCTCGGCCCCGTGCCAGCAATCGGGTGCCTTTCGCGGCCAAGGAAGGGGCGCCCCCACACGTGCTGCCAGCCACGCACCACAGACTAATATCCAACGTGGTGGCGGCCGTGGAAACCACCATGGAGGCGGTCATGGACAAAGGCGAGGTCAGTCCACACCTTCCCCCGCAGCATCCGCCTCAAAATCCTCCTAGTCCGTGCTTTCAGGCCCATGTGACGCCAGTGGGGGGCAGGGTTCGCCATCACCTCTTCCACTGGCGCACTGTCACATCGGACAGGTGGGTGCTGCAAATCGTCCGAAGGGGCTGCTCCCTCCCCTGCGAGGCGACCCCTCCAGCCATGCCACCGTAGTACCACCGCGTATCGGGGAATCATTTGCAACTTCTGCAGGAGGAAGGTACGGCCCTCTTGGCCAAGGGGGCCATCGAGCACGTTCCTGGGCCAGGAGTAGGGTGTGGTTGCTACTCCCACTATTTTCTGGTACCCAAGAAGGGCAAAGGGGGCCTCCGCCCTATCTTGGACCTACGGAACGTCAACAGCTTCCTCCGGAAGGAGAAGTTCAAAATGCTGACACTGGCTCAGGTCTCAGCTGCCCTGGACCCAGGAGACTGGATGGTAGCGTTGGCCTTGCAGGACGCTTATTTCCACATCCCCGTCCTGCCAGCCCACCGGCGTTACCTGCGGTTCACGGTAGGCCACGAGCACTTTCAGTTTACCGTGGTCCCCTTCGGCCTTACCAGCGCCCCACGGGTGTTCACGAAGGTGATGGCGGTGGTCGCAGCTCATCTGCGCAGGTTAGGGGTTTCAGTCTTCCCCTACCTCGACGACTGGTTGTTGAAGGCGGGCTCGCCCCAAACAGTCGTCAGCCACCTCCAGACGACGGCAGACCTCCTGCACCTGCTGGGGTTTTCCATCAATGTGCCGAAGTCACACCTGTGCCCCTCTCAGAAGCTCCTCTTCATCGGAGCGGTTCTCGACTCGGCGCAGTTTCGGGTTTATCCTCCCGAACAGCGGGATCGGGACATTCAGGCTCTCATTCCACTCTTTCAGCCTTTGTCCCGGGTCTCGGTCAGGTTGACGCTGCGGCTTCTGGGGCTGATGGCCTCCTGCATCCTTCTGGTGCATCACGCCCGGTGGCGGATGTGGGCTCTGCAGTGGGACCTGAAGTTTCAGTGGGCCCAGCATCAGGGCAACCTATCCGACCATGTCCTGATCTCGGAGGGCACTGCGAGACAGCTGCAGTGGTGACTCACTGACCGCGATTGGGTCAGCGGCAGATCCCTCTCCCTTCCCCAACCGGTGCAAGTAGTTGTGACGGACGCGTCCCTCCAGGGCTGGGGAGGCCACATGGGAGAGGCGGAGATCAGAGGCCTCTGGTCTCCGGCGGAGTCCTGGCTCCATATCAACCTTTTGGAGCTGAGGGCGATTCGTCTAGCACTGAAGGCATTCCTCCCCTGTGTCCGGGGGAGTGTAGTGCAGGTGTTCACGGACAACACCACCGCCATGTGGTACTGCAACAAACAGGGTGGGGTGAGGTCGTGGACCCTTTGTCAGGAGGCTCTGTGCCTTTGGCAGTGGCTGGAATATCAGGGCATGACTCTGGCGGTTCAACACCTGGCAGGTTCTCTGAACGCCAGGGCGGACGAACTCAGCCGTCGGTGCATGATGGATCACGAATGGCGTCTGAACTTGGACGTGATGCAAGGCCTCTTTCAGCATTGGGGAGAGCCTTGGTTAGATCTATTTGCCACCGAAGAGAACGCGCAATGTCATCAGTTCTGCACGTTGGAATTTTCAAGGCGGCACTCGCTCGG
Organism: Lissotriton helveticus; assembly: GCF_964261635.1. Classification (NCBI taxonomy): domain Eukaryota; kingdom Metazoa; phylum Chordata; class Amphibia; order Caudata; family Salamandridae; genus Lissotriton; species Lissotriton helveticus. The sequence goes on along the minus strand of NC_136065.1, from coordinate 268,211,506 downwards.
AGACGCTTTTCGTCGCGAGTGGAGTTGCGGTCTGTTGTACGCCTTTCCGCCTATACCACTTCTGCCCAGAGTGCTGAAGAAGATCAAACACGACCGGGCCCAAGTCATCCTTGTGGCTCCAGACTGGGCACGAAGGTACTGGTATCCAGAGCTACTCAGTATGTCAGTCTATCCCCCGGTTCGTCTACATCTTCAGGAGGACCTTCTGTCGCAGCAGCAGGGGACGGTCTTCCACCCGAACCTGTCCAGTCTCCACCTCCATGCTTGGAGATTGAGCGGCGACAGTTGAGGCCATTTGACTTGCCTCCTGAAGTCTGTAATGTCATTCTGGCAGCCAGGCGTCCCTCCACAGAGTCGGTATACGCTTGCAGATGGAACAAATTTGTGGCATGGTGCACAGCAAAGGCTGTGGTTCCTCTTTCTGCCCCTCTTTCTGAGGTTCTTCTCTTCCGTCCTTCTTTCTCTTGCCCAGCAGAGCTCTGCTCTGGGCACTATCAAGGGCTACCTTTCTGCCCTTTCAACCTTCTTTGTTCAAGTCCCCTATTGTAACTCGTTTTCTGAAGGGCATCACACACATGTTCCCTCCTGTTCCGTTTGTGATGCCTCAGTGGGACTTGAACCTTGTTCTTACGTTTCTGATGTGCGCTCCCTTTGAGCCACTCCACAACTGTCCTCTCCGCTTTCTTACTCTGAAGACTGCTTTGCTGGTTGCCATCACCTCTGCCAGGAGAGTGAGTGAGCTCCAGGCTCTTTCATGTACACCCCCTTTCCTTTCTGTCCGTCCGGACAAGGTTGTGTTGCGGACTAAGCCATCTTTCCTGCCCACGGTTGTCACGGCCTTCCATATCGGGCAGTCTATCACCTTGTCCACCTTCTTTCCGCCACCGCATCCCTCTAAAGAGGAAGAGCGGCTCCACCGTCTGGACCCAAAACGTGCGATTTCGTTCTATCTAGATCGCACACGCCAGTTCCGGGTGGATGACCAACTCTTTGTTGGTTACACGGTCGCTAAGAAGGGACGGGCAGTGCACAAGAGAACCATCTCTCGGTGGGTCATCTTGTGTATCAAGGCATGTTACTCCTTGGCGAGGAAGGAGCCTCCTGTTGGGCTGAGGGCCCATTCGACTCGGGCCACGGCGGCTAGCACTGCCCTGGGCCGGGGAGTCCCCTTACAGGACATCTGTCAGGCAGCTACGTGGGCATCGCTGCACACGTTTGCACGACACTACTGCCTGGACAGCCAAGTCCGGAGGGATGGCTTCTTTGACCGTTCCGTCCTCCAGGACTTTCTGGTGTGATTATTGGTTCGCAGACCCACCACCGGGGTTGGTATTGCTGGGGTATCTATTCTAAGGTTAGGAATCTAATACTAACCTGTTTCTTTCAGATGAACAAGTTACTTACGTTCGGTAACGATATATCTGTAAGAAACAGTAGTTCGTATTAGATTCCTTACCGCCCCACCCATCCTCCCCGTTCTGCGAACCGATATCCAGGGTTAAGGTCATCCCTTTTCAGGGCCCTAGTTTCAATGGCACCAGTGTTGGTTTTTAACATGGCTCTGCGTTTCTGGCGTGGAAAAGCTGTGTCTAAGAACTGACGTCGGTACAAAAGGGGGTGGTGATGGACGGAGCATCTGAACCAATGAAACACTCACACCCAGTCAAAAGATCTGGGTTTGATCCATCACCGTTCTTTAGCCCACTCTGCCACCCCAGTTCAGACATGGCTATATGCAAATCAGTCTGACCCTGTGCCTCATGGGAACAGTCCAGCCCGAACTGCCAAGCCATGCCTTCCCTGGACCGGAAACAAGCTTCCGAGGACCGGTTTCTGGCATTCCAGCCGTCTTCAGCCCGGCTTGCTTGAATCCAGACCGGGGTTGGTATTGCTGTGGTATCTATTCTAAGGTAAGGAATCTATCACTAACGTGTCTCTTTGAGATGCACAAGTTACTACTTGTGTAACGATATATCTGTAAGAGACAGATGTTAGTTAGATGTTAGAGTTAGTGATAGATTCCTTACCGACCCACCCATCCTCCCCTTTCTGCGAACCGATATCTAGGGTTAAGGTCATCCCCTTTCAGGGCCCTAGTTTCAATGGCACCAGTGTTGGTTTTTAACATGGCTCGGCGCTTCTGGCGCGGAAAAGCTGTGTCTAAGAACTGACGTCAGCACGCGGAGGCGGCGTCTAAGTATTCCGACGACGTCATCACGGCACCCACGACACCGAGGACGGACGCGGAGCCGCAGACGACGCCTACCGACGTGCAAGGGTACTGCTACGCAAAAATTTCCGGATCCAGTCTGACGCCTGGGGATATTCTAAGGTAAGGAATCTAATACTAACTACAGTTTCTTACAAATATATCGTTACCGAAGGTAAGTAACTTCAGGCTGGACTGTTTCCATAAGGCACGGGGTTAAGGCTGATTTGCATATAGCTGGGTCTGAACTGGGGTGGCAAAGTGAGCTAAAGAACAATGATGGATTCAACCCAGTTCTGTGACTGGGGGTGAGTGTCTGAAAAGTTTTAGTGCTCCATCCATCATCTCCTTGTGTTTACTTTTAGAAAGTTGGCATTTTCCTTCCCATAGCCATCTGGTGCTTGCAGCCTCCCCTCGGTCATATGACTGGGTGTAACTTACAGACTTCGTGAATTCCAGTCACATAATAAAGGGATTAGGTGGGCCTAAATGGACCATCTGCTTGCAGGATGGGGGGGGGGCAAAGCGGGGCACGGCCCTGTGTGCAACTGGATAGGCTGCGCTCTGCCTTTAGACAAAGGACTTGTCACCACCACATTGTCTCTGCAGCCAGCTTGGAGCCAGGGCAGAGGAGTCAGGAAATTTCAAGCACCTCAAAGTGAAATTTCTAGAAACTTCTTCCAACTTTAATGGAGGCTCCAGGTATAAAAAATAGGGCCCCTGATTCACTCCTCAGCTCACTGTCTGGACCTGCGAAAGGGCTCTCAGAAAACTGCCTGCTGCTGTGAACTTCACAAGACTGGTTTGCCGCACCTGAAAGGACTACTTTGCTGCCTGAAGCCTGCCTTGATCCCTCAAAGACCTGCCCTGCTTCATCACCTGAACCCAGGACTACCAGTGTGACTCAAAGGATGAGTTCTGTGGACTCCAGTTCTAAGCCACAGGGACATAAAAGGCTCCCGCCATCTTGAACCCGCACTTGGACCCAGCCAGAGTGAGCCCTGAACCCCCAAGTGGTGTTCCACCGGTCCTGGACCCTTGGTTGTGGTGCTTAAAGTGTCCAGATAGCCAAAATCTAAAATTTGGGATGTTAGAGAATTTGTTTTCTAAAAACTCCTCTGAGAGCTGAGAGAAGACTTGGACCAACCCGCTTGTTGAACTGCCCAAGGTGCAGCACCAGTCGCCCTGACTTTGTGGCTGTTCCTGCTACATTCTTTTCCACAGCAGCAAATTCTGTTCAGCGGTCCTACGCCAATAGAGTATCCGAGCTCCAGGAACTGTCTTCAGCTACAGCCTTGTCAGGCTAGAGATTTTTGGTTTTCAAAAAAGTGACTACGTCTGGCCATAGAAATCTTCACCGCGACTTCCTCCAGTGGCTTCTGACGATGACGCTTCCTCCTCAGACACCGCATGCAGCCTTGCCGTGCTAAACGTTACCTTCTCAGATAATTGTTTTTGAAAAATCTTAGTCCGAAGGTAAGCGCTGACTGGGCCCAATCCGTTTCTTGTATCGTACCCGCACTTCATTGTCGTCTGCCATATTTTTTTACTTTGACCTAGTCTCGCGTGACTAGATATCTGCGGTTGGCACGGTGCGGTTTGGTTTCCAAAAAAGTGACTCCGTCTGGACATAGAAATCTTCACCGCGACTTCCTCCAGTGGCTTCTGACGATGACGCTTCCTCCTCAGACACCGCCTGCAGCCTTGCCCTGCTAAACGTTACCTTCTCAGACCATTTTTATTGAAAATTCTTAGTCCGAAGGTAAGCGCTGACTGGGCCCAATCCGTTTCTTCTATCGGACCCGCACTTCATCGTCGTCGGCCATAGTTTTTTACTTTGACCCAGTCTCACGTGACTAGATATCTGTGGTTGGCACGGTGCGGTTTGGTTTCCAAAAAAGTGACTACGTCTGGACATAGAAATCTTCACCGCGACTTCCTCCAGTGGCTTCTGACGATGACGCTTCCTCCTCAGACACCGCCTGCAGCCTTGCCCTGCTAAACGTTACCTTCATCGCCGTCTGCCATATTTTTTTACTTTGACCCAGTCTCGCTTGACTAGATATCTGCGGTTGGCACGGTCATCTTTTAGGTGCTAGCTTTTACTAAACAGTTTAAAAATTGACAACTCCAGTTCTACTGATTGGATGTTTGTTGTTTTGGTGTCAAATAATTTGTGAAAAATTTACTCTATTTTTCTGAATTGGTGTGGGATTTTTTTGTGTTGTATTTTTACTTTATTGCTGTTTACGTGCTGCATAAATACATCACACATTTATTCTAAGTTAAGCCTGGCTTCTTTTTGTTCCAAGCTACCCAGGATTAAGCACAAGTCAAATTAGTGACTTTTTATGGCTGTTGCTCGACCAGGGCTCACGTCCCAGTCAACCAACAGCCCAATTTCTCACAGCTGTTCACCAGAGTACCGTTGGTGGACATGTGCAGAGCAGCAACCTGGAAGAACAAGCATACGTTTATGCAGAATTACAACATAGAAATGACAGTAGAGGAAAGTGCAGCAGTGGGGCAGGTTGTACTGTGATATCTGTTTCATCATGATGAGCCATATCTTTTTTGCCTCATGGCCTCCTACATCATGCTGGTAGATCATGCCAGGTGGCAGATGCGGGCTCTGCAGTGGGACCTGAAGTTCCAGTAGGCGCAGCATTAGTGGAATCTTTCCGACATCGTCCAGATCTGCATGTCAATTGCAGTGGTGGCTCATGAACCAAGATTGGGTCAGCAGCAGATCACTCTCCCTTCTCCAACCAGAGGTGACGGACGCCTTACTCCTGGGATGGAGCGGCCACCTGGGAGAGGCAGATCTCCGGGTGAATCATCTTGCACTTAAGGCATTCCTTTCTACTATCAAAGGAAGTGTAGTGCGACTGTTCACAAACCGCACCACTGCCATGTGATACTGCAACAGACAGGGTTGGTGGGGTTGTGGATCCTATGTCAAGAGCCTCTTCACCTTTGGACATGGCTGAAACATCATGGCATATCCCTAGTGGCTCAACACCTGGCAGGCTCTCTGAATGCCAGGGCGGACAAATTCAGCCATCGGTGCATTATGGATCACGAATGCTGTCCTCACTTGGAGGTGGTGCAAGGTCTCTTTCGGCAGTGGGGCGAGCCTTGGTTAGATCTGTTCACCACTGAAGAGAATGCGCAGTGTCAGCAGTTCTGCGCGTTGGAATTTCCAAGGCGGCACTAGCTCTGCAACGCTTTTGCCCAGAGTGCTGAAGAAGATCGAGCGTGACAGGCCAAGTCATTCTTGTGGCTCCGGACTGGGCACGAAGAGACTGGTACCCCAAGCTCTTGGGCATGGCCATCAAACCTCCGATCAGACTGCCTCTTTAGGAGGATCTTCTGTCGCAACAGCAGGGGACAGTCCTCCACCCAAGCCTGTCCAGCTTCCACCTACTTGCGTGGAGATTGAGCGTGACAGTTTACAGCTTTTGACCTTCCTCCCGAAGTCTGTAAAGTCATCTTGGCAGCCAGGCGTGCCTCCACTAAAACGGTATACGCTTGTAGACCGAACAAGTTTGTGGCATGGTGCACAGCAAAGGCTGTTGACCCTCTTTTTGCCCCTCTTTCAGAGGTTCTTTTGTATATACTTACTTTACCCCAGCAGGGCTCTGCCCTGGGCGATCTTAAGGGCTACATTTCGCCTTCCTGATCAGCCTTCTCTTTTCAAGTCCCCTATTGTAAATAGATTTCTGAAGGGCATTATTCATCTCTTTCCTTCTTCTCCATTCATAATGCCCCAGTGGGACTTGAATCTAGTCTTAACCTATATTATGTGTGCTCCCTTTGAGCCTCTTCACAACTGTCCTCTCAGGCTCCTCACTCTGAAGACAGCTTTCCTTGTTGCCATCTCCTCCTTTTCTGGCTGTTCATCCGGACAAAGTGGTCTATCGCACTAGGCCCTCTTTGCTTCTCAAAGTGGTTACCTCTTTTCATATAGGACAGACCATCACTTTGCTCACCTTCTTCCTACCTCCGCACCCTTCCAAGGAGGAGGAGAGACTCCACCATCTGGACCCAAAATGTGCGCTGTCTTTCTGTCTCAACCGCACAAAGGATTTTCAGGTGGTCGAGCAACTCTTTGTTGGCTAAGTCTTTTTCAGATGAACAAATTACTTACCTTTGGTAATGATGTATCTGTAAGAGACATATATTAGTTATAGATTCCCTACCGCCCCACCCATCCACTCCGTTCTGCGAACTGACTTCTAGGGAAAGGGACTTCCTTTCAGGGCCCTAGTTATGTTCACCAGTGGTCAGTGTCATGCATGGCTCTGACCTTCTGGCCTGTCAGAACTGACGTCAGCACGCAGGGGCGGCGTCTAAGTAGACTCTGCGACATCATCCCGGCGACCACGACAACGGACACAGAGTCGACCCGCGCCACCTACCGACGCGTCAGGGGTACTGCTAAGAGAAAAAATCTCTGGAACCCGCCTGGCGCCTGGGGTAATTCTAAGGTAAAAGATCTATAACTAATATATGTCTCTTACAGATACATCATTACTGAAGGTAAGTAACTTGTTCTTCAGGACCTCCATTAGTGACGTGGTTCAACTCCGACGCAACGTTGATTGCCCTTCTGGTGCCTTTTTCCACGGAGCCGGTGCATGACACGGCTGTGGGCTTCGTAGGGTTGGCTTCACCTTGTCTCCGCGGCAGGGTCTTGGACCAGGGTCAACGGACTCGATGATTCTCGCCTCAGTGCCTACTCTAACCAGGGAACACACTCGGCAACTCTGGGCATTAAGCTTGCCTCATCTCTACAACGGCCCCCCACAGATGCCACGGATGCCTGGTTTCACCCTGGAGATACCCAGAAAGGGACGGGTTCCCCAGCGGTCTACAGCGCCAGGACACTCGGGTAGAGTAACAGTGCGCTTTACAAGAATCCCACATTTACATTTACATTTACATCTGTGCCAACGTCGACAAATGCCACTCCCCCTTCCCAGGCAGACGTTGCTACGGGGCCGTCTGATGTCGGTTATGGAGGCGTTTTTTACCCTAACGGTTCCTGTGGAGATTTCAGAAGACCAGTTGGGAGAAGACTGCGAGGGCATACCATTGTGCCGGCCCACCTGGCTTTGGGTGTCTGGATTTTCAGAAGCTGTCCAATCAGCCTTGCTTGACATGCCATTTGATGGGTTTAATCTTTTTGCCCTTTCTTCTGTTCCTTGCCTGTGGCTCAGGACTTGCTATCCCGCCCTGTTGCGTTGGATACCTTGTTTCTTGGTTGCAGTTCCTTTGGCAGCCTCATATCTACCCTTGGGGGTCTATCACGTAGCAATGGTATGCAGTTTTTGCTCTACACTCCTTTGGAGTTGTTTCCTTCTGCTCTTCGATTGTTAAAATGGCCACATGTTTTCTTGGAGTTTTTTCAGTATTACCTCAGGCTCAACGTTGCCCTTCGATTGATTGTTATTTCCCTGTTAACTGTTTCCAGCTTGTGGCTTTGGTCATGCACACCAGTATTGCGCTATGTCACCTCTCCTGGCTAGAGGTAGGTTTTTCTTTGTTCGCCATAAGTTGGCAGGGTATGCTCAGACGTGAGTCCCTTGCTCACTTTGCCACTGGATTCAAGCAAGCCTGGCTGAAGACTGCTGAAATGCCAGAAACCGGTCCTCGGTAGCTTGTTTCCAGTCCAGGGAAGGCATGGCTTGGCAGTTCGGGCTGGACTGTTCCCATGAGGCACAGGGTCAGACTGATTTGCATATGGCCATGTCTGAACTGGGGTGGCAGAGTGGGCTAAAGAACGGTGATGGATTAAACCCAGATCAGTTGACTGGGGGTGAGTGCTTGTATTGTCAACGCTCCATCCATCATTTCCTTTGGTTTTTCTTTGTTCGCCATAAGTTGGCAGGGTATGCTCAGACGTGAGTCCCTTGCTCACTTTGCCACTGGATTCAAGCAAGCCAGGCTGAAGACGGCTGAAATGCCAGAAACCGGTCCTCAGTAGCTTGTTTCCGGTCCAGGGAAGGCATGGCTTGGCAGTTCGGGCTGGACTGTTCCCATGAGGTACAGGGTCAGACTGATTTGCATATGGCCATGTCTGAACTGGGGTGGCAGAGTGGGCTAAAGAACGGTGATGGATTAAACCCAGATCAGTTGACTGGGGGTGAGTGCTTGTATTGTCAACGCTCCGTCCATCATTTCCTTTGGTTTTTCTTAGAGGTAGGATTGGCAATCTTCGTGGAGACTTGTTGTCCCTAAGCTTTGGGATTCAATGGTGCTGCCTTGTACCACTTTTGATACAGGCCCCACAAGCCAGGGTATCAAATTCCTCTGATGTTGGGAAATATACGCCAAATCCCAGGTGTTTGACCGTCCTCACCGCTGCAGACACTCAGCAGAGTCGGTCTTGTTGGCATTCGATTGTGGAGCGGCATAGGTTTTCCTGCTTTCCTTCTGCCCTATCTCATGGCCATTGAATGACCTGTTATCCTTTCCTCCCAGGTGTTGTGTGATCTGCTCTGATTGCCTCACGGCTGTTGAGCAGGCCGTGTATGAATCTATGTTCTATATATCATGTTCCATGGTTACCCTTCTGATGAGGATTGCTTCCCTCAGCTGTCTTGTGGGGATCTTCCTCCTGGATATCCTCTTGGGTGATTCTGGAATACTCAGTTATTCCTTCTTGTTGACCTCGTAGGTCTAGGTATTGGTACGCGCTTTTCGACAAGCGTATTCTTTCATGTTTTTTCCTTGGGGAGTACGTGCCTGTTAGGATTCTTCTAGCAGGCAATGTTGTCTTGTGTTCTAGCCCCCGCTCTGTTCTTGGAGGGGCAGTTTTCCCCCTTTTTCACTTTCTATCGCTGGTACTCGTGGCATTGTCAGCGTGCCTTTGAGCATTGCTGTGTATTATAGGGCTGTGGCATGCATTACCTGCATAGATACATTGCTAGGAAAGTGTTGTGTTTTTTCATATATCCATTTATGACCTTTGGATCTATTCTGTAATGCGGGCCTTTCAGCTGCATGGTGTTCATCCCTTTCTGTCTCCTGATAAAAATAAATAAATATTAATAATCAATTACTAAAAAAAAGAGAGAGGAAAGGAGGAAAGGGAGAAAAGGACACAAGGACACAGGATGGAGCCTTCTCCATGATAACACTCCTACTTATTTGTTTATTGTGTATCTCGTTTTCTAGGGTCTTCCTCTGCTTGGGGTAAAGGTGCTGTGTCTGGTGTACCTTCTGGGCTCACATAATGCAGTCTGACTGTTGACTGGTGATTTTGTGTAGGATTTCGTCTCTTTTCCCTCGGACTCTGTTTTCCTTGCCTGGGTTATCTGTTCCTCTTTTTTTGGCCCTTGGTCTTTCTTTCCCGCCTGCCGGTGGGTCACCTAATTCATTTTGTTGTGCTTGGACAGGTCCTTTTGCACTGTTCTTACTATCTCAGTTTTTCTTTCCACTTAGTGGTTTGCTTTGGCTTATCTGGTGGCCACGTTCTTTCATCTAAGATAGATGCCATCCTCTGCTTAGTCGATCTGGTGACTCATTTCTCTATTGTATACATTGCAGAGTCCTCTGCCCCTTCTAGTAGTCATGCGCCCACGTTCCAGTGGGGCCAATTAGACTTTCATTCAATTGGTTCCATGCGTATCTTCCTTGGAGTTGGATTACAACCGGCATCTGTACTTTAGTGCCACTATGCCTGAAGAACCATGCTCCTTACTCTTGGTGCATGTTACTTGCATACGTTTTTGTTGTGGTCGTTACCACCTTTAAAAGAGAGCTCTCTTTCTCTTCTCTTCCCTTTCTCTCCCTTATCTTCTCCCACTGTTGTGTGGCCGATCTTTAATCTCTATCTGCTGGTCCTCTATAACCTATTGTGGGACTGGTTGGCAGACCCTTGTCCTAGAGACTATGGCATCTAAATCACAAGTTAAGGAATCAGCAGCTAGATGTCTCTATCAGATAAACAAAATACTTACCTTTGGTAATGATGTGTATTGTCTAGACAAAGTCTAGCCGCAGATTCCTTAACTCCCCACCCATATTCCCCGAAAATGACCTTGAGGTCTGGTCTTGGTGTTTTCAGTTCACTTACTTCCTGATTTACCGTTGGCGTGGGAATGGTCCTCCCTTTTTCCTTATTCTGCTTCTGCTGTGGTTGGGGTTTCCAGATCCGATGGTCTGGTCTCATTGACCTTATATGGAGTTCTCTTCCACCCTTTCCTCCTGGTATAGGGTTAAGGAAGTAGGTGTTGTTTTTCTTGGGTACGGTTTCATGCGCCTCTGCGCACTGTTCTTTATGAATTTTGCTTTAATTGACTTTTTGGCCTATTCCTCCAGGGTCTTCTCTGGTATTATCATACCCTTTTCCCCCTTTTTCATTTGTTGTTGAAAAGATTTTTTTTCTTTCTTTTTTAGGACACTGTTTCCACAGCCAGTTTCTATGTGTCTCCGCGTTCTGTGCGGAAAGTTTCACAGAAGACGCTGACGCCAGCACGCCTGAGGGTACTTATATGGCTCCACTGACATCATATCCGGAGCAGACGTTGTGCAGCGCTGCACCCCGGCGCACGGAGGTAAAGCTGAGAAATCTTTTCCAGATCCAGTCTGACGCCTGGGGAGAATTCACCAGATAAGGAATATACATCTAGACTGTGTCTCTACCAGATACATTGTTACAGAGGCTAATTAACTTGTTCTTCAAGTTCAAGGTATTTGATGGACTCTCCGTTGTAATGTGCCATCCTATATCATAGCCGGGCTGTGAGTTGAGGTGGAGCAGTGAGGTAAGGAGAGTAGATGGAAGGATAGAAATAGAGAGGATGGAAAAAGATCAGAGAGGGAGTTGAACGAGGGAAAGACAGGAGAAGGATAGAGCTTTCCATGGCTGCAGTTAGTTCCCAGTTCGACCCAACGGGTAGCTTCCTGCTTATATGTTAGTGTGTTATAGTATGTTTCATATCTTTCGCATCTCACTTTACAAAACTATGGAATGACTCCTGTGTTTTCCTTTTAATCTCGTGCATTGTAAATTGTGTGTGTCTATATACTTGTATTTTGTTAGTCAGAGTTGGGACCCACTTAAGAACATTATGCTTTAGCTATCTTTTCCTCAGGAAGGGCAAAACAAGCATAAAGTAACCCACACTACGATGTTTTTGAACCATTCATCTAAAGCAGTGATCTCCAAACTTTTTAATACTTTACCCCTCAACCAGTGGACAAAAAAAAAATCGTCGCACCCCTCAGAATTTTTTACAGCTGTTCTATTAAATTGTAGCTATTATAAGTATCCACCGTGTGTGGCTGGGGATTTGAAGAATATTTGGAGTCCCTTCTCTTTTGACACATATTCCCATCTAGGATATAAATGACAAAAGATGTTAGTGATAGCCCATTACAGAGCATAATATTACTTACAGCGAGAGCCTGGATTCCCCTCCTGGGATCACCTGAGGGCCCCCAATTTGAAGACCTCTGATCTAAAGCAAGGGGTAGGCCAGGTAAATGGATCCCACAAGCAGAGGTGCAGCTATCAATAGTGCACCAGAAGCAAGGAGGTTGACATACTCACTGAGACCCAATCATTAATTCCCTTTCACTGACCAACCACTGGATAAGTTCCTATTTTTCTTGTTTGCATGCGGTACCATGGGACTCTTGCTACACAACTCCACAAGAAGGCAGTTGTGAACTCACCTTTGTGCTCAAAACAACTCTGTTATCCTCACAGCAGGAAACAAGCCTCGACTGCCAGGTTCATCTATTGATGAAAGGCTTGTATGTATCAATTATGTATCACTTTTGCACAACTGCGATCTAAAATAAGGATCTTTTATTATGACAGTTGGCCATTATTGTGTGGGAGATCCCAAAACATAGCTGTGCAATCCTTTTCTTGTCATCTTCACTGGCCAGATCCAAGTGTGAAAGTCTGAGTGATTACAGACTGAGATTGAGGGCTCTCAGTACAAGAGGCCCTTTTTTAGGTCTTCACCCTAACCTCCTCCACCCTCCCACCACCTTAACTATCACCACCCTACACTAACCACCACCACTATAACATAAACACCACCACCCTACTGTAACCGCCACCACCCTAACCACCATCACTCTACCCTAACCACAACGACCCAACACCTAACCACCACCCACCTAACTGCCACTACCCAAAGCCCCACCACTACCGTTCTCCCACCACCATTCATACCACCACCATACTAAACACCACCACCCTACTCAAACTACGACTATCCTAAACACCACCACCTTCATCCTAACCACCACCACTATACCATAGCCAACACCCTAACCACCATCAGCACCCTTACCACCTCCCACACCCACTACCTACCCTACAATCACCGTAGTGCTACCACCCCCATCCTATGTCCACCATGCCACTGTACTACCACCACTCCCTACAACTAGTCTACCCACCACGCTAAACCACCACCCTACCCTAACCATCCAAACTACCACTGTTACCACTAACCCCAAAACTCTACCACCACCACCCTACCACTCAAACCACCACAACCCTAAACACCACCACGCTACCATAACACTACCCTAATCACCATCAACCCCCTAACATCACTCAAATGACTGCCACCCTCACCAGCCTAACCACACTGAACCACCACCCAACCCTAACCACCACCACCCTACAATAATCACTACCCTACCACCATTTTAAGCCACACTCTCACCACACTCCCCTCACCACCATCCCACCTTCACAACCACCACCCTACTAGCAGCACCCTAGCCACCACCCAACCAACATCATCGTATCCACCACCCTAGAGCCACCACCACCCTAACAACCACCACATGACCCTTACCACTCCATCATTAACAACCACCACCATAATCACCACCCCTTCACCCTAATCAGCCACACTCTAACCACCGCCCTAAACACCACTGCCCTCACCACTGCCACCAACACCCAAACACCCTCCTGCCATCCTAATCACCACCCTAACCCCCTCAACCCTACCCACCACCAATGTACTCTAAACAACACCACTACTCTACCATAACCACCAACTCCTAAACCCCCAACACCCTAGCCAATGACTACTGCCACCTGAATTACCACCCTGCCACCATACCACCACCACCACCTCCCTTCCCACCACCCAGCACCACCCTAAAAACTACCAGCCAACATAACTCCATAACTACCACCACCGGCCTAACCACAACCACACTTCAACACCCACCCACCACCATGCTAACCACCACAAGCTTAACACTACCACCCTAACTATGACTAGCCTACCACCACTCTACCTTTACTATCGAACCGCTACCACCATCTTACCCATCACCACCCTCCTACTGTTATCACAACCACCCTACACTAAGCACCATTACTCAACCTTAGCCTCCACCACCTTACCCTGACCGCCATCACCCAAACCACCCTCACCCCTACCACCACTATCCTAACTACCACCACAACGCTCACCTCCACCACCCTCTCCACTACCCTTCCCACCCTAATCCCCCTACTCTTATCACTACCACCCTTTCACTCAACATGGCTTTCAGTTCCTGTAGAAGCTCTTCATTTTTTTTACAACCATTTTCTGCTAATTACTTTATTATTGTTTTAATTGAAAGTTGTGGCCTACGTTTGTGTTTGTTTACTCGCGAATAACTTGTTCTCACCTGTAATCATACATCTAGGTACTAGTAAAGCTAAGCCTATCAAAGTTTAGCAAACATTAACATGTTGGGGGTGAATGTTTTGCCATTGTGCAACATTCCGTCCATCATCTTGTGTGTTTTGCTGTTCACCCTATGTGGGAAGGATATGCCCAGACGTGGGTCCCTTGCTCACTAAGCTACTGGAGTCAAGCTATCCTCGTTGAAGACGGCTGATAGCCAGAAACCGGTCCTAGTAGGCTTGATTCCGGTCCAGGAAAGACATGGCTTGACAGTTCGGGCTGGACTGTTCCTATGAGGCACAGGGTCAAGACTGATTTGCATATGGCCATGTCCGAACTGGGGTGGCTTGGTGAGCAAAATAACGATGGATTAAACCCAGATCTGTGACTGGGGGTAAATGTTTTGTCATTGTGCAACATTCCGTCCATCATCTTGTGTGTTTTGCTGTTCACCCTACGTGGGAAGGGTATGCCCAGACGTGGGTCCCTTGCTCACTGAGCCACTGGAGTCAAGCTATCCTAGCTGAAGACGGCTGATAGCCAGAAACCGGTCCTAGGATGCTTGATTCCGGTCCAGGAAAGACTTGGCTTGGCAGTTCAGGCTGGACTGTTCCCATGAAGCACAATGTCAAGACTTATTTGCATATGGCCATGTCTGAACTGGGGTGGCTTGGTGAGCAAAATAACGATGGATTAAACCCAGATCTGTGACTGGTGGTGAATGTTTTGCCATTGTGCAACATTCCGTCCATCATCTTGTGTGTTTTACTGTTCACCCTACATGGGAAAGGTATGCCCAGATGTGGGTCCCTTGCTCACTAAGCCACTGGAGTCAAGCTTCAAGTGATTCAAGTAAAATATGGAGCAGCTGCTTGCAGCGCAATATGTTTCACTGTGCAAGGGACACCCTCTGGCACTTTAAAGAAGGGAGAGAGATCCTCTCGATGTCGGGAGCAGTGAGTGACTGCAACCGCCTGCAAAGGGATATCTGCATCTCCACTAGTGGGTTGTCATCAGGGGGCTCACTGACTGTGCGCCACCTTTTTGTGGCACACTGCCAGTGCGCCTTGTGACAACTTATTTACCTCTGGGCACAGAGGTAAAAAGGTTCCCTCATTTGCATGGGGCCACGCCCCCATGCAAATGAGGGAACGTCCTCTTGAGATGTTGCTGGCGCAACATATGCACCACCACTATCGGTATTACAGAAGGGGCTGCACAAGCATCTGCGGCCCCTTCTGTAATACCAAAGTGCCCCGGGGTGCGTAACCGCTCCTCTGCGGCGCACATTTCCCAGCTGTGCGAATTCTATGCGTGTGCAAATCGGACGGCCCCCAGCCGTCTGACGCACACGTCCACCATGACATCAGACGGCCGGGGGCCGTCCGACGTGCAGAAGAGGGTAAAGTGGGCACAAACGTGCATTTTGCCCCTGGGGCACATCTGTAATATGGGCCCTGGTGTCTTCGGAGGGTGTGTTCAGTGACGGGCACAGCCTACTTCCTCTGCCCTCTAGTTGGTGAGCAGGCTTCCAAATCGTAGTTCTAGGGGCGTGTTATCTGCAAGCAAGGTTTAACTCAAATGCTGCTATTTGTTCGAGCAGACCAGTGACATAAAAATAAATACCCTATATTTACTTTTCTTTTTATTAGTCTGAAGGCGTCATTGAAATTATTTCAGCACTGTAGGACGCAAATGGCAATTCACTGCTAAAATTAACTCGTAGGAAATTGCTGTCAAATTCCCTTTAGCTTTCAGTTGAGTGCCTTATTTGCTTATTCACATGCTCACCTCTGCGCTGTCTCTATAAAAGCTCTGCTGTGTGTGCCTGTGGTTTTCCACTGTGACAGGTGACGTTTAGAGTAGGCAGACAGATTAATGGGTTTCCTCTGTGTGGGGCTTTCTGTGCCTTCATTCTAGTGCCAAGTCTTTCCAAGATCAATTAGGACAGCTTGCTAAACACATGAAATCAGCTACTAATTTCAGCTGACTTGCTAATGGTATAATGGTGGACTGAAGAAGGAAAAAAACGGTAATTATTGTTTTCAGAATTCTACTTCTGATTACTGCTGTGGACGTCTCCAATGTGGGTTACGTTTTTGCATGCATGGAATGACGAACATGGACCCCCTGCTGAGCGGGGGCATGTTAGAATAGTACACTCATCTGAACACTAGATAGTTTCACCGTAGCTTTTGGATGAAAGTTTACACCTGCCTTGAGACGTAACTTACTGTCTCCATTTTGCTGGTCAAACCTGCCCTGTGGACTCCTGTGTCTAGACC
This sequence comes from Lissotriton helveticus, assembly GCF_964261635.1. Classification (NCBI taxonomy): domain Eukaryota; kingdom Metazoa; phylum Chordata; class Amphibia; order Caudata; family Salamandridae; genus Lissotriton; species Lissotriton helveticus. Next base: position 268,195,343 of record NC_136065.1, on the reverse strand, counting down.
GCTATGAAATGCTCATATTCAGTGGAGTTCTGAACTCAACTGGGCTTTGGCGCATCCGTAATGCGGAGGTGGGAGTCATTATAACGCATGGGATATATCGCATGACAAAAGTTTGTGGTAGGCAACCTTTACAATGCAGTCGGTACCATCCAATACCTTTGCCACTCACCCATTACCACGCATTTGCTTTTATTACACAAATTTATACCACTCATATGCCTTTGCCACGCACGCATTTACAATGAAAATGGAAGTATTCAACAGGTGTGTGTGTGTGTATATATATATATATATATATATATATATATATATATATATATATATATATATTACCTACTGGCGGTCGTTTGTAGGTGGCAATAGTTAGGACAAACGTTTCCATAGGAAAAGTGTTTTTTGTTTTGCCATTAACTATGGTGCCGCTTGCCAAATCGTCACAACATTTTCAAAAACGCCCCCTTTTTGGTTCAGCTGCTGTGTTGAAAGTTTCAGGGTGATCCGTCAAGCGGGGCATGAGTAAAAAGGGGGGGGGTTCCAAAATGCGCTTCCCCTCTGTTATGTTTATGGAGACTTTTCATTTTTTGAACACAACTACAGTCCAAACCGCTGAACGGAATTACACCAAATTTGCCAGGTAGCTAGATGTTGGTCCAGAAAGCGTGCTTTTTGTAATTTGTTGCTGATCCGTCTAGTAGTTCCAGAGCTATTTAAGGTTAAAAAATAAAAATATCGGGTGACACGAGTCCTTGCAGTGGACTCTCAGATCCGACTAAAATTTGATTGGGTGCTAACACTTCAAACAGGAAGTGTTGGCATCCATCTTGGGACTTGGTTAAAGGTGAGTCACACAAAAAAAATTAAAAAAAGAAAAGGGGACAGGGTAGGGACACCCTGAGCCCCTTGCCATTGTTTAGGGCTCTCCCAGAGACCCTCCATTGCTAAAAAGCATTTTTTTAATAAAAAAAGTCAAAAAATCCCCATCCGGATCCGCAAATTGTTCTGAAAATGAAGGAAAAAAAAGCTTTTTGGGCCTCCAGTTGGGCCAGGTCTTGGGGGCATTGTGAGATGGAATAAGAGATGGGCGCACAGGGCATCCCCCTAAGGCTTATAATAGCCCTGGGGACAGCTACCACCCCGGGGCTTGAATTTTGAAAAATGCGGGGCCTCTTGGACCCCCCAGTCCAAGGGACTCCCACCTCCCTGGGGCTTAATAATAAAATATTAATGGTGGACGCGTGGCCCCCCTTCTGTAGCCCCTGGGACAGCCAACTCCCCAGGGCTTTAATGAAAAAGTAATGCAGGGGTGCTCTGACCCCCCGCAGCCCCAGGGCCCACCAACTCTCCCGGGCAACTTCAATCAAAGGAAGGGGGATTGTGTGCACCCCTTCAGGAGCTATACCTGGTGCTGGGCCGGCTCCTGCAGTGTCCCGGGGTGCCCACCCAAGGGACACTGCAGCTTGCTCTGGTTTGACGGAAGCACGGCTCCCGCCAAGCCATAGCAAACAGTGCCCTGCTTTGAGCAAGCAAGAGCATTTTGCTCTCTAACTCAAAGCAGAGCACAATTTGGTTTTACAGACGGGGAGCTGCATGTTAGCTGCTCCCTATTTGTAAAACCAATGTATGCTCCCACAGGAGGTGGGGAGCCGACAGGGATGGCGAGCCCTTAGGCTTCCCCTGCAGTCCCCAAAAGTGGGTGCAATGGGTGGGACCAGGGCACCCACAATACAGGCTGGGCCCCAGGGGATGGGGGCCTTGGAAACAAACTCAGCCCAGGAGTGGAGTGTGCAGCCCTCCCCTCCCATTAGTTAAAAAAAAAGGCCTGGCCCGGGGAATGGGGTCCCCGGGGCCAAAATCGGTCTTTGGAAGGGGGGGCCATGAGGCCCTCCTCCCATTAAAAAAAAAAAAGCCCAAATGCAGACCGGCAAGTTGCCTGAGGCCCGACCCCCTTTCTCCACTGCTCTGTAAATGCACCTTCTGGCCCAGTGGTGGGTGGGGGATGAAGTCTCCTTGGATGCAGAGTGTCCTTGGAGTCCAGGAACCCCTTCTGTTACCTTCAGTAAGTCCCAGACAGCAGAATAGCTGAGAGGACTTGGAGGCCATGCCCCCTTTCTCCACCACTCTGCAAACGCGCTACCTGGCGTGTTGCTGGTTAGGAAAGGAATTCGCCTTTACTCCTGAGGGCCTCTGGACTAAAATAGACTTCTTCTCCCAACCAGTAGTGCGCCAGGAGGTGCGTTTGCCATGTGGTTGAAATAGGGGCTGCGGCCTCTGACAACCTCTTAGCAATCCAGCTGTGTGGGACTTACTGGAGGTAACCAGTGGGGTAGTTGGTCCCCAAGGACCCTCAAGAGCCAAGGGGACTTCCCCCAACTAGTAGTGTGCCAGGAGGTGTGTTTACAGAGTGGTGGAGAAAGGGGACGTGGCCTCTGACAACCTGTCAGCAATCCCGCTGAGTGGTACTTACTGGAGGTAAAACCAAATTGGATGATGGACGGAGTGTTGAACATTGCAAGCACCATCTCCTAGTCAACTGATCTGGGTTTAATCCATCATCATTCTTTAGCTCACTCTGCCACCCCAGTTCAGACATGGCCATATGCAAATCAGTCTGACCCTGTGCCTCATGGGAACAGTCCAGCCCGAACGGCCAAGCCATGTATGACATTGTTCTGCATTCTGTCCATCAATAGTTATTTTTGCATTTATCACTCCGAGTGGGACGGGTATGCTCAGACGTGAGTCCCGTGCTCTCCATGGCACTGGAATCAAGCTATTCTGCCTGAAGAGGGGTGAAACCCCAAAACTGGTCCTAGGATGCTTGTTTCCAGTCCCGGAGGACCTGACCTGGCAGTTCGGGCTGAACTGTTCCCATTGGGTGCAGGGTCACGACTGATTTGCATATGGCTGGGTCCAAACTGGAATGGCATGGTGAGCCAAAAAACGATGGATTTAGGCCCAGATCTCTGTACTGGGGTAAATGTATAACATTGTTCAGCATTCTGTCCATCAATAGTTCTTTTTGCATTTGTCACCCCGAGTGGAACGGGTATCCTCAGACGTGAGCCCCATGCTCTCTATGCCGCTGGAATCAAGCTATCATGGCTGAAGAGGGATGAAACCCCGAAAACGGTCCTAGGATGCTTGTTTTCTGTCCAGGGAGTACGTGGCCTGGCAGTTCGGGCTGGACTGTTCCCATTGGGCGCAGGGTCAAGACTGATTTGCATATGGCTGGGTCCAAACTTGAATGGCATGGTGAGCAAAAAAACAATGGATTTAGGCCCAGATCTCTGTACTGGGTTGAATGTATGACATTGTTCTGCATTCCGTCCATCAATAGTTCTTTTTGTACTTACTGGAGGTAACAAGAGGGGATATAAGCCCCCAAGGATGTCCTTGGGGGCCAACTACCTCTCTTGTCACCTCCAGTAAGTCCCACACAGCAGTATTAGTAAGAGGTCTTCGGAGGCCATGCCTCCTTTCTTCACCAGTCTACAAACATGGCTACTGGTGCACTACTGTTTGTGGATGAAGTACCCTTTACTCCTGAGGGACCTGGGAGGCCAAGAAGCCTCCTGCTACCTCCTGTAAGTCCTACACAGCGGGATTCCTGAGAGCTGGTTGAAGGCCTGCCCCCTTTCTCAACCACTCTGCAAACAGAACTACTACTTAAAAAAACCCATAGAAATTCACTGGAAAAAAACAAAGGTTTTAGGGACGTTATAGTTAGGAATTAGAATTTAAAAAACCTTAAAAATTCACTGAAAAAAACAAAGGTTACAGGTCCTCCCCTCTTCAGCCAGGATAGCTTGACTCCAGTGGCATGGAGAGCATGGGACCCACGTCTGGGCATACCCGTCCCACTCGAATTCACAGCAATTGTTTTTTTTTTAATGCCTTTGGCAGGAGGTGTGGTCCCCACAACCAGGCCTAGGTGGTCAGAGTATCCCTAGCCTGCCCATGTGTCTTTTTGTTTTGTTGCTTTTGTTTTTTGGGACTTAGACGGCTGCCGTCACTTCCTGGTTGAGGTGATAACAGCCAATCATATCTCATTTTGAGATCTGTAGGATCCGCAGATGATTTACTTCTCTATATTTGAATAAACCTTATTTTCTTTAATAACTCAAACTACTGAACAGATTTACACCAAATTACAAAAAGCAATTTTCTGTACCAAGATCTAGCTTTCTGTCAAATTTGGTGTAATTCAGTCCAGCGAATCGGGCCATAGCAGTGTCTAAAATCCCTATTCGAAACTGCTTGGGGAAAAGGCCTTTTGGGACCCCCCCTTTTTTCTCGGCCCTCACTTGACGAATCACCCTGAAACTTTCAGACAGCAGCTGAAGTGACTTGCAAACTAGTTTTGAAAATTTCGTAAAGATTCATCAAACGGTGCTAAAGTTATTAGCAAATCAAAAAATGCTTTTCCTATGAAAACTGGGTCCTAACTATAACTAGCTACCAGCACTAGGTAATATATATATTTTCAGTGATATATTTATAAATATTCACTGAAAGAAAGGTTGGACTAACTTTATAGTTGGGGAATTTTGTCAGTGAAAACATTAATGTTTCTAACTTTAAAAAACATATATTAATCAGTTATAGAGCTAACTATAATTTGTGCCCCGCCATGCACTGCTTATGACCTTACAAGTGACATCACTCATGACATGTTCTATGACATCATTTATAACATCTCAAATGACCTCCTTGATGTGATCACTGTTGACATCATCCAATGAGTGTGCTCACATGGTTTATAGTTTAGATTCTGTTGGATGACTACCATATTATTTTCCACTTAATTTTGTACAGTGTGGGTCCAGCTAATGGGTGTAAATATTTAGAAAATGCTTCATAGCTGTGTAGAGGTATTGAACACGTTATACATCTTTGTATTTAAGAGTAACTCTGTGTGCAGGTGACAGTAGACTTGTGTTTTCCATGTTCCACATAAGTATTTTGGTACTGCTGAAAATGTTTCCAGCACGGCAAATATTCTACATACCACATGCTAAGTATGGTAAGCAGCCTTGAGTTATTGAAAAGAATTGCCTCAGCATGAACATTTTTACTCAACATAGAAGACTATGTGCACTAGGCACATGTGCTTGTTTTACTTCAGAAGATGGGGTGTAAAGTTTTGACCAAAGTATGAACTATGTAGGTAGTAGAATGTTTAGCACCTTCAGATCTTGGTTATTTTTAGAGGATAGTGTTTTTTTTTGTTTGCAGCTGTTGCATGCCCCCACATGCATCAAGCATTTTTGTAGTCGCAAACGGTGCGATTCCTTAAAATCGGCCGTTTGCGAATGCAAAAGTGCTTTTTGGGATGCATGAAGCAATTTTAGAATTCGTAACATGTGTGCGAATTCTAAAATTGCGGGTGCTTTTAAGAAGTCGCAGATGTGCGATTTCTTAAAAGCAATGCATAATTTTTTTAAAAATTGAAAATTCGCTAATAGGGTGCCAAATTTACCGAGTGGTTGAACCACTCGGTAAATTTGGAAAAAGTGTGTTAAATGTGTAAAATGTTTTTTTTTCAACATTCATGTTACGGACACACATGTCCTTAGGACATGTGTGTGTGCAACATGATGCGAAAAATACATTTCAGGGGTGCATGGGGGGGTCCTTTGGACCCCACCCTGCACCCATGAAATTTTCTAAGTGCCACTCGCAATTTCCATTGACTCCTATGGGCCTTTTGGCCCATAGGAATCAATGGGAATTGCGAAAAGTAAGTTAAGAAATCGGTATTTCTTTGGGATTCGGTAAAAATTGCGATTTTTACCGAATCCCAACAGAATACCGAAAATATTGATGCATATCTTTTTGCATTTCTTAATTTGCGATTCCTTATTTTTCGCAAATTAAGAAATGCAAAAAGACACAATGATGCATGTGGGGGATAGAGTGTGCTCTGTTCTTAGTAGTTTTTTGTAATAGTCTGTGGTGTTTTTCTTATGAATTTGTTTAGTGTTTGCAAACAGTGTGGTGTGAAGTATATACTCTCTCTATAGAGTTAGCACTGCTTCCTGTACTCAGTTCTCTACTGATATCAATGTCATTTCTTAATGTCGGTTCAGTGTGTCCATAGTTGGACATTTGTTTGAGAATTGGTATTAACTACTTTGGCTTTCTCTGAACAGCTTTATACAGATTTAATACCATACTCAGTGAGGTTTCCCATAGATCTGTGGTTGAATGTTAATGTGAACTATGCTGCCTGTAAAGCCATAGCAATTTATACATCAATCTGTGGGAAACCGAAGCTTGAATGATGTCATCAGTGATGTCATAAATGATGCCCTAGAACATGTCATAGTGATGTCATGTGAGGTCATAAGCAGTTCAAGTTATAGTTAGAGCTGCTAACTATAACTGGTGAAAATCTGTGCTTTCTTTTAGTTCAAAACGTTAATTTTGACACAGAGAAATTTACCTAACTATAACTTTACTTTAGCCTTTGTTGTTTTCAGTGAATTTCTAAGGTTTTTTATTTAAACAAGAACAGGTCTTTTTATAACACCTAACTATAATTTAATCCCTTTCTTTTTCCAGGTTAATGATAATGGGACCCCTTAGGAACCTTGTAGTTGGTATGTCCCTTTCCCCCTGCCCCCTTCCCCTTACCCCCCTTCCCCTTCTACCCCATTGGTACATTCCTTCTGTTTAGCCAGAGGCTGCCTTGGAATGTTGACAACATAGTCCGCACCGACCATAAACCCCTCACCTACATGTTCAGTCCCAAAGGAGCCACTAACATCACACCCAGAGTGGCGAAATGGGTCCTGGGCCTTGAAAGTTTTGTCTTCAAACTGGAATATGTCGCAGGCAACCTCAGCACAGCGGCTGATTTCCTCTCAAGGGCATCATTAGAACTGGTGGAAAACTTTGAAACTCCTGAATTTCCCATTTTACTGGTTCACTCTTCTAGCATAAACAAGAATGAATGGGTCGAGAACCTAAACCAAGATGATACTCTAACTCTTCTCAAAGAATTTACTCTACGAGGTTGGCCAAATACACGCAAAGAGGTGAATCAAGAACTTGAAACATTTTGGGAAATCAGGCACGAAATCAACTTACATGACGATTACATATGGAGAAACAACAAGATCATACCCCCTGAATGGTTGAGAGATAAAATAATAGACCTTGTCCAGGAGGGTCACCCAGGGAGAAGCCTTACTAAAACTAGACTTAGGGAGCATTATTGGTTTCCAAACATGGACTCGATGGTCGAAACCAAAGTCAAGAACTGCACCATCTGCACAAAAAGCAACAATACTTAGCACACCCAGAAGGCACATCTCTCCCAGGTTTCTATGCCGGACAAACCGTGGGAGAAACTGGCACTGGACATCATCAGCCCTATCAATAAAAGAGTGTCATCATAAGATTTGCATTCATCATAACTGACTATCACTCACACTGGGTCGTCACCAAAATGGTGAATCAATTCACTACTGAATCACTCATCAACTTTCTGCACCATACTTTTGCTACTGAAGCAATCCCGTCCACCATGGTCATGGACAATGGAGTTCAGTTCACCTCATCAGCCAAGACCAGCTTTCTGTCCGGTTTGGCCATTACCCATCTGAAAACTTCTCTATACTGTCCCCGGGCCAATGGCCTAGTCGAAAGAGTAAACAGAATGGTGAAAGAAAACATACAACTAGCTTCTATTAACCATCTACCTGTTGAATGTGCACTGCAAGATTATGCTCTGGGCATACTACACAACTCCGAACCTTATCACGTGTATCTCCCTGTTCTCATCACTCAGGAGGAGAAAACCTAATACCAAATTCTTTCCTAACTGGATTGGGGGGGGGGGGGAGAGGAGACAGCGACAATGTCAAATCCAAAATGGCTTCTCATCACGCCAAGTACAAAGACCAGTACGACCTCAAGCATGGAGCCAAGGCCCAGAGGTGGGCCGTGGGGGACTGGGTGGCGTGAAAAAGCCCACACTCATAGGGGATCATGAATCCAAGTTCTATGAACCCAAAAGAATTGTTGAAATCAAAAACAACACTGTGATCCTCGAGAATGGGCAAAACTGGAGCATGGACCGCCTGGCGAGGAGCCCAAGCCCAGAGGTCACACCTCACACCTGCTCCCCCACCTCTGTTGGCCCCGAAAACTTGACATCCCACCAAAGGAGCTGCATCGGAAGATCTATAGTTCCACCTAGTTGGCATAAAGTCTTTGTGATGAAATAACTTAACTTTTTATTCTTCCTTGTATTTTAGGGGGGAAGATGTGTTGTAATCCCTTTCTTTTTCCAGGTTGATGATAATGGGACCCCTTAGGAACCTTGTAGTTGGTTCGTCCCTTTCCCCCTGTCCCCCTTCCACCCCATTGGTACATTCTGTCTGTTTAGCCAGAGGCTGCCTTGGAATGTTGACAAGAGAAGCCTGACTGGCGAAGTTTGAAGTGTGCTGTGCCCTGTGCTCGACTTCTTGTGGTGACATAGCGGAGGCCGTAATAAAAGAGTTCTTCACTTACCTGGTTCCAGTTCACTTTTTAACATATAACATTACTTTAACCTTTGACTTATCCAGTGAATTTCTAAGGTTTTTATTAAAGTAAATTAATTATTTTTGAGGGTGAATGTGTGTTAGAACGATTTTATAATATATGTTGCGTTGTGACATTATTTAAGTAAAGTAATTTTGTTTTGTAACAAAACAGGATATGGTTCACAGTGTGCAAAATCTTTGTAAAATATGTGTATTAAAAAGAAAATTATTCAATAGAAATTGTTTATTGTCTCAGTTATTGTAACTCTGATTTCAAGTCATGTCACCAGCAATCTTTTTTGAGGTGTCATTACTCTCGCAATGACAGGTGTGCATAGTAGGGTGTGTAGAGGGACTGGCCGCTCTGCTAAAACCTCAATCTGAAATGATGGATGTGCGTAGTAGAGTGTGGAGAGTGACTGGCCTCTCCTTTGAGACCTCTCTCTCAGATGACAGGTGTGCATAGTAGGGCGTGTGGAAAGACTGGCCTCTCCTTTCAGACCCCTCTCTCAGATGACTGATGTGCATAGTAGAGTGTGGGGAGGGACGGGCGTCTCCTTTTAGACCTCTCTCTCAGATGACAGGTGTGCATAGTAGGGCGTGTGGAAAGACTGGCCCCTCCTTTCAGACCCCTCTCTCAGATGACTGATGTGCATAGTAGAGTGTGGGGAGGGACGGGCGTCTCCTTTTAGACCTCTCTCTCAGATGATGAATGTGCACAAAATGTGTTGAGGGCCTGGCCTCACTGCTGAGACCTCTCTCTGTAATTATGGGTATGCGTAGTAGGGTATGGAGAGATACTGGCCTCTCCTTTCAGACCTCTCGCTCAGATGACCGTGTGTGTGGTAGGGTTTGGGGAGGGACTGAGCTCTCCTTTCAGACATCTATCTCAGGTGATGGGTACGCATAGTAGGGTTTTTGGATGGGCCTTAATTCTACTGACAACTCTTCACAAATCAATGAGAATAAATAGTAGAGTCTGATAAACACCATCTCCGGTAAGACTCCTTGATACAGTAAAAAGTGTGCATAGCACACTGTATTCAAAGATCACCTATTCCTTTTTACTGTTCACAATCCCGCAAGAGTTTCCTGCAGTCTTTTTCTTCCACATTGCAGCTGCCTGGCCTGCATCAGCAGCTTTAGTTGCTGACTCGAAAAAAGAGCTGAACAGATTTGAGTCTGACATTTGAAGAGACTTTTCTCTATCATTTACCTCTGCACCCGGTCCGTCTCCTTCTTCCCCTATCAAAGTGTGTGGAAGCGGATCTAGTGAAGGAGAAGCCCGTATGACTGAAGTTATGCACTGCTTATGAGTTATCTTTGCGGGTACTTTAGTATAGCGAGGCGTATGTGTTGAATCTCGACACATCTGTTTCATTATCCACCGTTTGCAAGTAACTGCCTCACTCAGAGATTTCTCTTAGAGACCGCAAGCTGCACCCATGGCTACATAGCCACCTCTGCGACCCCCAAGAGTCCTCCACACCCTGGTGAAGCTTAGTGCCTCCTTCCAGGGTTCTTCCATGGTGTGCTGAGATGTTTTTCCTTTCCTTCTTTCCTCCTTTATTACCTTCAGCCTTTATCTCCTTTGCCCCTTATCTCCTTTACCCCACCTCTGCCCCATGAGTCACGATTAAGAGCACTCAGCAATGCTCAGTTTTATAAAAATGTAGTCCACTCATCCAATCCAATAAGTAATGGGGTGGGGTGGGGGGGGGGGGGTAGTTCCAGCGGGCCAAGTCGAAGGAAGCAGCCAGCCAGCATAGCCAAGAGTCCACTGCCTGCAATAACTGCAAAACCACCAATTCAATTTAAATGAAGCACAAAGCCAGCCGGTAATGCAGTAGTAGGCCGGGTACGCAGAGGAGAGCCAAGTACTAAGAACTCATTACAGTTCTAAGTGAAGTCTGGCTTAGATTTGCCTCTAAAGGTGGGAAAAAGAGGGGTCTCCTCACATAGAAATCTACATGTCTTTTTACAGGAAACTTAAAGACATCCATGCATTGTCAATAAGTACATAATTGTCAGGAAATTACCCAATAGGGAACAAGCAATAAGAAACATTTCACTGCACAATACATTCAAAGATTTCGAAGGCATCCAGTTGGGTTACCTCTGTGGGTGCACTGTCAGTGCCCTACGCGCCTCCTAAACCCACTTCAGGTTCAGCTCTGACTCCTAAACTTATTCCATGCCTGGCACCATGATCCATACTGATTTCTGACTCCAAACTGAATGCATCTCAACCTTGGTGAAAGTCACGTCCCAGAACAGTTCCAATGCACCTGGCCCAAATACACTCTGACTCTGGTAAGACCATGTCCTTCCCTAGGAGTCACCCTCCAGTGTTCCCAAACAACTCTTTGGATTTAGACTTCGTCCAGAGCCAACCAGCCTTTTATGATGATGGGAATGATTTTTCCCCTCGAACTGATGATGGCAACTTTTACTTGGACCTACTAGTGGCCAATGGATTGGGCATTTCCCCAGACACAGGGCTGGCTCATCTCCCTAACCCTTTCACAGTAGAAACAGCGTCATTCACTGTGGTCATTAGACAAGTACCTGAAGTCTTAGGTTTGCAGTTGCCCTCTGCTTAGGTAAAAACTAATATTTTAACAGAGGTTTTACTACCCATACAGACCTCATCATCACCATTTCTACCATTCAGCGAAACTCTGACCGACTCATGGGATTTCGGGCTAAACCCTGCTCCTGCCCACCTAAAAACAGATAGATGGCATGTCATCACAGTCCTGATCTGTGTGACCCTGCCTTCCTGACACAGCACCTTATTACTAAGAGCCTGGTAGTACAAGCCTCCACTAACAGGGTACCCCCAATTCCTTTCCCAAAAACCCTTCAGAGTCAAAAACATCTGAGGCATTTAGAAGATGTTTTTTTCCACTAGTCCCATCCTCCTGCTTTTCAACTACACCAGGTGGCACATTTGGGGTTTGAGTTTGGGTTGCACACGGCATCTTCCTGAAATGTAGATAAATATTCCTTACTCTAATCTCCACCACAGAGAATGCACAATGTCTACTCTTTTTCACGCTGGTGTTTCCAAGAAGTCTCTCCCTCAGAGATGCACTCCACCGAGAGTGGAGCTCGGGACTCCAGTATGCCTTTCTGTCTTTTCCTCTCCTGCCCACAGTTTTGAAGAAGATCAGGAATATGCCCACGTTATTCTAATGGCCCCAGATTGGGCATCATCATCTGTTCTCTGATGAGGCTGTCAATTCGAGAGGCTCATCTGTCACGGAAGCAGGGTCTTGCACCTGGGCCTGCGCAATCTACGCACGATGCTTGGCGATTGAGCAGCGGCAGATGACTGCATTTGATGTTCCTCCCAAAGTCATGGATGTAATTTTGGCAGCCAGGTGTTCAGCTACAAAATCTGGTTTGGCAGGTGCTGGTTCCTGCAATAGGACTCCATTACAGGTAAGCCTGTTAGATGTCTTGATTTGTGTGTTGTCTTTAGCCCAGCAAGTACTTGCAGCTGTCATTGTTGAAGGTTATTTATCAGCCCTTTTGACCTTTTTAGATTTACCAGACCAACTGTCCTTGTATAAGTCAAGTGTAATGGTGCATTTTCTTAAAGGTGTAGTATGTTTGTGTTAACATAAACTGTTTGTGATGCCTGAGTAGAACCTTAATGTGGTTCTCACAGTGGCAGCGGCAGTGGAGGTACAACAGCCTCTGCAGGGATGCAGAGAAAAGCTCATGAGCACATGCTGGGCAGAGCATGGCTAAGAGGTTCGACTCAAGTGCTATTATGTGAGCAAAGTTCAGTGAAAGAGAAAGAAATTATGCAAACAAAGAAGAACAGGCAGAGAGAGCAGCAAGTGAGACATGTTTGACAAAATAATGTAATAAAAGAAATAATTGTGGTAGTTATAACTGGAAAGAAGAGGGGAAGTAAGGAAAGAAGGAAGGAAATATGAAAGGGAGTAAGGAAAGGTGGAAGGAAGGGTGCTTGAAGAGTAAAAAGGAAAGGTGAGTGCAAGGATGGATGGTTGAAAGGATGAGAGGGCTGGATGAAAAGGTCTAAGATCAGTTGGTAAAAAGATGTTAGGAATTGAAGAAATGATGGATGGGTGAATGGAAGGATGGACAGAGGAGTGAAGGGATGAATGTTTTAAGAGTGAAAGGATGGACAGATCTATGTGTGTAGTGAATGGTAATTAGATGAACTGATGAAAAATGGAAAGGTGGAGAGATGGGTCAAAGGATTGATGAATGTGTGAACAGATGGATAGATGGGATTTTAATAGAAGGTTACAATATTGAAGGATGGATAGAAGAAAGGAAATGTGAAAGGTTGATAGATGGGTGGAAGGATGTCAGGATGGACCAATAGAGGAGTGGACGTAATGTTATGGTATGTTAGGTGGATTTGTAAAGTACGCTTATCACCCGAGTGGTATCCAGGCACTGGAGTAGATGACTTGGCCGATCGGGCTCCTAGTTGAATAGCCAGTTCTTTCATTTCTTGCGTAACTTAAGTAGGGATAGGTAGGTCCTGATGTGATGTGGTAGGTCATGCCAGGATTTGGCGGCGATGTAGGAAAACGAGTCGCCTCCTGATTTGCTTCTGCGGATGTGGGGTGTCTGTGCGAGGTACAATGTGACTAAGTGCAGTTGCCTGGTAGGTTGGTGGAAGTTAAGGTGGTGCTTGAGGTAGGCAGGTCTGGCGTTGTGGAGGGCTTTTTATGGATGGGTGAGCAGTTTGAAAGGCAGCGTTCCTTAATTGGTAGCCAATGTAACTTTCTGAGGTGGGACGTGATGCATGCGCTGCAGAGGATGTTGTGGATTAAACTTGTGGCGGCATTCTGGGTGATCTGGAGTCTTTGCATGAGTTGATTTGTGTTGACGGCGTAGAGTACATTGTCGTAGTCTTTTCTCCTGGTGCTGAGGGCCTGGGTGAATGTGCATCTGGCATCAGTGGGGAGCCATTCGAATATCTTGTGGAGCATACGTAGGATGAATAAACAGGATGATGTGACAGCGTTTCCCTGGTTGACCATCATGAGTCTGTTGTGTAAGATGATGCAGAGGTTTTTAGCATGGTCATTGGGAGGGTGCGTGGATCCCAGGCCATTTGGCCACTAGGAGTAGTTCCATAGAGAGCACTTTTTCCCCCGCAGATCAGGACTTCTGTTTTTGCAGTGTTGAGTTTTAGGCAGTCCTGTTTCATCCAGTTTGTTAGGTTTGATATGCAGGAGGTGAAGTTGGTCCTGATGGTGTGGTTGTTGCCTGTGAGGGAGAGGATGAGCTGAGTGTCGTTTGCATAGGAGACAATGTTGATGCCATGAGATTTTATGAAGTGAGCGAGAGGTGCCTTGTGTACGTTGAAGAGGGTGGAAAGCAGTGATGATCCTTGCGGGTCTCCGCAGATGAAGTTCTTGAGTTCAGAAATGTAGGGCTGGAGCCTGATTCGCTGGGTCCTCTCGGAGATAAGAGGCCAGACATCTCAGGGCAAATCCTTCTACTTCGATGTTGTGGAGTCTTGTGATGAGGGTACTGTGGGAGAAGGTATCCACTAGTAATGAGAGGTCAAGTAGTATGAGCACTGCAGTTTTCCCTTTATCCATGATGGTCTGGATGCCGTTGGTCGTCGCCATGTGGGCGGTTTCTGTGTTGTGGTTGCTATGGAATACAGACTTTGAGATGTCTAGGAGGTGGCGGTGTTCAAGATTAATGGAGAGTTGTTTATTGATGGCTTTCTCCCCAACTTTATATGGGAAGGACAGGAGTGAGGTGGGCCTGTAGTTGCTGAGTCCTTCTGGGTCTCCTGTATGTTTTTCAGGGGAGCTCATATTTTTGCATGTTTCCAGTTGTTCAGGAAGGCATTATTGATATTGTATATTGCTTATGGCAAGGAAGATAGTGTACTGAGCATAACTATGTATACTTGAGCACCATCCTGGCATATCCGAGGAGCAGCCCTGAAATATGCTATCTAAACCTTAGCTTATTTGAATAGCACATCATACAGATTGGTACATTGGCAACATATTGTTATTAGCATCATCTAAGAATATTTCACTAGAAACCCATTATTTCCATCATTCCTCAGATATGTCGCTAAAATGAATGTACTTAAGAAGCCCTGCCACATTGGGCCCTCTACCAAAACATTTGTCTTGGACTTGTTTGGCTCGCTGATTATGCTGCCAAATTCACTTAGTAGAATATGTGAATGGTAATGCAAATTTTTTCAAGGGTTTGATTCTATTCCCAAAAATGACCTGAACCGCCCTTCTGGTCTCTGTAGTCTTCGTCCATATCCCTTCTAGGCCTTTACCTCTGATCATTTGTGAAGGACCTGTTACCATGTTTTTCTTTTTTTTTTGGAGTTTGAAGAGCTTTATTGCAATTCGTAATCATTGTAAGACATCAATACAGAGTGAATAAATTACAATGAAAAAACAAGCATTAATTTATCATATTTTCAAAAAGAGTCCCGTAACGGGAAATAAAACTATACTAAGAAAAATAAGCTTTTTAAAATTTTAATAGAAAAAAGAAGAAAGAAAAAGAAAAGTGGAGAGAAAGGAAAAGAGAAAGGATAAGAAAAGATAGAGGGAGAAGGAGTAGCAAAAAGAAAACATGTCGAAGTAATATCTATAACATCTGCAAGAGTTAAAAAATGAACAGATAGTGAGGAAAGAAAAAAGTACTTTAAATGAAGGCAAGAGTAGTTAAGGAACATGCTTAGAAAGGTATGCAGTAAGAGGTGACCATAATAAACCTTTTTTAATCAACAGAGGCACGGAAGTACAGAATGCATAGTCAAGCCGGTGGTGATGACATAACAAGTTCCACCAAGCCTTATATGAAAATTTGGAAGTATCTTTCCAATTCGTTGTGATAAGTTGAAGGGAGATGGCTATAAATAAGTCAATGAATTTTCTTAAATTACAGTGAGCGTCCCATATTGGTGAAGAGCCTCCTAGAAATATATGTATAATGTCAAAATTGAAGTTTGTGGATAAAATGTCATTTAATTTGGACCAAATATGAAACCATAAGTATTTAATCGATGGACAGTGAAAAAACATATGGAGAAGGTCACTGTCTTCACATGAACATGACCAGCCTTTTCTAGAATCCAGTAATTTGAATTTGTGTAAGTCAGAAGGGGTAAAAAAAAATCTGATGTAGAAGAAAAATAGAGTTTGTGTAGTGCTGGCAGAACGAGAAGAGGTATGAATTTTGGACCAAACAGATTCCCAGAGCTGGAGTGAAAATTCTTGTGTTAAGTCTTTCTCCCAAAATAGTTCTATTGGCGATTTCGATCTGTCAGGTAAAGTGTGGGAGAGCAACTTATAAATAGAAGCAGCTCTAAGAGAAATAGAAAAATCAATTGGAGAGAATACAACCTGGTCAGGTGTATCTGGAGGGCACAATTGGGAAAAGATACAAGTGAGGGAGGTTGTCAATAGGGGATTGTTGGAGGAATGAGTATTAGAGATGCCAAAGGAATCTCAAATATCTGAGAATTGCCTCGGCATATTGTTCTTCATTAATTGATCAAGAGTAATGATACCTTTATCAATCCATTCCTTCCAAAAGAGCGCTCTATTCTTGATCTTTAAAGATTTATTGTACCATATTGGGGATTTGGGAAACAAAGTCCTTAGGGGAAAGATGAGATTGAGAAAGAGAAGGAGCGAGAGCGTTAGAATGTTTAAAGATGGGATTGGAAAAACGTTTCGGGGGCTGAGATAAACGAGTCGCTGTAAGGAATGTAAAGGGTTGAAGTTGAACAAGTTCAAGTGTACTCCAAGCCGTTACTTGAGGGCAAGGAGAATCAGATAAAAAAGGCCAAATTTGCTTTAGTGTGAAAGCAGAATGATATCGGTTGATGTTCGGGAAGTTAACTCCACCTAAGTCTTTGGGTTTCTGAAGACGAGAGAGAGAAATCCTAGATTTGCGATTATTCCATAGAAATTTCATAAAGGAACGATTGATAAAACTAAGAAAGAAAAGTGGAAGGGAAAACAGGAAGTATAGAGAGATAAAAATTAATGATAGGGAGAAGCATCATTTCAATAGTGGCTAATCTACCCCACCAGGATAGAAAAAGAGGAGACCACCTCTCAGTGAGGACAGAGAGTTTTTTAAGTATATCTGTGTGATTAATCTTAACGGTTTCCCTGATAGTGTTAGCATAAAGGACGTCTAAACATTTGATGTTCCTGGGATTCCATTCAAAGCCAGAGTCATGAAACATGTGGGGCAGACAAAATTTGTTTAAGGGTAGAACTTCAGATTTATCAATATTTCATTTATTTCCGGAGACCGATGAATATTCTTGTAGCATAGAGAATAGAGCCGGCAGAGAAGTGGAAAGGTTAGAGATGTAAAGCAAAATATCAGCTGCATAGGCAGTAAACTTGATGTCGATATTTTGAAATTGAAAACCTGTATAAAAAAGGTGAGCGCTTGATTTTTTTAAGAAAGGGCTCTAAAGCAAGAATAAAAAGAAGTGGGGAAAGGGGACACCCTTGTCTTGTTCTTCTACGAAAAGAAAAATATGTAGATTGGCATCCATTAACCCATATAGAAGTAGAGGGATCAGAATAAAGCAGCTGGATATATAGAATAAATGGGGGACTGAAACCATGCCATCTCAGCGCTCCAAACATAAAGTCCCAACTCACCCTCTCAAATGCTTTTTCAGCATCGAGCGTGATGGCAGCCATTGGAGAATCCATTTTAGAGGCAAGATGGATAATGTTTAAGAGGGTTCTCGAGTTATCAGTTATAGATCATCCTTTGACAAACCCAGATTGATAAATATTAATAAGATCAGGAATCACTTTGTTGATACGAATGGTCAATATTTTTGTGAAGATTTTGCAATCAGTGTTGATTAAAGAGATGGGTCTATAATTTTTACAGGAGGAGGGATCTTTATCCTTTTTGGGGATTAGACAAAGCATTGCTTGGGTGAAAGTTCCCTTTGATGTCCCCTCATCTATAAAGTCATTAATCAGTGAAAATAAATGAGGTATTAGAGATTTTTGAAATTGGAGATAAAACCTCACAGTGAAGCCGTCAGGACCAGGAGTTTTATCCTTGGGTAGAAGATTAAGAGCATTAAGAAATTCTTTTTCCGAAATGGGAGTATCTAATGACTCAAAATCTACAGAAGTAACAGGAGCATGTGGAAGAGATTGAGAAAAAGAATCAATTTGAGCTGAAGAAGGAGTGGACCCTGGAGTGTAAAGAGAAGTGTAATACTGGATGAAACAATCAAGTATTCTGTGATCAGCAGTATGACGAACACCAGAGTTGTCGGTAATAGCAATGATTTTAGATTTCTGTTTCTTGATTTTAAGATAGTTGGCCAAGGATTTACCAGCTTTGTTCCGTCCACCGTACATTTTAGGAGGTTGTTGCATGCGGAATCCCATGAATGTTTGTTAAATAGCATTTTAGCTTTAATAAGAGAGGAAAGAGTATCATTGGAGTTGGTGGTGAAGTATTGATGTTCTAGAGTTTTAATTTGTTTAAGGATAAGAGAGGACTCGGAGAGAGCTTTTTTCTTCTTACGGGATACAAAATCAATAATCTATGAGTTCTTTGAATATTAAAGTCAACAGATTTTGGGAGGCCAACAATCTGCAAAACCTGAGATTTCAAGAAGGAGATCATGTCAGAGCCTTCAGAACCCTCTGAAATTTCATAAATGTGTAGCTTGTTACGCCGATTGTGATTTTCTAAATCCTCTGTAGACTTTTTAAGTTGGTTAACTTCCTTAGTAAGGGTCTCAACTTTAGCAATGACATCCTGGGCATTGCTTACCTTCTGTTCAACGTCAGATAGTCTCATATCCAAGCCGGACCATTTTTCTTCAGTTCTTTGGAGAGTGGTGGTAGTGTCTGACATGAATGAGCGAAAGAGACGTAGTTCGTCCATAATATCCTCTAACGTGATGGGAAGAGGAGATTTGTTTGTCCTTCTTCAGACGTTTGCTGTTGTTACCTGTAGAGTCTTTGTGACCTCCAGAAGTAGTCCCTGAAGTGCTATGGGATTTATTAAACTGTGTGAGATCCATGTTGGAACAATGAAGAGGGTATTAGAATAATGACAGAAGCACAAAACTAAAGGATTGAAGTCCTTGAGGACCAAAATCTGAGAGGCACAGTTCCAGTAGTCTGAGTTGACGCAATGTGTATTGAAAGCGTTAAAGGCAGCCAATATATTGTAAGAGAAAACTGTAGGTGCTTATGGAGTAGGTAAGTAGTAGCATAAGTCTATCCAGGGGCCAATGATGTTGCTAGAACAAGTCCCAACTATTATAAGGAGAAGGACTAGTACAGAGGGAGTTACTGCTCCCTTAGCGAATAAAATATGTTCGAAAAGTCAGTTGGAAATTAGAACAGCAAATTAGTAGGCGCCTGAACGTTGTAGCATTGTCAAAAACCAAAGCACGTAGGAGGGAGCTGTGGAAGAAGGCTTAGTGCATGGACTTTAAGGTGAGCTGCATTGTAGGTTAGTACATGTTGATATCAATGCCCACAGAGTGACAGCTAAATGCTATTACCAACAATGCAGAGTTAAGTGCGTCATGAAGATCGTGCATACAGTGGTGGCTGCAATTTTGCAAGGTTGATTGAAACGTTTACACTATTATAAATGTGTACACAGAGCCAGCTGTCATACCTGTCAGGAAGCGCTATTTTTAAAGTGCAAATATGACTGCAGCTGCTATGCTGAAGAAGAACAGGCTGATTCTTGCTGCTTTTTTCCCCATTTATAAATCACATTGTCACAAGTGCACTCAGTGGCCACCATTAATTGAGGAAAAGTTATATCGCGTTGCTCCGAGCGCGTACAAAATGTTGGCCGCGATTCTAGGTGGAAACGGCGGATTCATAAAGACGCCAAAAAACGAACCTGCCGTCACATTTCGTTGGTCGGAAACACGTCACAGCAGTCCTGGCGGTTTCTGACGTAATCACTGCTGCGTGCAAGCGGGAACGAAGACAATTAACGGTCCCTTCGCGGCAAAGTAAGTGCCGATTCTGCGGAGCCTCTACAGGATGCGGCCATCTTGCCGCCGCACGCTCCTGTTACCATGTTTTCTGAATTCAGTTCATGTAGAATTTAGCTTGCAGGCTGGCTTTTTATTCCCTCCTTGGACCATCAGCGTGTGAGGGGCCCTTCGTCTACCACTCATGATAACCCATCACCTATCCATCTCTACTCTTCTCTATAAGTTCACTGAGCATCCTGACCTGGCACATAACTGGCTCATCACATACCTATCCGATCACTCATTCTCTCTTATATGGCTTCAACACCTACCCCTCGACCTGTTGGTGTTTCCCAAGTCGTATTCATTGTACCCTTCCTATTCTCTGTATGCACCGCTTCCTTCAGAGATATTTTCTCATTTGGCTTCCCCTATAAACCCTATGCTGGTGATACCTACCTCTTTTACTGCTTTCCTCTCTTTGCATTCCAATTTCAGTCCTGCATCTCCCATCTCGGTTACTGACCCCATCCAACTTCCTTCTCCATTTCCCTCCCCAGAAACCTCATGTTTCTTTTCTGTTCCAGAAAAATAAAAGACGTTACCACCAAATCAGCTACTGCAGCACGTTTGCAATTACTGAACATATAGAAAATACGAGCACGGACACCACTCAATACAACCAGAATACTAAACACACCCTGTTCGTTTTGAGAAGTCCGGAAAAGTGCAATAGTCTTTAAGTTTGGATCCTGATATACTCATTTATTGCCCTAGACAATGTTTTCGATTTTGCAACCCAAACGCTACTTAATTAGGAGTCCTGTTTATGATATTTATTTTTCCATCTTTTCCATCTGTATTCATCTATATTTATTTATATGCAAATGTTACCTGTGTTTATCCATATTCATTTTATGATTTGTTAAAACATGAAGCCATGATTTAACCGATATGCACATTCATATTTGAATGTCTGGCAGGTCTCAATGCTTCAAATGACCCCAGATGATAAATCAGTATAGATGAATGAACACATCCACATTTTAGTATACACATTGTCCATATCTACAGCTGTTTAAGCCTCATTTGGAAACTCTCTCTCTTTTTGTAACCCTTTTACTTGTCAATCTAGATAGCGAGCAAATGACCTGTCAGTCATGACTGCCAGCATTTAGAATTACTCAAATTGCAACCTAATTTTCATTTTTATCTATCTTTAAAAATAATTAGACAGGAAAATAGGTCTTTTTCTGACTGTATTTATCAGTAAAAGAGGAAAAGTGGGAGCCTTATTTATCATCTTCCCAAACATATCCCCAGAGTAGCTCACCCCCACCAAGCCAATTAGTTCACTGCACAAATTGGGCCTTACAGTCGATCTTTACATATTTTCAAAGCAATAAATGGTGTGGCTCCATCCGACCTCTCTAACATCCTATCGCAATAGACACCTTCTCGATACAGTGGAGTAGTGTGGCTCACTGGTTAGAGGCGGCAGGCCTGAGAGCAGAAGTCAGCCTGGGACCAGGGTTCAATTCCCGACGCGGCAGGGTCGTGGACCTTGGTCAGCGGACTCGATAATTCTCGCTTCGGTGCTTACTCTAATCAGGGGTTCCACTCGCAACTCTGGGCATTAGCTTGCCTAATCTCCACAACGGCCCCACCAATTCCGGGGATGCCTGGCTCCACCTTGGGGACTCCCAGCAAGGGACCATTCCACAGGGAAAGCCAGGACGGGTTCCCCAGAGTTATACAGCGCCGGGACGCCCTGTTGCTGGGGCAGCTGTGCGCTTTACAAGTATACTACATTTACATTTACTTATGACCCACCAGCCAAAAGCTACTGACTAAACTAAAGCCACCAAGTTCTGATCTTATCGCTTTTAAATCTTCTATTTCGATTTCCTACCATAAGACTGTCAGGGAAATTCCTCTGTAAATGAATTCAAAATGAACCCAAAAATTGATGCATACCTCCAACCTGCTGAAAAGTAAATGTATGTCTGAAGTATCGTCTAGTAAATAATATGCCATAAATGTAATGGTTTTTCCACTGCTTGACTCACCCACAAATAAAAAAAAATACAATATAAAATTCAGGATTGATGGTCTTACCCAAAAAGAAGTTTTCTTCCCTACCGTATCATGTTTGTGTTTTCTTTCTCGAGGCTAGAAAAGGGGTAGATTGATTCCCTTTAAACCCCAGTTGTGTTTGTTTTAGGCAATGGTTAATAATAGCGGCTGCCCTGGCCTGTTTCCAAACACTTCCCGTTGTTTTCAAATGATTCAACCAACATGCTAGGAAATAAAGTGAGTGACCCAAGACGACCCAAGGTGGCACAATTTGGCCAAGGGAAGAGCTGGGAAGAAAGCTCATGTTTCCATGTTCTACTGCAGAACCCTGAAAGAACCCCTATGTGGGGCTTGAAATAGGTTTTCACTAATTCGTCTGTAATGTGTACACATGTTTCTCTCAGTGTAAAGTTTAGGGCCAACATGTGCAGCTTGTCTGGCTCTTGTCCCCTATGATCTGTTGTATTTCATATTGCTGGCAAAGACCTGCAAAGCTCGGAAGGTCTGGAATTTCTAGAAAGTTATTCTTTTTTATTTATTGGTTTTGTAATGTTTCTTGGAAGCTGTTCAAGATGATGTTTAATGTTTCATGAAAGATATTTCTCAAGCTGCATAAAGTATGTTTATTTTTTTTGACTGAATGCAATGTTTGGTTTAAAATTGTTTTTATAAATGATGGACAATAAATAAAAACTTTGAGAGATTCAGCTTTCCTCAAGGCATAATGCAGCTGGCAGATTCAAGCAGTGAATTCTTCTTGAGCTGCCTCTTGCCTTCCAGAAAGCTCTTATCTGTCTGTAGGCAAAGCCCCTTTTGGACCATACCAAAAACTCATAGGGTATGAGAGCCTGCCCATTGCGTACATAGGTTGACTTTCTTTACTGTCACTTGCTTGCTTCTTATTCGATTACTTCTTCTTGTGCTTGTACCTCCCATGGAGAATTGTGTCTCGACCACCCTTTTGTTTGATGACTTGTATTCTTCCACTACTTAAATTTAGTTAACTACTATTTTCCTTGTTGATCAGAAACACTTCAACCTCATGCTGAACTTGGCATTGAACACAAATTGAGTGCAAAAGGGGTCTGCTTTACTATGACAGCAGAATTATAATTTCACACAGCCCTTTGTTTTTCGTTCCACATTCATTGGCAAGGGCCTCCATCAGGTAGTAAGCATGAGCATTACAAATATATATATATATATATTTTTTTTTGGAAGCATTGGTCATTGCAGTTACAATAGAGCACTGGGACTAGTGAAGAAAAACGTGATAAGTATCAGCAGGCATAAATATAACTTTCCCATGACCATTCCAACGTCATTGTGATGTTCATGCTCCGCCCCAACATAAGTTCCTCAGCTCCCTCCATACATCAACATATAAGACATTTCAATCATATATGGAACCATAGTGAGAGAAAAAACATACATAAGGCCAGCTTACATCCTGGCTGTAGTTACTAAGCCGTCAACCTCCAAGGGGGCAGGGACATGCAACCCCCTGCGCGTCCATCTAGCCCACTCTGACTGGAACAATTCCATGATCTGCTGGTGCAGAGGGGGTCAGTTGCTGGGCTTGTAAAGATGCCCTGAAGGGCCCCCATACATCTTTGGGCCTGGAGGAGGGGGAGCATTGCTGCATAAAGGTTGCTGTTCATAGAGCAAGAAGCCATACTCTTCAGCCAACCCTTCACCGAGGGAGATGCCCTGCCACCCCAGTGGATCGCCACCTCCCGCTTGGCCAGGAGAAAACTAATAGCTACAAACCTGTGCACGGCCAAAGGGAATTGTATAACGTATCCCAGCAATGCTATCTCGGGAAACGGGGAAATTGGCACCTGAACCATTTCACCAATTTTCCCATGTATGTCCACCCAATATGTTCGCACGGACAGACAAGTCCAAGCCAAGTTCCATTGCTCATCTGAAATCGGACCGCCAAGGTCCTCCTCCCAGGCTTTACGTGCACTATCCTAATTGAGTGGCATAATCGCTGTGCATGACTTGTAGAGTTGAGACACGGTGTGCACCCCTTTTTCACTGCCAATGACTGTAGTGAGTGGGGGGAAGGAAGGTGGTTCTAAAGGGTAGCTTGGAAAGGTAGCCCGCAGGGCTGAGCGGATACGTATAAGGACGAACCTATCCATGAAGGTAGCGCTGGGGAATAGGGCCTCATCATTCGGGTCAAAGATATGTCCACTCTGGAATAGGTCTCCCAGCCTTGTAATGTCAAATTTGAGGTATGTCATTTGTACCGACGTTTCGTTAGCTATGGGAATCAATTTAGGGTTTGCGAGGGAGAGATCCGAGGAATAGAGTAACGATGTGTGTGTGATACATCACAGTTGGCCCCAGGCCCAACTGGTGGACGACACTGGCTCTCTGGGGAAACCCCTCGGCAAGATTGCTGCCAGTGTGTCCGGAAGGACAAGGTCCGATTCCGGTCGGAGGTACGGGATTCTAGCGTTAGGGTGATACCATGCTTGGGCAAAGCTGCATTACGCAGCTAAATAGTACAGCCTAAGATCAGGCATCCCGAGCCCACCTCTGTCGCAAGGGAGAGTCAACATTCTCCAACTAACTCTAGGATGTCCCCCCCCCCACAACAGTCTTATCAAATGAGACTGTAGAGTCAAAAATAATTTTTTCGTGAGCGGGATAGGGATGTTTTGGAATAAATATAAAAATGTAGGCACCACGATCATTTTGATCAGTGATACACGGCCTGCCATGGACAGGGGAAGTTGAAGCCATTTCTCGATCTGGGCCTCTAGCTTATCAACAGCCGTTCCATAGTTGCTGCGAATTATCTGCTCGGTATTAATGTGGATATGTATGCCTAAATACTTGACCAAGTCAGTATTCCACTCCAACGGAAACTCCAGGTCCCATCTGGATGTGCCAGAGGTGAGAGGGAAAATTACAAATTTGTGCCAATTGATTCCCAATCCATAATACACCCCAAACCGCAGTATCTCATGAATGAGGGGGTTTAAATTAATCTGTGGGTCTCGGACATATAAAACCGTGTCATCCGCGTATAATGAAACTAACAGCGGACCCGTACGAAACTGCAATCCTCTGTGTAAGTGTTTTTCCTGAAAGTGCCTGATGAGGGGGTCCATGCCTAGAATGAATAACAATGGAGATAGTGGACAGCTCTGTCTGGTGCCATGGGAGAGTGGGAATGAGGGGGACAGCGCACCATTCAGTCGGAGCCGAGCTGTCGGCTTACTACACAGCAGAGCGGTGGTGGCAATGAAGCCGAATGGCATCCCCATACGCTGCATGATGGACTAAATGAAAGGCCATTCAAGGGAATCAAATGCCTTCTCCGTGTCCAGTAGGACGGCCGCAGCTGGGACGTCAGGGTCGATTCTATGCAATGTATTGAACAAAGTGCGTAGATTAAAAGCCGTTGACTGGTGTGGTATGAATCCAGACTGGGCAGGAGAGATTATGGACTCCATTAATAGGGACAGCCGGCAGGCCAATGCTTTCGCCTGGATTTTGTAGTGAGTAGTGATAATGGACGGTAAGAGCCACACAATAGCGGGTCCTTACCAGGCTTGGGGAGCAAAATAATAACAGCCTCGCACAGAGTAGGAGGTAACACCTGCCGTTCCAGCGCCTCCGCATACATGGCAAGGAGCTGGGGAATCAGCAAGTCTCCATAGGCCTTATACAAATCCGCCGTGAAGCCATCAAGCACCGGCGCTGAGGAACTCTTCAACGCAGATATCGCCTCATCTATGCTGTCCTCAGTGATGGGGATTGCCAGAAAGTCCTGCATGTACTTTCCGAGGAACACCAATGCAACCTTGGACAGGTAGGTCTCTTGTTCTGTGGTGTCAGTGCCCAGCTTAGTGGTGTATAAAGTCTTAAAATAGGAAAGGAATTTCCCTTGGATGTCCAATGGGTCAGTTAGACGTTGCCCCAGAGGAGGCCGCAGTTCAGAGATGCAAGCCTTACTGTAAGGGGGCCTGACCATTTGGGCCAGCAAGCGGCTGGGCCTCTCACCTTCGCCATATATCCTAGCATTGTGGTATTTCCCCATGTGGAGTACCTCCCTCTCAGCGTTATCCCTGAAATCTGCCAGAAGGGAGAGCCTATGCTCGTCCAAGCCCAACCCGGGTGCAAGGAGCAGTGCAGCATCTAGCAAACTCAACTCCCGCTCAATCCTGGCTAATGTGGTGCGTAGATCTCGTAGGGCACCGGCTTTTTTGGAAATGCACACACCTCTCATGTAGGCCTTGAATCCATCCCACAGCATTGCCGCAGTGTCCACTGAGCCAGTGTTAAGGGCAAAGTAATCCTCCATCGCCTCCCGCAGTTCCTCCCGAAAGACATCATCCTCAAGCGCGCGGCTGGGAAACCTCCACTGTCGCTCATAGCCCTCAGGTCGTGGCATCCTTAATGTCAATATTACTGGGGAGTGATCTGAGAGCGTGCGTGGAAGAGTCTTCACCGCCCGGCACCAGCTTTTTAAGTCTGGGGAAACCAGCCAATAGTCTAATCTGGTCCATGTATTGTGGCAACTGGTGTAATGTGTAAAGTCAGTTTGGAGAAGGCTGAGCTTCTTACCAATGTCAACTAGGGAGAAGTGTTCGCAGAGCGAGCTCAGTGCCCTCCGTGCCCGTGGCTTTAGGTCCGGGGCTCCTGATGTGGAATCACACAGTGGGTCCTGCACAAGGTTAAAATCACATCCTATCACCATGGGGACCGAGCCTAGCTGTGCCAGCCTGGAGAGTAGTGAATAATAAAAATCTGGGGAGTCTACATTGGGGCCATATATACAAACAAAGGCAATTTTGCGGCCTAGGAGCGCACCCAGCACAATAACGTATCTCCCAGCACTGTCACGGAAGACAGTATCCAAATGATATGGAAGTCGCTTATGAATGAGGATCGCCGCGCCCCTTGCATAGCTGCTGTAGTTAGCAAAGTACCTATGTGCACCCCAGCTGGCGGCAAATCGGGGCTGATCTGTGGGGGATAGGTGAGTTTCCTGTAGGAACGCCACGTTCACTCTATGGCGCAGCAGATACTGTGTTACTTGCCTCTTTTTCCTAGTGTTATTCAGGCCGCGCATATTCCAGGAGGCCAGTACGACTTCCAAGGGGCCAGCATTATGTCCTATCTGGGTCATGGGGAAATTGCGGGTATATATGGAAAGAAAGCTGCCCTTGCAAGCTCATCACAATCAAAACACTGCACATAGAAGAAGGTCCCAGTGTAACTAAACATCTTCCCTCCCAGACCCCCCTCCTCCCACCCAGCCTTCCCGCCCAACCAGAGAGGCAAAACCATTGTTAACGAATGTGAGAGAAAAAACAACAATTCTTCTGTGATGTTGAAAAATAACCATGGGTAATACTTGCAGAAGTCACATAACAATCTTAAGGTGTACACCATGAGGGGTGGTGGCAATGCCCCCAAGAACGACGTGGCAGTGTACATATTGTAGCAAAATAATGAATTCACAAAGTCCCTGCAAAGCAAATGTCATCATATTGTACAACACCAATAAGGCAAGTCAGTTGTGCCCAGCTCCCGAAAAAAGTTCCACGCTTGTATCCGAACCAGCCTGCGAGGGGGGCAATCTGTCATCTCCAGGAGGGCGCTGGTTGCTAAGCTTGTGCTTATGACAGAATTCCTGTACAACGTTGGGGTTATCAAATACTCGAGAGCGTCCTTTTACCTCAACACGCAATTGGGCAGGATACAGCATACCGTATTTTAGTCCCAGGTTCCGAAGCGTCGCCTTGACTCCGGTGAATTTACGCCATGCCTCTTGAACCATGATGGTAAAGTCTGGGTAGAAGGATAGCTTAGAGCCATGCCCCAATGTCTCGCCCCGCTCCCTCGCCAACCGTAGAACCCTGTCGCGGTCTCTAAAGTTCATGACCCTTGCTATTATGGGTCTGGGTGGACACCCAGGGTTAGGCCGAGGCCCCAATGTTCTATGCGCGCGTTCAATCACAAAGCCGGCAGTAAAAGCCTCCCTCCCAAACAGGTCTATAAGGATGTTTTCCACCAACGTGTCCATGCGCCCAGCAGCCGTAGACTCCGGGACTCCTAGGATGTGCACGTTATTGCGGCGGCTGAGTGCCTCCAAATCCTCATTCTTGACTGCCACTTCCTTGAGTATGCGCACCATTCTATCAAGTCTCTTTAATGACTGCGCCGCTCCGTCTTCCAGGTCAGAAGTGCGGGATTCCACCACATCCAACCTCCGATCATGGATCTGTATCTTTGTCCCCAGCTCTGCCATATGCTTGTACAGAGCGTCGAACCGCACATCCAAAGCTCAGAAGCCAGCTCTCATTTCCTGCAGCAGGGAACCCAGTTGATTGGAGTCCCCCTCTGGAGTGGCCCATACCCCAAGCCCCTCCACTGGGTGCGAGACGGGCCCAATATCAGCTTTGAGCTCGGGCGAGGCCACAGAGGGTACAAGATGGCGAGTTGAAATTATGGAGTGCACAGTGTCGACAGTGAACGTAGATGGGCAACTAGTGAGCTGATCCAGCGATGATCAATCTCCCGGGCAGGGACCGGGCATGCAACTCAACACAATGTTCGAGGCAGTGACATAATGAATAGGGCAGCCTCCTGGAGAGCACTCCGCAGGGCCCCGTAGGTATGACGCAATCCGGCAGCCAAGACTCCGCGGTGGGTGGGCAGAGGCGGGACTTGAGCACACAGCGCTTCTCGTTGGTATAAGCGTCGCAATGGATGAGCATTCCCTGCGCGCCTTACCGCCTGCAGGCGCGCAAGCAGGGGGCAGTCAGCTGTGCAGCCAGGCTGTAAGGACTTAGTGGTGTCTGTTATGCAGCATCAGTAGCGTGGGCACCAGGTGATGAAGGACACGGGCCACATGCACAGTAGAGAGGCGTGGGAGTGTGATGAATAAAACCAAATTCCGCCAGTAAGTGCCATTACAATAGCCACGTGAGTCTCAGTGACCCTGTCCATAGGCAAGGAAACCCTTGGCGTGTACAAATTGATCCTCCTCGTGCAGGAGGAAGATCCACCACTTCAGTAGCTAAGTAGTGGCCTGGGAGACAAGGCCGCGCACCACCAGAGGAGGAGGTGGGGGGCCGCGTGGGCCGCAGCGAAGCAAGGGCACGACCAGAAAGTGAGAGGGGGGGGCTTGCAGGGCACCGCGGTGGGATCGCGCCTGGTAAAGTCACTGCGGGAGCAGAGGCCCTGTCCCCACGCTACGCCACAGCCCCCCTCCGTGTAGTGTTAGCACTCAGGAGGCTGAGAGGCCAAACGGACCTCCCAGGCACTCGAGCGCCGCACCCAGAGGCGCAACTAGAGCCGAATTACGGGGGGGGGCAAAGAAAATATTTCGGCGGGGGGCTGAACCTTTAATCAGGAGGCAGAGTGGAGCTGCGGGGCCTCCAACAAGGAGTGAAACAACAGCAAGGCCTAATTAACATTCAAATGGTCTTTTAAAGACCTGTGTAACGTTCGGGTGTGGCTGTGTGTGTGCCCGGGATCTGTCTCATCCCGGGCTGCCACACACGACGGGGGGGGGGGGCTGAAGCCCGGTGAGTCCAATGGGTGTTGCGCGCCTGGCCGCACCGGGGATCGTCGGGTCGAACCCCGCCCCCACCAGTCACACACAGACTCACCGCATCTCCAGTTGTGACTCCAGGACTCCACAAGGTCTCCCGATGCCACCTATTCCAACGGGGCCGCCATCTTGGTTCTGCCCGCTCCGTGCCGCAGCTCCTCATCCAGCCACACAGTGCCTGATTTTCATGGCAGCAGGGGTCCCGCCAGATTCCCGGACCATTCCACTGCAGTTTAATGCCGGTCCCGGGGCAAGGGACCCTGCAGGAGGCAGGGACTTTGTAAGTGGGCCACGTCGTTGCACGGAGCCTCAAAGCCGAGCGACCATCTCGGTCTCCGGCTTGGACATGCCCCCGCATTACAAATATAGTTAATGAGTCGCTCACAAAGTTTATAACTGCAAATATTTATTCATTTAATTTTTTGTTTGTTTTATTCACATCTCCCAGACACTTCCTGAACAAGTTGAGCATCTAAGCGCTTATATTACAATATTATCCAGAATCACCTAAAACAATTTACATTATTAGGATCATAATTAACATTGCAGCAAATTATTTACAGGAACATAACACATTCCTTTTTATTTATAAATTAAAATATTGAAAACCTAAAGGTGGCAAAGCGATGCAGGTAACTAATGCCTGCGATTGACCGTGGCAATACCTAGATGTACTTTCAACAGTATTGAAATCTGCCATTTAGAAGCAACCACTTTAGGATCCATAGCAGAAATCAAAGCTTTAGCCTACTTTTAAAATCCCTTAACTAGGTAGCCTGGGGAATGTCCTTTGTCAAAGGAAACTCATTCTCACGTTTGGTTTGAGTCTGTAGAGTGCTAATTGCAAAAACAAACATTGAATACCGACTAGGCACTCACCTGGACGGCCGCCATTTTGAGTGGGCCAAGGTGAGCGCTCTAGTCTTTTCTCCTCCCCAGACCTTGAAAAAGTGGGCTGGCGCGACCGCGAATTTACTATTGCTCCTGAGGCGTGAGCCGGGAACTGCTGAGAAATTCCACCTTTCTGCCACGGTTTTGCGATAATTTGCACAGGATCTGTTTGCTGCTAATTAAATGAATTTAACTCTAGTTTTTACCCGTTTTTAAAGTTTTTCTGTAAATTGTGCTGCTTTAAGTTTACGTGGACATAGCCACTCAGGGAAGACAGGCTAGTGTTTTGCACGAATTCGAAGCCCCAGAAGGGAGGAAAACGCGACTAGGCACTCACTTGGACGGCCGCCATTTTGAGTGGGCCAAGGTGAGAGCTCTAGTCTTTTCTCCTCCCCAGACCTTGAAAAAGCGGGCTGGCGCGACCGCGCAGTGGACGCGCGCAGCGGGCGCGCCGTAGGCGTGCCGATGGCGCGCAAGGGGCAAGCCCGTCTGCGCCCATCCGCGCTAAGGTAGCGTCCAGTGCCAGCCATGCTGTTCTTTTTGGTGAAGGTAGGGTGTCCTCTTCAAAAATTGATCCTCGACATTATTCCAGGGAGACCTTGCTCAATATAGGGGAACGCTGTGCCAGTGGGGGCAATCTTGCTTTCACTGACTCAGCTCTTCCCTTGAGCGATTTCCTGAGTGGAAGCCTTCTCTCCTGCGGACTCCTTAATGTGAGGTCTATGGCAAAACATTGTGTGGAAATCCAATTGCTAATTGAATCACATCAGCTTGATGTTTTATTTATGACTGAGACCTGGGCTTGCCCTGACTGCGAGATTGAGTCCGGTTGGGCCCGCCCGCCAGATTGTAAAATCCTTCACCTCCCTAGACCCGATGGAAGGGGGTGGGGTGGGTGGGGTCATCTGCTACAGACCCCCTGGGACCTTTACGGCTCAGCAACAACAATCTCTGCTAACTACTTTCACGAACATGGCAGATACCCACAATAATCTGATAATCCTAGGGGACTTTATTCTCTGGCCAGACGGTCCCCTTGATGTAGGGTTCCGTAATCTTCTCCACTTGTGCGAAGATCTGGGCCTCTTTCAGCAGGTGGTGGGTGCTACTCACAAGGATGGTCATTGCCTTGACCTGCTCTTCTCTGGCCCTCATCTGCTAAAGGTAAACCTTACCTTTAGTCTGGACTGACCACTTTTTAATCAAATGTTATGTTAACGTTAATACTGTCCGGACCCGACTGGCGCGCACCACCACTGATGTTCTGTGCAGGGACTGGAAGGCCCTTGCACTACTGCGACTGTCAGACTCGGTGTTCAAGGTCGGTGATTGTTTCTCCCTGGACAAACAGGTCGATGAGAACTTAGCAGCGTTGTGCCTCAGGATTACTACGTTAGACTCCCATGCCCCGGTATGCAAAAGCAGAGCCTCAGCCCCTTGGTTTAATGATACTTTGAAATCCACTAAATTAGCCTGTAAAAAGACAGAGAGGAAATGGAGGCTGGGGTATAAGGACTCAGATAGGCTGCTTTGGAAGCTTAAATTGGCTAACTACAAAATCTTGATCCATAACTCTAAAGCAGAATATTTTTGCTCCACGATCTGCAATGCTTCAAATAGCTCTAGGAGCATCTTTAATATCCAGAATAGCCTCACCAGCCCTGACTGCTCCAAGAACTCGATATCCCCCTCGCAGGAACTCTGTGAGAACTTGGCCAAGTTCTTCAGAGATAAAATTGAGGTTATTATCAATTACCTCAAAGTCCCCACAGTGACCAGGGGTTCCCAGGTATTGAGGGACCGGATCTTGATCGACAGGGACAACGGCCTCTGTCAGCAGCCTGGGGATCAACTATCGTAGTTTCCTCCCTTTGGGGAGGAGGACTTCAGGAGGCTGGCGTGGGGCATTTCCTCCGGTTCACCTACGGACCCGGTCCCGCACAAGATCTGGAAAGAGTATGAGGTGGAATTATTTCCTGCCCTTCGCCTGATCTGCAACCAGTCTTTGGCCAGCGGTATCGTGCCCACTCGCTGGAAATAAGCCCTGATCTCCCCGCTGTTGAAAAAACCTTCGTTGGATCCAGAGTGCTCTAAAAATTATAGACCAATCTCGTTGCTCCCGTACCCTGCAAAGATTGTTGAACGCAGGGTTAGTTTTTTACTGTCTAAACATCTGGAGCAACATCAGTTGTTGGAGGATCTGCAATTTGGCTTTCGCCCTGCCCACGGGACGGAGACGGCCCTGGTTACGGCCATGAATGAGCTTCAAAAGCGTGCAGACAGGGGACAGGCAACCGTTTTGATTTTTTTTTACCTGTCTGCCGCATTTGATACGGTAAACCATGAGATCCTCCTACGTAGATTGCAGGAGGCCGGGGTGAGTGGATGTGCCCTGCGTTGGTTTCGTTCCTTTCTTGAGGGCAGACAGCAGGCTTTGGCCCTCCCTCCTTTTCAATCTGCGTTCTTTCCAGTACCGCAGGGGGTTCCTCAGGGCTCGGCAATCAGCCCCATTTTGCTTAACCTTTATCTAAAACCTCTGGTGTCTTTGATTAATTCATACAAGATCAATACGATTAACTATGCGGATGACACTCAATTGATCCTCTCCTTTGAAGGGGAGGATTCAATATCGGTGGAGGTATTTCATGACTGTATGTGGGATGTTGCTGGCTGGCTACAGGTTAATTCCCTGCAATTCAACGCTGGTAAAACTGAACTGCTCTTTTATGCAGGGAGCAAGATTTCACATTCTCTTCCTGATAATTTCTGGCCCCCAGAAATAGGCACTAAAATTTCACCGGTTAAAACAGTACGTAACCTAGGTGTTATGCTGGATAACAAGCTGACTATGGAGGCTCAGGTTGCAAAAACTGTATCCTCCTGCTTCGCCCTGATTAGATCCCTTCGCAAGATTATGTCATTACTACCTACTTCCGCTCGGGCTTTGGTGGCCAGATGCACTATCCTGAGTAGACTCGATTACTGCAATGCATTTCTGCTCGAGTCTCCCAGTTTTTTGCTTGACAGGCTTCAAAGAATTCAATCTGCGACTGCCAGAATGGTCTTGGGGTGGCCTAGAAGAAGGCCAGCCTCTGCGGCTCTGGCCAAACTCCATTGGCTCCCCCTTAGGCAGAGAATACGATTCAAGTCTCTCTGCCTTGTTTTTAAGGCCCTCCATGGGCTTGGGCCCAGAACGCTGCAAGCTAAATTTGCCTGGTATACCCCTGCCAGGGCGTTGCGTTCCTCGTCAGCACGACTGGTGAGAGTCCCTAGATTTACAAAAGTTAGGGCAGGGGGTAGATCTTTCAGGGTGGCTGCGGCCAAACTCTGGAATAGTCTGCCTTGGGAGATTAGGCAACTGGATAAACTTCTCCCGTTCAGAAAATCCGTGAAGACCTGGCTGTTCCCTATGGTCTGATTGGTATGTTCTACTGCTGCCCCTCCGCCCACTTCTCATGGAGTACCAGCGCCAGGATGCCTGCAAGGCGATAGTGCGCTTAATAAGCTTTATAAATAAATAAATACTAATATAATTCCCAAGAGGTGACCCTCTCACCACATG
The DNA here is from genome assembly GCF_964261635.1 of Lissotriton helveticus. Classification (NCBI taxonomy): domain Eukaryota; kingdom Metazoa; phylum Chordata; class Amphibia; order Caudata; family Salamandridae; genus Lissotriton; species Lissotriton helveticus. The sequence continues at coordinate 268,161,699 of NC_136065.1, read as the reverse complement.
AGAAGTGTCTGTCTGTTGATTACTATACAAAATAATTAAACTGTCATGGTCTTCTCCATTTAACCTTGAGCTGCAGGTGGATGTGGATACTAGATGGTTTAAATTTCAAAGATGGGGTGGCTTGGACAAGGGACATGCAATAATATGTGATGTAAAATTTAGCTGGTCACAACCTAAAGAAAGGTATATGAGAATAAAGAGAAACTATCTGAGAGATGATATGTTTTTCAGTTTTATTAATAGGCCAGTTATGTTTTATTGTTGGGAATATAAGCAAAGATAGATTTGATACCTTTTATTAGAATTGTACAAGTGAATGTCAGTTGAATATTACATGCTTCTGAAATATAAATTATGATATGTAAAAAAAAGTGTTTATTGCAAAAATTTGCTCTTCGAGTCACAGGATCCTCCTATGCCAATACATGAAGTTCCACAAGACAAAATGCGGATTTATCCTGTACAGCAGATGGTTTCTAATACTATTCATATGACTAAATTCTCCTCAAGAATATACAAGTAGGTGCATAGCTGATTTCATAAGAGCTGGTAGTTGGCTTTCATCAGTTACACTAATGTGCACACATTTGGGTGTGCAAACTGGTTTGCATATTCTCAGGGCCGGAGTGGGAACTCATAGCCACACTGGCAATTTTCTCGGTGCAGCCCCTGGCGAAGCACTGCCTGGCCCCAGGAGGCTGGAAATGCTTGCTTGCTGCTTTTGTTACTGGAGGCCGATATTGCAGCAACGCTACAAAACACCCTCAGTAGCAAAACTGGCCACCGCCGCTTCAACACCGAACCCCACCTTTCCAGACTCACAGGGAAACGCCTGATGCCCGGTACGACCAGTCTGACCCTGCATATTCTACATCTCAAGTGCAACAGTGCTTATCGCCCCACCTCGCGGATGGGTAATTTTAGTGAGCACAGTTAGCATGAGCCCAAACAAACATGGCAGTTACAGGTTATTTAAGTCAAGCATTAGAATGTTAAATTTCATATTTCCTCCTTCTTGTGCCATTTTACTGTACAACTTTGTTAATCATCAAACAACTCTGTTTTCATTAAATCAAGCACTTCCTGTTCCATCCATTCCATCATCTACTCTCTTTTTCTATTCAAATAATCTTTATTGATTTTGCAAAAGGACAAACAAACATAAGGACAGTTTGGAAAAGCAAATAAATAAGAGACAGAATGTGCTCTTCAGTACAGTCCAAATTGCATTTTTACAACCAAACTTATCAAGCACAAACAGATCAGGAATAGGAACATAAGAAAAAGGAAGGTGGCAATAAGTACATTTGTAAATACTGTCTTTGAACGCACATTAGAAAGTACAGTCAGCACTTGAATTGACACAATGGACGAATGAGTACGAGTGAGCTTATTTTGAATTAATTAAAGGTTACATTACTGGACGTTGTGATTAAAAAAGAAACCAGGATCGAGTGTACACTGAATCATGGCCTTCAGGTCCTAGTGGGAGGCTCATAAGCCAAAGGTGGCTTGAATTGTAAGGTAGCAGGGTCAAGAGAGCCCAACATAGGTCTGTTGTTCGGACGCCAATGGGTAAATTGCAGCGAGCTATTATCCACTCCTCTAAGAAACGTGAGCCATTCACGCCACATGTGAAATGCAATTATGCTAGGGTTCTTCTAGTTAAGGAGAACCAATTTTGCAGGCTAGAGTCGCATTAAGTCTAGAAGAAATTATTCTACTTCATTCTTTTTTTGTGGATCAAGTTGTCCTAGCAGAATATAGGAGAATTCATGAGTAGGATTAATACCCAGGGTACTTTTAATCAACTTTTAAATGTTTTCCCAGTGATTTTACAGTATGGGGCAATAAAAGACCATGTGCGCCAGGTCACCTGTGTGATTGCCACAGTTCCAACAGGTAGGTGCTTGTCTGAGGTTAAGTTTCTGTAATTTTTCGGGGGCCATTAGGCTCTGTGAATGAGCATGTATTCAGTTTGGGAAGCATTGGTGATTTCTTATTAGTGAAAGGGGATTTGTAGATAAGTTTTCAATCAAATTTTATATTTCGTTTGGATGTGTCTAGATTTTTAGATAGCTGAACCTTGAGCCTTAGGAATTTGTAGAAGTCAAGGTTATCTAAGTTGAAGTGTGATTGCAGATTTGAGAAGGTGAGCATGAAAGTACCAGGAAATACGTGTTTGACCAAGTTAATTTTGGAGTTGAGCCAGATGAAGGACAGGTTAGAGTTGTAGATCTTTATTTTAGAGTGGCAGGCCATTCCTAAAATAGCCTTTTCAGTATTATTCATGAGCTATTTAGAATTGGGGAGGTAGTTTTCCATCGTTAGGTATGTGTAAACTGGTTTGCCATTAGTGATTTTTCTAAATCCAACCAGACTGGAAGGTAGTCTGACTCATCAAGGAACCAGTTAGTGCCTTGCTTGAACAGAAATGCTGTTTGGTAGTTCTTAAAGTTGGGGAGGCCTATAACACCTTTAATTTTAGAGAGCCTGAGTTTTAGAGTGAGATTCTTGGGTTTTTTTCTTGCCATAAAAATGTGTTGAAGGTATTGTCAATTTTGGCTCAGAATTAGTGTGAGATTGTCATAGGAAGCATACTTATTAAATAATTAACTAGAGGGGTTATCATCATTTTGAGGGATTTGCCTTCTGCACCACAAAAGAAATTTGGGTTACCACTCACAGAGAAGTTTGCACATTTTCCTGAGTGTGGACTCTTCATTATGTTTTAAAGTGGTGATGAGATCATGTGAGAATTCTACCCCTAAGTGTTTAATGCAACCTGGATGCCAAGCGAGGCATGACTTACCTAAAATGTGTTTATTTACAATGTTATTGAGCAGTTGACCCTCAGACTTGTTTTATTTAGAATAGAGAGAGATAACTCTGTAAGTACCCGGATCAATGTCATTAGAGTGGTAGTGGAAGTGGGGGGCGTCTTCGGGGATAATTATAGTATTATCTGCATAGACAGCTATTTTTATAGTGGTGTTACCAAATGATACACCGGATATCCCTGCGTTTTCCCTTAAGTGATCGAGAAATGGTGTTAGTGCTAGGAGGAAGAGGGGAGGCAAAAGGGGCAGCCTTGTCTAGTTCCTTGCTTCAAGGAAAATGTAAATAGTACCCCCGGCTCTAACTCGAGTGACCAGGTTGTGATTCCGTGCTATTATCATTCGTATCAAAGGTGCACCCAGTTAAATTTCTCAAGGACTGAATTTAAATAGTACCAATCGACTTTAGCAAACGCTTCTTCCATGTCAAGTGTGATCGCTACTGTAGGGGTGTTTGATAGTTTGGCTTTTTCAATAATGTGGCAAAGTATTATTGTATTGTCACTGAATAATCTGTTCTTTAGAAATCCAACTTGTGAATGGTGGATGAGTTTAGATGTGCATTTTTGAAGCCTGGTGGAAAGCATCATGGCATTGATTTTGCAGTCTAGGTTAAGTAATTAGATTGGTCTGTAGGTTTTTGGAAGTGTAGTGTCTTTCCCTTCTTTGGGGGTCACAGTCATGATGGCCTCCATGGGGTGCCTGTGACTTGTCCAATATTGGCAAAGTGGGTATAGAGTTTTAATACAGGTGGGATAATTCCTGTCGAGAAAGATTTAAAGAAGTGTGCTTTATACACGTCCAGGCCAGGTGCTTTTTGATAGTGGTGGCTTTTTCCGCTTTTGCTATTGGCAGTTAACCATTTTCATTTATTATTCTGTTAGTTTGGGTAAGTTGTCCTTATCTAGGTATATGCCACACTTCTTGTGATCTAATATAGTGGTAATAGAACAAACAATCTGATAATATGCATATTTAGGTTAAAAATAGTATAGAAATAACCTGAGAAACCATAAGAATGTGTGGCAGACTGTTTAACTGTATAAACATTTTGAGTTGGCAATGTCTCTCACCTTTCGTTTTAAGAGAAATCAATATATCTTGTTTGTGCAGACAGCTAAGATATTCTAGTAGCTAATTTTGGATCTACCATATAGAAGTGATTACTTACAGAAGGAGTGTGTGGGCTAGAATACTTGCAATTTTAAGTACTTAGACACCGAAATAAGTCTGACAGATCATTGCCATTTCTTCTTGGTCATCATAGGTCTCTGGAAAATGGTGACAATAAGAAGGTGAAAGTGAAGACCTTTGGTTGAGACATTTCAGCATGTGGCAGAAGGAGGTAATAAGGGATGGAGCCTTGCATGATGAAGTGCCCATCTCCAGTTCAGATTTGTCATCCAGGAACTTCGTGGGGACATTATGGTCGGTGAAGGTGTGAGAGATACCCTGGATTGTTACCCGGTACTTGGCTAGACCTGCAAAGGAAAACTGACAGTTCATTGCCTTCATTCTTGGGCACAAGGCAAGGAAGCCTTTCCTCGTCTCTACTGTGGACTTAGAGCAGTCTTGTGAAATGAAAACCTTGTTACCCTTCTTTTGTATTTGAATGTGTTTCTTTATGAATGCTAGTATTTTTTGCCACATGTTGATAGCGAAGTGATTTGCATATAGTTAGATGTAGGTGAGTTTGGTTAGGGAGCTTAGTTGTCAGTACGCTATGCGGTCTATCAAATTTCAGTTCCTTATCGAACACAATGTCTGTGTTTTAAAGGAACCACTTTTGTAAGAACAAGATGCACAACCCCTCCAGGTTTTCTGCTCCTTCTGGGATTCTGAAGATATAAAGGTTCCCCCGCCTGTTCCTGTCCTCCAGAGTGGATAGTTATTTTAATAGAGACTGAGTTATGGAATTAAGGGTTGAGATAGCTTTACTGAATTTCACTTTGTAGCCCTCCAGATTACTAATTCTATTTTTTCAGTTTCCGTTATCCTGTTATTGATTTGTTTGATGTCAGCTCGGATGGCACAGATTTCATTCTGCATTGCATCAATGTTATGTTTTGTGGATTTGACCAGATCATGAACTTCTGATAATTTCTTGAGGATCGTCTCCATGTAGCGTTATTGTCATTTTTGTTTTTGACTGACGAGTCAGGATTGGCTGGGTTCACTCTGACCCGTATTAGGATTGCTTTGGTTTCTAAATCTCCCACGTTGTGTAAACGAATATCCGTCTGAGCGATCTTGTGAATCCTGTCAGAGGGGATTGGGATGGTATACTATCCCCCTATATTTGACTCCATGCTCCTGCATATGTAATGGGAAATGGCTACAAACAGAGCTGCCGAGGATCAATCGAGTAGTCTTGAGTCAAAGGCTGGCTATTTTCAAAGCAAGTGAGAGCACTGTTAGCACAATCAATTTGGAGAGAGAATGCTGTGCACTTAAGTGAAGCTAGGTGTTAATGTTGTAGCTGGCGCAGTGGTAGCATGGGATTGACATCTGGTTATGCATGGTATTAAAATATTACAGTATTAGGTAATAAATTGCTCAGCATTTGGAAGCACTGCCAGCTCTGGTAGCCAAGAGAAAGAGTGTTGTGCAGTTATCAGAAAGTAAAATTTAGCTCTAGTAAGTTTTAACCTTGGGCCAAACACTCCTTGTCTCCAACATGGCAAACGATTTTGAAATCACTTTCATTTCAGCTTTAAGTGGTGCTAGTTGGCTCCAGATTGTCTTAATTTTGGACTAGACATTCCTTGCTGCTACACCATTTTTTAACTACTCCCTGTTTTTTTTAACCACTCTTTGTACATTGAGTACACAATGTGCTTGCCTCCTTGTTTCTTTATCAGTATGTTCGACATGCTAGATATATATGTTGATCAGGCTATTTTACTCAGCTTGGTGGTTATTAGCTGCCATTTTAGATTGCTTCAAGATCACTTTCCTACTGCGTAAGGAGAAATGATGAGTGCTAACGTTCAGGCATAGAATGAAAACGGTGCCGCTTAACAAGATTAGTCTAGAATCAGATTAGGTAGATTGAATGTATGAAGCATAAGTGATCTGTGCCAATTTCATTCCTTACTGCCAAAAGCTGCAGACTATTTTGAGCAACTCGCAGCACTTTTTCATATAGTGCGATTGGCCCATTTCAGTGCAATTCTCTGTATGCTCTGTATGTTTTGTGATGACGGAAATGATGTACCCCGATGGTATATGTAAATGTGGGCTAGGGACTAAGTGCGGAATAGTGCACATATTACTGGATTGTTTTATGAGTATAGAAACAAGGAAACGGTTTCTGCGACCCTTATTTATCAGTTTGACATTAGAGCAAGAGCACAAGCGATTGTTTTTTTATTAAGAATGGAACATCTAGAAATAGCAATTGCTCTTGGGCATTATTTGAAAGAGGTGAATGCACTGGCTAGGGAAAAGCTCAAGTAAGGATAGTAAACTCCCCTGTAAACTATATCCAGCAACACCGGAAGGATAAATAAGGGGTGAGGCAAATTCAAACGGATTTAATAGTGTACAGCAAATGGATAATGTATAATGAAAAGAACCCTCCACTACTATAAATTTTTATCAAAGACTCGATCTTCTGTTTTATAAAAGACTTGATCTTCTGTTTTAGAATGTACATAAGTTTTTATATTTTTAAAGATTTTAATGACTCTCAGTAATGAAACTAAAATGTCGAATAGAAGAAACAAGGCGGAGTGTATAGAAGGAATGGTTGATTTAATAGTTTATTAAGAAAGAAACAAAAACAAAGCAAAGCAGAGTCAACATACAATAAGACAATCAATTACAATTCAGAATCAAATGAAGGGGCAATATACAGAAGTACATTATGGAGCAATACCTCGTCGAGGTCCAGCCTTATCCATAGCCATATCCACTGTGGGGGAAGTATAAATCTCGCCTCTGTAGACATTCCAGTGTCCCCATTTCTTGTCCCATTTCCCTGGGCACCCCCTGATTTTAAATACAGATTTTTCAGCCAACATGCATCTATCCATTTCAGCCACCCAACCCACCAGGAGAGGCTTTCGGGGGGCACCCCAATGCATTGGCACAGCTCGTTTCACCAACAAGAAACCCAAGGCCACCCACCGGAGCTCTACCTTGGTGAGGTCAGTGGCACCTCCCACGTTGAGAATCCCCTCCTTAGGGGAGAGAGGGATGAGTTTTCCCACCGCGTCTGTCATTTTGCGGGTCGCCCTGTCCCAAAATTGCTGGATCACAGGGCACTCCCACAAGATATGGTAGAAGAAACCAGGGAGGACGCAGCCTTGGAGACATCTATCATCCGGGCGCCTACCTAGTTTGGCCAGAAGAGGGGCGGACATATAAGTCCTATGTAGGATTTTCAATTGGATCAACCGGAAACGGTGATTTATCGCCGTTTCCCTGGGGGACATCAGTGCCGACTGCCATTCGTCATCCTCCAGGTTGCCCACATCGCCCTGCCACTTGTATCGTAGGGACTGGAAGGAGTCGGGCAAGTTATTGCACAATTTATGGTACGTGCAAGATATTGCCTTTGTTAGAAAAGGTTCCGAAAGTAGCCTGTCTTCAAGTGGTGATGCCTCAGGAAGGGAGGAAAGGTCAGACACATTCGCAGTGATAGCATGTGTGATTTGGAGGTATCTAAAGGCCTCAGTGTTGGCAAGGGAATGACGCTGTTGGAGTTCGGCGAAAGTCAGTAGCTTCCCCCTGTGAATCAAGTCACCCAGGGTGGAAATGCCAATCATGTCCCATCTATCAAACCCCTTATGGTGGCAGAGGGAGCCCAGTTTCTGTGAGGCCCAGAGCGGGGTAGCCTTAGTAAACACGTCGCACCATCCCAAGCTCTTGGTAGCGCGTGCCAGAGGGCTATGGTGTGTGACATGGGTTCCACATACCGGTTCCGGGGAAATTTACCATACAGGGCGCCCAGGTACCCCTCTCTTCCCGTCTGGCAGCGTTCCAAGTGAAAGGCCGGGTTTGTAGGCGAACCATGAATCCAGGAGTTGGTAGCCACCAATTGGGAGGCCCATTAATAAAGGCGCATGTTTGGCAAGGCAATACCACCATCATACCATCCTTGGGTACGTTTATTCAGGGCAATTCGAGGCGCCTTACCATCCCAAAGGAGGAGCCGCAAGTCTCCCTCCAACGCACGGAAATAGGAGTCAGCAATTGGGAATGGACAATTGTGGAGGACATACAGGAAACGTGGGAGAGACAACATTTTGAAAAGAGCCGCTCTGCCAGGGAGGGACAAGGGCAGTGCGCGCCAGTGAGATATGTCGCTAACGAGCCTTTGTAATGGGCCCTTGAGGTTACGATCGTAGAAGAGTTTGGGATCAGGGGTAACAAAAATACCTAGATATTTGAAGCCATCCTCGGCCACGGCAATTGAAAACCCCCTCGGAAGGGCAGGTGGGGGGCCATGGAGACAAAATAGAACCGATTTGGACCAGTTGATTGAAAAGCCAGAGTATTTACCAAAATTTGTAATTACATGTAACAGGCTATTTATGGAGGATCTGGGAGAGGAGATATAGACCAGAATGTCATCTGCATATAGGGATATCTTATCAAGCGTATCAGCATTCCACCGAAGCCCCTTGATGGAGACATTAGTCCGGATCCAGTGGGCCAGGGGTTCCAAGGTGAGAGCAAACAGGAGGGAGGAGAGGGGACACCCCTGCCTGGTACCTCTATGCAGTTGGAATTGTCTGGAAGTGTGAGCATTAACGCGTACCTGGCCTAACACATCAGTATACAGTAAGCAGACCCATTTGATGAAAACCAGGCCAAACCCCTAGCGTTTCAGGACCTCAAATAGGTAAGACCACTCTATAGAATCAAATGCCAGGGTGGCGTTGAGAGAGAGAATGACGGCATCCTCTTGTATGTACGGCTGTCTGCTCAAGACGTTGTGGAGCCTGCGGAGGTTTAAGGCAGTGCTCCGGCCTGGAAGGAATCCCGATTGGTCGTCGTGCACATACGTTTGGCCAAAACCTTGACCTCAGCGTTAATGAGAGAGATCGGCCTATAGGAGCCGCTGTCTGTGGGTGACTTGCTAGGTTTGTGGATGACTGCAATGGAAGCGGGTTGTTGGTCAAGCGGCAGACTGCTCCGGTCAAGACTTTCCTCAAACATAGCCTTGAGATGAGGAATCAATTCCTGGGCCATCCCCTTGAGAAATTCAATGGGGACACCGTTAGGCCTCATAGCCTTGCCGGAGTTAACAGCAAACAGAGCACTCATGAGCTCCTCATTTGTGAGATCAGCGTCCAATTCGTCTCTATCTGAATCAGAAAGAGTGGGCAACTGCATCTCCTCTAGAAGGAGCCGGGATTCGTCTGCCGAGTAGTAGGCCTTAGAGGTGTAGATCCCTTCCAGGTGATCTGCAAAGGCCTCAGCGATATCCAGCGGGTCAGTGATGTGTGATGCGTCCGGTCGGATCAGCAACGGAACCCATCTAGAACCCTGTTCTCGTCGTTCTAGCCAAGCAAGCATCTTACCTGCCCTGTCACCCAGCTCATAAACTCGGTGCCGAGTTTGCAATAGTTTAGCCTGAGCCTTTTCGAGGGCCAGTGTCTGGTATTTACTTCGTTTAAGTCGAAGCCGGGCAGCTGTGTCATCGGAGGGATTAGTATTGAGGTCAGACTCCAGGCGGAGCAAGTCGGTTTCAGTCTGGAGCAGCAGCTCATTCTACTTGTGCTGGTATCCAAACTTAAGAGTAAGCGCCCTCCCCTTAATAACAGCCTTGTACGCTTCCCAAATCGTGACTGCCGATTGAACAGAGCCAAGGTTCTCGGCAAAATAATATTCGGTGTGTTCAAGCAGGCTATCCCTAATATCAGGGATTTTGAGGAGCCACGGATTGATGACTATGGGTCCCCTGATCACCTGCCGATGGTAGGTAAGCTCGACTGCGAGCGGAGAATGATCCGAGATACCCCGGAATGGATAGATTTTAATAGGTTTTGTATTCTCTGTTTTTAGCTGATTTTGTATAATGCTTTGAATTTTACCCGATTGTTTAAAGACTAAGGTCTAAATAAACAGAGTTCTTCTCCGTATCTCTCTCTGTATGTTTTGCAATGTTTGCAATGTTCGAGGATGATGCCTCTGAGTTCACTGGTTGCTGATCTGTATTCTCAGGTGTATTCAGCGCAGTGGTTGCAGTGATTGCGGGCCCGCCATTTTAGATTGATTCAAGAGCACTTTCATAAATCAGACACATCACATATATGAAGCATTAAGATGTACAAGTCAATAGTGCCAATTACGGTTGATGCTGCTATGCATTAGACAAATACAACACAGCCACCACGGGTGTAATACGTTCCACTGCTGTGTCTCAAAGATCTATAACCATAGATGTTGCCTCAGTTGTCGCTCTAGTGTGGGTCATAAGATTTCTTAAGCAAAGCCACTCAGATGCAAAGATTTAGTATTCCAAATTGTGTAAAGTTATTTCACTCAGTTATTCATAAGTTGTAGTTCAATTTCAGTTCAAACATTAAAATTCTAGAAGCCCCCATAAGGTGTGTCAAGCTCCACTGCTGTTGCCACTGACACTTATTTATGGGGGCCGGTTGGAGAGCCTTAGTGTGGTTTATGCTTCTACGTTTTGGCTTATTAAAGGGTCTCAAGACCACAGTCTAGATAAGAGCTTCTAAACCCATCTGAGGAACCATTGTCATTCAGTTTTTCGTATGGAGTAACTGACTGTATATCGATTCAATGGTTTAATATACTCCACGCATTGCGTACGGGCCGCCATTTTAGTTTATTCCGATAGTAGATCTGTGTCATCTGTAGGCTTGTAGGCTACTGCTTTCGTTCAGTTGACGATATGCAGTCAAACAGACATTAACAACTCTTGTGGTCAGTCGTGGGCTACAGGCGCTTACTTGAAAGCTGCTATTGTGGTCGTACAGAAGTCTACTCATTCTTAGAGTAAGCCGTATGGTGTCGTGCGGCACCATTAGGGTCTGATTTGGGGCCACGTGCGCTGTCTCTTGGTCCCCGGGGTCGTAATTGGCGTCTTCTAGTGCACATAATCAAAATGCACCCGTTTTGAAAGTTTCTGAAATGTTGTGGGCTGTGTAGCCAGAGGAATTATTGTTAAAAGGTTTCCCTGGAGGGGAGCTGCAGGCACGAGCCGCAATATTCCTCCTCGTCCACGCCACGCCATCTATCCATCTATCTTCTACTTTCTAAAATACCATCATCAAGTTCATCTTTATCATCATTAAAACGGTTAGGGATAACATGGAACTTTTCTTATACCTCTTGTCCAACTTTCTAAGACCATTTATGGATGCAATACAAAAGTGAGAAGTAAATCATCAGAAGACATATAGAGCAGCGATAAAGGCTATCCTCAATATTTTCATCCCCAAATCACCAATTACACTTTACAGTCTGGACCAAAGGTCCCACTGTCCACTCAACTCCATTGTCTACAGTATGCAAGTCTTGGACTTTTTTACACATGCTCGTAACCTGTTTTTAATTACCTACAGGGGTGTTGGCAATTCAACACTAATAAAGGCGCAAACCCTGTTATTCGGCACTAAAATGAAGTCGAGAGCAATCCTATTCTGGAAAATTACTCTCGTTTGTGCCATTCATTGGGTTGTTATTCACTCGAGCATTCACAGTCAAACTAGCCATTCCTCCAGCACCACAGCAACTTGTCGAATCTCTTTAGAAATAATAGGTGCATTCCATAACTTGGAATAAACATGGCCAAGAATTGTGCAATATCTGATATGTCTGTTTTCTTCTTTCTGTGCTAGGAAGGAAGCAGTGGGATGTAAAATGTAATGCTGGGAACCATATAACCAGAATACCAAGTAACAGTCCTGTCTTTCCCTAGCCACACATAGACTTGGTTGCCATAAACTCGGTAAGTCCCAGTTCAGGAAGAAATCCTATTCAGGGTGAACACCATAGCAGAAGAAAAACCGTTTTCAGAATGTGCACTTGAGTTAAGATCAGGATGGGAATGGGGTCTGTATGAATAGGTATGGTCACATGTGTTCGCTGCATTCCTTGAAAGTGATGCTGTGTGCTTCATCACAAACCAGTCCATGTGCAACAGAATGGCAGGGGGCAAAATCTTTTGACTGGGCAAGGGCACAGTCATATTCTCAACAGGGACAAGAGTGGTGCAGTTATCACATTCAGGAATAAAATTCCCATAGGACTGCAAGTCAGCGCATCCTTTTTCACATTCAAAAGAGATTGGGATCATGGCTAGGCCCAGGCGAAACTTGTGTGACGCAGGCGTAATCTTACATACTTTCAGTTGCTTTGCATTACTGTTGTTAGGCAAAATTCCTGAAATAATCCTATCATGCCACTTTACTTAATTACGTGTAATTTGCAGTAAAAATGTAGCGGATGGATACGGGAACAACATGAACGACAGACAGAACTAGCAGTGGCTCCTCCTTTATGGCGTCACCCCCCCAACAGCAATTATTTTATTTTTGTATTCAATGGGTTTGAAACTTGTTTTATTACCGTTTTATTTAGCTTGTGCCGGCATTTGGTGTGGGCTCGAGGGGGAGTGGTGGGCTCTACCTACAATGTGCTTTTGTTTTTTGGCCGGCCATCCCAACCGGCCAAAAACCACATGTGCAGTGAAGCTCTCTCTAACCCCGGTGGCGGTACAGGGGAGCTGCACTCCCGTCTGTATTACGAGTTGCCTATTCCACGAGCGAACCAATGGCCATTCAACCGCTTGCTTCAAGGTAGCAGTGATGAAGGAATTGGGGTGTGTACTCACCTCTTTCTTCTTCTTCCATCCAGATTCCGATGTGGATCCATTTCTCCAGATTCTCTTCACTTCAGGATCTTCATGCCGAGGATTACAATTCGGTTTGCGGCGATTTACAGGCAAGTCCTTTTCGTACCATATACCCATTGCCAGGACTGCCCACATATTGGCAGTATCCTCCTCTTCAGTTATGCCGAGCAGCTCAGAGCTAGGAGTATGCTTCTGACATTCTTGGGAGTCTTTGTTAGACAGACCCATAGGACCAGGGTCAAATGTCCGTACCCTCACTGGTAGTCAGCTGTTCCTACATGGTTGGCTCTGTCCTTTCCTCTTCTTTTTCCACATAGGGTACCTTCCAAGTGCTCCTGGACAGGAAGACAGCTCTTCCTCCTGATCAGACTCCATATGATGGCCCATCCCTTCTGGCAAACTGGCTGTCAGGCAGAACACCAGCTCTAGTTGTGCTATAGTGCTCTGGGAACTCCGTGGAGCGCTCCCTCCTTAATAAGAGAGAACTTGGAACTGGAACTACACCTCCTTTTATTATACAGGAACAGCAAACAGTGAATGTGTATTCCAGACTCAGCCTTTGTCTGGAGTGATGCTCTTCCCAGCAGATTGTTTCTAGGTTGGAACACCCACAAGAGAGGCACAGAGAGGAGAAGGCAGTCAGCAACTTAAATAGTCATCCCTGCAGGGATCAGGAAGAGACGCAAAAGGCTGCCCCTTTTCAGAAGACCCTTCACACCCTGATAAAAACAACTTCTGCCCACCCTTAACTCGTAACATCCACCAATTCGCAGTTTCCAGGAAGGCTAAAAAGCAGCTCTCTACATCAAAGGATCAAATCGAATTTCTAAGGGGAAGCTTGGCTCCTCTTTCCCTACTTCAGGATGTAGGTTCCCTTCCTCCAGTCTCAGGAATGTAGCCATATCTACTACCACTGTCTAAGAAAGTAAACCTCACCTGCATTGTGGGCATGGGAACAAACCTAGACTTCCAAAAAGAGGCCTGTGACACTCTAGTTCACCCATACCACCATACAGTGCGTAACTGACACCTCACACCCCACATGCATAGAATGTCAGCACTAGGACCCGGGATTGTTGCTACCAGCAGAAATGTACACTTGTGGACTAGTAAGCTTCCACTCTCGTGACACAGATAAAAAGTTCTGGTCATGATCTGGTCACTACAAAACATGGCATGGTGCCAGCACACTGTTACAGGCATGAGCATGTGACTGCAACAGCCGTACTCTGTCACTATTGAGGGCTCTCTTGGTGTGCCCCTCCCGGTACAGGGCACATCCATGACCTGACTTTTGCCAAAGGCAGGCCTAGGCCCTCACATACCCTCAAGATTAGCGTGAGGATGGGGTCAAACCCCAAAAACTGGTAGACCATTTGCTGTCAATTGGGCACACAAGGCAGGGGACACAAATGTATACCTTGCAGGGGACGTTCCCATCACAGCACCCGGCCTCTCCCCTTTCCTACCAACCAATTTCTTCCCATCATCACCCAACCAGGCAATTTTTATTTTAAATCAAAGTAATGAAAAACATTACTAATGTTTAATCAATACATACAAAACAGAGTTACATTTCAAAATGTAAATCATGTAAGAATGACTACCCTAATAGGGGAGCCAAGCTCTCTGAAGTCCTCAACTCTTATCCCTCACAGAGAGAGATTGGCATGTATGTTTGTTGACAGAGATCATGACCTTCAAAGATTAGGGTCTGTCTTGTGGTGTTCTTATTCTGGAACTCGGTGTCAGCCGCTCTTTTCTTTGCTTTATCTCTATTGGCCTGTTATGGGAATGTAACTGATTTTCTTTCCAATCAATATTTGGAAGGGATTCTCAAACAACTCCATAAGGGGGTTCTTGATGTGATAGTAATGCATTGATTTTTCTAGCTCATATTCTTTTAGCACCGATTCTATTTAGTTTACTCTAATGTCTTTTCTCTGTATCAGATCAGTATTCGAATCTTACCTAAATATGCTACGTTATGTCCCACCAAACAACGCAACACACATTACTGCACTACAACAGCATACAATACCACATCACCATTCAACACCTCCCCACTTTATTGTATGACACAGCAGCGCATCATCACTGCACAACACCATAGAAACATTACACTGTATAACACAACACACCATGGCACAACACATCATACCATCACCACATCACACATTACCCACCGCCATATCACACAGCAACACATTGTACCCCAGTTAGCAACACTGCATCACACCATCCAACTTCACACCGCAGCACACTATATACAACTGCGCACTCCAGTATACCTCTCCTTATCACATCACACCATATATAATACAGGAAAGTTACATGTGCCAATCAAGTGCATACCAATTTCATCATGTTTTAAGGCGGAGCAAACACCCTTTATCTCTGGTCAGCAGGGGTAAAGTGTACAAAGTTCTATGGTCAACAGTCAAGACAAAAACCTGGGAGAATACCATACAAAAGATTGTCATTTCCAAAAGTCTCTCACATTCTGTGAGTGAGCAACAGGACCAGCATTACTTCACCCATAGATTGTTCTCTGCCCCCATAAAGCATGCCATCACTACCATGAACTGGTATCACTCTTAGGCACGACATACCATCCTTATTTTATTGTAACATTTGTATAACACTTACTACCCCTCTGTGAGGTGGCAAAACACTTGCCTGCCCAGGTAGAACATGACATCGGTTAGGCTGCGTGGATGAAAGGTGTGTGGTTTGTGAGGACCATCGAGGTGCAGATATCATGTTATTTAATGCAGGGTTTAGTGGTGTGATGGATGGGAACGTGTGAGAGAGATACACCACCCAGTATCTAGAGACACAGGCTCTGGGCGGCAGAAAGGAAAATGGGAGGCAGAAAGGAAAGTAAGACAAAATGATGTTACAATGCAAAAGGCACAAACATGCGCCTCTCAGCAGAGTCGGTCCTTGCTTAAATAGCACCCTGGCAGCAGCTTGCCACAGACCAGACCCTAGCTAGCTGGCTACATCAAAGAAACGGCTTGCCCCAGATTAGACATCTCTGCCCTTCCCCCCGCTCACCTGGGCCAGCTTAGCTCTCTCAGGTTGGATCCAAGTTCTTTGGAGGGGAGCGGGTCTTGATGTGTGTTGGCAGGGGTTTGAGACAGCTGGGAGGGCAATGTAGGTGTCTGATAGGGTGCTAAAAACAGCGACCGCAGCAAATTTAGAAGGCTTGGAGGCACTTTAAATCAATTAAACCAAGAGAGAGTGGTGTTGCTGTTTGCAGGACCTTTATGTAGATTGCCGACCTGGGCCTTGGCCCAGCTAACCTATGCCAAAAGACAGCCCTGCCGCGAACATATGCACACTCCAATAGCATTGGCACAAAGCTGCAAGAAGACGCACAACACAGAGGTGTCTGTGGTGGTAACCCATACCAAAACTACAGAGAATACAAGTGCACTCAGGAATACGTAAACAAGGAAGCGACCAAATGCATCTCTCACCATAGGGGGAGTAAGGTTCTTCCAAGATCAGACAGTACTAATAAACTAAGGGCACAACCAAAGGCCTGATCGCCCGCTTGGGCACCCTGCAATCTGACAAGACTTGACTAGGCCCAGCAAGGGGTCAGTAGAAACAGTGGCTTGAAGTGGCAGAATAACACAATAAAACAACCAAGGCGACCCCTTCCCCCGACCCCACACCTAAACCCAACTCCCATGGTACCATAGAGAAGCTTTTCACTCCACAAAGGGCTGCATGCAGCTGCTTCCGGCAGCTGCTAGGACTCACTGCAGACTCCGCTCAGCGCGGGACTGCGCATGTCTGGTGATGTCATGTTTTAAGGGAAATAAGTCTGTCTTATCTGCTGTATAGTCAGTGCTCTGGTAGATCGTGTGGGGGCACAACATGTCCTTAATTAGTACAGAAGAATATCAGGAAGCGATTTAGAGGCCGGGATGCGGGGAGGGGCGAGAGAGGAATGCTCCCCAGAGCCTAACAGAGAGTGGAGTCGAAAAGAGAGAGGAGAGAGTGAGGGAGGGAAGGATAAAGGGAGAAAGAGATGGAAAGCGATAAGGAAAGAAGGCGGACTAATGGGGTGAGAAACCAGAGTCAAACAGAAAACAAGAGTATGCGCCTGCTAATCATAGGCTCATGTAGAGCAGCGGGAGTCAGAGAAAGACAAGAACGAGAAAGAGAAAAAAAGAGGTGGAGAGATACAAAAAACCAGAAGTAGGTGCCGAGGGAAAGAAACATGCAAAAGGCGAGAGAGAGAGTAAGACAAACGGAAAGAAAGCTGGAAAGAGAGAGTCTTGGAGATACATATAGAGAGAAATAGGGATTTTATACTAAGAGAAGTCTAGGAACTGATTCAGAGATTTTCGGGGGTTACTCTGTCACAAACGTGACGGATATCCTGTCGCCTATTACAAGCGCCATGGGATCTAATGCACTTGTAACATGGCGGACAGGATATCCGTCAACATGCACCTGGCCCACCACCTCGAAGACAACAACATCTTGGACCCATCCCAGTCCGGATTCAGACGAAACCACAGCAATGAGACAGCCCTCATCACCGCCACAGATGACATCAGGCGCCAACTAGACAACGGAAAAACATCAGCCCTCATCCTCCTGGACCTGTCAGCTGCCTTCGACCCGGTCTGCCATCGCACTCTAAATACACGCCTCCTGGAATCCGGAATCCAAGAGAAGGCTCTTGACTGGACCACGTCCTTCCTCTCTGGCAGAACCCAGAGTGTCCACCTCCCACCCTTCCGATCCGAAGCCACCGACATCATCTGTGGCGTCCCCCAGGGCTCATCGCTCAGCTCAACGCTGTTCAATGTCTACATGGCCCCCCTCGCACAAGTGGCCCGCCATCACGACCTCAACATCATCTCCTACGCTGACTACACCCAGCTCATCCTCTCCCTCACCAAGGACCCACATACCGCCAAAACCAACCTCCACGAGGGAATAAAGGCCGTCGCCGATTGGATGAGGAGCAGCCATCTGAAGCTGAACTCGGACAAGACGGAGGTCCTCATCCTCGGACCCACCCACTCAGCCTGGGACGACTCCTGGTGGCCGACCACACTGGGAACAGCACCAACACCCATCGACCATGCACGCAATCTAGGATTCCTCCTCGACTCCTCCCTCTCCATGTCTAAGCAGGTCAATGCCGTCTCCTCCTCCTGCTACAACACCCTCCGCATGATCTACAAGTGGATCCTGACCGAAACAAGAAGAACGGTGACACAGGCCCTCGTCAGCAGCAGACTGGACTATGGCAACGCACTCTACGCAGAAATCCCAGCCAAACATCTATGACGACTACAACGCATCCAAAATGCCTCCGCCCGACTGATCGTCAACGTCCCCCGCCGCAGCCACATTACCTCCCACCTGAGAGATCTACACTGGCTCCCCGTCGACAAGAGGATCACCTTCAAGCTCCTCACCCACGCACACAAAGCACTCCACAACACCGGACCAGCCTACCTGAACAGCAGACTCAGCTTCCACACCACCCACCCGCCAGCTCCGCTCCTCCAGCCTCGCCCTCGCCGCTGTCCCCCACATACAATGATCGACCTCCAACAGCAGATAGTTCTCCTACCTCGCCGCCAAGACCTGGAACACCCTCCCTACCCACATACGGCAGACCCTAGACCTACTCGCCTTCAGAAGACTCCTCAAGACCTGGCTCTTCGAGCAGTAGCATCACCCCCCCCCCCCCCCCCCCCTCAGCGTCTTGGGGCCCTCACTGGTAAGTAGCGCGCTTTACAAGTACTCTGATTGATTGTGGCTGAGTAACACTTCTTTCCACCAAACTGTAAATTTGGCCCCAAGACCTATCAGAGGCAGTTGCGGCCGGCATCGCTCGTGGTTGGGGGGGGGGGGGCAGGCGGGGGTGGGACCGCACTGGGAAGGGGATCACAATAAACAAATGTTTTAAAAATAAAACCTGCCTTTCCACTGGGTCCCATGTCTTCACTGCTCCTGCTATCCTGCCTTCCTGCCTCTGACAGGAACCGGAAGCAGGCACCCAGGCTCCCTCCTCTAAGCCAATCACAAAGCTGCAAGCAGCGTTGTGATTGGTCAGGACGGCGCCCAGCCAGGGCCTAATGGGGTGGCCATGTTGTCCATGCAGGCTGCAATGCAGCCCGCATGGAGAAGGACAGAGTGCGCATGACTTGTTTGGGCGGTCCGAAAGGGACGACCAGTCTTTGTGCACTCTGGAGTGGGCAAACCACTCCTCTCCTGCCCTGCTCAAAGAGCAGACCAGCCCCACCCGCCCGCAATGCAAAGCAAATATAACGTGGTAATAACCACAAGTTATTACCATTTTATGTTTTGGATTTCTCGCACTGCGAGAAAGCAGTGGGGCAACGCTCCTCCACCCTAGTGGAGGAGCCACCCCTGGTCAGAGGGGTAAAAACAGAAGAGCCAGTGACTGACAGGGGAATAAAAACTTGAGAGAGGGACAGAGAAGGGAAGAAGAGAGGTACGAGTAGGAGAGATAGAGAATACAAGACAAAGAGAGACAGACAGAAATCAGGGCTTAATTTGTAAAAAAAATAATATATAAGTGCCAAGGCCCTTGTCATGAGGCCACTGCAGCTTCCACCATTACCTCTGCCTGTGCTGCCAGTGACAATACCAACACAACTACTAACCATCACACTCCCTACAAGTGTGCCAATTCAGACTATTCCGGATCACCCAAAGCTAAAAGAATGGCTTGAGGGTCCGTTTGTAGGCATTTTAATTGCATATTGAATTACAAAACAACTGTTGTTGTGCTCATTTCAAAATTAGACTCACAGCACAACGATCTGGCAAACTATTAAACGTGTCTGAGCTGACAATTAAGTGCCGGTGCAGAGCACTGGAAACCACCGGCTCAAATGAAGTACTGGAAAGAATCAATGTCTTCAAGTTGATGTAGAGGAAGGAGCAAGGGTCTGACAACAAAACTGAGAGCTCAGAGTCTGAGACAAAGTAACTAGAATCTGATAGAAAGTGGAGCCAGTGTCTACCAGGGGGAGAGGAAGGATGCCCATGGCTTGAGAGAACGATAGAGAGAAAAAGAAACTTCAAGAGGTAGGTAGAAAAGAGCCAGCACCCGTTGGTGAGACTGAAGAACCGGGCAGTGGCAGCGGAGGGAATCAGTGATGAAAGAAGCCGAGTCTGACAAGGACAAAGAAGCCAGAGCCAGACAGAAACAGGGACTTCAGTACCTGAGAGAGAAAGGACCAAGGCCTGGCAGTGAGAGAGAAGTTATGGTTTAAAAGAGAGAACAAACTACAAACAGGGAGTGACAGAGTGGAGAGCCATCAGGGTCTGGATGACAGTGAGATAGAGAACCTAGAGCTTGATAGTGAGAGAGGAGAACTATGACCTGGCATTGACAGAAGGAGCAGAGTCTGTTTCATAGGACTCAAGACCTGGTAATGAGAGTTACAAGAATGATGGCCTGGTGAGCAGGGAGAAGAACCAGGGCCCGGCATTAAGAGATGAACCAGGCCTGGAAGTGAGAGAATATCCAGGGACTGACCATAAGAGAAGGACCAGGGTCTAGCAGTGAGAGAAGAATCCGGGTCTGGTTCTAATAGAAGAACACGGCCTGGCACTGAGAGGAAAACCAGGATCTGACCGTAAGAGAAGAACCAGGGTCTGGTATTAGGAGAAGAGAACAAGGCCTGGCAGTGAGAGAAGAACCAGGATCTGACTGTAAGAGAAGAACCAGGCCCTGACATCAAGAGGAGAACTACTGGCCTCACAGGTCCCTATAGTGTGGCAGAAGAAAGAAGAACCAAGGTCTCAAAATGTGGGATAAAAGCCAGAGCTTCGTGGCGAGAGAGGATTTAGGGACTTCCAGAGAGAGTGAGAAAGAGGCAGGTTGTGGGTCCCATGTTAAATGACAGAGCTTACACAGATAAGCAGGTACAAGACTGACACTGTGAAAATCAACACTTTGCTGACTTTCTCCTTAAATAAATATAGTTAACATCCTTTTATTATTTACAGCTCCTCGTGCCAATGTCTGTTAGTATGCCCATTCATGCCCCACTATCTCTCCCTGCCTTATGTCTATTTCCTCCATTCTTCAGGGTCTTTGTAAGAGATTGGGTTATTAGTTGTAATAGAGCCTAAAAATGCTGTGCAACATTAATTAATACAGTATGCTAAAATGTGCCTTGGAAAGTGTAAACTTAATGTTGAACTGATACACATTCAAAAGTGATAATTCGCAGTAGGCAATCATTGATATTCATGTAGGCCGCAGGCAAAACCCCTGAGATGTTTTAGGTAGTTAAAAAGACGCTTGATATTGCTGAAATGTGTACAACGTGAATTAGCCATGTGACCTTAGAATGATAGGCTTAGGGTGTTGTCATAACCGTAGAATTTCTCATTTTTCAAAAAGTATTACTTTACTATGCAACATTTAGTCTTGAATGTTATGAGTTTCCTATTTTCTTAATGTTTTGTATAAAAATTGAATAAACTAGCTTGTGTATTTAAACAATTAATAACTTTCGTTCAGATTAAAACAATGTATTACCTAACCATGGTTTGTCTTGCAGTTAGTAGTTCATTGCTCTTGCAGAGAAATAAGAGAAAGTCAATAGATATGAAAAGCATTTGAGAAATATGCTTGATGTTTCCAGAATCTAACCTTGCAAGACTGTCTGTAGCCAGCAACATGATAAAAGTTTAATTCAAATGTATTTAAGTGGGAATGGAGGAGCTGAACTTTCTTACTGAATAACCCTGCATTCTTATTGGCTCGCGTAGAAGAAACCCGGCAACTATGTTTTCGAGATGTTTTCTTGCCCTTTATATTAGTGCATGATCCTCAGGGCCAGACCGGCTGTACCGGGCACTGGGTGTTTCCCCAGTGGGCCGGAGGGGTGGGGGCCGGTTTTGTCAGTGGGGGCTATATCGTCCTCCAGTAACAAAAGCGTGAGTGGTGCTTTTTACTAGCACCCCCCCACCCTCCCAGGTCCGGTGGAGCATCAATCTGCTGGGGCTGGTTTATATTCCCAGTCCAGCCCTGATGTTCCTAGGTAGAAGCAGCGCATTCTCTTCTTTTCTTGAAGGAATGACTTAGATCCATACCTTTGAAGTATGGATGGTAGAAGCTACTGCTGCTATTGTTTCCGTCTTTTTTGACTTTGCTTGGATTTTGCTACTGCAACTGTATGCTGATCTGAGTCTTGCTAAATGCTCTTTACGGGTAATTCTGCTATTTATCTTGATTTCTAAGCTCTATGCGCCGTGAGTTCCCTCTTTTATGATTTGATTTAGAGCTCTTATGGGTTCCTAATGACCTAAACTCTGATCCTGATTATAGAATCGAGATTTTATTTCCTTTAGGGAACAAGCTTACATTTTTTGAGCAATAATATATTTACTATCATCGCGATGCTATGTTTGATCATCAAAGTAAACAGTTTTATTAAAAATTTTTTTTATTGAGATTGATTATTGACTTGTCCAAACCAATTTTTCTTTATGATGAGATTTCTGTAAACTTGATTGATGGACTAACTGAATAAAGTTAATAAATAAACAGATCTTTACTTATCTCTCAAAGAGAAATAAACTTTTAAATGACAATACAACTCTCATTATTGGCTGAACTTAAACTGTTATTTATTTAAAATGCTTAATTGCTCCTTGACTCCTAATACACAAATAAAAGGTCCATCGCACAAGGGAAAAGTTATAGCGAGGGGATGGGGCCTTAGCACCAACAAGCGGTTATAATTACCGTACTATCAGTTGAGAAGGGTGAGAACCCAACCCAAATAATGCTAATCACAATCCTTGTCAGGGTGACTCGCAAAAGTCACAAAATAAACCTGAACTCAACCATCTGGAAGCTGTGGCACAGAGCAAACAGGCCTAATTTTAGAGACAATGTGTAAACACAACACAATAAAAATCTCAAACCACATTTACAAAAATAGAGGCTATTGTAATATATAAAATGACAGCAAAAGGGCAAAGATCCAGCCAAGGGAACTGGAGATGTGAATTTTTAAAGTTTGAATTAAAAACAGCAGCAAAAAGCTTGAAGCGCCAACCATGGTCATCTGGTTGTGCTTGACTGGTACTAAGGGGAAAGTTAAGGCTGACCGCGGTGAAATGCATGTCAGATACAGGTACCAGTTCTGTCCCAATCAAAAAGTTACCTTCATACCTAGAAATTTTTCTGGTAGGGGAAAGTCTTCAGCACTGCCAGGCAGCTGGTTGTAGCCAAACAACAGCTAATAGACAACAGATCGCTGGAGGACAATGTCTTGGTGAAGCTGTCAATGAAGGTGGGAAAAGCTCAGAGTGGGAAAGGTTCAAGTTTCATTTCCAAGAACTCTTCGACATTGATCAGATCACCTTCGACTGCAGAGCTGGTGACATTTTCTACATTTGGACTTTTCTGGAAGTTGGATTTCTTCAGCTGGGTAAGACTGCAGACTGTAGCCAGAGGACCAGATGTCGATAGATTCCGATGTTGAGGAATCCAGCTGATAAAGATTTGCTGCGGCAGAGAAGGATGTAGCTGGAGCTACAGCGAATTCAGGCCTAGTGATGATGCAACATCGTCAAATCAGTTTGGCTGGTTGGTCCCATTCACTCCCCGGTTATCCAAGCAAAAATTTGGCAAGAAAATTCTAAGACCCAGGTTTGTGGGTTAAGCAAGGGGTGTACACTTTGACCAGGAACTTGGGGACAGCACTTGGGGATCAAGACTCACTACAACAAAGGCCTGGCCTGCTGCAGAGTCCAGGGCAGTCCAGTTGGGACTATTCAGCTGGAAATGCACGAAAAAGTTTTCTTGTGGCCATGAAGGAGGTCAGCATTATGACCCTTGGAGGGGTCACTTCTAAGGTCCTGGTTACAAGGGAAGCAGGTCCTGTCTTCTCAGGTCTTCAGGCAGAAGGGTAATCCTCCTCTGAATCTTCCTCAGGACCGGCAGTGTTCTGAAGAGAGGGCTGGGATGCCACATTTACACCCAGTGCCAGCCTGTGGGTGAGGTCAACTCCTGGCCACTTCCTATCCAATGGGGTACAAGTTCCCAGGGGTGACCCTACCCATGTTTGCAGCACATCCTGTGAGTTTTACTGTAAGCTAGCCTATTTTGTAGCACACACAGAAAGAGGATAATACCTCGTAGGATTGTTTTTGTGCAGGAAGGTGTTCCTTCCTGCACAAAAACAATCCTGCGTGCAACGCAGGCACCCTTGCACAATGGTGCATTGGCGCTAGGCTGCCAAATGGGTGCCAGTGTAGAGGAAAAGGCAGGAATGCGCCATATTGCCGTAAATACGGTGCATTCCTGCCCTTTCCCTGCCGCGCAGTGCAGCGCGGTACAAATGTAGGGGTCCCAGTGTGGAACCATTTAGGAAAAGAAAAACATTGTAGGAATTTTGAAAGAGAATAAAGGCAATATAGATTCAATGTTATGTACTCAATGAATCAAAGTACAAAATATGGTTCACAGTTTAATGAAATCACAAAGAAAGTTTGTTAATTCACAAACGACAAAACAATAACAAAAGTGGCCCCAGGAAGGAGAGGGAGGAGTTTTAAGTGCAAGGAGGGTGTGTAGGTTACTGGGAAAATGGGAAGAGAGTGCTGGTCAGCATGACCTGATTCATGAAATAATTACAAATGTGTTGGCTTATAAATTCAACCACACTTTTCACATGAATGTTCA
This sequence comes from Lissotriton helveticus, assembly GCF_964261635.1. Lineage (NCBI taxonomy): Eukaryota > Metazoa > Chordata > Amphibia > Caudata > Salamandridae > Lissotriton > Lissotriton helveticus. Next base: position 268,137,302 of record NC_136065.1, on the reverse strand, counting down.
AAAAGTTCCATCACATGCCATCAAAAATAACCACTGTGGACAATTCAACAATATGGTCGGTTGCTGGCAAACAGAATGGTCGTCGAAGTTTCGACCCCTCTAGCTCTAGGTGGCAATGTGACCTTAGGATGGGGTCTTCATCAGGACAAAGGAGGGAGGTGAGGAGGGGCAGCGCAGCAAGGTGTCTTGCTGTGCTGTACTGCATGACTTTTTTTATAAATAGGCCTTTACATGTCCACCTTTTACACACCATGCAACCTGCCTCAGTGGGCACTAAGGCCTAACTTGGGAGTGACATCAATATTTAAAAGGAAGGTTTAGACCTGGCAAAATGTTTTATTTTGACAGGTCGAATTTGCAGCTTAAAACTGCTCTGCCAGGCTGCAAGGAAGACCTGTGTTGGGTTTGTTGTGTCACGGCATTGGGTGGCACAATGTGTGCTGCAGGCACTGGTGACTTTTAACTTACAGGCAGATATCATGTTATGCTTTGCACCATCATATACCAAAGACTTATAGGAAAGTTACATGTGCCAATCAAGTGTATACCAATTTCATCATGTTTAAAGGGGGAGCAAACACACTTTAACTCTGGTCAGCAGGGGTAAAGTGTACAGAGTTCTATGGCCAACACTCAAGGCAAAAACCTGGGGGAATACCAAACAAAAGATTGTCATTTCCAACAGTCTCTCACTCCCATTCTGTGAGTGAGCAATAGGACCAGCATTACTTCAACCATAGATTGGTTCTCTTGCCCCATAAAGCATGCCATTACAGCCATTAACTGGTATAGCTCTTATCAGCCATGACACACCATCCTTATTTTATTGTAACATTTGTATAGCACTTACTAGCCTTCTGTGAGGTGGCAAAACACTTGCCTACCCCGGTAGAACATTACATCGGTTAGGCTGTGTGGTTGAAAGATGTTTTGTGAGGACCATTGAGGTGCAAATATCATGTTCTTTAACGCAGGATTTAGTGGTGTGATGGATAAAGTGTGAGAGAGATACATATTATTAATGGCTAACAGTAAGCTGGCTGCTTGGATCAGCTCTGCAGATTTGTTTATGGTATTCTTGCGTTCACAGCTTAATATGCCAGTTGCTGAATGAGATCATATGGTGGCCACATCTGGGTCTCCAATATTGCGAGTATTTTAAACATCCAAGGGAGAGATTCCACCGCAAGAAGGGTTGTTACTTATTTAGTTGATGTTTTATGCAGCACAGCCCACATCAAGTCGAGGTCAGAGCGTTAGAACTAACTTAGTGAAAGACGTATCATATCAAGACACATATGCTACACAGACTAACTGCAATGTGCACATTGGAAGTTCGATCTTGGTGATTATGAGATCAATGTTTATACAGCGCCTTCTATTATTAGTATGGCTATGACTGATACCCACAAGACTGGCAGCACATTCTGAGGTACAGTATTTTTTTTTTATTTGACTTACTTTAAACTGATTGTAATATCTTTTTGCAAAAATTACGTACTACTTTTTGGTGTTTTTGATTTCGCACTACAGAATGTACTTAATTCTTTTTGTCTGGAAGGAACACCAGAGCAAGCCATGAAGTATTTAAGGTGTTTAAGGGAAGGGTGGTGGTGTGACCATGTATTATAAGGAATTCAAAACCCTGTGCCATCTACTAAAAGGATATGAAAAGTCACGTCACATTTCCATTACCTTGTAAAAGATCTCCCTGGTGACTTCAAATATCCTTACAATGTACAGCAAGATGTACTTTATCCCATATATCACTCTTTCACAAGGAGGTTGGCTTTCAGACGGTGTTTGATGATGGAGAATGTTGGTTCCAGTCTGGGCTCCTGTGCTTAATTGTTCTAAATCTGTGGCTTATGGCCTGAGATTGAGGGTGATTTAGAGGGGGGTTGGGATTAAATGGATGGGCTCAGAAGGTGCTTTATTCATTTACTGTGAAGATTTATTTCCACCAGAGAGCGCATGAATTTAGGTATGTTCATTATCAGTAGTTTGTATGGAAAGAATGATGAAGTATGCATATAAGGTATGCATGCTGCAGTAATTTTTCGAGGTATGCATGTTGAAATAAGCATTTGAGGTAATGAAATATTGGCTTTCGCTGCAGGTTTGTGGTATGACTTGCATGAAATCTGCCTGTGGACTGTTAGAAATGGGATTTTTGGTAGGCTAGGGCATGTGCCAAAGCGTAGCAGAAACCACCACTCTAGACAGGATAAGGGAGTTACACTCATGAAATATCCCCTGCCCCCCCCTCCCCCTTGGTGGCTAGGCATAAGCAGTCAGGCTTATCTTAGAGGCAATTTGTAAAGCATTTGTACATAACCAACAGTAATACAGTATAAGCACTACAAAAGGACACCACACCAGTTTAGAAAAATATCCAATATTTTTATATACTTAAAACAAGACCAAAAACGATAGAAAATCCACAATACAGTACTTAGACATCTTCAGTTATAAAAATAATGTTGAAAAACAGTTCCTTGAAGTCGATAGCTCCATCCAGGGCTATCACAGTGGCGTGAACAAACAAATCTAAACAGTTCTGGCAGACCGCGGCGTCGCGGGCCAGCTGCGGTGTCGGGAAGACCTGCAAACAGTACCTTTTAGAAATGCAGGGCGTCTGCGACCTCTTGTTGAGCTCCCGAAAGCACGGCGTCCGGAGACGTCGGTTCCGGAGGTCGATTCAGGAGTTGTCGGGGCCTCGAAGTCACACACGTTACAGATCCACCTCCTCTCTGTTGAAGTCAGGAGCGCTGGCGTCGACAGACGTCGGGTGCTGCGGGGTAAAGTGCAGCGGTGCCCTCAGGTTGCGGTGTGAGCAGCGGCACCGTGGCGGCGTCAGATGGTGTTGCCGGTGAGACCAGGGTCAGGGTGCGAAGTGAATGCGGTGCACGTAGCGGTGCTGGCAGGTCGTGCTGCAAGCAGCAGTGTCGTCATTGCTGGAGCGCTGTCATCTGTAGTTGATGGCGCCGACTTCGGTAGGCCAAGGCTGCGGTGTGGGATGAGGGCAGTGGGTTGTGTAACTTTACGAGCGATGCCCTCAAACCACAGTGCAAGCAGCAGCGTCGAATTTGCCGTGGATCGTCGTCATCGGGAGGCCAAGGCGTCATCGTGAGCGAGGCCGTGCGGAGTGCGGTGCCCACAGGTCGCGGTGCGAGCAGTGGCTCGGTGGCGGCGTCAGCAGGCCTCATCGGTGAGATGAGAGTCGCGTTGCGGTGGTGCCCTCTGTGGAGCCTTCAGGACACGGAGTCGGTAGCAGCGTTGTAGACTGAATCGATTTGCTTTTTCCTCTGTTACAGCACAAAACACACAGTCCCTAGTGCTGAAGGCAGAAGAGCTTGAAGTCTTTGCTGTTCCGGAGACTTCTTGAACAGGTGGGAAGCTCTACCTCAAGCCCTTGGAGAAACTCACACAAGTAGATTGCAGAATGTTCAGTCCAGTCCTTTCACTGACCAAGACAGAATCAGCCACTGCAGGCCAACACAGCAAAGTGGTAGTTCCTTCTCACAGCTTCTCCAGCCAGTGGCGTCACTAGGGTTGGTGTCACCCGGTGCGGGTAACTCATGGTGTCACCCCCTCACGACTTACCGCATGGACCTCCTCTGCTCCGAGTCCGTCAGTGGTGTGCACTGCAGTATTTGTTGTAAGCAGGTGCGCTTGCACAGTGCTCTAACATAACTGCTTGTAATGAGTGCACTGTGCCGCCACGGCCCCCAAAATAGTGCCGCCTGGGGCAGAACGCCCCAACGCCCCCCTAGCTACGCCGCTCGTTCAGCTGTGATGGCAATAGGTAGATGATGGACGATGGGCTGTGATGGCAATAGGTAGAAGATGGACGATGAGCTGTGATGGCAATAGGTAGATAATGGATGATGAGCTTTGATGAAAATAGGTAGAAGATGGACGATGAGCTGTGATGGCAATAGGTAGACAATGAGCTGTGATGGCAATAGGCAGAAAATGGATGATGAGCTGTGATGGCAATGGGCAGAAAATGGACGATGGGCTGTGGTGGCAATAGATAGATAATGGATGATGAGCTTTGATGGAAATAGGCAGAAGATGGATGATGAACTGTGATGGCAATAGGTAGACAATGAGCTGTGATGGCAATAGGCAGAAAATGGATGATGAGCTGTGATGGCAATAAGCAGACGGTAAGCTGTGATGGCAATAGGTAGATGATGGATAATGAGCTGTGATGGCAATAGGCAGAAGATGGACGATGAGCTGTGATGGCAATAGGCTGGTATGGGCATTAAACTGTAGAGACAATGGCCCAGATGCATCAAAAGAAAATCTGGTCGCAAAGGGGCAGATTCTCAGAATCTACCCCTTTGCGACCTGTATTTTTGCATTTGGGATGCATCATCCCAAATGCAAAAATCGCAATTTAAGGAATCTCTAAATTGAGATTCCTTAAATTGCTATTGCATTTAAGGAATCCCAAATTGAGATTCCTTAAATGCAATGCACCAAAGTCGAAAAATGTGCGATTTCGCTAACATGGGGAGCAAATTACCATGAAGTTGAACTTCATGGTAATTTGCAAAAACTTTGAAAAATGCACTTTCGTGCATTTTTCAAAGTTTCTTGTTGCGCACACACATGCGGGCATGTGTGTGCGCAACATATGTGCACAGATTAATTTCAGGGGTGCAACAGTGTGTCCTTTGGACACCCCTGCACCCTTGAAATTGCATTCTCAATTTGTGATTCGCTAATTGTAAATTGAGAATGTCTTCCCATTCATTCCTATGGGCCTCTAGGCCCATAGGAATGAATGGGGAGGTATTCCTTAATTGCGATTCGCAATTTGACAGTCTCAATTAAGGAATTTTAAGAAATCGCTATTTTTTAAGTGAGTTCTTCATGCATAGCATTTTGCTATTCCTTATTAGCGAATCCTTATTTTTCGCTAATAAGGAATCGCAAAATGGATGCTTGATGCATCTGGGGGAATATGTTGGTATAGACAATGAGCAATAATGCATTTAGCTGTGATGACAACAGGTTACCATGAACAATGAGCTGTAATGCAGTGTGCTGGGATCGTCAATGACCCATGATAACAATTAGCTATGATGATAATAGGTGCTGATGGAAAATGGCGTGTGATGGCAAAAAACTGGTGGGATTGACAACGAGCAATGAAGGCAATAGAGGATGATGGACGAGGAGAGATGAGGGAACTATCCTGTGATGATTACAGGTTGCGATAGACAAGGAGCTGTGATGTAATGAGCTGCGATGACGATGACAATATGTTTAAATTGCATTTATATAGTGCTTACTACCCCTGACGAGGGGTAGAAATATGTGCCATGGACAATGACTTGTATGGAATTGAGCTGAGCAGAGTTAGAAATACGATTGAGCCCCCTCTGTGAGGGAGGGCTCTGGGAACAAAGATGCCTTTTTCTACAAACTATCAGTAGCTAGCATGGGAGAATGCTGTGTCTGCAGGCATTTCCTATTGGTTTCCTTTGGCAGCCAGATTAGAGACAATTATTTTCACAGCACCTTACAAAACGCACTAGGCAAACTGTTCATGTCTGTATCCCCAAATGACGGATTCAAAAGGCTGTGTTCTGTGTTTAAACTATTTGAAGACTGCTAGAATTTTTAAACCATCTTTGCAATTCAATGCAATTTACTATTTTTGACAACTACGTGCTAGCTAACCTACTAAACAACGTGCAAAAGCTGTGATACGGTTTTTAAAATATATTCAGGAGGCGCTAGATGGGTTAAAAATAACTAGCTGCTGTCTGTGCTTTGACAGCCAGGAAATGAATGCTGCATACACTCTGAACCCAGCAATAACGGAAAGTGTCAAAGCAACTTAACATGTACATAAGGAGAAGCGCATTAACCAAAAGGTCAAACTTAGTTCGCATTAATTCAGAGTAAGGCGTTTGCCTTGCTGCTCACTCGGCTCTCACCTCAGGAACGACCAGCTTGTTCTGAGGTGACATCAGTCGTCTGTCGAGCATGCTAGAGGGGCTCCGAGTCCAGGTGGGCAGGCAGCACGGGGCTCACATGAAGAAATCCACTAGTGAAAACTGAAAAGTAACATAGGCAAAGCGGCCTTCTGAGGCCTAGTCGGGCACCTTCCTGGGACCCTGTGACAGTGCTCCACAGCGTGCTGGTGGCTGCAGGAACTGACTGCGGCTGCGCTCATCTGTTCCGATCCCGGCTGATCTAGAGCCCATCAGCATCATTTAACCAGCAGAGGGGGCGTGGCTGATAGTGATGACGTCAAGGAGCCTGGGAGAGCAGCCTCTGCGCTTGTTGTCAGAGAGGCAAAAGGTCGTTTCATTAGGCTCAGGGTTCCGATTATAAAGCAGAGCATAGGCGAGGCGGCAAAGCTGTGTTATACAGTGTAAACACATTGGTGTCACCCCAAGTGAAGGTGTCACCTGGTGCGGTCCGCACCCCCCGCACCCCCCTAGTGACGCCACTGTCTCCAGCTCTTCATCTTGGCAGTCTTCTTGATCCAAAAGAGTTCTAAAGTTGAGGGGTCTGGGCCCTAATATTTATATCCCCAAATCATTTGACCTCTTAGGGAGAGTGTCTATGCCCAGCCAGAACCAGTTCTGCCTTATCTAGTGTGACTTCCTAGCAGGAGGTGGAGACGGCATGGTCAGAGGCAGACCAGGCCCTTTGAGGTGCAAGAAAATCTCCTCCCCTTTCCCCAACTGCAGCCCAGGCCTATTCAGCCCTTTCCTGACCCACCTAGACTATCTGGAGCCACTCCTGCTCCCCAGCCTTCTGTCATCCAAAATCCAGACAGGCAATCCACATTCCAGCAGAGGCACACAGGAAGACTGAGCAAGAAAATACCTACTTTCTAAAAGTGGTATTTTCAAACACAGAATGTAAAAATCCCCTTCACTAAAAGACGCATCTTTAGATTCTGAGTTCAGGCATACTAAACTTTATTTTCCTACCTAATTCCCCAGGCCAGTTATGTTTATAAGATGTTATAAACCAACTCCCCATTCTGTCCTATGGGGAACAGTGAGCCTTGCAATAGCGAAAACCGAAATTGGCCGTAATTTGCTATCAGGATATGCCACACACACCAGGGCATGTCCTACCTTTCACAGACACTGCACCCGGCCCACAGGGGTACCTTGGGCCTACCTTAGGGGTGGCTGACATGTAAGGAAATGGAAGGTGAAGGACTGGCAAGTGTGTGCACTGGCCAAGTCGACATGGCAGTTACAAACTGTGTGCAGACTCCGCAAAGGTGGGTCTGAGTTACCTTTTCAGTGCTACACACGTGTGTGGCACAATCAGTTCTGCAGGCCCACTAGTAGCATTTGATTCACAGGCCCTGGCACACTCAGTGCACTTTACTAGGTACTAACAAGTAAATCAAATATCCAATCATGGAGACACCAATCCATAACACAATTTACCACAGGAGTACTTGCGCTTTACCACTGATTAGCAGTGAGAAAAGTGAGCAGTCAGGGGAAACACGTCAACAGATGCCAAGTCTAACATGGACAGTTTCATATACATATAATTCTTAATATCCATATTTTTAAATGAGTAATGTCTGGCGCGGTGTACCCAAAACAATCTTGAGAAGATGTTGAGTACAGCAATGGTGGAAAAAAGAGCAGAAGAAAATAAAAAATCCCCAATCAACTTTTTTTGCTTCAGAGAGCTCAAGTAACATCAAAGAAAAATGCAGTGCTCCTAAGCAGTGTCACTTTAGATATAACTTTGTAGAAGAAAGAGACTTCTCAAAGATGATCAACAATCACAGCTGTGGGTCGCTTTCCTTCGGGCTTTTCAGTGTCATGCACTTGATATACTTTGATCAAAATTGTGCTCAAGATATGGACAAGAGAGATAACAAAAATTATTTTTGTATGTATTGTTAAGAACAAATTAGGAAATAACACATTCACTATACTGGGTAATAGAAACATGCATTTCTCTCGTTTTTGAAAAGTGTGTATAGTATTGGACCCAATTCACAAAACGTATTTACTGTGAGTAGTTGTTTCTTTCTTAGGACTTGAGTGAACTTACTGCTGAATGTGTAGGAGTAAGAAGCACTTAAAGAGAGATGCTTTGTGAATAAGCCCACGGTATGCAAATAGTAAGCCCTGTTGCTATTTTTGTATTGAATGAGTGGAAATAAAGGCTTACATCAGTCTTGTGCTCCAAAAAATGCATCTCTTACCTCATGTTTCCTTCACATTTTGAATTTGCTGTTGCATTCGCATAGTCATAGCTCTGGCATTTATTGGCCACCTGCAGAGCTGTTGGCTTTGTGAATACTTGTGTGTGTACGAACGACCATGTTAAAATAGGGTTTCCTATTCTTCATGATGAATAAAGAATGTCAAAAGAATTTAAAGATAGCCACCTGTGAATACGCACACACGAGCAGCCATCTTTGAATGGTTTTGGAATACTTATCTTTGATTAGCATTTCAGCACGGCTGACATGTCGAAATCGGTTCAGACATCTAGGAATATAAAGAATGAAATAGTATTGCAAAAATGAATAGATGACCACCCATCCATGCCTCACAAGGGTGGCTATCTTCAAATTGCTTTTGAATATTTTACCCCTAATAAAAATAGGACACCCCATTCTAAATATGTACAATTATTGCATGACTGGGCAGGGTGCAGTAGACTGAAGCCTCGGGGAAGGCTATAATTGTAGTTTCGCTGGGACTGCTGGGCTTTCGAAAAAAACTAAAAAAAAGTTTTGCATAAAATCATTTAAATGCATAATGTGAAGGACGCTTTTGCCTACCACCCCTGATTCCGAAGGGGACTAGTATTTTGGAGGATGTAAACAATATCAGCAAGTAAAATGCCCTCACTCATGGAGAGGGAAACAAATGGCTGGAGTGGGCTGACCCAATCCCCCGTGCTCTATGCTGTGGCACATAGTATAGTAGTAAAATATGAGTGACAATTTAACAGACTAATGAATAAAGACTGCCTTTCTTTGCATCTCGAATGCGCTCTCTCTCTCCCTCTCTCTCTCTCTATATATATATATATATATATATATAAATATATATATATATATATATATAGATATATAGATAGATAGATAGATAGATAGAAAGGGGAGGAGATTTTCTTGCACCTCAAAGGGCCTGGTCTGCCTCTGATCAAGGCCTCTGGGCAGGCCGAAACGTTATGCTGGCGGCAAAAAAACTAAATAAATAATTTTTCACCTTCAAGCTTGGGTCGGCTCTCGTTTCCTTCTCTGGTGGAGTCCTGTTACATGGAGGTTTACTGGAGTTATTGGTTCGAGTTGTTTTTGCCTTTCTACGTTCGGTGTTGCTTCTCCGGCCTTGGAGCTGACCCCTGCTTCCTTGTGGGCTGCGCGGCAGGAAGCTAATCCTTTCGGTTACCCGGAAAATCAAAGAAACACAATGGAAAAAAGGGGGCCCCTACAATGTACTGAGTTAGCTACTCGTAGGGAATACAATCTATGTAGGGAAGAGGTGTAGCAAACTCTGAGAATATATCTAGACCCTAGACCAACGTGCAATAGTATCTACTGTACAGCAACTAAATAAGTACATACTGAAACACTGATATATCAAAAATTATTACATCTTTTTATTTCAGTTATAGTATATTTTCATTATTTTTTTCTTTTTTACTTATTCATTTCATATATTCCTTTAAAAACGTTTTCAAATTTGATAAATGACATTCAAATTCTATAAATGAGAATTGTTTACAAATAGAACAGTGCAAAGACAATCAGTGTAAACACAACAAATACATGAACACAATATCATAAACAAAAAAAGAGAAAGTGATATACGATATAACCAGTCGTTGGAAAATTGGATGAAGGCAATGCGGTTGAATGGAACTACGCGCGTTTCGGCCAAAAGGCCTTCGTCAGGTGACCGTCATTCGTACATTACATATATACAAAAATGTGATAAAGACATACTGTGTACTTGGTTTCGTATGTAGTTCAAGGCTTTTTAATCCAGTTTTATTTTATATTTTCATGAACACTTCTTTAAAGTTACCTGACTCTCATCTATTTCCTTGTTTGTATAATTAGTCTTGGCGTTCCTTCCTATAACGCCGTTATAGGAAGGAACAAACGAGCAGAACCCCCATCTTGGAACGCTTCATTCAGAGACCGAAGGTTGCCTGACCTACATGATCTTCTATCCGGCGTATTCATTCTTACAATCACGCCAAGACTAATTATACAAACAAGGAAATAGATGCCGGTACCCCGCGTTTCCGGTTTAATTCGTCTAGAAATGTTTCAAGTGAAGTGAAAATTACAAATAAATATTCGGCAGAATTCTGAGAGTCAGGTAACTTTAAAGAAGTCTTCATGAAAATATAAAATAAAACTGGATTAAAAAGCCTTGAGCTACATACGAAACCAAGTACACTGAAGGGCATCTGCTTGGACCTATCAGCATGCCATAATTTGATGCCATTAAAATAAAGCTGCCCTCATAGGGACCAGACATTTCGTGTTGTTTTCACAAAGCGTCTTTCTTCATGTCTTTATCACATTTTTGTATATATGTAATGTACGAATGACGGTCACCTGACGAAGGCCTTTTGGCCGAAACGCGCGTAGTTCCATTCAACCGCATTGCCTTCATCCAATTTTCCAACGACTGGTTATATCGTATATCACTTTCTCTTTTTTTGTTTATGATATTGTGTTCATGTATTTGTTGTGTTTACACTGATTGTCTTTGCACTGTTCTATTTGTAAACAATTCTCATTTATAGAATTTAAATGTCATTTATCAAATTTGAAAACGTTTTTAAAGGAATATATGAAATGAATAAGTAAAAAAGAAAAAAATAATGAAAATATACTATAACTGAAATAAAAAGATTTAATAATTTTTGATATATCAGTGTTTCAGTATATACTTATTTAGTTGCTGTACAGTAGATACTATTGCACGTTGGTCTAGGGTCTAGATATATTCTCAGAGTTTGCTACACCTCTTCCCTACATAAATCAAAGAAACACTCCAGTGTGGAGTAGCTGTGCGAGCCCCCGGACTGCATCATTTGATTCACCACGGCCGAAAACGAGTCCGGTGCTGAGTGACGGACGTCCCGATGCCATTTGCGGTGCTCGCTGCGGCAGTGGTGTCAGTCTACGTGGATTGTCCTGTGGAGGAGTTTTCTTTGGACGACGAACGAGACCATTGAGTAAACTGTTCGTCTTTCCGGGTGAGAGAGCACTTTTGGCAATTTATTGTACTCCATGTCGGCAGACGCGTTAAAGGGCAGAGAGAAGTCTGCACTTGACCTCTTTGACGACTCCCCGGCTGGGGAGTCGATTCGAGTTGTTGGCACTGAATCTGTACAGGAGGGAGGCACGAGCCTCCGTGATAACTATAAAAAACTGGAGAAGCTCATGAAAAGAGAGCAGGCCAAATGGTGGGAGCATCGTTCACTCAGCAGATACCTTGAGGTGGGGCATATCCCTCGGGGATTGCGAATTATGTTAGCGCGTAGCTACGAGCAACCAGATCCTAATATGCTCAATGAATGTTCCAGAAAAACCCAAAAGGAAGATTTACCCCAAAAAGAAATGGAATCAAAAGAACCGAAACCAGCATATGATAATAGCTTTGCGGTGGTAGGTGATTCATCTGTCATCAATCTAACTACCGCTGCTCTCACCAAACATGATGTCAATGTTTTGTCTCTTGGACTCACATATAGCCCAGTGAGCAACTTCAATTATGCCAAGACCAGAATAGATGTGTACAAATACACAAGCAAATTGAAGTTAAAGAAATATTTTTTGAGCAATAAACACCAGTCGAGAACACAGGAAGCCCCTTTACACCAAACAACAAACCAAACGGGGTTGGTTGCCAGAGACTTGGGTCTATTTCAAGATTTGGTAGCATTACGCAATGAAGTTGCACCTTCAGGATCATCGGAGGAACAATTGGTTTTGGATTTACCAGGGTATACAAACTTTAAACCCAAATCAACCTTTACACTGCTCATGTTATATTATAACATTGACATTTTTCATGAATTAACAACAGCAGGGATCAAAGAACTCCATATTACAACACTAAAGGAGAAACAGAGATTTGGGGCTCACAATAACCATTATAACAACTTGGTTAAGAAATTGCAGGCAAACAATACTATCATCGTTCGCCAGGCCGACAAAGGGGGAAATGTCGTGCTCTGGCCACGCTCTTTATATTTGGACGAAGCCTACCTCCAATTAAATGATGTATTGTGCTACAAACGCTGTGATGTGGTTACCATCAGGCGAGTTCAGATTGAGTTCCACACATTGCTGACGGGCTGGAATAGTGCTGGTTTGTTAAGCCTAGACGAATTTAAATTTCTTAAAAATGATTTTCCTGTGATGCCTGTTTTTTACTTGATCCCTAAGATTCATAAGAATTCTGTAAATCTCCCCGGCAGACCAATTATATCGGCCAGGGGTGGACTGTTGGAAAATGTTACCATGTACATTGACTTCTTTCTTCAGGATTTTGTGAACATTTTAACATCGTATGTACAAGATTGTGGTGATTTTTTAAGAAAGTTGGAAAGTGTACATTGGGATGCTGATTATTGGTTGGTTACACTAGATGTTTCAGCTCTATACACCAGCATTCAACACATGGACGGATTGAGAGCTATACAGTTTTATTTGGGTAACAGACCGATACAATTGTCTGAACATAACAAAATGTTAACAACAATGATTTCCTTTTGCCTCCACAACAATTTTTTTATGTTCAACAACCAATATTTTCAGCAGATCAGGGGTGTGGCCATGGGGGCCTGCTTCTCTCCCAGTTATGCCTGTTTGCACATGGGCTACTGGGAGGAGCAGATCCTCTTTGGCACATTCCATGAGGTGGTAGTTGAGCAAGTGGTACATTGGTACCACTATATTGACGACATTTTTCTTATATGGCGGAGTACCAAGCAGGAGGCTGTTGATTTCATTGACAAGCTTAATCAGAATACTTTTAATCTTGCTTTCACCTATAACATGAGCCAGGAAATAATTTGCTTTTTGGATGTAGAGGTTTTGGTGAACAATAACAAATTGGAGACTGTGCTGTACAGAAAGCCTACAGCTGGCAACACAATGCTGCATGCCAAGAGTCACCATCCAGCGCATCTGATCCGTAGTATCCCCTACGGGTAAATGCTGCAGATCAGGCGCATTTGCAGCACTGAGGTTCAATGTAGGTTAGCACAGGAGAAGAGCAAAGCACGTTTTTTGGCCAGAGGCTATACCAGGACTGCCGTGGATATGGCTATTCGGAAGGTCAATGCTATTCCAAGGAAAGAGGCTCTGCTACATAAGAAATCCCAGCAAACAGAACCCATTAGTGCCAAACAACCGGTCAGACTTGTACTGACCTACAACCGACAGCATCGAGCTCTACGGAATATAGTTACCAAAAATTGGAACTTGGTCTGTAACGATCCGGTGATTGGTAATCTAATGTCATCTAAACCTGAAATTTCCTTCAGAACAGCAGGCTCAATGAGTGATGCGTTGGTCAAGTCCAGCCCAGAGGTGTTAATTAACACCTCTTGGCTTCAGGCCAGTAAGGGTTTCAGAAAATGCTCTAAGTGCAAGGCTTGCAAACACGGGATGAGTAGAACAGAATATATTACACCTTTCTCTGATGTCCCCCGTGTAATCCAAAAACAGCTTACATGCAAGACTGAGTTTGCGGTGTATGTGCTGGAGTGTCCATGTGGCCTGCAGTATGTGGGTAGCAACAAGCTGCAAGCTCACAAACGGATACTCCAGCACATTAGGGCCATCAACACCGGTGACACTGCTTACCCAGTCGCACGTCACTTCAAAGACTATCATGGAAACCAAAGTCAGCTGTTAAGGTACTTTGTCATTGATGCAGTTCCACCCCTTAGGAGGGGAGGGAACTGAGAGGCGATTTTAAGAGCCCTTGAGACTAGGTACATTGTAGATCTCGATTGCAAGTCTCCCTCAGGCCTTAATGCCAGTGAAGACTTTCATACCTGTCTATAGCCTCCTCTGTATTGACCCACTGAATTTCCTACTTTGTTCAACCCCCAGGTTCCATCATTAATCTCCTCATTGTTGTAAGAAATGTATGAAAAACTTTTCAATGAGGGGCAAATAGAGGTGCTTGCGCCTCTCTCTATGTACAGTTCAGTAGTTCTTTCAATCGCTTCATTTGTTTTTAACATTTTTTGGTATAAGAGAATTTGATCTTTTATCTGCAGTGTTTGCACAGGTTTTTGCACATTCTTCTTCATCAATGTTACATTGCATTTTGCACTTTATTTGCAGCATGGCTATGAATATGTATGTTAAATGGATTCTAAGTATGACATTACACAACCCACTTGGGTCATATTATCCTAGGGCTTTTGCTTTGATCAAATCACTAAATATATAATTATGGTTGATTAAAGTAAACCATCAGATTTCAAATAATTTTTTGATCAATTTGTACATATGTTTTTAACAATACTGTGTTTTATAAAGCTTGCTTCGTTTTGCGGCTTTTTTATAGAAACATATGTTAAATTTGGCAAATTGTATCATTGAATATGGAAAGAAAAATGTGTTGATTAATGAAGCTTGAAACCTATATCAAGTATTTTTTCCATATCCAGTCATGCTGTTTTGTGTGACAACCAATCATGTAACAGAATGACGCGCACTTGCACTTTTAAAAATTAACTTCTCCTTTTTAGCGTTATGTGATCAAGGCCTCTGGGCAGGCCAAAACGTTATGCTGGCGGCGAAAAAACTAAATAAATAATTTTTCACCTTCAAGCTTGGGTCGGCTCTCGTTTCCTTTTCTGGTGGAGTCCTGTTACACGGAGGATTACTGGAGTTATTGGTTCGAGTTGTTTTTATATATATATATATATATATATATATATATATATCTCCAATAATAGCTAGTGACTGCCATCAGGCACCCACTTTTCAGCAGTGCCATGAACTGGTACTGCCGCCTTGCCACTTCAATTTCTTCAATTTTCTAATTCCTGTTTGCTCAAGGGATCTCTAAATAAAAGTGGCACTCAAAAAGCTTGCTGTTTATTTGATATACAAAGCAGAGTTGGAGCCGAGTATAATTGTCCATGCGTTGCAGCTATCACCAGCCTTGTTCAGGACCTCGATAGCCGAAATGCTTGGACATTTACACATATATATGTATGTGTATATATATATATATATATATATCACAAAGACATTCTTCCAGGAAAGAATCAGAGGCCACAAGGGGAGTCAGGAGCATTCAAGCTGTTTATTTCAACTGTCCCAGCGGCGGCGAATGCATTTCGGCGATAGCCTTCATCAGCGCCCTTCACTGTAATGAGCCACTCCCAAATAAGCTCCTCCTGTGTAAAATACTTGCAGGTACTTGAGTTCCCTCCCCCTAATGCAGTCAGCACACCAGTGGTAGTCCGTCCCAAATATCACGGACTCCATATCCCAGCAGGCACAGTCTTGGCGTTACATGGTAGGTGGCGTGGGGGGGTTGGAAAAAACAGTAGGTCAGTACCCGTTGCAGGAGGGTCGGGTGGTCGTATATATATATATATATATATAATAGTCTCAAAGGCGAGGCCTGAAAACAGCTGCTCTACAGTACAAAGGCATTACTTTGTTATGGTTTTTTATCAGACAGACCGTAAATAAGAAAGTTCACCTCAAATTTGAGGAGTCGACAAAAGAAGTGGGTAAGCCAATTTCCAATGCAAAAGCCCGTTTATTTCTGCAATTGTTCATATTTTGTGGTAAAAACAGAAAATATTTAATTGACCCACACTCTTAGATCTTTCCCAGAGATTTTCCAACATCCATGTATGTCACGGGGTTGTTGGCAGAACGTTTTCAGCCAATAAATATATTGTCCGCCAAATGTGTTACTTCTTTGTATCATCCTGTGATTGTTAATGTTTTCCCGGGCTGAAGGCCACCCATAGCAAACCATCCTGCCCGTCTGTCACTGGGGCACAATGCGCTCTCACAGCCTGTGCACAGATGGAGCAGTGCAGCTGGCCGCCTTTAATTATCAGGAAGTCAGGAATGAATGGATTCTTCCTGGTACTGGAGAACGCCTGGAATGTCCCAGAAATAGAAATACATTTCTGCTCACTTGCAGTCACACTGTGGCCCTCTTCTTCTCAAGGAGGCGCTTTGTTGTTGCTTTTCTCTGATAAAGTTATTTTTCTGTGACTGCAGTGTCAGAAAGTGAATAATACCCTGCGATCCCAGCAACCGGCTATCTGCTGTTTAGAGGACATCTTTTGTTGTAATAAGGGGTGTTTGATAGGGAGATTCGCCTGATTTACTGTTGCTTAGGATACATCGTTTATGCTGTTCTTTCATTCTGGCTGTGCAGTACTTCTCAGGGTTGATTTGAACCTTGGAATCCAGGTCTCCCAGAGTTAGGGGTTCATTCTGAGTCCTGTGAATATCCACACTCAGGGTTAAACTGTAGCTTGCAAGTAGTGTGGAAAAACTACTCTCCACCACCCACCCCCATGCAGAGGGTAAAACATGGCAGATTTTGTGCAGTAAAACACCTCTAATATTTCGAGTTTGTATCTCATAACGAAGACAGCAAGCATGCAGGGTTAGCATACAATCCTCCATTCTAAGGCGTGGAGGTCAGAATGGGGAGTGTAGGAAAAAAGGATCTGCTTTCATGGTTACCTCCACTTTTTGCTAGTGTCATTTTGTTTTTCTGACTAGTCTGACTGGGATCCTACTAATCAGGACCCCAGTCTCTGTGCTTCCTCCCTACATTGGAGTGGAGCGTAGATCAACGCTCCCCACTGATGTATTGAACTTTTGGTGTATCCAGGGCAAAATACACAGCCCGGTTTCGCATGCAATGTGTCAAGGTGTCAAAAAAATGGACTAGATGGACAAAATGGTGTGCATACCACCCCTTGTGATGTCTACAAATAGTTTTCCCATGTTGGTATTGCACCCGTAAGAACAGCAGAATAAATAAGGAAGGACCTAGTTACATCCTAAAATCCACTACGGGTCGAGCAGCGAACTCTTTTGGAAATGAGAAAATGTTGTGGACTCTTGCATTGATGGATAAAGCTTCTTTCAATCTTTTTGCAATGTTTGATATACGAAGAATGTGAAATTGCAGATATACATGAATTTGGTTTGTTAGATTTCCTCCACGTGATTTTAGAACTGAGCAAGGTGTACCTTGGGTATGGTAGTTAATTGAAAAACAATTTGTCATGTGATGAATTATTGCACGAAGGGGGAGGAGCACATAGGTTTAAATTAGAATGCCCGTTATGTGGAACTGAAAGCAACACTTGGCGCACATCGTGCGGAACGAAATTTTGTGAAAGTAGCAGGTACGGAGTCTCGCAATAATTAGGGAACATGCAGAAATACAATGTTTGGGAACAAGATTAATGCATGGAGAAGCGGGAGGGAAATATCGGGACCGCGATTCGATTTGCGCTAGGACGGAGTGACTCATTAATTGTGTAAAAGTTGCAATTGACGGATTGGGAGGGTTAGTAAAGGGCACGCACCACTTAGTTTAATATTTAAGTATAAGAGGAATTACACACATGAACTATATGATATATTTCACCTTGTTACAGGGGAGGGGGTTAATAATGGGACGGGTCATGTTTGTTCTGGCAGAAGATAAAATAGTTCAACACATATTTACGTGTATATTTGAAAATTGCGTACCAGAGGATTTATTGGTAATGATGTCATTTGTAATTGTCATTTCAACAGCTACCCCTGACGAAGGGCAGGAGATATGCCCGAAATGCATTGGGTTTTAATAAAGAATGGCTGCTCTGAATTATTTGGTGCATTGAGTGATCGTTTTCTCGA
Organism: Lissotriton helveticus; assembly: GCF_964261635.1. Lineage (NCBI taxonomy): Eukaryota > Metazoa > Chordata > Amphibia > Caudata > Salamandridae > Lissotriton > Lissotriton helveticus. The sequence goes on along the minus strand of NC_136065.1, from coordinate 268,119,382 downwards.
AGAGGCCCGGATTGGCACACGTGAATATGTGAAGCAGACAAAATGCACTTATCGTTACATGTGGATTTTAAATGAATGTTAAAAAACAGATGAGAACACATTAATGAAACTGTAGATTATATATAAAAACGAGGACTAATCTTGCTATCAGTAAAACGTGAAATAATTCAAGGATCTAGTATCCAGTCAGCAGTGCAGCTGGGAGTGGAGCATAGATCAACGCTCCCCACTGATTTATATTCCTCCCTAAATTGGACCATGGTGAGTACTTAGGTACCCCCCCAGTTTGGCTACTGGTGTACCCTTGTAGGTCCCTGGTATATTTTACTAAGGTACTCAGGGCATAGGTATACCAGGAGTCTCCCATGGGCTGAAGCATGTATTATGCCACCCATGGGAGACCACTCAAATTGTGACTACCGGCCTGCCTTTGCAGCCTGTGTAAACTGGTGTTAGCACCACTTACCAGAGATATACGTTTTCTTACATCTAAGGTCACTACACTTAAAACCTATAAGTCACCCCTAAAGCAGGCCTTTTAATCCTGAAGGCAGGGCACTTGCTTACAAGTGTGAGGGTGCTCCTGCATGAGCAGGACACCCCTACAATTCCCGGAGTCCATTCTCCAGGTGTTGTAAGTGCATCAGCCATTACGATACATAGGGTTGCCAGGCGGCATTACGCGATGGCTAACTCTAAACTGGCTGTAACTTTCCCTGGCATGTTTGGTATCAAACATGTTGGAATCATAGCCTAACACTGTAAATGGTGTTGGAGGTATGATTCCATGCACTATAGAGCTCCTCCGGGAGGCCCTCCGCGCTCCCAGTTCCAGTCTTCCAGACCCGGATAGTAAACTATGGCTGCTGCCGAACAGTGTCACAATTCTGCCTTTCTGCTGTTGAGCCAAGCTCAAGCAGGGGAAGGTAGGACAAAAGGGGTCCTGTCACAGGGAGGTGTGACCCCCTCCCATACAGGACTTAGTGTATTGGGCCAGTGTGGGGGCGCTTGCCAGACTGCTTTGAATGACACATTTTGTGTCCTCCTTGCATACTCCAGTTGGAACCAGTTCATGGAGCCATTGATTCCCACTCTGGCGCAAAACTGGAAAAAGGACATGAGAGTATCCTCCCAACTGTCCAGCCCCTCCTCCGGGAGGGACCCCTGAATTGTCCCAATCCTTTCTTTAAGGTATGTAAGGGCTTAACTGTGGGTGGTTCTTTAGATTCATCGTGGAACAAGATTCAGATCCGAACCCACTTCATCTTCAACCGTCTAGGCACTTTGGACTTTGTTGGCCTTCGCTTTGAGAGCCAAGACTGCATCTGGAAGACTCCTGCTGTTCCTGGTCTTGTTGTCGTGCCAGTCTTCTGCATCATCTGTGCCTGTGCGCCATACAAGTTCTTCTCCAGGCCGTCGGCATCCAAGACACCCGAAGGAATCTCCCTTGGAGTGAAGGAGTCACTCCCCTGCATCTGCGGACACCGCTATAAAGCTAACTGGTGTGCTGTTCCTGAGCACCCATGGGCTCCGAAAGGTTCAGTAACACAGGTGGTAGTTCTGCATCTCCCTCGTGGCCTGCATTGCCTTCACAGCACGTTTGAAGCCAGTATCCCTCATCGGAACCGCTGGAGCAGTACCCCTGTGCACCTTGTTGACTTGCTGTTGCCAAGGCTTGTTGACACTCTTCACCAGAGGTCTTTGGGCTCCAAGAAGCTTTAGTCTACAGCAGCTTTTACTACCAAGATCTTTGTCTTCACCACATCCTCTGCACCGTGGGCCTGCATCATTGGTGAGCTGCTTGAGGTCCTCGTACAACTCCTGTGCCTCCGGACTATGGGTCCTCTTGAGGGTCTTCTTTGACTCCTGTGGGCTCCCCTGTTTACTAAGAGTCTACTCTGACTTACTTGCTCGTGGTGAGACCCTTGGACTTTGCTGGTCGCGAGACTACACCTTTTTCATCTGCCATGTTTGTTGCCGCTGCCAAGACTTTTTGGTGCTCCCACCTGACACTGATCCCGCTCTTGACATCCGACGTGGGTCTGCTCGTGAACGGCTGCTGGTCTTCCACAGTGTCGCCTGGTCTGCACCGCTACAGTGCCAAGATCACTGTCAACTATCCTGCATATCCAGATATTGGTGGGCATTCGTCTCCTGTGCCTCCTGGTCACTCCTGAGTGGCATAGTCTCTGGCCCCTCTGCTTGCAGGTACCTCTCTTCCTGAATCCACCCTTAGGTTCCACCAGACTTTTTCACCTTCTTAGCCAGCAGCATCCTTACTGAAGTCCTCCATTGTGGTCTACGGCGGTTTCTGACGTAACTTCGCACCTATGCACTCGGCTTCACTGGTGTAGGTATCATGGTTCCTGGCATATCCATGGGTGGGGTGTCTCTCCAACCTTCCATCTTCCACAGGGTTTCTTCAGGGTCCCCCTGGTAAGGGTTTGTCTTGAAAGAACTGCAACTGCGGCTTCCCTATAGACTTGTATTAAGCATGAGGTCAATTATCCACTCTGCACACGGCCTCCGTGGGGTTCCTGGGTACTTACCTTGGGTCCTGACTCTTACATCTTCTGGGTTCAGTCTCAACTTAGGTCATGGTGCGCATTCCACTTTATTAGAATATGATTGGGTCTCCCCCTGGGGACCAGTGTGTATTTCTGCTACGTAAGTGCTCTATTGTTGAAGTACTGTGTGTATTGTGATTATATCTCCGAGCAGGAGATATTGCAAATGGTTAGTGAGCGTTTACAACAAATACATATTTTGATAACTACACTGTGTGGTTCTTTTTCACTTAACCAACACTATATGATTAGTACTGGTAAAACAAGCTGCTTTACACTCCTTCTGGACTAAGCCTGAAGTCTGCTCTCCACAGCTACCACTTAGAGAGCTTTCTGTGGTTGTCTAAGAAGACCATTAACCCCTTGTGTGCTGCCGTCGGCCGTTGGCCGACGGGAGCACTACCTCCCTAGTGCTGCCGTCGGCCAACGGCCAACGGAGCCACGCCAACCCTTTAAAACGCCTGCACCGTGGCGGAAAATCCGCCGTGGTTAAGGCGTTAAAATCACCATCAGGATTGTCTAGATTAGTGCAGGATGCTTCTCTTGAATAAGTGTGCACCATAAACTAAGCCAGCCTCCAACAGGGAGGTAACACCAAATGTAGTGCTTACCACAAAGAGGATATTAGTATTTACAGGGAGCCAGATTATCTCCCTGTGTAGCATAGCACTCCGGATCAAGCTCTACTGTAACTGGAAAACACAAGAGAACCAGTTTAGCAAACCATTTTCTCCCTTGTAAAGACTGATGGAGGGGTGAGAAGGCAAATTGTAATGTATTAGATTGACATTGTGAATCACAAATGTCTTTGAAGCTCAAAAAGACAGATTTACTAAATGTTAACACAGCGCAGCAAGCAAAGCTTTGCTTCCAAACCATGGGTGGGGTGCTGCAAATTCCCAAGTACCACCCATGGTGTGGCCCATGGTTGTGTGATGGAAGAATTACTCCCCCATCCACGCATGCCTCAACAATGCGATCTTAACAACGACCGCATCTTTACCACACATGCCTTTACAACAATTATTTTTGTAAAAGCATGATTGGTAAAGGCATACGCGTGGTAAAGTTCACACCCCAGCTCCATCCTGCCCTGAGCTCTAAAACCTGGGCCCAAGCCCTTCAATCTACCGCCCCCAGCCCTAAAAACTACCCTGAGCCCTAAAACGCAGCCCTTAGCCCTAATATCTACCCCGACCTCAGCCCGCCGGCCCTGAGCCCTCAGACTGGCCACCAGCCCTTAAAACTGACTCTGTTCCCCACCTTGAGCCCTAAAACCTGGCCCTCAGGCCTAAAAACTACACCAACAACACCACACGCCCTGAGTCCTAAAACCGGCCACAGCCCTAAGGACCACCCCAACCCCCTGGGCCAGACAACAGCCCTACCTAACAAGCCACGTCCTGGCCCATCCCTGTTCCGATCCTTCCTGTTCCTCTCCCCGCCTATCTGTTCTGCAGCTTGAGCACTGACCAAGTTATCCACTTTTATGCGTGGTTAAGGCATGTGCATGGCTAAGGCAATCATTGTTCTGCTTGCGTGGAAATGGCACACGTGGTTTAGGCAGCGTTGTTAATGCCATTTGCTATACCCCAATGACGACAATGCAAAGCAGTACATAGTGCTACTTTGTGTTACTTCAGGGCTACTCTCCAGTGCAAGTTTTGCACTGAAACATAAGGGCCATATTTATCAAAAATTCACGTAACACAACAAACCACCTTGCTGCGCTGCGTGAAAGGGCAGGAATGCGCTGTATTTATCACTATACTACGCATGCTTGTCCTTTCCTAGTGCTTGTGCACCTTTGGATGCCTAGCACCAATGCAGGCACCCTTGTGTCATGTTGCAAGGGAGCCTGCGTTGCAGTAAGGATTGTTTTTGTGCAGGAAGGAACACCTTCCTGCACAATCACAATCCTCAGTGGCATATTCCTTTTTAGGTTTCGCCTCACGATCCGCTGCAAAATCTAATGTTAGAACAGTACTGGCTTTGGTCCCGCCTTCTCTTCCATTGGCTAGCTCCATAAATGGAGGCTAGCCATTGGAAGAGAGATCTGTCCGTCATTGCCGGAAAAGATTCATGGGCGTTCCCGTGATTTTTACTCATCCCACCCCTTTGCGATCGTCATGCGGCGGTGGGCGGTGTTTTTTTTTTTTAATGCTTTGTTTTCGCCATTTCAGAAGTGTCCTTTGCAGGGGTGGGTTGCGCGATGTCCCGCTGTCCGTTCCCACCCCCCTCCTGCTATCCGTGTGCCCGTCCCCCTCTCCCACTGTCCGTGAGCCCGTCCCCCTCCCGCTGTCCGTGAGCCCGTCCCCCTCCCGCAACGCACAAGCCCGGCATTCTCCCAACCACACAGTGCGCGTGCCTGTCTGCTGTGTAGGGAATGTTTTCTTGGTAAGCGGCATATTTTAATTATTTTTTTATATCCCGTTCCCGCCCCCCCTCCCGCTGTCCGTGTGCCACGTCTTCGTGGTGGTTCGACAAAACTACAAAGTATACCGTTTAAAGATGGCTTTGGGGCGCACTTGCGGATGCACGTAAATGCTTCATTACGGTGCAAAACCTCCGGCAATTCAAATGAAAGATTCACAATACTGTATCAACGAATGCTGGTAAATTAGCGCTCTTTGACTCTGTGTTTGCTGACGTTCAAAATACAAGAACATTCAGGAGATACGATTCACTTCTTTGATTAGCCCACAAAAGATGTCCGCCACGCTGACAAGGAGTTGACTATTAGTTTCACAAACACGTGTATATGCCGTTGGGAACCCAAATGCACGAGCCCGGCATTCTCCCAACCACACAGTGCGCGCGCCTGTCTGCTGTGTAGGGAAAGTTTTCTTGGCAGACTTCGCTACCCCCACCTTCCTCTCTTTTGCGTTCATCAGATGGTCATCGTTGTCAGTGGGTGCCGGGTCGGAGGATGAATGGCGCAGCCTTCCCCATTTTCGATAGCAAAGAGAGAGCCCTGAAACTTGGAGAGAGCTTCGAGAAGCAGCCACGCTGTGGCTTCCACACCATCCGATGTAAGAACCCGGCAGAAAGCCAGTCTGTCCTGTGACAGGTGGTTGGAGGAAAGGGTGACATAGCGAGGAAGAGGGTTAACCGACGCTCCTTGTTCCCCGCAAAGGCCATATGGTTCCTCGGCTACTTTTAAAACTTTGTATTGTTTTGTATCTTTAGCACAGCACACATGTGTTAATGTCATAAACTGTTTGTTCGATGCTACTACTGCACCGCATGCATTTGGTGTTAATATGGTTGAGACACTATATCGTATCGTTTAGAATTAGTTCGGATTAAACAGTTTAACAACCCTTAGGCACGTTTGTCTCTGGATAAGCAAGATTGAAGTATTACATACATGCCAACATTTTAGACAAGGGCAGTGGGGGATTTTAAAAATAAAAATTCGGTAGAATATATTTCTCCCATTGACTGCTATTGAAGCAGAGGCAATTTCACTGCCAAAATAAAGCCATTTTATGCTTTAAAAATCGTGAGTCTCCCATTAGAATTGGGTCTATTGGCGTTTATGGTTTTAATCTCCAAAACGCAAACTGAGACTAGATGTAACACTACGTTGTACATACAGATCGTGCGAGGTTTGTTTTCAGAGCGTTCTTAGGAGAGGCAAAGATCTGGCAATGAATGAACGTGTGTCTCTTTGGCTGAGTCTCTGACCCTGACAAGTTGGGTGATTAACAGTGCTAAACTAGATGCACTTTCAAAAGTTGTTCATTATTTTTTTTCCAAATTTTCAGAAGTAATAGGCCACGCTTGATGTGCGCTGAAATGAAATAAGTAATTATGTATGCCATTATGGTATTTAGAGTTTAATTTTCCATTTTTTTTCCCTTCCATATCTTGCATTAAAGCGTGGTCGTTGCTTGCTTCCCTGCCCCCTGGCTGTGCTTGCTTCCCTGCCCCCTGGCTGTGCTTGCTTCCCTGCCCCCCGGCTGTGCTTGCTTCCCTGCCCGTGCTTGCTTCCCTGCCCCCTGGCTGTGCTTGCTCTCCTGCCCGTGCTTGCTTCCCTGCCCCCTGGCTGTGCTTGCTCCCCTGCTACCTGGCTGTGCTTGCTCCCTTGCCACCTGGCTGTGCTTGCTCCCCTGCCCCCTCGCTGTGCTTGCTTCCCTGCCCCCTCGCTGTGCTTGCTTCCCTGCCCCCTCGCTGGCTTGCTTCCCTGCCCCCTCGCTTTGCTTGCTTCCCTGCCCCCTCGCTGTGCTTGCTTCCCTGCTCCCTCGCTGTGCTTGCTTCCCTGCCCCCTCGCTGTGCTTGCTCTCCTGAGTGTGTGTGTGGCTCTGGGTGGGTGTGTGTGGCTCTGGGTGGGTGTGTGTGGCTCTGGGTGTGTGTGTGTGTGTGTGGCTCTGGGTGTGTGTGTGTGTGGCTCTGGGTGTGTGTGTGTGGGTCTGTGTGTGTCTGGGTCTGTGTGTGTGTGGGTCTGTGTGTGTGTGGGTCTGTGTGTGTGTGTGTGTGGGGGGCTCTGTTGGTGTGTGTGGGTCTGTGTGTGGGTCCGTGTGTGTGGGTCTGTGTGTTTTTGTGTGGCATTTGCCAGAGATTAAACTATTGGCATTGTAAATGACAATGCCATTTATTTATCTGTTTTCAAAACCAACACATAAATACAAATGTTGTCATTTACAATGCCAATAGCTCAAACTTTTCAAAAGGCGAAACCATTGCATTGTAAATTCTTGTTCTAAGTGTGCTGCCCCATGCAGCACACTTAAAAAGATAAATCACATTTAGGTTTTGTGTCAATCTTGCGTGGCACTAGAGCAATGCGAAACCTTGATAAATATGCCCCTAAATCCCAATTCTGCACTTGGCTTGCATCGCTGTTGTGATTCACACCTGGCGAAAAGCGTTAGTAGGTCTGCTCCATGATGTCAATATGATGATGCCTTACCAATCATAATCAGCATTACCATTTCTTTGCAATTTGGAAGGAAGTGTATCAGTGCTTTGTGATCTCTCATGTGGTTTCAAAGCATTGAAAGGTTACCAACTTCCTTCTCAGTCGGTAGCTGGTCACACAGTGGAAGGAAACTGTCTATGAGCAACAGTTCCTATTGTGTGAATAATAACTAGGTCACAGGAAGGGAGAAAGAATTGTCGAGTTTACATCACAGGTACTGTGGAAACGCAACATCAATAATGCAACCTGGCCAATAATGCATCTAGCCCAACATGCTACTGGAGCTCACCTAAAACCTTTCATCAGTGTAAAAAATGCACAAAATAAACATGCTGTTATTCCCGAATGGCAATTTCATGTGCGGACCTTATACTGCATGTACACTGGACCTTCACATAGAGAGCATGCACATACACGTAGTTGTGAGTCAGCTCACGGATTGGCTATACCACGGAGACCACTTATTCACAAAGGATGCCCTCCCAAGTGCACATGCCCATGTCCTGTCTTTTTCCTGGAAATGGTTGGTCCAGATCTAGGTAATGTGCAGCTCAAAAAAGAGTTTTCTTGAGTCATTCCTGCTATGTTGAAATGCTCGCCCAGTGCACAAGTGTAGTATATTTTGCATTTGCATATTCTGGTCACAAATTAATCTGAAACGTTGCAGAGCACGGGGTGCTTATGGGTAGTGTACTGGACCGCCCCATCCAGACCAATGTGGTTGGATGACATCAGCATGTTCCATCCCTCCACTAACATGGGCGCAGGGAACTTATGGTTATGTAAGTGTCCATCATGAACCCAGTACTAACGCAAGCAGCTGGAAAAGGCATGCCCGGGCATGCCCAGTAATGAGCTTCTGAGCTGGCCCTCCTCATGCGGGCACCACATGCACATCTAAGGTCTGTAAATATGAGACATCCACTTTGTGTCACAGCATGGTGTACAACTTAGAAATCTCTTCTTTCATCAGGGCTGCTTGAGAATCAGCCCCTCTCAGCTGAATGTTATTCCATCTGCAGGATTTTGGACACTGATCTATTGCCACCCCATTCTGCAACAGCATAAAGCAGTCTATTTTCAACCGTTGACAATTATATTCCAAATCAACAAGACAATGGTGACTTCCTGTCCTCTAATTTTTTCTAGCAGAATCCTTGTATCCAGCAATGTCCTGGCAACTCCTGATACCGCGCCTCCATATTTGTACATGCTTCAGACTCTCCTCCTGCATTTCTAAACCAAATCTACAATGACCTACTCCTACACAGCACCCTATCTTTGACAATTCCAACAAAACATTCAACCGACTTTTGATACACACTGTGCTCTATGCACATTATCTGCAAGAAAGCCAAATCTACAACCAAGGAACAGGGTTGACAGTCTGCTATTGAAAATGAAGACCAATGGCGCAAACATAAGACCCCAGAAAATCGTGACACTTATTGCCTTGCCTTGGACAAGCTCTCTTTTACTCTTGACAATGCCACGTCAACATACTTTCAGAACAGCATCTGATTACTACACCCTCATCTCTTATGTACTATCAGTAATTCAATCCACCTACAAGGTCCAGGCATTACATCTTTTCCTCCATGACCGCCTTGACAACACCATCCTAACTTTACTCCCCTTCTTCAACCCTTTGATGCATAGGAAGCGTTCATTGCTACTACCTCAATGGGTCTGACGTTGCGGATGGGTGCAGGTCCGAGTGTTTTGCTTCTTGAATGTGCCGTGGTTCCGTTCATGGAGGCTATTTTGTATAGGAGCTGAACATAACACACGTAGACCCTGTGTGAATTGGCTGACGCTATAGTGGACATTCGAGTGGACGTTCTCATTCCATTTGTTTTGGATGTGTACAACTACCTAGGAGGTTGCCGCGTCCATCTAGGATCCCCTGTCCAGTGGGCAGGTCCTTTAAGTACCCATGTCCTGATGAAGCCTAAAGAAATATTTGGCAGAAACGCGACCGTGACTGCGTCGACACCATTCTAAGGAGTCCGCTTACATTGATTATTGTGTTTCATCTCTGGCGCCTTCTCTTTCTTATATTATTGTGTACAAAGAATTCATAACTTAGGCGCTGAGAGGACTTCCTTTGCAGCTTTATATCACTTGTAGGTTTTGTGAATATAGTTGATTTAATATTATTTATCTTTTTTGTAGGGTACACCAGGTTTGTTTATATGTAATGTATATAATGCACTTGTATGATGTATATAGATAAATATGTATAGCTTATCTCTTATAATTTTCTTATGTTGTGTGCCACCTTGTCCTGTGATGCGTATATTTGTGTTTGTAAATTTGTGAAATGATATGCTGGACAAATAATTGTACACCACAAGATAATTTAGTATATCTTGTGAGAGAAAAAAAGTTTTTTTGAATTTATCCCTCTACATCCCCTTTGTTCTACTTTTTCATCCTTGTGATGTATCTATCCCAGGTGTTGGACGGTTATTTGGGCAGAACCCCTATATAACTTTTTCTACTACCTCAATGGGGGCACTATACAAAGTAATAAACATTAGAAAAAAGCCCATTCCTCCCTTTCCACACCATTTAATTATTTCCAGCTCATGGGTCCCCTCTATGTTTCATCTCCTGTATGAAAAGGAGCTTAACTTCACTAATAGAACCCTATAACACTTGCAAAGATAATCCTTCACTACTGCGTTCAACTTCACCAGAGCCCTATACAAACTATTGAGAATTGTTTTTAAATTTGTCCATGGAAGTTTGAATTGATATGATTTGATGGAAATCTACGATGGATCGCACACCGCTAGCCTCTCCTCCGGATCGCCCCTAAGCACTCCGGTATGTGAAGTGCGTGTGGTTTGAAGAGTTGAAACAAAGTTTGTAGGTGGTTCACCAAAGTTGGTGCAAGTAAGTACTTGTTGTTCCCAAGATCTCTAGACCCGAGACATGGCCCGGATTTCGGGATAGTTTCCCTCATCAGTAGAGAAAGTATTTGGGGTGGATAAGAAGGCCGCCAAGTAACCGTCACAGGCCTCGATGCCTCTCCGGCGCGCAGGTGCGTCTCCAAAAGCTCGTCAGCTTGGGGGCTCATGGGAGATATTGTAGTATAGTTCCTATTATCCCAATAGGCTCTGCGCATTGGAATAATATCTTCAATAGTATAGACATAGGACAGAGGTTAACTAGGTCTTCTACTGTCGATATTAGACTTAAAGGTTATTGTTTGCCAGCTAGCTCAGAGTTCACTAGAAACTTTCTCGAATAGACAAGGAGGAGTTTAACCTCCCTGGATAGACAAGAAGGGATTTAGTTTCTGACAACCATAGAACATGACAACTTTGCTCTCCCCTAATCAAGAGTGTATCTCTAGAGTCGTGTGAAAACAAAAGACAACTTATTTTACTCAGTCAGTTCAGTGCATTCTTAGTTTCACCAGATTGTAGAGAAAAGGAAGAGACGGGCGTGTTCAATAAAAAGATGTTATTTATTGATCAGTCTCTTTTCTCATACAAGAGAAATGAATCGCTATTATTGCAATACTTATAGTTAAGTAAAGTGCATACAGTAATAACAGAATTATAAAATAATACTGTAAAAGCATTGATATGGTTTCTTAGCCATATGATACTTAAAATGGATAAAATGGATACATACATATATACATTGACTAATCGTACTCAACTGGTGCTTCTAACTACGCCTACCCCAATGTACCTGACCTAAGCCTAATACGTGGGCGGGAGTAGATAAGAAGCAGTTTAGGTTAAGTTTGCTTTGCCAAGGGTCTGCTTCAAGAATTCTCTGCAAGGGGTTATTCAGTTCAGTACCTGGGATTTAGAAGGCTGGAGGGCTGGTATCTCTATCTCAGGTCTTGATATCCCAGCTGCCTGCAAGGGCGGCTGGAAGCGCCGGAGCTGGATTTCTCGGCAGGAGAAAAGGCAGCGTCTCTCTCTCAGCGCGTCAGAAAGGAGGGGCAGCGTCTGTGGGCTTCGCTGTCAGCTGGGCTCCTCGGCAAGTCTCGCTGCTCCAATCTTGTCACCACCTCGTGTGTTTGCTTAAGGCAATGTCGGTATTATTTATACCTGAAAGGTGCCGAGATTGACGTAAGGATGGACATAAATACGTCAATAAGGATGTCATACGAACTGGTCATTCGCACATTCTTTACTGAAGTTCTCGGTTAAATCAAAACAATGGCTGCGGGGATTTCCCAGGTCGTGGTAGGTTTGATTTGTTTTGAGAACACCGTATGCCTATTAGGGGGCTGGAGAAATAGTGCTTGCCTAATGAGATGGCATGCGCTATGACCTAATCAGATAACGGGTTTCTGTGCCGTTGTATGGCTAATCAGATAACGGGTTTTTGTGCAGTTGAATGGCTGCTAGTTAATTATTAACCAGACAAGGGTCAGAAATAGGGGGATCGATACAGTACCCATAGTAAATACATCACAATATGATTTGATGCATTGCTAATATGGTGCAAAGATGGAAACTTGGCGCTGAATAAAAATTAAAGAAAAATACAACACCAACACTCAAAAACAATAGCAGCGTAATGACATGGTTTTGTAGGTTATAGTTTAAGAAAAAGAAGAGTGTAGGCATTATGAACATTAAGAGGAAATTCATTCAAGGCCATTGGTCCTAGAAAAGTAAGCGCCCATTGTAGGAGAGTAGGGTCTGCTTCCTATGGTCACCCCCACTTTTTTTTTTTTGTTCAGAATGATTTTATTGAATTTAGACAAAGGAGAAAAACACAGAGGTACATACAGAAAACTGATAAAATAATTCATTAAATTACATGGAAGCGAATAAGAACAATCATAAATAAGCAGTCACAAATAATTACATCACAAAGTATACTCGTCAATCAAAGGATAACTAAAAACCAGGAGGGAAGGAAGGAAGGGGGGGGGGAAGAAGGGAAAGGAAAGGGGAAATATACATTTCATAGCATAATAACGTAGATAAATAGAGTTACCAATAAGATGCTAAAAAACAGTATGATAATTGATGAATAAAATATGAACATTGAAAGAACAGGAGTCACAACTGCACATATGAATCTATAGGAGACCAAAAAGATTGAAAATGCGAAGAATTATGATGAACACCTTGTAAAGATAACTGAGCACCTTTTCTTGTAAAGACAATCCAAGACCACCAAGCATGAACTGAAAGAGAAGTAGCATCCTTCCAGCAAAAAGTAATTGATTTTAACGCAGCCGAAACCAAAAAATTAAATAACTTTGCTTCAGCATCATCAAGAGGATTAATCAAAACAACTGACTTACAAATTATCAATTTATAAGAAAGCAAATCAGAAAGAGGCAACATTTTCAATATCACATTCCATACTTCAGATAGGACAATCAAATAACATGTGACGTAAAGAACCAGGATGCAAATTACAATGCCAACATAGGTTTGATGGTAATAATTTAGCTTTAAATAAACGTAATGGAGTCCATAAAGAATTAAACAAAATATAAGCATTGGTTTGATAAAGTGACACTGGTAAGCATCCAGAAATACTATTAGACCAAATTCATGACCATGAATCAGTTGATAGGGACATGGAGAGCTCAGTATTCCAAAAAGTGGAAATTGTATCAACGTTGGAGCCTCGTGAAAAGGTAAGTTTCTTATAAAATACAGAAACTGCTTTAGAAGATAAAGAAACAGTATTGACATAAATAAAAAAATCAGCTGAGACTATAGTTGGGATACCAGTTGGGAAGGAATCTAAAATGGAATTACACAGAAATTGATATTTTAACAAATCTGACAATGGTAAATTGAATTTTAATTGGAGTTGAGAAAATGGAATAAATGCATCACCTAAGAAAACATCTTTAAGATAGAAAAAGCCCTTAGCAATCCAAGAAGACCAAAAAGAGACATTTCTTTTTAATTTTATTAAAGCGCTGTGCCATAAGGACAAATGCACCGTAGAGAGCAGAGGGGAAGCAAAATTAGAGTCTAAATCAATAAAAACTAATCTTGATGATTTGATTATGGACGAGGAATGTATAATCTTAGAGGTAGGAGACATAGTTAACAAGGAAAGCAAAGGAAAAGGTTTTACAAGGGAAGTTTCAATATGAAACCAAATAGGAGGACTAAAAACTGGTGAAATATTAAACCATAACGAGCTCTGTTTTAAGATAAATGCCTTATGATATAAATAGAAATCAGGTAGGGAAAAACCAACCTGGCATTTAGGAATCTTCAATTTTTTATAAGCAATACGGGGAGGTTTATTATTCCATAGAAATTTAGATAACAGTTTGTCAATATCTTTATAAAATTTGAGTGGAAATTGAGTTGGTATCATAGCAAGAGAGTAAAATATTTTTGGGGCAATAGTCATTTTAATAGACTCCATTCTCCCCCACCAGGAAAGATGAAGGGAAGACCATTTGAAAGTTTTTTGCTTAATATAATCAAGAATGAATTCACAATTTAATTTCAAGGTAGCATGTAGGGATGATGAAAATAATATACCAAGGTATTTCAACTTACTCTTTTGCCAAACAATATCCGGTGAAGGTAACATATCAGGAGTACATAGCATATTTAAAGGAAAAAATTCAGTTTTACTAACATTTAATTTGTATCCTGATACAGCGGAATATTTAGAAATAATATCAAGCAAAAATGGAACAGACGATGCAGGATTACTAATAAATAATAACACATCATCAGCATATGCCAAAGTTTTAACAGTAACATCTTTAATAGTGATACCTTGAATATTTTCACATTTACGAATAAAATTAAGAAATGGTTCAATTACCAATAAAAATAAAAGAGGGGATAGGGGGCAAGCCTGACGTGTTCCTCTAAAAAGGGAAAATTGGTTGGAAATCTGGCCATTAATAAACAATCGAGCAGTGGGAGCATAGTATAAAGCAGAAATCATACGAATAAAGGATGGTCCAAAATTAAAAGATAATAAAGTTTTAAATAAAAACTGCCAGTGTATTTTATCAAAAGCTTTTTCTGCATCTAATGCTATAACACCAGCAGGGACAAGGATAGTGGAGCTTTGTTCAATAATATGTAATAATGTTCTCGTATTGTTAGCAGAATATCTATTTTTCATAAAACCAGATTGGTCAGGGTGGATAATAGAATGAAGGACAGGAGCTAACCTAGAGGCAATAATTTTAGCAGATAATTTACAATCCTGATTAATCAAAGAAATGGGACGATAATTTGCAACAAGGGTAGGGTCTTTATCAGGTTTGGGGAGTATAACAATTAATGCTTCTGAAAAAGAGCCTGAAATGGTACCTGAGGAGGAAAAATGAGAAAAAATCTGGTACAAATAAGGTAAAAGATGATTTTGAAATTCTTTATAGAATTCGGCAGGGATGCCATCAGGACCAGGAGATTTATTTTTTGGAAGTGATTTAATGGCAGTCAAGATTTCATCAGTTGTAATAGGTGAATCTAACCCAAGTTTATCAGAGGGAGAAATATGAGGTAAGGCAGAATGATTTAAAAAAGCGTCAATAAGAGATTCATCACAAAAATCTGGTTTATTATATAATGTGGAATAAAAATGTAAAAATTCTTGAACAATATCATTATGGGAAAGTGCAATTTTACCTTGAGGACCTTGAATGGAGGTAATCTGCGTTTTATCCCTTTTAATGCGTAAATAATTAGCAAGGAGCTTACCAGACCTATTGGAGTTAAAGCAAAATCTAGCATTGGACTTAGAAAGCTGGACCCCAGCCCTCGTACTAAGAATAGCATTAAATTCATATCTAAGTTTTTGTAGTTTAAGTTTATATTGAGGATCATTAGACGTGATAAATAAAGTTCAAAATGAGCTATTTGTTTCTCTAAGGATTTGATATTAGAATTAAATTTCTTATTCTCATGTGCCATAATAGAAATTGTAGAACCTCTGATATAGGCTTTAAATGCATCCCACCGATTAGTAGCAGAGGTAGAGTCTTCCGGATTGAATGTAAAATAATCCTGAATCGCTTGCAACAATTTGGGTTTATGAATGTCATTAAGGACAATATCAGTATTCATACGCCATCTAGATTGCTTAGCAAAAGAAGACGAAACATTTAAAACAAAAGAAATCATGGCATGGTCGGATATGTCAATAGTACCAATGCTAGGATTATTTGCAAATT
Organism: Lissotriton helveticus; assembly: GCF_964261635.1. NCBI lineage: Eukaryota > Metazoa > Chordata > Amphibia > Caudata > Salamandridae > Lissotriton > Lissotriton helveticus. The sequence goes on along the minus strand of NC_136065.1, from coordinate 268,103,733 downwards.
GAATGAGAGAGGGGGAAAGTAAAAAATAATCAATTCTGGAATGGGAATTATGAGGATTGGAGAAAAAAGAAAATTCCTTACCAGTGGGATAGTGTAATCTCCAAATATCAGCTAACTTGGTGGTATGAAAAATCTTGGAGGGTCGAAATCTAGAGGTAGACAATCTGTCTAGCAAGGGATCTGCAAAAACATTGAAATCTCCCCCGAAAATCAAGGGAACTTTTCCTAGCTTTAGAACTTCAGTCGCAACAGTAGCCTAAAAAACAGGGTCATCTGCTGTAGGGCCATACACATTAAACAAAAATAAAATAGAGTCATGAATTTTGATTTTGACTATAATATATCTGCCTTCAGAATCTGAAATCTTACTTAAAATTTGACAATGTAATCTTTTAGCAAAGAAAATAGCGACCCCATTTTTTTTTACCTTTAGCAGGTGAGGAGATAATAGAATCTACCCATTTTTTATTCATATATTGTAAAACTTTATCTTCAACGTGCGCCTCTTGAACAAAACAAATATCAGCTTTACAACTACCTAAATAATCTAGAATTTTCGTACGTTTTATTGGGTGTCTTAAACCTTTAACATTTAGAGAAACAACTTTAATATTATGAATATTAGCCATTAAAATTTAAGAAAAAGAAAAGAAAGAAATCAGAACAAGAGGAAGGAAGAAAAAGACAGGTTAAAAGAGTAACTCTATGCGGAAAATAGGGAAAGGGAGAAACATAAAAAAGAGAGTAAGGAACAAACAAGTAACATGAATAAAGACAAGGAAACGCACACCCGTTCCTCAAGCATGGCCAGTTACCGTTGGAGCCCATGAATAAATTTATGCATAAATGTGCCACATGAAGTCAAACGAAAGCAATTCAGGAATTAGGGTCTTGTGTATCCATGGATGGAGGAGCTTGTTGTTCAAGGAATAGTCGAAAATCTTCCGGGCGCTGAAAAGATTTGGAGACATTGTCTTTCCATACACGCATTGTAGAAGGATCAAAAAGGCCATATCTGAAACCAAGGCTCCTCAGCTGTGAACGAAGGGAGGAGAATTCTTTACGAATAGCCACAGTTTCTTTAGCAAAATCTTGATGGATAAAGATTTTGGTTCCATTCACCAACAAAGACGGATTTTCTCTCACAGCTTTTCGAATGAGAACCAGATGATGATGACGCAGCACCTTAAAAATCATTTGCCTTGGCTTAGTATGACGAGGATTCCGGTGTGATGGGACTCTATGGGCTTTGTCAATCTCAAATTTTTCTGAGAATTTAATATTCAAAAGACCAGGCAGAAGAGATTCAAGATAGAGCCGACAATTTGTCCCCTCAACATCTTCAGGCAAATTAAAAATGCGAAGATTATATTGCCTATTGCGATTTTCCATGTCCAGCAGTTGAGAATGCATTGGAACAATCCTGGCCATTAAAGATGTAAAAGCGTCCAACTTGTTTTTGTTATCTTGAATTCTAATGACATTATCAGAAACCGTCATTGAAATGGAAGCCATATCTTTTCGAACATTTTTGACTTCTGAGGCAATAGTGTCGGTATTCAGACGTAAAGCTTTAATTTCCTCCAAAATTAATGCAAGAGAAGGTTCTGAGGATTCTACCACCTTAGATTTGGCTGGAGGAGGAGAAACCTGCTGCTTCCTTTTATTAGTTGTTGAGTTTTTAGAATCCATTTTGAGGTGAAAAAATATTCACTAATGCGAAGGATTAATATAATGAGGAAAAACCACCTCAAAATGTGAGAGAAATGTTGTAAATAGCGACAGAAATGTCAAGAAAACTCTGCAAAACCACAGGTGCAGCAGCTAAACAAGACAGTAGGAGTGTCTAGGCCCAAGCCAGGCTCTGTCATATGTATTACTCCGCCCCCAGGCACTCAAAACCGGCAATACCTGGAGGTGCAGCTGGGAGCAGGAACCATGGAGGCAGGAAAAACACTTCAGTCGAAGAAATTCGTCTGAAAAGAACTCCACAGGTGAAAAGTCGCATCAGGAGGTAAGCGCCGGTATTTTCGCCGACTTTGTGACAGAATTTCGTCGTAAAAACAAAGTTATGGGCTGTGAAGCTCACGGAGCTCTGGTGGCGGCGGCCATCTTGGTTGACGCGCTCGCGCGTCTCCTGTCACCCCCACTTTTTTGCTGTGGTTCTCTGGTTTTTTGACTTTAGTGTGGCTGTGGGCCTGCTAATCAGACCCACAGCCCAGCTGTTCTCTCTCTAAATTGATACCATGTACTTTAGGTACATACCAGATTGGTTACTGGGTCACCCTTGTGAGCCCCTGTATAGTGTACCATAGGTACCCAGGGCATAGGTGCACCTTTAGGCCTACCAGGGGCTGCAGCATGTATTGTGCCACCCCTGGTTTGCCTTCCAAACTGACACCACAGGTCTGTTCACACAGCCTGGGTATGGTGGTGTAATCACCCCTTACTTAGATATAGTATCCCTATATCTACCTTCATATATATAGACACATATGCACCTATAAGCCACTCCTGTGGTAGGCCTCAACAATCCTGGAAGCCTACCATAGGCCTCCAGGATTGGTTTTATGTGAGAGGGTGCCCTGTGAGAGGGTGCCCTAGCATGATCTGAGCCCCTCTGCAGCTTTCGTAACCATCTCCTTATAGCTGTTCTATGATATAGCCATACCATATACTCTTAAGTGCATTATAATCCTCGCGGTTAATGCTAACTTTGGTTTGGCTTTATCAAAACATGTTGTGTAAGGTGTCAAACACTTTGAAATACTACCCCCCCCACCGCCAATTCTGGCGGCGGGAGTGGCATTCCACCCTTCTAGAGGGAGAAGACATGTAGTTACTGCTTTACCCGGTTGAAGTTAAACAGAGCCTCAGCATCACAAAATGGATGCTGCTGCCACAGACACGAGTCTGACCTCCTGCTGCTGTATGAAACTCCGGCAGGGGAGGCCTGGACAATAGGTTTCCTGTCCAGGGAGGTGCCAGCACCTCCCCAGACAGGGTTTTGTGTATTGGGGCAGGGAGGGCTGCATCAACAGATGCTTTTTCAGACACTGCCTGGGGCACACAAGGTGCTCCATGCATAGCCCGGTTCAAACCAGTTGCTGGGGCACTCCAGCCCTGCCCTGGCATGAAACTGGACAAAGGGAAAGGGGTGTAACCACCCCCTTCTCAGGTCCACCCATAGGCGGGATGTAGTCAGGTAATCCATCCCCCATCCTTAGTATGAGTATAGGAGGTGTGTCCCTGGGACTTTAGATTATCCTGGACGAATCTTTGAAAGACATATCATGGACCTTCGACATTCTATTCTGACTGGAAGACGGAAGACATCTCCCTTGTGGTCAAGGAGTGACCACCCTGTACAAACAGGCACCAACGGCAACTTCGCCAGTCTGCAGTTTCAAGGCTCCCGTCGGAACCCAAAGGCTCTGTGACTCAAGAACTAGACTTTTACATTTCTTTCACTCTGACCCACATTCACAGCAAAGCTGAGACCCGTGGCGGACAAGAGAGATGTGGGACTGGACATCTTGGACATCCTAAATTTTGCTACCTGCACTCCTTTCCTGAAGCCTCAGTAAGTTGTGCATTGGAATAGGAGAAGCCCTAGCCCCAAGCACCATTTGCACTGAAGCCCAGGCCCCCACACTCTGTGAGTGTCTCGTGGGCCCCGCCTTTGCATTTGAGCTTGATGTATCTTCTTGATTCCTTACATGTTGGCTAGTGAGCCCCCTAAAGACCCATCTTGAATCTAACTTGCTTTCCTGGTTGCTCTAGGCTTGTTCCAGCTTCCCTGAAAAGGAGAAGTGCCACAGACCTTGCTGATCTGCAACAAAGCCAATCTTGACATCCTGCATGGGTTGCGGTTGCCAAGGCTTGTTGGGTCCAATCCGGATACCGACACTGCAGTCAACTAGATCCATCATGGGACAGCTTGAATCTAGCGCCTAGTTATCGTCGATGCCTCCTGGACCTTGTGGCTGAAGAGACAAACTCACCTTCTTCACCTTCCAGCACCCGACATCGCCTGGTTCCTTCCTGGTACCTTCCTGGTCACTGGCTAGTGACCGAGACTCTGTCTCCTCTGCTTTCAGGTTCTTCACATCTCTGATCCACCCTTGGATCCACCCGGACACTTTTCCTCTGGTTGCCTGCAGCACTTCTTTGCAGCTCTCTATAGAAAACGACGACAAAACCAGACACGAAAAGACACCTATTCACCCGGCTTCCCTGGGTGAGGTAACACGAGTACTCAGGTGCTCCCGTGGGTCTTGACTCTCGAAGTGTCCTAGTTTAAAAGGGTTCCATCCTAGTCTATCCGGAAGTGTCCTTAAATTGCATACTTGTAACTTCTTCATTTCCCATAGAAAGTCAATGGTAACCCGCGTCTGTGTTTAGACACTGCACGCATCTCCCGTGGGCCTCCTACTTCCTAACCTTTGGTTGTTTAGTGTAGCCCCAGCGATTCCACAGGCCCTAGGCCTGCTTTCTAACTCTCACGTGGTACTTATACCACTTTCTTAGTATATGGTTTGTGAGGCCCATAGGGCATAACGTATACTGTGCAACCTATCGTATATTAACTGTGTGACTTGTATTGTATTTTGACCTATGACCTCATAAAGAGTGCAGAGGGGTTGTGTTTAGAATAAATACATATATATTTGATATATACCTTGTGTGGTGTCCTTTCATTTGGTACTGAAGGGATTATATATGGTAAAACAACTTGCTTAACTCGCCTACTGAAGTCTTAGCCTCAAGACTGCTGGTTCATGCTACCACTAGGATAGCTTTCTATAAGGTTGACTTTACAACCACCATCAATAAGGGTCGATTAGACTGGTGCAAGGTGCCTACTAGAACTAGTGGACATCATATGCCAGGCTAACCTCTCACACCCATCCCCCATATGGAATGACCTGATTTTGGGGCCATGCAACAAAAGAAGTGAAGCTGATCATAGAGTCAGATGGAATTGTCGGAGAAAGAATTGATTGCACAGGCAGAAGCAATCTATTCTACAGGTAGTCAATAAAACTATCTATTTGCAGTGTCCCACAGCCATACGAACGGAGAATTATTTGAATTATTTGCAATTTCATCATTGTGTTCCTCAGGATCCTAAAGTAAAATATTGTAAAAGTCCAATTTTGAAGAGCATGCGGACAGCAGCCACTTGCACCTTAAAGTTGGTTGGCGAGAAGAGTAGAACTTTGTTTATCGTTTTCAGGAAACAAAAAGCAAGGTGAGATGACTCAGTTGATCTGGGTCCCATAGTAGAGGTTGTCACCAGTATTGATCCCCAAAGATTTCACCTTCCGCTTACCTTTGTGGGGAACCTAGGGCTGCTGATGAAAGAGAGTCATTCTACCTATGTTTGTGGTTTCCCTCTTAGAAGCTGGGTCCTCTCATAGTGGGCAGAAGAAGCTTCCTCATGCTTCTCTTGCCCTCTATGTGAAGCATATTGGAGCTCATCCAATCCTGAATGCCTCCCAGGAGGTTTCTCAGGGCAGGCACTGAAGAATTACGATTGTCTAAGTGAACAATCAAAGGTCCCTGGACTACTTTGCTGATATTGTGATACACTACACACTCACCTGGGATTTTCTGGTTACACCATGGGTACTCACAAACATTTTCCCAGGGGCCACAAAGTACAGTCTGTGGTGTGACCGAGGACAGGGCCAGACTGGGAACCAAAACCGGCCCTGGCAAAGTGCTCGGCCGGCCCCCCCACCTCCCCGGGGGCGGGGTTTGGGGGTGCGACCGCGCTCTTTGCCAGGGCCGGTGTTCGGCCAATTTTGTTACAGGGCCGTTTTTGCAGCAACACTGCAAAAACGGCCCTGTAACAAAAACGGCCCCCAGGGGCCCAAAACTGGCTCCCACCCTTGCGGCGCACACAGGGGGATTGCCCGGTGCCCGCAACGGCCAGTCCGGGCCTGACCGAGGACCGCATTGATGCCAGCAGGATTTGCAGTTTAATAAATTCTTACCTGTTTATTTAAAAAAAAAAATTCTAAATGTTCGTGTTCAGCAACTAAACAGAAGCTCATGCTGCTGTTTATCAGGGGGTACACATGTAAGGGTCAAGAGGGCCGCAAGCGCCCCCAGGCCGTACATAGTATCACTGGGTTACATAAACTCACCTTGCGCAAAACACCCAGAAGTTGATCTCTTCTTTTTCTAAGTCTGAATCACTACTTCCCGAGATCTGAGCCTGCTCATACTCACAGAGTTTAAAACCAGCCTGAAGAGCCATCTCATGGCACTGGAGAGAAAGAATAACCAAGGACTTACATCGTATTGAAATGTTGAGTAGGTTTGGCACAAAAATAAACCATGTAACCTGTATACCTGCTCACACAACAGAGGAATGCTATGATCTGGCTTTGTTCTTTTGTGTCATTCTATTGGAAATGTCATGACACTATTCAAATGAATAAATAAATGAATGCACAATGAACTCACTCTTCTTCTGTAACATGCAACATTTTTCATCCTATGCAAATGCGTCAACACTTTTAATTTAAGGATCTCTCCTGATTACAAAAGCCAGCCAGAAGAGAGTTTTTAGTAGGGTAGGAGGTAGTGAAGCAAGAGTCTGACCCAGCTTATTTCTTTGCACTCTTCCCCATTGAGCCATTGTTTTAAGGCAAGAACCTGTCTCTCCTGAATAGATCTTTGGCATGAAATGAAAATCCACAAAGCAATACTGGGCTCAGGTTAATCCTTTTCACTACTGCTACCGCCAATGATTTTCAATTTTTGGGATATTGCAGTGTCACAGGGAAGTTATTTCCATAGAGTGGTGAGTGCTTCGAACTTTATTCCTACAAGACAAATGGAGTCCTCAGCAGTCACAAAATTCAAACTGATGTGGGGGAATGGGTGGCAAGGCTGGGAATGGCTGTCCCAACATGTCATAAAATTGTTATGTACATAGGGTTTTGTAAGGTTAACAGGAGGAGGGGATAAATCAGAGTTGACTAAAGGGTTTTTTGGGCAACTGTTTGCAACAAACAAACCTGCGTAAATGAGTTTCGAACAAAAACAGTTGAAATATGACTTTCTAAGGACCCCAAACATTGTTAAGATGCCATCAGACAAAGAGAGAGACTGAGGTAGAGGTAGGCAGAGGGAAGAAGGGAGGTTCAGATCTAGAAATAGACAGAAGTGAGTAAGAGAGAGAAATACAATGTATTTTTCCATGGGGCCCTTGCCCATGCTTTAAAACGTCTATGGGATAAATCACTTGTTCATCCTACCACTAAGCTGAATTTAGGGACAATAATGTTTGCAAATGCAGTACATTCTAAAGGATCACTGATAGATTAAATGTTAACACCACTCCTTTAAAAGATTGAAACTGCAATAGGACTGACAGCATTTGTTTTAAAGCAATGGGATACATTGATAGATTAATGGGATTGCCAGTGGGTCAAAGTTGGCACTGCCAATGGGTCAAAGTTGGCACCAAGTAGTTTTTGTAATTTTGCTTCTATGGTGATCAGCTTTCTGATATCATTTGTTCTGTATGCTTGCAATGCACAGGAGCAGGGATAAAAGAGCATTTTGACACCACCGTAATCCCACATGAACCAGCAGCTAAAAGTTAATGTGTCACCACTCACTACAATTGAATATCCTTTGCCCCCTTTTCTATTCTTGCACCTGCTTTTTATCTGCATAATTTACATTTTTGCATTTTATGACTAGCTTTACACTTTATGTAGCATTTGTCTTAGCCGCTTTCTGTGACCATCAGTGCCAACTGGTATCAGTTCCTGTGTTGTCACAAGAGGTCAAATAGTCTGTGATGTTACTTCTTGAACTACAAAGACTTGAAAGACAAAGCTTATGAGACTTCACTTCCTGTGAGGTTATTGAACGGTTTGTAGCGAGTGTGATGTCACTTCCGCTAGCTCTTATGTTTTGGTCAGAAGGCTCCAGAGATGTGAGCTCCTGGAAACCTAGTTCCATGCGAGAGTTAGAAGGTATAGGTGTAAAAAGCTTTCTTTTGGCATTAGAGAGAGTTTGAAAATTGACACGTGGATTGAAAATTGATTGTCACACAAACAATCAAGCTTGGCAAATCCTTTTGTATGTGGGCTTCCCCTGGAGGCTCCATCAACATAGACTGTCTTGGCAGGCCCTGAGTAGAAGGATTACAGTTCGTGAGTTCCCATGTTTCGAAAATAAATCATGAGAGTGTGTTTGCGAAGTAATGCTTTTTTTAATTAGAGAAAATGGTAACAGTCTCGGGCCACACAAACGGCCAGACAGTCTGATCGGAGACCGGAGTGTTTACGTCTCCGTGAGCGAGTAAACTAGAGAGAGCTCTCAGACAACCATCCGTGATTTGACGCTGCCTGGTTTAAAAGGGAATTATTTGGAATTGACACTTAATCTGCTTATAGTTTAAAAACAAATACACAATCTCTCACATGTACTTTTTTTTAAATTTAGCTGACGGGCTGATCTATGGTAAAAGCAAGGGATTCCTATAGCACACAATATCCGGATGTGAAATAAATCCTGTATTTTGTTTTGATCTGAGTTTTGCAGGTCTAACATCATGTATTTGAATGTCTTTCCTTGGGCTTTTTAATTATTTATTTGTTAAGATCTCGAAACCGTGAACTTAGTGATCTGAGAATGCTTTTCTATATCGATTATAGATGAATGTATCTTCCTGGTGATCGTCGCTCCAGTGTTCCTTTAGTAACGGTTTTTTGAGAACACCGGTCTCTGCGAGCTTAACTGAGACCCTTTACCAGGGATGCGCTGACCATTGGGACTGAAGGAAAACGAGGGTGGGCATAGGAACCATGGACCAGATGTACAAAAATTAGAAATTGCGATTTCCAAATTACGATTCTTACCGAATCTGCCCCCCATTGCTTTTTGTTTTCTCTGATTCTATAATATTTTTCTCACTATATCTTGCCTTCTTCCACTCTCTCTTACTCGTTTTTTTGCTCTTCCCCTTTTCATAAGTTTACTTGTACTTCCCTCTCTTGCTCATCCTTTTAACCCGCCTTTCCATCCCATTCTCCTTTCATACTCTGCTTTCTTCTTGTCCTCTTGTTTCATCCCTCCTGCTTTCACACTTTCCCACCCTCTCCTGTTTTTCTTCTTTCTTTTCTTTCCTTTATCTCTCCTGCTTCTCCCTCTCCCCCACCACAATCCTTTTCCGGGACTGAAAATGACCCCCTGTTGTTTTTACTTCTCTTGTTTTCCCTTCCTTACCAAGGAACTAATAATGCTAACAGACTTCAATATTCAATACACCATTTGGAAACCTATAAATCGAATATGTTATTTTTAATTTTTAAATGAAGGTGCTTTGATGTTAATAGTCAAGTTCTATAAACAAATCGCAATATCAAAATAGAGTGTTCATATTTCCCAGAAAATTCCTCATAGCTTCTGTGTTGTATTGTATTGAGCAAAACTAAAGGGCATGATGGACAGAGTGTTGAACATTGCAAGCACTCACCCCCAGTCAACTGATCTGGGTTTAATCCATCATCATGCAGATATAAATGAATTAGGCACAGGGTCAGACTGATTTGCATATGGCCATGTCTGGACTGGGGTGGTGGAGTGAGCTAAAGAATGATGGAGTGATTGGGGAGAGGGGTTGGACTAACGGCTAAGGCGCTCGACCTCGGACCTGGGGACCTGGGTTCGAGTCTCGGTAACAAAGCCAAAAACCCCCTGTGATTCTGGGCAAATCATTTAATCTCCCCGTGCCTAAAATGAAAGTGTGTCCTCATGTAACGTAACTGGTGCTAAGTAAAGCGCTCTGATACCTGATTCGGTTCGGGTCTAGTTCGCGCTATATAAAACTCTGCAAAAAAAAATAAAAAATGATGAATTAATCCCAGATCAGTTGACTGGGGGTGAGTGCTTGCAATGTTCAACACTCTGTCCATCATGCCCTCATCAGCCAGGCTATCTTGAATCCAGTGGGAAAGTGAGCAAGGGACTCACGTCTGAGCATACCCTGCCAACTTCGGGCGAACAAAGCGATACAAAAGGGGATGATGGACGGAGCGTTTGAGCAAATCAAACACTCACCCCCAGTCAACTGATCTGGATTTAATCCATCACCATTCTTTAGCTCACTCTGCCACCCCAGTTCAGACATGGCCTTATACAAATCAGTCTGACCCTGTGCCTCATGGGAACAGTCCAGCCGAACTGCCAAGCCATGTCTTCCTTGGACCGAAAACAAGCATCCTGGGACCGGTTTCGGATTCATAATCCTCATCAGCCAGGCTATATTGAATCACGTGGCAAAGTGAGCAAGGGACTCACGTCTGAGCATACCGTGCCAACTTAAGACGAACAAAGTGATACAAAAGGGGATGATGGACGGAGCGTTTGAGCAAATCAAACACTCACCCCCAGTCAACTGATCCGGGTTTAATCTATCACCATTCTTTAGCTCACTTTGCCACCCCAGTTCAGACATGGCCATATGCAAATCAGTCTGACCCTGTGCCTCATGGGAACAGTCCAGCCCGAACTGCCAAGCCATGTCTTCCCTGGACCGGAAACAAGCATCCTGGGACCGGTTTCGGATTCATAATCCTAATCAGCCAGACTATCTTGAATCCAGTGGCAAAGTGAGCAAGGGACTCACATCTGAGCATACCCTGCCAACTTAGGGTGAACAAAGCCATACAAAAGGGGATGATGGACGGAGCGTTTGAGCAAATCAAACACTCACCCCCAGTCAACTGATCTGGGTTTAATCCATCACCATTCTTTAGCTCACTCTGCCACCCCAGTTCAGCCATGGCCATATGCAAATCAGTCTGACCCTGTGCCTCATGGAAACAGTCCAGCCCGAACTGCCAAGCTATGTCTTCCCTGGACCAGAAACAAGCATCCTGGGACCGGTTTCCGATTTATAATCCTCATCAGTCATGCTATCTTGAATCCAGTGGCAAAGTGAGCAAGGGGCTCACGTCTGAGCAAACCCTGCCAACTTAAGGCAAACAAAGCGATACAAAGGAGGATGATGGACTGGAGTCAAGCTATCCTGGCTGATGGCGGCTGATAGCCAGAAACCGGTCCTAGGAGGCTTGATTCCGGTCCAGGAAAGACATACCTTGGCAGTTCGGGCAGGACTCTCCCCATGAGGCACAGGGTCAAGGCTGATTTGCATATGGCCATGTCTGAACTGGGGTGGTGTGGAGTGCAAAAAAATGATGGATTTAGGCCCAGATCTCTGTACTAGGGTAAATGTATGACATTGTTCTGTATTCTGTCCATCAACTGTTGTTTTTGTATTTGTCACCCCAAGTGGGATGGGTATGCTCAGACGTGAGTCCCATGCTCTTCACACCACTGGAGTCAAGCTATCCTGGCTGCTGACGGCTGATAGACAGAAACCCGTCCTAGGATGCTTGATTCCGGTCCAGGAAAGACATGGCTTGGCAGTTCGAGCTGGACTGTTCCCATGAGGCACAGGGTCAAAGCTGATTTGCATATGGCCATGTCTGAACTGGACTCGTGTGGAGTGCAAAAAACGATGGATTTAGGCCCAGATCTCTATACTGGGGTGAATGTATGACATTGCTCTGCATTTTGTCCATCAACTGGTGTTTTTGCATCCAGTGGCAAAGTGAGCAAGGGACCCACGTCTGGGTATACCCTGCCAACTCAGTGCGAACAAAGCAAAACCGTATAGTGTTGAAACAATTGTCAAGTGCTTACTACCCCTATGTGGAAGCATAACATAATGACTGGGTGCATATATGGAAATATAGTGGTTTAAGGCTGCCCTTGAGGACAGCTGTAACCTCATGATCATAGCAACATGAGACAGTATACCGGTAAATAATGCACAATTGAAAATGAGATTCGCAAACGCCGAAGTGGATATCTTCTCATGCTCATTTTTAAAGTTTAGCTCATAGTATCAACGACAAAAAGTGAAGTGGGGTACATTTTGGATGCCCCCGGCTGTGGCCTGGCATAAGATAAAGATGAGGACAACCTTCCCAGATAGTGTAAGTGTAGAAACCCAGACAATGAATTTAGAGGGAAGAGAGGTCTGCTTTAGGCCAAAGGGCTGCTGATTAGGTCTTTCTGAACACTGCTATTTGGTAGATGGTAGGGTTGAAAGATGGGACTGTAGTTTCTATTGTTCAAGGTAAGGCAGTTTCGAAGCCAGGCCTGCCCTGTGCCTGACCCTGCTTGCTGCCTCAACTCGGTTCATGACAGCCAGGTGCAGGGATCTCACACTTCATTGTGCCCATATCATGGCTACTCCTGCTTTGGAGCCAGCCTCAGTTCTACCTACTGTGAGAAGCATCACTCTACACAAAAGCAGAACCCTGAGAGGGACACTTGAAACAAACCACACCAAACAGGTTCTGCAAGATGAAACAGTGGATGCACTCTCTTTGAAGCCATTTGCAATACTATATGCAGGCAACAACAAGCCTCCGGCACCATGTCTGCTCATCCCCTTCTAGGAACAGCTCACAGCCTGTGCCAGCACTTGCAGACTTTCTGCTTCCTTGCTGCATAAGGCAAGTCAAAGAACAGATTTTCACACTCATGTTTGTTTTCAACTTTCCAAAGTTACATTTAATGTAATGCATGCTCAAAACCGTTCCCAGCCTAAATTACCTGAGCAAGTCAATCTCTGGAAATTCTTCCTGAGTGGAGTTAGGCCTTTCTCCCTGCCCCAGGCGCTACAAACAATGACAATTCTCAAACATTTCCATTTCAAAAGTCTGTGCCCAATGCTTTGTGGGTAAGGGTGGGCGCCTTTACCCAGAGCTCAAACTGTACTCCTGTTTCCGTATCTCCCATGGGTACTTGCCATTCCACACAAAAATTTATGTCAATGACATGCCATGAGACCGTCCCTTTGGGTTACAGGTTGTAAGACCCCTAGCCGTATTTATTATTTACACACAAAAACATTTTTGTCATCAAAAATTTGCACGGTAACCACATTATTCACATCTTGTTTACCAGTGAGACTTTGCCTTAACAGACACTCTAATACATGGGAATCACCTAACCATAACTAGTCGATTCCTGTGCAGCCAACAAAAAACATAACTGTTCTGAGTGAGATCATTATTGTCTCTGTGACTCTTCCTCTTACACCTCCCCGTCCAACGGATAGGCCCCTCCTTATGAGAGGGCCCCACCTTCCCACTCCTGTACCGGGAGCTCTCCTGCCTCGGGAGTTTTGTGCAAGGGGCCGTGCTGCCCTTAGGACACCTACCGCATGCATCCCTTATACCCAAGTTCCTCATCCTCCAGGGGCTAGGGCTAGCTCCAGCCAACTGCGCTTGCACGGGAGGTTGATAGGTAAGGAAAGCGTGTTAGCGACTGCCCCTAACCCCTGTGCCCCTGCAACCTCCTTTCGACTTACTGCCATCATCCCGTGGAGGGTCCTGTGACACAGATGCTATTTTGGTGTAAAAGGATGCCATAAAGGCACCCAGTGTTTACCCACCAATCATGACCTCACCAGCCACAGACCAGCATAGTTCACCTACTATCTGCCCCCACACACCGTGCAAGTTGTCACAGCCAGGCCAGAAAATTCTCAAGAAATGTTGCGTTCAGGGCCGGACTGGCCATAGCGGGCACCGGGCAATCCTCCGGTGCGCCGCATGGGTGGGGGCGGGTTTTGGGCCCCTGGGGGCCGTTTTTGTTACAGGGCCGTTTTTGCAGCATAGCTGCAAAATCGGCCCTGTACCAAAATTGGCCGAAAACCGGCCCCGGCAAAGAGCTCAGCGGCACCTCCAATGCCCCCCCCCCCCCAAGGGAGGGGCAACCGAGCACTTTGCCAGGGTTGGTTCTGGTTCCCAGTCCGGCCCTGGTTGCGTTACTCTCTTTCAACAAGTGCACTCCATCCTGTAAGAAAAATCACTCACCCTTGAAGCACCCATGAGGTATGGCTGGCAAACAAACAGTCCTAAACAACTTACCCTCATTCCAGTTCAACTGTTTCACTGACTTATTGAGAACCCTAACTGACGAACCACCTCTCCAACTCAACCTAGAGACAAATAAGTCCCTTCATTGCCTCCTACATGCACGACTATAATCTCTGGGAGTGGAAGCTTCCGGGGCAACAGTCTGTCCAATGCAGTTCTACAGTGGGCCAAGCCAAGACCCCCTTGTCCGCAGAGCCAGCTGAACAGTCTGGCCTTAAGAGATCCGCTCTCAGATGGATAGCTTCCTTCATCACCGAGCGGACGCAATCAGTACGACTTGGAACCTTTATCGCCCCGAGACTCTCTTCCCGCTGTGTGGTCCCTTAGGGATCATCACTGTCGTCACTTCTGTTTAATTTATACCTTAGACCACTGATATACTCCCTAAAGAATTGCAAGGTTACCATTTTCAACTACGCTGATGACCTGCAGCTGATAATACCTCCGAATTCACCAGACTCAGCGGCAGAGTTCCGGGCAACTATGTCCCACATACGGATTTGGATGGACCTGAACCATCTAAAACTCAATCCAGGCAAGACGGAACTAGTACTGCCTGGGAAGAGTGAGCTCAGTTGGGGCCTTCATTTCTGGCCGACTGATATGGGCTCTTCTCCCACTGCTTCCCCTTCGGTAAAAAGCTTAGGAGTCATCCTCAGCGCCGACCTGTCGCTTAAAGGACAGGTGGGAGCTGTCGTATCCTCTAGCTATTTCCAACTTCAGAAAATTAGGAAAATTGCACACCTGCTGACTCACGCTGCACTCATGCAGGTAGTGATAGCCCTGGTACTCTCGCGTCTGGATTTCTCGAACGCCCTATATCTTGGCCTGCCACTGGGCTTGATAAAACAACTCCAGATGGTCCAAAATCAGGCGGCAAGACTCATTTGGAAACAACCCAAATGGCAGTCAGCTAGACCATGTATGTCAAAACTACACTGGTTACCGATGGCCCAAAGGGTTGCCTTTAAGACGGGTTGCATTAACTTTCAAGGTATTGCACGGCAATGGCCCTAAATTTGTAAGAAACATGATCAACAACTACAAACCCCAGCGTAACTTACGCTCTGCCCATCTTTGCTTGGTAGCTATTCCATTGTTCAAACGAAAAAGGCAAGGAGGAAGCTGCTTCTCCTATCTAGCTGCTACTTTCTGGAACTCCCTTCCTTTGTCACTTAGAAACTGTGATAATCTCTTTGTCTTCAGAAAGTCCCTGAAGACGTGGTTGTTCGAGGAAGCATACGCTTAGGGATTAGTTACGTCTCTCTACAACAGCGCCATGAAACTCACAGGTGTACGTGCGCTCTACAAATGGTTATTGACATAACATTACATAACATCCGGCTTTCTTTGCTCGCGACGTGTAGTCACCTGCAGAATAAGGTACCTTGGCGCACCTCATGCAGGAGTAGCCCAGCAGTTCAGTTTAACCATAGACCTGAACTGAGTGACCCAACACCAGCACATCTGTAACGCTCCTTGCTCTAGCATAGACCAGAGGCAATAAAGCATCCAGGAGCCGCATCACCTTAACATCTTTTCCACCTGTGTTGACAGGAGAATAAGGTAAGGAATGGGAAAGTTATTAAAAAAATATGACATTTAAAACATGTTCAATCTCATGTAGAGCTTGTAGCAATTGGACTTCCACCTGCCTGTCATTTGAACTTCCTGTCCCATCAATCCCCTCCTTGCCACAATGGTGGCCAATCCGAAATGAATGGGAACTATGGTCTGCAGGATCCAAACCTGCTGCCACCAGAGCCCTGCTGAGCACCTTGGCAAATTGAAACCTAGCGAGTGGTGTCCCATCCTCGTGTACCGCCCCTTGTACCTGGTGGGCCAAAAAGGCTTTCAGATTCCCCAGCGCTGCTGCACTCAATCCCTGGGGCCCAGTGAAGCAGTATGGGGTCCCCCCTATCCATTTGATAAGTCTTACAACAGGTGATGGGGACCGCCAGGAAGCCATTTGGCCATTGAATATCGGTTAGCTGCAGACCACCATTCATCCTTTTTTAGGGCTCGGGCCTACGTCACCACGAAGTGGGGGCGGAGCTTCCGAGCTCTTATGTGTTCGAAAAAAAAAGAATTCTGAAAGGGGTCCTGGCTGGCACATTCTTTAGTGCGCGCCGCGTTTTTTATGGCATCTGCCTAGTGATTCGTCTTCGCTGTGCTGTCTATTTAGTAGCCTTGACGTGATAGGCTATATTTACTTTGCGTCCGTCATTTCTTTCAGTTGCATGGCATATTGTCTGTGGTTACGCGCACGGCAGACTTATTAATCTTAATTAGGAGCTGTCAGAGTGCCCGTGTAATGCAATACAGATGGTGGGAGCGCGTTCTCCCTTGCATTGGATGTATCATGCGCGCGTGTAAGATGTACCTTTCGCGCACGGCAGTCCATTCATTTTAATTAGGAGCTGTCAGAGTGCTGCGTTCACGGCGGAGATAATTGAAAGCAGTTTCCTGTAGCTTCAAGGGCAGTCACAGTACTTTTTAAGATACCTCGCATAAATGGAGCAGGCAAGCAGGAAAACCATTCAGAATGGTATTAGCACTGTCCAGGCCCACTTTTGAAATGTGCTCCATTTGTTCTATTTTAAGATTGTCGTTATTTCAAGATGCAAGTCTCGGCCGCCATCCTGCGCTCACGCTGCCACTCTGTTGCCACACTGGCCGCGTGCTCTTCCCACTTGGGCCCCCTCTCACAGTCTGGCCTCTTTTCTTGCCCTCGTTCTTCCCTGTCGCCGCTCACCCATCTCTTCGCTCTTCAGAAACGTAGCGCTTCGGATAGCATGGCTCCCTTCAAGAGCAGAGCGCAGAGCAGTAGAGTCGTATCGGTCCGTGACATTACGCACCTCCTGCCTAAACGGGACGCACGGCGGGCGCTCGTGGAAGATTTTTTTTTAAATTGGCACGTTCACCAAAGCCACGTATATATTTAGAACAGTACACACATTGGAAGATGTCGGTAGAAACCGAAAATAATAATTAAGCAGATGTCACGGAGACGTGATAATTTAAGCAATCACCGGACCGGAGTCCCGTTGACTGGCAGCAAAGCTCGGAGGCGATCAGACAGTAAGAGTCGCACCGGTGTGGAAGGGAAGAGAAACGGAAAAATCTCCCCCCCTGGTCTGTGTTCCGTTGTTGACACCCCTGGGGAGAAGCGCCCTCACGGCCTCTGTGGGAGGCGCTCTGGGACACTTGTATATATTATTAGAACGAAATCCAGGAAGAAGCGGTGGCGGGCGCGGGGCTTTTGCGTGACGTCACGCAGCGGCAGGAAGAGAGAGCTTTGCGCGCCTAAATCAAACCGAGCTTCAGTCCGCAGAGGAACCAGCAGCAAGCTGATAGTGACAGCGGCAGTCGGAGCTATGGCCACTCCTCCCAAAGAAGCTGCAGGGACACCGTGGAGCCCAAGAGATCTCCTTGGAGGGCAATATTGGTGAGAAGGATCGGTGCATGTGTTTAGGGGGTTATGAAGCGCCATATTACCACCCATCTGTTAGGGCTAGGTTCTGACGGGTTTCCACTGGCCGCAATATGTGCAGATATTTATGCAACAGTGTAATTTGTATTTGTCACTTTCATCTCTAAGATCCCACCCAGACTTTATTTCCCTGACGACTGAATGCACACCACTCTTGTTGTATTTTTAATGAATGGGTGCTATGACAGTGATGCCGACTGAACTTAAACTATCCATGTAAACGTAGTGCAGTGAGTATCAATTTTGGATTTTTCATTACCGCTTCTAAATCACCCGAGGATGAAATTGATACTTTTCGCACCAGAGCTTCTTACAGGTTCCAAAGTCTCTACAGAGCACAGTGTAATACAATTTTGACTCGTGTTGGTGCACTGCTACTAAAGACAACAGTCCTAAGTGCCATACAGTTTCACGCATTATTATTAGTAATAATGGTTTCGTAGCCTTGCGATCGTTGTCCTTTTAGGCGCTTTACAACTAAATATCCGTTTTAACAGGTTATCGAGAGAGTTTTTCACCTATATTGGTTTTATATTGTATTGTATTTGTAATAATCCCGCACCTGTCGCAGTCCCTGGCAGCTGGTCTGTCACGCCTCGTTTCATTATTGCATTATTCATGGGAGGAGGGGAGGCTTTGGTAACTTTAATACATCCGTTGTAGTTCAAAATCTAAGCCTGTAACCGCCCTGCTCCTGGACAGAGGGGCAGTGTTTCATGGAGTCGCGTCTCCCTGGTCACGGCTCCTTGGAGCTGTCTCGCACCCTCTAGAGTAGTGAGTAGTGAGTGCAGAGTAGTGAGTAGAGTAGTGAGTAGAGTAGTGAGTGGAGTAGTAAGTGGAGTAGTGAGTAGAGTAGTGAGTAGAGTAGTGAGTAGAGTAGTGAGTAGAGTAGTGAGTAGTGAGTAGAGTAGTGAGTAGAGTAGTGAGTAGTGAGAGTAGTGAGTAGAGTAGTGAGTAGTGAGTAGAGTAGTGAGTAGTGAGTAGAGTAGTGAGTAGAGTAGTGAGTAGTGAGTAGAGTAGTGAGTGCAGAGTAGTGAGTAGAGTAGTGAGTAGAGTAGTGAGTAGAGTAGTGAGTAAACTAGTGAGTAGAGTAGTGAGTAGTGAGTAGAGTGGTGAGTAGTGAGTAGTGAGTAGTGAGTAGTGAGTAGAGTAGTGAGTAGAGTGGTGAGTAGTGAGTAGTGAGTAGAGTAGTGAGTAAAGTAGTGAGTAGAGTAGTGAGTAGTGAGTAGAGTGGTGAGTAGTGAGTAGTGAGTAGAGTAGTGAGTAAAGTAGTGAGTAGAGTAGTGAGTAGAGTGGTGAGTAGAGTAGTGAGTAAAGTAGTGAGTAGAGTGGTGAGTAGTGAGTAGTGAGTAGTGAGTAGAGTAGTGAGTAAAGTAGTGAGTAGAGTAGTGAGTAGTGAGTAGAGTGGTGAGTAGAGTAGTGAGTAAAGTAGTGAGTAGAGTAGTGAGTAGTGAGTAGAGTGGTGAGTAGTGAGTAGAGTAGTGAGTAGAGTGGTGAGTAGTGAGTAGTGAGTAGAGTAGTGAGTAGAGTAGTGAGTGTGAGTAGAGTAGTGAGTAGATTAGTGAGTAGTGAGTAGAGTAGTGAGTGCAGAGTAGTGAGTAGTGAGTAGTGAGTAGTGAGTAGAGTAGTGAGTAGTGAGTAGAGTAGTGAGTAGAGTAGTGAGTAGTGAGTGCAGAGTAGTGAGTATAGTGAGTAGAGTAGTGAGTAGTGAGTGCAGAGTAGTGAGTAGTGAGTAGAGTAGAGTAGTGAGTAGGACATCACAGGCAGCAGTTGTGCAAGCTTCTTACACTCACAAGGAGACCACAGGCAGCTGAGTTGCAAGCTTCTCACACTCACAAGAAGGACATCACAAACAGCAGCGGTGCAAGCTTCTCACACTCACAAGAACGACATCACAGGCAGCAGCAGTGCAAGCTTCTTACATTCACAAGGAGACCACAGGCAGCAGCGGTGCAAGCTTCTCACACTCACAAGAAGGACATCACAGGCAGCAGCTGTGCAAGCTTTTTACACTCACAAGGAGACCACAGGCAGCAGCGGTGCAAGCTTCTCACACTCACAAGAAGGACATCACAGGCAGCAGCTGTGCAAGCTTCTTACACTCACAAGGAGACCACAGGCAGCTGAGGTGCAAGCTTCTCCCACTCACAAGAAGGATGTCACAAGCAGCAGCGGTGCAAGCTTCTCACACTCACAAGAACGACATCACAGGCAGCAGCAGTGCAAGCTTCTTACACTCACAAGGAGACCACATGCAGCAGCGGTGCAAGCTTCTCACACTCACAAGAAGGACATCACAGGCAGCAGCTGTGCAAGCTTCTTACACTCACAAGGAGACCACAGGCAGCAGAGGTGCAAGCTTCTCCCACTCACAAGAAGGACATCACAGGCAGTAACGGTGCAATATTCTCACACTCACAAGGAGATCACTGGCAGTACACACCACATGAACACACTCCATAACACATAGCAACAATACATTGGCATTTACAATGCCATTAGCTCAAACTCAAATAAATACGAGCCCGATTGCATTTCTAATGCTTGTTGTTCTTTGCTACCAGCTCACCCACCCTCAATGCCCCATAAAATGCCAGGGAGAAAGCAACCCTAAAGAGGCGAACCTCATTTGGTGATCTGTATACCCTGCCCAGACTGGCCATGATAGTTGCCAGTTTTAATGTGTCTATGGGGTGCCTGGAGTCTTGCCTACACCCCTCCAATCGCTGCCAGTACTTCTGTGCTCATTGCACCAGGAAAGCATTTGTCCTATCTGGGTACCCCAACATCTTTGCAAAAAAGAAAATTGCCACATTATGTCACTTGGCATAGGACACTTGTCGCCCCTCCCCTTTCTGGGACTCCAGAAGTGAGAAAATCATTCTCCCAACCCTTTGACTTCCTGAAACCTGCGATACGTGCAATATGCCCCCTCATAGGCATGCCTCATCCTGAGTGCTAAACTGGCCACCACGAGGTCTGGTAGACTGTGCCACCAGCCTCCTGGCTCTTTCAACATGGTCCATCTCCGCTACACCTGCCAATGCACCCCCCTATTAAAGGTGTGAATCACACCTCTACCTTTGAAAGCCCGGGCAAAACAATGGCTAGGTTGGCTATCAACTTTGGCTGTCCTGAACTGCGTGTCAGCATGACCCCAATCGCCATGCAGCTATTACAGTTCTGTACAATGCTGCTGTTCGCCGCTGGCACTGCCATTGTAGGAGAACTGCCTTGACTTTCACCACCACTTACACTGTCAACCGGCATAACCTCAGGGGTGACCCGCGATCCTGACCCCCTTCACTACTTGTCCCTTGCCCTATACTACGCTTCTTCACTGGTGGAGTGTTGCACGGGGTGCAACTGCTGGCCTTCTAGGCCGTTCTGCAGGCACTGCTGCCTCTACAGGCTGGCCCCCTTGTCGGCCCTGTGGGTTCAAAAGCAACAACATCCAATTTATCACATCCATCCTGCGTTCCATCATTCGTTCATATTACTACAAGGGTGTGTCCGCGTGGCGCCCTTCCTAACTCCACCTGGCATTCACACAGAGTCAACGAAACCTTTGCTAAATGAAGGGCAATCCCTGCTGTTAACTGCACCCAAGCAACACGCTCAGGCTCACAGAAAACCAAATGTTTTTCAAAAAGCATTAAAACGCTCTAAATATGGTTAATTTTGCACCAAATGCACCCAAAACACATCCAAAGTACTTAATTTACACATATACCTCAAAACAATTTAAAAGTAGCCCAATTTTGCCCAATACCACCAAGGGTGCTCTAAAAGTGCTAAGTTCTTAACTGGGGGGAACAACAGTGCTTGCTTCACCACCTGCCTAACAACTGCACTACAATAGAGCATCAAAGCAAGCACACAAAAGCAGCTTGTTGTTGTTAAAATGCCCCTAAAAGCATTCCAAAGTGCTTCAATCACGCAAAAGGGCTCTAATCTGAGACGCTTGAAAAATTGCATCGCCGCACCACCCTTTACCTTGCGACCCCCCTTGAGCCCTCCAGAGCCGCCACCGAGAGTCTAATTACTAATTACAGTCTCATGGGTCAGGTGAGAAAACTCTCTAGCCCATGCGGCTCCTAGCAGAGCATAGAGGTGGGCTGCCAGCCGAGCTGCTTGTAGCGATGCGGGAGGTTAGTGTGCATCGGGGACTGGAGCAAACAGCTGCGTATCCTCAGCAGCAAGCAGGAGCAAAGAGACTTGCTTGCCTCTGCGTGGCTCCTTCAATTTGTCGTGGTTTGGGCTGCGCGACCTCATTGCTCCTGGGACAGTGCCCAATCTGGCCCAAACACTACCCCTATCTTAATCTGTGAAAGGCCCCCCGCCTCCCCGACATATCCTCGGCTCTCCCAAATGGGAGAGCCTCTGTAAGAGAGGGTACAATTACACACATCCCACCCTTCAACACACGTTCTTTATGGGAACACTGGAAAATGCCAAAAGCATGCCTGGATATGCACCAACGCTAACCCTGGCAAAGCTGCAAGGAGCAGGAAGGAGTGTCTTTCAGTGTGAATTTAAAAGGGACAGAGGACAGACAGGCAAAGTGTAAGCAAAAGTCTCCATCCGTTGAAACTTTTCTGATAGTCCTATTGACCATAGAATAGGGGCACATTTCATGGTCTCAGTGAAATACTTTGTTGGACTGATCTAAAAGAAGACTTGTTTTTCGGGGAAACTGTAATGTTGTATATAGTGCTTTGAATCACACTTCTACCATTTCTAATAGTACGCACACAATGTGACATTCACTCCTCCCCCACTTCGGTCACCTTTCCGCCCCGCTGTGCCCATGAACTCTCGAAATCACTTTATGTTGTCCAAGGTGTAGACTTTTTATTCATATCAAACCAGGTAATTAGGTAATTCACCACACACCACTAAAAGAGTAAATGTATTGTACTTAGATATATTACATTATTCACAGCATCACACTTTAGTGGCATCTTCATGTCAAAGGCAGTAAGGAAATTATGCATGACATTACACTTGAACTTTAACTTGGCCATACACTTGAACTTGAACGTGCCCATCTTGGCCCCCCAAGGACCCACTCTGCTGCGCACATTGTGCCAGCAGGCCCCAACGTGCTACAGCAAACAGGTGCACTACTTGAAATCCAGAACACCGCATAGCGCACCGGCCCACCTGGGTACCTGACCACAGGCAGCCTCCCCAAGATTCTATACAGTCCATACGTTGTGGGTTAGGGCAGTAGAGTCCAGGACCCCTCCCCGCCTACCCTTTGCACACTTCAATCCTACCCCTCCTGGGGTCCAGCCAGTCGCTGAACCTCCATTGTTGTGCATCCCCCTTTGCTGCTAACTGTCAACGCTCCGTCTTTGCTCTTCTGCCGGGTGGGTGAGTGGTTGACGGCTCTCCTGCAGCTTCCCTGGGGTCCAAGAGGACAAAGAGGTCGAAACCCCTGGGGAGCGTCTTTAAATAACCTACCAGGTTGGTTTCGGTTTCCACTGGGCAATCCAATGACGTCACTTCAGACCCCTTCCTCATCCAGCCCCCTTATTTGGCCCCAGAGGAGGCTCGATCCTGGGGCGCTACTAAGGGCGCCCCTCCCCTACGCGCGGAGGGCGCCTGCTCAGCACTGACAAAACATGCATTTGAAATAGCGACTCTCTAAAGGTGATTTAGTGCTCCAAACTGGATCAATTAACGATATACTACACTTTATGGTAAGAGGAAAATCCTTCTGTGCTACCCCATATACAGTCTTTTCAAACGATAATCCTTCCCTGCTGACATGCTGAAGAGCTATCACTGTATCTACTGTACATCGAAAACAACTAGTGATTTGCTACATTGTTTGAGTGAGTTACTGCAGCTGAAGCTTTGATGTTGCTGTCAAGGCCTAAGTGATTAAATCCCCTCTGACCTTTAAGAAACAGGGCTGGGTGACACCCACTCAACCTATTTACGAGGTAGGTCTCAGCACAAATCTTGATATGACAATTAAATAATAATAATATGGATAAGACTGAAGAGCCGAACAGAGGACCTTTGGTTTTGTTTGAAAACATTAAGATTGGTGATTCCTGCCCAAAGAAAAAAATTGCCTTCATTAGAGGTTTGCCAAACATTTGTTGAGACTTCCTATAAAAAATTTTGCAGCTAGGCCAGCTATGTCCTCATTAGCATATTTTTGATTGTAGACTACAATTCGTTTTGCATGATTGGGGCAACAGAAGGTAGCAATCTTCAGAATAGGGAGTTAAAAAACATGAATGATCAATAAACTAGAATCTAAATCATATACCATTTATGCAAATTGTGCAATCCGTTATGCCGCCTATAGACTGGACTGTGCCATCAAGACACTTACTTTTTACTTATATTATGGTCTAGATTCAGCTTCAGCCATCTACTTAGCTTCATGAACTGAAAAAAGCACACTTATAAAAGTAGATACATATAGACATAAATAATGGGTCTTTGGGATAGTCCTCTTCATTCATTGGATTATTCAATTATCAGTAATATTTTGCTTCCACCCACCCAAACATACAGCATGGGGCAATGGGTCAACCCGTTTCAGCCATTAGCTCTCTTGCGCTGTGATTGGAAGAGTTTTGCCTGATAACATGAGCATATGCGCCTAAAGACAAGAGCACTTCATTGCCATGGCTGGTGAGCTAATACTTTACTTTGCCAATGTTTGTTCTTTTCATTCTTTTTTTTTTTTTTTTTTTTTTTTTTTTTTTTTGAAAACCTTTATTGAACAGAGAAAGCTCACAAATACGGGCCTACAACCCACCAGGGCTGGCCACCACATAAGAAAAGCATCAGGAGACATACATCAGGCGTCACAATATACTAAGGCAACCAAGCAGGGGAAAGAGCAAGAATCTTAGAGCAATCTCAGGAGCAAACAAATAGAAAGGTAGTTTTCTTTTTAAAGAACGGATTTGGGAGATCAGGAGCTTGGCGGGCCATAACATAAGCCAGAGGGGCGGGGTCGCGGCGGGCAGCAACGCAGCGATCATAAAGACACAGGAGAAATCAACACAACAGAAGTACACCAGTAAGTACCGGGCAAAACAACGAAAAGAAAGAAAAACAGTTGTGCACACGATCCACTGCCCGCCCACCGTAGCCACCGCCCGTCCCACCGATCAGCACAAGAAAGGACCCAAATACCAAAGCGACACGAATTGCACCCCCAAGTAGAAAAAACCCCACAGTAAGGGGGGGGGAGAGGGGAAAAAGGAAAAGGAAGGGACCCCAACCCAACCACCCGCCCCCAGGTGACAAAGCAGGAAAAACAAAACTCCGGTACAAAATCAACCACAAAATAGGAAGACAAACAGCACAAATCATCATCTTTGTAGTACCGGAAAAAGACACCAGAAAGACACCCGGGGGACAGACGGCAGACAGAGCCCCGAAAAAGGGGATACACAAGGGCCATAGAACCAAGTAGGGAGAAGAAAGGGAGGAGAGAAAAACCCCCCCAAAAACAACAACAGACCCCCCCACCCACCCCACAAGCCCACCCTACACCCCTGCAGAGGGCTATGGCCTACCCCCCGGCAGCGTGCCTGTCGCCCTAAATAGAACCCGAAATATAGAAGAAAAGGAACAGGGCAGAAACAAAGACAAAAGGGAAGGGGCAGGGGAAGGGAAGGAACAACGCACACACGGGGGAGGGCGAAAAATCAGTATCATCTGCGTCCATCCCGCCACCTGCTACAAGGGAAGGGTATAGCCCATGGGAAGGTAACGATAGGAGAAAAAGTTTCAGGAGTCCCAGAAAATTACAGAAACATCACAACAGCACTTGTCAATCACATAGCAAAGAAACCAGACTACCGCATATAAAAGTCGTTTCAGCCCTGTCCACTTTTGTCCAAGGTTGTAACCAACCGAACCAACAAAGAGCAAACGATGAGGGACACTGGGCTCAGGAGAAAATTTCGCGGCAGTCCAAAGAAGAAACTAGAAAGAAAAAATTGAAGATCCAGGAAAGTCACAGTACAACAATCGTATTGCAGACAGAGTTCCAAGGACAGTTCGAACGAGGCAGGCCCAGCCGGGCCGGAACATATTTCTCGGTCGGGGAGTCGGCGCGAAGAGAGACTGGAAGGATCATCAACGCCAGGCCAGGATACAAGCGGATCGCCGCCCAATGGCCGAGGCAACCAGACAGGACAACGGGGGGCGCCGGAGACTCTCCGAGCCAAGGATGCGGTCCCCGCCGGGGGCACAGAGTCGAGGAGCACATCAGTCGCGATCATCGACGAGGAGGCCAAATCTGATGACGGGGGCCCGCATTGTTCAAGACGAGGGTCAGCCTCCACAGTGGAGACAGACGCAGCCACGGCAGTCCGCCAGGAGTGCAGCGCACCCAGGACAACTCGAAGCGCAGGAAGCTCTTTACAAGATCCGACGTCCGGGCCATGCGGCGGGCCCCCAGTGCTCGCCCGGGCCCGGCAAAGACTCCCAGGGCCGGCCGCCATCTTAAGAGCCCAGCACGTCTCCGGTCGCCGGGAACCCCGGCCGGGGTAACACCAGAGCAAAAGGAGGTCAGCCAGTCTGCGGCAGGGCGCCCCAAGGCGGAAAGGAGAGCCACCAGAAGAAGGATGTCCGTCGGTCCCCCCGTATCGCCGGCCCCGCTCTCCGAGCCCGGGCGGAAAAATTCAAAATGGCCGGGCCGGGGAACAGAAGGGGGACCCCACCAGACAATTGAGTAGGCTCTCCCGCGAGGAGCAGCGTTCATACCTCTGGGCCCAGGCCAGTCGGGTCCGTCAAGGGGCAGAGCCGGCCAATTCACACATCAGCCTCCGCGTCCAGCTCCACAGCGCCAACAAGGGCCGACCAACTCGTTCCGTCACGGCCCAGCTTAGCAAGGAGGCCCGGCCAGACCGCCCCGGAGGCTCCGAGCGGGACCACTGCACAGGATCGACAGCACTCAGGATCACCGGAGCAACAGGTAAGTGTCCGCCAAATGACTGGAGTACCGAAACACAGCAAGGAAGACTTCCCGGGGCGGGAGGAATACAGGATAAATGAAGACAAACAGGCGGCCGGACGGAGCCGAGCTAAAACGCGGCCATCTCGGTCGCGAGCTAGGCTCCTCCCCCTGTTCTTTTCATTCTTTATCCCTTTTATTTTCAGTCATCTTTGTGTGTTTAATCTATGTATTCAGGATACAGTGACTCAATCATGAAACCGTAATTCAAAGCCAATAGTACATTTTTCAACTAATAGGAATCCTATTTTCTTGTGATGTACATTAAAACTAAAAAGGGCTTTCTATACCAAATCAAACTACACCAGCCTGATAGGAAGAATCTATAATGTTCTATAATAAGTATATGTAAAGGTTAATTTCCTTTTAAATGAAACATTTTCATTTCAAGTTTATTGCCACCATATTTAGGCAGTGACGTTTATTTGTCATATTTTTAGCTTTGTGTCATAAGTTTGCAATACAATAAATAATAATAAAAATAACCATTGTATTAGCTTGCACGCTAGACCATGTGGCTTTGCCAGTGATTGTTGAATAGGAGTTTGTTCTATTATCTTTTTGAAAGAAGGCAAGATGTTTCTGCTTTTAGCTAAGAACTAATCCGGTTGTGCCCATACCAAGAAAGCAGATTTATTAGCTTTTAGCTTTATGCACTTTTTCTTATTGTCCTGCTTAATTCATGATGCTGATTGAACTATTGTCCAGTATACATTATGTATGAATGAGATTCCTAAAAGGCTAAAGACTTTGCCAAGTGTCTGTATGAAATGTGGCAATGGTATTCTTCTGAAAATGGGACATGGCGAAAAAGGGTTGAAGGATTCTCTGCAACGAAGGGTTAAAAGATATAAATGTTCCCACGTTGAAGTCCTTGATGTCTGACTTTTTAATGCAATTACTACTTCTGCATCATTAATGATGTCACTATTGATGTTATTGTGAGATTGTACTAATTATTTTATTAGTGATGAAGCATGCAGTGCTAGTACATGTGTCATTACAGTAACAGTGGGGAAAAGGATTTTTTTTAAAGTGCTGTTTTTAAATTACTTTATATATTATTTAATTAGCGCTTCCTTTGCACTACCATGTACTATGATGTGGGGTGTTATATTTTAACAGTTAATGGTCACCTGACAGGAGTACTATGTACTATGTAAGGAAGAGATTCCCTTTTAGATAAAAATGTAGTGTGTTTGATTTTCACACATGGGCTTTGGGATACTTTCATACATCAAATAAAGGAGACATGGCGAAGTCTTTGAATTAAATAAAAATAGATCATCTAGGAGAAAGATGCACACTCCTTTTGAACTGTGGTAAATATCAGGGTTCCAGCTTTTTCCTGAATATTAAGCGCCATACAGGCGTGAGACATCCTTAGCGTTTAGGCTTTGCCCAGCGGTGGCTACATATCCACCAGGCCTCTCTCTTTACCAGGCAGTGACGCAACATTAACATTTTGCAAGAGGTCCCTTGAAGATAGCCATCGCTGTGATGATGCTTGGTCTTTTTTATGCCACGGCTGTGATGATGTAGGGCCTTTTTAAGCCACCGCGATGACGATGCTTGGTCTTTTTTAAGCCATTGCTGTAACGATGCTTGGTCTTTTTAAGCCATTGCTGTGACGATGCTTGATCTTTTCTGTGCCATTGCTGTGACGATGCTTGGTCTTTTTAAGCCACCGCTATGACGATGCTTGGTCTTTTTTAACCATTGCTGTGACAATGCAGGTAATTTTTAAGCCATCGCTGTGACGATGCTTGGTCTTTTTTAAACCATCGCTGTGACAATGCAGGTAATTTTTAAGCCATCGCTGTGACGAAGCTTGGTCTTTTTTAAACCATCATTATGATGATGCAGGTCATTTTTAACCATCGCAGTGACGATGCTTGGTCTTTTTAACCCCTTCGGTGCTCATGACGAGCTCAGCTCGTCATGGCATATACCTCTCAGGTGCTCATGACGAGCTTAGCTCGTCATGACCACACCCGTTTTTATTATGGCCCAGCACAGCAGGGGAATAGCCCCAGCAGCCATGAGGTTAACCATCGCTGGGACGATGCTTGGTCTTTTTAACCCCTTCGGTGATCATGACGAGCTCAGCTCGTCATGGCATATACCTCTCAGGTGCTCATGACGAGCTGAGCTCGTCATGACCACACACGTTTTTATTATGGCCCAGCACAGTAGGGGAATAGCTCCAGCAGCCATGAGGTTAAGCCATCGCTGCAACAATGCTTGGTCTTTTTTAAGCCATCGCTGTGACGATAGTTGGTCTTTTTAAGCTATCGCTGTGACAATGCTCGGTCTTTTTTAGCCATCGCTGTGACGATGCTTGGTCTTTTTTAGCCATCGCTGTGAAGATGTTTGGCCTTTTTTAGCCATCGCTGTAACAATGCTTGGTCTTTTTTAAGCCATCGCTGTGACAATACTTGGGCTTTTTAACCATCGCTGTGACAATGCAGGCCATTTTTAAGCCATCACTGTAACGATGCTTGTTTTTTTTTTAGCCATCGCTGTGATGATGCTTGGTCTTTTTTAGCCATCGCTGTAACAATGCTTGGTCTTTTTTAACCATCGCTGTGACGATGCTTTGTCTTTTTTAGCCATCGCTGTGACGATACTTGGTCTTTTTTAAGCCATCGCTGTGACGATGCTTGGTCTTGTTTAGCCATCGCTGTGAAGATGTTTGGTCTTTTTAAACCATCGCTGTAACAATGCTTGGTCTTTTTTAAGCCATCGCTCTGACGATGCTTGGTCTTTTTTAACCATCGCTGTGACGATGCTTGGTCTTTTTTAACCATCGCTGTGACGATGCTTGGTCTTTTTAATGCCATTGCTGTGACGATGCTTGGTCTTTTTAAGCCATTGCTGTGACGATGCTTGGTCTTTTTTACCCAACGCTGTGACAATGCAGGTAATTTTTAAGAGATCACTTTGACAATGCTTGGTCTTTTTTAACCATCGCTGTGACAATGCAGGTGATTTTTAAGCAATCGTTGTGACAATGCTTGGTCTTTTTTAGCCATCGCTGTGACGATGCTTGGTCTTTTTTAGCCATCGCTGTGACGATGCTTGGTCTTTTTTAACCATCGCTGTGATGATGCTTGGTCTTGTTTACCCATCGCTGTGACAATGCTTGGTGTTTCTTAAGCCATCACTGTGACGATGCTTGGTCTTTTTTAAGCCATCGCTGTGAAGATGCTTGGTCTTTTTAAGCCATCGCTGTAACAATGCTTGGTCTTTTTTAAGCCATCGCTGTTACGATAGTTGGTCTTTTTAAGCCATCGCTGTGACAATGCTTGGTCTTTTTTAGCCATCGCTGTGACGATGCTTGGTCTTTTTTAAGCCATCGCTGTGACGATGCTTGGTCTTTTTTAGCCATCGCTGTGAAGATGCTTGGTCTTTTTAAGCCATCGCTGTAACAATGTTTGGTCTTTTTTAAGTCATCGCAGTGACGATAGTTGGTCTTTTTAAGCCATCGCTGTGACAATGCTTGGTCCTTTTTAGCCATCGCTATGACGATGCTTGGTCTTTTTTAGCCATCGTTGTGACAATGCTTGGTCTTTTTTAGCCATCGCTGTGACAATGCTTGGCCTTTTTTAGCCATCGCTGTGATAATGCAGGGTCTTTTTTAGCCAACTCTGTGACGATGCTTGGTCTTTTTAAACCATCCAGTGGCGATACTTGGTCTTTTTAAGCCATCCAGTGACAATACTTGGTCTTTTTAAGCCATCGCTGCGAAGATTCTTGGTCTTTTTTAGCCATCGCTATGACAATGCTTGGTCTTTTTTAGCCATCGCTGTGAAAATGCTTGGTCTTTTTTAGCCCTCGCTGTGACAATGCTTGGCCTTTTTTAGCCATCGCTGTGATAATGCAGGGTTTATTTTAGCCAACTCTGTGACGATGCTTGGTCTTTTTAAACCATCCAGTGGCGATACTTGGTCTTTTTAAGCCATCCAGTGACGATACTTGGTTTTTTTAAGCCATCGCTGTGAAGATTCTTGGTCTTTTTTAGCAATCGCTGTGACGATGCTTAGTCTTTTTTAGCCATCGCTGTCTTTTTACTTCACTGGAATAACTCTCCATCATGTTTCCCCCACAGTGGCTAATCAGACCCCTCAGCAGGGAGCGTGTTTTATCAAGTCTTTAACAGACCCCTGTTTACATAACCTTCAATTTCCGCCTTTGCTGT
Source organism: Lissotriton helveticus (assembly GCF_964261635.1). Classification (NCBI taxonomy): domain Eukaryota; kingdom Metazoa; phylum Chordata; class Amphibia; order Caudata; family Salamandridae; genus Lissotriton; species Lissotriton helveticus. The sequence continues at coordinate 268,073,047 of NC_136065.1, read as the reverse complement.
GAGGTATTTGCCTTCTCGCTGAGAGAAGTTGTCACATAACATACGTTTCAAGGGAGCTTATTTTTCCTACACAGTGACAGTCACCTCTAGCCCTTCCTTCCTTATGACACTGCGCGAGGCCCACGGTTCCTCGTCACTGAAGGGTGCGTTCGTCAGCATCATCTCTGAGGTTGTTTTTTGCCAGCGGCGTCTTTTTTAACCATCGCTGTGACGATGCTTGGTCTTGTTTACCCAACCCTGTGACAATGCTTGCTGTTTCTTAAGCCATCACTGTGACGATGCTTGCTCTTTTTTAAGCCATCGCTGTGAAGATGCTTGGTCTTTTTAAGCCATCGCTGTAACAATGCTTGGTCTTTTTTAAGCCATCGCTGTTACGATAGTTGGTCTTTTTAAGCCATCGCTGTGACAATGCTTGGTCTTTTTTAGCCATCGCTGTGACGATGCTTGGTCTTTTTTAAGCCATCGCTGTGACGATGCTTGGTCTTTTTTAGCCATCGCTGTGAAGATGCTTGGTCTTTTTAAGCCATCGCTGTAACAATGTTTGGTCTTTTCTAAGCCATCGCAGTGACGATAGTTGGTCTTTTTAAGCCATCGCTGTGACAATGCTTGGTCTTTTTTAGCCATCGCTATGACGATGCTTGGTCTTTTTTAGCCATCGTTGTGACAATGCTTGGTCTTTTTTAGCCATCGCTGTGACAATGCTTGGCCTTTTTTAGCCATCGCTGTGATAATGCAGGGTCTTTTTTAGCCAACTCTGTGACGATGCTTGGTCTTTTTAAACCATCCAGTGGCGATACTTGGTCTTTTTAAGCCATCCAGTGTCGATACTTGGTCTTTTTAAGCCATCGCTGCGAAGATTCTTGGTCTTTTTTAGCCATCGCTATGACGATGCTTGGTCTTTTTTAGCCATCGCTGTGAAAATGCTTGGTCTTTTTTAGCCCTCGCTGTGACAATGCTTGGCCTTTTTTAGCCATCGCTGTGATAATGCAGGGTTTATTTTAGCCAACTCTGTGACGATGCTTGGTCTTTTTAAACCATCCAGTGGCGATACTTGGTCTTTTTAAGCCATCCAGTGACGATACTTGGTCTTTTTAAGCCATCGCTGTGAAGATTCTTGGTCTTTTTTAGCAATCGCTGTGACGATGCTTGGTCTCTTTTTAGCCATCACTGTAACGATGCTTAGTCTTTTTTAGCCATCGCTGTCTTTTTACTTCACTGGAATAACTCTCCATCATGTTTCCCCCACAGTGGCTAATCAGACCCCTCAGCAGGGAGCGTGTTTTATCAAGTCTTTAACAGACCCCTGTTTACGTAACCTTCTATTTCCGCCTTTGCTGTGAGGTATTTGCCTTCTCGCTCAGAGAAGTTGTCACATAACATACGTTTCAAGGGAGCTTATTTTTCCTACACAGTGACAGTCACCTCTAGCCCTTCCTTCCTTGTGTCACTGCGCGAGGCACACGGTTCCTCGTCACTGAAGGGTGCGTGCGTCAGCATCATCTCTGATGTTGTTTTTTGCCAGCGGCGTTCGAGTGACAGAATAAATATGACATACGACCCTTGAGTTAGTATGTCGCTCAGAACCCCGTGGTGAAACACATCCCAATTGAATCACACAGAGTTGTGCAATTTTAAGGTGTATTGGTTCCCGGCCGGGGGTCCTTTCCACGTCCCCCCCTGCATCTCCTTCACACACCGCCATCACCAGCTGTCCTCGTGGACAAGCAAAGTATGGAATGTAAGCTCTAAATAGCATTCCAAGCCCTGGGATCGTCTGGCACCCTCCCTCACTCTAATAATGACTCTCCAAAAAATATACTTTGCTCGACCCCCGTCCAGCCCCCTGTAACTACTCTTCAGACGAGTGCTACAAATAGTAAATATAAACGAATCCACCTCGCCCTATGCCACCAATACTCCCTACCCCAGGTCCTTCGAGCAGTCAAAGGGCAGAGACAGACCCAATCATTTTGGCTTTTGATATAGTGAAAAGGTTTGATCCGGCTTAAGTTAGACACAGAGCAGTTATCCAGCCTCACATACATAACACGCCCTGGCGACGAGTCTTTTGAGACCCTCTGGGTGAGTAGTGCGCTTTATAAATACCTGAACTTGAACTATCGCTGTCTTTTTACTTCACTGGAATAACTATAATTATTCAGTCATGTGACAGTAATCCTGTGCTGCGGGGATACAAACCTCGAGATGCTCTCTCTCGCCCTGTGCCAACGCAGTGGGGTATACAGCAGAAGCACCCAGCGCAGAAATAAAGATGGAGGAGTAGTGGAAGCTTTTTCTTTTTGCAGTTTTATGTAGCGTGTACTCGACCTGAAGGTATTGGGGTCCTTCACATGAGCACCAATTACATTAAACAAGGTGAAATTCATTATTCTACTATTAGGGACGGGGAGATTAAATAGTTTGCCTAAGAATCCCAGGATGATGAGCCGGCGCAGAAACTCGAACCTGGTCCCCAGTTCCAAAATCGACTGTTCTGGGCCTAACTCCACAACCTCCCACACTTCCATTCTCCCAGAGAGCAGTAAAGGCTTGGTTAACACGTTCCTTAGAAATACAGGCCAGGTACATCACTGGCAACAGAACTGCAAACCATTCACACCCAACCACTGGAATTTCCTCCACATAAAAACCCAGAAAGAACAACCAGGCCACATTTGATCCCAAGATAAGCTATGCTAGATGTGTGGATGTGTGTAGGTCAACGCACATGCTGAATATGTATGACTAACAGCCAACAGGTTCAAATGTCAGTGTGATCAACTGAGCCTTCTTCCTCACTGAAATAGGCATCAAGTAACAAGATAGTGGTCTCATCAGCTATGTGTATAATTTTATTTGAAAGATGTCATATATTTCAAAGAGATGTGAGTTTTCTCCACTCGGCCACAAAGCATATGCTAGGCAAATTCCTTAGTGCTAAACCTTTTCAAGAATGCAGTCTTAATTCTAGGAACAAACTTTACAGGTTCCATACAGTTGAGTACTTTGCTCAGGAATCTGTCTGTAGAAGCGCCTGCCTTCGAGGCACATTCCTCTAGAGTTGACCCTGTGTAGGAACTTTAGCATAAGGTTGAGATTAGTAGACAAAATGGGCCTGATTCACAAAGAAAGTAGTGCATCTCTACTTGTAGATTTACGCCTACACCTGAGTGTACTACTTTCTGGGATTCACAAACATTCCCATGAAAACTCATGGAAACCTGCGTCAGGTACAATTTTTTAGTCACATTCCAGCAAAGGCCATGTAATAATACCATAGGGAACCTTTCCCACTATGCAGAGTTCTCCACAGGAGAAAACTCTGCACAGCGGAAACAGGACCCCTGGGCAAAGGGCTAACCTTGCCTTGGAACTCCCATTTACCCACCCCTTCAGTGGGATTTATGTGTACGGCCAACTCCGCACATGTGGCGAAATCTCCACCCACGTAAATGGCTTACACTTTTCAAGACCCCTTTGTGAATTCGTGGCAGGGGTAAAACTGGTAACTTTGGTGATATACTTAGGTTTATGGCCAAAGTTACCTTTGTGAATAGTGCCAATATTTGGTCCTATGTATCAAGCCATTGGGTTTAGGATTTTTTTTTAATCCTTTCATAATTTTTAGATCTCATAGCTAAATACACTTTATATGTTTTACAATAGTTTTATCAGGGACGTCCGAGCCTTTGTAATCCATGATACCAGCAACCAAATTAAACGGAATGTTACCCTGTATGGTCAATGCGAAATGTTTAAATGTTAATTGTCATATGCGTTTGTCTAAAAAACCCCAATAAAAATATTTTGAAAAAAAACAACAACAAAAACAACTCAGACTCTGAATAGTCCTTTCAAAATGCATCATTATTCACAGGATCCAAAATGAGATCTCCCCAGAAGCTTTCCTAAATCTTCAAGCTGATTTCTCTCTCCATTGAAAAGGTGCCACCTGTCAACATCTTCAAGGGTGAACACAAAACACTGTAACTTAAGAGACCTCACAGACAAGGACGTAGCTTGATCAGGAAGATTGGGCGTGTGTGAGCTTCAGATTTTCCAACAATCACACTGGCATATAATGTTTTAATACATTATAGGACAAGCATGCATGAGAGGGGCCTAAAGGGCAATGGAATGGGAAAAGAAGGAATGCGGGTTGGTAGGAGTACTTAGATAGACAGCACAATTGTTTGTGAAATAACCAATTTTTTGAGAACTTTCAAAAGAGAGAGAGAGAGAGAGAGAGAGTGGGTATGCATTTTTGTCTGTGTGTGTACAAATTCCTGGTGACATGTGACAGACAGCTCACCATACCTGACTGAAAGCACCTATACCCAAAATTGGAAAATACATTAATTAAGGGAAAGTAACACCCCATACACCCCCTGAAACGATGCCCCTGCTCACAAAAGATAGGTCAGACTTCCTGTATTCATTTCAATCTGTTTTCTCCTGAAGGTCCCACCTTACTGTACTTATCTTTTCAAGCCATGAAAAATGGGTACCTCAAATTTCCTTGACAACGTTTATTATTTAAAACTCGTTTACATGCAACATTGCCATGTTTCTTGCGATCCTCTAATTGTCAACCTATAATACAGAAGCTCTAAAAAGTAATCTGGTTTCCATACCTGTTTTCCTGTGTGACAATCCAAAGTATTTAACAAGTTGGCACAAAATGTTCTTTTCCCAATGTTTGTACTACTGACTCCTAAAACGTTGGTAAATGTGTGCTCTGTGTAGGCTATGTGTACGTGTACTATGTGGCTGTCCCATGCTCATGATATTAATTGCACCCAGTGTCAATAATCTTCCTCAATTACAGCATCATGGAATTTAATGCCTCGATATATAAAATCTATTCTTGCATTGTACCACTGCCGTGCTGAGCTTCAATACCCAAGAGGCCTGTATTGCACTTTATACAAGTATGTAAATAAATACATCAATAGCTATACTTTTCAGCACTGACCACACTAAATACCATTAGTAATTCGTTAATGTTGAGTCTTTCTTCTGTGTAGGTATCTCTAGTTCCCAAGACCTTTACTAAAGACATATCAACCTAAATGCTGTCTCTGTGTTCCTGTGCTGCCTACTAACATGGCCTATCATTGGTTGCAAATGCTGCCTTCCTGTGCCTGCACTCCATTGGCTTGGAGGGATAAAGCTCTGACAGCTTCATGCTGCTCAAGTGAACACATTTTAAAAATGGCCAAAAAACGCAATGAGCATCTTTACAAAATGCTGTTCAACACTGGCCAGAGTGTAATAAGAAGCTCCAGGAAACGTTGTTGTAGAAAGGTATCTTCTTTATTCGTGAAGGAACAACACCCACAGGTTTGTGCTGCCGCTCGACTCCAGGACTCCGGGCAACTGACTAGCGTTGCCCAGAGTGCTAGAACCGAACGGAGCCATAGAACGGTAATACAAATGGAAACATGAAGTAATCCCTCGTGCTGTGTACAGCACGAGGGAAGGCATATATTACAACTTCTCCCTCTTCACAACATTTCAAAATAAGGAAAGAAAAGAAAACAAAAGCATTTGAACTGAGACATCAAAAGTATTTCGAACTGAAACATGAAAATAAATTTCAATTTAGAACGTAATCATTAAACCTGACAGGTAACTTCCTACATCGAACAGATGAGGTAGAATCTTGATGTAAAACTTTCCCACCAACCTCAGAACCAACGGATGAGGGAGAGGAACACATTAATGAGGCGGATGTATCTGAAAAGGAAGATGAATCTGATAATGATGCAGATGTACCTGACAAAGGACTGGATAAGGAGGAGTCAGTAGAAACTGGAAGATCTAACCAAAAAGACCAGTCACACTGATCAAATTGTTCCTTGGTCAAAGACAATAATGAGCGAGCCTGTGAATTGGATAAGTGAACTAAAGCTCTCTTGTTCCACCATCCTCTGCTGCCAAGTAAAGCAGAAGCCTTACTGACAGCAGTCACCTGAACTGGGGTAGAGAATTTAGAGAGACCTTTAGCAACTTTTCTTGGGTTTTTAATGAGAACCCAATCACCAATTTTTAAGACAATAGAACTGAAACATTTACCTGAATCATGTTTGCTCTTCATGACAAACTGTTTTTGTGAGACTTTTTCAGATAAAGAAACATCAGAAGGTTGAATGGTCTCAACATTTTTCTCAGATAACCATTTAGGACACAATTTGGTGTGGACATTCCTATTTCTTAATAAAGAAAAGGGAGACATCCCAGTTGTACAATGAGGAGAAATGTTGTATGACCAAAACTTCTCTTCAACAAAATTCCTTACATCATTGTGGGTTTAAATAGCAGTTTGAACAGCATCTTTGAGGAGTCTATTAGCCCGTTCAACCAAACCGTTTGAAGTGGGTGAGTAAAGTGCGACTTTGAAATGAACAACATCGTGTTCCAGTAAAAATGAGTTAAATTTTTCGGATATGAAATGGGAACCATTATCAGTAACTACAACAGAAGGACAACCTTCAATGATGAACAGATTCCGCAAAAATTTGATGGCGTTGGTAGATGAGGGAGAGTCACAAAACATGTGGTACAACCATTTTGAATGATAGTCAATTAGAAGAATGACATATTTCATGTCATGAGGGAGGACATCAAATGGGCCAGAAAAATCCAACCCGACCTTTTCCCAAGGTTTAACCGGAAAAGGAACAGGATGGAGGGGCGTACTAATGAGTTTCCATTTCTTATCCGAGAGTAAACATTCATTACAAGAATCAATGTAAAACTTTACCTGGGACTCAATAGAAGTCTTTGCACGCGTGGGTTCGAATCCCATCCTCGTCGCCAATTGTAATAAGAAGCTCCAGGAAACGTTGTTGTAGAAAGGTATCTTCTTTATTCGTGAAGGAACAACACCCACAGGTTTGTGCTGCCGCTCGACTCCAGGACTCCGGGCAACTGACTAGCGTTGCCCAGAGTGCTAGAACCGAACGGAGCCATAGAACGGTAATACAAATGGAAACATGAAGTAATCCCTCGTGCTGTGTACAGCACGAGGGAAGGCATATATTACACAGAGAAAGCCCAATGATGGATATTATTAAACAATTTAGGCAAATACTGGTCCTCTGAGGATAATAGAAGCAGTGTGGAAAGTTATCTGGCTGAAGGAACACTTGGTGCAGATAGAAGGGATTCACCCTGCACCCTCATTAATGTGTGCCACCTGAATATCGAATCAACAATATCGATGGGACAAAAAAATTGAGGGCTGAACATCAAAAATAAAATACCACCAGGTAAGTAGGTCTAGATTTTCTAGTAACTCTACATATATGTACCTACATGGTACATATATCATCAAAATGCATAGATGTGGCATTAGTAATATTAAATCTATACTTCCCTATATGCACTTACCTTTCAATACGTTGTTCCTCGATATTCTGTCCTCAATAGTTGTATGACGCAATATTGTTGGTATTGATATTCAGCTGTACAACCCCTCATGAAGTGCACGATTTTATTTCACCCGTCAGCCCCCTATGAGAGACTTTGGGTAACCCAAGAAGTATAAAATACCCAGTACAGTCTCTGCATAAGGCTTTTTTATCAATGTCCAAGCTATCAGCTGTGTGATTTAGATCCCTAGAACTGTTACAAGACCTAAGGATTGTGAAAACTTCCATGTCTCAAATTCTGTGACAAACTTTTACAGCAACTCAAAACCTTACAGGCACAGATTAAATATGAAAAAACAAGTGTGAAAACAACCTGGTTTCTCTCAGTACAAAGTTATAGGATAAAAGCATTCAAACAAGATCAAGAGATTTTCACTCTTCAAGCAAAAGTCACTGAAAGTGCTAATAACATTGACTGTATAATTGATCAATAAGATCAGGTCTCTAATAATGCTCAACAGGTTAATCGGATTTTACAGAATATTGTGACTGGAAAATAGGTTTTGGGGCGGAAATGTCCCTGCATGACTCTGGAGAGCGTGTATCCCTGCTCTGTGTGAGACTTCTAGGAAAGACATAGCACTTCTCTGATGGTTTTTGATTTTTAATTCAGTGAACACAACAATCACCTGTGGTCACTGTGCTTGAGACAGCAGAGTGTAGTTGAGAGGTGAGGAGAGGCACACAAAGCGACCCCTCCTTTTGTGAGTAATTATTGTCCTCTCACCGGGCAGGCAATGGTGGCATCTTTAGACATCATTGAAGGGATGGCGCTCTCTGGCTATTGCTTTTAAGGGGAAATATGCACCAATGCCTCTCTTCTTCAAAGGTCTGTAAGTCTCCTCCAATTGGCCCCTTTGCTCCATCAGTGTATGCTACTGGTGGATAGTGCATATTCACTGCACATGGCTGTACAGAATGGAGACTTAGACAAGACTTCCCAGGTCCCTTTGGTGGACCATGCATACTGGCCTGGAAGTTTCTTAAATGTCCCCCAGAGATGTTCCCTGTAGCTGTTCTATCGCGGTTGATGGGTGAGGAAGAAATATCCTTCTCTTGCCTCACTTGGGTGGAAGATCCCAGCTTATTTTCCCAGGATTATTACATACATCTGATTTTAAATGCTTGGGGCAGGGGTGCCTTTATCTTTTCCATGTAGACTGTTAATGCATCAACGTCTCGACCCCCTCTCCCTGCAAAAGAGTTGAAAGCTACCCAGAAAAAGGAGGAGGCAGGGCCTGATGGAGCTAAGGGACAGCTGGACTGCATCCCTCAGTCTAACACTGGCCTGTTGGCGTTATCAACCCAGCTGCCTGTTGTCTAGGACACAGTCATTGGGACGTGAGGCCTAAACTCTACTAGAAATGCTGCCTGATTCTTCCTTGATGGAGGAAGCCAACTACTGTGGTAGGGTGTACTAGGAGTAATTGTGCAAGGCAAAAAGTTGTCAAGGAGAGCTGCTCACAGCTCAGCAGCCTTGTTTCTGAGGAAGCTGTGCATGGGGATTAAGGAACCATGCAAACCAAAGGGGATGATGGACGGAGTGTTTAACATTGCAAGCACTCACCCCCAGACAACTGATCTGGGTTTACTCCATCATCATTCTTTAGCTCACTCCCCCACCCCCGTACAGACATGGCCATAAGCAATTCAGTGGAACAGTCCAGCCCGAATTGCCAAGCCATGTCTTCCCTGGACGGGAAACAAGCATCCTGGGACCGGTTTCTGGCTAATCAGCCGTCATCAGCCATGCTAGCTTGAATCCAGTGGCAAAGTGAGCAAGGGACCCATGTCTGGGCATACCCTGCCAACTTAGGGCGAACAAACCAAAACCAAAGGGGATGATGGACGGAGTGTTGAACATTGCAAGCACTCACCCCCAGTCAACTGATCTGGGTTTAATCCATCACCATTCTTTAGCTCACTCCGTCACCCTCAGACATGGCCATATGCAAATCAGTCGGACCTTGTGCCTCATGGGAACAATCCAGTCTGAACTGCCAAGCCATGTCTTTCCTGGACCGGAAACAAGCATCCTAGGACCGATTTCTGGCTAATCAGCTGTCATACATCATAAATGCCAAGTCCACAAGGAAGATGATCCCCACAAGTAAGGTGGCGAGCCATGTCTGTCCCTGAAACTCACATTATGTGCTCCTTGTTGCTCCCAATAGGACATTGTGCTTGCTCGGGCCTCTTCCTTGGTTCGGGAGTATTTGGTGTGTTTACCAATTAAGCTGTGAACTTCCAACCTCTTCAAACAACATCCAGACTTGCCAAGCAGTTGTGGAGATATTTAGGGGCATATTTGCAAGAACCATGTTAAAATTATCGATGTTTTAGCTGCAGGAAACTGCCTCTAAAACGGCGATAATGGGCTTGCTAATATGCATTATAGAATTCCAATAGAAGCCCAGGTTAGATGTGCAGGACATCTAACCTGGGCTTCTATTGAAAGTCTATAACGCATATTAGGAAGCCCATTATCGCCTTTTTGGTGGCAGTTTCCTGCCGCTAAAACGGCGATCATTTTAACGAGGTTGTTGGTAATATGCCCCTTAGTTTATGTAGGTAAGGGAGATTAAATGTCAATAACTGTTTATTAAAGCCAACAGGTAGTGATTTATTGCTTGCTTAAAACCCTCTCTCGAAGTCTCTAGGCACACACTTGTTTTATTGTGAAAACCTGTGGTGAAAAACAATATTTAGTGGTTTATCGATTTTGAAAATCCTTTCTCAAAGCTACTAGTTAGAGGTCTGTTTATTGTATGATGAGTTGTTTGTCAGCTCTACTTGCCCGTTTATATTTTCAATTTGTTTTTAGCTGAATGTTGAATAAAGAAAATGTTCTTTTAAAAGTAAAAGTACTGGCTGGAACAGTAGAGTAATTGAGTGTTGTTATTTTCTCTGCAACGTTCTGAGTCTCTAGTCCACATCACTTTTCTGTGTATGCCTTGGAAGGTTCTGCCTTATCGCTCCAAGGGCCAAGTTCTGAAAGGGGGTTTGTGCTCAAGTGTGAATACAATGGTAAGGTGGCCCACAACACCAGAGGTACAAAGGTCCATTTGACACAAATGAACTGAGGGTGCCCTTGACTGACCTATGACCTTCGAAACCAGTTTGCACACTACTATATACACCAGAGGCCTTCAAACTGTGGGGCGCCCCCCCCCCCCCCCCGGGATCCATGGACTTACTTCCAGGGAGGCACGAATGCCTCTGCAAGTACTTATGATTGTAGATGGCCTGAAGACTGTCTTGATTTACATGCAATCCTTTAAGAGCATAAAAAGTGTGGTATCTTTAATGCTGAGTGCCACGGGACAGGGTCAGTGAGTGTGGTGCCGGGGTCAGAGATGTGACTAGAAAGAACAAAACATTTTGTTAAGTATTTTGTTGATTTTTCACCTTCAGGTAATTGCATATAAAATAGCGTGCACACAGCGTAAATGAAAAATAATTGCAAGTTAAACTAATTGGTGGGAAATCTTACTATTTTTTGTAATGACATCTCAGCAATGTGATCACTGTAGATGTGTGTGTGTGTGTGACCTGAGAATCAAAGAACTGAATCCTAGTTGGCGCACTGGGGAATAGGATGTGTGTATTTATATTGCCATGAAATCAAATCTTGTGACAGAAAGCACTGCGAATATGTAAGTCAATTTAAAAATATTATTAACACTATAAGCTAGGCTGGCACCAAATGAAGTAAAGTTTAAGTTAAAACAGTTGCTTTCAAGATAAATATTTTGGTAATAAGGAATGAGACTGTACCTAGTGCAAACATTTGTATGTGTCCATTAAAGGATGCACTCCAGAACTTACCTTACCTCTGAAAAGAAAAATTGTCACCATGAAGCTCAAGTGACTCCATCAATTAAACCCTAGTGAGAAGGCATGTTTCCCTTTTAACTCTCTGCCTCTCCTCGCCACATGCCCCGTTTGCTCAGTGGCCCCTCAAGGTCAGCATAAAACATTCAGGGATGTTTGTTTTTGTTTTATTGCTTTGTAGAGTTGTAGCTATCATTGGTGCTGCACGTGCTATTGCAATTGGTGCCCTGCGGTATGTGGGGCTGGTTTACCATCCTTCTTACTTGCATTAGGGCAGAGTTCACCCTTGCTGTGCCAGTGTGGCTTTGGGCCTCACAACAATGACCTGAGGGAGAGCAACATTGAAGCAGGGGAGATACCGAACTTTGGGTCACAAAGAGGGTGATGTGGCACAATGGTAGAACATGTTTAGAAAAAGGGCAAGGAAGTTAGCATGCTTTGCAAGGCAGTAGCTATCATTGGTGAAGCAGGTTCTGGGGGGGGGGGCTGCATCGCAGTTGTGATTGAGTTATTTATTTAAAAAAGTCACATTGGGGCTTATATTCCTTTCTAGCCTTAGGGCAAAGAGCACCCTTAATGAAAAAGGGACACAGCCTGTCCGAACTCATTTTTTTTAAAGGGAAAGAGAGCCTGTTTCAAGATTCGATTGATGGTCAGGCATGGAGGGGTGGGGATGAAAGTGGAAGAGGAGATATACTGCTACTCAGGGATGCAGTTATTAGTGCAGCAGGTGCAGTTGTCCAAGAATGTAAGGGACTTATTGGTAGCAGCATTTTTGGATCAGTTACTGATTTTGTTTGATGTATTTGCTCTCTTACAAGGATCATATTTAGACTGAATTATGAGCTGAACAAAAAGTACCCCTGACATGATCTCAAATGCCTCATCCCTTGTGCTCCGCCTAGCCCCTCCACACCCCTAATCCTTGGATAAATTTAGCATTGGGGGCCTGACTTCGAAACATTTTCCTTAGGGGGACTCAGAGCAAATAATTTTGAAGACCTCTGGCCGACATAATTTAAATTGAGACACAGACCTCAATGTATCTACTTTAAACTGAGAATGTGAATAATTCTCAGAGCTTGCAAGGAAATGCCTCTTTTTACAAGTTCACCCCCACTTTTCTGGACTGATGCTGCTGGTTTTTCAACTCTGAGAGTGCACTGAGCCTTGCTAACCAGGCCTCAGTGCCAGTGTTCTTTTCCTTATGAAGTGTGTTTTGAATTGGCTATACCCAATTGGCAAGTACTGACTTACTGATAAGTCTTGTATATAGTACCCAGGGTACCTAGGCTTATGGAGCCCTGTGGCAGGGATCTATATATTGTTAAGCAGGACATATCATTTTTATATGTCCTAACAGAAAAAACCCTCAAGATGTTGTTTTGCTGGAGAAGAGTTAGTATCCCCTCAGGGCTCTTTCCTGGGATAATTATGGCATGCCTGTCACCCTGCTCAGCAGATCATGTTGGATTTGAAGAAAGGACCGAACAAGGACTGCTGCTATCAAGTTTACAAACTTTGTTGACTGATGATTTTCTGCGGTTGCATTTAAAAGTATTTATATCTTCAAAAATCTCTATCTCCAGAACCATCTGGTGGAGTTTGATCATCAAGGCCTGGAGAGATTAAAAAAATATGTTCTATTTTTGTAAATGGTGGCTCTTTCTTGTTGTGTGATTTTCCTATTTTGCTGTTTGGTGCTGTTACATGCTTTACACTAAGTTCCTTTGTCAGGCCTTGCTGCTCGAAGCTACAGCTACCCAGGGTTAAGCAACGGTGCTACAAATCAGCCTGCTGGATCCATGACAGTTTTTGTGAGTGTATTCCACAACCCACAGCCATATCATATAATACACCCAAATCATCAAAGACCTTGTCTACAGTCAGCCAAAATGATTACATAACTTAATTTGAAACACTTTCTAATCAGAAATTGATCAGTGAACACAACATTCCAGTTCAGTTCTACAAACAAATATTTGAGGCTTTGGCACCTTTTTCTGTACAAACAAGGCAAGCATTAAATTTGGTGGGCTTACCCTCACGACGCTGCAAGCAAATGCAGTTGTACTTCTCCAAAACGAAAACAAAAATAAACACAACTTGAAATTTTACCAGGAAATCTCACCATTAAATTATGGTACTAAAATATTTGTTACAACTTGCTATTGCATAACAAGGATAATAAATATTACTATAAACCCAGAACAATGAGGCATAGAAACATAGGCCATGCACCACAATCTGCTAAGATCTTGATATCTCACTAGTTGGAACAGGTATCTTTGGGCACATTGATGTAGGCTTAGTGTCGTCCTTTTGCCACGCATGGGGCCTCAAGGGTGACGCAAAACTTAAGTAGGATTTATAAAGCCATGCAAGCCCATCTTGCATGGCCCTGAGTGGCTCGATAAATCCAGAGTAGCTCAACGCATCGCAAATTGATGTGTTGCGTTACTCTGCCCTGGGAAGGCGTTCCATGGCTGGATCATGGGTGTTCCCATGCAACACCCAGGGATTCTCAAGCATCTCCAGATTTACTAATACTGGTCGACCTGGGAATGCGTCAGAATGCTAAGCCTTCCCAGGTGAGGCATAACGAGGAGAAATATTTGTATTTCTCCTCATTAATTCCATATATTGTTAAGTACGGTGCATTTCTGCCCTATCACACAGCGCACTATTGTGACTTGCTGCACAGCGCTGCGTGATATTGTAGTAAATATACCCCCTTGCGTATACATGGCAATTTTTTTTTTATTTTGTTCGGACAAATTTACTACGGAATGTTGTGAGGATGTTTAGATTTCCTATAGAATATATGAAATGGATTGAACTTTAATGCTAAATCCACTTTGCAAAAATTAATATTAATTCATAACTCAAACTTGAACGACGTACATGACTGGGCTTTCCGATTTCACCGAGACGGTTACATATATTCTGGAACCATTTGTTTGTAAAAGTAAGAATATTCCCAACCTTATTGAAGATTTAGGGAAAGACCCAGAGTCAAATATGTGTTTGATGTTGCATTATTGCATAATGTCCTGGGATCTGAATGACAGAAATTTGGAGAAAGGCCAGTTTGTTTCTTGGATATACTCAGCGCAACTCAGGACTCAGTTAAAAACTAGGGTTGGGCGTAATTTGCATAATTTCACTCAACGGAATTCCGTGGAGTTACATGAAAACTCCACAAGATTCTGCAGAATTTCACTAATGGGCGGAAATTGGCACTTTGTGCTGCTTGTGCTGATTTATAGCCCTGGGAGCTTGTTCCGCACTGCAAAATCAGTGCAAACGAAACCATGTGGCGCACTAGAGGGTGCTGCTTCTTTGCTGCCGCTCGAGTAGATTTTCTATCCGAGTGGCATCTTTCTCACCGCGCCAATGAGAAAATCTCGGCAGGTGCCCTCCTAGCACCAGAAAATAGCACTTAGAGATGCCAATTCTCACTCGTCAACTTTCCATTGGCAAGCAGCGTGCAAGAAAAAAATCTGCCACGCAGCAGTTGGAGGAGTTTGGCCGGAACTCCTTGTTACAAGTGCAGTGCGTGGTGGCCAAAACTCTGCAAACTGCACCGGCGACGCAGAATATATCGCCCACCCCAATTAAAGCCCCCCCAGAACAAGACATTTGATGCTGTGAGTGAGTTTTGGATGGTTACCAAATTTACTTTGAAAAGTTAGAGAAACTTTGTCAAACCAAACAACCCAGGTGGCCCAGATGATATTTGAGATTGCCACTGGAAAAGTTAGATTGGGCACTGTTGGATGCCAAATGGTGAAAGCCTGTATATGATTATCGTAGGAGGAGATGTCATTTTGGGGGCTTGGCCTGCTCATTTATCATCATAATACAAATGGTTTATGAGGTTGAGTACATATTTTGATTGGCCATCCCAGGTATTTTAGAGTTTGTGTATGTATCTGCAGACCTTAAATAATCTCTCTACTACACTTTGGCTATTGCTGGCATTCCTTTTTTGGACCTGTTTTTAAAGGTACTGTATTATCGATAGAGATGGGGTTGCATACCGACCCCTTCCCAATTGCTAAGTTGATAGTGGAGTCATGTGGTCCTGTTGCAGATACCACAGGCTGTCACAGTGTGTGTGTAAATGTGTTGCCCTGTCATCAGTTTGGCTGGCCACCACTCCAAGGATACAGAAATGTGTAGCACTTGCATCTCCAAAATGGATTGACCATGTGTAATATGTCCAATGCATGACTACAATTTAGGGAGCTATTTCCAGGATACTGGCAAGCTACAAGTAACTCCTGAGCAATATCTTTTGGAGACCCCTGGTCTGAACACTATGAAAGCAAATCACCTACTTCAAGGACAACTGATTGCTTCCGATAGTTTTCTCTCATCCTTTGTTTTCCCTGGATATGAAATAAACTCCAGTATTTAGGACAGATCTTTGGTAATGGCCTGCTGGTGTGAGAATGGGGGAAGTATTCAATTTTCCACCCTCTATTCTTTACGCATCTATAGATTTGTACCTATCTTAATTTAAATGCTGCTGGGAATACGTCTAATGACATTTAAGATGTTTTGAACCTAAACATAGACGCGGATGGTACGATTAAGATATAAACTTTTAACACATTGCGGTAGAATGGGGCGGTGCCTGATCCAATATGTCTGCCAAATGGAGTAATATCTCACAAGGCCACATTTCCACCACTTTCTTTTACGATAGATTAAAGTGGACCGAGGCTTCTAAATATAAACTGTAGTTCCACAAGACTATGTATAAACTTACATTCTTGCAAAATGGTATGAGTTTACACTTAGCAGTTAAGATAAATGTATGCAGTGTGGACCAGACAATGCGGACCTTGTTGGAGTCTGTCACGCATTCAAGACCAATTTAGCATCATCACAAGAATACATTTCATTTGAACCAAAACTAATGTTGTTGCTAGGCCTTTTTCATGACGGTCAGCACATGATTCGATTTTCCTTAGTACCGTCATAGCTTCTTCCTGCTCTTGAGAAATCAGGAAATGAATGGAGCCCTCTTTCCATCAAATAATGTTTGCTTACAGAATTTTCCACATATATTTTACTGGAGGAGGGTTTATAAAGCATGCAACGAACAACTGAATTCTAACATAAAATCTGTGGCCCATACATCAGGATCAACATTTTCTCCTCCTGGCTCTTTGTGTTGAATATAGTTTTCGGTTTTGAATTATCTTTTTTCCTCTCCTATACTTGTGTAAGTAGTTCAGCAGCATTGCAGACACCATTTTGTGAAATGTATATCATATATTTGAGAATGCTTTACACGCGTATAAATGAGGTTGATAAAAATGACACACAAACCAAAATTGTTGTTGGAAGCTAGTGCAGTGGCTTAGAAAGTGTGCAATGGGCCTCATATCAAGAAATGATAAATGGGCCCTCTACACCCAGATTTCAGTATTAAAACACAGCCATAGTTAGAGTGCAGGGGTCTCCTTGCAACTCTAGACTCTCTATCTTATAACAGGCTCTTCTCACTATACCTTCCTCTATTTCTCTACCTATCCTGCCTCTCACTCACTTTCTTATAACTGTCTCTCCTCACTATCCCATCCTCTATTTTTCTTCCCTTTTCAACCTCTCCCCAACTCTTCTCAATCTAAATAACTGTTTAACATATCCACCGCTCAAATTACTTCATATTTCACTATACTAATTGTCAACACTAATCCTTTATGGGTTCCGGATTAGCGTTCTACTCGCCAGAAAAGCGCTTCAACACACATCAGGGGTAACAGGTGCTACAGGAATGCAAACCTTTCTTCCCCTTCTATCCCTCCACTATCCTTCTCACTCCAAATATCTGACTAATATCCACCACTCAAATTACTTTCATTTTTCACCATACTGATTCACCACTAATCCTTTATGGGTTTCCGGAGTAGCGTGCTACTCGCCAGAAAAAGCGCTTCAACAACCCATCAGGGGTAACAAGCGCTATATAAATACAAACTTTTTTCCTCTTCTATTCTTCTGCTTTCCTTCCGAATCCAAATAATTGACTATCCTATCCACCACTTAAATTACTTTCATATTTCACTATACTAATTCAACACTAATTCCTTTATGAGTCCCCTGTAGCGTGTTACTAGCTGAAAAAGCGCTTCGATGCCTCGTCAGGGGTAGTAAGCGCTATATAAATGTAATTACAATACAATACAAATACCTATGCTGCCTCTCACTCACTATCTTATAACCGTCTCTAGTCACTCTTCCGTCCTCTGTTTCTCCACCTATCCTGCCTCTCACTTACTTTTTTATAACTGTCTCTCCTCACTCTCCATTCCTCTGTTTCTCTACCTATCTTGCCTCTCACTCATCCTCATCTACTTCCCACCTTTCCCACTTTTTAGGTTTCGCCTGTCGAAAGCTGCGCAAGCAGCCTTTCGCGCAGGCAAAATGTTATGTTTCACAGTATGTGCACTTCGTCCCGCCTTCTCTTCCATTGGCTAGCTCCATAAATGGAGGCTAGCCATTGGAAGAGCGATCTGTCCGTCATTGCCGGAGCAGATTCGTGGGCGTTCCCACGATTTTTACTCATCCCGCCCCCTTGCGATCGTCATGCGGCGGTGGGCGGTGTTTTTTTTTAGTTTTTTTTTTACGTTTCTTTTGGTCAGTTCTCTGAAGATGGCGGCCGGGCAGTAGCCTTCATGGCGTGGTCCGCACGCGATAGCCTCAGCGCTGTACAAAGTCTGACGAAGTGGCGTCCGAAGCAGCAGCAGCTCCGGATCAAGCACAGCCGCCTACCTCTCCCCCACAACCAAACAAACCGGTGAGTTAAGAACGTATCTTGAGGGCAGTCTTTCTCGTCCCAGACAAATAGCGCGGGCCAAGGAACCCCGAAAAAGGCAATGTGTATTTTTTTTTTACACAACTGATATACCCTTTTTGAGCACCAGCCGCCTAAAGACTGTGGTGAAATATCACCGCAATACTAAGCCAATTGCAGTGTAATCAGCGATCCTGGTCAGAAGAAAGGCCTTTTTACGTGAGTTGTGACCCCCAAAATAAAAAGATGCATCTACAGTTTAGTAAACGGTCAACAAAGCGCCTCTAACTACGCATGCAGATGCTGTCTGCTGGTGCATATTGAGAAACGTTCCCCGAATTTAAGGCTCTCGGCACTACAGAAAGTACTGCCATTTGAAAGACAAAAATACCCCAGGAGACTAGTTAGAGCCCCAAGTGTAGGCAAGGAGTGAAACTCGTTAAAGTATGGCCAGTAATGGCTGGCTGCAGAGCCGCCTGCCGTGAGCAAAGCGCTGTTCTGGAAGCAAGGAGAGGAAACTTGCGTTCAACGCAGTACGTGGATTTGTAGAGCTGGTTCCCACCATTGGATGCCCCAAGCGCTTTCAGAAGCGTGTGCCCGACTGGAGTCTGCGATGTGCTTATATTGTGTGTCAGTGCACTTCCTGTATGTGAATGTATAGAAGCGGTGCTCTGTACACCAATGCGTTGGCAGCACTTCGTTTAATCATGCCAACGACCGTTATTGAGAGTACTATCCCTGCCGCAGGTGTGGCTGCGTGTGCTACTTACTGGCCAGGGCTAAGGACTCATTCCGAGACCAAGATGGCCGCCCGAGATTCTCACCTCTCGGGCCTAGCGTGGACAAACTGTCGAGGCCTCCCTCGTGGGCTGATTGTGACTCGATGCAGAGTTTACAGTTGTTACCCTGCCTGTAAACTGGACTGTCCACTTCTGTGGCAAGGAAGCTGCATTGCTACTGCAAGCGCCCAATTTGTGTTGTGCAGATGTCAGTCACGCACCTGAGGGAAACCTTCTCTGTGTCGCCTAATGTGTGGTTTATGCGGGAATTCCCCCCTGGTCGTGAACACCTATCCTGTGTGTCTTTCTGTACTGCTGCCCTTGACGTACCCGTACCTGTTTATTCATGTGGAAAGTTGTGCTGCTTTTGCCGGGCTGTGGCGCTTTGTGTGAGGAAAACCTGCACCACTACTGCCTGTGCTTCGTGCGTTCTGAAGAAACCCGCCCTGCTAATGCCACCGTTTTCCATGTATTACTGATGCTTGAGAAACCCAAAACCTTATTATTATATAAAACCCCGAAGCATTGTCTGCTCGGTTGCATTGTGCCTTCCCTTTCTTCTTTTGTATTGGGAATGGTTGTGGTGGGTGGGGGCTGCGGGTAGTTCTGTGTAAGCACCTTTTGTCATGGCCTCCATGTTTAATGATGCTATCTCTCGGGGTGTGAAAGTGCGCCAAGCCCCTCTCGGCGTTGAGAGGTGGTCTGACAATACTGGCAGCGGGTGTTGCCCGACTCTGCACACGGAGGGGCTGGGACTCAGGCCTTGCATTTGAGCCCCTCTCCTGCAGTCACAGCGCACCCTATTGGTGTGATGGCTGGTCTGGGTTTAGCCCCCACTCCATGTGTGATGTCTGGGAGGTTTCAAGATTGTGCTACATTCCGCCTGCTTTGTGTAATGTTTTTCCCCCAGAGAGGTGTCGGAGGGACTCCTCCCTCCACACCTGTGATGATGCCCTTCGTCTTGAGGGGAAGCTGGCAACTCCGTCTTGCTTATTGTGCCCAACACGGGATTTAATATCACACGTTCTTGTGATGTGGGTTACCCTCTGCTGACGGCTGAGCGGATTAGCTCAGCTCGCATTATAATAACTGGCTTAGGGTTGGAAATGCAAACAGAGAGACCCAGACATGGAGACGGGGCCGGAGAGAAATGGATGGACAGAAACGATGCACGTGTATTCCATGGAGTGCCAGAAGAGCTGGGACACGGCCTGTCACGCGGGCGTCAGGTACATGGGTCGCAGAGAAGGTGTGGTGTAACGGCCAGAGCGGCCGACTTTGACGTTAGGGAACCGGGTTCGAGTGTGAGCAGGGATGCTCAAACATCCTGTGATTCTGAGCAAATCACTTAATCTCCCTTTACCTGAAAAACGAATGTGACCTGGTGCTCATGTAAAGGGCTTTATACCCTCGGGTCGAGTTCGCGCTACATAAAATTGCAAAAAAAAACACTAGCTTGTTGGGGTATCCCACGGGTCGTATGCGTTATCTCAGGAGGTGAGGCAGGAGGCCGCAGTGGTCTCTAGTCACTTCTCAGAGAACGTGTGCAAACCGGGCTCCAAGCCCGCGAGGAGTCTGAGACATTCATTGGGGTCAGACACCTTTGTTTTAGAGGCTGCCAGGGATGGACGGTCTGTTCACTCAGAGGTCAGCCAGACTGCGGCACACAGCCCTGTGTAGGTGAAAGCAGATTAACTTTCTTAGATGTATGCACTGCAAGCCTGACCCCAGGGGTCCCTCTGCCAACCCCACCAATTGCATCTTAAAGCAAACCTAATATGTGTGAAGGGAGAGAGTCACAGGCTTCCCCACAGTCTGAAGGAGCTCTCAGACTGAGGCAAAACTCGTGATGTCCGCAGCCCTACCCTGGCCCTGACATGGATTTCGCTCTCAGCTGGTGATTTTCAAGCTGCTGGTTAACCACTGCACAATGCTAAGAAAAGCAAAACAGCAAAACAAGCATTGGCAAAGCCAGTTGGTCTCGTCCATGCAAGAGCTATTGACTTTGCCAATGTCTATTAGCAATGTTGTTGACCAGCATAGATGCTGTGCAGCATGGTTAAGAGTTGTTTGAAAAAAGTGCTAGTGCATGGTCAGCGCTGGTCATATCATAGCACTTTTCTGAGTATGTGTGTGGCTCTGGGTGGGTGTGTGTGGCTCTGGGTGGGTGTGTGTGGCTCTGGGTGGGTGTGTGTGGTAGTAATTGCTGTCTGCTGAGCTTGTCCGTCCGTAGGGTACAATAGGTCTCACATTTGCGAGAGATTAAGCTAATGGCAATGTAAATGACAATGCCATTTATTTATCTGTTTTCAAAACCAACACATAAATACAAATGTTGTCATTTACAATGCCAATAGCTCTAACTTTTCCAAAGGCGAAACCATTGCATTGTAAATGCTTGTTTCTCTCTTAACCCCACTTAAACCCTCTTCTCACTTTCTCTTCCCCTTTCCTTTTTCCCCCAACTCTCATATACACTCTCTCTTCTACCTACAGCAGACCCCTTTTCTCCCTCAACCACCCTCTGTTTATTGTCATCACTTATCTATCTTCCCCCTCCTTCCTCCTTTCTCCTGTTCTTTCCCTGACATCCATATTTCTGGCAAATTTCTCCTCATCTTCCCTATCACTCTTTGTTCATCCTTATCTCCTTCTCCCTTTCAGTCACATTTTCGTCTCCTTTCTATCTTTCATTGTTTCCCTTTCATTCATTTCCTCTCTCTTCATTTCATCACTTCCGTCTCCTTCCCTCTATAATACCTTTACCCTGGCGCCCATCACTCAAAGTTCCCACAGTGCCACGGCCAGGAATGCTCTCTGTTTAAATCATCTCTATCTATTAGGGATTTGTAAAGCGTGACAGCTACTCAGCGAGTGTCCCGGCACTGGCTGTGAGACTGATCCCTTACTGACTTGTGGTTTAAAGAGCAGACCCAAAGAGCCAAGGTTTTGAGGAGTTGCTTAAAGGCTTGGATGTCCTCAGTGGCGCGGAGCCGTTGCTGGAGGGCATTCCAGCCACTCGCGGCGAGGTGTGAGTAGGAGCTGCAGCCCAACATTTTCATTCTGAATTTAGGAATCAACACCAACAGGGAATTGGGGGACTGGAGTCACCTGGAAGGCTGGTAGGGGATGAGTCTGTTTGATAGGTACTAAGGGCTTGTGTGTCAGGACAAACCCTTTAAACCCCACACATTCCTTGATAGGAAGCCAGTGTAATTCTTCCAGCTATGGTTGGATGTTGGCTCTCCTAGAGAGTCAACAAAGAAGTTGTGTAGTGGCATGCTGAACCAGCTGTAGTGTCTGAAGGGGATAGGCCAGTAGACTCCAATATGTTATGTTATGTTATGTTACTGGGGGTTTTGTAAAGCGCCCAGCTGCTCCGAAGAGCGTCCCGGCGCTGCAGATCAAAAACAGATACCAGCAACTAACAGAAATACCACCAGCGACGCCAGGTGCTCAGAGGAAACAGAATTATTGGACAAAGAGAAGAGTCTTAAGCTCCTTTCTAAAAGTGAGCAGGTTGGAACTGGCGCGTAAGGTCAGAGGTAATGTGTTCCAAAGATGAGGGGCAAGGTAGCTAAAGGAACGACCTCCACATCGTGCACGTCGCACTGCCGGCACGATTGCCCTGGCCTGGGCAGCGGACCCCAAGGATCTAGATGGAAGGTAGAAATTGACTCTTTTTTGTAGATACACTGCACCGAAGTTATGCAGAGCCTTGAACGCTATTGTTAAGGTCTTAAAGGTGATGCGTTTGCGGATCGGCAGCCAGTGCAGAGCTTTAAGAAGGTCGCTGGCCCTGGTTCTTCTGGTTAGACCGAATATGGCTCTGGCTGCCGAATTCTGGACGACCTGCAGGCGGGTCAGGAGATACTCGGTAAGACCCAAGTAAAGGATGTTAGAGTAGTCCAAGCGCGAACCTATCAGAGCCTGCACCGTGATCTTTCTGTGCTCCAAGGATAGGAACGGCAAAAACTTTCTCAACATCCTTAAGATGGCAAAGCACTTCCCCGTCAGACCTGCTACTTGGGCCTTAAAGGAAAGAGTATTATCCACCTGAATGCCCAGATTCTTAGCTGTTACAGAATCGCTGGCTGGCGGGAACATGGCCGAAGGCCACCAGTGCTTCCATCTCGGGTCGGCGGGACACCCAAAGAACAGGATCTCGGACTTGTCTGAGTTGCATTTGAGGCCGCTTTTCCCGAACCAGTCAAACACAGCCTCAAGACACCTCAAGATGGCGGCTCCGTCGAAATCACAGCCCCTGTCACATGTGAACAGGAGCTGCGTGTCATCCGCATAGGAGACGATCTGGGCCCCATGCTCCTCCACTAGCGCCGCTAAGGGTGTCATAAAGATGTTAAAAAGAGAGGGGCTGAGTATAGATCCCTGCGGGACCCCTACCTCAAGCTGCGGCATTGCGGCGGAGAAAGGGGGAGCCCAGATCGTTTGTCTGCGGTCGGCCAGAAAAGATTGAAACCATTTGAGCACCGTTCCCCTAAGACCAATCTCCCAGAGTCTAGTAAGGAGAAGGTCATGGGGAACGGTGTCAAAGGCCGCCGACAGATCTAGCATGATAAGCATGGCCTTTCCACCACTGTCCAGAGTTTCCTTCACAGCCTCGGTCACCTCGAGTAAAGCGGTTTCTGTACTCAGGTTGGATCTGAACCCGGACTGTGATTGGTGAAGTAAGGAATTCGACTCTACAAAATGGGATAGGGTGGTGTGCACATGCTTCTCCGCTATTTTCGCCAGAGCAGGCAACAGCGAGATTGGCCTGTAATTGGAGTGTAGCTTAGGATCCACATTGGGCTTTTTAATAAGAGGAAGGACGAGGGCCTGTTTCCAAGAAGTGGAAACCTTGCCGGTGCTCAGGGACAGATTAATGATGGGATTAATGATAGGGTTAAGAACGGGAGCCAAGGTTGCAAGGCATTTGGCGGGGCAAGGGTCAAGCGGAGAGCCTGATTTCAGTTTGGCCAAGAGGTCCAGCGAAGTATGGAGCTCTAGGACAGGGAAACAGTCAAGAATGGGACCGGTTATAACTTTATCCGGATCGGATTGGTGTAACCAGGGAACAAGAGGGTCATCAACCTCAGGGCTGGAAACAGAGACATTATATGTTCCTTGCAAGGCTGCTTGGATCGTGAGAATTTTGTTGGTGAAAAATTCTGCTAGATCAGTTATCCACGGTTCCGAAAAGGACGCGAGAGTACAGCAGGTGGGAGCGATAAACTCTTTGACAATCTTGAAAATCTCTTTACAGGAGCTATCTGCTTCCTCAATCCTTCTGGCTAGAAAGGACTTCTTTTCTGCTGTAATGTCCCGGTGATATTCTTTCACCGCTTCTCTATAGGACTGTTTAGAGGTCGCATCACACTGCCTCCGCCAGTCTCTTTCGAGCTTCTTGCAATGCCTTCTTTTGCCCGCCAAGGCAGCAGAAAACCAGGGGGCAGAAGCTTTTACCAGCTGTGATCTGACCTGGCGAGGTGGCGCAAGGGCTGCCAGGTGTGCAGTGAGCCAATCCTGAAAGCACTTAACATCGTCCTCTAGCCTGCCTGTGAGTACACACGGATATGTCTCTAAAGCCAGAGTGAGCATGGCTGGAGAGATTTTGTGGAAGGCTCTGGAAGTACGTGCTTCGTGCATCTGACCATTGCGTGGGGTCACTGTGTGATGTGCTACCTGGAAGTCAGCTAAGAAATGGTCCGACCAGAGGACTGGGGCGAGGGAGGATAGGGTCACTGGGGCAGTAGAGAAGATTTGATCTAAAATGTGCCCTTTCTCATGTGTAGGTGCCTGTAGGTACATGTTGAACCCCGCGGAGGATGTCATGTCCAGAAATTGTTGCACTTCCGGGTCCTCTGCCTTGTCCATGTGGATGTTAAAGTCCCCTAGGACAAGGCAGTGTCTTGCCCTAAGGCTAAGTGTGGAAATGATCGAGAAAAGGTCCTCGGTAAATGAACCGAGAGGGCCTGGGGGTCTATAAAGTAAAAGCCCAAAGCAGGATTGTTGGGGAGAGAGGGCCAGGGAGAAAGCTAGGATTTCACAGCCCGGTAGATTGTCCACAGGCAGGATCGTGCAGGGGATGTGTTTATTAATAATGAGAGCCACACCGCCCCCCCCTGCCCTTGCTTCTGTCTCTACGGAAAATCGCATGGCTCGGAGGAATGGCTATGGCCAGATCAGGCTCAGAGCCCTCGCCAAGCCAGGTTTCCGTGAGGAAGAGACAGTCCATTTTCTCATGAGCAAGGAGGCTATAGATGTTGAGGGCGTGTTGGGGCAGTGACCTGGTGTTCAGTAGTGCGCATCTGCTGCTTATAGGGCTGGGGTTGCAAGGGGGAGTACCGGTGGAGCCAGGGCACCACCCACATATGGAGCACTTAACCAGGTCCCCTGCAGAGTTAGGAACGACTCGCTGACAGGGAGCAGTATATTTGTTGTAGGAAGTAAGCTCCTCTTTAGAGTAAGTCCGCATCGTTACGTTGATAACCCACCTGGCGCGCGCCCCAAGCGCCTCCTGGACGCTGACGGGCGCAGACGGGCTGACTCAGGCTAGACTCTGGCGCTGACGAGGCGCATCCACGAACGCGTCTGCTAGCGCGGAGGGTAACCGTGTCCTTTTATGCGGGAGACTAGAGCGCTCTCACCGCTCTCGCCCCCACTCGAGATGGCCGCTGTTGGGGATGTTAACCCTGCTACTCAGTTCCTTGCCCTGAAATCGGCAGGGACCGTGAGAATGCGGCGGAAGTGAGTGTAAGTGAGTCAATTGAAATGCTGAATGCACACAGAGTGAAAAAAAACACAATTTAAAAATATGGCGATTAAAAGTTAAAGTTGCACGCAAATAGCTCCAATGACTAGTCGCGTGATCAGCGCCTTAGAGGCAGAATGTAGTGCTGGAAAGACGCTCAAGATCCTCTATAGAATTGTCATACTCAAGCCTTGAAGTGATCAGAGCCTGAATCACTGTTTTCTGCTGCAGCAGAGGGAGAGGAAAAAGGAACTTTTTTTAGCATCTTCAGTAGTCCAAAACAGGAACCTACTACACTGGCCACCTGGTGTCAAAGAAGGCAGAGTTATCAAATTTTACCCCCAGATTAAGAGCCGCCGTGGCTGGGGCTGGTGGGCGTGGGACACCATTTGGCCAGATGTCATTGTCCCAACTGGGAGGGGGAATCTCAAATGACAGGATTTCCGTTTTGCTGGCATTGCATTGCAGGCAGCGATTTAGCATGCATTGAAACACTGCCGACAAGCATGCCTTAAAGTTGCTCAACGCATTAGAGGCATTTTTTATCCAGGGTGAGGAGCAATTGTGTATCATCGGCGTAAGAAACTATTTCTACATTGTAAGATTCTACCAGGGTCGCCGCTCGGGTCATATAGCCATTGAATAATGAAGGGCTCATCATCGAGTGCCCGGCAATATAATTGGCAGCGGGTACAGAGCAGTCTGGGTGCCCCTGCCACCTATGGGCCGTGGTGCCACTGAAGCGCAATACCACTGATAGCTGTGCCCGTGGTCATGAGTGGTTTGTACCAGCACTCCAGCCTCCTGTACACATCACAGAACAGCTGAAGAAGCCCCAAGCATTCTCTCAGCATCCGAATCCCTGCCTGGATGGAGTATGGCTCTCTCATTGGTTGGATCACCTCTCATGGAGGACACATGAAAACCTCATCTTCTCCTGCTGGCCACCTCCAGCCCTTTCCCTGTGAGAGCTCATTCAGGGAGGGCTCATGTGGCCCCAGCGTGATCATGATGAAGAGCGCCATCAGCCAATGTCCTTGCGAGTCACGTAGTGTCACCTTGTGCACCGGTGCACAAACTGTACTCACAGAGTCTACTAGCAACTGTTGGAGGCTCTCGCTCTGTGCTGCATGGTGTGCACCAATGGCGCGGAAACCTGCCCTTGTCATAAGCAGGTGCACCCATGTGCCAGGAGTAGCACATTCCACCCCAGGCCAAATAATAAACAGCACAATTTCAGTCATGTGCAGTCCAAGTAACGACTGATTGATTCAGATGCTCCGTCCATCACCACCCCCTTTTGTACCGCAAGTAACGACCAGCACAGAACCAGAGGCAGGTTACAGAGTTGTGAGCGAACACTTGTGCAGGTCCAAGGCAACCTTAGCAGTGATTGGAAAAAAAAGGAGGCCATGTGGAACATGCTTTATGCCTTGGGTGCAAGAGCTTTGCTCCTCCTAACACCAGTACAGTAGTGGCTATACTGGCTAAACAACCTCCTTACAATGAAGTACCCAGCACAACAAATAACATTCATGTGATGTGTAGAGTGGAAGCAACCACAACAAGTACATTCTCCGGTGGAGATCAGAATGGCCTACAGTCCTCAGTAGAACCTACGTGGACCAGGGGAAGGGGTATAACTAGACAAATGGACTCTAGCAACCTTCACTAGAAGACTGAGGCCTTGGCTCGGTGAGGGATCTTCCCATCCTTCAACCAGAATCTACACTGCGGGTGGAAGAGCGAAGTGAGCATCACGTCAATAAGGATTCTGGGGTCATTCAGACTCTAGACTCTGGCAAGTGGTCTGCAGAGACTGTGAGGGTGGAGGAATCCAATTCATCCACCTAGAGACAGAGTGCCTGGCCTACATTGAGCGAAGTGCCTGGTACTGGGTCATTTATGACAACAGTACCCCCGCCAACATAAAAGGATGATTTTAAACAGAAGTTGATGCTGAGCAAGTCAACATATCATAGCCTCACACTCTGCATTCTTTTTCTTATTTTTAAGGAAAAAAAACTAACACAGGGCGGACTTCCAGATGGATTTGAGCCAAGGATCGTGCTGTGACTGAGCCGGCCTACGCGACTGAAGCCCTTGGTCCAGCGCCTAATTTGTAAAATAATAAGTGCCCTAGCCCAACCTTTTTCTCAGAAGTTCATGGCCAGCCTGCCGAATGTTTGATCTGTTGCATGCCACGGCTGCCTAGTCTTGGTTTCACCTCTTGCCTCATTCACTCACCACCCTACACTCCCTGGTCTCTTACTTCACTCTTGCTGAGGTTCTTTTTCAACCTTGCTTTCTCCCTTTTCCACTGCTTTTCCACCAGTCTTTTCTCCTTCTCTCGTACCTTTCTGCCTTTCTCGCTCTTGTTCTGGGTCAAAGTTTAATAATGATAAAATAAGTTCCGGTCCCCAAAAAAAGAGTTCCTGTCGGGCCCACTGCAAACACTGGTTCAAATTAAGCCTAACATGAATGCCCATTCACCTTTGGCTACTGCCACCTTTAATCCACAGAAGATGCCATGGAACATTAGGAAGTGTGAAATATTCGCCTCACCCCCCCATGGGGCAGATGCCCGCATGGTTTGCCAGGCCTGGCAGGCCTCGCTCTCTAAGTAAAGAATGGGCTCCTCCATCTGGGCAGTGATTCATATTTTGGTTTCATTATTTGCTATAGTTCTGTAATGGAGCAGGGCTGTGGTTTTTGTTCAGCGAAGGATTTGCTTAAAATGGCGTGGCTTACACAAGTAAGTAAAAAGTAAAAATTCCTCAAAAACAAAGATGTTGCAATGAACTGTTAGTAGAGTTTCGTTGTGTAAAAAACATAAAACACCGGAGGTAGTTCAGCCGGTACCACATTTACCGCATGTCACCCCTTTCTAGTAATGAGTTCTAACTTAATTAGATTGTTCGGAGTTTATTGACATTAAATAACTTACCTAAGAGAATAAGTGCTCT
Source organism: Lissotriton helveticus (assembly GCF_964261635.1). NCBI lineage: Eukaryota > Metazoa > Chordata > Amphibia > Caudata > Salamandridae > Lissotriton > Lissotriton helveticus. The sequence goes on along the minus strand of NC_136065.1, from coordinate 268,044,467 downwards.
GTTCTCTAGATATTTACACTGCAGCTGGCGTGGTGGGAAACGCCAGTTAATGAACCGAGGCCATTGTTTTAAAAGTATAACAGAGGTGTATAATTCACATGATACACACAACTTATTTTAATCACCCTTTATTATTCGTCTTTTTCATGCGAGGTCCAAGTAATGACACTGTGGGTTTGTTAATAACAGGACTCTACCCACAATGCCTTCCTATTGTTCACTCTCTCTGACTTGGCACGTGTCCTCCACAAGGGAAGATGCCAGCTCACACGTGACGTCAGTGTTTCCATTGGCCCCTGCATTTCTTGCCCGAATCCACTAGGACCTGCATCGGGTTCGATTTTCAAACCGGTGGTTTCTGCCCTTCCATGGATGCAATTTTGTGACGGTATGCCATTCACAAAACGTCACAGATTTACAGGTACAACCTTTAACATGGTTTGTGAACTTCTTTTTAAATCGTACACCTCCGTCAATTTTGGGATCCATCAAATTTGTGGGGCGGAAAATGTCTTGTGAACACAGTTTACAGTTCACAAAAACCACCTCCATCCGCGTATGCGTGTTTATCAACACTGGAACATCTGTGTGAGTAAATCCTCAATTTAAGAATGCAAAACTGGCTTGTGTGAATTACAGAAATGCTTATGCAGCAATAACAAAGGCTGTTGCACTTGTAGTCAGAATTACACATGAGCAAAGCTTTGAGACCGAGGCCAAACTGTTTGGACCTCTAGTAATGTTTGAAAACTGTTACACTAATACCTTTTATCAAGCTCGTTAATTTGTCGCGGTGCTTGCTTCACATATGGTTTTGTACTGCTGGGTACTTCTTGCCTTCCTTAAAACCTGTGCAACAGTATCCAATGTCCAATGTAGAATATTAACCTTTAATATATGGATTAAAATGTGTATGTTCCTCCATTCCTATGTGTGTAAATAGACATGCAAATACACGCTTCTTTGTTTATCTATTGCTAATAATTAAAATAGACAATTTCAAGATAAATTGTTCCTTTAAAACTAATAATCTCGTTTGACAAGCATGCAAAAACATGTATTCATTTCTGCATGTTTGGAATTTTCGTGCTTCGCCACAGTAGAGACTGCTGGAAACAAATACATATATACACGAATATTGCGCTTGGTCCAACTTAATCCCTTTGCTTTATTTGTTGCAAATTTGGTCAATATGTTGTTGAAAAATCTGCTTTATCCTTCTTAGTGTGAGGTTCAAGTGATATTTATAGCCACCGGGCCTTCGATTCCGGTGGAAGTTTGTAAATATCACAAGAGCTCATCAATGGCAATAGATATGCACACAGCACAGTGAACTGACCCTGACTCTCAGACCCATGTGAGCAGGGCTAAAATGTACTACCATGAGAATGAAAAAAATGAACTCTAAATAGGTCGGACCGTCAGATGGCTTACTTACGATGGTCCCTACTCCGTCTGGCCGTCAGAGGAATTTCACACTGACAGAGGACATTTTACACCGCTGGCATAAAACGTTTGGTCTGCCCGATTCAAAACCGGGAGGGCTGACCTTGAGTTTGGGGAGCAGTGCACTCTGTTGCGATGGAGTACCCTGTCTGCCAAACTCTACATCGGCTCCAGAGGCCCATTTAATGCAAATCAGTATTGACCCTCCTCCTCCTCCTCGTCAAAACAGTCCATCACGAACCTTGGCCATCCCACCCATTCACCCTGCGGCCCACTACCTTTTTAGTTAGGAAATTTGAGATTCACACTCCCTTCCACTCGCCTCCCCCGAATCTCCCTCCGCCCCTGGTGACTGACCAGTATAGAAACCGATGTTGGCTTTTATTTAGTTTCGCTAAATATTCTGTATGACACGCTAGAAGTAAACAGGGACACTTCTAATGCACGTACTGGAAATGTGAACCCACTTTGGCGCAATATTTCCGGTACCCACATGCGAGTGTGCAAAGCCTGGTGGTGCTGGCAGAAGGAGGCAGAGTGCTGCGGATGCATGGTATTATTAGTGGTTTAGGACTGCAGAGGAGTAGGTCCTGAAGCTGCTTCTGCTGGTTCAGTTGGAGCTGCCACAAGGCAAAATGTTTGGCCTGCAGTGAGGGAAATTGTTTCTTCTGCTGCACTGGCGAAACGACAGTGTAAACTAATGGCCACAGAATGCGGAGTTGCTGTTTTTGTTAGATAGATTTGAAAAAATAGAAAGAGGAAAGAAGTGGAGAAGTTGATAGAAATGAAGCATGGGGCTAGGTAAGGTTTATATAAAATATAAAATAATGGTGTGCAAGAGATGCTACAAAGGGAAAGACTATATTTAATTTTTTTTAAATAAAAACATGGTATGCCTACTATGTTGTTGGTATACAATTGAGATAAGGCTTAACGACTTTGAAATTGGGTGCCGCTCGCAGCCGTAACTGAGGCTGAACTTCTTCTGGCTTTCCTGACACTTCTGGGCAATTACCTGCATTACCATCTTGTTCCCGAGGACCTGCTAACACTTGGACACCGACACCGATCTTGGGGCAGAGGAGCAGCTGATAACGGCTCGCGGCCCCCGCTTCGTGGGAGCCGCTCGCAGCCGTAACTGAGGCTGAACTTCTTCTGACTTTCCTGACACTTCTGGGAAATTACCTGCATTGAAAGTAGGAGCCCACACTCCTGGGTTCCGAGACCTGTCTCGTGTTATGGCTACTCACCAAAGTAATAGGTTGAGCCAAAAAAGAAAGAAAGCTTTCTTTCTAGAGTCCCCTCACTCACCGGGGTTTCCCCGCGGTGACATGCTTCATCATTGGGGCCATCCCAGTTCTCTACGAAAAGGGGCGTGCTACGACTTGCGAACTACGTAGGAGCACTTATTTGTGAAGGACTATGTGTGGTGCAAAAGTGCGGTGGGTGGGAGAGGGTGTGAGTGGTTAAAAATACCGTGCTAGTGGGCCTCAACAATTTATTCTGCTCCTAGGTTGATATATTAAAATGGGGTTTGACACTGTGTTCCGACCTGCTATGTAGGTAGGATCAGTGTACGGTCGACATGTTTCACGCTACCCCTGGCGTTTCTTCAGGACCATACAGGGACCAGCCCTGTATATGCCACGCCTATAAACCCTCTAATAGGGTTATAATTAAATTAAATTAATTACATTACATGTAACGCTGCTCAAAATGCAAACATGAGTTCCTCAAATACATACGTTTTTACTCGGTGATGTTTGTGTAAAAAAATGGCACAGAATTAATGGCACCTCCCCTTTCTCAGGGAGATCGGGTACACGATTATCCTTCATGTCGCACGTTTGAACTTATATATATGGTGTTATTTGCCCCATATAGGTGCGTGCAGGCTCTCAGGTCCAGTGCATGGCTCATAAAATATATACAGAGTGACTGTGGTGTGAATTCACACATTAAAATAACACAGGACTTAATGTGACAAAGACGATCAACACACAATGCACACAACATTTATACGAAAAAAGATTCTCAATATTTACATTTATGGGTGCCTAATAGCACTTCATGGTCTCTGGGGAGGCCGGTGTCACTCTATGGAAACATTGCTGTAGTTGCGGGTTTAATGAGACAATTGGTTAGTTTTAAAGTTTTCTGTGAAACACGGTTTCGTTCGTCTCAATCAGGCTGGATTCTAAAACCTTGCCGTATCTGTATATCGGGAGAGAATTAGAGAGAAAGAGAGGTGATTCACTTACTTCCTGACTAGTAGCACCGCGTAGCATTACCTAGCTGCTTCCCCGCTGGACCGCATCTTGGAGTGCGCTCGGCGGGGGATGTTTTTGTTCAGTTTCATTTCCGGGTGCCTGAGGGAGGAGACTGGACCACGCTCCTGTGGGCGGCCATCTTAGGAGGATGCGATTTCGCTCCTTAATAAAGTATTTTCAATCGTTATAGCAAAAGAAGGAAAGAGGGACCTAGCGATGTTTTGCTCGTCCCTCTTAGATCTAGGTTGCTTATGGGTAACAATTCCAAGTCTTGTTGATCTTGAATAAGTCGAAATTGCAAATACTAAAGTTAGGATGAAGTTCATTATGGCAAAGTTCTTATTCTAGTGTTCTTCAGAGAGAAGAAGTTTAACAGTGGATAATAGTATTTTCAGAGAAACACTTCAGGATTGATTAGGCGTTTGTGCGTTTGTTAACTAATGTTTTATCATTTTTGTAATTCCGCTTTTGTTCGATTTATAGATAAACAAACCAGGTATCTTTCGTTGATTCCTGTCGCAATATCCCCTTTAGTGGTTAAACGCACCCCAAGGAATATCATCGTTGAGCCCATGTATATCAGTTTGAAGTTTGAAAACCCATCTTTGCTCACGTTCATGTAGGGTTCTCTCGAGATTCTCTCGGTTTTTCACGCATTCCAAAACCACCCACGTAAGGTCATTCGGTGTGTGGTGTTTTTCAATTAAGTGATTGGTCATTCGTGTTGTCGCCCTTTTGCAACAGATGTTACTTCTATGTTCCACTATGCGGGTGCTAACCTTTCTTGAGGTCATGCCCACATAGTGTAAATTGCAGGTGCAGGTGATCAAGTAAACCACCCGCTTGTGTTACAGTTTGAAAAATGACGTAACTGCCATGTGGTGTTGTTGTTAAAAGTCACTGACTTCGTGGTTGATGTCAGATGGCACACGCTACAATTATTACATGGGTAGTGGCCACTTGGTAAGGGCTGTAATCTGTTGGTGGTATCAGTTGGTCTTGGTCGAGTATGCACCAAATAGTTCTTCAGGTTCACTCCTCGGCGATGGCTGAACATCGGTTTAGGTATGTTAAGGTCGCCGCTGTTGAGTATCGACCAGTGTTTCTTTACTATTTTTGTGACTTGGTCAGACACCTTGTTAAAGGTGGTTATGCAGATAGGTCTGTTGTCTTCCGAAGTATTCCTTACTTTGGGTTCCAACAGGGCATCCCTGTTGTTGTTGCTTGCCCTCTTGTTGGCATCTTTAATAAGTTTCTTTGGGTAGTTCCTTTCCTTTAGTTTTTTGCTCATATCCTCTGCTTGTGAATGATAATCCTATTTGTTAGTACAATTTCTTCTCAACCGTAGGAATTGTCCAAACGGGAGATTTTGTTTTAGATGTCTTGGGTGGAAACTGTTGTAGGTAAGCAAACAGTTCCTCGCGGTTGGTTTGCAATGAGTAGTCGTTGTTAATGTACCGGAATTTGCCCAGATGTTAAGGTCCAAGAACACCAGATGAGATCTGCTCATAGTATTCGTAAACTTGAGGAACAAATCCTGTTTATTGAGCCAGGAGCAGAAATTCAGAGCTTCTTCTTCACTTCCTTGCCAGATTAACAAGATATCGTCAATATAACGCTTCCATAGCATATTTTGGTTCCTGTAAGGGTTGTTCGTATTAAGGATCTTCTTCTTCTCCAGTTGATGGACATACAGTCTGGCCACGCTCGGCGCAAATGTGCTGCCCATGCTGGTCCCGTGTTGTTGGCGGTATAGTGTCTCCTCAAAGCGGAAAAAGTTTTCAGTGAGGGCTAGGCGGCAACATTCAAGGACTACATGCCTTGGTGTGTGGTAGATCCAATTTTCCTCAAAAAGGACTTCCTCCAGTATTTCAAGGGTTTCTTTATGTGGCAGACTCATATATAGACTCTCCACATCTAAGCTGATCAAAATGCTAGATGTGGGGTCAAAACATTGGTCCTTCAATAGACAAAGCACATCCTTTGTGTCCCGAAGGTAGGTATCTGTTTTTTGTACTATTGGTCGTAGGAACGCATCTGCGTACTTCGACAAGGGTTCCAAAATAGACCGTATTCCAGACAGTATGGGCCTCCCTGGTAGGTTCTCCAAACGCTTGTGGATTTTTGGGATTGTATAGAAGTATGGGGTAACGGGTCTTGTGTTTACTAGGAATTCTGATTCTTTTTTGCTCATCCAATCGTTGACCATACATTCTTCAATTAGGTATGCAATGGATATCCTCAGGCGTTCTGTGGGATCCTCCTTTATGATGGTATAGTTCCTGGCGTCTGCCAGGAGGCATAGACATTCCTGTCTGTAGTCTGTGGAGTTCTGCAGGACAATTGCCCCTCCCTTGTCCGCCGGTTTGATAGTGATCTTTTCATTTTTAGACAGTTCTTGTATTGCTTGTAATTCAATGTTACTCGTGTTCTGGAATACTTTAACTGTTCTTGGGTCCAGGTCCTTCACCTCTTTCATGATCGCCTTTTCGAAGGCCAGTAGTTCCACAGGTAACTGAGGCTGAACTTCTTCTGGCTTTCCTGACACTTCTGGGCAATTACCTGCATTACCATCTTGTTCCCGAGGACCTGCTAACACTTGGACACCGACGCCGATCTTGGGGCAGAGGAGCAGTGTTACCTCGCGGGCAGGACTGCGAGGACCAGCCTGCACAGCCCCACCATCAACGCTGCAGCTAGGGCCTCTTCCCGCCCCCTCCTCCTTGTATATAGTTGTAGGCTATCCCGCGTATCGCGGGACGTGCGTGGGACTAGCCGGCCTAAGCCAAGGCAAAGGGCGGGCCATCTGAGGCGGTACGAGGACGACTGAGGCAGGGCAGGGCCGCCCCTCTTAAATGTTTGGTATACTTTCTCCGTGCTTTCAGGCCTGACACTTTAATTTATTTTAACTATTGTGCATTTACCCCTTTGCTTGTATAAGTGTCTTTTGTTAAGTTAGTATTATCATGGCCTTACGTTCAGGACGAGAAAGAAATGTTACTTTGAACACCACTAGTGGGGTAGTGACGGGGCCCTTGGACCCTTTCATAACACGGGCTGCTGGATTTCTAGAAAAAGAAATAGCCCTTACAGAAAAACGATTGTCTCTTGATCTATTAACGGGCAAACGTTCTTCCTTAGGCCCTATTGGTTCAGTGGCAACGCCGGTGCAATGTAGTGGGCCCGATCCTTTGGTTGTTGTTAGTCCAAACCCTTGTACCCTGTTGGTGGAGCTGGATGATCTAGTGACTTGTTCCATTACGAGCCTAACTTCATCCAGCATTGATTCTAGTGGCTATAGTTGTAGAACGCCTGAAACACTAACAATACAAACTCCCGCCCCACCGACAGAACAAGACCAGGTGATGGGGGTAGGTAAGAACTTTATTGCGACTTCTAGAACATCTAAAAGGAAGAGAGGTGGTGGACATAGGAAAGGGGGCTGTGCGAAATTGACAAAAACCCAAAACATGAGCAAAGGGACGCAAGTTGTAACCCAGTTTCCTGCCACGAGTGGTGTTTCAACTGATGCTGTTAAATCCCTGACTCAGGATAACATGAAGGAGGAAATTCTCGCCAAAATGGAAATATTAGTAAAGTCACTATTATTGCCTTTGGCGGAACGAACGAAGCAAATTAATAAAAAATTAGATCATTTAGAGTTGCTGGTAAAAGGGAACACCTCCACCCTTAAGGCCTGGGTGCAGGGCACAAAAATTAATAATGTAAGAGCCCCGGTTGCTACAGGGCTGGAAACTGTTAACCCCATTAAAGTTGTCCAATCTGCGCCAAATGTAGCTCCCGCAGCCCAGAAAACAAAAACAGCTATAGATAAAAACCCTGTACAAACTAGAAAGGTTAAGAGTAGTGAGGCAGGGACACTGGTTGCCCCTGAATTGACGCTTGATCCAATACAAGTGGCTAAAGAGCCTCTGATTAATGTACCTAAGGAAAGAGTATTTTCCGAAAAGAAGCTTCCATGTGTTAATTTACCCCCGGATTCCGAACCTTTTACTATTATACTAACAGGGGTTCCAGGTATCAGGCCAGAATCCTCAGAAACCGACAGAGAACTTAGGAATAAAGTCATTTTCTGGCTTAATAAAAACAGAAGATTACCCCCTGGCTCAAGTACAGAGATCTTAAATGTAAGAAGAGTGGCCTGGGTGGGTAGTTGCCCCAAGGATATTGAAGGCGATTGTATTATTACAAATTTTAAAGACCCATGGGTTGTAGACTTCATCCGACGGGAAGCAAGGTTCGGCAGATTGGGTGATATACAGTCTCTAGGCTTAGATTATTTCTACCCTTACATGATTCCTGGTCTGCCTCGCCCCTTATATAACCATGGCAGGGGCAGACCTTTTGGTGGGCACAGATGGAATTGGGAGACACAGTATGTACAGTTGAGAAACAGATTCGAACCGTTGATGGGGCTGGATGGGGTGGATTGACTCCTGAGAGCACCTACTTGTATTAATACGTCAGATGAGATGGGTGGGATAAGGGTGGACAGACACATAACGTTAAGGCCAATGACCGAACAGCCCGTAGATGATGTAGTTGGCCTGGATCAGGAAGGGGATGTAGGGGTGGACCCAGTTTTGGCAAATAAAGAACAAGTAAATACCTTGGAGGATTGTGGTCCCAGGAGTAATAATGTCACTAGGCCGCGGGAAAAGACAGACCAGGGCGAGACAAACTGTCAATGTTACTTTTTTAATCCAGGAAACGTTGGTGTGACCCATAACTCAGAATGTATAGTGACCATAGACGACATACCCAGGGACTCGGATGATACCCTTGAGTTAGGGATAGAAACTGGTCAGATGGGTAATGAGCTACACAGTTACACAGATATCGACGTGGGTAGGGAGGACGATGTTCAACCAAAAGTAAGGCTTCCACCATGTATGGAGGCCTTGCATTTGGTTTCACCTAGTAGTCATCTAGAAGGGTGTCCTTTCCGTTTAATTTCCTGGAACATAGCGGGCCTCTCCCGTAGGTTGCAGGATGAGGTATGGCTAAAATACATAGGAACGTTTGATATTATATGTCTCCAGGAAACTTGGAGCATAAGGGACCAAAGTCTAGATGGTTACCAATCTTTTAACGTACATGCTGAGCCCTCCCAAGTGGGTAGGGCTAAGGGTGGCCTAATGACCGCTATTACTGGAAAGCATGTTACTGTTAAAACACTTGCGTTGATCGATTCACCGTGGTTCCAACTGCTCCTGATTACAGATCTTTTTCCAGTCCCTCTGCTCCTAATTAATTGGTACTACAATATTTTTTACCCTAATGCCACCTCTGTTATTGACAATTTGCAGGAGGAGATAGCTAAAGTTACAAACCCATTGTCAACACTGTTTATTATGTGGGTAGGGGATTTTAATTGTGTTTTGTGTAAGTTTAGTGGGACAAGGGTTTGTGGTATGATGGATCTAAATGATCAGCCATTGGCGCACTTTAAGCACTCACGGCAAGGTGACGCCTTGAATAATATCATCGTGATAAACGATCTCTGCGTCTTGGAAATGTCAACTTTCTCTAATCTGCCGGAAATACCGACATTTCAGGGGTCAGGGGGTCAAACAAGTGTCATTGTTTTTGCCATGGTCTCTACTAAGTATATTCATCTTGTTAATAATTTTCAGGTTGAAGCAAATCCTGCTAGCGACCATAACCTACTGATCCTGTATTTGAGTCCCACGATTGAGAAGAGCCAGTCCCTTGAAAATACAAATAAATATACTCAGAATCAAGGGTTAACCCTTAAGTGGGAGAAGGTTGATGCATGAAAACTGGAGGAAGAGATCTTTAGAAAAAGTAGCGCAAATATATCTGCTTAAAGTCTGGCTCTGAGCCTGAAATTATAATTAGAAATTTTGAGGCACTTTGTGGTAATGTGTCATCGCACCTCCTTAAAACTATGGGAAGGAAACAATTAAATGGGTGTAAATGGTTTGATGCTAAATGTTCTGCGGCACAAACAACTCTAACTAAGGCATTACACCAAGTACCACGGGATAGGGTGTCGGTTAAAAACGCAAGGATTGCTTACAGGGATGTTATTTGTAGGCGTAAATTAGATCTAAAAAAACTGGCCTGGGAGGATTTGGAAAGAGCCTCAGACTTAAGGGACAGCAGATTGTTCTGGGAAGTAATAAATCGTCCCTTCCTAAACTGTGAGGAAAAAGTCAATATGGTGACATATATACCGGGGGACATTTGGGAGACACACTGTGTAAAAAAATGTAACCCAAAGGGGGCTTCTTTGTTAACTGTGGCTGAGGAGAATAGTGCTCTTCATTCAGATTCAGCATTAACATTTAGTCTTTCACTCTCTCTTAATGAGGTTGTGGAAGCTCTAAGGAAAGGCATCTCGTTAAAAGCCCCAGGACCAGATGCAGTCCCTTTGGATCTTTTTAAATATAATGTTGAGGTGTGGGCACCTTTGCTACTTAACCTATTTAGAGCAATTGTGGTAGGGCATATTTCCACATCATGGAAAGAGGCGGTAGTGGTACCGATTTTTAAAAAGGGTGATAAGAGTGACCCGTGCTGTTATAGGCCAATTTTGTTAATAGACGCATCGTGTAAGCTGATGGGTAGGGTTATTTTAGCTCGTCTGGAAACATGGGCTGAAACATCCGGTATCATTGTGGATTCCCAGTATGGTTCAGGCGAGGTAAGGGGACTACAGAACAGTGCCTGAATCTGGCTTTAATTATGGGTAAGTACATGAAGGCCAGGGGAGCTTGTATTCACCTGGCTTTCATGGACTTATCCAGTGCTTTTGACACTGTTTGTAGAGATAAATTGTGGCGTATGATGGAGGCCATTGGGTTTGAGGAATCGCTAGTCACCCTGCTACGAAGATTACATGCTGCTATCACGGTGAGGATTAGATTTGGACCAGTGGGCGAGAAAACAGGATCCATCCCATCCACCGAAGGGGTACGCCAGGGTTGTATCTTGGCCCCCTTTTTGTTTCTGGTGTACACAAATGGCCTGGAAAGTTACCTGTTCAGATTTCCCAAAAAATACATGGTAAACAGATACCTATGCTGTCTTATGCGGATGACACCGTGTTAATGACCCTTACTGCTAATAGCATGCAAGTTTGTCTAAAAGCTTTTAATGACTTCATGCTAGATTTGGATCTTAGGGTGAACTTCACGAAGTCTTTTGCTATGGTTTGTGGTCCTAAAGGGACAAAAACTCGTAGGTATGTAGTAAATAATGTGACCATTGAAAAAGTTGATCATTTTAACTACCTGGGAAATTTATTTAACAGGACTTTGAGATGGGATCCCTTAATATCTGCACGTGTGCAGAAGACAACTAGATCCATAGAGGCTCTGTTTCGTTTTTCGAGCAAACTGGGCCAAAGACCAATTGCAGAATTGAAGACGTTGTATAAAACCAAATGTGTTCCCCTTGCTACATATGGGTCAGGGGTGTGAGGGATACATATATGCACCAAGATCCAGATTATGGAAAATAAGTTTCTAAAGCGTCTTCTATCAATTCCATCTGGTTCCTCAAATATTTTTTGCCATTCTGAAATGGGCATAGAATATGTGAGTGACACTATTCACATCGCACCTCTACTTTTATGGGGGAAAATCTGGCAGTCTGAAGATTTACAACTTACGAAAGAGATTCTGCAAGATTGCATTAAACTTGAACATGCTATGCAGATCCCATGGCTGTCATACGTGCGGGAACATTTTTATAAGATTGGTTTGGGACATATTTATGAAGACCCAGCAGTAGCTCAGAAGGACTCTAAGTTGTTAATTAAAAATGCTTATCGTACGACCCTGGGTATGTTAAGAGGTACTGAACAATTAGCATATAACAATGGTAAATTGCAGCATCAATATTATGTATCCTTTACTATGCATACCCAATGGCGCTTCTATTTGACAAGATTTCGTTTAGAGACATTGCATTTGTTGTTTGCTTTTCCAAAGCAAGGGGGTTGGTGTGAGAGGCAACCCCCTTGTCCCTGTAATGATAAGGTTTCACAATGCACTTTGCACCTTGTTCTCTTCTGCACCTTATATAAGGAACCAAGAGATTGGTTTATCAAACCTGTTTTGTTGAACATCAGACCTTGTGATTACAAGGAGGGATATGAGTTCTTGTTGTCTCTGTCTACTGCAGCCACATGTAGCGCCATGTTGAGTTTCATTAGGCTTGCACTTTCTATCAGAAAGCGTCATGGAACAGCATAATCTGTAAATCATGCGTGATTATATAGCTGATGTCATTTACATAGTTGTTCCCTTTTAACAGCACTTGCACTTTTCTATCTTTCAATTGTATATGGTCCCCTCTTCCCTTGATTGACTGTATTTTATCATGAATTTTAAACAATTATGGGTAAATTTGTTTTAACAACTGTATACTTTTATGATTCTGTTGCTGAATCGAAATAAAGTTTAATGAATGACTTTGAAATTATATTATGAAATGTGTGGGTGCTGAGGAGCCCACCTTTGCACTGTGAGTGTAGTTAATCTTCCACTGCGGACTACTGTGATTTTTGTTAACAGAGCAAAGACATTTTAGTCTCATGTGTTTATCAAACTTCCTACCTTTCAAACAAAATGTTAAAAATATTTTGTGTAAATGTGAAGCCTGGCCATGTCTCTGAATCTCCTTGAATGATTGGCACCATAGAACACTCTCAATTACTTGAGGTGTGCCCGCCCTAACACATACAATGTGTCATGAGAATAAAATCCTGTGTGTGATTGGGAAAAGGGATCTAGACCGTGCTGGACTTTGATGATTGAGAGTATTCAATTAGCAAGAAGCAGATATAGCTGCCATATATTGGCTCTCTAAAAACCTTACCGCAACATGGAATATATGCTCTGAGTACCATTTTAAGGGAGGTCACCTGCTCCTCCACAAACTTCTCTGTTCCTGGTGCAGACATGCAGAAGCATACCTCACATGGCTGTTAAGCACGGATGGCGGATCTACTGCAACGAGGCCTCCTATTTTTTTTTAGACTTTGGGGTACAAAGGTTTTGGGGAAGCTACAAGAGTGAGGTAGTATCTAGAAGTCCCTTAGACAGAATTGCACTCAATGTTAATCTACAAATGTCTAGCAAGCATCAGGGTATACATCTGGAAAAATCTGTTATATTATTATTGCACCTGCAGTGACAATCTGTGTGCAACCTGCTGGTCACAGGCTTTTATCAACATGGAATAGCTTAAGCAATTAACATGCTTGCTGCATAACACGAGATCCTATGCTTGTAAGATATTTAAGGCCTCTGTTATGCAAACGACGTGGAATGACGTGTTGATCAGACGTTTCCGACCCCATATAAGTTTCTCTAGGTCATGGGTAGTCTCAAACATCTTCCCTGTTGCCAAAAAGTTTGGTCTGTGATGTGACCGAGCGCTGCATTACTTCCAGCGAGGTGGCGGTAAGGTGGGTGTAGGGATAGCTAAGCAATTAGATCTAATGGATGAATTGAATAGTGTGAAACTAGAAAACCTGGGATTCATTTTGGCTTCCCAACATTGCTAAATTGTGTTATCCTAGGCAATTTGTTTATTTCACTTTCTCTCCCTCTTCTTCATTATCACACACAAGAAGACCTTGAAATACATGACTTCAAGACGTGCATTGTACAAAACATTATTCTGTGTTTTATTTGCTAAACTATAATATTGTTCAAAGAGTGCACAAAACAACTGACTTGCCTCTAAGTTTACTATTGGCTTTATTGTCAGGGTGGGAGGGGAAGAATTAATTTTTCTACATTTATGGTTGAAAACTATCACTTTTAATTAAGACTTCTCAATTCACTGATATAATCTGATGTACTAAGGTGAAAAAGTTCTGCATGCTAATTAAATACACTTTTTGAATTTCGAAGAGGCTTTGTCATATTTTTACACTTTTGCTGCAAAATGTCTTTATAAATGAACGTTCCTAAAGATAAGGTTGGAGGATTCCCTAGTTACATCCTTTCTTTAACACATATTAACCTTTGAATAAATGCTTGCTGTTTATTTAACATCTTTTTATTGTTAGTGCTGAGTGGAGTAAACAGCAGCCATGTGCTGCTGTTGACCAAGAGCCCTGCATGAAAATGTCAGGAGGGCGGCCCTTTGAATATCAATGCTCTAGGTAAATATTAGTAGGACAAACCAGTTGGTGCTTAACTTACCGAGTTATAAGGCCAGGCAAATACTGGCAAATGTGGTTGTTGCAGCGAACCTTGTGTTCCTTGCCGGTTACAAGTTCCAATCCGAGTCAAATCGTTCAGTGAGTTATGGGTCCGAGGTAAACACTTGCATGTAGTTTGTAAACTAAGTTTGATTCCTAGCAGAGTTTAACTCAATCTTTTATTATTCTGTGCTGGATAAAATGTTCCCGGGAAATGGGTATCAAATAACAGTCATAACCCTCTGACAATAAATACATTTGTATTGTGGGTTGTATAGCCATAATTAGGATTATTTCTTTCGTTCAACATATTAAATCCAATGTACATTCGCTAGGAATTTTATTTTCCTCTGTTATCTTAAACACAGAAGACAAAGTTATCTGACGGGCCCTCAAAGTTGTATCAGAATGATTATACATTTTTTTTCACTTTTCATTTGGAAGGGTATTATCTTTTATAGAGCTTGAGAAAGAAAAACACTTTTTTTATCTTAGTTTATCTCTTGGCCAATTAATAAAATGACACCCTGGTCGCAACTTTGTTTCCCTGATGGTCTGCCCAGTCAGGAGAGGATGTGTTTCTGAATTCAGCTCTTTGACGCCTGACTCCTGCTCTCTATCAGAACACTGTGAATAAGGATTATTCATTGTCCTTTACCAAAGAATTTGAAGGTAGATGTGTTAACAAGTGACAACAAGCATTGGCAAAGCCAATCAGTCGCGCTTTGCTAATGTTGCGACGCAATCAGCTTTACCAGTACTTGACCGGCCCCATTTAAAGTTTAGAAGCAATGAAAACATTTATTTCTATACTTTCATGATGGCCACAGCGTTCTGTGATGTAAAGTTTGTTGTGTCGTTATGTGCGTCATGTACATTGTCGCAATTTGATTTTCCCGTTATCTTAAACGCAAAAACTAAAGTTATCTTACTGTCCGTCATTGTTGTACTAGTATGATTACACACATTTTTTCACTTTTCTTTTGGAAGGTTTTTATCTTTTATTGTGAGAAAGTAAAACACTTTCCTATCTAGGTTTATCTCTTGGCCAACTTTCAAAATGACGGGCCGAGCGTATCCTTGTTTCTCCAATGTGCTGCTGCCTATTCGGCTGGGATTTCAATGACTTTGGACAACTAATTTATTAGCCTGAAATAAAGAATCTTTCTGGCAGGTGGAAACAAACATTGTTAAAGGCAATTAGATTCACATTTTCAGGGCTGAGCAAGTGGCAAATCTTGTTACGCCAATGCCCGACTGGCTACATTAAATTATGTTTTCCTCCCTTTCTATACTTTTAACATGGCCTGTTGCCACATTTTTCCCTTTGCCAATGCTGGCAGGGTTTAAAAGCCTCTGGAACTGGCTGCAGCCGTGGATAGTGGCAGCATTGGGGCAACATCTAGGTTATTGCCAAACCTACCAACCGGCACCTGACATGCACTGGTGGAGCATCCGGAGAGAGGGTGGGCCAGGAGAGACAGGTAAGAAGAACATCCAAGGTATTTTCAAGGCTGCCATCTGGCGACTGGTGGGCCTCTGAAGAGCTGGGTGGGAGAAAGAGTGGGAGGGCAGAGATGAGGTGATTTAGGCAGGGGCAGAGTGAAGAGCGTAAGCAACTCTGAAGTCTGAGAGATGCCATCCTATGGCATGAAATTAAAAACAAGTAATTCCATGATGTAGCAAAGGCTACAGCACGACCAATCAAACGCAGAGGTTAACAAGCTCTGCTCCGGAGGGCAGTACAAACACAGAATAGTTGTGAAGGACCCCAATAAAAAGCAGGAAACAGAAGTTGACAAGAAAGCCATCTAAACATGAGTAAGAATTTGTCTCTGTACTATTGTTTACAACGCTTTTTGCGTCGGACCGCTGGAGCCTTTTGCAGCAAGACCTCAAAGAGAGCATCCATCACTCCGGCTCTCCGTAGACTAAAGCTCAGCACATCATGTATGTTTTGGGGTGTGACGTGGCATTGTTGCATGCATTATATCTGCCTATTATGAATTAAACCACTTGGCATGGGGAAAAACTGTTGACTCGGATTTACTGCAAAGAATTCCCAAATTTGTGGAGTTTAACACACTCAAATACCATCTCCTTTGAGCAGATGGTAAATATTGTTGGGGGCCTGTGCAAGGCAGGGAGTTTGGGAGGCTGAATGAGGCTGAAGGAAAGTGAGGATATGCCCAGGATGATGGAAGCATTAAATGCTCTCCCTTACCTTAGATGGGGATGGATGGGGGCAGGAGAACAGGACATGGATCCACTGAAGCTCATTCTAAAGGAAATTTAACCCAGTGGATTTACGGCTGGTAATTTTGGGTCTGTTGTTCCAGTCCCCAGAAAATCCAGGTGCAGGCACACCAGATCACTAACATTTGGGTGGATCGGTATCCTACCATACATTGGTGTTGGCAAGGATCTTGTCAAGACATGTGTGCAAGTTTTTTTTTCACAAGGTAGCAGGAAGCACTTTGCATTAGGCAAGCAGTGCAACACAATGTACTAAAACTTTAGTGGCTGCATCTGTACACTTTTTGCAACATTTTAGATTCCATGTGCACCCCCCATATTGTGGCTGCTGCGTGTTGACCAGTGTTAGGACCGTGTTCTTTTTCTTTGCCACAAACTGGGTGAACCCCAAAATATTCACCTTGTGAAAACTGTGTAAATAAATATATTTGTTTGAATAGGTATTCTATTTGTGACTTGCAGTATAATTCCATTGGGCTTCAACTTGATTTGCAAGCCGTGGAAACAATAAGTCCCCGTCAAATTTTCACAGCATCAGTAACTCCAAACCCCTGCAGCCAATCATAACGAGACCTCCACTCACGGGGGGGATGCAGGCCTGACATCCCTATGCCTGTTGATTCCACATACAGCACTTCAGGTTAGTCATTAAATAATATAGTTTGAGAAGAAGAGGTTTCATTTATGTAATTAAATAAACATCTCAGTGTGCAAAGCTATTTCATGCACATTAAAATAATCTCTTTTAGACACCATGCCTCAATATCTGATACATGCACTTGTATTGAATTGACCCATTGTGTAGTTATCATCACAAAAGTAATTGTTTGTTGGTTCCATGCCTTCAATTAATGCTCAGTTGGAGGATAGCACCTTAGGAACCATTTTTACGCTCCTAGTATAGGCTTCAATGAGATCAGCCACGCTGCAAATCTTGCCCTCACCAAATGTATTCAACTCCACAGCTTCACTGGGATTATCTGCCCCAAAAACGATATTTAGACAGGATATCGAAAACACAAATATTGTGGGAAACATTGCGTCTGAAATATACAGTTAAAAAATATTGTGAAGGTAAGTTTCTATAGGTAAGTAAAGTTTTACTAAATATAGTTTCAGGTATATGTACCTTGACAATATATATATAAAAGCACTGTGAATCTGTACTTGCCGGAGTGCTGTTTTCTTCCTCCCGTACTAGTGAGGATTCCGAGCGCCATATATATATATATATATATATATATATATATATATATATATATATATATATATCAAAGCTCCAATTTCCAAGGATGTTTAGTCCAAAAAGAATGTAGCACACGCAGGGGTAGTTCCAAGAAGTTTTTAATATCGGAACTCTTACAGCAACAAGACGCGTTTCGCCATCGGGCTTTGTCAAATTGTGCAGAGAGCCGAGGCGCCCGTCTGCTTTAAAAAACGTCATTCTCAGTGTAAAGTGCAACAAAGGACTAACATGCTGTAGTCTGTGATAGCCGCCATCTTGAGACGGTAATAATATCACAGATAAATGGTAAACATGCAACCAAAATTGTTCAAGTATAGATACAAGTGACATACAATCTGATGGAACGGTAAATAAACATCACATTGTTTTCCGCTGTTAGTCCAAATGAATGCACTTTAAAAGAAGTACAACCCTGAATGGGCATAAATGAAGTGAAAAGCATTGTGAAACGTGCGCTGGCGTAATATATATTGCGCCAAAATCCATACTCCAATAGTTAGGACTACATTCATACTGGTCATAAATATAACTGTATATATGTATATATGGGCAAACATAAGTGTGCGACCCTAATAGAGACACACTAATATAGTTGTATCACAAACGCACGTCACAATTAATGAAGCCCTGGATGGGCAAATCAATCTACATCCCTTCAAATATGTACACAATTTACTACTATTCAGAATGACCTTAATGAGAAGTAATTTCATAATATTAGAAAAATCAGAAAAGGTTCAGAAAATTCAGAAAAACAGAAAAAATCGGGAAACTCTTAAATATCAGATACTGTAAATATACGCAACAGGAGAATCAGGTGCTGTGCACTTATGTCGAACACCATAACAAAACTAAATCGTCATCCTAGGTGTACTGATAACTCTTCATGCATATTCAATCCATGTGGAATCTTACATTGCAAGTCGATTATGTACCTGGATTCCAAGCGTCTTAATTTTAAGAGGTGTTTTTCTGAACCTTTTCTGATTTTTCTAATATTATGAAATTACTTCTCATTAAGGTCATTCTGAATAGTAGTAAATTGTGTACATATTTGAAGGGATGTAGATTGATTTGCCCATCCAGGGCTTCTTTAATTGTGACGTGCGTTTGTGATACAACTATATTAGTGTGTCTCTATTAGGGTCGCACACTTATGTTTGCCCATATATACATATATACAGTTATATTTATGACCAGTATGAATGTAGTCCTAACTATTGGAGTATGGATTTTGGCGCAATATATATTACGCCAACGCACGTTTCACAATGCTTTTCACTTCATTTATGCCCATTCAGGGTTGTACTTCTTTTAAAGTGCATTCATTTGGACTAACAGCGGAAAACAATGTGATGTTTATTTACCAATCCATCAGATTGTATGTCACTTGTATCTATACTTGAACAATTTTGGTTGCATGTTTACCATTTATCTGTGATATTATTACCGTCTCAAGATGGCGGCTATCACAGACTACAGCATGTTAGTCCTTTGTTGCACTTTACACTGAGAATGACGTTTTTTAAAGCAGACGGGCGCCTCGGCTCTCTGCACAATTTGACAAAGCCCGATGGCGAAACGCGTCTTGTTGCTGTAAGAGTTCCGATATTAAAAACTTCTTGGAACTACCCCTGCGTGTGCTACATTCTTTTTGGACTAAACATCCTTGGAAATTGGAGCTTTGATATATATATATATATATATATATATATATATATATATATATATATGGCGCTCGGAATCCTCACTAGTACAGGAGGAAGAAAACAGCACTCCGGCAAGTACAGATTCACAGTGCTTTTATATATATATTGTCAAGGTACATATACCTGAAACTATATTTAGTAAAACTTTACTTACCTATAGAAACTTACCTTCACAAAATTTTTTAACTGTATATTTCAGACGCAATGTTTCCCACAATATTTGTGTTTTCGATATTCTGTCTAAATATCGTTTTTGGGGCAGATAATCCCAGTGAAGCTGTGGAGTTGAATACATTTGGTGAGGGCAAGATTTGCAGCGTGGCTGATCTCATTGAAGCCTATACTAGGAGCGTAAAAATGGTTCTTAAGGTGCTATCCTCCAACTGAGCATTAATTGAAGGCATGGAACCAACAAACAATTACTTTTGTGATGATAACTACACAATGGGTCAATTCAATACAAGTGCATGTATCAGATATTGAGGTGTGGTGTCTAAAAGAGATTATTTTAATGTGCATGAAATAGCTTTGCACACTGAGATGTTTATTTAATTACATAAATGAAACCTCTTCTTCTCAAACTATATTATTTAATGACTAACCTGAAGTGCTGTATGTGGAATCAACAGGCATAGGGATGTCAGGCCTGCATCCCCCCCGTGAGTGGAGGTCTCGTTATGATTGGCTGCAGGGGTTTGGAGTTACTGATGCTGTGAAAATTTGACGGGGATTTATTGTTTCCACGGCTTGCAAATCAAGTTGAAGCCCAATGGAATTATACTGCAAGTCACAAATAGAATACCTATTCAAACAAATATATTTATTTACACAGTTTTCACAAGGTGAATATTTTGGGGTTCACCCAGTTTGTGGCAAAGAAAAAGAACACGGTCCTAACACTGGTCAACACGCAGCAGCCACAATATGGGGGGTGCACATGGAATCTAAAATGTTGCAAAAAGTGTACAGATGCAGCCACTAAAGTTTTAGTACATTGTGTTGCACTGCTTGCCTAATGCAAAGTGCTTCCTGGTTGCATGTTTACCATTTATCTGTGATATTATTACCGTCTCAAGATGGCGGCTATCACAGACTACAGCATGTTAGTCCTTTGTTGCACTTTACACTGAGAATGATGTTTTTTAAAGCAGACGGGCGCCTCGGCTCTCTGCACAATTTGACAAAGCCCGATGGCGAAACGCGTCTTGTTGCTGTAAGAGTTCCGATATTAAAAACTTCTTGGAACTACCCCTGCGTGTGCTACATTCTTTTTGGACTAAACATCCTTGGAAATTGGAGCTTTGATATATATATATATATATATATATATATATCATCAAGGTGCTTAGATGTGGGAGAGGTGTGTGCTTAGATGTGGGAGAGGTGTGGCGCCGCGGCCAGGGCGACTGACGCTGGAATCTGGGGATCAGGGTTCGATCTCGGCTCCGGCGGCAGGTTAGCCCAGCACCATGTGACATTGGGCAATAGCTTGCTTAATCTTCCCGACGGCCCCCAGCGCCTAGAGACCCTTACGGGTGATTGTGCGCTTTACAAATGTGTATTATTATTATGTGGAGTTAAGAATAGTAAATCTATATTTATCTATTTGCACATACCTTCTCAATCCCACAAAAACCTGACGTCCCGCATTAGATACTCAATAGGTTGGGAGATGAGTGGTGCCTAAATGTCTGTTGTTAATGTTTTTCAATAGTATTTTTCGTTTTGGTAGACTTGACCGGAAGTACTGGATTTGCCTTGCTGGGCTTAAAATGTATGCCCTGTAATTAAATACGAAGGGCCTCTTTATGAGCACACCGTTAGTTCCAGCCGGGGAGGTAACGGCCGCCATATTGCCTTGGTTTATGTCGCATCTATTAAGGTACTTTCTGGCGTAGCGCGTAGCTATTAATCTAAGGACCAATTACTGCTATTCCAGACCCACCAGTGGCTCGTGCTGAATTGTGTAACTGGTTGTTGATGACGGCACTCAGAGCGTCAGACAACTGTACAGAATTCACCGCCCAAGATGAAAGAGGCATTTGCTACATCAGCAGATAACGACGAGGAACGTACAGTGCCCTGCAACACACACAGTGCAATCTTTACCTCAAGAGAGAAACGTAAACAAACACGGATTCACACACTCTAAATACACACTCCGCTCCTTTAGAAGTGCAATCGAAGCTCGGGAAAATTAACACGACCCTTTAAATGTATTGTTTAGATATCTTAAAGTCACTAACAATAATATAAACGGTTAAAAACAATGCATGACAAAATAACTACACTGCACCCGAAAGAACTAAAACACTGATAACTTATCATAGCTAGATGAAAAACTAGACCGACAGACCAGACATACAAATGTTAAATAAATGAGTCTCATTTTATAAAATAAATGATGGGGGTGGGTTTAAACTCCCTCGGCCCTCCCTCCCTCAATTCTGCCTGGCCCTCCCCTCCTCAATTCTGCCTGGGGATGGAGGGGCTCGCGATGCTCGTTCGTTCAGTGCTTTCTTGAAAGTCAGGTACATGGATCTATAAGGTAGGCAGAGTGTAGAAAAACTTGACAGTGCTGAATCTACCATAACCCCTGGCACACCAGGGCTGGTGATTCTCTTTGCCTCCACCTGTGGCTCAGAGAACCAGGGGCAGATTGCCCCATTCCCTGCTCTATCTTACCTGGCCCGCTACGCCTATTCAGGGGGTCCGCAACTGCTTAGGAAATTAAATAGTATCTACAAATGAATAAAGTGTATGTGAAAAAAAGAAAAATGTAAAATTGAATATTTTAAAACATTCTGTAAACGTAAGGAATTTGAAATTAGAGGTTAAAAATGTATTTGGTATCCTCAGATTGATTCCTTGGAGCAGTACAAGTGCATCAAACAGAATTTTGTCTGGACGATGGGTGGCCTCAATTGCATTTAGAAAATCTCCAAATTTCCCATTAAAAATGTGATTTATTAATAGTTGTTTGTGAATTAAATAGAATATTTCATCATATGCGTATTTTCTTCATGAATGCTTGTTTCCGTTTTTTTTGTGTTTCGTATTCTGAGTCAATTAATCAAAATTGCTTCAGCCAGGGTCCCGGATTCCAATAATGACTCAGTGGGGGTCCCCAGATTCCAATAATGATTATGTGAGGGTCCTCAGATTCCAACAATGATTAAGTGAGGGTCTACAGAAATCAAAAATTTAGGAACCGCGGTTCTAAGGAAGTCTCAGAACCATAATTTGCCCCTCTGTTAAATAAGAACACAGCTCCTGCCTCCATTCATATTCAACACAATGCCTTCGCCCCTATGCACACAGCGGGAGACACACAAACCCCGCCTTTGCCGAAGGAAACAACGTCTCCTACGGCCACACCATGGAACTCCTCTGGACAGATCACCACTGCATCCACTTCACCTTCAACAAACCCACCGTACACAAGCACGCCCATCGCCTCCTCTTTAGATGCTGGAACAAACTCACTGAAGACTAGCTCACCTCCGTCCTCATCAGCACCCCAGCTCCGACTATGCCAGGCGCTAACACTGCCAAAAAACACAGTTGATGGACAGAATGTAGAACAATGTCATACATTCACCCCAGTACAAAGATCTGGGTCTAAATCCATCGTTTTTTTTGCACTCCACGCCACCCTGGGTTAGACACTGGCTATATGCAAATCAGCTCTGACCCTGTGCCTCATGGGAACAGTCCAGTCCAAACTACCAAGCCATGTCTTTCCCAGACCGGAATCAAGCATCCAAGGACCCGTTTCTGGCTATCAGCCTTCATCAGCCTGGATAGCTTGACTCCAGTGGTGTGGAGAGCCTGGGACTCACGTCTGAGCATACCCAGCCCACTCGGGGTGAAAATTCCAAAAAACACAGTTGATGGACAGAATGTAGAACAATGTCATACATTCACCCCAGTACAAAGATCTGGGCCTAAATCCATCGTTTTTTTTGCACTCCACGCCACCCTGGGTTAGACACTGGCTATATGCAAATCAGCTCTGACCCTGTGCCTCATGGGAACAGTCCAGTCCGAACTACCAAGCCATGTCTTTCCCAGACCGGAATCAAGCATCCAAGGACCGGTTTCTGGCTATCAGCCTTCATCAGCCTGGATAGCTTGACTCCAGTGGTGTGGAGAGCCTGGGACTCACGTCTGAGCATACCCAGCCCACTCGGGGTGAAAATTCCAAAAAACACAGTTGATGGACAGAATGTAGAACAATGTCATACATTCACCCCAGTACAAAGATCTGGGCCTAAATCCATCGTTTTTTTTGCACTCCACGCCACCCTGGGTTAGACACTGGCTATATGCAAATCAGCTTTGACCCTGTGCCTCATGGGAACAGTCCTGTCCGAACTACCAAGCCATGTCTTTCCCAGACCGGAATCAAGCATCCAAGGACCGGTTTCTGGCTATCAGCCTTCATCAGCCTGGATAGCTTGACTCCAGTGGTGTGGAGAGCCTGAGACTCACGTCTGAGCATACCCAGCCCACTCGGGGTGAAAATTCCAAAAAACACAGTTGATGGACAGAATGTAGAACAATGTCATACATTCACCCCAGTACAAAGATCTGGGCCTAAATCCATCGTTTTTTTTGCACTCCACGCCACCCTGGGTTAGACACTGGCTATATGCAAATCAGCTCTGACCCTGTGCCCCATGGGAACAGTCCAGTCCGAACTACCAAGCCATGTCTTTCCCAGACCGGAATCAAGCATCCAAGGACCGGTTTCTGGCTATCAGCCTTCATCAGCCTGGATAGCTTGACTCCAGTGGTGTGGAGAGCCTGGGACTCACGTCTGAGCATACCCAGCCCACTCGGGGTGAAAATTCCAAAAAACACAGTTGATGGACAGAATGTAGAACAATGTCATACATTCACCCCAGTACAAAGATCTGGGCCTAAATCCATCGTTTTTTTTGCACTCCACGCCACCCTGGGTTAGACACTGGCTATATGCAAATCAGCTCTGACCCTGTGCCTCATGGGAACAGTCCAGTCCGAACTACCAAGCCATGTCTTTCCCAGACCGGAATCAAGCATCCAAGGACCGGTTTCTGGCTATCAGCCTTCATCAGCCTGGATAGCTTGACTCCAGTGGTGTGGAGAGCCTGGGACTCACGTCTGAGCATACCCAGCCCACTCGGGGTGAAAATTCCAAAAACACAGTTGATGGACAGAATGTAGAACAATGTCATACATTCACCCCAGTACAAAGATCTGGGCCTAAATCCATCGTTTTTTTTGCACTCCACGCCACCCTGGGTTGGACACTGGCTATATGCAAATCAGCTCTGACCCTGTGCCTCATGGGAACAGTCCAGTCCGAACTACCAAGCCATGTCTTTCCCAGACCGGAATCAAGCATCCAAGGACCGGTTTCTGGCTATCAGCCTTCATCAGCCTGGATAGCTTGACTCCAGTGGTGTGGAGAGCCTGGGACTCACGTCTGAGCATACCCAGCCCACTCGGGGTGAAAATTCCAAAAAACACAGTTGATGGACAGAATGTAGAACAATGTCATACATTCACCCCAGTACAAAGATCTGGGCCTAAATCCATCGGTTTTTTTGCACTCCACGCCACCCTGGGTTGGACACTGGCTATATGCAAATCAGCTCTGACCCTGTGCCTCATGGGAACAGTCTAGTCCGAACTACCAAGCCATGTCTTTCCCAGACCGGAATCAAGCATCCAAGGACCGGTTTCTGGCTATCAGCCTTCATCAGCCTGGATAGCTTGACTCCAGTGGTGTGGAGAGCCTGGGACTCACGTCTGAGCATACCCAGCCCACCCAGCCCACTCGGGTGAAAATTCCCAAAAATACAGTTGATGGACAGAATGTAGAACAATGTCATACATTTACCCCAGTACAAAGATCTGGGCCTAAATCCATCTGTTTTTTTGCACTCCACGCCACTCTGGGTTAGACACTGGCTATATGCAAATCAGCTCTGACCCTGTGCCTCATGGGAACAGTCCAGTCCGAACTACCAAGCCATGTCTTTCCCAGACCGGAATCAAGCACCCAAGGACCGGTTTCTGGCTATCAGCCTTCATCAGCCTGGATAGCTTGACTCCAGTGGTGTGGAGAGCCTGGGACTCACGTCTGAGCATACCCAGCCCACTCGGGGTGAAAATTCCAAAAAACACAGTTGATGGACAGAATGTAGAACAATGTCATACATTCACCCCAGTACAAAGATCTGGGCCTAAATCCATCGTTTTTTTTGCAGTCCACGCCACCCTGGGTTAGACACTGGCTATATGCAAATCAGCTCTGACCCTGTGCCTAACACTGCAGCATGCAACTTCCACCGCTGGATCACGAACTGCGCCGACACACTCACCCCCTCAAAAAAGCCACAAGAAGACACATCAAGAAAGCAAGTTGATACACCCCAGCATTCCAATAATCCAAACCCTCCTTCTGGCGGCTCAAAAAGACATGGAGAAACATCAAAACCCCAGAATCATGTGCTGCCTACAGAGCAATAATCAGAGAAGAGGGTATGCAGTTCCTATAGGGGTAAGGGGACAAGGAGGGAGAGATACACACTAATGCCTCGTAGAGACAGAAATGTCCCTCAGAAAAAGGAGGGAGGGGGATTCCTCCCTTTGGAACTAGACCCTCACACACCCATCAAGCTAATTGTCATGCTTCATCATTGGGTCTGCTCCTCGTCGGGTCCGCACTGCAATACCCGATGAGGGGCTCTTTAGCGAATATCGTTTTTCCTGTCGTTTAGTGCAGTGGGGGTGAAGAGCCTGGAAAGTGTAGATGTGGTGTAGTGGTGAAAGGAAGTGAATAAAACAGGTCAGTTAGTCCTAAAAATACCTTTATTCTGTTAGGCTGACTGCCTGATTAAAACTGTGGAGTGGCGGCTACCTAAAAACAATGTGTAATTGCGCTCTACTCTCAAGAGGTCAACATGTTTCTTGCCTGGGGTGTCTGGAGGATCAGTGGCAATTCTTCAGGACCATGTCAAATTACTATCTACACAGAGTGGTGAGGTGGATGACCTACCTCCCACGTCGTAAACCTTTAGGACAGTACCCAGAGCTGTTGAGGAACCTATACGCTGTAGTAGCCTAGCCTCAACTCTATCCGGTGGATAAATGACACCAGAGTTAGTGTCCAGCACTCCAATGGATGGGCACCAGGAGACCTACCCCTCGCCGCCGGATACTGTTGAGGAAAGGCTACTAGAGCACATAGGTTCCTCAACATCTGTGGGTACTGTCCTACAGGTCCACCTCACCACCCTGTGTAGATAGTAATTTGATAGTAATTTGACATGTTGACCTCTTGAGAGTATAGCCCAGTTACTGAGACACATTGTTCTTGGATAGCCGCCACTGCACAGTTTTAATCAGGCAGTCAGCCTACCAGGTATTTTTAGGACTAACTGACCTGTTTTAGTCACTTCCTTTCACCACTGTACCACATCTACACTTTCCAGGCCCTTCACCCCCACTGCACCAAACAGCAGGAACAAAAGATCTCCACTAAAGAGCCCCTCATTGGGTACCCGTCGGGTATTGCAGCACCGACCCAATGAGGAGCAGACCCAAAAAATGAAGCATGACACCTAGCTGGCTGGGTGTGTGAGGGTCCTAGTTCCAAAGGGAGGAATCCCACTCCCACCCTTTTCTGTGGGACATTTCTGTCTCCATGAGGAATTAGTGTGTATCTCCCCTCCTTGTCCCCTTGCCCCTATAGGAACTGCATACCCTCTTCTCTGATTATTGTCCCGGGCATGTATGCTGGAACTAGTAAAAGCCCTTCTGTCCCCTTCTTTGATATACTGCCTACAGAACAGCTATCACTGCACATCACCAGCTCATCAAATTCACAAGGAGGAAATCCATCCAAGACAGAATCCTCATCAACGCTCATAAATTCAAAGAACTATTTTCCATCATCAAGGAATTTGCCAAATCCTGCAGCGAAAAACACAGACGTTCCACCCTCCCAAGACCTCTGCAACAGACTCAGCACCCTCTTCCATCTCAAGATCAAGATGATCAATGACAACTTTGAAAACCTTGACCTCCACACCGCTCCGGCTCCCTATCCTAGTGACGCCACCTGATGGACCCTGCTCTGCTGGACCCCGCTCACGACAGAAGATACCCTTAAGACCATGAGAAGCATCTACTCCGGGGCACCCTCAGACCCTTGCCCACCCCACATCTTTTACATCTTTCACACCCAAACTACGCGGGACAATCAACTGCTCCCTAGAGACCGCCACCTTCCCCGGTGAGTGGAAACACACCAAGGTCAACCCAGTCCTGAAGAAACCCTCCGCCGACCCGACAGATCTCAAAAACTTAAGGTCAGTCTCCCTGCTTCCCTTCACAAGCAAAGTCACAGAAAAGGCCATCAACACCCATCTAGAAAATGTAATTGAAACGAACAACGTCCTGGACATCTACCAATCCGGATTCTGCAGCAACCACAGCATCAAGACCACCCTACATGCCGCCACCGATGACATCCGTTCCCTCTTTGACCGGGGCAAAATGGCAGCCCTCATACTCCTGGACATCTCAGCTGCTTTCGACACCGTCTCACACTGCACCCAAGCCACCAGACTCCAATACGCTGGCATCCACGACAAGGCCTTCGATTGGATGTGCTCGTTCCTCACTGGCAGAACCCAGCGAGTCAGGCTCCCACTCTACCTCTCGGAACAGACATAGACCAACTGTGGAATGCCCCAGGGCTCCTCCCTCAGCCCCAACCTCTTCAACATCTACATGGCACCCCTCACAACCATAAAAAGAAACCACGGGCTCAACATCGTCACCTAGACCAACGACACCCAGCTCATTCTCTCTCTCACCAGCGAACCCAACATCACCAAACACAACTTCCAAGAAGGGATGAAAGCCGTTGCCACCTGGATGAAGAACAGTTGCCTGAAACTGAACTCTGAGAAAACAGAAGTCCTCATCTTGGGCTCCACCCCCTCCAAATGGGACGACTTGTTGAAAGTTGGGCTGAGACCGTCAACATTATCGGCGCCCTCTTGCTCTCCTTAACCTTTTTGTGCGCGTAAAACAGCCGCCATTTTGAACACCATGGTTTCCCTGCTCTCGCCGAGAGCCAGCGCGCCTCTCTCCCCCTCCTAGCTTCGCCGGCATCCCCCGCATACTGACAACCCCCCTGCCTGCACCTGCCGCGAATCATAAAACCCCTCTTCAGCGCTGCTCTGCCCCGGGCCCTCGTCCTGTTCTCAGCGCAACACCTCCCCTCTTCCCATTTATGAACCCAGGCTCTTTGATGCAAACCCCCTTTTTCCCGTGTGCCCGTTCGTCCTCCTCGTTCCCAGGCCGACACCCAGCTCTGCCGATACTGTCCCTTGCCCCTCCCCGTACAATAGAAAGTTCCCCCCCAGCAAGGGATCCCCGGGTTGATCAAAAGCCCCCCGCCCTACGAGATCCGATCGAACCCCACACACTCCGTGAATCGGCGGAATATCCAGCTGCGCGATGATCACCACCTGTTGTGAACGGGGCAGGGACTTCCACTGTAACCTTGCGTGGGAACGGGTTGGGAAGGGGGGATTCTGAGGATGTCTTTCCATACATCAAAGTACCGACGAGAATGTGTTACGTGCAATAAAGAGATAAACTTGTGTATAAGAGGCCAGGCCTCAGGGATGCAGTTAGAGCACCTCAGAACGATACCTTCTGTCCGTTTCGTTGTGTTCTCCTCCGGAGAGAATAAAAATCTTGTTTCCTGCCTTCCAGTCTCCAGCGCCTGCCTCTTCAATAGTTTAACTTCTTTATGGGTTCAAGAGGCGACACCGCCGGGCAATACTTAAGGATCGTATATTCTGGTTGGTAGTGCCACCCTTTTTTTCAACAATTGGCGTCCCAAGCGTGGGGCCCATCAGCGACCCATGGATCCAGTGGGAGAGGTCCTGACGACAAAGTGAACGACTGCAACGATCGGGAACGCGTCTGTCCGATAGACCCTCGTCTGACAGCCGATCATCCGAACTTCACTGGTTCCGAACAGACCTCTCTCGAGTGATCTACGGTCCTGACTGGGAACCATAAGGAGTGCCGCGAGGATAACGGAGAAGAGAGGACGATCGGGCGCTGGATTCGGAAGACAAGAAACTGTCCATGCGGTCCGGGTAAGGTCGTGTAATCACGACAAGTTGCGAAATGATTGCTTGATTGCTTGATTGTTTAAAAATACTAGTATTGCTCTTTTTATTTATTTGGAGATTCACTGTCTGCAAACGGAGAAACAACGGGCTCTCTCTTTGCAAGCAGTGGAGGATAGGTAGGGCAGCAGCCGTGCTTATTTTTTTCTCCCCCACTCAATAATTACTTGAAACTGAACTGTTGTTCGCAAAACTATTGTTTCCTGGAGATTCCCTGTCTGCAAACAGGGAAGAGACCACCCTTTTTGCAGACAGTGAAAAGGGTAGGTAACGCAGATCTTTGCGGACCTACTCATTCTCCCCATTGTTATTTATTGGTCTTTTGTTATTTTGATCCATGAGGTATTCACTGCCTGCAAACAACGTAGAATAGAAATATTCTGTCCAGTCTTTGCACCTAGTGATAAGATAGGCAGTGCTGACTTTTTAGTCCCTCGTTACGAGCCGTCATGTCTGTCTTCTCCCCACTGATTAGTAGCCTGTTTAGCCCGGACCGCTTATTAGAGATGGACCATCCAGCCCCACTGGAAGGCACCCCTAATAAGGACATGTTCATGAAGCATGGATTGACCGCTATAGCCTATAGTAAACTATGGCATAAATATACGAAAAAGGGTCAAGAAAGTCAGTGGCCCCTGATAGGATCCTTCGATGATGATAAAATAAAAACGCTAGAAACTGCCCTGGGTAAAAACAAGACAACACCCACTATGCTTGACAGTTTCGGCATGTGGCGAAAAGAAACTGAACAACGTAAAAAGAAAACTGAGAGTAGGCTGGAAAAAGAGCTGCGAAAAGCAGCCCACCTAGCTGCCCAGAACTTAGAAAAAGAGATAAAGGAAAGAGAGAAAGCTAAACAGAAACTAGAAATGGAAACGCCAAGCCAGTGTCCGGTTAGAACTCCCTCCATGCTCTACCCTGATTTACCCTCGAAACAACGAGCCAATGAGGACCTGCTGTTAGGTCCTCCTATCATCTACATGCCCCCTCCATATGCCCCTTCTCAACCCTTGGCGCAGCACGCGCCACCCCCAGGTACAAACGAAGGTACCGGTGCAAAAAACAAGGACCCCCTGTTCTGGAGTAAAGAACCAAACGAAGGTACCGCCACAGCGTCGGCCCCGATGGCCTCTGTGCCAGCCGAACCCCTTGTATTAAAACCCGCATCAACAACAACGTTAGACGACCATGAGACTCGAGGGGCTGGCCCTGCAAGAACAAACAGACTAGACAAAGATGAGCGAGCGGGGATCGACAAAATAGCAAGGACACTGGTAGAAAGGAAGGATGATGAAGAGTACATCACAGATATGTTCAGCTCGTATACAGGGAGTCACAGACGACATTTTACCGTACGACTGTGTTATCATGTCTTGAATGCATACGAGGACCGATATCGAGACAAAGGTCCCGAGAGCCTAAGGACTCTGTACCGGAAGGTCGATATCGGGGATGAGGGCGAGTGTGATGTGTCGGACCTCCTTACGCGTACGCTTGAGGTTTTCCGCCACCTCACTGAACGAAAGCCGGGAGCTAAATCCGCAACCTCCGTAGTGACCGAACCACCAACCGAGCAATCTAACACCATGATGCCGATACGAGAGGCTGCCCCTTACTGGGTTCCTCCTCGGGGTACAGGGACTCACGATGATGCAAACAACCAAGATGCGAAGGGAAGGGTAGTGTACAACTGGGTCTACCAGCCATGGGACCGGCAAGAGATACTGACATTCCGGAAATCTCTACCCGACCTACGTAAAAACCCCACTGCCTTCTATACTGAATTGGGTACAGCCCTGGGCTCAACGATTATGACCCTGGCTGACATCGACTTGTTCTTCGGGTTATGTCTACCAGCTGATGTGTGGAAGCAAATCCGGAAAGTCGACCACCTTGAGCTGTTTGGACATACCTGGTCACAACTCAATGACCTGGATAAACAACGGGGACCAGGACAAAAGCCTTTGAAATCCATTCTAGACCTTCCAGATAAAATCGTAGAGAAATTAAAAACCCTAATCCCAGAAAAGAAAGTGGACTGGTCGATAGTAACAGCCTGTCGCCAAAAAAACCCCAGGAGGATGTATCGGAATACTTCTCCCGGTTTGAAACGGTGTTCTCCGATTACAGCGGCCAGGACATGACCACTGCAACCGGACACCATCTGTTTGTCCAGAATTATGTTAAGGGCCTATCATCGGAAATCTCCCAGAAACTACAGGCCAGCGAGAGTAGTTGGGCAGCCTCCAAACCTACAGCGATTCTCCAAATGGCCCAATATTATGAGCATCGGAAAAATGAAAACGATAGGGCGACAGAGAAAAAGAAGAAGGACTTAAAAGAGAGGGTGATGATTGCCAAACTGCAAGGGGTGACTATAGGACGAGACCAATACCGGGGAAACTACCAGACAAACGTCCCTAAGACTACATTTCCCCAGGACCGCACTCTGACTTCCTACAGTGGACGCACAGACCTTAGAGAAAACCAGTGCGCTTTCTGCAAAGGGACTGGCCATTGGAAATCCCAGTGCCCAGTTCTTCTGGAAATGATCAGAAACAAAGACCCCAGGGATGTAGCAAACGGACCGAGACCTAAGGGACAACAACGAGGGCCCCCAAATGACGCGACTAACGACAGATCAAGCAGACCAAATACGTTCGATCGACCCAGGCAGAACCAATATCAACAATCTGACTATGACGACACTCACACCTTCGCATAGGACAGCCAAGGGCGAGGGAGGGATCCAGTCGAGCTCTATGTTGACCAGCAGGGCCCTTATGTCACTGCTAAGGTCCTGGGTACCAAGTCTCCATTTCTGGTAGACACTGGCGCAACACGTAGTGCGTTATCTAAACGACTGATTCCAAGGGCACCCTTGTCTGGCTCACTCATAACATCGTCAGGTTTCGATGGAACGCCCTCCACCAACCCTTTGTCTGCCCCGATTCTCTTTGACGTAGAAAACAACACCACCGACACCACGTTCTTGCTTTCCTCCAATAGCCCTGACGCCATTATGGGACTTGACTTACTGAAACACTTCCGAGCGACAATCAGGTGTTCTCAAGATGGAGTTCGAGTGTTTCTTTACGACAACCCCGTTCTGCTTAGACATTGCTCTCCCCGACACATGTTTTCCATCACCGACGTTGACGCGTCCCTGCTTGACACTCTACCTCCGTATCTGTGGGCCAAAGCGGATTCGGACGTAGGGCGTATGTTAATTGACCCAGTGCACATTACTGTCCGACCAGACGCAACACTCCCAAAACTCCCACAATATCGGATATCGCCAGAGGGCGAGAAGGCATTGGTAATGATTATCCAGTCACTGATAGACGCAGGAGTGGTAGAGGAAGTGGTTAGCAACGTTTGCAACAGCCCTATCTTGCCCATTATCAAGAAGCAGGGAGAGGTAGATGAGAAAGCATACCGTTTTATCATCGACCTCCGAGAGATCAACAAAGTGGTGGTACCCCAGTACCCTGTGGTCTCAGACATCACCACCATCCTGACTTTGATTCCATCCACTGCCACCACCTTTTCCGTCATCGACCTCAAGAACGCATTCTTCTCCATCCCCATCCACCCAGACAGCCGATATCTCTTCGGCTTTACCCTAAAAGCCCGCTCATATAGGTTTTGCCGAGCGCCTCAAGGCTACACGGAAAGCCCTAGCATTTACAGCCAGGCCCTCAAAAGACAACTAGACCAAGTCCAGTTACCCGACGGAGTGGTGTTGGTACAATATGTCGATGACATCCTTTTGGCAGCCGACACCACCCCTCTAGCGGTTACCGCCACCATTCAACTCTTGCACTTCCTTGCGGAAAATGGCCACAAGGTCTCCAAGAAGAAGTTGCAATTCTGCCTACCCCAGGTCACTTACCTAGGCCACCTTTTGTCCAAAGATGGAAGAAAACTCACCCCTGATCGAATCCAAACCATTCTAGATACCCCTGTCCCTAAGACCCAGAAGCAGGTTCGCTCCCTATTAGGCCTCACCTCCTTCTGCCGACAATGGTTACCAAACTTCAGCCTCGTTGTAAAACCACTGCTTTCTCTGCTAAACAAAGACGTCCCTTTCCCACTCCCTTGGACCCCTGAGTGTCAAACTTCCTTCACAGAACTGCGAGATGCCCTTTTGCTCTGCCCCTGTCCTAGGTACCCCTGATTACAAAAAGCCCTTCTCCCTTTACACTCACGAAAGGGAGGGGTGCGCTTTATCTGTCCTGACCCAGGCCATCGGCCCTAAGCAACGACCGTGCGCTTACTTCTCTGCCACTCTTGACCCTGTCGCCAGAGCCTTGCCTGCCTGCCTTCGAGCTGTAGCTGCTGCTGCAATCTCTATCCGACAGAGTGAGGGGATTGTACTCTCGAATTCCCTCACGGTACTGGTACCCCATGCAGTCGACACCCTCCTGAACCAAACCAAGACGCAACATCTGACGAGTGCACGACTGACTGGATACGAACTGACCTTGCTTGCCCCCCATATCACCCTGAAAAGATGCACCACACTGAACCCAGCAACTCTGTTACCCTTGCCAGAGAACGATCCCAATGTGCACCCCGTACATGACTGCGTGACTCTTACGGACGAACAGACCAGGAGTAGGGTCGATCTCAGAGACACGGCTTTCCCTGACCCCGACGGGGAGCTGTGGGTGGACGGTTCTTGCATCAAACTCTCCGATGGTACCACTTCCGCTGCCTATGCAGTCACCACGGCTCGAACTGTAGTAGAAATAGCCCGCATCACCCAGCGATCTGCCCAGGCAGCGGAACTGATTGCTTTGACGCGAGCCTGCATCCTGGCAACAGGAACCACAGCGAACATTTACACCGACAGCCAGTATGCCTTCGGGGTGGTTCACCATTTTGGGCTCCTCTGGAGGGAGAGGGGATTCTTGACCTCACACGGCACACCCATTTTGCTCGAGGATTTAGTCTCCGCCTTAATCGAAGCTGTCCTCCTCCCCAACAAACTTGCCGTTATCAAATGCCAGGCACACAAGAAAGTGACAGACATTATTGGACAGGGAAATGCACTAGCCGACATCACCGCCCGAACGACAGCTGAAAATAGAACGACAACACGTATGTACGTGACCAGGTCACAAGCAGAAAACTGGACTGACGCCAAGGACACAATTAGAGACATACAAACGGCTAGCACACAACACGAATTGACTGAATGGACACGGGTGGGATTGAAAGACGATGAAGGCTGCTGGCGGACAAAAGACACGAACAGATGGTTGCTACCTGATTCATACTTGATTCCCATATTAACCATGGCACACTCCCCTGCCCACATAGGATCAGCCCCCATGATCGAACTTGTCTCCAGGGTTTGGCACAATGACAAGATCCCAGATTCCGCCAAACGCCTGGTCCAACAATGCTTAATATGCCTGCAACACAACCCCGGGAAAGGAACTGTAGTACCCCGGGGGGGATTTGGGGTCCCAAACCACCCATTTGAAGTCCTGCAGATGGACTACATCCAGCTAGACAGATGCCAAGGCTTGAAATATGTGCTCGTCGTGGTGTGCGCATTTAGCAAGTGGATGGAAGCATATCCAACCCGTGACAACACCGCTATGGCCACTGCAAAGGTTCTGTTAAAGGAGTTTTTCCCCCGTTATGGCCTCTGTCGTGTTTTATGGAGTGATAATGGCCCCCACTTCGTAGCCAAAGTTATCCAGCTCATCCTAAATGGGCTGGGTATTAAACAGAAATTCCACGCAGTCTTCCACCCTCAATCTGCTGGGCTTGTCGAACGACACAATGCCACACTAAAGCTTAAACTGGCCAAAATAGTGGCTACCACGGGCCTGAAATGGCCAGACGCCCTCCCATTGGCATTGCTATCGATGCGCTCTACCCCCACCCGACATCACTTAACCCCTTATGAAGTTGTCTTCGGTCGACCCATGAGCGTCTGGTCTGCCCCGAAACCAACTTCCATTCATGACGTTCCGGACGTCCTAATGTCTGATTATCTGTACAAATTGACTGAAACTTTGTCTGTCCTTCATCAGCAGGTGCAGCAGGCCATCCCCGATGCTTCCAGGGGTCCGGGTCACGCCATCCAGCCGGGGGACTTCGTGCTGATCCGAAATTTTCAGCGATCAAAGAGTTTGGAACCCCGGTGGACGGGCCCCTGGCAAGTGCTGATCACCACTCGGACCGCACTTCGAGTGGAGGGGAAGAAACACTGGCTGCACGCTCATCACTGCAAAAAGGTCTCTCCAGCCCTGGCCACGACAGACACCGTCAACACCCAAGAAGAGCTCCTGAACCAGGACCGACCATCGTTGAACTGCTATCCTGATACTGAGACACTTGAACTTTCAAAACATCCTGACCCCACTGTGCCATCTCGAGAAGGGTATTTCCTGCGTCGAAAGGAGGGAGCTTCGGCTAAGTAGGCCACGGACTAGGTTAAAGGATCTCAGAACGGTGACCCAAACTACCAAGGGTTACCTGGAGAGAAGCTAAAACTAAGTCTGTGGTCCTGCCCACTACCGAGCACCTTGAAAACGAAGATGATGGAAGCGCCAGATAAGAAGATGATGGAAGCGCCAAACAAGAAGCCGACGGGGACAGCAGGAAATACCCACTACAGAAATCCGAGAACAGACAGACTCCATAGCTCAAAGACAATTGCACTCTTCATCACAATCCTCTTCTGTTTTCTCCTCATGACCACGCTCTGGATTTTGGAAGAACATGCACCTGCTCACGAAACATTCCTAACCACTGCTCAGCCTACCACCATGAAGGACCATTATCTAATTTCGCTCTCTCCTCAACTAAGAGAGAGGCGAAAGGAGTTTTGGAACAACTCTTTCGTGCAGCTACTTCACCAGCACAATCTTGCCACCAATACCACCAACTGCTGGATCTGTGGGTTGCTACCCCATGCCACTGGACATTCAATACCATTCATCCCTTCACCCTTCTCTGTCCACGGCTCCTGCCTTGCTTGGCTGATCCTCCTGCAAGAAAGCTATACGGGCAATGCCACCTCCAGCAGAACTGCAGCACATTCTTCTCACGGGGCCGGGCGAAACAAGACAAAGACACACTTCTGCCCGCTGACCCCCAGCGACTCGACCCAAATGGACATCCCGGCTAAAGAACGAATCGAAATGCAGGTGTTCAACAATCCAACCAGACCCACCTTCTCCTATCTGCGGAAACGAACGGCTGCCACTCTGACTGTGGCCCTGTCGGTCATCAACGTCACAGGCCACATGTGTGTAGAAGGACTTGGGACACAGCTGGTGGGTCGCAGCGCTTGCCGCTTTACCAGAACTTTGGATTCCACGGATCCACCTTCCTTTGTGTCATCCCCAAACATGTATTTCATCTGCGGCACGAAGGCCTATACCTGGCTCCCCAAAGGCTGGGGGGGCACTTGCTACATCTCCTTCGTCCTTCCTCCGACTTATGTAGCCCCAGCGAATCACCACAGGCAAAAACGAGCCAAAGACATTGAACAAGCCGACTCAACAGGGGCGCAGTTCCTCGATGCTATGAAAGGACTCGTCCCCCTCTGGGGCCCGATGGCAAACAGCCGTGCCATCCGACATTTGACTCAGGCAGTCGAGACGACCATGAACATCACAGCGGGCATCTTTGCCAACAACACTGCCGAGCTCCAAGCGGTCCGTTTGGTGGCTCTTCAGAACCGCCTCGTTCTAGATGTGGTTCTGGCGGACCGTGGAGGAGCATGCCGCATAATTGGGTCCAGCTGTTGCACATACATACCGGACAACTCACCCTCAGTGTACAAAGCCATCGAACATCTTCACAGACTCTCTTCGGAAGTTCACCAAGAGCAAGAAGAATGGTCGCTTGGTGGTTGGTTCTGGGACACCGTCAAAAGCTGGGGCTGGAAGCTGCTCACCATTATCATGATTCCCGTAGTTGTAATATGTGGCCTGTGCTTGGGAATTCAATGTCTGCCACCTATGTGTTCTTTATGTGCGAGTTGTATTTTTCCCAAAACTGTGGACTTTGGAAGCGAACACATGAGAGCATTGTATGATACCGAAGTTAGGAATTTGATGAAAATTGACATTGAGTAAAGCAAGTTGGCTAGATATGTTGAAAAGGGGGGACTGTTGAAAGTTGGGCTGAGACCGTCAACATTATCGGCGCCCTCTTGCTCTCCTTAACCTTTTTGTGCGCGTAAAACAGCCGCCATTTTGAACACCATGGTTTCCCTGCTCTCGCCGAGAGCCAGCGCGCCTCTCTCCCCCTCCTAGCTTCGCCGGCATCCCCCGCATACTGACAACCCCCCTGCCTGCACCTGCCGCGAATCATAAAACCCCTCTTCAGCGCTGCTCTGCCCCGGGCCCTCGTCCTGTTCTCAGCGCAACACCTCCCCTCTTCCCATTTATGATCCCCGGCTCTTTGATGCAAACCCCCTTTTTCCCGTGTGCCCGTTCGTCCTCCTCGTTCCCAGGCCGACACCCAGCTCTGCCGATACTGTCCCTTGCCCCTCCCCGTACAATAGAAAGTTCCCCCCCAGCAAGGGATCCCCGGGTTGATCAAAAGCCCCCCGCCCTACGAGATCCGATCGAACCCCACACACTCCGTGAATCGGCGGAATATCCAGCTGCGCGATGATCACCACCTGTTGTGAACGGGGCAGGGACTTCCACTGTAACCTTGCGTGGGAACGGGTTGGGAAGGGGGGATTCTGAGGATGTCTTTCCATACATCAAAGTACCGACGAGAATGTGTTACGTGCAATAAAGAGATAAACTTGTGTATAAGAGGCCAGGCCTCAGGGATGCAGTTAGAGCACCTCAAAACGATACCTTCTGTCCGTTTCGTTGTGTTCTCCTCCGGAGAGAATAAAAATCTTGTTTCCTGCCTTCCAGTCTCCAGCGCCTGCCTCTTCAATAGTTTAACTTCTTTATGGGTTCAAGAGGCGACACCGCCGGGCAATACTTAAGGATCGTATATTCTGGTTGGTAGTGCCACCCTTTTTTTCAACAGACTCCTGGTGGTGCCCACCCTAGGAAACCCCCCACCCCGATGGATCACGCACAAAACCTTGGCATAATACTGGGCTCATCTCTCACAATGAACCGCCAGATCAATGCTGTATCCTCAACCTGCTTCAACCCCCTCCGCATGCTTAGAAAGACTTTCAGATGGATCCCACCTGAATCCAGGAAAAACGTCATGCAAGCGCTCATCAGTAGTAACTACTGTGGTGAGGAACACTAGGACAAGTAACCGGGGCATTACATGGCAATTACCAGTGATTTTAGTATCTTCTGAACCAATTGACCTAGAAACAGTTTTGTTAAATCTGCAAATTATGCACAAGATGAAGAATTATGTGGTAAGTGCAGAAAATTCATAATGATGCAGAAACGCCACAGCCGGTTTCATGACTCAAATGGCCCTGATTATATGCTCATAAGATGCCGTTTGTTTTCTCAAGTAGAGGAAACAATCTTTAAAATATTAAAGATCATCTGTTAGTTTCATATTTTGCCCTCTACCAAAGAGTCACTTACTCATGTCCTTTGCTGTTGCCTGAGCTTGTATACTCAAGAAGATTGTTTTAAAACCTACGTTCATTAAACTGGGCCTCTTCCTATGTTATGCTGCCAAACGTATGCGTTTTAACTGACCTGAAGCAACGCTGCTAATTTTAATCCTAAACTTGTTTCTGTACAAGTAGGTTACATTTGCACAGCAGTTCACATCTATCTTTGTTAAGAAACAGACTTGAACAGCTGCCCAGTCAGTATTACCTACCTTAACTCAAGTCAGTATTTGTCATTTTCAACAGCTGGTGCTAAAGTTGCTTGGAAACTGATGAAGCAGCTGCATTTTAACAAGGCCTCGGAAAAGAGAGAAAGTCGCCTCTCTCACTCATGTTTAATAGGCCAGCCATATCCACTGTATTAACAGATCTAGACTTACTGATTGATGCACAACAAAATCTGGCGCACAAGAAATGAAGATAATTTCTTAGACAAATCCTTATCTGAGGAAAGAGGAATCAGCCAAGGGAAAATAAAGTTCCTCAGAAGTAGTTGAGAAATATCAGGGCATTGTTAAGCACAGAAAACAAGAATCAGAGCAGAAGGACTGGATTGTGTGTTATTGTTTCTCAACACTTATTCCAAAGCAAATAGATATACGTGGGAACAGAGGATTTTGATCCCACAATATTATAGCAGATTTAAGTTTTGTAGTGGAGGAAATGTATTGAGTCTATACAGTCCCCATGATTAAGTTAACTTTATAATTCACGTTTTTAATGATTCAATATTTTTCATTTGTTGTTTTGTTTTGTTTAGTGTCCAGCAGTTCTTGGTCCTGTAGAGAACCTTGGTTTGGGTTCGAAAAGCGTCGACCGCTCATATATACCAGGGACAATATGTGAAAAAGAAGCATTGCCACACATAGAGTTTGTTCTTTGGAACTCCTATATTTTACAATCCGTGTTTTTATTGAAATATAAACACAACATAAGCTTCCACCCCATGGTCTTGGATGATTGGCTATGAGCCTTAAGCAGTGGCGGTTTCTCTATGAGGGCTTTGGGGCTCCGCCCATTACATTGCTGGATATTCTCAGCAGTCATCATTTATAAATAATACCCATGATGATCAATGTTTTACAAGCTGCCAAAATGGAAAATGCCTTGACCGCGGCGCACTGAATGCCCCACACTCACCTATACACATATCACCACTAATTCTATGGCAGGACGGAGGCTCCGATTATGCTTTCTCATTTCTTTACTGAAAATACAGCAGCCAATCAGAACACAGTAAAGAAAAAAGCAACTACAATACCCATGAATACCTGGGCAACCATAGAGTATACACACTATAAAAGGCACCATAGAGAGTAAAACTTCCTCTTTCTTTGCTGCTCTGCAGCCAGTTAAGTGCACATACTTTCCTTTTTACTGTGTTGCATTGTGTATTTACATTTTGCCTTTCAGCGCTTCTACCTGCTGTATGCCACTCTGTCGGCTCGTTTGTTGCGAGGTGTTGCACGTACTTTGGTGATTCGGCCCGTCGCATGTTGCCGGTTTCTGTTTTCGGCCGTTTTGTGGCAGGGAGCGTGTGGCACCTCCCATTGCAGGCGCGCGGTGTCCGCGCCTGTCTTGTGTTGTGGAGCGAGAGACAGGAGGCGGGAGACGCGCACGGAGCTCGCGCGTCTCTCGAAGGTGCAGGCAGCTGTCAGTGCGCATGCGCTACAGAGTTTGTTTACTTTAGCTCCGTCTGCCGGGAGCATTCTGAAAGAGCGCTGCGCCTTCTGTCAGCGAGAGCCCACAGCCTGTTACGTTTTTCTGCCTCCTCCTATGCCCTTCAGCTACATAGCTTTGGGGTAGAAAAATAAAGCATATGCTTTGCCTAGAGTGGCATTGTTGGACGCAAGTCCTCCCTCCACTTTCTACCTGTGTGTTGTGCTGTCAGGTTTTCACCTGCGTTTCTTGGCTTGCTTTGGGGTTCCACTCCCCCTGAATTGGCCTGTGGCTATTTATATTGACCTCTTCCTCACGTGGGCATATTTTTCAACTTCCAGTTGTCAGGATGGGAGATTATTATGATGAGGAAGGATACTATTACGATAAAGAAGACCCCTCTGGTTCTGTGGACAGCGACTTCATGGGTCAAGCACTGTTCCACGCCATTGCCCCATTGAAGTGTCAGTTATCTGAGTATGCCATGCAACAGGGTTGGCTGCCTCCGTCTTCGGGGCACGGTAAGAAATCTCCCAAGAATCCGCATCATTCGGATTTTGCAAAGTTGGCTAAGACTCTGTCCTCAGTTAAGCCTTCCAAAAAGTCTTCCAAGTCTAGACGTTCGTCCCCAGTCTCTCCATCTGATGATGGGTCTTCCTCCTCTGATTCGTCGTCCTCTGGTCCTGTGGTTCCTCCTCCTAAGAAGAAGGCTCGTAAAGACCATTTTGTGGACACCCCTTCTACTCCCCAGTTGCTGACTTTTGATCCGTCAGATATAGTCCATCCAAACTCCACTGCCTGGCTTCCTTCCCCTGAAGTGGCAGAATATGTACAAACTCATATTCGTCGTCCCTTTGAAAAGGATTTCCGGGCCCGATTGTGATCAGAGTGTCTGCGTCCTGACCTTTCTGATAAGTTGGCGGATACACCGGAGGTAGATCCTACCATGGTGACCTATATGAAGAAATACTCTAAGGATCCCAAGAAAGGTTTGGACCGTTCTTGGCGGTCCTGTCAAGACAAGATGTTGCATCTTCTTGGTCCCCTGTCAAAAATTCTGGACTTGGGCTTTAGGGCAAAAGAATCTGGTGCTCTCATCGACCCTGATGAGTTGGTACGTTGGTCACAGCGGGCTGTCTGTATGTTAGGGAACGCAAATTGCGCTATTTCTTGCGAGCGTCGCCGCTCCATCCTTCTTAAGCTGGACCCAAAACTCACAGATTTGGCTCCTTCTGAGTCTGGTTCACTGGCACAAGGTTTATTGTTTGGACATCCCTCTAAAGGAACTTACTAAATTTGTAGCCACATACAGTGGGCTGGACATAGCTCAGTCTAA
The DNA here is from genome assembly GCF_964261635.1 of Lissotriton helveticus. Taxonomy (NCBI): domain Eukaryota; kingdom Metazoa; phylum Chordata; class Amphibia; order Caudata; family Salamandridae; genus Lissotriton; species Lissotriton helveticus. Next base: position 268,002,538 of record NC_136065.1, on the reverse strand, counting down.
CCTCCGATGGGCTTTTCGCCCAGTTTTTGGACGGGCCGGACGACGGGGACGATCGTTCGGCCGAGGTTCCAACCAGCAGAATCAACGCGGTTTCCAGTCCCAGAAAGGTGGTGGACAAGACTCCAATAAATCCAACTTCTACCCCTCCCGTAAAGGGCGAGGTCAGTTTAAAAAAGGCGGATACGGTGGATCCCAAGGAGGACGTCAAGACTCCTCTAACTCAGGTGAGCTTGATTCTGGCTTCAGAGGTTGTTTTGGGGGGCAGGTTGCGTTTTTTTCTCCCAAATTGGCAATTGATCTCGAACGATGACTGGGTGTTGGAGTCGGTTCAGGGTTACAGAATAGAATTCTACGACCACCCTCACCAGCACCAGCTTCCTCTACCCCTTGTTTTTTCCCAACAAGATCAGGAGTTCATCTCCGCGGAGATAGAGTCTCTTCTGGCCAAAGGGGCCATCGTTCCCACTTCCCTTCATCCACAGGGTTTCGTCAGCAATGTTTTTCTGGTGGAGAAAAAGGGAGGCGGGGCACGTTTGGTCCTCAATCTAAAGGATTTCAACGGCGGAGTGGTATACCGTCATTCCAAGATGGAGGGCATCAATCTTCTACGGGACCTTCTTCAGGAAGGAGACTGGAAGGTCCGTATCGACCTGAAAGATGCTTTTCTGTCAGTTCCGATTCACGGTCCTCATCGACACTTTCTTCAATTCCAGTGGCGCAGGAAGTGGTTTGAGTACACTGTCCTCCCCTTCGTTCTCTCGTCGGCTCCGTGGTGCTTCACGAAACTTCTGCGCCCGGTGATGGAGTCCTTGCGGGCTCGCGGAATCCGATTGATAATTTATCTCGACGATATTCTCCTCATGGCGCAATGCCCTCTTCTCTTATGGACTCATTTGAGTTGGTCCACAGATCTAATACAATCTCCAGGATTTCTTGTGAATCCACTGAAATCCGATTTCGTTCCCTCTCAGTCGATGGACTTCCTCGGGTTTCGGATCGACTCGGTCTCCTGTCAACTCCTCTTGCCCGGTCAGAAAATCAGATCCATCAAGAGGGAATTGAGGGTGGCTTGTCCAAATAGATGGTCTCGTTAAGATTGGTGGCTCGAATTGTAGGTCTGCTGTCCTCTTCGATCCAAGCGATCTTCCCAGGTCTGTTGCATTATCGTGCTCTTCAGCGTCTCAAGATCAGGCATCTCCAGAAGGGTCTTCGGTACTCAGATCTCATTCCTCTGACGGAGGATGCACGTTGGGAGATGTTATGGTGGCTGGAACACATGGAATCTTGGAACGGTCGTGCGCTGTTCGGAAAGACCCCAGATGTGGTAATAGAATCGGATGCGAGTCTTTGTGGTTGGGGAGCCAGGTGCGGCCCCATTGCGACAGGGGGACGTTGGTCCCAAGAGGAATTGACTCTTCACATCAATTGCTTGGAGCTTCTGGTGGGCTCCTTTGCGATTCGTTGTCTGACCCCGCAAGCATCGAATTGTTGCATACTCCTCCGCATGGACAATGTCTCAGCGGTGCGGTATGTCAACAAACTGGGGGGACCAGGTCCAGACTTCTGGCGGAGATTGCGAAGGACTTTTGGCATCTTTGTCTGCAACGGCAGATCACTGTTATTGCAGAGTACCTACCTGGTCGCGACAATCGGTTTCCTGATTGGAACTCTTGGCATCTCAGGGACTACAGCGATTGGAGGCTTCATCCTCTGGTTTTTCGGACACTGTCCCGGATTTGGGGACGTTGTCAAATCAACCTGTTTGCCTCTCGCCTAAACAAACAGCTTCCCCGGTTTTACAGTTGGCGTCCGGATCCGGAGGCCTTGGCCACGGATGCCTTTCTCCAGTCTTGGCCTCCTCTCCTGTGCTATGCCTTTCCACCTGGCCCGCACGAAGCATTTTCTATCGGAGCTCATTCTGATCACTCCTCTGTGGAGAGCTCAGGCTTGGTTCCCAGTTCTTCTTGAGATGAGTTGCTCGACGCCGCTCCTTCTTCCCCTCAGGTGGAACCTGTTGCTGGACCCTCTTCTAGAACCTCACCCCCTCGTTCTTTCGGGTCAACTCCGTCTGGTAGCGTGGAGGATTTTGGGGGTCGCTGGCAAATCCCAGGCCTTGCTAGTGACCCCGCCAGATTTATCGGTGAGGCTTGGGCCCCCAACACACACAAACGTTATGCGTCAGCTTGGAAATGATGGTGTGATTGGTGTTCACAACGGACGGTGGATCCCGTTACAGCGGATCTCGCTTTAATTCTCAATTTTCTGGCATCCATTGCTTCGTCTGGGTTGGCGTATAGAACTGTTAATAATTTTCGTTCTGCCATTTCAGCTGGGCATGTTTCTATTGATGGCAAACCTCCTGGGGAACATCCTTTGATTTCCAAATTGCTCAGAGGCATTAGGATGGTAAAACCTCCTTGTCCAAAATATGTCGCTTTATGGGATGTATAGGTTGTTTTGCATTTCTTGGACTCCTGGCCTTCCAATTCCTTATTGACCCGCAAACAGCTTTCAGCTAAACTAACAATGTTACTGTGTTTGATTTCCTGCAAATGAGTTTCAGATGTTCGGGCTTTGGACCTTGCTGGTCGTACGTTCTCACCTGAGGGTGTTACTTTTGTTGTCTCCAGGTGTACTAAATGTAATACGTCTTCCGTGACTTATCCTTCTTTTCCTCATAATCCACAACTGTGTGTGGTTCAGTGCATTAAAGATTATGACTCTGAGGTAAGTACTGCACCTTTTCGACACGACTTACAGGGTCAATTATTGATTGCTTTGCAAAAGCCTTTCAAGCCTGTGACTCCTGCTACACTAGCGAGATGGGTGCGTTGGCTCATGCTGGAAGCTGGCATTGACGTTTCCCTCTTTGGTGCGCATTCTGCGCAGGGTGCTATGGCTTCAAAGGCTTTTTCTATAGGTGTCAGTCTTCATGATATCATGAAGGCCGCTGATTGGTCTTCTGAATCTGTGTTTAAAACTTTCTATTTCAAACCTATTGTGGATGTTGCTTCAGTGGTGGTGGCTAAGCTTTGAACAAGCATAATCGGAGCCTTCGTCCTGCCATAGAATTAAAAATTTGCTAACATTTGTGCCAAGAATTTTCAATTCTATTAAGTACAGGAGGCGAGGATTATCCCGCCCTTGTTTTTTCTGCCTGCATATCTACTGTTGATTGCATTTGCTTTATGGGCACTTATGCTATGCTATGTTTCATGTTGTTCTATGCAATGTCCCTCCCTGTGTTTTTGGATTGATATGCTTTTACTCCTTTGTGGGTATGGTGTATTACTGCTCTACTTTGTTTTTCAGGTTCAGACCCTAAATGAGGTTTTGATCCGTCTTCTCCTGTTCCTGGACTATGGTTCACTCCGGAAGGGTTAAACAACATGAGAGGGGAATTCCCAATAATCAAAGGAAAACATATATTTTTTTTAAAACAATACAGGACACGCCCACAGAACAGCTAATTGGTATCAAATATTTCTTTTATTCACATAGAAAAATATATCAAATATAAATAGTTACAATCCATGCACAATATATTTCCTAGTCAGATTTGTGTATAAAATTTCATTCTTAAGAGGACACACATGAAAAAACATTACATCAACCTAGGAACACATGGCGCAATAAAACATTGGCACACAATTCAATCACTCATACAATCAAACACAAAATCATTCCTATACAACTACACGCATACACACTCAAGCAAAGACATCCAAGGAAAGCGCCGACGCGCGTTTCGGAACAGTGCCAATACAAGCTTCCTTCATCAGGGCGCAGAGTACAGTTACTAATAATTAGCACGGTCTCTCAAGATCCGAACACCCAGTCTTAGACAAGTGTCCTAGTAATAATCATGGCTGGCGAAGCATATCTGTGGGCGGAAGAGGATATAATCAAGATATACACAATACAATAAAATGAACAGGGCTTAATTCAGGGCAAGGCAGAATCCACATGCACATACATGGAGTAGACTATACCACCCTACGTTCTAACGCAGGTATGTACATGTGAAGTGTGGATTTTAAGTAATGCCTTACATCCCGTGTGAAAACAACCAACACAGCAATGTGCAAAGAGCCGTCACCAGAGTAGAAATAAGTGAATAGAATCCAAGGTTGCCCAAAGACACTCATAGAAGATTATCAGACAGAAAAACAATTACAAACCACAAAAAATAAAATTGAAAGTACTGCTCAGGGCATACCATGTGGCCCGCATGAATGATGCCCTCAGCGATACCATAGAGGAGATATTAATGGGACGGCAAGGCCTTCCGTGGCTCCAGGGAATGAAGCAAGGACCGGCATTGGAATCAGGTAAATAGTCGAGTACTGAAAAGATAGACAGATGGAAAATGCAAAATTGAAAACATTCTTGCTAAAAAAAAGGAAGGAACCAGCTCCAATGTTGGTATGGTCCTAGTGCGAGACAATACCTCTCTCTACTGCTCGATGGAAAGAACTGAATGCGCAGCTACACTCAAAAACATGCTCACACCTAAACCTCTGGAATTCCGATGTAGCACAAGGACGGGGGAGCAGAAGATGCTTACCTCAATCCATGAATAGATGACAAGACTCAATGGGGTCCAGAACACGTCAGCGTCTATGCTTCAATATTCGAGCTTCAAACGGGTGCAACAATGTCATTCAGGTGCTGATGCGGTCGACCAAAGAAAAGAATCTGGGTAGAAGAAGCAATATAGTATAAAGTGCGGTGCTGTTGCATGTGCCCGTCAAGCAACGTAACAATTGAAGACCCAAGGGAAGTTTAATCCTAAATGTAAGAAGGGTCCGGGAAGTACGTGAGATGATGGATGCAATAACAGAGAGTTAAAAATACGAAAAAAGACGAGGAATACCTGGAATATAGAAGGGCGGCTGGAGCACTCACAAGGAGTATAGTGGCGTTTGGATCAGCAGCTAGGTGCAGCGTAAATATCTAAATTAGCCTGAAAGAAAGGATAAAAATACTGCAACTCTGAAGAATATAACGGGGGGGTTTCTGCCAGAAGTTCAGAACTAAGGAACCCACTCCCTACCTGAAAATGGGCTCAGCTCATCTCGGGAAGGGTTTTCAGATGATGCCTCTTCGCTTCTGCCTTCGGATGACCTTTCATCGTGGTGTTCTTCATGGATCCTTGGTTTTTTATTGAGACTTTGAGTTTTGTTGTTAACTGTTTCTGGACAAAGAAAGAGGAAGTGTTACTCTCTATGGTGCCTTTTATAGTGTGTATACTCTATGGTTGCCCAGGTATTCATGGGTATTGTAGTTGCTTTTTTCTTTACTGTGTTCTGATTGGCTGTTGTATTTTCAGTAAAGAAATGAGAAAGCATAATCCTTGCCTCCTGTCCGTAATAGAATGGAAAATTCTTGGCACGAATGTTAGCACATTTTTATTTGTGTTGACTTCATGTCACGTGACTCACCCTCAAGCCTAACCTAAGGCTAAGGGCCCGATTCACAGAACTAACTGAAGACAAAATCCTAAACTTACTACTTTTGGTATTCACAGAAGTTAGGATTTTGTCTTAGGTTTGTCTTAAGACAGACTTAAGACAAAATCCTAACTTAAGTCTGTCTTAAGTTTGTCATAAGACAAACTTAAGACAAAATCCTAACTTCTGTGAATAGTAAAAGTAGTAAGTTTAGGATTTTGTCTTAAGTTAGTTCTGTGAATCAGGACCTAAGTGTTTGCCGGCTGAGAACCTCACAGCCCTGGAGGCTGTGATGTCATCAGCTCGGCAAATACCTTGCTTCAGGGCCGAGTATCCACCCCCTGATGGCGTGGAGGCAAAGTTAGCCCAGGCTTTTTGAATACAAGCCGGGGATCGCTAACCCTCCATGTTAATCAGAGAGCATGGAGCTTGTCACCACACCCTTTCCCAACTCGTTACAGGGCGTGGGTGGGAACCCTCCCTGTGACAAGTTGGGGAAGAGTGTGGCAGGTGAGAAGCAGGAATCGAGCCTGCGCAGACTCGACCACCTCAGGCGTCCCGCGCATGCCTCTGCAGTGACCTTGGCTGTTGCCGGTCGGAGTGCATTTTTGACTGCGTCATAGACTAAGTCCGGACTCTGAATTTCCAACTCATAAGTGCCAGGCTAGCACTGATTACTACACAGTGTTGCTTGCTTGCCTCACTTACTTCCTGCTGAATGTGTGTATAAATGCTTAACTCAAGGTTGTTTAATCTATTGGAAAAATGGGAGATGTTACCAGACAGCGGGGTTGCCAAAAGGTAAAGGTACAACAAAGTATGGCGGCATAGCGAGATCTCTTGGCACTTTACTTTTTTGCGCTCTGGGGACTGTGGCACAAACATGGAGGATTCTGGCCATCTCCATCTTCCTTGCACAGGGCCTAAAGTGGATTTGTTCAAGGGACGTGGACTGAAAGTCTTTTGGGCGCCTGTTTTCCTGTATTTGGCACCGGGAGGAGGGTACTTATGAGTGCTTGACAGGTTCTATTGAGATTGAGATGCTTTGTGAATGCTGCCAGATGCCTATGTGGTTGAGAGTGTGTGATCGGCGTTGGCAGTGAGGTGCACTGAGCGCTGTGTTGTGCAAGTAACACAATGCCAGTTTTTTTTAGTGGATTTAGAATTGTTGCGGTATTCCCTGACATGTATTGCTACCTAACTTAAGAGCATTCATTTAACAAGGTCGGAAGGATGCAAACAATGAGTGATCTGGCCTCGTTGGGATTCGAACCTGAGTATTAGGTCCCATTCTGACCTCTTGTATTATCCAAGCGAGCCGCGACACACGAGTTGCCATCACAATAATTGCATTTTATTTTTGAGAGTTGCTATATAGCCCTTTAAGGAGCTTTCGTTCAATGCTGTTCTTTGGTGCACACTGCATAGTAAAGTATGTGGGACGTGCAGAGTGCATGTACACTATGTAAAGTCTGAAGACATACTGCACGCTAGTTTCACGCAAGGGAGAATGGTTTTCATACATAATATATATTTTTCCTTTAATTAATAAAGCGAACACACAGTCACACATTGTTGAACAGCGTGCTCAGACCGATGCACAGTATTTATTACCGAAAAATACCTAATTCGCTTTAACTCCTGTTAAAAAAGGAGAGCCAGATCATATGACTCACGCACACTTGCACACAATATCACACTTACCCACCCACCCTAAAAAAACTCCTCAAACTTACACACTCACCAACTAGTCACTCAGGCGCACTTCTTTCCACTCCCACATATATTGGCTCACACACTCCATCTGACTTAATTGGTGAGGAAGCGCATTCGGGAGTCTGTGAAAAGAAGCTATGGGAGATAAGATATGCATATGGACGAGATATGGGTGCAAATGTCTAATGTGGTAGGAGCATAACAGGCATGACTGAGGCACTTTGAAGACCACTACCCCTTCCACATGCCCCAGTAATGTTTTATTCACAGTCTCACAATTTCGGAACTGAGACATATTTGCGATATTAATTACAACAAAATCATTGTTACTCTCCATTGACAAAGCCAAAAGTCATGTCTGGTTTAAAATGTATGTCAGTTGCTGGGATATATATCTGCAGGCAAACACTTTAACAACTGCTTTATTAACCTTTTGCTTTCTCAATTATGCTTGAAAATGCACCATTTGCCAACTAATTTTAGAAAATGTGCTCGGGGGAAGAACCCCGCCCTTTTGCCACCAGATACTTAATCGAACTTTTAGGCCCGCCACTTTCAAATGTCACCGCCCCCCCACTGGCCTTAAGTGTCATTTAAATCCATTAAAGGCACTTGTCAATGGTAACATTCAGAACTAGAACATCAATGTTTTATGTGTCTCAACAATTTGATGTTTTGTGAATTTGTATGATTCAATGTCTCTAAAACAGTTTATTGTATGTTGTACTGTGATGAGGGCATCTTAAAACTTGATTTGATTTGCCACAGCTTTTTTGTTGTTCTGATGTTGATTACATATACTGTACAAATAACACACAAAAGAAAGTGTTCTTGTCATAAAAAATGATTAAAAGTGAAAGAGAACGCAATAATTGAGTTTTGTGTTCCTAGATGTAAAATAGTAGTTTGGAAAGTAATGTCAGTACTGGCTTTTCTATGTTTACAAAAACTTTTAGAAAGTTGCCATTTTCTTGTCCATACCAACGGTACCTTCTGCCAGTGTCCTGGGTCACATAACTATGAATGGCTCAGCTGTTAGTATTTGCGTATTTCTTCCCGACAGTAACGCAAAGCGGACATAGGTGAGGACAGGATGGGCCATCCTTGCTGGATGACTGTGGAGGGGATGTACCTTGGCCCACTTACACTACAAAGGACTTTGCCTCCTGCACACCCAAAATAACCTGACACCAGACCTGCGCTGATTTTTGTGACCCTCATTCAGTTTGGAGCCTTGAAAGAAGAGGGGGAAGACATTTTCAGACCCAGATGTTGGGGTAGAACATGTAGTTCTATCACACAAAGGCTGGCACCAGTTATAAATATTGGCCCTCCTGAGCCACTCATGAGAAAACTCCTGGACCTGTGGAGGTTAAGAAGAAGGACTGCCCTGATGGCTGAGGACTGCACTGCTGCTTGAAGGACTGGCTTGCTGTCTGAGAAGGCAAACTGAACCTGCTTACCTTCATCCCAGGCTACCCAGACTGAGTCAAAGGGTCAATTGGCTTAAGTGCAAAAATGCTGGGTTGTAGGAGTCTTGTGGAGTCTTGCGGACTCTGGAAGTTTCCATCACAGAAATCTAGGGAACATTAGGGATTTCAGGCAAATGAAAGGTTTACAGGGAATAGTGGGTAAGAAAATCTCATGGGATTCACACAAGGCACACCACCCTGTCTACTTTTTAAAAATGTCTGCGGTTGGTAGGTTTCCATGGGTCATGGCCGAGCATGGCACCAAATTCCACAGCTGCCCCTATTGCTGGTCTCTCCACATAGCACTTTAGGGCCTTTTGTGTCAAGGCATTCTGGGTGGAAGAAAGTTTGTAGCTCCCTGTAGATTCCAGAACTTTCCATCACAGAAATGTGTGGAAAATATGTTTTTTATTCAAAGTTTGAGGTTTGCAAGGGGTTCTGAGTAAAACAATCTGGTGAGATCCATGCAAGTCACTCCACCCTGGATTTCCCTAGGTATCTAGTTTTCAAAAATATACAGGTTTGCTAGGTTTCCCTAAGTGCCAGCTGAGCTACGGCCCGAAATCCACACTTACCTACTTTGCATAAAACCTTTTCAGTTTTGAGAGAACAAATGTGATGTATCTATGTTGCACTTTGGGCCGTTTCCTGTCGCAAGCACTAGGCCTATCCACACAAGTGAGGTACCACTTTTATTGGAAGACATAGGGGAATCCTGGGTGGAAGAAAATGTGTATCTCCTTGTAGATTCCAGAACTTTCCATCACAGAAATGTAAGGAAAATGTGTTTTTAGTCAAAGTTTGAGGTTTGCAAGGGATTCTGTGTGAAACAACCTGGCGAGAGCCATGCAAGTCACCCACTCCTGGATTACCATAGGTGTCTAGTTTTCATGTATGTTTGCTAGGTTTCCCTAGGTACCGACTGAACTAAGGCCCAAAATCCACAGCTACCTACTTTGCAAAGAGCAGGTCCATTGTGAGTGGAAAAATGTGATGTATCCATGTTGCGTTTTAGGCCATTTCCTGTCGCAGGCACTAGACCTACCCACACACGTGAGGCACAATTTTTATCAGAAGACAATAAGAAGCGTAGAATAGAAGGATATGTGTTTTTTTTAAAAATATTTTGATTGAAGTTCATACAGTCATTGTCACAGATTGTACAAGAACAACGAATAAAGTGGAATCCAAAATAATATCTTAAATCATATATGAGACGAGAAAGTATAAGAGAAAAACACAAAAAAAATACATTGGTCCATATTCAGTCAAAATACAAGCTCCAAATGTTCTCAAACTTTCTTGTCCCTCCTACTCTTTGTGCATACAAAAGTTCATTCTGCTTAACTTTCTTCATTTTTTGCAGCCATGTCATAAACATAGGAACCTCAGTTGACTGCCATTTCTGAAGAATCAAGGATATGTGTTATTGCCAATTGGATTTCGCTGCATTTGTGCCTTCCAAATGTAAGCTACTGTGTAAGAAAAAACATTTTAAAAAAAATACCCTCAAAATCATATGCTCCGACGGGCAACCACAAATTTAGAGATGTATAAATACCCACTGCTCCTAAATTCCATATCTCATGCTCATTTCAGAAATGCATATTCACCATATGAATTGGGGGGAATATCCTTTACAACTAGGTTTGTACCACTTTGTACCTTTACCATGCATGATTTTAGAACACATATGCTTTTACAACCTATGCCTTTACCATGCATTTAAGGTAAGTTCTGGGGTGTGAGGGGTCTTCCCCCCCACAAACATTGCAGGAACATTCAAAAGCGGAGGCGTGCCTGTGTTTCCAGTTTAGCAGTGGCATCTGAGGAAGGCACCATAACCGAAATGCATAATGCCTGAACTGCTGTCCGAATAAAAGCCTTTCCTGGATTCCCCGTGTGGCCTCTTCCTTTGGTTTACTGGAGGTTTGTGTGGATATTACCGCGTCAGCCAGAGACGCGTTAAGGGGCCCCGTCCTGTCAAGTTGGCTGGCTGCATTACTGGCTCCTGCTTTGCACTTTGTTTTTTCGACCAAAGGTTTTGGAACTGCGCCAGCCCACCTCCTACGTGCAGGTCTAGCAAGGGCCGCTGCCAGCCGGCAACTCGTGACTTCGCGAGGAGCGTGGATTCATTGAAATCAGCCCACGGCCCGGCGGACTTGTGCCACAGAGGTTAGGACGTATGCGGGGACCCAGGGAGGCTTTAGGGCTGTATTTTAACTGGACACGAGGGGCCTTGCCCTGCGACACACCAATGCCACATGGATTTAATTCTACTCATTTTCCCCACGTACCACCCGCCCAGTCAAGGTGTATTCTGGGAGCTGTAGTGTCCACTACGTTACAGCTGGTGGACGATCACATGGTTGGGGAGAGGTGTGTGCTTCACATTGTGGGAGGACTGCAGGAACTTTCAAAAGCGGAGGCGTGCCTGTGTTTCCAGTTTAGCAGTGGCATCTGAGGAAGGCACCATAGCCGAAATGCATAATGCCTGAACTGCTGTCCGAATAAAAGCCTTTCCTGGATTCCCCGTGTGGCCTCTTCCTTTGGTTTACTGGAGGTTCGTGTGGATATATATAAATATATAAATAAACAATGCTTGGTAAAGGCATACGTTATAAATTCATATGCATTCTAAATAAAGGAGTAAGAAATGTGTGGTAAAGGCATGCAGAGTATTTCCCTGCGTTGTTCAGTCACACAACCGTGAATTGGTCTATACTCAGTATAAAATGAAAAAACATTGTACTTTGCAGCTCAGTTGTTGGCTCTGGGTCTCTCGGTTTCTTGGAGAACCTACCAACCCAACATATATCCATACAGCCAATAGGCGCTAGCAAACGTACTGGTATATTGCTTTTGTAAATTGGTCATTGTGGCAAAAAGTTACAGATGAAAATGTTGGCACAAATGGCAGTTTTTTCCTACTCTTTTTAAATATTTTTTGTTTCAACACTTAGGGGCCCATTAAGATGGCGGGCGGATTGCCCCGCCAAGCTGGCGGTAGCCACCGCCGGCCTGGCGGGGGTGATCCGTCCACCATCCTTGCTGCAATGACCCCGCCATATTAACATGGTTGGGGGGTCCGCAGCGGACGGAAAGACCGTCCGCTGCTTTTCCGCCCCGGTCGCCTTCCGACCGCGGCGGAAAAGGGTTTATATGGTGGCAGTGTCTATCAGACACCGCCAGCCATATCAGGATGGACTTTGTCAGACGCATTGCCGCCACGGAAAAGCATGCGGTCTTCACTTTGGGGGCCCGTTGCAGGCCCCCATGGTGAAGGCGAGGTGGGGGTGCACATGGGGGTCCCTTCCCCCGAGCGGATGGCGGGTAGACTAAGTCCTCCCGTCATCCTAATGCCCCCTTTAGTTTCTTTGGGACAACCTTGAGGAATCTACACATATGATCCCTTGCTGAATTTGGAAGTTTGTCCGAAGTTCAGAAATACATAGCTTTCCTGGATCACTCATGAGTTTTACACTGGTTCCCACCACAAACTAGAAGTAGGTTGAATGCACAAAAATAGAAAAAATGGGCTACCTCTTTGAAAAATGCCAGAACTGTTGTAAAAAAATAGTTTTTTTGATGCAGCCCTGCGTGTTCCTGAAAGCCAGGAAGATTGTGACTTTAAAACAATAAACTGTTAGTTGATGCCATTTGTATGAAAAACAAAACAGACACTTTTATCCACAGCACTTTTTTTTCTAGTTTTCCAGAAAAACTCAAAATGTAGCAACATGTAAGCTATTTTCTCAGTCTCTTCCAATGGAATCCACAAAGTCTGGGTACCTTTAGAATCCCCAGGATATTGGAAAATAAGGACACAAATTTGGTGTGGATACCTTTTGTGAACAAAATGTTATAGAGGCCTAAGTACAAACTACCCCAAAGGGCTCAGCTCTGGTGGGGGAGGACCAGCACCTAAGGGATTACAAGTTACTCTATTTTCCCAAATTGGTTTGGGAGTTTTCTTGTGTTGTGTTTTCAATTTATCTGTGTTTGTGTTGCATAAATACTTAACACATTGCCTCCAAGTTAAGCCTGAATGTTTTTCATGGGAAGCTACTAGAAGGTTAAGCAGAGGTTACTTTAATGACTTGTATGGTTCACCCTGACAATGATTGTGGTGGTTGCCTGAGTGAGGCTTCCATCCCCCTAAAGCAATAACCAAATTACTTACAGTATCGCACTTTTCACTTTATACTCAAGCTAAGATCCGACAGAGGAAACCAGTGGGGTTACTGCAGCATTTAGGAATTGACAATATCATAGAAGTGACATTTCAGAGCACAGATCGTCTCTCAGTGCGTCTTTTAATATGTGGCATAAAAGTCTACCTACCTTAGCACAACACTGATCATCTGATTCAGAAGTAGCAAACCACATGCCATGTAAAGTGCAACAGTGTGCCAGGGTTACCTTAAAGCACAATAGTGCAATACGATCCGCAACTCCAAGAGTGGTCCTATTGCTATGCCAAAGTTGAAGTAGCTCCTGAGGGCTCCTGCTACCTGTGCAACACACCACCGTCCTCCGGTATGACCAATTCAAGGAAAAATACAGAAATATAGCCCAAGGCATCATTGGAAACAGACATCCTTTCTTTCATGTCAACAGTCTTTGTAGAATTAAATCCTACCAAAATGGAGTTTATTCTTCCAATGGGGGCAAACAACAAATCACATAATGGCTAAAAAAAAAATATACCTTGACATCGTTTCCCCCACCTTCATCTCAAGTATCATCAGCTGCATAGGCTTTCATATAATTCCATACCTCATCCTCAAGGAATACATGAAAAAGTCCCAGCTGATGGTGTAAATTCAAATTTCTATGCTTAGGATATCCTTCCAATACACATTTTCAAACTCACTGTATATTGCTTGACCTATCACACTAATCAGTGTGGGCACCACCCCACTCATCAGTCCCCTGATGTCTTACCAGTCTACAAGCTGCCTTCGGTGAACTCTTTCATCTGGTCTGTGGCCTGAAAAGGATTGACCATATCACCCACATACTCAGGGATTTCAACTGTGATCCTGTCAATATTTCCATGTCTGGTGTGGCCGAGTCTGAGAACAATTCGCCCCACTCACCAGAATGTAGTTCCTCCCATGCATGAGCAAGCGTGAGTGGCAGAACTAAACCCTGTAGGGTAAGAGGAATGGGAGTGAGATAGAGGAGATGCCGCTGGAATGGCGCATCTCATCAGCCATTCGTCTCTTGTACTTCAGGGGTTTCACAATAGCATTTCCAAAGGTGAATGCTAAATGTATATTAAAACTAAATGAAATTAATACAGTTTTATTATGTTGCATGCACATTCAATTACTCAGGGACAGACATTGGTGAATTTTTGATCAGTTTCGTAATGGCGGGCCTCAGGAAAAATAAGCCACAAATGAACGAAGCTGATAATGACAACAGTGGCACCCAGAAACAGGGACACAGGGAAAGCAAGCACAGCTACTAATACCAATACATCCAGAGAGGTAAGACAGAGTTCAGGCGACCAAACAGTGCCAAATCATAATCCTCAGTGCAGGTCAGAATTCAGACAAGAAGCTCATGGAACTGAGAAGGGAGCAAAACAACAAAGATGAGGGATGCAGCAATGGTGAATGACATTGTTTACTACCTATTACATTTTGTTTACTTTCGATACTTGCACAAGTGCCACCATTGCCTAAGTAACGTTTGTTCTTGTGTTTGAGTGTCCTCCATTTATTGCAGTATTATACCTCTATTTGTACTTTGTACGCTTTTGTAACCTGCACACATGTCACTTTTTCCTCCTGTAATGCACCGTTTGCTACCTCGTGTACTTTGTTTGCTCACGATTGTCACTTTTGCCTCATGTAACTTAGCGTTTGCTTTTGTAATTTGTTCACCTGTAATGTTCTCATGTATCAGTTCTGTTCCTATTGTGAAGCGCTCTGACACATTCGGGTAAAGTCCGCGCTATATAAAAACGCCTAAATAAACAAATAAATAAAAGAGCCAATACAACACAGAAAAGTTGGCAGGCACCTGTCGAAGAAGAGTGCACAGTGTATACATTCCCTGCTACCACTCATTTTCTAAAAGTCGATTCGCTTGACCTCCACTAGTGATGATAATTATACCACAGCCGCCATAGACGGGTCCTCTACAGCCCACCTGGTTTCTCCACCATAATCAATGGCTATCAATAATTCCATAAGTGAATCCCCGAGTCCATGTACCTCCCTTTTTCGTGCCTGATCCCCTGTGTGCACACATAAAATGTACAACTTTGCATACCATTTACATGGTCATCCAAACCAACAAGCATTCAGTGGTGCAGATAACAGAGATCCTCAAACTAAGAAAGGGAGCACCAGAAAAAGCTTTTGTACTAAACCAGGCAATGCAATGAACTGGAACTTAAGAATGCCTCGAGTCAGAAAAATAGTAGCTGGTAATCACCAAAACAGGTATTTAAACAAATTACAGTGAATGAAACGTTTTGCAATTTATACATTACAGAAAGATCTGGCAGAGATGCAAATAATAATCATGGAATTGAAAAATAATCATGAAATTAAAAAATATATAAACAAGTAAACATTTTCTCTCACCCCAACACATGTTTCACAACACACCTGACCATCCCACACCCTCCCTGTAAAAATACTTTAGTTGCTATTCCTTCACACAAGGCCACCAAAAGTTATTCAAGAAACTCACACTTTTAATTTAGGATTGGATAACGTGATCACATATGTGTTGCAGAGCGTAAATGACTTTCCTTAAAGTTAAGTGCTTGCGGGTGTGGGCAAGTATTCAAACACCACCACCCATCCTCTCCAATCACATAACCATAATCCAACCCAGCACCACTCAGGAAAAGTTTACTTTTGAAGAGTTTCGCTTTGACAGACCGTTCACAATGTTATGCTTCATTTGTACACGACAAAGCAGTTTCAATAAGGTTTTCCTTCATATCTTACACATGCATGATTCTGAACCACCAGGCATCTTTTACATAAGCATTTGTACCATATGCACAATTGCATTGTTGAAAAGAGTGACAGATGGTTCATGGAGTCTCATATGCTTATTTTTAAGGTACGGAATGATTTTTGTAAATGTTGTCTGAAAAATGTACATTAGAACATTATTTTTGTAGGCCAGGTGTTCATGCATGACTGCTATTGTCCACGTTGGCACATATGTAGCCTTAGATCTGATAAACAGCATTTTTGGTGAGTTCATGTAGTAACTGTATGAGTTTAATGTAGTCCCTGGAGCTGGGCTGACTATAACGTTTCTGGTGCACGACCCCATGACGTGTGATATTGAATATTTTTTGGCGTTTCCTGTGTATTTTCAAATTTATTATTTTTTGTTGTGTGTATTTACGGTGCGTAACTTACACAAAGATGGGTAAGATACACATTTTCATAAGATCATTTTTTAGATGTTTCGAACAATGGTACGACAATTTGTGAATTGTAGAAAATATAACGGTAAAAAGTTAAGGGCTTTTTCAGTTTTAAGGGATTCGTAAATTTGGATTTTTCCTTCGTGTTTCGGCCCTATATTGTTGGTGTTGGTCATTTGAAGAATATTTCTTGCATAGAATATCCATATGTGGTTGTACCACATGCATTAATTCTATAAGTATCATTATACAAAGACACCGTACAATTGTGCACTAAATCTCATTCCACTGGTTTTCTGAGTTGCAGTTCTACTCCAAATAAGAGAATACATGATTTACCAGCACAACTGAACTTTGTCTTGTATTGTATTGTATTGTAATTGCATTTATAATAGCTCTTACTTCCCCTGACGAGGAGTCAAAGTGCTTTTTCGGCGAGTAGCACGCTACTGCGGGACCCATAGAGGATTAGTGTTGAATTAGTATAGTGGAACATGCAAATATTTTTTAAGTGGTGGATAGGCTAGTCAGTTATTTGGATTTGGAATGATAACAGTAGGATAGAGGAGGAAAAGGGTTTGTATTTATATAGCGCTTGTTGACGCACGCTATTCAGGAAGCCCATAAAGGATTAGTGGTGAATTAATATGGTGAAATATGAAGTAATTTCAGTGGTGGATATTTAGTCAGATTATTTGGAGTGAGAAGGATAGCGGAGGGATAAAAGGGTAAGAAAGGTTTTCATTCATATTGCACTTGTTACCCCTGATGGGTGTTGAAGCGCTTTTCTGGTGAGTAGCACGCCACTCTGGAACCATGAAGGAATTAGTGTTGAAAATTTGTATAGTAAAATATGAAGTAATTTGAGGAGTGGATATGTTATTCCGTTATTTGGGTAGAGAAGGGTAGGTGGCAGGATAGAAGAGGGAAAGAGGTTTGTATTTATATAGCGCTTGCTAACCCTGATGGGGTTTTGAAGCGCAAGTAGCACGCTACTCTGTAACCCATCAGAATTGGTGTTGAATTAGTATGGTGAAACATGAGAGTATTTCTAGTGGTGGATATGTTGGTCCGTTATTTGGATTGAGAACGTTTGGGGAGGGGTAGAAAAGGAAAAAGGTTTGCATTTATATAACACTTGTAACCCTGATGGGGTGTTGAGACTCTTTATTGGCGAGTAGCATGCTACTCTGAAACCCAATAAAGGATTAGTGGTGAATTAGTATAGTTGAATATGGAATTTGAGAATTGAACATGTTAGTCTGGTAATCCTTGATTGAAAAGGATAGTGGGGGGATAAAAGAGTGAAGGATTATTTTATTTTTTTAGGCCTTAGCAGTAGGAGGAGGCTTTGGATGAGTAAAAAGGAGCTTTGGAGGGGAGGAGTCAGAGGGAAGAGTTTAGTAAGGTTTCTTTTAGGGGATGGTATAGTAAAAAGAGGTGTTCATGGCCGCACTCTATATTCGTATCTCGAGGTTAGATTCGACAATCAGGAGAAATGTTATACATTTGGTACTTTGTTTTCTGTTTTCTTCAACCTCTTCAAGCACGATTGTTCTTTTGTAGCGTACTGTGACAAAGGACAACCATAATACTTCTCTATTAGCCGATATTCCTTTTTCCTCACGTTTGTCCTAGTGTGTGCGCGATTGTGGTTTTCAGTTTCTAAATGTAGACTTTTACAAGGGGGAGGTGTAAATGTTTCATTCTGCAGGCGTCTCTGGCATTGAAACATTTCCTCCTCCGAGGCCATTCTGCAGGTGTTTGCGATGACTTCATGCAGTAGATATTCATGGCTGGTGCAGGGCCAGGGCCAGG
Organism: Lissotriton helveticus; assembly: GCF_964261635.1. Lineage (NCBI taxonomy): Eukaryota > Metazoa > Chordata > Amphibia > Caudata > Salamandridae > Lissotriton > Lissotriton helveticus. The sequence continues at coordinate 267,984,668 of NC_136065.1, read as the reverse complement.
TTTCCTGAAACACATAATCCGGAAATACCATCGTACGAGCACGAAAGTAGACAGCTGTATAGGAAGGTCCAGTCTTCAATCCACTGATGCTTCCCATATAGGGCATATGGGAGGCAGGAGATTTCCCAGTGACCCCCTACATATGGACCCGTTTTGCGGCTCCATGCGATAATCCCTCTTGTAAAAAGTCGGCATTTGCACACATTTTCTAGATATTTGCTCATGGAAGGCGGCCTTGTCTCACAAGCCTTTGCATAGACTCTGATGTCCGTCCTTGTGTTGATTGCAACCTAGGGATAGTACTAAAAGCTTTCCAGGTCTGCTTTTAAACCACAGTTTTGGGCTGATTAATCTACTGAAACCTCACAGATCTCTGTACTGTCTAATACAGCAGTTCTTAGCCTTGTGACTGCTGTGGAACCCCACAGAATAATTTCAAGAATCCGGGGACCACCACTGAGTAATTATAGATTTGTCTTTCTATACAGGTGACTATTACTTACAGGAATGTGATAATGTTTTCTATACTGTCTTGTTTCTAAGATGTTTTAATTGCAATCATTTTTGTTAATCAAGCAATAAAGAATTAATTCATTCATTCACTAAGTCATTATTGGAAGCTGGGACCCACAGCCTAAGCAGTTTCTAGGATTTTAAACCCAGAACAATGTACAAAAATACAAAAACAGATATACACCAAACTAAATATTAGAATAGTAAGGGCTAGATTTTCAAAAACGTCATGCAACGAGCGAAGCACAGTCCGAAAAGAGGCTGCGTTGCGTTGCATGATAGGGAGTGAGCAGAAGAGCACCATATCTTCAGAGATATGTCTCTCTCCTCTCCTTTTCCTGGCAGAGGTGCTGATTTCACCTGCCGTGCACCAAGCACACACCTTAGTGTGATAACGCGAAAGTGCGTGTCTGAATCTAGCATAGGTTTTGTACAGGAAGGGAAACCTTCCTGTACAAAATACTCAGCCTAGACAAGTTTCAAAGATGTTCCCACGTTGAATATGTGCTACACGGTGCAGCACGCATGCAAAGGCGGGAAAGCATGGAGAAATAAAACATTTCTCCTGTTAGCGCCTCCTTTTAAGTGGCGTTAACTTTTTGTTCAAAATCCTATTTACAGTTCTTTGTAGATACAGTTTTGCTTCAAAAGGCATGGGGGGTTGCATGGGAATGCCCATGTCATACCTATGTAATGCCCCCTCAATGCTAAGTAACTCAAAGCAGGGCTTTACCCTACTTTTAGAGTTGTTTACAACGCAAAACCAGATATAAGTACATTTAAATAAAAACATTTTACACAGATTAGCGTCACTTTTGTGAGGTTTACCCAATGCAAATTGTTTGAAAATCTACCCCTAAGTTTAATTCACGATCAAATTCTGAAAAGTTTGTCAATTTTGCTTCTTTATTTGTATATACTTCCTTAATTTTAATGTATTCATTTTAATATTATTTAATTTTATAAAACAGTCACAGACACCCTGAATCATGGAGTGCCAAACTTTTCGAGGTCCGTGGTGTACGTGGAACTTCATTTCGAGTCACTATCGGAAGCGGCTTATCAGGGACTGCGTTTCTACTTATTTGTCTTGAGACTTCTCAATGGATATATATATATTTCTATTGACGACATTTTGACAATTTCTGATTCGACATAACTCATGGCTCTTTATATAGTCGCATCACGGAACATCTGATCAGTAGCTGCACTCTTATATTGGTGCATCTCGTCCTATATAGTCACACTTCATACAACATTGACAGTGGACTACTATCTTTTGAAATTTGCCCTGACGAAGCTCCTGTGGTTGGGGAGCGAAACGCGTTGGCTGTCTTGTGCACTTTGAAAAAAACAAAATAAAAGAAAAATCTATTTTTGCAAAATTCTGGTTTCTTGCAATTTACTATGCGTTTGGTGCTGCCTCCACTTTTTCTTCGAATTGCTTATCTGGGTTTCCAGTGGGACCGAACCTCAGCAGGTCCTGGAGGTTGGACAGCACAAAAAAACGTGAACACTTTTATGGGACTTTGGAAATTTGAGGTGCTTTTCTTTCGGATCCGCTGTGGAGATTCTTTTGCTTTTTATGGATTAATGCATTAGGCTCCTCGGAACATTATCTTTACAGTCAATGAACATTAATAGACTATATTCAATATTAACAATTTATGAGTAAAGTGATGGTTTCTGCATCATTATGTGGGTTTAAGGGATGTATGACGGTACGACGCGGGCTATTACCACGCGTAGCGTTACAACGCGTGTTTTACAACGCAAGTCGTTACCACGACTTGCGCTGTAGGGTGCGGACTTAGGAATAGTTTAATTTTCTATTCCAACACCAGTCCCCGTGGATAGTAGGGAAGGTGTTGGAATAGTAAATTAACTATTCCTTGTCCTTGAGCGCCCTCCAGCGCAAGTCGTGGTTACGACTTGCGTTGTAAGAGACGCATCGTAATGGTAGCGCGGGGTAACATCCGCATCGTAAAGGATGTTCCCCGGGTTTAAGTACTATTATTAAGGGAGTCCTTGTATGTTATTAATGTTTTGGTTGCTACACTGTGACACAGGTTCGCATAGTATTATTCACTGCATTTTCTTTTTTTGAAAATTCCCTTTATTGTGTTTTAGACAAAACATTAAACAATAACACCCCACCCACCCCAATAAATGGTCATTTCAATGAGTCAAAAGCTTTTTCAGCATCAAGGGCCAGAAAGACCCCCGCTTCCGCAAGACCAGCACAGTGTGCCAAGCAACCCATCAGACGTCATATATTGTGTCCCGTAGCCCTGTACGGCATGAACCTAGACTGGACCAAGGCAACCAGGGAGTTCTTCACCTGCGCGAGGTGGTTTGCCATTATTTTCACCTAACCCTTTGTCTTAACATTGATTTGGGAGATTGGCTTGTAGGTGGCACAGTCATCCACTAGTTAACCCTCCTTGTGAATTAGGACAATCATTGCCTCTCTAAGATCTAGTGGCAGTGTTCCCTAATCGCTGCCTTGACAAACATTTTGAGCATTTGCTTCACCACCTTAGACTTTACGCATTTAAAAAAAGGCTGAAAGCTGTTGGGGCCAGGGGTCTTACCACTTCGAAGCTGAGATATAGCTTCTGTTACCGTAACCTCCGTGATCTCTGATTCAAGTAGTTTTACCTAGTCGTGGCTCGGTAGGTCAGCGATGAAGGTCCCCAGCTCCTTCCAATCAGCCCTGGTGTGCACCCTGTATAGTCCCTCCATGTAATCAGCAAAGGCCTGTGCAATTTCTTGGGGGCCTTCTCGCAGTTCCCCACTTCCCGACCTTACTACCCGTACCCACCTCTGTCCCTCCTCTTTCTTAGTCAGCCACATCAGGAGTTTCCCTGCTTTGTTGCCTACATCACCGTCTGCCCTGGTAGCCAGACCTGAGCCCTAGCTTCTTGGCGGGCAGGTGTACATATTCCTGCCTTACCTCATCTATTCTGATGTAGTCACCTTCCAGTTGTACTAACGTCTCCTCAAGCAATTTACACTCTTCCTCCCTCTTCCGTCTCTTGACCACTACATGCTCGATTATTTGTCCCTTCAGTGAAGTTTTGTAAACCTCCCTCTACCACAGATTGTACAAAGCCCTCATTTTCCGTGAAGTACCGTTCCATGGCCGTGACCACCAGACATCTAGTATTATCATCTGTGAGCTCCCAGGGATCTAGCTGCTACGTCCCCCTCAATTCCAAGAGACCCATTTGAACTACTGTACTCAGGGGTGAATGGTCCAAGATTCCCCACAGAAGAAAGGTTGTGTGAGTGAACCTGCCCACCTGGTGGCTAGGCACCTGGATGTAATCTAACTTTGACATGAATCCCAAAGAGTTGGCCGCATAGGAGTATTGCCGTCGTCCCGGGTGCGTATCTCTCCAAAGATCTGCAAAACCCAATGCCTCCCTGAAGGTGGCCAACTGTGTATCTGTCCTTGGTCGCTCCCCTGTTCTTGTAACTCTAACCTAGTCCCCCTGCAACATTAAATTAAGATCAATGTTAATGATTGTCAGCACATCAGGGGTTTGCACCACTGTTGTACCCAAGTGTTTTCTGGCTATCAGTCTGTTGACCGGGGGAAATATCAAGAGCTGAGTACCAGATCCTCACCTAACATCACTCCTTTTGTAGTGTAGTTCCTATATTCCCAATAGGCTCTGCGCATTGGAATAATATATCCTATAGATTTGACGTAGGACTTAGGTCAGTAGGTCTCTATCGAATATACTAAACTTAATAGTGAGTGCCAGCTAGCTCAGAGGTCACTATAAACTTTCTTGAATACACAAGAAGGAATTAGTTTCTGACAACTACATAAATATGACAACTTTGTTTCCCTGGGACTGGAATAACTATCTTCAGAGTCGTGGAAACAATAGATAACTATTTTACTCAGTCAATTGTGCATGCTTTATTTCTACAGAGAGTGCACAGAAATAGAGAGACGGACGTTTCAATAAAAGGATTTATTGAACAGTCTTCTTTCTCATGCAAGAGAGGTGAACTGCTACAATCGTTAGACAGAACGCAAAGTATAATGCTTACAGCGCAAACAGTAGTATAAAATAATACTGTAATAGCATGGTATGGTTTCTAAGCCATATAAAAATACATACATAAATAATACTGGCTGAAATACTCAACTGGTGCTTCTAAAATACGCCTACCCCAATGTTCATAACCTAAGTCTAGTACGAGGGAGGAAGTAAGTATGGTCTTTAGCATAGATTTAGTTTTGCCAAGAATTTGTCAAACATTTCTCTAGGTTCTAATCAGCTCCATACCTTAGAATGAAGGAGGTCTGGTATCTCTGTCTCGGACTCGATTTCCCAACACCCCGCAAGGGGAGTCAGAAACACTGGAGCTGGATTCTCGGCAGAGGAGGACAGTTGCTTGTCAGTGCGTCAGCTGGAGAGTCGGCTTCCTTCGGCACTTACTGTAGCGAGCTGCGTCGGGCAAGTAGGTCGTTGAACTGCACTGAACCACACAGTGCTTTGCCATAGCAAATGAAGGTATATTTATACCTTGAAGGTGTTTAGGAATGCCAACTTTGACGTAAAGTCGGGCATATGAACGTCATGGATGAACCCATAAGGAATAGATGTTCATGCATAATAAATGAGTTTTTGGAGAAATTAATATTCAAGCACAGGGAAGTCCCTAACGGCTTAAGAGTCTGGTTTTCCAAGAAATCGTTGTGACGTAGATGAACGGATGGAAGTAGCCATGCCTGTATTTGGGCAGCATGGGCTATGCCTAAATAAGGCCATGATTTCTATGCTTATATAAGGACGTGAATTGTACCTATATAAGGGCATGAATCGGGAAAATTCATTCGGAATCTAAAACGCCATACAACAATTTATGGCCATGTGGCATCCATCCTCATTAACCCATGCCTTTTGACTTTCCAGGGGAAGATATCTACAGGTTAGGATTCCCACTTTCTGAGCGCTCCTGTAGAAACCTGAATGGCCAGTAGGGTGTATCTACCTCAGCCCAAGAGCCCACAATTGTGACCCACAAGATGTGTCTCTTGTAACAGAACCATGTCAGGGTCATGTCTCAAAAGGGACTTTCTGACTACCCCTCTCTTGAGTTTATCCCCCAGACCATTTACATTCCAGGAGAGGATCTTCAGGTTTAGGCTTTGGCTCAGGCTCCCTTTCGCTGTGCTTCCCATAATGTGCCTATATCACTGCCCATGGTACTAGTCCTTAGCTGACAGGACCCACTTCCTAACACACATGCCCTGAAACAAATTTCAACCCGTGTAACCCCCCAACCCAATCACCTCATGCTGTAAACTCAGAACTACCCATCTTCCCAATTCCCGAGATGCCTGTCGCCCCAGTATCAGAACCACATCCAAAGTTAAAAACCAAACAGAGGTCTCTCTATGCCAGTAGTAACCTGTTATTAACACTCGGAGGTGGTCTCCCCCTGGATCATCAACTGACCAGGGTGCGCCCCATACATATGGCTAACGAGGCATGACTACCATCTTACTGGACCCCAGAGTCAAATCGAGATCACCATCTTCAGATTAATAAGTATGCTGTCATTGGCGTCACTTCAGGAAAGTACTCTTCATCTCCACTACGTTGGGAGCCTGTTGTGCTGGCTCCTGAACCTTCTGCAGGCAGTGCAAATTCTGCCCACCTATTGATTGTGGCAAGGGAGTGATTCTTCTGTAATACAGGCACCGCTTTAGCCCTCTCAGATTCAACCTGATCTTTTGTTGGGGTTGTTTTTGATCTTCAGTGGGGTGCTCGCCGTGACTTAGATACTTGCCAGCTGCCATATTCAGGGGAATCTAGTGTGTCCAGCCTTATAGTGCTCCTGTTCCCCAACCACATCCACGCTTCGCCTGCTGAATTGAAAAAGTGGGAGCAGTCTTGGTCTGTAATCCACAGCCTGCGAAAGTGAAAAGTTGCCCTTACACTGCTATTGAAGACTCTCGTTGACATTAGACTGCTTCGGTATAATCTGAGTATATGTTCACTGTTCTCCCCTTCACTTGCCAAGGTCCATGTGTGCAGGCATGTTACAGGATGTCATGTTTCAGGATGTCACCCCAGTTATGGAGCCCTACTACTACCGCTCTTGGGGGCCAACAGTGGCTGCGGGCCCAAGGCACCATATGGGCTCTTTCCACCGTGAACAGCCTGGACACCTTGCCCTCCATTACCACCTTTAGCAGCCAGTCCTCCATTTATAATTCCGCCCTGGGGCCTTCTGCCCTCTCCGGTAGGCCCACCACTCCCACCACCCTCTCCTATAGGCGTGCCACCGATTGCTGAAGGGGTTGTGTCCGTTTTTCATGGTCTCTGGCATTAGGCTGTAGTTGCGCCACAGAGGATTCTGTCTCGCCCACTCTATCAGGCTGTATTTTGTGATCTGTTTGGAGGAGTCCTAATTCCTGAGCAACCGAGTAAATTTTATTTTCTAGTGCAGCCATGGTATCCATAATCGTCGCCAATATTGCCACTGTGTGTGCATTCAGACCAGAGTCCATTGGGCACTAATCAACCAACTGGGACAGCCTCCTGGTCACCACCTTCAATTATTGTCTTAGGGGTCCCCATCTCCATACAGGCCATACCATGCTACACAGGCCCACTCCTCTCACTGTAGTTCCCCGGGAGGCAGGGTCAATGCTTGTTGCGGTCTACCGCTTTAGTCCCCCATCGCGTGCTCCCTAGGACCAGAGCAGAGTCTCGCCCGCGTCTCTCTGGCCTCAAAGGTCTGATCTGATTCAACTCAACATTTGGACTGCTCGAAGATAAGAAGGGGTGCCTCAGTTATCCGGCACACGGTCTGTCTCAAGGCTGCCGCCCTCTTGACAGCGCCACTGGGCCACAGCCGTCTCAAGCCCGATAGCTGGTTCACCGACAGAATATCAACACCTAAAATATCCCCATACCACAATATCAAGTTTTAAATATCTGTGTCAAAAGTATCGACATCCTATATTTATAATGGTAAGTACAAAAATATCCCCCAAAATATCGTTGCTAAAAATATTTTTGTACAAAATATCGTATTTTTATATGTGTGTATGTATGTATATATATATTAAATAAAATAATAAATATATTAAATAATATATTTAATAAAAAAATATTAGATTAAATGTACATTTGAACAAATAAACATAATTAAAAAAGTTAAACACACATATATAATAATTAATATGTATATATATTTACCTTAAAACAAAAATAAACTATTAATTTTAAATTATTTTACAATTTAAAAATTATATAAAAATGTAACAAATAAATATATATATATATTCATATACCAATAATGTAAAATATATTAAAAAACACTATATTATAAATCAAAACATTAAAATAATGAAAAATCTTTCGACTTAAATTTCCCACTCCAGTCAGTGCTACAGTAGGGAAAGTGTTGGATAGCGGAGGGTTAAAATGTACTATTCCCACTCCAGTGAGTGCTACAGTAGGGAAAGTGTTGGATAGCGGAGGGGTACAAATTACTATTCCCACTCCAATGAGTGCAACAGTAGGAAAAGTCTTTGTTAGCTGACTGTTAAAAATTACTATTCCTACTCCAGTGAGTGCAACAATAGGGAAGGTTTTGGATAGCGGAGAGATAAAATTTACAATTCCCACTCCAGTCATTGCAACAGTAGGGAAAGTGTTGGATTCAATCCAGTCAGTTCAAAATATCAACAACATATTAAAACAAAATACATAAAAACATATTTAAATATGTTCACAATAAAAAAAATATATTTAATATTAAAAAATGTAACATATAAACATATTATATTGTTAAATACAATTGACAAATACCTAAAAATGTGAAAACATGTTTTTCAAACAAATAAATATTTTTAATAAGAAATTATTCATAAACAAAAACAACATTTTAGATTTGTATATTCCCTACCCTATAACATCACACAATTCACAACCCACACCTAAATAAAAAATATACTTCCAAAATTAACATAATTAATTATCAATTAAAGAGATATTAATTAAAAACAAATTAAAACACATACAAAATTAATTAACTTCCCACCCTCACGCCATAATCCCCACAACCCACAGCTAAAATTTAATTGTAAACAATATTAATTGCACAACTAAAACGTATTTTTCAACTAAAAGACTAATAGTATTTAACAACTAATTATAAAGTAAGTAAACTTAATTTACTCCCCACCCTTTACCCCTATAAAACCAAACTTCCACAAAAAATAAACAAGTACCCTAATTAATTATCAATTCAATAATTAGTATTAATGATCAACTAATTATCAATTAATGAAACATAAATTACTTCCCAACCTTTACCCCTATAAACCTCCCAACTCACACCTAAAATGAATTACACAATTTCCATATTTCAATTAATTAATTAATATTAATTAATAACGTATTATTAATTAAAAACAAATTACTTCCCACCCTTTACCTCTGTACACCCCATAATCTACACCTAAAATTAATTACACAATTTCCATATTTAATTTTCAATTAATTGATTAATATCAATTAATGACTAATTAGTAAATTAATTACAAATAAATGACTTCCTACCCTTTACCCCATAAACCCCACACCTAAAAATTACATAATTACCATAATTAATCACCAAATAATGAATATTAATTGACAACCAATTAATAATTAATTAATAATACATCACTTCCCACAATTAACACTACAAAATCTCAAATAAATATTAATAAATAAAAAAACATTAATTTATTAATTCTAATTAATTTACTTCCCACCCTATTCCCCTATGAAGTCACAACCCGCTATGGAACTAAAAAACAAAACATTTTATTAAAATACAATTTATAACTACTAGAAATTTAACCCATATATTAAAAAACATAAACAATACTTATACAAAACAAATCATCACATTTCAATAATATATACTAAAATACATAGCCCTAATTAAAAAATCGATATTTTAAACAACGGTATTTTTGCAAACCGTATTAATGACTTCTATATTTTTAAAAACAATATTTCTCACTTTAAAATCAATATTCTTGACCACGATATTCTTGCTGTCGATATTTCTGTGTTACGATATTTACAACTCGATATTTGTGTAAGTTGACATTTCAACTCAACATTTTGTCTAAATACCCCGATAACTCCAGGGCTACCCGCACGGTCTGTCTTGGCCCCTTCAAGTGGTGGTCTTTGGCTAGGGGCCCAGGGTCACCAGGTCGCCCACCCAGTGCTCTCCGTTTTAAAGGATGAAGGATACTCAGAGGGCCGTCAGTCATTTAGAAGCTCGTGTTTGGTTCTATGAGTTGCTAGCCAACCCCTTCTAATCACTGCATTCTCATACAATGTTAAAGTGATGTTTCCTGCACCATTGTAGGGTTGAAGATAGCTATGATGTTAAAATGGGAGCTGGCTACTGAATCATCTCCAGCCGACTAGGTGCATTGGTATTGCTTCAGCTTGTGGATCACAGATGGTGGTTGAAATCAATCATTCCTTAGAACTACCATAGTTCGGTCTCCACAGCAGAAGCTTGGAAATCATGTGGGATTCTAGTGCACCACAAAACAGTATTTTCAGAAACACAACTAAGCCTGGGCGGTGAACTCTGCTCTGCTGGCGGACTTTTCCACACTCCGCATTACGTGGAGCTCGTGCAGTTCCGAAAAACTCAACTTTGCAGAGCAGAGTTTTTTTTCTCGCTCGCGTTCACCAACATCAATTTGGCGAGCGTGAGCGAGGAAAATCCACCTCCCAGCGAGATTTTTTCTCATTCACGATCGTCAACATCAAGTTGGTGAGTGCGAGCGTGAAAAATAAACCTCCCGGCGAGATTTCTCAACGCAGGGGGGTCAGATTTCTCATTGCAGTGGTCGGCTATGCTCACGACCGCTCGCGTTGAGAAACTGCCCGTTCGTGTTGAGAAAGCTGCTGCTCGAGTAAAAATCTACTCGAGCGGCAGAAAAAGAAAGAAGGGACTGCTTGCGCTGTGCAAGGTGCCATTCGCAATTATTGCACAGTGCAGACAAGCATCTGGCACTGTGAAATCATCGCAAACTGCATGTTTCTATGGAGCCCCGCCGCTTGCGGAGCTCCGCGTAGTGCGACAGAGGTTTTTTGCCACTTTGTGGAGTTCCGCGTAGTGCAACTCTGCGAACTCCGCCCAGGGTTAAACACAACCACTGAGTGGAAACGCGGCAAGTCCTTGGTCATTACTAAAGTGGTGGTCTATGCAACACATCAGTAGTTGAAGATGATGAGGATCTAAATTATGCCCTGTCCTGCATTGCATATTCTTGAATCTAGCTTCAGATTTGTGAATCCACAGTGCTGGATGGTGCCATTACCCATCACAGTGCATTGAGCAGCTTGTTGTGGAAAATAAAGAGAAAAAGGGTATAAGGTGGCAGGGTGAACTTATCCAGACCCATAGGCCCATTTAGGTTCCCCCAAAGGGACTCTCCCCCTGCAATATAGAAATTGTTGGATTTCGAATTTTCTGCAGGATCCTCCACAAATCATTTGCTTTCATCCTCCTGTATTCTGAACCTGTCTGTGTTTGCTTTTAGGGCTTTGCATTTTACAACTGCTAACCAGTGCTTAAGTGCTCTCTTCCTAGAACATGGTGGAATTTGGTTTACACCCAATTTGTACATTTCATTTACTTGTAAGTCCCTAGTAAAGTGGTACTTCCTGTACCCAGATCCTGCTTATTGTGCCACCCACTTAAGTAGCCTTTTGAAACCTGTTGTAGGCCTGCCATTGCAGCCTGCATGTGCAGCTACAAACTGCCACCCCAACCTTGCAAAAAGAAACCTTTTGCAGGCCTAAATCTTCTTTTTTAATACATATAGGTCACCCCGTGGGGTAAGCACTAAATAGCCCAAAGGGCATAGTGCAGTGTATTTAAAAAGTGGGACAGGTACATTCAATTTTTACTTGTCTTGGTAGTGAAAACTCTCAAATTATTTTTTCCCTACTGTAAGGGCTACCTCTGCCATTGGATAACATTGGCTTACTTTATTACATTTAGCACGTGATAACTTTGTAGCAGTGTTGAGTTGGGCGTCTAAAGAATTGCAATTTAAAACCTGCTTTAATGGTAAAATCTAATTTTAAGTTACAATTATGAAAATGCCACTTTTAGAAAGTTTCCATTTTCTTGTCCAACTATTTGGTGTATGCAGCCTCTATCCTGGGCCACATGACTAGGTGTAGCTGGCAGTTGGGCTCTGGCTGGGTCTTGCTCATAGATAGTGAGACAAAGGGGGAATAGGTGTTGGCAGGATGGGCCATTTCTGACTTGATAGGGGGGAAGAGCTTTCACTTACCACAATTGCACCTCACACAGGCTCAGCCTCAGCACACTCACAAAGGTTTTGACACCTGTCATTTGCACCCAGAGATAAGCCAGGGCATGGAGGCAGGAAATTCCAATCACCTCTGGGGTGGAAACCTCCAGAACCTTCTCCTACTTCAAAGCTGGCACCAAATATAAATATAGGACTCTCAAAATCAATTCATTAAATTCTAATCATTTTTCTAAATTGGTATGGGATTTTTCTTGTGTTGTGTTATCATTTTCTTGTGGTTTGAAGTGGCATAAATACTTTACAGACTGCCTCTAAGTTAAGGCTGACTGCTTTTGTGCCAAGCTACCAGAGGGTTGGGCACAGGTTAATTTGGGGGTTGCTTGTGTTTCACCTTGACATTGATTGTGGTTGCTGCTTGAGTAGGGTTTCACCCCCCCCCCCCCAACCAGTAACCCAGCTTCTTACAGTAATTGCCATAAAAATCAAATTATTAGTGCAGAATTTGTGAATCATATACTGTATTTGTGAATCTGGAACCCTCACTGGGTCCCTCAGACCCACCTGGGCCTCGTGATTCACTAATTCAGAAAAGGATTCCTGTAATAAATTGAAAAAATTATTAAGAGCACAGCAGCAGGTACAGTTGGCCACATGAGGCGCGATGGGTGTAGGGCCTGGCCTCCGTGTGGCCAGGGTGACCAATGCTGCTGTGAACAACAAAAGGCTGCGTGTAGTGGGCGTTGGTTGCCAGAAGAGGGTTGGGTACAAGGTCTAGAAGCTAGGTTCTGCTGTCCACCCTGTTGCACATAGTGATCAGCCATATGCAGCGGAAGCTGTCTGCCAGCAAAGTGTTGGGTGAAGGCCTGACTGGAGGCAAGCTCCTGATGTAAACTCTATGCTGTGCAAGTTTGAAGGCCATATAGAGTGGGGATGACTGCCTTCCAGACCCTCAGGCTACCCACCTGTGGAGATTAAAGTGTACTCTGCAAAAAAGAGTCTGTAAGCTAGTATATGTACCTAATACTTAGTGGTTTTCAGTTAATCAATACAAAGATGTACCTGGTAAAACAATGCAGGCTTGCATCCCAACCGCTGCACACCAATGTGAGAACTGGCCTGGTATATGCTGTCCACTAATTAAAGTGGGCACCTTGCACCAGTCCAACCAACCCTTATGATGCATGAGGTCAAAGATAACCTTTTAGAAAGCTATCCTAGTGGTAGCTGTGGAGAGCATCCTTCAGTCGTATTCTTGAAGGAATGTGAAGCAGCTTGTCTTACCAGAATATCACCTTTAGTATTAACTACATGAAAAGAGAACCACACAGTAGTTATAAAAATATGTATTTATATATATAACTCTCTCTATCCTCTACATGAGGATGCAACACAACGCACACAATACTTTAGCAAAGAATCAGTTGTAAGTAGCACAATACACAGTGGGCTCCAGGGGGAGACCAAACCGTATACTAAAATAGTGGTATAAGAACCACGACTTGAGTCTACGCAGTGTCTAGAACACGTAGAAACGCTGGGACCCCAAAGAACCACCCAAGTTGAGTAAACAGGGACCCCCAGAAGGACGGGTGCAGTGTGCTAACACGACCGCAGGCTCCGTACAATTGTTTATGTTTATGTTTAAGTATAAGATTTATAGATGGCTGGAATGACCCCCGTAGGGGTATCTCCGCTCTATAAGTCAGAGAAGGTACAGGACATGCATAAGTCAGTCCCAGAATAGTTCAGTCTTCAGGAGTTTCCTGAAGCGGAGCAGGCTGCGGCATTTGCGCAGGGACTCCGGCAAGGAGTTCCAATATTTCGGGGCAAGGTAAGCAACAGGTCTGTCACCTGTGCATACTTTCCTGTAGTGATAAAATTGGGCAATGACATTTAAACTTGTCTGCCAAATAGAGGGGAACTTTACCATAGAGTGCTTCATGGGCGAGACAGCAAAGTTTGAATTTGATTTGTTTGCAGATCGGAAGCCAGTGGAGCTGTTTCAGCAATGGCCTGGAGGCAGTATGTGGTGGCTTTTTGAGAGCCAAGCATGCAGCAACATTCTGGACTATCTGTAGTCTGCTTAAAAGAGATTCATTTGCTGATACTAACCAAGCGTTGCAGTAGTCAATACGACCAATGACCAGTGCCTGGATCAAAGTTTCACGGACAGATAGTGGCAGGGTGTGGTAGCAGGTCCCTGAGGTTGTCATAATATGATCCCTCTTGGATAACGAGACATCCAAGCAGACCCCAAGATTTTTTGCAACAGGGGTCGGGGACCAAGACAGCCGGCCACCAATTAGGGAACTAGGTTGTTTGAGCCGGGCCAAACAGCAGGATTTCAGTCTTGGCCGCATTTAACTGGAGACACTTCTCAGTCATCTAGGAAGATATGGCTAACATGCCCTTAGAGAAACAATGGTCAACGTGCTCAGTATCCAAGAGCAGTTGGGTATCATCAGCATAGGAATAGGGAGTAAAACGATACTGTCTAATAATCTTGGCATGGGGGGCCACATTAACATTAAACAAGGTCGGGCTCAAACAAGAGCCATGGGGCACCCCCTTATTAAGCTTCAAAGTTCAGGAGCGAAAGGGGCCAAGATTGATTGTAAATGTAAATTGATACTTGTATAGCGCACTACTCACCCGCAAGGGTCTCAAGGCGCTTGTACAAGTACCGCTGTGGAACCCATCCTGGCTTTCCCTGTGAGGTGTCCACTCCTGGGCACCCCCAAGGTGGAGGCCAGGCATCCTTGGCATTGTGGGGGCCGTTATGGAGATTAAGCAAGCTATTGCTCAGAGTTGCAGAGTGGGACTCCATGATTGGAATAGGCACCGAGGCGAGAATTATCAGGTCCGTGGAATTTGTTTTTGAGCCCAAGACCCAACGAGGCGGGGAATTGAACCCTGGTCCCGGGCTAGACCTCTGCATCAGGGTCTGCCGCTCTAACCATTGAGCCACACTTCCCCATCTTGGTACTTTGATCTAAGAAGCTTGTGATCCATTTAACTGCCTGTCCCTGCACCCAGACTCTCCCAATTGATAAACCAATTTCTGATGAGAGACAGTGTCGAAGGCTGCTGTCAGATCCAATAAAATCAGCAGCATAGCCTTGTTATTGTACAACTCCATTTTTATATAATCTATAACACCAATAAGTGTAGTCTCCATAGAGTGATTGGGTCTAAACCCAGACTGGGAAGGGTCGAGGGTACCTTGAGATTCAAGATAACCCATCAACTAAGTGTTAACATACCCATCTACCATTTTGCTCAAGAGTGGCAGAAGCGAAATGGGGCGATAGTTGGCAATCTCTTCAGTGGGTAGATGAGCTTTCTCCTTGATTGTTAGCACTTGAGCGGCCTTCCAATCAAGAAGGAGTACCCCTTCATGCAAAGACGTATTGAGGATGTCACAGATGAGAGGCGCCAGGAAAGGAGCTAATTGGGCAAATACATGAGCTGGCATAACGTCTAGAGGAGATCCAGATTTCGCTGCTCTTAGCATGGCTTCAACCTGGGGTATCAGTATCGCATTGAAGTGCCGATGGCCTTCGACCTCACTTCTTAAGATAGGGGGGTATGAGTTAGAAAGATCCCCGAGATGGGGGCCCTAAGGAAATTGATCATAGATTAGGTTTATTTTATCATCAAAATGTTTCGCTATGCTGTCACAGAGATCCTGAGAAGGGAGCATCTGCTGGGTACCGGCTATGGGATTGGTGAAAGTGTTAAGAATTTAAAAAAGTTATTTTGTTGAATTACCTGCCTGATTGAGTTTTAATATGACTTTGGCCTTTCGTGCCTTTTTAAAAATTTTATGATAGGAGGTTAGAGATATTTTATAGGTACGTTTCTCTGCTTCTGAGTGGCTTTTACGCTAAGTTTTCTCCAAGTGTTTGCATATAGATTTTACCTTGCTAAATCAGAGGTATACCATTCTGCCCATTTTTTATGTTTATTAATTTGTTGCTGTTTCAGGGGGGCAAGAGTATCTATCACTAGAGTAATGGCCTCATTGAAGACCATGAGATTCTTGTTGGTATTCATGTGTTCATTGAAGATAGGGGGCAGAAACTGTAGTGAGGGCTGAGCCTCGTTTGAGCACATTGCTATCTAAGCATAGGCTTATTAGAATCCCTAGACTTACATCACGACCCTAGTCTGCACAGTGGGTGCTAAAGCCTACAAGGTAAAATGGCGTTTAAACTTCTAATAAGCCTATGCTAACATAGCAATGTGCGCGAACGAGGCTCAGCCCTCACTACAAAACCTTTTACTGCAGGAGTCAGACATGACTCTATGCCATTGCCTTCGGAGATTACTAGGGGAGTGTGAAGGAGTATGATTTCTAAAACCACTATTAATCTGGAACGGAATTAAAGAGTGATCTGACCAAGTCACTGGACAGGGGAGATCAAAAGATATGAGGGGCGAGTTAGTGAAAATTATATCCAGGGTATGCCCTGCCGAGTGGGTAGGGCCAGTATTGATCTTTACAGGGCCCAGAGAGGCCCAAATACGGCCCAGAGAGGCCATATCTGCCAGAAAATTAGCCGCCTCTCTGTTCACGATTTCTTCACTGTGAATATTAAAGTCCCCTAGTAATAGAAAGTGTTTGGAGGTGATGGTATGAGGGGCGATTTTCTCCATCAATTTTAAATTAAAATCTTTAAAATACTAAAAATGAGTAGGAAAAAACTGCCATTTGTGACATTATGGCCGATTTAGA
Organism: Lissotriton helveticus; assembly: GCF_964261635.1. Taxonomy (NCBI): domain Eukaryota; kingdom Metazoa; phylum Chordata; class Amphibia; order Caudata; family Salamandridae; genus Lissotriton; species Lissotriton helveticus. The sequence goes on along the minus strand of NC_136065.1, from coordinate 267,968,070 downwards.
AAAGCAATATACTGTTATATCCATTAGACCCTTGTCCAAGAACACATGATACCCAGAGCCAACAACTGAGCTTCACCGAACTAAGAGGCCTATTAGGATGGCGGACGGACCTGCGTCCGTCCGCCACCCCCGAGGTGGAGGGACCGTCCGCAGGGGCAGCGGCGGTTCCTCCATACCAATTAGGATGTGACCACCACCTGGCGGTCACATCCCGTATCTTTAACCTTGCGGCGGGTGCTGCTTGAAGCAGCACCCGCCGCAAGGTTAAAAATGCATGCTTTGCATTTACATGCACAAAGTGGCAGGCACCGCGCGGTGCCTGACGCTCTGTGCATGTAAATGCAGGGGGGTACCATAGGTACCCCACATGTGCACCCCCCACCCCCCGACACCCTGGGGGTCCGCAACAGGCCCCCAAACACAAAAGACCACATGCTTTTCCACGGCAGAAAAGCCGCTGTGGAAAAGCATGTTTCAGCATGCATCCTAATATGGCTGGCAGTGTCTTGCAGACACGGCCACCATATTTGCCTGCATACACCGCGGATCAGCGGCGGACGGACTTGCCGTCCGCCGCTGATCCCACCACCATCCTAATGTGGCGGTGGGTGTTTCCAATGTCCGTGGCGGTAAATCCGCATCCTCCAGGCCGGCGGTGGCTTCCGCCGGCCCGGAGGATGCTGATTCACCGCCATCCTAATCGGCCCCAAAGTTTTCTCATTGTATACTGCCTACACAACTATTCATATGATAAATTATGAAGAATGAAAAATGGGTCTGAAGGAAAACTATGTATTTCTGAAATGCACATCAGATATTGAGTTTAGGGGCAGTGGTTATTTGTACATCTTTGAATTTATGGGTACCAATACTGGTATGTGATTCAGAAGGCATTTTGCAAAATATCTGCTTTATTACATAGTGGCTTACATTTGGAAGGAACAAATGCAGAGAAGAAATCCATGTGGTAATGCATTTTATTTTTACTATTCTGCATTCCCACATGTCCCGCATGTGTGGCTGGGCCTAGCGCCTGCAATGCAATACACCCCAAAATGCAACTTGGAGACATCATATTTCCCTAGCAGAGTCCATGCTGTCTATTTACTAAATAGCTGCGTTTTGTGTGCCCTAGTTCAGTTGTCACTCCTTCCATACCTTCCATACACTGACATTTTTTAAATCTGGGGCGTCCAGGATGGTGTGATTTGTTTGGCTCTAGGGAGGTTTTTCTTTACCCGGAAGGCCCAGAAAACCTCAATCTGTGCCTAAAAACACAAATTATCTTCTAATTGCTGTGAGGGAAAGTCCAGGAATCTATGGTGGTTACAAATTTCCTGCCACTCAGCATTCCCTCATGTCTCCCGGTAAAAATAGTAGCTTACTTTTATGAAAAGCAATGGTGCCCACGACAAGGAAAGGTCTCAAAACACAACATGGACGGTTACATTTTCCCACTCCAAAAACGTATTTTTTCTGTAATGTTGGTGACTGTAGAATTTAGGCCCCAGCTCAGCCAGCACACAGGGAACCTACCAAACCTGCACATTTCTGAAAACTGGACACAGGGTGGCATTACTTGCGTGGCTCTGACCAGGTGTTTTTACTCAGAAGCCCTTGCAAACCTCAAACTTTAGCTAAAAACAAACATTTTCCTCACATTTCTGAGAGAAAAACGTCTGTAATCCGTGGGGAGCCACAAGTTTTCTACCATCCAATGTCCCCCCAGGACTGCAGATAAAAATGGTTCCTCATTTGTGTGGGTGGGCCTAGTGCCTGTGACAGGAAAGGGCCCAAAATGTAATGTGGATGCATCAGCATTTCCCATAAAAAAACATGATCTGATTTGGCAATGGGCCACCCAGGGAAACCTTCTAAACCCAGAAATTTCTGAAAATTGGACACCTGGGAGAGTCCAGTTTGGTGTGCCTTGTGTAGATCCTATACATTTTTCAAACCCACAATGCCCAGCAAAACTCAAACTTTTCTTAAAAGCGCTCATTTCCCATGCATTTCTGTGACGTAAGCTTCCAGAAACTTCCAAAAACCGAAGGGAACCACAAACCTCATACCACCCAGCCTTCCCCCACATCATAAAAATGCTACCCACTTGTGTGACTGGGCTTAGTGCCCGTGACAGGCACAGATCAAACCAGACCCAATGGGAGTCCCCATTGATTTGAACGGAAATTCACATGGTATGGTTAAGAGCACAATCCAAAGCCCAAGCAACAAGCCATGCAAACTATCACATGCATACCAAATACAATGCGTTTGACCTCACAACATTTTACCCAAAAATATCAACATATGCCAAAATGTAATTAAGCAACATCACGCAATCAACCAATGAATGATACTCCATACATAAACGTCACTGTAAAAATATGTTAAGGCTAATGTGATACGTAAGAATATATGTAAAAATGATTTGATACATTTCGATTGCATCTGTTTCATTAAGGGAGTGGTTATGCACTTTGCATTTATTGTTTGAGCTGTGGTTTGCAAGGTGGCTGTTCGACTTGTGGATTATGCGGCTAACCATAACTTGCAAAATTCTTAACCATAAATGTATACAAATTGAATAAGATCCATTTTTTAATTAATAGTTTCTAGTTTCATTATCCACGTTGTAGCACAGTTGATGGAGAGTACGCAGGGAAACTGCGGGGCAGATTTAGAAGCCCCCTGCACCACCAGTACGTCACTTTTTGTGACGTACTGGTGGCGCACGTTACTTCTACATATTTACAAGGACAGGAAAAGCTACCCTGCGTGGCTTTTCCTGTCCTTGTAAATACGACCCCTTTACACGTAGCACTTTGCATGAAAGCTGTGTTCCATGGGTGTTGCTGTGGGTGTTCCCACGCAACACCCATGGAACAAGACACATTTCCAGATTTACGAGGAATCGGAAATCTGGAAATGTGTCAGTTTGCTACGCCACCCTAGGCGCAACGAGGAGAAATGTTTTCATTTCTCCTCGTTTTTTCCTCTTTTAATGTGTGCTGCATTCTACAGCACGCATTGTAAGAGGAAAATGCCTTTAGTGATTGTTTTTGTGCAAGAAGGTGCCCCTTCCTGCACAAAAACAATTTCCCCATGACGCAGGCATCCTTGCACCATGGTGCAAGGGTGCCTTCGCCGGCGCATGGCAGCAGTTTGTGGGCCAGCCCAGGGACACAGGAATGACGCATAATATTGTAAATATGTTGCATTCCTGTGCTCTGGAAAAGGTGCAGCGTGGCGCAGCCAAAGGGCTTGCGTTGCCGCGCTGCGGCACTTCGTTGTAAATCTGCCCCAGTGATTTTAATGTTCAGAGTCCTCAAATGTAAGTAAAGCTTAAGTTTCATATGTTTCTAGGGAAATGTGATGGGAATTGAAATAAAATAAATACTGCATCGCGTGCATTTAATTGAATATGTGGTCATTTACCGTAAAACTCCTGAATCCTACTCACGAGGCACAGGCTCACAGCCTCTCATTGTTGCAGTGTGCAATAGGGAGCTATCAGCTCAAATCACTATGCAGATCTTTCCCTCTTCAGACATTAATTAAAAATAAGCGGAAAGAAAAGGTCCTACAATTCATAAGTACAATTTGTATGCAGTATGCTTGAGCTCAAGGCAGTAAAGTAGGAAGAGAAACCTCAGTGGAATTAGCATCCTCTCAGATTCTACAGCTCATGTGAGATTTTCCAGTGCAGGAAGGATCCAGGCGGGACAATTGCCCATGACTCAACACACTCTGCTTTCTTAACTCAACCAGGGGAAGGAAGTGCTTTGTTTTTATAATTCTACTGTAGGGGAAACAAAAAATCATGTATCCGCTTCTTTTATGTAGTGCCTAATGTATTCCAATGCACTCCTGGTTTAATGCCTGTTTGTTCTGACTTCAGATACACTTGCCGGAAGGTAGGACAACCATATAAGGATAAGATTGATTCAACACTAATTCAGTGGAACTCTGTAGTGGAGTGTTTTCTTATTAATTAATACATTTTGAGCAGTTTTTTAAACAAATGAAAAACTTACAAAATAAATTAAATCAACTGCTATACGTACCATGAGCTATATTACTAAATTATTCCTACTCCTATTTGCAAGAACTCAAAAAAATACAAATTGATCTAATTGCTTCTCATCAGTGACCCACAACCCTTTAACATTTAATAATCTAATCTAATTGTTCATTGCATTTTATTAGGATTGATTCTTGCTATTCGTGTAATCCTTGACCTTCCTCAGTGGTATCGAAGGTCTTACCATGCCAGAATTCTTTTATTGAGGGCCACTGGAGTCATCACAGAGGCCATAATTTTATCAGTGCAGTTTTACATTATGTATTCGGCATTAACATTTTCATATCAATCGCACAGCGATCATTTCTTATGGCAGATGTGGATTCTTTATTTTCATTTGTATTATTTTATTTGTAGTCACTTTTCTAACTGTGGAGTGCAGTTCAACACCACGAACCAGCCAGGACAAAATGCTAGGGGCCTCATTTACAATGAGGCTGCATCACCGGAGCGTCACTTTTTGCGACACTCCGGTGGCGCAGGGGCCTGCTCCATATTTACCAGGCAGCACTAAGCCACTTTGCGTGGCTTAGTGGTGCCTTGTAAATATCGTTCCCTGTAACGCAGTTTTCTGAGTTAAAGGGGCGTGCAATAGGTGTTGTTGGGGATGTTCCCAGCAGCACCCATGACTTTTTGACAATGTCCCAGATTTACAAGGCATCAGAACTCTGAGCCAGCGCCAAAACCTTACGCCTCAACCGGGGAGGCGTAAGGGTGGCGCTACAAGGAGAAATACCTTTATTTCTCCTTGTTTTTTCCTTTTCTATGTGTGTTGCATTCTGCAGCACACATAAAAAAGGAAAAAGACTCTTGTGATTGTTTTTATGCAGGAAGGTTTCCGTTCCCGCACAAAACAATGATCCCCGCAACGCAGGCACCCTCGCACCATGGTGCAAAGGTGCCTGCATTGGCGCATCTTCTTGAAAAAACAACAGGAGTATAACCCATAAACCACGTTGAGATCTGGGTATGTACACAAAAAGAGGCAACAATATCTCAACTGGTATCATTAGGGGAGTCAATTCAACAAGTATGTAAAATACATTACAAGGAAGGAAAAAGGGAGACTCACGACACGTTTTTGAAATGTGCACATAGCATCATATAATTAGGGTCAACATTAAAAATGGTACAGTTGTAGCAGCACTGTAGGCATAGAATGCAAAGGCAACTCGAATTGGACTTGGTGCACAAATGTGCTCGCGCGACACATATACGTGGCGACGCAAGTGACCAAGTGAAATCAGCGAAAGGCGCACGGTGACAAAATAGTGAAAATATATACAAAAGACTGTGTAGCTTCTCAAAAAACGCAAGCATCTGTACAAAAGGAGTATAAAGGCATGCAAAAATGTATGAACTGTGTACATTGCAACAACGTCATAGTTAGCAACAAGTTCATTCATCCCACTCAAGGCCATACCATTGAGTTAAAACATTCTAGCACATGTGACACATCAAACATTGTATATGCATTGAAATGCACTTGTGGAAAAATTTATGTTGGAAAAACTGAGCAGAAAATCAAAATTCGTGTAGGAGAACATACAAGCAATATTAGAATTCACAATACGAAATCTACTGTAGCGACACACTGGCTTGAGGCTAGACACAACATAGCTCAACTACGCTTCACTATTCTTGAAGCATTGAAATGGAGAAATTATATTGATCCATCTAAAGCCTTAGCAAGATCAGAATTTCTTTGGACCAAAAAACTGCATGCCTTACAGCCACAGGGGATGAACGACAGAATTGAATTCAACTGTTTTTTTATAGCATACAGTATAATGATGCTTTACATTTGAGTACATTGATCTTATAGTATTGTAGCTCTCTTTTCTGCTTTCCATTGCTAAACATTGCATTAATGTGTTCTTCTGTTGAATAACCTCAGGTGAAATTTTGTTATTTAGTCACAGCTATTTTCCTTTATGCTATTCATTTTAGTCGCATTGTGATCATGATTACTTATGGTTAGGTTTGTAATTAGCATCATAATTGCACTATTTCATGATTTGTTATCTGCATTTTACACGTTATTTTTCCACTACACACACATCACTTTTCATCTTTTTGGAGACTTTAACTTTATTTATAAGCATGCTCCATGTGCGTTTAATATGTTCTCGCAACATTGCCATGATTAAACTTGGGCGCCTTTAAGACGCCTCACGCTAGACGTCAAACATGATGTCGACGCACTTTCACTGTTGCGCAGCATTCCGCGGGAGTCGCTAGTGATCCAGATATCTAAAGCACCTCATTTTTTGAGCTATTTTCGCTAATCTAGCATTGTATCATCGTATTATAAAAGTGTGTAGAGCATGTGTAATCACTTCATCTAACAGCACTGGAACTAACGAACGCACTTTAGTTTAGAGGTCGCCATGAGTATTGCATGCTGACACCTACATTGATGGTTTTGTGTTTTGAGTTTAGGTGTTATGAATCACATTCATCTCAATTCTCATTTCACTTCTGTTTCTACTTTGAGGCATTTCTTACGTTTTCGGGTTGGACACTTCGACTTTTCTTTTCATTTAACTCGTACATGTTCACTTTGACGGTTTTCAGTCATTGGGCACTGATTTCACTTAGTTTGTATTTAAACGGTCTACACTGAATGGCCTCCTATTTACGTTTTCTTGTAGAAACTCGATATGACCCCTGAAGAAGGGTCGGTTTATGACCTGAAATACATTGGGTTTTCTGCTGAACAATAATCATTGGTTGATATATTACATTGGATGTGCATGATGATCAATGCATCTTATGAATAAAAACAACGTAACATCGGATGAACTTATGGCTACAAGATTGAGTCATTTAAATAAATTTGGAGTAATACCTCGCGGTATTGAAAATAGTGCTCCCACCGGCACGAAGAGGTTTCTCTTCCTGCACCCCCACCCAGCACCCCTGAAATTACCATTTTACAACATGTTGCGCACAAGGGCATGTGTGTGTGTAAAATGGCACTTTGAAAAATGCACTTTAGTGCATTTTTCAAAGAAATCGCAAATTACCATCAACTTGAGATTGACGGTAATTTGCGATTCCTATTTGCGAAATGTAATTTTTTTTTAGGTTAATGCATTGCATTTAAGGAATCACAATTTGCTATTCCTTAAATGCAATCCCAATTTAAGAAATCACGATTTTTGCGATTATTTAAATTGCGATTTTTGCAAAGGGGCATATTTTCAGAATCTGCCCCTTTGCGACCGTTTTTTAGGTAGATGCATGAGGCCCTAAATATATTGTGAATTCACGTTTAACGTTGGGTGGCTAGGTACTTCAAGGTCTTTATTAGTGTTGCAGCCTCAGCTGAATGTCATGTAAATCCTGGAGATTTAGCAAAACCGCTTTGTGTAGAATTAGCAGCATATGATATCACTACAAATATAAATATTCTTGAAGCTATATACATATATATTAGCAGCAATATTATTGTGGTAATATACTGACATTGTAGTAAAATTAATAGCTTTTTTGCAATGTATGCAATAACTTCTTCTCCTTTTAATGACATGTGAAGAAGATATCAAATGTTTTGGGGCTTATTTAGAAGCCCCCTGCACCGCCTGTGCACCACTTTTTATATGGGAAAAAGTGAAGTACCGCGCATGTCAAACATTCACCCTCCCAGTCACAGATCTGGGTTCAATTCATTTTTTTTGTTGCTCACCATGGCATCCTAGTTTGGACCCAGCCATATGTAAATCAGTCTTGACACTGATACCCATGGGAACAGTCCAGCCCAAAACTGCCAGGTCTGGTACGTGCTGGACTGGAAAAAAAGCATCCTGGGTCCGGTTTTGGGATATTACCTCTCATTAGCCATGCTGTCTTGAATCTAGTGGCATTGCAAGCACGGGACCCATGTCTGGGCATTCCCTTCATACTTAGGGTGACTATAGCAACACAAAAAGATGATTGACGGAATGCCTCCCCCCCACTCACAGATCTGGGTTGAATCTATTGTTTTTTAGCTCACCATGCCACCCCAGTTTGGACACAGCCATATGCAAATCAGTCTTGACCCTGCTTGTCCTTAGTGGGAAGGGTATGCCCAGACGTGCGTTCCGCGCTCACTATGCCACTGGATTCAAGCTATACAGGCTGAGGACAGGTGAGACCCCAAAACCGGTCGCAGAATGCTTGTTTTATGGTCCAGGGAAGACCTGGCCTGGCAGTTTAGGCTGAACTGTTCTCATGGGGAGCAGGGTCAAGATTGATTTGCAAATGGATGGGTCCAAACTGGGATGTACTTGGCCTGGCAGTTCAGGCTGAACTGTTCTCCTGGGGAGCAGGGTCAAAACTGATTTGCATATGGCAGGGTTAAAAAATGGGTGGCACTGTGAGAAAAAACCAATGGATTTAACCCAGACCTGTGACTGGGGGTGAATGTTTGACAATGTTCAGCATTCCGTCCATCATCTTTTTGTGTTGCTATAGTTGCCCTAAGTGGGTAGGGTATGCCATGACGTGGGTCCCGTATTTGCTGCTACTAGATTCACGTTAACCTGGCTGATGAGGGGTGATACCCCAACACCGGTCCCAGGATGCTTGTTTTCCAATCCAGGGAGGACCGGGCCTGGCAGTTCGGGCTGGACTCTTCCCATGGGGAGCAGGGTCAAGTCTGATTTGCATATGGCTGGGTCCAAACTTGGGTGGCATGTTGAGCAAAACAACATTGGAGTTAACCCAAATCTCTGAACTGGGGATGAATGTTTGATTTGTTCCACAGCCGTCCATCATTTGTGTGTCCTTTGCTTTCTCGATCCAAGTGTGCTGTCTATGATCAGACGTTGGTCCCTGGCTCACTGTGACTCTGGATAAATGCTAGCCAGGCTGATGAGGGATGATACCCCAAAACCAGTCCCAGGATGCTTGTTTCCAGACTAGGGAGGACCTGGCCTAGTAGTTCAGGCTGGACTGTTCCCACGGGAAGCAGGGTCAAGAATGATTTGCATATGGCTTGTTCCAAACTGGAATGGCATTGTGAGCAAAGAAATTATGGATTTAACCCAGATCTGTGACTGGTAGTGAATGTTTGACAATGTACAGCATTCCGTCCATCATCTTTTTGTGTTGTTATAGTTGCCCTAAATAGGGAGGGTATGCCCAGACGTGGGTCCCGTGCTCACTATGCCACTGGATTCAAGCATGCTTGTGAAGGGTGATACCCCAAAACCTGTTCCAGGATGCTTGATTTCTCCCTGAACCTGATCTGGCAGTTCAGGCTGGACTGGTCCAGTGGGGAGCAAGGTCAAGACTGATTTGCATATGGCTGGGCCCAAACTGGAATGGCATTGTGAGCAAACAAAATTATGGCTCTAAACCAGATCTTAGTCTGGGGTTAGATGTTTAACAATGTTCAGCATTCTGTCCATCATCTTTTTGTGTTTGTATGAGAATATAACTACACCATTTCTTTGAAGATATGGTGCAGTTCTGCTCTCTCCCTTTCATGCAATGCAGTGAAACAACTTCACATGCTGCGCCGTGCTCGATGAAATGTTAGTAAATCGAGCCATAACAAAGATAACAAAGGTAAAGATGTATAAGACTATAAACCTTGGAATACATAATTGGTGACGGCCAATAAGCATCTTTTTGTGGTGCTATAATGTAGATGGCAGATCAGCCTATAGTTGAGCAGTGCACCCAGATACTTGTAATTTCATAACTGGTTTTACACCATTAAAGAACCAGGCTTTATTCTCCTCCACCTTGGCATTGCAAATGACCAGGGTCATGGTTACCAACACCCAGGTGATGTGGCATTCGAAGGTGGATAAAAGGGCTTATTTCATGTGTGATCAAATTTAAGGCAATATGCAGTACCACCGGGAAGCAATAGATCACCCACACAGCAGGGCCTAGATTTACAAAGCCTTGACATCACCCTTGCATCGTAGAAGGTGAGCAGGGCAACGCAGAGGCTTATTTGTAATTTACAGAGCTATGCAAGGCCTGATTTGCGTCGCCTTGCGTAGCTTTGTAAAGAAACGTAACGCAAGGCAGCTGCTTGTATTGCATTACATTATATTTCAACTTGGGAGGCGTTCCCTGGGTGGAGCATGGTCGTTCCCATGCATCCACCCTTGGATTTAGGCTCATTCCTAGATTTACAAAGATTTATAAACCCATTCTCAGAAATGCCTTCTCAAGTGAGGCGTAACAAGGAAAAATATCTTTATTTCTTCTTGTTATTTCCTCTTTCATTATGTGCTGCATTCTGCAGCACACATAGAAAGAGGAAAATGCTTCTAAGGATTGTTTTTGTGCTGGAAGATGTACCTTCCTACACTATAACAATCCTGCCTGTAATGCAGGCACCCTTACACTATAATGTAAGGGGACCTGCGTTGGTGCTAGGCAGCACACAGTGTGTCAGCACAAGGAGAGAGCAGAAATGCTCCATATCTTTGTAAACATGGAGCATTTCTGCCCTCTCCCTTTTCCTGCAGTGCAACGCAGCAACTTTGCTCTGAGTTGTGTGAAAAGTTTAGTAAATGTGTCCTCTGATGTCTCTCATTATCATGGAGCCACATTAGGTGGAAAAAGGTAACCACAAAGAAGCTGATAATTTTGGTTCGAAAAATAAATATTAAACAGTAGGGTACAACGAAAACACTGTTGTCTTACACTGTATTACACTCACCTTTACCTCCCAGTTTAAATTGTCACATGCAAGTATATTTTCCTTATGATTATTACCAGTTCCCTCGGGGAACCCTTTTGTATGATCTTACTCTTTAAAAGGGCTCAATCACGTCAACGGCCATGAAGTAGTTTAAGGATATGTAATGCAACATCACTGCTTCTGCTCCGAGGGCAAAGTCCCTTCTTGTCAAGTTAGTCACTACCTTAACACCATAGCCTGTGGAAAAACTCTTAATCAAAAATGACATGACCTCTGTTCTCACATATTGTGGCCTAGTATTATAATTGGAGATCCTTAAATGGCTGACATCTAGCTATTTGAGTCTGGTCTGGCTCCATCATCAAGTCTGATCATTCGTAGCAGATACTCACCAGAAAGGGGGCTCTTGCTGCCACTGAAACTACAGTCACTGGTCTGGTATGGAAAGTATGGTGATTCTTCACCTAAAGGCAAGTATAGTATTACTAATATTTTGGGTTTCTCCATCACTTTAGTGAGACTAGGGGACCCTTTAGGATGGCGGGCGGATCGCCCCGCTGGGCCGGCGTAGGGTGGGAAGTAATTTAATTGTATTACATTTCTTTAATTCTTTTTATTTGAATTTAGCGTTTTTAGTTCTGTAGCGGGTTGTGGGTATATAAGGGAATAGGGTGGGAAGTAATTTAATTATAGCAAATGTATTGATTCAATTTTATTTATTAATATTTGTTTATTTGATATGTTATAGTGTTAAATGTGTAAAGTTATTTATTATTAATTCATTTATAATTGGTTATTAATTAATTTTAAGTAATGCATTGGTAATTAATTATGGTAATTGTGTAAATAATTTTAAGTGTGTGTTGTGATGTTTATAGGTGTAATGGGTGGGAAGTAATTTATTTTTAATTTATGAATTAATAATTGGTTGTTAATTAATTTGAATTAATTAATTGATTATTCATTTTGGTAATTGTGTAGTTAATTTTAGGTGTGTTTTTGTTTTTATAGGAGTAAAGGGTGGGAAGTGATTTGTGTTTTATTAATTATATTTAGGTGTTCATTAATGTTAATTATTTTATATTTATTTTGGGTAATTGTTTATTTTTGTTTGTGTTGTTTTTACTTTTAAAGGGGTAAAGGGTGGGTATTGAATACTTTTTAATTATTTAATTATTAGTTGTTAATATTAATAGTTTTTCTTTTATAAAGAATATTTAATTGTGTTTCTTTTTTATTGTTTAATTTAGGCGTGCGTTGTGGATATTATAGTTTTAAAGCATGTGTACTCAATGAATGTTTATGATTATTTTTATGAATACGATTTTTTAATTAATTATTAATTATGTTAATTATGGAAATAAATGTAATTAAAAATATTGAAGTGTTTTGTTTTGGGTTGTGGTGTTATAGGGTAGGAAATAAAATAAATACATTTATGTTTTAAATAATTTTTTTGTTTGTTAATATATCTCATTTAAAATAATTATTGTTTATAAATGTATTTTTTTTAAATATATTATGTCTAGGTTTTTGTTATATGTAATTATGATATGTGTTCTTTTTATATGGTTAATATATTTAATTCTTATATTTCTAAAATAATGTTTGTTTATTTTTATGATTTTAAATGATGTGTAATATTTTTGTTTTTTTCCAATTGTTTAAGTGTTATTAGTAATTTGTGTATCTCTGCTATCCAGCACTTTCCCTACTGTTGCACTCACTTGAGTGGGAATAGTAATGTTTACCCCTCCGCTGTCCAACACTTTCCCTACTATTGCACTCACTGGTGTGGGAATAGTAATTTTGCCCATCCGCTATCCAACACTTTCCCTACCGTTGCACTCACTGGAGTGGGAATAGTAATTTTTACCCCTACGCTATCCAACATTTTCTCCACTATTGCACTAACTGGAGTTGGAATAGTACATTTAATTCCTCCATTGTCCAACACTTACCTTACTTTTGCACTCACTGCAGTGGGAATATTAATTTTTACCGCTCTGCTATCCAACTCTTTCCCCACTGTTGCACTCTTTGGAGTGGGAATAGTAATTTTTGCCCTGCCGCTATCCCGCACTTTCCCTACTGATGCGCTCACTGGAGTGAGAATAGTAATTTTAACCCTCCGCTATCCAACACTTTCCCTATTGTTGTGCTCACTGGAGTGGGAATAGTAATTTTTGCCCCTCCGTTAGGCAACACTTTCCCTTCTGTTGCATTCACTGGAGTTGAAATAGTACATTTAATTACTCTGCTATCCAACACTTACCCTAGTTTTGTACTCACTGCAGTGGGAGTAGTAATTTTTACCCCTCTGCTATCCGACACTTTCCCTACTGTTTCACTCTTTCGAGTGGGAATAGTAATTTTTGCCCCTCTGCTATCCAACACTTTCCCTACTGTTGCACTCACTGGTGTGGGATTAGTAATTTTTACCCCTCCGCTATCGGATATTTTTCCTACTGTTGCACTCACAGGAGTTGAAATAGTAAATTTAATTCCTCCTCTATGCAACACTTACCCTACTTTTGCACTCATTGGAGTGGGAATAGTCATTTTTACCCCTCCGCTATCCAACACTTTCCCTACTGTTGCACTATTTGGAGTGGGTATAGTCATTTTTACCCCTCCGCTATCCAACTCTTTCCCTAATATTGCACTCTTTGGAATGGGAATAGTAATTTTTTCCCCTCCGCTATCCAACACTTTCTTACTGTTGCCATCACTTTATTTATTTGTGGTTTTTGTAGAGCGCGACACTCATCCCTTGGGATATCAAGGCGCTTTATACCAAATGAGGGCTACTGATGGCGTATGCTGAGATATTACAGATTAGGGAAGAGGTGGGTTTTCAACTTTTTGCGAAACTGGAGATAGTTAGTGGTGTGTCTTAGGTCAGTAGGGAGCTCATTCCACTTTTTAGCTGCCAGATAGGAAAAGGAGCGGCCACCTGTTCTAACTTTGTAGATACGTTTGGTTTTAGCCAAAGCGGATTGACATGAGCTTAGGTTCCTATTGGGCACATATACTTTCAATCCTCCCTTGGAGGATTGGGGGGCCAGTCTTGTGTAAAGCCCTATGTGTATGGCTGAGCAATTTAAAGGCAGCTCTCTGGCGCATCAGGAGCCAGTGCAGTTTCTTCAAGCATTCCGATGCCGAGTCTCGATTACCTGTGTTGCAGATAAGTTTGGCCGCCAGATTTTGCAAAACTTGTAAGCGGGAGAATAGATGTTCTTTCAACCCTACAAACAGCGCATTGCCATAGTCCAGGCGACTGACCAATAGGACCTGTGTGACTGAGCGTCTGCAATCCAGGGGTATCCAGGGAAATATCCTGGCGAGTAGTTTTAATATGGCGAAGCCCTTGCCACAAAGGGATCGGACGTAATCCTTCATTGACAAGGCATCGTCCATAATGATTCCCAGGTTCCTGGCATGTTGTTTTGGAGTGGGGGCCAATCCCAGTGAAGGTGGCCACCATGTGGCATCCCACACACGTTTGGCACCACCGAATAGTAGAATCTCCGATTTGCCTGCATTCAACTTTAGACAGTGATCATGCATCCATTGGGCCATTTCGGAGAGGCAGTCATGTAGCTTGGTTTTGGTTACCTCGGGCCCCTTGTCCATGGCCACCGTCAGCTGCGTATCATCCGCATAGGAGCAGATGCCGATGTCCCACTTCCTTCCAATGTCAGCAAGAGATGAAATATAGACATTGAAAAGAGTGGAGCTCAGTGAGGCACCCTGGGGGACCCCGCAGCCGATGGGGTTGGGCTTTGAGTGGAACTGACCCATATGTACTGCCTGGGTGCGGTTGCTCAGGAAAGAGTGTAGCCAGTTCAATGCCGTGGATTGAACTCCCTTGCTCCTAAGTATGTTCAGCAGACAGTTGTGGGATACCGTGTCAAACGCCGCTGACAGGTCAAGCAGTATCAGCGCCACCGCTCCACCTTGGTCGGTGGAGGATCTGATACTATCCGACACTGCCAGCAGCATTGCCTCGGTGCTGTTATTGGCTCTAAAACCAGTCTGGGAGAGATCCAGAAGGGAGTTACTTTCTAGGTACCTCGTCAGCTGTACATTGACCAATTTCTCTAGAGCTTTAGAGAGGTAAGGAAGCTGGGAGATGGGTCTGTAATTCTCTGGATTGAGAATGTCAGATCCCGCTTTCTTCAGAAGGGGGGTCTCAGAGGCGTCCTTCCAAGCATCAGGGAAGGTAGCAGTGGTTAGCGATTTGTTAAAAAGTTGAGTGATCAGGGGACAGAGAGTAGACACGATTTTTGAGAACACGAAGTGGGGACAGGGATCTGAAGGGGATCCAGATTTGACTGTGTTAAGGACTGCTAGGACCTCATCTGCAGAGAGAGGTTCGAAACTGGTTAAGCGAGGTAGATTTCCTGAGTGTAGTGGAGCTGTGGGTGCTTCTGGTGACATCGCAGTTTTGGATGGATTGTCTGAGTTACTGACGGTATGTTGAGGAGTGAAGGTAGAGTATATTTTCTTGATCTTTTCAGAAAAAAAGGTGCTGATACGCTCACAAGCCTCGATCGAGGGAGTGAGTGTTTGTGATGTGCTAGATGGTTTGCTCAGCTCCTTCACTATTCTAAACAGTTCCTTCGCTGAATTGCTGTTTTCATGAATGCGCTGAGTAAAGTAATCCTTTTTGGCATTTTTGATAGCAAGAATATACTGCCTCCGTTTATGAACATAGTCTAGTCTTGCTTCCCTGTCTTTGGACTGTCTCCATAGATGTTCAGTTTTTTGGCATTCCTTTTTAAGATTTTTTAGATAGGGGGTATACCATTTCTCTGTTATAGATTTTTTTCTGGTTTCCCTCATCGGGGCTAGTTTATTTAGTGTTTGCAATATTGCAGCATCTAATAGGGCAATGTCGTTACCGACCTAGGAGTCCTCCGATAGTTTGGCATTAGCCTCTTGAAAGTGTTTCTCAAAGTTAGAATCGTTAATTAGCCTCCAGGCTCGTTTAGAAATGTGAGGGGCTACTTTGGGTTTCAACGGTTTACCGGGAAGGTCAAGTGAGAAGGATATGAGGGAGTGGTCCGTCCAGGATAGGGGGTGGACCTCTGTTATGTTGGTGGATTCGACGTTGGTAAATAGTAGGTCTAGTGTATGGCCAGCTGTATGAGTGGGGCCCACTACCCACTGCTTGAGGTTGAGAATTCCCATGTCATATTCCAGCTGGGAGGTACCCAGGGCATCCATTTTTTCATAATGAATGTTAAAATCGCCAACAATTACATAATTTTTGTATTTTAGACGAAGTGGCAGGAGTTGATTCAGTAATTTGGCGCCGAGACTGGCTTGTTGTCCAGGGGGGTTGTATATAACTGCACCAGCTAGGATGGTGAGTCCCTCATAGAGTACTTTAAAAGGTAAAGTCTGATGTTCGATGTGTGCAGTTGTTAGTTCCGCAAAGCATGTTAAATGTTCCCTGAATATCACAGCAACCCCCCCTCCTCTTTTACCAGGTCTGTCTTGCGTAATGATTTTGTAATTAGAGGGGAGGGCGTTTGCTAGATCTGGAGCATTGGTCTCGGATAGCCAGGTTTCGGTAATGAACATCAGGTCTGGGGTCTTAGATATGAGTAGGTCCCAGATGTCCATGGCATGTCTAGGTAAGGTTCTAGCGTTCAAGTATAGACAATTCAGGGTCAGGTGTTTTTTTTTCATGGATTGTGTGGTTACCTGATGGGGTTAGACCCATGCTGGACCAGCGACAAGCGAGGCAGGAGATTGGCCCATAGGATAATCCTGGCCCCGTTTGGGTACATAAATTTGTTTTTACGCCTTTTTTATCATTGTAAAAGGCTAGCCGCTCACTGCGAGAGTAGCGGATGGGCGTGGACAGGTTTCGAATAGAACCGGCAGGGGGTATAGCCCCTAGTCCCGGCCGGTCGCGGACGTGCGCAGACGGGCTTGCCTTTGGCACGCCTTCGGCGCATTGGCGCCGCGCCCGCTGCGCGTCCGGCCCAGGCACATGTTTTGTAGGAGACGGGAAGAGGCGTGGCCTCAGGGCGGTGGGCGTGGCCTCACTGTCCTCGTAATTGGTGGCAAGAGCTTGGATACACCCGCAGCAGCGTTCAGATCGGCTGCGCGGCGTGAATGGCGACTCAAAGTCAGGGGGGAGTGCTCAGGGCAGAGTAACACACAGGTAAAAAAGCAGTTTGTGACAGATTAAATTTTAAAATAAACGAGCAATACTCCCAGCTTCCGCCTCAGGAGCTGTCTTTTTGGTAATAGCGCGTTTGGTGATTGACGCGACTTTAAATACCAGCTAGAGGGGGCGTGTCCTCAGGGCGGTGGGCGTGGCCTCACTGTCCTCGTAATTGGCAGCAAGAGCTTGGATACACCAGCAGCAGCGTTCAGATCGGCTGCGCGGCGTGAATGGCGACTCATAGTCAGGGGGGAGTGCTCAGGGCAGAGTAACACACAGGTAAAAAAGCAGTTTGTGACAGATTAAATTTTAAAATAAACGAGCAATACTCCTGGCTTCCGCCTCAGGAGCTGTCTTTTTGGTAATAGCGCGTTTGGTGATTGACGCGACTTTAAATACCAGCTAGAGGGGGCGTGGCCTCAGGGTGGTGGGCGTGGCCTCACTGTCCTCGTAATTGGCGGCAAGAGCTTGGATACACCCGCAGCAGTGTTCAGATCGGCTGCGCGGCGTGAATGGCGACTCAAAGTCAGGGGGGAGTGCTCAGGGCAGAGTAACACACAGGTAAAAAAGCAGTTTGTAACAGATTACATTTTTAAAATAAACGAGCAATACTCCCGGCTTCCGCCTCAGGAGCTGTCTTTTTGGTAATCACTGGAGTGGGAATAGTAATTTGTACCCCTCTGCTATCCAACTCTTTCCCTACTGTTGCACTCACTGGAGTTGGAATAGTAAATTTAATTATTCCGCTATCCAACACTTTCCCTACTGTTGCACTTATTGTATTGGGAAATGTAAGTTTAATTTTTTTAATAGTTTGTTTTAATTTATTATAGAATTTTTTTATTTTAAATTATTGTTATATATATATATATATATATTTGACATAATTGTAAAGTAAAAAAATTAAATAAAGATAATAGTTAATACATTATTTTTAAGTAAATATATGTATGTGTATAAATTAACGATGTTTGTGTGTTTATATTTTTTTTAATTAAGTTTATTTGTTATATTTAGTTAACATGTATATTACATTTAATATATTTACTATATATTATTTTATTTTATAAATATTTTTAAATCAATATTTTTCACATCTATATTTTTTACCTCGATATTTTTTATTCCATTTTTTGGACTTGCCTATTAAGGTATTGGAGTACATTTTTTTTTTTTTTGATATTTGATATTTAGAACATCAATGTTTGTTGCATTGATATTCCTATCAGGGAACCATAATAAAGGGGCAAAGATCGCAAAAAGTCCTTAGCCCATATGCCTGTGTCTACCCCTCACTTATTTACACTTGAAACGAGACGGACCCTGACACACACACAAACAAGGGCTCGCTACACTAGTGACAAGGGTAGGCCTCCTCGGCCCCCAGCTGGCCCTTCTGATCGGCTGTGGACCGTCGCAATCTGATCTGCGATGCAACCGGCCTCTCCTGCCACTGACTGCCAGCATATGCATTCCTTCAGCTGAGTCATCCGTCCCTGAGGCATTAATGCAGTCCTCGCTGCACGGGACATCCCCTGGCTCATCGGTGGCTAGTTGAAGCTCAGTCTGACTCAAGTGATTCACCCACCGCCACGGAAATGGACATAGCCATTATGCAGCAGCCAGAAAAGAACCCCCCAGTAGACAGAATCCGCCGACGTAGTACGCACATGAGGCAAGACAAACAGACCCAGAACATCAGCCCCTCCTCTGCCCGGGTCCCGCTGTGGATACCGCGGGCGAGAAGAGCAGCCCCTCGAAGAATGCCCAGCGAAAGTATGGGCATGCTTGAAGTGTGGCAAATTAAACCACTTTGCCACCACATGCAGATGTGGGCCTAGAGGAGGAGGCACACTAGGAAGGAGAGTGCCATTGAAAACAGTAAAGCAACTGTCACTGGATGACCCGGAATCCCAGAGTGCCTCCAAGATGTCACCCTGTCACCGACACCAATTGGAAGACTCATCTCCAGACAAAGAGGAGGAAGCATTCCTCATCTCATTCACAAATCATCTCAAATGGAATAGACAACCATAGCCCACATGCATAGTTGAGATTTCAGGGTCCAGCATCAAAGCCCTCATTGACAGCAGGGCATCAGTAAACGTGATGGGGCTCCAACTGTATAGGCGCCACCAGCCACATCTCCAACAAACACCAAAGTCTTTACATAGGTGAGCCAGACACCACTACCCCTAAAAGGACGGATGAATGTGCAAATAAAGGGCCAAAAGATCATGACCACCTTCCATGTCGTCGAAGCTGACACACTTGTTGGAAGCCATACAGCTGATGACCTAGGTCTAGTAGTCTTTGCATGCACCATGAAGGCCTACCAGAGAGGAGGACATCCCAAGCCAATTCCCCGATTAATTCACAGGACTTTTGTTCCTGAAAGCTCCTCCAATAAATCTACATATCGATACGTCCATTAAGCCAATAGCCCTCCGACACCGGCACATGCCTTTTCACCTAAGAAAACTTGTAGAACAAGAACTCAACAAACTCGAGAAGCAAGGGGTGACGAAAAAGTATCTGGTCCAACGCCGAGGGTGTCCCCAATGGTGATCACTGAGAAGTCGAAGCAACCAAGCAATATATGACTATGCAGCGACATGTGCCTCCCTAATCAAGCAATCAAATGCGAGAGGCACATAACGCCATCATTGGATGGATGACATCATTGCAGACCTAAATGGCTCAAGGTGGTTCTCCAAGCTAGACCTCAATACAGGGGACCACCAGCTGATGTTCGTGGAAGAGAGTCGCTATATCACCACATTTTAACACACCTAGGACTATGGCGATACAAGAGGCTGAACTTTGGAACCTCCTCAGCAGTGGAGGTCTTCCAAGATGCGATCCAGGAGACCCTGTTCGGCTTACTGGATGTCATGAACATAAGCGATGACATCCTGATCCACTCAACGACCATTAAAGAACATCACCAGCATCTCCGAGCGGTGTTGAAATGACTATCCGAACATAGAGTCACCCACCATAGAGATAAGTGCTCCTTCTTTCAGAACTCAATTAAGTTCTTTTGTTACGTCTTTAACGAAGAGGGAATCAAGGTGGATTCCCGCAAGTCCCATGCCATGAAACAATGCATCAGCTCCAACGACAGTGTCAGAGGTAGGTAGAATCCTGGGAATTGCCACATACTGTGGACTGTTCATCCCAGACCTGGCGACCACTGATGAGCCTCTACGATCCCTCACCGAGGCAGATGCTCCATGGAGGTGGAGCCAAGGTGAAGAACATGCCTTCCAGAAAGTAAAGAAAGCTCTGCTCATCAAGACAACAATGGCCTACTTTGACTCCAAGAGGCACACAGAACTGTTGGTTGATGCCAGCCTGGTAGGCTTGGGAGTTGTACTCACCCAAGAAGTGGAACCTGGCAAGTGGGCACCACTTGCATTCGTTATCAAAGCTCTCACACTAATCTAAGCTTGATACTCACAATTGGAAAGAGAAGCAGTGGCCATCAAATGGGCGTGTGGTCACTTCGCTTTCTACTTCAGCAGAAGGCCGTTCCGCGTGGTCCATATTCACCAACCACTTTGTTCCATGACACAGCGCCACATCCTCCACCACGGATCGAATAGTGAGCCATCCAGTTATAACATTACCAGATAGAAGTAGTCTATCGACAAGGATCAAAAAACCCTGCCGACTTCCTCTCCCATCACCGACCATCCCCTGCGGATAACAGCAGTGACAGTACAGACACCATGGAACAATATCTGAGCTTGGTGTCCTGAAGAGCATGCCCCTAAGCGCCAAACATCCCAGAGATCGAAGCGTACAAAGCTGATTCGGTCATGATGAAGGTTATGGGCGCACTCCAACAAGGCTCATGGCAGAACTTCCTACGAGATGCTAACAACTGGCACTGCCCTGAGAAGAAACACCTTGGGAAGATGTAGAGAGTACTTGATGAATTGAGTGCCACAGCTGAAGGCCTCATATTACTGGGAGCAGGCATCATAATTCCCGAAAGTCTCCAACTCCGAGTGACAACTCTGGCTCACAGAGGCCACCAAGCGACCGTTCAGATGAAAATCCCATATGAGAGAGACAGTATGGTTCTCAGGCCTAGAGGCAACATTAGGAAATGTTGTGAGACAGTGTCTATCATGCCAGCTCACAAGTCTCCAAAAAGCACTGCCACCAATCATCATGGAAGATCTGTGCACAATTCCATTGTCCAAAATAAGACGAGACTTTGGAAGTTTTCCAGATGGTCGAATAATGGCAGTAATAGTCAGGAGCTACTCAAAGTATCCTGTAGTCAAAGTGGTGGATTCAACAGCCTTCACAAATGTGGCTCCAGTGCTGGAGAGAACCTATGCCCTGTTTGGCCTCCCACAGAAAATATAAACAGACAATGGACCGCCATTCCAGGGGGCAAAGTTCAAGGACTTGCTTACAACTTTCGGCATAAAGCACCACTGCATCACTCCGCAGTGGCCACAAGCCAATGGCAAAGTGGAGCGCTTTACAAATAATATGTTAAAGTCCTCAGGATCGCTGTTGCAGAAGGCTCCAACCCTGAACTCAGCCTGTGCTAATTCCTACGGGAGTAGCGAGGGACACCCCACTGGACCAGGCAGAGGTCCCCCTGGTCCTTGATGCTAAATGGACACAGGCGGAAAACTATCCTCATCTCCCAACAATGGGTGCTGACCCCGTATGAACCAGCAAATGCTCAGGCCATACACACCAGAACCAATGAGCGTGTGAGCCTAAAGAGGCATGCTAAGTACTGACAACTCCTGCCATGGGATCTTGTACTAATAAAGGACAGAAGACCAATTTTTGACACTCTTCGAGCCAAGCACATGAACAATTACCCACGTGACTGGCACCACGGTCACTGCCAGAAGAGGCCAAGAGACAGGCACGAAGAACATGTCATGGTTCCAGAGGGACACTTCCCCAGCCGACATACTCCCCAGTCAAAGGACGAAGAGGTTGTTTGGGAGGACTCGTGCCCGCAATGTGACCCAGGAGAAGTTCCCTCAACTTACCCCACTACTAAACCACTGAGCACTGATTACAAGGGAAGGCGCAGAAGCTGACTCCTGGCATGAGCTGGGGTATGAAGGCGTGGACAACCGCTCCCAGCATCTGCACTACAACCTGAGGCCAAATCCACCACTAGCTCAACCACTCAGAGACTTTGCATGTCAAGCGCAACTGCAAAAGTCAACACCAGTTTGGGGAGAGATGCAATGACCTTAGCACGCACCTGCAGTGCTAACGGGACCTGGAAGTCGCACCCTGTACATCTTCAGGACAGGCATGGTCAGAGGCTATATAATAAAGAGGCAAGTACCATATGTGGTCTTTAGCCCGTAACCCATGCCTGTGTCTCCGCCTCACTTACTCAAGCATGCAACAAGAAGGGCCCTAGCACACACACACAAGAGCCCGCTACAGATCCTACGCTGGTCTTGACGCAAGATAAATCTTTTAGGTAGAACTGAGCAATTATAGCTCCTGGTGAAGGGCCCCTATCAAGTAGCAGCTGGTGAACATCCACATAGAGAAACGTCATAAACATCCAACTTACATTCACCCAGTGGTCTCAAAACCCACAGCAGGTAGGTTAAGGTGGATATCCATCCAAGAAAGAGGACACCGACATGAGCATGTCAAAGCTCGGTTGCGCAAAGGAATCGGCTTTG
Source organism: Lissotriton helveticus (assembly GCF_964261635.1). Classification (NCBI taxonomy): domain Eukaryota; kingdom Metazoa; phylum Chordata; class Amphibia; order Caudata; family Salamandridae; genus Lissotriton; species Lissotriton helveticus. The sequence continues at coordinate 267,945,454 of NC_136065.1, read as the reverse complement.
GTTTTGTAGGCAGCTCGAAAAGGGAACTTGTAATTACTTCAATATCTCAATCATGAAATAACCAGAGTACGAGGAAGTACTCTCTTTCACTGAAGATATCACACCATGACATCATCAATAAGCATACATCACTCAAGTGTCAGATTAAAATATTTAAAAAATGAACTAAAATTGTTCCCGAAAATTAACTTCAATTAAGTATTCTGATTTCGTCCACAAACAAAACAATTTCGTTTAAGTAAATTAAATTTCTATATATTCTAACGTTATGTTCTCGTTTTCTTCTCATGAAGTATTCTTGCCCCCACTGCAAGCTTTTATTCATAGAAACAATTTGATTTTCTCCTGAAACTCAGCTTGCCATCTTTAGAAAATAAATTGCTGTCCCTGTACACCATTACATGCTTATCAGCTCCCTTTTTTAATCAAAAATCAATTGATGTCCTAGAAAATCGAGTTTGTGTTAGTGGCCGTTCTACTGTTTGCAATTCCAATCTTGCTGTCATTGAAGTTTTTCTATGTATTTTGCACGCTACAGAAAGAGTCTCTTAGGCTGTCATTTCCAGCGCCCAGTCAATCACGATTTCTGTGGTAACTTCTGTTACCGGGTATATCTCAATTATGAGTTTTGTGATAAGTATTGGAAGGTCAAACTTGCGATATCTATCGAGGGAAAAATAGCCGGTAATTACCGGAACGTGTATGGCTTTTGTGCAGCAAGCATCAATTCATCGTTTAATTGAGTAGTATTCATCATACCTCATAAATTCTGACCCAGAGAAGTTGGATTGGATCAGCCAGGTGAGATAAATATACCTATTAACAGGCCACTTGTAATGAGGGTGTTAGTATGGAACAAAAATCACTTAATTTCGCATGTTACTGTGACTTTACATGTTTCTAAACTGTGTCTTTCAAGGCTGCGTGTTTTTTCAACCAATTTTACTTCGAAAAAGAAGTTGTGTGTGTTTTGGAAATATAAGGTGGTTAGAAATTGCAGTCTTGTAAAAATACAACAGTGCACAGAAAATTATTTATGTATGGTAACAATATAACAAAAACACATTTTTTTTCAAGTGTTAATTTAATGCCACAATGGCAGTTTACCAATCTTAGGGGCCGATTAGGATGGCGGTGAATCCGCATCCTCCGGGCCGGAGGAAGCCACCGCCGGCCTGGAGGATGCGGATTCACCGCCGCGGCCACAGAAAACACCCACCGCCAGATTAGGATGGCGGTGGGATTGCGGTGGGACCAGCGGCGGACGGCAGGTTGGTCCGCCGCTATTCCACGGGGTATGGAGGGCTGTTTGGTGGCGGTGTCTGCAAGACACTGTCAGCCAAATTACGATGTGCATTGAAACATGCTTTTCCACGGCGGCTTTTCCGCTGTGGAAAAGCATGTGGTCTTTGGTGTTTGGGGGCCCGTTGCGGGCCCCAGGGTGTCGGGGGGTGGGGGGTGCACATGGGGGGTTCCTATGGTACCCCCCATCAATCATTCAATCAGAATAATTTATATAGCGCGCTACTCACCCGGTAGGGTCTCAAGGCGCTGCGCTACAGCATTTACATTCACAAAGCGGCAGGCACCGCGCTGTGCCTGCCACTTTGTGAATGTAAATGTAAAACATGCATTTTAACCTTGCGGCAGGTGCTGCTTCAAGCAGCACCCGCCGCAAGGTTAAAGATACAGGATGTGACCGCCAGGGTGGCGGTCACATCCTAATTCCACCGGAGGGACCACCGCTGCCCCTGTGGACGGTCCCTCCACCTCGGGGGTGTCCGTCCACCATCCTAATAGGCCCCTTAGTAAGGTCATTTCCCCAAAACATCAACTTCTCATTTTCTAAACGTACACTTCTTTCTTTCCTAATTTCAGACACTCCCTGTGCTAGACTAGTCTGCATCGCCCCTTTCAGAGGTTCTTTGTGGGGTAGAGAATCGTAGTCAGTGTTGGACTGGCCTGTGAGGCACTTTGGTAGTTTGGCAGTGCCAGATGGGCCAGCTGGACAGGATCAGAGTGTGGCCCATTTTTAATTTTTTTGGGCCACGTGGGTCATGAAGGTACCAAGAAAAACAGCCCACACCCAGTCCTTTCAAGCTGACCCATCTAGCAGTGCCAGACTGCCCAACAGGCCAGTCCAACACTGAACACAGTGAATAGTAGGGAATCCTTCCTGTGCCACATGCATCAGAACCAAACACTGTGGGCCAGGGGCCTGATACACAAAGTTAAACTCACATATTTGTGTAAGTTTACGCTTTTTCAGTATTCAAAAAACTGTATTTTAATAGTAAGTTTTACGAGTGTGGAGAACTCCGCACATAAAAAGGTAGGAATATGCAGTGGCGGCTCGCATAGGGCATGCTACGGGAGGTGAGGCAGGGGAGGGGCAGGGTGGTGGGGTAGTAAACTCGGACATACGACGTAATGGAGGATTGTAATTATTACTTTTCTCCGGTCCGTCATATGTCCGAGCATACTACCCCTCCACCCTGCCCCTCCCCGCCTCACCGCCTGCAGCATGCCCCATGCGAGCCGCCTCTGGGATTATGTGCAGAGTTCTCCACCCCGACTGCAGAGTCTCCACACTCGAGAACTTACTATTAAAATGCCTTTTTTGTGAATACTGAAAAAGCGTACACGTACACAAACATGTACATTTACTGTTATAAAGTCGTAAGTTGAGGAGAAATATTTATTACGCTTCTTACACCATCACAGGGTTCCAGTCAGCTGGAGTCAGCTGTAAAATCTTCATATGGCAGCTGGGAAGAGAACGTTCCAAGAGAGGAACAGGAAAGGGGAACGTGGACCAAGTAATTAGGTATTTACAACATTTACGTTTGTGAATCAGGTCTCTCACTTTTTAGGTCTCGCCCTGCGATTGCAGGCCAAAGGCCTGCTGTCGCAGAGCGAGACTATTGTTATCATTCCGGCTTTCAAGGACTGAAAGGGAGCCGGAGAGGACAACAGACTGTCACGCGCACGCAGCAGCAGCAGCAGCAGCCTGCCGGGATCAGGTCGCGCGCATCAACAGGCTCTTCACAACACATGCACAACACACATACAGCCCCCCCCCCCCGCATACACACATACATACATACAGAACCCCCCCATACACACACACACACACACACGCACACACACACACACACACACATACACAGAGAACCCCAGGCGCTTACACGCACATCCCCTACCTCGTCTCGGCGTCTTCGCGCTCCCTTGCCCCCGCTCCTCTGGTGCGCGCGCACCACAGGTTTCGATTCCCGCGTCGGCTCCTCTACAGCCAATCAGGAGGCAGAACTCCTTTTAGAGATGCTCCCTCTCTGGTCCGCTACCATTTTTTTCTTTTTTAAACAGAAATCTCTCCGTCCTCACTCTTAATGACTTCAACTTCCGGCCGCGGATCAGTGTTGCCGCCGCAGGCCCAGTGGGCGGGCTGGTCTTCTTCTGGGGGGTTGGGGCTGTGAGCAGGCAGAGGCAGCGATGCGCGCGCAGATTTTTCATTTTAATGCGCGCGCATTCGCTTTAATCTTGACACGGCACGCCCCAGCATACCCACAAGGCCGCATGCACCTCACCACCGCACCGAGTATCCACTGGTGGTTGAACTTCATCGCGCCGCCGTTCAAAGAAGGGGGAATCGGAACCTGGACGACGTTGAGGTTGGCTGCGTTGAGGTGGAGTAGACTACTGAGGCAGTACATCGCTCTGCTCACCAGGTGAGGGTGAGGCATGGCCTTGGTCGGCCGCCGGCCTATAAATAAAGCTGCGCAATTAAAGCCAAATATTTTTTCTTTAGGGTTGCTTTCCTCAATGTGACATCTTGCATACGCACAGTTATGCACCACTATGAACGAACTCTCACCGTGTTCATTAGCGTCTTGTGTGGGTCCGGCTGTACACCCTTCTTAGCAAGATGTATCTCCAAGCCTTCTCCAATTGGTTACTGAGATGCAAATCATTCAACATGCCTAAAATAGTCTAGTTAAACATCGATTTTGATGGCAGGAATTTTTTTTGCAGAGTTTTATATAGCGCGAACCAGACCCGAACTGAATCCGGTATCAGAGCGCTTTACATAGTACCAGTTACGTTACATGAGGACACGCATTAATTTTAGGCACGGGGAGATTAAGTGATTTGCCCAGAATCACAGGGGGTTGATTACCCACAGATTTGCTTTCTGATGGGCGTTTTCCACACTCACCATCTTGCCACACTTTGCTATTGTAGATCTGTTTCCATGTTGGTGGTCCACCCCTCAGATCCATTTATCTCAACCATGGCTGCAATTTTGATGTCTGCTGTCTTGGGTTAGGTTTTCATGTTCTACAACAGGGATGACTGCTGACAAATTATCAAGCTTCTTAAGGATGCATTACTCTTTTTCCCTCCTCTGCCCAATATCACTCTGTCTCCCCAAAATCTTTACCCCGACTCAGAGGGGGCCTGAAAATATTCCACTGCCTTTAGGGCTTTTTTTTGGACATTGTACGTTGGAGATCCACTTCTCTTCCTGCTGCTGGTCTATTAGCTACCTATCAACAGTGTCTTCATCCAGCCCCCATCCACGGACTCCCAGTTTGGCACAGCCTTGTTCAAGAGGTTTGTTCTACTCTTGCAAATGTCCCAGTGCTGCATAAAGGACATGTAAAGATTAGTTCCCTCTACAGTGAATAGCGTAGGCGCAATCTCTGACCTTAGCAACCACACTTAGCAGCCAACTAAAACACTTCCTAGGACAAGGGAACCCAACAATGTCATCTGTGCTCAGCCATGTTGGTCAGTAAACCTTGGAATTGGAAATGAAAGCGTTTTCTCTTTTCTGAACACAATGGAGAGCCATTACCTCGCGCAGCAGGATTTCTTACCTTAAAATATTATAACTCTTGACAAGGTTATTCTCATAAATATTTATAAATGCAGTCAAGCCCCTCTCCGGTTGATTTTTAAAATACTGATTATACACGTTTGTTGCTTTATGGCCTATCTTTCAAGTTAAGAAGTTAGAATATTAATAGAATCTTCAAAACAATGCATATTTTAATTTATATGGTATTCTACAAGGGAGGAAGACATACGATTTAGGGCATGCATGGACAGGAACAATGTGAGGTAGTAATGTAAAACCTGCTATGTGGGACGATGGTTTGTGGTCTCTGGAGTTGGTATCTGCGAAAGTGGTGCAAAGCACAACACCATGGTTTGGGGGTCAAGGTTTTTATAAAGCAACTGATGCCTGTCATAACCCCCCCCCGACTTTCAGCTTCTTGTAATGTGCCTGCATTCACCATATACTATGCGGAAGGACTGCGCCATAATCAGGACTAACTATGAATATAAGATCTTATTTTTTGGGAGAGGGGCAAAGATCTGGAGCAGTCTGAATAAACACTCACACACACATAGAGATGTGGTGGTAGAGGTATTTCTAACACCAAGACATTCAATGCAACTTCATGGGGTGGCGCTCCTGCAGCACTGCTGGTGCCTCAAAGACACGATATAGTATGTTATGGAACCACTGATTTATGAATCCTGCTTTTTGTGCTGCCAATTGCTGAGGACAGATGAAACATACATCCTGTGCTAAAAGGGATAAATACATTAGTTTATATATTTAAATCAATATGTCACTTCACAAAACAATAGTCCCACTTTAGCTAATTCAAATTTAAAATTTCTGTAATGGACACATGAAAATGTTCTCAAAAAAAGCCCAAGAGATTAAATCAAGTAGGCACTTGAGAGGTGCGGTTATGGTGGTGAGATCCTGATTTCTGACAGAGCCTTTTGGTTTATTTTTCTCACGTAAGATATGTAAAAGTTGTATCTTTGAACTTGTGACACACAATTAGACTCTGCTAAAAAATAACACAAAGCACATTTGTACATACCCAAGTATTGTTCCCAAAATCATCACATAGAGCACTGGAATATTTCACATGTCCCTTTTTAAGGCATTAGTCATTTTAGCCAATTTATTCCAAAATTGTGCTGTAAATGCACTTTTGAGTTCATCTTTTTCAAAATGTTCGCAGAGTAGCTGGAACCTCCTATCAAAACCTTACTTGAGGAAGGCCCCCTTGCTGAAATTCAGAATGGGTATTACATCTGGCTTTCAGCAGTGTGAATTGAGAGTGTGGATGGCGCCAATAGATTAAGTGGGTGAAACCAGCGGGGGAAGTGGGAGGAGCCGGTGGAAAAGTGTGAGCGGCCTCCTAGAAACATTTGAGCACCTGCACTTAATATTTTACAAATTAAGCACTGTGGAAGTCCTCATAACACGTTCTGCCTGCTGCAAGCTTACACTTTTTTCACAAGGCAATTTCCAAACCACTTCTTTAATTCACAAAGTTCGGATTACACTTGACAATGCATTTACTTATGTTTTCAGTGCAAGTAAAATTCTTTACGTTGTGCGACATGTCTTGAAGTGTGTAGTACCTACAACCTTACGCATAAAAATTAGAATACATAAGTTACCCTCTCACCCTCACCCCCTCACCCCCACACACCCTCAACCTCAAACCCCTCACCCTCACAACCCTCTCACCCTCCCTCACCCTCACTCACCCTCACCCTCACACACCCTCATCCTCAAACACCCTCTCACCCTCACACATCCTCACCCTAACACACCCTCACCCTCAAACCCCTCACCCTCACACTGCCTCACCCTCACACCCCCTCACTCACCTCACCCCCACAACCCTCTCACCCTCACACTCACATCCCCTCACCCTCACACCCCTCACCCTCACCCACCCTCACACCCTCACACACCACCACTCACACTCTCACACACCCTCACCAGCATAGCATAACAAAACATAGCATAACAAAACACAGCATAACATAACAAAACACAGCATAGCATAACAAAAAAAAGCATAGGTTAGCAAAACATAGCATAGCATAACAAAACAACGCATAGGATAGCAAAACAAAACATAGCATAACAAAACGTAGCATAGCAAAACACAACATAGCATAGCATACCAAAACACAACAAAACATAGCATAGCATAACAAAATATAGCATAACAAAACAAAGCATAACATAACAAAGCATAGCAAAACAAAACATAGCATAGTATAACAAAACATAGCATAGCATAACAAAGCATAGTATAGCAAAATACAACAAAACATAGCATAGCATAACAAAGCATAGTATAGCAAAATACAACAAAACATAGCATAGCATAACAATACACAACAAAGCATAGCATAACAAAACAAAGCATAGGATAGAAAAACTAAACATAGCATACCAAAGCATAGGATAGCAAAACAAAACATAGCATAACAAAACATAGCATAACAAAAAATAGCATCGCATAACATAGCATAACATACCAAAACATAGCATAACAAAACACAACACATAGCATAACAAAACATAGCAAAACACAACAAAATATAGCATAGCTTAACAAAACACAACAAAACATAGCAGAGAAAAACAAAACATATAGTAACATCGCAAAACATAGCACAGCATACCAAACACAACAAAATATAGCATAGCATAACAAAACAAAGCAGAGCAAAACAAAGCATAGCATAATACAACACAACAAAACATAGCATATCATAGCAAAACATAGTATATCATAACAAAGCATAGCATAGCATAACAAAGCATAGCATAGCAAAACATAGCATAGTAAAACATAGCACAGCATAACAAAAAACAGCATAGCATAACAAATAAAAGCATAGGATAGCTAAACAAAACATAGCATAGCATACAGCATCACTCAGCACCACCACAGCATCACTCAGGGGCACCACAACATCACAATGCGCCGCCACTGCATCACTGAACGCCACAGCATCACTCGTTCGCCATCACAACATCACTTAGCGCCACCACAGCATCAATCTGTGCAACTATTCAACAACAGCTGGTTCAAATATGTTGTCTTAATGTTTCAAGCTATATTACAAATGTAACAAAAAGATGTTAATATTTCACTTCTGTTCTTGGATTTTCTTAACAATAAAATACACTGAACATAATCTTCACAACAGTTATTTACAAAGTTTAAGCTATTGCCATTATAAAGTACAATAACTTTGATTTAAGTATTAATTATTAAAAACATTAAAAGCCATTGTTATTTGTAATATCAATACATGCAAGTCACGTAAATATGACACATATTGCATTACAAATGCTACAGGTGTCACATTTGCGAAAATTATAACTATTGGCATTGTAAATGACAAAGCTATTATTTTCGCTATTTTCAAAAACAAAACATGAATAAAAAATGTGTCATTTACAATACCAATAGCTCAAACTTTCCTAATGCGAGACCTATTGCATTGCAAATGCTTGTTCCATTTTCAGGTGTATGAGACTTGAATCTTTTGTATTCATCCGAGGACAGCATTTCTTGCAGACAGTGGATTCTGCATCAGAAGCCCCAAACATCTTCAAAGTGTGACATTTTTGCAGGGCGATGGGCTTCAGCTCCAATTCTGGGCGTTCCATGACCAACAATAAAATCCCCAGGGAGCGTAAAGAAACAGGGAGTTGTTTTTATAGTGAACCATCATGGACACAAATACATTTTCATACCATCTAAATACCATTGAGGAAAGGACCTCTAAAGGAGAAAGGATTGTTGGAGGTGAGAGGGCGAAGGGGACAGCATTTTAAGCTATGACATTCAGTCATGGCAAACTTCCAATGCCTACTTTGTGTACATGATCTTTTGCGACTCACAAAAAGTCCTCCCTCCTTCATTGCAGAACATTCTTGGAGCTACAGTCCTAACTTTTCTTCTGGTAGTTTAGAGTGAGAACTAGAGAAAGGGACATAATAATCAGCTGAAATGCACAACCATAATACTCAATAAAATTGTGCAGCAAACTTGTGGTGGGCAGTGGGAGAGTGAGGTGTATTAAGGGGTAGAGCATGGGGGTGTGAGAGAAGCCAGTGGGAGGGAATATGCAAAAACAAGCCTTTCAAACATTTCAAACATTTTATATGTGTAATTGTTTACAGTCACTGTGAAAAGCTGACAGGTCCTGGAAACAGTCACCTGCTTGTTACAGGTTTCATTCCCAACGACCTACATTAGGAGGAGCAGTGCCTGCAGTTTTTTGGTTCTTTTTTTTATATTTGGAAAATGATACAAAAGTTTATACATAGTTTCTAATTTAATTAATAGCAGCAGTCTTGATCCAAATTATAATAAATAACCTAATCTATAATTCATGATAAACAAAAGAAATGCCCTTATTTAGTAAAAATAAAGACTTTGATTATAGGATTAATTTTTTTCGAAAAGAGATGTTAATGCATCTAAAATGTTCAGGTACCTTGGTCATAAAAGTATTAAGGAGAGTCCATTAAAAGTTACTTCAAAGGGAAGCAAGTGAGGTAAAACCCAACTAGGTAGTGAGCTAATTAATCAGCTGTTCAAATTACTTTCCGGAATAAGGGGCCTATCGGGCGGTGGTACCGTGGCGGACGGAAAGTCAGTCTGCCGTTTTTCTGCCAATCGGCAAACCGCACGATTGCTGGCCGGGCGGAAAAGACCCACAATATGGTGGCGGTGGGTATGCCTTTCCATGGCGGAGACTCCCCCATGGAAAGGCATACAGTAAATGACTTTTGGGGGCCCTTTGCAGGCCCCCGCAGGGTTGGGGTGTTGGGTGACTGCACTTGGGTGGCAGGCACCATGCGCTGCCTGTAAGCACAACATGCCACTTTAACATTGCGGCGGGTGCTGCTTACAGCACCGCCCACTGCAATGTTAAAGATGCTGGATGCAACCGCCAGGGTGGCGGTTACATCCTAATTGGCCTCACGGGATCGCCGCACCTCTGGCGGTCCCATTTTCCTTACGGTGGCGGCATCGTAATGGATCCCTAAGCGTATAGAGCTAAATAATAATTGGATGCAGTTTGTATTTTTTGTGTTCGAAATTTATTATGACAGTCGTGGCCTGTCCCCTGCCAAAGAGGCGGGACGGAGGAGTGAGCTGGGGAGGGGGCCGGGGTAGGACTCAGGGGGGAAACAACACAAATATTATTAGAAAGGAATTGAACGTATCTGATTGTCGCCGCTGCCTCCGCAGTCCGCGCCGTCCCGCTCTTCCTGATTCTGGGACAGGCTCCCAGACTGCAGTAGGCCAATCATGACCCTGCAGGAAAGCAGCATCATGATTGGTCTCAGCGCTTCAACTGTGCGCTCCCAGGCAGCCCCAGCAATGCAGCTGGGGCTGGAGAAAGCTACACTGCGCATGAGGTGTTTGGTCGGCCTGAATTGCCGAACACCTCAGGCGCAGTGCACTCCCCCACCATAGTTTTATCTCCCCTGGAGCCTCCCCCAAGACACTTCAGAGTCCTGGGGGCGGGTCCAGGGGCTTAAAAAAACAATAATAAAACGGGTTAGAAACCTGTTTTATTTGTTGTGGCTGGCGGTGGGGGGCGGCGCTCCTCCATCCTAATTAGAGGGGCAGCCCCCCATGTTTATGTCAGAATGAACATCTTAACTTGAGGTGTTATTTTACATAGAAAATGTTTTGTGCATGTGATCTTGATCCAGGTATAATCAGACTACAAATATCGTTTAGTTATGAGGAATGAGCCACTGCACTGGAATATATTATTGGGGCATTTCTCGAAATTAATCCTAACATCCAATTAACAAGCAGACATGTATTTCAAGTAATTTAAAATTACACTTAATAAATGAATGAAAATGCACGCGGATATTGATCAAATAGTTATAAAAACGTGATGGTCAGTCAATATATATTCCTCCAACCTCAAAGATGCGATTCCCTGATCCTCCCCCTAAGCCTGCTCTCCTCTTCACCCATCACTGTCAAAAGTGTTTTGACTCTGTGACCCTCATTATGAGTGGCCCTGATTTAAGGACTTGCCATACTCTACTCAGTGACACCCAATTTTACTGGAAGATCACAAGTTGACCCCCGTAGCCTGGAATGCAATGGGGAACAACATGTGAGAACATGCGATACCAACCAACCACATTTAGCAACAAAAGTGTAATTTCTCCAAAATATGAATGGAATTTTGCAAACTTTTGAGAGACAAAATTATGTGATTTCGCACAATCATAAAATGTGTAACTTCATAAAGCTATTTTCATATTTGGGTGGTAACTTAGCAAATGCAACATGAGTTGTAATTTTCGAGGGTTGGTGTTTTACCATGTGAAATATATATAAACTACAGATGAACTGCATTAATGCAGGCTCTGTGTCATGTGAACATAGCAAAAGGCTTATTGTGCAATGCACAAATGAAATTGCTGAACTGTTACATAGCATGTTCCACAAGGCTCCCATGCCATGGTTCTACCAGGATCTTTCTATGTTCTAATGTTGTCTGTTTCATTGGTCCCGGTGTCCCTTGCGCACACCGATAAACAGACCTTTATAAGAGTTTCCCAGAGTGATTTCTCCCCTTCCTCAGACACAAAGGTTTTAGTAAAGAATCCATCAGCCAAATAATGGGACACAAGCATCCCTGACTGGATAACTGCAATCTTTTAAAGTGTATTTAAATGAACCTTTTCTGAAGAATCCACAATGTAATATCTCTGTCGCAGAGCCATCTACCTATGGCCATGTTGGCTGGCTTTGACCTTGTCCCTAACCTGCTTTTATTTCAGCCTCTTGCAAGTCATAGGGCCCCATTAGGATGGCTGTCAGGGGCGATCCGCCCGCCATCCGTGCAGAAATGACCACCCGCCATATTATAATGGCGGGGGTCCGTGGTGGACGGAAAGACCGTCCGCCGTTTTTCCGCCCGGTCGACATGTCAACCGGGCGGAAAAGGGTTCTATATGGTGGCGGTGTCTGAAAGACAGCGCCAGTCATATTAGATTGTGCATTTTTCAATGCTGCCACGGAAAGGCATGCAGAGTCTGCTTTGGGGGCCCATTGCGGGACCCCATGGACTCTGGGGGGGGTGGGGGGTGCATATGGGGGGTACCTATGGTACCCCCTGTCACGTTGTGCTTTGAAATGTATTTTTAGCATTGCGGCGGGCGGTGCTTTCAGCCGCAATGTTAAAAATACGGGATGCGCCCGCCACTGTCGTGGGCGCATCCTAATTGCCCCCACGGGACCCCTGCCCTAATGGCGGGCGGTCCTTTGTACCATGAGGATGTCCGTCCGCCATCCTAATGATGCCCATAGACTCCAGATTGGGGAAAGCCAGGCTTCTGCACTGGATCCTGCGCCGGATCTCCTTACCTGTTCTCGACACCAGCAATTAAGAACAGTCTTAGACAGGCAAAGAAAATGATACATCATACAGAAGGATCTGCAACATCTATTCTGAGTCCAAGACGTACGTTATGTCATGCGGCCAGGCAGCAAAAAAGATAAAGTATACTTTCTTCCTGGATAAAGATAAAATGACACATGTTAAAACTTTTTGCTATTTGGGAATCACATATAACAACAGTGGGACTTGGATTTCTGAATTTGATACCATCAGATCGAAAATGCTGCGGACTACCAGCAGCATATTCCGATTTGCCACTAAACTTGGATCGAGAAGCATTCCAGACATGGTTAACATATATAATGTTCGTTGTGTCTCTTCTGCACTATACGGGGCTGGTGTATGGGGCCACAATGAAGGCCCATCCCTCCAAATGGATGAAAATAAGTTTTTAAAGAGATTGTTATGTGTCCCTCCTTCCGCCTCTGTTCAATTGATCCATGATGAGGTTGGGATCGAGTTTATATCTGACTTAGCAGCCGTTCGGCCACTTTTACTGTGGCGTTCTATTTGGGCTAAGCCAGAGACTCGATTTACTCAAGATATTATTCTTGATTGTATAGGTTTGGACCATTCATCGCGTATACAGTGGTTGAGATACATTTATTTCTGGTATCACTTTTTATTTAACATCGATGTGTTACTTGATCCTGAGCAGGCAGTCTCTATCCCTAAAAAAGAAATTAAGTCAACGTTCTTAAACTTTAAAAAGGCAGAGCGGGATAAAGTATATGGTAAGTTAGCCACCGTAAAGTTCTATAAGGACCTGAAACTAACTCCGGGGCTTCAACCTTACCTTGTGAACGTGACCCATCCCTCGCATCAATTTGTATTAACTCGTGTCAGATTGGGTATCGTACACCATCTTGTCGCGTTCCCAAACCAGAAAGTTAGATCTGAGACACCCTGCCCGTGTGACAGTACTTCACGCCAGAGTTGCTGCCACTTTTTACTTTTTTGCAGATTTTTTCATTTTCTTAGGGTAAAATACCTCAAGCCCATTTTTATAAAGTACAATACCCGTTCCACAAAGACTGCACTGACATTACTATTCTCATTGGAGAACGTGGATATCTGTTTCTTTTTAGCCACCTATATTTTGAAATGTACAGCTGCCAGGAAAAGTATAGTACTGTAAATTTTCTTATACTTACCTGTCTGTACTTGTGATATACAGCTGCCAGGAATTGTATAGTGCTGCTATTTTCTTAATACATTCCTGTCTGTACATAAAAGTTTTTATAACAGTACTGTAAAGAAGGATTAATTTTTATATGTTGATGTCCACAGTATGTATTGTATGGTTCCCTTACTCCTAAATTTACCCTTTTATGCCAGTTTAAGCGGTCCGGATTTGTTATGTCGGAAAGTACAGCTGCCAGGAAACTCTACTCGTCATGACAAATCTTTTGATTTCCTGTCTGTACACATATGAACGTTTTATACTGTCGTACTAATTAGTTGTTTTTAAAGAAAAGACTGTTGCCCACTAGCCTTTTTCATGTCTCCTACTCTCCCTCTCGTTTTTTTTTGTATTTCCCGTGTGAATATTGTGTATTAACATTATAAAACTATGTATTTTATTATGCTTGTATGATTTGTATGTGCAAATCGAATAAAAGCTTATGAACTTGAACTTTAACTATTCTGAGTCTCTGTTGGTGGCTCAACTTACCTTACCGGTTTGAATCCAAAGACAACTTACAGTCACTGTGGAAATATGTAGAAAGACTAAGGGGCATATCAGCCACGCTTTGTGATAACTATCGCAAAGCGTGCTAAGCGCTCCTTTCCCTAACGCCCACTATCGCAGGTTATTATCGCGGAGATATCGCGTTATTAGCAACGCATATCTCCAAGGCGATAAAAACTCCTGCGATAGCGGGGAAATCGCCGTCTTGCAGGGAACAACGCTGGTTTTCCAACGATGTTCCCTGCAAAATGGCGATAACCTTGCTGATACGACCCTGTGGTCGTATCAGCACAATCCACCCCCTATGTTAGGGGTGGCTAAATCAAGATATTTAGCAGACGTTAGTTTGCAGTTTTTTCTCCAAAAACTAACGTCTGCTAAAATGCGAGGGCATCCTTGCTGATAGCGCGAAGCTGCGCTATTGATGTCCTGACATGTAGTGTATGTCAGGAAGCCCACTTTGCATCTCATTAGAGATGCAAAGGTAGGTGTAGTGGAAAAGGGTGCTAACATGCGAATATGCATGTTAGCACCCTCTTGCTGATAGGGCGATGGTTTTATCTCTGCTTTTCTGGCTTTTAAAGCCAAAAAAGAGGGGATAAAGCCCTTGCTGATATGCCTATAAGGCTAACCAGCATCACTGATCATGAAGGAGTAGCTGGCTCCTCTTCTTTCACTTTAGATTCTTCTGCACTTTTTGGCCCCAGAGCAATTCAAAGCATGGAGATTCAGGAAAGTATGAAGGATACACACGTGTGTCTACGTGCATAGTCACAACTTAGCCCAGAGAAAGACTGTTCTACAGAGAACGCACTGGTGAAGCACTAACTTTTTCCTTGAGTCTTGAAAATGGCTGATGATCTGAAGGGTCAGTCTACTGAGCGCTTTGACAAACTTCTGCAATAGGCAGCGGTGCCCAAGAAAACGCAGTCATGTGTCTATGGGTTACACCTCCAATCGCAACTTTTTGGCCAGGAAAAGCTCATCTATCCTTCACGTACTCCGTGGCAAGCTTGGCCATTGACATTCCTTTCGCAGGACGGTACTGGTCATTTCGAGCTGTGGGACAGGTGGGGATTTTACAGGAACTTTCCACATATGCCATGAAAATGTGTTATGTGTGCAGTGAGCGATTCAGTTTACACCCGTACATATCTGTATAGTATGAACTTAAATTTCCAAAGTTACTGTTTTTCAGCCTCATTACACAGAAATGAAAAAGTTACTCACCATAGTAGCTTTGGTTCCCTAACTCCATAGGAAACTTCAATCATCAACCTTCTCCCACGTTCATGACTCAGTTCTGCTGTTTAGTTTTCAATCCTTCTGACTCATGTTTCTAAAAACTTAAAACCTTAGCAACAACACGACGCAGCATAATCAAAGATCTAAAAATCTGCAACAGAGCATTTTTGGCTTTACACTTTAAGATATATTTGTATCTATTGAATAGGCATAAACCATTCAATCAAGATATATTTAAAACATGAACATTGCTATTTTTTAATATCATGAACCATAATACTATAGTCTCAGTTATTGTATTGAGTGCAATGTTTTACGTTTTTTTATTGCCAACAGTACTTGAAAGTTTTCAAACATTAAGGAGAAGGGTTTAGATGCTAAAACCTGCATGATCGGCTAAAGTACTAATGCTTTTTTGGCATAATGAGCAAAGCTTCAGAGCTTCCCAAGGGCCTCATTTATGAGGCCTTGCGTCAGTTGTGCGCTTCCGATGCGTCACTTTTTGTGACGCATCGGCGGCGTAAAACATGACTCCTGTTGCGCACTATTTACAAAGTGACGCATCTAAGCAGATGCGTCACTTTGTAAACCCCTGCGCTACATTATACCTGCGTCAGGTATAATGTATGCAGGGGGTGGGGTTCCCCCGCAAAAAAGCCTCGTAGAAGTGACGCAGTGAAATCTATGAGATCTCACTGCGTCACTTCTAGGACGCCGTTGCGTCAAAATCTTGCGCCTGCCTCACAGCAGGTGTAAGACTGACGTAGGCCTTTTCACATGGGGCTTCCCCCATGTGAAAGGACGCATTGCTGGAGTTGCGTCACTTTTGCGATGCGTCACTTTTGCGCTTACAGATACGTCAGAAATACTGACGTATCTGTAACTCCTTGCGACATGATGCGTCATGCATTAAATATTATGCATCAGGTATGTCGCAAGGAGTGCCCACTGAGAAGTGACGCATCGCTGCTTTCACGCAGCGATGCGTCATTTCTCATAAATGAGGCCCTTAGTGATTTCTAAGTTTCAATGGAAGCTGCAAATTTATAAAAACGAAAAAATAGGTAAAAGCCTTAATTTAGCTCTCCAAGCTTACAAAATGAATGGAGTAAAAAACACAAATAACCTGACAGCGTGATTCTGCAGCTATGTTTTTTTTCATAACTGAGGGTTGATTGACAGCTATTTGTTTTACAAAAAATATATTCTTTTTGAGTTTGCTTGCTTGGGATCCTTTCCGCGACTGATTGTTTTTCACAGGATTAATCTAACTGCCTTCTCACTCCCCAAGACCAGACTTTCTGCATATTGTCGGGTATTGTCTAACGCTCTACAGTATGCCTTGTTGTGGACTCCTTTAATTTTCAGTGGTCTTAAATGGCATCTTTCACACAAGAACTTACAGTCACAGTGATTAGATAACTTTAGGATAAGTGCTATGGAAAATAAATTATGGCCACAATTTATGGGTCTGTAATAAAACTATCTGGTTTATTGTATGTGGCTATTTATTTATTTAATAAAGCACAAAAATCTTGCATGGGATGAAAGATCAAATGCATATTTTTTTCATCAATAAACATGAATAAGCTGTAGCTGTTACTATGTTTTTCCTGGAAAAAAATAAATGTTGATAAATATGAAAAAAAATGAGAAAATATTAAACATGGATAAATACAAACCAAAATGCCAGAAAATACGTGCATAAAAAAGGAACCATTAATTATTTTGATTTACATAGGTCTTTATGGTGCGGACCAGACCCCATGAGCATCAAAGCACTGCACAAAAGATTTGCTATGTACTCTGTTTAGGAGTAGTGCTCTAATTTGGTGACATTTTGTAAGACAGAGGAAGTGGTTGTTGTGACAAATAGTAATGATCCGGGTGAACACAGGTCACAACGGTGAAAAGATTTATTCGTAAAGCACCAATAAGCCCATAAGAGGTATGTAACATTTGAATCTCTGGGTACATGTGGTCCACCATCCGGAGGAGGAATGCTGGCAATGCATGTTAGAAATGGAATTCCTGGTTTGCTGAGGTATGCACCCAGGCCAGGCAGGAACCACCAATCTAGTCAGGGTAAGCTAGATACACAATAAGATAACCGGTGCTCACCCTCTGGCAGCTTGGCGCAGAGCAGTCAGGCTTATGTACAAAGGCAATGTGTTAAGTATTTGTGCAACACACACAAAGATACACACAATCAGTAACACAATGAATACACCACAAAATACCTCACACAGGTTTAGAAATGTAGGGAATAGTTATCTGTGCACAATAAGACCAAAATGACACAAATCCTATAAGCAGAAGTCCAAATATGAATTTTTAAAGAATAAATCAAAATAGTGTTTAGAAATCATTAGCTGTCAAAAAGGTTACTTGAGGTCGCGAGGGACTGGTGTAAATCCATAGTTCAGGCTGACCTCAATGGAGGGCAGGCTGGCTACAGGACCCATACAGGGACCGCTGAGAAAGTAACTTGGATGGAGCAAAGCATCGACGTTGGGGGCTTGATGCGTCGATCTTATCCACACAGTCGGGTTGCTGCGTCATCATTGAGCTTTGCTGCAGTAAAGGCAATGCGTCATTGTTGAGCTGCTTAGAGCATCATCGTCCAGCCGTGCAGGCTGGGGAACCGCTGTCAATCGGCAGGGCTTTTTGTAAGGACAGAACACTACATATTGAAGTGTAAGATCCAGTCCCTCCCATTCCACCCTTCACAGGAAGACCCATCAGAATGCAGATGAATGTAGATGAGTGCTCAGGATGCAGATGAGCCTCACCTTCCAGTGTTTGTGGCAGTCTAGAGGAAATGCAAAACGTGCAGCTTTCACTCAACCCAGACGTGTATTGGAGACAGGCTGACAGTCATAAAGGGCAGTAAGTGCAGTTAAATATCCACTTTCAAAAAGTGGCATTTCTAAAACAGTACGGTTAAATCCAATGTCACCAGTAAGGAGGATTTATCAGTACCATTTCAAACATATCAAACATGAACGAGCTACTCCTCTCTGATCAGGAATTACAGCTTAAAAGTATATTAAGGAATTCCCAATGCTGGCCTAGGAGAGGGGTAGGCTTCACAGTAGTGAAAAACAAAATAGACTGTGGCTGTTTTCCCATTAGGGCTTTGGGGCGACTCCTTCATCAAATTTGCAACCTTATCATTTTTATGTAAGTGTTACTCAGCAATACATAAGCAGTGTAATGATGAATGCTGGGCTCCCTTAGCCCAGGGGCGTAGGAAGGGGGATGCAGTGGGTGCGGGCCGTTCCAGGTGTCATCACTGAGGGGATTGACATAATGGCAAAAATATGTGTTTTAAATACATATTTTTGCCATTCTGTCAAGCCGGTGGTGACAAGAAATTTTCCGCACCGGGTACCACCTGACCTTGCTACTCCACTGCCTGAGCCTCACTCGTACCGAAAGTCAGGCAGCCAGGCACTTCTGGAATTTACAGTATGCAGTTGCCAGTCGGCAATGATGTGATGATGTCTGGCTTAGCATAGTACAGCCCTTCACTTTCACTTTATTGGGTGGTGCCGCAACAGAAAACAGTAGCACAGCTGGCAATTGTAGGTTTGTGTGGTATAGAAAGAAGTCATGTGTGAAGCTTCATGTCTCTCATCCGAGATTAACCACACTTTTGTCCTTCTCCTCAAAAGGTGGGATCTGATCAACACACGTCACTGACCGCACCCCACTCTTTTATTAGATAAGAAGGGTGAGGAGTTCTAAAAGGAGTCCAGTCTCTGTCTTGTGGTGTTTTGCGTGACTCCTCGATGAGCAGAAGAAGAAAAAAAAGGTACTAATGAGCGTGACGTCTTTAAATAAATTAAAATAAAACCCGCGTTGCGAAGCTGTAATGAAACTTACTGCGTGTGTAAAATCAAATGCACTCCACGGTAATGATTCCTGCCTCCCAAGCACATCGAGTCAGACTTGTATTTAGACATCTGCCTGCCCAACAGACATCAACGCATGTAAGCTAAGGGAAATAATTGGTGCCTATCTGTGCTATGCAGTGACTTGCATACTCCGGCTGCTCTGTGACCTTCATTTATGACGTTTTATCGCCATGTTTTCCTGTATGCTGACCTTCTGCAAAATACTAAACTGGTGTTTTTTTTATCAGGCCCGTGTACATGGTATCCTGAAAATGCAAAGCACTGATCCATAAAGTGTGACATTCAAAGACCACAGAAATTGGAAAGAACTGCACACTAAGGACCCCATTAGGATGACGGGCGGATCGCCCCCGCAGGCTGGCGGGAGCCACCTCCGGCCTGGCGGGGGCGATCTGCCCGCCATCCGTGCCGGAATGACCCCCCCGCCATATTATCATGGCTTGGGGGTCTGCGGCGGACGGAAAGACCGTCTGCCGCTTTTCCGCCCCGGTCCCCCGCCATCCTAATGGGCTCCTAAGTGCCTCTTCATGGAGATAAAATAAAATACAGGCTTATTCTATACCTGACTGCATTTGACTTCGCTGTGATAATGTGGTTGCAGTCATGGAATTTATGCTGTCAAAAGTGAGTTTTGAAAGGCTGTGTGTACCTGCCTTCTTTGGGCAGTGTCACCCAACATGCAGAATTGTAGGAGAATATGGCTTCTATCAGCTCAGGTTTTCTAAATATTATTTTGCAATTAGTGCCACCGGTAGACTTGAAAGGTAGCTTTCTCAGGCCTTAGACCTTTCATGTCAAGTATAGGTGTATTTGCTGGGTAATCTTTTGGTGTGATAGAGCAGTCTCCAGTTCTATATTAATGATAATTTAACCCTAAATGACAGCTTTAATTTCCTGTCCTCATCTAAGCATCACTAGTTGCTGGTAAATATCACTGCACCTAAGAGTTTCATGTGGTGTGACCCCCAACATTTATCAGCCTCGTGTTCTGTCAACCCTAACGACCCAGAATAGCAGTCAAAACACCCTGCGTTACCTGAGGGGTCTCAGTGGGAAATGTTATTGGCATAGTATTGTACAACAAGGCCTCCTTCTTCCCTAATCACTCATGCACCATGCCGATTTAGACTCTTTCCGTCCTCCTTCCCCAAGAAATCAACAATCAGGCAGCTCATGGCTGCATCAAACCTTGCACACAATTCACCAAGATTTTGCTGTCATTTGTTTTTGTTTTGCAGTTTAATATAGCACAATCTCAACCCGAAGGTCTACATGAGCACCATGTGCACTACACAAGATCACATTAATTTGTTTATTAGGCACAGGGAGATAAAGTGAATTCCCCTGAATCACAGGATGTTGAGTTGACGCCAAGACTACAATTGGCTGACTTTTGGAATTTAGGAGTAAAGCAGGAGTACTAGAAAAGTAACTCATGCCCTTTAGCAATATCTCCATCTGTCAGTTCTATCACGTTTCTGGGCCTTGCATTGCTGAAGGCTGAGTTCACTTGTATTGAGCTAATATTTTAATCCTTGTTTTAAAAGGACTAAATTGTCAGCTTTCTATTACCCATTGTTGACTACTAGGAACTTAGGAGCTTATTTACGAGCCCCCTATGCCGCCGGAGCATCACTTTTTTTGACGCTCTGTCGGCACAGATTTATAAATCATATCGATGAGGCCACGCAAAGCCACTATGTGTGGCTTTGGATGGCCTCATAGATATGGAGTAAGGCAAGGCAGCGTAAAGTGCTGCCTTGACTTACTCTGCAAAGAAAAAACAAAGGTGGTGATGGACGGAGCGTTGACAATACAAACACTCACCCCTAGTCAACTGATCTGGGTTTAATCCATCACCGTTCTTTAGCTCACTCCGCCACCCCAGTTCAGACATGGCCATATGCAAATCAGTCTGACCCTGTGCCTCATGGGAACAGTACAGCCCGAACTGCCAAGCCATGTCTTCCCTGGACCGGAATCAAGCTTCCCAGGACCGGTTTCTGGCATTACAGCCGTCTTCAGCCGGGCTTGCTTGACTCCAGTGGCAAAGTGAGCAAGGGACTCACGTCTGAGCATACCCTGCCAACTTAAGGCGAACAAAGAAAAACCAAAGGTGGTGATGGACGGAGCGTTGACAATACAAACACTCACCCCTAGTCAACTGATCTTGGTTTAATCCATCACCGTTCTTTAGCTCAATCCGCCACCCCAGTTCAGACATGGCCATATGCAAATCAGTCTGACCCTGTGCCTCATGGGAACAGTACAGCCCGAACTGCCAAGCCATGTCTTCCCTGGACCGGAATCAAGCTTCCCAGGACCGGTTTCTGGCATTACAGCCGACTTCAGCCGGGCTTGCTTGACTCCAGTGGCAAAGTAAGCAAGGGACTCACGTCTGAGCATACCCTGCCAACTTAGGGCGAACAAAGAAAAACCAAAAGGTGGTGATGGACGGAGCGTTGACAATACAAACACTCACCCCTAGTCAACTGTTCTGGGTTTAATCCATCACCGTTCTTTAGCTCACTCCGCCACCCCAGTTCAGACATGGCCATATGCAAATCAGTCTGACCCTGTGCCTCATGGGAACAGTACAGCCCGAACTGCCAAGCCATGTCTTCCCTGGACCGGAATCAAGCTTCCCAGGACCGGTTTCTGGCATTACAGCCGTCTTCAGCCGGGCTTGCTTGACTCCAGTGGCAAAGTGAGCAAGGGACTCACGTCGGAGCATACCCTGCCAACTTAGGGCGAACAAAGAAAAACCAAAGGTGGTGATGGACGGAGCGTTGACAATACAAACACTCACCCCTAGTAAACTGATCTGGGTTTAATCTATCACCGTTCTTTAGCTCACTCCGCCACCCCAGTTCAGACATGGCCATATGCAAATCAGTCTGACCCTGTGCCTCATGGGAACAGTACAGCCCGAACTGCCAAGCCATGTCTTCCCTGGACCAGAATCAAGCTTCCCAGGACCGGTTTCTGGCATTACAGCCGTCTTCAGCCGGGCTTGCTTGACTCCAGTGGCAAAGTGAGCAAGGGACTCACGTCTGAGCATACCCTGCCAACTTAGGGCGAACAAAGAAAAACCAAAGGTGGTGATGGACGGAGCGTTGACAATACAAACACTCACCCCTAGTCAACTGATCTGGGTTTAATCCATCACCGTTCTTTAGCTCACTCCGCCACCCCAGTTCAGACATGGCCATATGCAAATCAGTCTGACCCTGTGCCTCATGGGAACAGTACAGCCCGAACTGCCAAGCCATGTCTTCCCTGGACCGGAATCAAGCTTCCCAGGACCGGTTTCTGGCATTACAGCCATCTTCAGCCGGGCTTGCTTGACTCCAGTGGCAAAGTGAGCAAGGGACTCACGTCTGAGCATACCCTGCCAACTTAGGGCGAACAAAGAAAAACCAAAGGTGGTGATGGACGGAGCGTTGACAATACAAACACTCACCCCTAGTCAACTGATCTGGGTTTAATCCATCACCGTTCTTTAGCTCACTCCGCCACCCCAGTTCAGACATGGCCATATGCAAATCAGTCTGACCCTGTGCCTCATGGGAACAGGACAGTCCGAATTGCCAAGCCATGTCTTCCCTGGACCGGAATCAAGCTTCCCAGGACCGGTTTCTGGCATTACAGCCGTCTTCAGCCGGGCTTGCTTGACTCCAGTGGCAACGTGAGCAAGGGACTCACGTCTGAGCATACCCTGCCAACTTAGGGCGAACAAAGAAAAACCAAAGGTGGTGATGGACGGAGCGTTGACAATACAAACACTCACCCCTAGTCAACTGATCTGGGTTTAATCCATCACCGTTCTTTAGCTAACTCCGCCACCCCAGTTCAGCCATATGCCAATCAGTCTGACCCTGTGCCTCATGGGAACAGTACAGCCCGAACTGCCAAGCCATGTCTTCCCTGGACCGGAATCAAGCTTCCCAGGACCGGTTTCTGGCATTACAGCCGTCTTCAGCTGGGCTTGCTTGACTCCAGTGGCAAAGTGAGCAAGGGACTCACGTCTGAGCATACCCTGCCAACTTAGGGCGAACAAAGAAAAACCAAAGGTTGTGATGGATGGAGCGTTGACAATACAAACACTCACCCCTAGTCAACTGATCTGGGTTTAATCCATCACCGTTCTTTAGCTCACTCCGCCACCCCAGTTCAGACATGGCCATATGCCAATCAGTCTGACCCTGTGCCTCATGGGAACAGTACAGCCCGAACTGCCAAGCCATGTCTTCCCTGGACCGGAATCAAGCTTCCCAGGACCGGTTTCTGGCATTACAGCCGTCTTCAGCCGGGCTTGCTTGACTCCAGTGGCAAAGTGAGCAAGGGACTCACGTCTGAGCATACCCTGCCAACTTAGGGCGAACAGAGAAAAACCAAAGGTGGTGATGGACGGAGCGTTGACAATACAAACACTCACCCCTAGTCAACTGATCTGGGTTTAATCCATCACCGTTCTTTAGCTCACTCCGCCACCCCAGTTCAGACATGGCCATATGCAAATCAGTCTGACCCTGTGCCTCATGGGAACAGTACAGCCCGAACTGCCAAGCCATGTCTTCCCTGGACCGGAATCAAGCTTCCCAGGACCGGTTTCTGGCATTACAGCCGTCTTCAGCCGGGCTTGCTTGACTCCAGTGGCAAAGTGAGCAAGGGGCTCACGTCTGAGCATACCCTGCCAACTTAGGGCGAACAAAGAAAAACCAAAGGTGGTGATGGACGGAGCGTTGACAATACAAACACTCACCCCTAGTCAACTGATCTGGGTTTAATCCATCACCGTTCTTTAGCTCACTCCGCCACCCCAGTTCAGACATGGCCATATGCAAATCAGTCTGACCCTGTGCCTCATGGGAACAGTACAGCCCGAACTGCCAAGCCATGTCTTCCCTGGACCGGAATCAAGCTTCCCAGGACCGGTTTCTGGCATTACAGCCGTCTTCAGCCGGGCTTGCTTGACTCCAGTGGCAAAGTGAGCAAGGGACTCACGTCTGAGCATACCCTGCCAACTTAAGGCGAACAAAGAAAAAACAAAGGTGGTGATGGACGGAGCGTTGACAATACAAACACTCACCCCTAGTCAACTGATCTTGGTTTAATCCATCACCGTTCTTTAGCTCACTCCGCCACCCCAGTTCAGACATGGCCATATGCAAATCAGTCTGACCCTGTGCCTCATGGGAACAGTACAGCCCGAACTGCCAAGCCATGTCTTCCCTGGACCGGAATCAAGCTTCCCAGGACCGGTTTCTGGCATTACAGCCGTCTTCAGCCGGGCTTGCTTGACTCCAGTGGCAAAGTGAGCAAGGGACTCACGTCTGAGCATACCCTGCCAACTTAGGGCGAACAAAGAAAAACCAAAGGTGGTGATGGACGGAGCGTTGACAATACAATACACTCACCCCTAGTCAACTGATCTGGGGTTGCTCAGACGTGAGTCCCAGGCTCTCCACACCACTGGAGTCAAGCTATCCAGGCTGATGAAGGCTGATAGCCAGAAACCGGTCCTTGGATGCTTGATTCCGGTCTGGGAAAGACATGGCTTGGTAGTTCGGACTGGACTGTTCCCATGAGGCACAGGGTCAGAGCTGATTTGCATATAGCCAGTGTCTAACCCAGGGTGGTGTGGAGTGCAAAAAAACGATGGATTTAGGCCCAGATCCTTGTACTGGGGTGAATGTATGACATTGTTCTACATTCTGTCCATCAACTGTGTTTTTTGCAATTTTCACCCCGAGTGGGCTGGGTATGCTCAGACGTGAGTCCCAGGCTCTCTACACCACTGGAGTCAAGCTATCCAGGCTGATGAAGGCTGATAGCCAGAAACCGGTCCTTGGATGCTTGATTCCGGTCTGGGAAAGACATGGCTTGGTAGTTCGGACTGGACTGTTCCCATGAGGCACAGGGTCAGAGCTGATTTGCATATAGCCAGTGTCTAACCCAGGGTGGTGTGGAGTGCAAAAAAACGATGGATTTAGGCCCAGATCCTTGTACTGGGGTGAATGTATGACATTGTTCTACATTCTGTCCATCAACTGTGTTTTTTGACTTACTCTGCACTCAGGTGGCGTTTCATGGACGTTGTGGTTGGTGTTCCCACACAATACCCATGGATTTTGACGCTGCCCCAGATTTACAAAATCATGTGAACCTGGGGAAGTGCAAAATCTTTATGCCTCCCTGGGTGAGATGTAACAAAGAGAAATTTCTTTTTTTCTCCTTGTTTTTTCCTCTTTCTATCTGTGCTGCGTTCTGCACTGGCAGGCCTGAGACAGGCTTGAAAGGCCACTTCTGTGGGTGGCCAATCTGTGCTTCAGCCCAGTAGTAGTATTTAAAGCACAGGCCCTGGGTATATGGTATTCCACCTTACAAGGGACGTACCAGTACAACAAATATGCCAATTAGTTATACACCAATGTTATCATGTTTAGGGGAATAGCAAATGCACCTTAGCAGTGGTTTGCAGTGGTAAAGTACTCAGAGCCCTAAGGCCACCAAAAAGAATCAGCCATCATGGGAGGAAAAAAAGCATAAAGTTGGGGGTAACACCGCCACAAAGATGACAGGTCTAACAATGAATTCCAACCACAGTATAAAGATGCAAACAGAAGATTCTAGGAATACAGAATGAGAAACCATAAGGAAACAGAATGTTAAGCACAGCACAACGTCTCTCTTTTATAACAGCAAGAAGAAAATTATAAAACAGAAAAGAAAACACAAATTAAATAAATGAAATATTGCAGAGAAAACAATGAATGTCAATTAAGAACAACATTTAAAATTTCACTGACCTTTAAACATTTTTAACTGAGGCAAGCACACCTTGTAGAGCAGAATTAGCTTCATGGTCACTGAGAAAAATGGCATCGGTCTGACTGGCTGGGTTATTAACATATTTCACGATAATCATTCAACATATATATATGAAGAAGTGAATTGTCAACACTTAGATGTCAACTATCAAAATCCATCCACAAAAATGCCTCATCAATTTACTTATTTTTTACAAAGAATATCAGCCTGCCCAGGTTTCAGTACCACCAGAGAGCCCTTGTTCCCCCAACCCTGATCTTTGAGCAATGCTGTGGTAGTGAAAACCTTCTTAACTTGAACTGGGTCTAAAAGTGTAGACTCACCTTGAGGTACCTTCGCAGGTCTTTTGATGAGGACCCACTCACCTACCTTGATTTGTTACTTCCGGTTTCATCCACCATGTCACAGTAAGCCTTACTTTGAACTTGCTTACTTGACAACCTCTCTATCACACAATCGCAGTCTGCATGATCACTGGTATGGTCGCGCGGGGAGCATTGTAATCCACAAATGGACTACAACTCACTGACCATTGGTTGGCAGGCTGTTCTAGCCATCTCTGCCTCTTGCAGATGGAAAGTACAATACCCAGTAACAGAGAGCAGCACATTGTGATAAATCCATATCTTTTCATGGAGGTAGTGGTCCGTATTCAAATTTCAAACTATGGGGCACATTATGATGGAGGATTTTCCGCATCCGCCGGGCCGGCGGAAGCCACCGCCGGCCCGGCGGATGCGGAAAATCCTCTGCGGACCCACCAAAGACCCACCACCACATTAGGATGGCTGGTGGGTCCTGGTTTCAGTCCGCTGCTTTTCCGCCGCGGTTGGCTTACAACCGCGGCGGAAAAGCTCTAATATGGTGGCGGTGTCTCTCAGACACTGCCAGACATATAAGGATGGCGTAGAAGAGATGCTTTTCCGCGGCGGGTTCTCCGCCGTGGAAAAGCATACGGATCTTCACTCTGGGGGCCCGTTGCGGGCCCCCTGGGTGAAGGGAGGGGGGGAGCACATGGGGGGTACCTATGGTACCCCCCTGCATTTACCTGCAGAAAGCGGCAGGCACAGCGCGGTGCCTGCCGCTTTGTGCATGTAAATGCACTGCATGTGTTTTTAACCTTGCAGCGGGTGCAGCTTGAAGCCGCACCCGCCGCAATGTTAAATATTGAGGATGTGACCGCCAGGGTGGCAGTCACATCCTAATTGCACAGGAGGGAACGCCGCAGCACATGCGGACGTTCCCTCCTACACAGGGCTCGCGGACGGACGCAAGTCCGTCCGCGATCGTAATGGGCCCCTATGTTGGTTTGTATGCCTTCTTCTAGAAATCTGTTAGTAAACTCAGCTTGGCCATTAGCAGAAGGGCAATATAAGGGTAACTTAGCCCATTCAATACTGTAAAATACATAATTTTGTCTGAAACAAATTGTGCTCCACTATCAGACATGTGTCTTTGAAATCCATTTAAAATTGAAGACACTGTCTAAAACTTTAACTACAGCATAAGTAGTAGGATTAGAAAGAAACACATAATTAGGGTTTCTGTTTTTCAGTTAACGCTGGTTATACCTGATAAAACACCACTGAAGAGAATATTTATCTTTCAGTAGACCCTGAAAAAACGCCAGTTTTTACTTCACTTTTACTGTTTTGGCACCTTCCAGGATCAAATAGTTTAAGTGCAGCCTCTACGTTTAGGTAAGCGTGCTTACAAGGGATTCTTTTCCTCACTTAGTCTAATGTTTTCAACATCGGTCGTCAGCTCTTAACAGAAACAATTTATGGCAGTTTTGTTCATTTTGAAAAAAGTAAAATCAGCTTCTTAAATAACTTGATGCAAACTACTGTGAAAGCTAACGACTGATGTTTGCTTGAAAACATTAGATTAAGTAAAGAAAATAATCCCTTGCAGGCACGCTTACCCACTGATATACTAATTACCCAAGCCTCCACGGGTTTATTGGGTCTCCCACTCCTCTTCTTACTGCCTCCACCTTTAAGCACTTTTCTGACATGGATGCTCCCACTATGACCTACTTAGGCCAGGGTAAGCAACCTAATCTGACCTAATGACCTTCCACAAGGTCCATGGTCCCCAGGACCAACAACCACTCTGGATTTGTGAGTATGGCTCAACGCAGATAGTTTGGGCTTACTGTTCACTGAATGTTGAATGTCCCAGGGCAAGCAGCACCTCAGTGATGCCATCCTCCTTTATTGAGAGTAGGGCGCATCCTGCTTCTGCCAAGGACTGTGTCAACAAAGATCAATATCCCCTCATAATCACTCTTGTTCTTAGGTTTATATTATTATGGTCTGAAAAGCATGCCTATAGGAGCCTGTATACCTTGATACGGAAGAATCAGTAGCCATCTAACCAACATCTTCAGAGCCAATGCACACCGTGAAGGGGTCCTTCCGCTGGTTTTGGTAAGATTGTGCTGCTTTTTTTTTTTAATTTATTTTTATTGAACTGAAAATCAGGGCAAACAATACATTGACAAATATAATCACGATTGGTTGCAAACAGTGCTTTAGATAGTACAACGCTAATCCTACCCACTTCCTCATAGACAATACATGTTACTCGTGACTCGTGCCCCGAACCCCCGGGGAAAACAATCAAATCAAGGGGACACATCATCCGTTTCAACTTCAGGTGGGTCACAGATATAACCTCGGAACTTATTCCAAGCTCCCCACACCCTCTCCCATTTATGGGGACATCCACGGTGTACAAAGACAGACTTCTCAGCCACCACCACCTCGTCCATATCTGTACACCATTTCCGGAGCATAGGCGTGTCACCTGAACCCCACAGCATAGCAATATAGCATTTACCAAAGGTCATACCAAGCATGGCCCAGTCCTGTTCCTGATGAGTGAGATCATTGGGCTCCCACATGTTTAGCAAACAGTGTCTTGGTTCAGGCAATAGGGAGACCTCCACAGCTTGAGAGATAGTGCGCATCACCTTGACCCAGTATGCAGCCACAAGGGGACACTCCCACAGTGTATGATAAAATGTACCCTCCTCCCCACAATTCCATAAACAGTATTTATGTTGGGCTTTCCCTATGGCGCATAGTGTCGTTCTGGTGTAGTAGGTGCTGTGTAACACTTTAAGTTGGACCAAACTGAGCCGCGCAGGTATAGCCGTCTCCCGCGGGGATGACAGTGCCTCCTGCCATTCTGAATCGTCGAAATCACCTACATCCAGGACCCAATTTTTTTCGGAGCTTAAGCGTCGGGTCTGGCAGGTTATTAATTAACTTACGATATGTACAGGACGTCGCCCTCTCAACCATATGTTCCGTAAGGAGTCTATCCTCTAGTGGGTTGGCCTCTGGTACGCCCGTGCCCGGTGCAAGGATCGCCTGCAGTTCATGTCTGATTTGCATGTACCTGAACTGTTCCGTCTGCGCCATGTCGTAGTGTGTCTCCAGATGGGAGAAGTCAACCACGGCACCCTTTCTCCACAGATCCCCAACCGTGGAAATACCAATGTTGTCCCAATTGGTGAATCCCTTTCTAGTACGTAGTCGCCCCAGTATGTGGGAGTCCCAGAGTGGTGTCATTTGCGTGATGTTCCCCAAACACTGCAAGTGCGCCTGTGCCCGGTACCATATGTGGATCGTGTGTGCAGTAGGGCCGATCAAGGAGGGGGGCCTACGTTTGCTATAAAGTGCTGTCATTAATCCATTCTCCCTGAGCTCGTGCCTGTCCGCCCGATATGCTGGTTCATCCTGCGGGGTGTGCAACCAATAGTTAATTATTTTAAGGTGGGCCGCCCAGTAGTACATCTGCACATTCGGAAGAGCTATCCCCCCATCGTACCAGCTACGCACCAGCTTGTCTTGGGCGATGCGCGCTGGTTTGTTCCCCCATAGCAAGCCAGAGGCTTCAGCCACTATAGCCTTAAAATAGGCCTGTGGAACGGGGAATGGGGTGTTCTCAAGGACATATAGGAACCGGGGGAGTGTTATCATTTTGTAAAGTGCCGCCCTACCCAGCAGTGTGATGGGGAGGCCACGCCAAACCAGTGCATCACGTTTGAAACGTTCTAGTGGGGGTCTCAAGTTCTTCACATAGAAGTCCCCGGGGTCAGGTGTTGCGTAGATGCCGAGGTATTTCAAGCCTTCATCTGTAATTCGCAACGGGCATTCCGGGGGTTGTAGCGAGGGTGGGCCTTTCAATACGTATAGCACAGATTTTGACCAATTAATAGTGTATCCAGACACCCGGCCACATTTTTCGCATATGTTCAGGAGTTCTAAAATTGATTTTCTAGGGGAAACAAAATATAAGAGCACATCATCTGCGTAAAGCGATATGCGATCCTCCCAAGTATCATTCCAGTGCAGTCCACGAATGGAGGGTTCCCACCTTATCCATGCTGCCAATGGTTCCAAGGCCAACGCAAATAATAAGGGGGATAATGGACATCCCTGTCGCGTTCCGTGGGACAGTGGAAAATTTCGCGAAATGTGTCCGTTTGGCCACCACTTGCGCCATCGGTTTAGTATATAGCAGACAGACCCAAGCACAGAATTTTGGTCCGAAGCCCAAATGGCGCAGAGCAGCAAATAAATATGGCCACTCTACCATGTCAAACGCCATACTTGCCTCTAATGAGAGGTTCTTGAATAGAGGATCTCCGGGCCAGAACCGCCGGCAACCGCCTGAGGTTAAAGGCTGTGCTCCTCTGGGGCATGAACCCGGACTGGTCAGGGTGTATCAATGACGATAGATGGGGGTTAGGCGTAGCGCCAAAAGTTTGGCAAGAATTTTAGCTTCAGCATTGATCAGTGAGATCGGGCAATAGGAACTACAATTCTCAGGAGGTTTTCCGGGCTTAAGGATCGCTATTATGGTGGCCAACCGTTGATCTTGTGGTAGTTCTCCAGTCTCAAGACTGTCCCGAAACATACTCAAAAGATAGGGGGCTGTCAAATCTATTATTTTATTATAGAATTCGATGGGGAACCCGTTGGGCCCTATTGCCTTACCAGAGGCTAGTGAGCTGACCGCTGTCTGAATTTCATCAATCGTAAAATCAGTGTCTAGGATCAAAGCCGTTTCCGGCGCAAGTTTCGGCCTATTTAAATCTTTAATATATTCAAGGGCCTCGTCGATCCTGAACGCCGAGCGTGAGGCGTATATATGTTCGAAATGGTCAGCTAGTGTATCTACTATGGCGCTAGGTGCCGATACTATGGAGTCCGCGTCCGTACGTAACTGTGCAATCGTTCTATTTGCCTTCTCCTTTTTATCTAACCATGCCAGTAGTTTACCAGCCTTATCCCCCAATTCGTACACTCTATGTCGCGTAGCCTATAATCTAGTAATGACCATCTCCCTTTGATACGCTACGCATTCGCGCTGTGTGAGACGCAGCCTCTGGGAAGTGTGGTGTGTTAAGGGTTCTGCGTGTTGTAGTGTTGCATGATTTAGTTCTGCTTCTAACTTTTCTAATTCTGCCCGTTTTCCCCGTCTGAGCCCTGTGATAGACACTATAGCGTGTCCTCGCACCACCGTTATAAAAGCCCCTCCATAAAATACTGGGGGCGCGCACCGACAACTCGTTATCTTGGAAAAAGTGCTTTTAGGCACCAATGAGTCTCTTAAGCACTTCAGGTAGGAGTAAATAGTGTGGCTGTATGGGGGAGATACGGCGTCTCACATTTTGCTGGAGTGAGTATGTCAGCAATATCGGTGAGTGATCCGATATGCCTCTAGGGCGGATATCCACTGCAGTCACCCCGTCCAGGGTACCCCCCGAGGCTAGAAAATAATCAATACGTGTGAGGCTACCATGAATGAAAAGTGTATTGTTGTGCACACGGGTGCTTGAACCGCCAGGTGTCTGTGAGGCCCAGGGCATCGAGGAAACCGCTCATACGGTGACCATCCGTTACAACCAGTCTGGGGGGGTGCCTGTACAGTGTACCATCTACTATGTCGTTAAAGTCTCCCCCAATTACAATCTCTGCCACCAGCAAGGCCAGTAAAAATGTTGTGAGCACTGGGTGTGCTATCTTGTGTAGAGAGGGTGGAATGTAAGCTGAGACTAAATTAAATAACTTTCCTTCCCATTGGCATGTGATGGCTGCGAAGCGGCCCTGATTATCCACTCTTGTCTGCTGAATTATCAACGGGAACTGTTTTTTGATGAGTATACACACACCCCTAGACCCAGACGAAAATTCAGAGTGCGCCACCATTTTATAACCCCATCTATCTAAAGCTTTACAATTGGAGCCCACCAGGTGTGTCTCTTGTAGCAGGTCCACTGCAGGCCCACACCGTTTTATGTACTGCAGCACCAGACCCCGCTTTACCTTGTCCCCCAGACCCTGCACGTTCCATGTGAGTAAAGTCAAAGGGGGCCCCGGGGAGTTTGGAGTCAATTGCCGTGCAGCAACCTGTTGATCAGGGGTAGTCATCTGTGACATATGTAAAGCGCAGCGTCGTGAACACATCAGCACCATGCAGCTCTAAAATGACGGCTGTTACTTGGTTCGTCATACTTGCCTTTGTAAACAATACCAACAAAGAAGAACTAAACTCTGAGAAGAGTACCATCCCCCCCCTCCCTGCCTCCCTGCCTGACGGATTCAAAACTACCCACCTCCCCAACCTAGCAGAGTGCTTAAATCCCACCCAAGTGTGCATCAAACAAGGGTGAGAGACATCCTCCGTTACCCCCCAACCCCAGCACGACTATTAGGTTCATGAATCCCCCCTCCCCCTCTTCCAGACCCTAAAAATAATCTCGTAGACGGACATTTCAAATGCTGTGTACAACATGGAGAGACTATTCAAGAGTCGGCTAGTCTGCAGGACCAGACCAATGAAACATAACATTGTAGTCGAAAAAGTGTCTCAGTCATGCCCTATGCATCAAGACAATGCCCTGGCTGATTCTTCGTATTCTATCGCCGTTCACACACTGTTACTCACAGCCACCTCTCCGGAGTGATGGAGACAGCATTCAGGAAAACAGTTAGGGCATCAAAGTCACTCACGTGTTTCATACAGTTTGCTATTTACAATCCTGCGTTAACAAGCAACCACGGCGAGGTACTTTCAGACTTGTCATATGATAAAGAGCAGTTTTGAGGAACATCCTATACCCCATCATTGTTCAAGCCTAGACATATCCATTACTATCCAATACTGGGTTCGTTACTGAGAGATCACCAAGGTACATAATAACCCCAGGAGCTAACCAGTTCTCGTGTCACTCACGTTCCTCACTTAGATCACGGTCTCTGCGCCAGCTGCCGTTGCCGCCATGTCTTCCAGCTCGACCAGCCTTCCACCACCCCTCCAGCCAGTCCTGTGCCTCCTCTGAGGAGGCGAAAAACCAAGTCTGACCCTCAGACTCGATCCTCAATTTAGCTGGAAAGAGCATGGAATATTTGATGCCTTGCTCACTTAGCGCCTTCTTTACCTCCAGGAAGCTTCTTCGTTGTTTCGTGAAAGCCGCCGTGTAATCAGGGAAGATGGTCACAGTCGCGTTTTCGATCTTCAATAGAGGGGCCGCAAGTGAGGCCTGCAGTATCGTGTCTCTATCACGAAAGTTAAAAATACGAGCCAGGATAGGCCGCGGTGGCGCTCCAGGTCTCGGTCTGCCACCAGGGACCGGATGCGCGCGTTCCACAGAGAAGTAGTTGGACAAACCTCGTGGCTGTAACTGGGTTGTGATCAGCTCCTCCACGAACAGGTCAAGTGCTGGACCTCCTGTTCTTTCCGGCACACCAATCAGGCGTATATTGTTCAGCCGTGACCGCCCTTCCTGATCCTCCAGCTTGGCCGCCAGAAGTTTATTTTCTGCCATGAGGTGATTCACTTGTTTTTTGAGCGTTGTGGTGTCGGTCGTTATAGTTTCCGTAACTGATTCGACTACAGCCACTCGTGTCGACATTTTACTAAAGTCGTCGCGGATTAAGGAGAGATCCACTGCTAGAGTTTCAATGCGAGAGTCCACTTTATTTAATGCAGCCATAATGTCGCGCAGTGGTACCTCTTGCTCCGCGCCCGCTGTTTCGCCCTTTCACGGTGTGGCGTCCGTCTCCGATGGGGCCGTCTGCGTCTTGTTGTAGGCAAATGTATCCAGCTTTGGCAAGGTGCAAGGTGGACCCCTTGGCGTTTCTGCCGCTCATCTTAATTAGTTATCTGTGCCCGCTTCAGGTCGCAATGTGTGGCCACAGGCTGCCTCACTCTAAGGCGGTATACCTCCAATCCAAGCAGGTGGTGGGGTCTGCAGCCAAACAGTCAAGTATGCATCTGTACGTTAAGCAATGGAGCAGGGTGCACCGGGATCGGCTTCTAGCACTGGTCGGGCATTACTATGGTGCCTCTCCTCACGCCGCCAAGGCGTTTCCAGGAGGCGCTCCCCTCCTAGACCACTGAGCCAGCGCGAAACTAAAAGCTTCTTCTGCACGGATTTACGTCCTCCTTCGGGTTCCATCCAGTTGCGGGTCCGACCAGAGCAGTAGTGTCCCCACTGATAAGGGGCCAGGCAGCCCGCCCCTCCTGGCTTCACTCAGATCTCACGGGCCCCGGGGCCTTCTCCACACTCGAGGCCCCGGTCGCAGACAACCCTGCAGGCCCTAGTGCGTAGTACTGCTCCAGCTAGATATGAGCTGTCGGTGTGCACACTGGTACTCTCCTGCGCCTTATTAGGATGTATCCCAGCTGCTCCCTGCATATATTGACTAACGGGCGATTGATTGCCTTCCACTATGTTTCGCCTGATGCGTGGGCCGGGCGCAATGCCTCGAATCTGTCTGTGGCCACTAGACAATTACCGGGGGTCCCCTTGTGCCGCCGCACCAGTCCTGCAGGCAAGCGCTGCTCGCGCCTGATGCGTCAGCCGCCCCTCACTGGTTTGCCGAGATGCAGTCCTGCAGCGGCCGGCCGGCCCCGGCCATCGTGAAAATCGAGGCCCTGGCTTCCCTCGCCGCACCAGGCCTCAGTGTGTTGCGCCGGCAATAGGTGCGGGAACCCCTCTCCATCTGCCGGGAGCAGCTCGTCACGATCGCCAAACTATCCGCTGCCACAGCACCCGGTCAGGGGGTTGCGAGACCTCCGGATCTGTGAGCGGATCGACAGGGGAATTACCGGGAGCGCGGAGCCTCCCTAAGCTGCGGCCATCATCGTCGGCCGTTAGCCACACCCCCCGACTGTGCTGCTTTTAATGCATATATCTGCTCTGAAATTTTTAAGTTAGGGTAGGCACTTTAGACAGTAGAGCCCAAAAGCATGAAGCAGCAACAACTACTCTGCATTTCCTAGTATGTCCTGCAGATGATGCAATTTTAGCAAAAATAGGTACATGAACTAGTTCTAAGCCTGCGCTATGACGTAGATAAAGCCTGAGAATCACTAAGTTCAACATGTATTCCTGCTACCTGCATGTCAAAATGAAGCTTGGCACTTATGGTGCTGAAACAAGGTTTAACATTTGGCATCATTACACGTACAATACACTGTGACTGCATTTAATAGAAACATATAGGCCCAGATACATCAAGCTGAAATCCGCTCGCAAAGTGGCAGATTCTCAGAATCTGCCCCTTTGCGACTGGTATTTTTGCATTTGGGATGCATCATCCCAAATGCAAAAATCGCAATTTAAGAAATCGCAAAATTGCGATTACTTAAATTGCTATTGCATTTAAGGAATCTCAAATTGAGATTCCTTAAATTCAATGCATTAAAATTAAAAAATTAGCGATTTCGCTAATAGGGGGCGCAAAAACTTTAAAGAAATGCACTAAAGTGCATTTTTCAAAGTTCCATTTTACACACAAACATGCCCTTAGGGCATGTGTGTGCAAGATGTACCCATATGCAGATTTCAGGGGTGCAACAGGGTGTCCTTTTGACACCCTGGCACCCTTGAAATTGCAATCTCAATTTGCGATTCTCTAATTGAGAATCGCAAATTGAGATTGTCTTCCCATTCATTGCTATGGGCCTCTAGGCCCATAGGAATGAATGGGAAGGTATTCCTTAATTGCGACTCGCAATTTGCGAATAGCAATTAAGGAATTTTAAGAAATCGCTATTTTTTGAGCGACTTCTTCATGCATAGCATTTTGCTATTCCTTATTAGCGAATCCTTATTTTTCGCTAATAAGGAATCGCAAAATGGATTCTTGATGCATCTAGGGGATAGAGCTGTGCTCGTTCATTCCTCAATGATGAAAAATGCACTGCAACTGTACACTGGACTAAAGTACCCACAGTGCTTTATAAAAACATAGACTGACCCACATGCTTTGTAAAATAAATGCTTAGAGATTTTTTGACACAAAATACCACAGACATGGCCCAACAATGTAAATTAAACATCATTCTCATTGTGAACTGCAAATACAAAAGACCCAGGGCATCCTGCAGGTTTTGAAGTAATTCCTACCTTAGCTGCTTCTTCCTACAGCATCATAGTTTTCTGCCACCTAAGTCCCTAAGCTAACAGTATAAATATTAATTAATTAGTAGGCTTCTTCCACAGGACAATTCAAAGAAGGAAGAGGCCCAGGTCAGACAATAAAAATACTTTTATTCTCCCAGTTCTTTCTTAGTATCGCAAGGCAAAGAACGGGACAGAACCTTGAGGTCCCTGCAATAGATATTTCATGTCCTAAATAGAAAGGGGTAGATTTACAAGGTCTGGCGCATCTCTGCAAATCAGCAGGGATGTGCCAGAAAACTTGCGACATGCAAAACTACCTGTGCACCACCACTGATGCTCCACATTTACAATGCGGCTCACCATGTCGCACGGATGGGCAGATGCGTGTCGCATCCTGTGGCTTAAGGGTGGCGCATTGCTGGAGTCGTGTTGCAAGCACAACACGGCTCCAGCAATGCTCAGGGGCATATGCCTAACATGCTGCGTCACTCCTTAAGCCTGCTTCAAGCAGGCGCAGGGTTTTAGCGCAGCATGAACGTAAAAGTGGCTTTACAATGTCAACATCTCCCTAGATGTGTCACTTTGTAAATAAGGGGCAAAGTGGCGCATGGTTTACGCGGCCGCTGAGTCACAGAAGTGATGCAACGGAGGCGTAAATGTGGCGCAAGGGCCTTGTAAATCTGCCCCATAATGCTTATTCAGCAAAGTTTACCATTTGAAGAACAGATGAGCAGGAAGGTATGTCAAATGCCCACCAATAACTTGAATCTGCTACAATCAAATCTTAATGAGGTGCAAACATATCTCCGTTCATGCACATCCTTGAAATGGGAAAGGACTGGACTTCTGGAAAGAGGGATCTGTGTACTGAAAAACTAGACAGGCACAGAGGTGTGAGAAATAACAAAGAAATAATAAAAAGAGCTGTTTCAATAAAAAGAATCAAAGAAGGGAGTTAGAAGCAGGAAAAGGGAGGAATACATGACAATGGCAATGAATGATAAAAAGAATGAAATAAAAGCAAATGTCATTATCAGCACTGGAAAAACACCAAGCCCTCGATTTGGAAAAAAAAACACTGGAATCCACAATAAACAAAAACTGAAAACAGGGACGCCTACGAAT
Source organism: Lissotriton helveticus (assembly GCF_964261635.1). Lineage (NCBI taxonomy): Eukaryota > Metazoa > Chordata > Amphibia > Caudata > Salamandridae > Lissotriton > Lissotriton helveticus. Next base: position 267,907,911 of record NC_136065.1, on the reverse strand, counting down.
AATGCATCAATTTAGAAAAACAGTCTCTCAGGACAACAAAGTATCTCATACCACCACCTTTGATAAAGGATTTAATAGAAACAGCCAGCAAAGCGCACTGGCTTACATGCACCATACGAGGTAAGAGGTGCAGATTATTAATATCAAAGACACAATAATGCTTTTAAGCATACAGTACAATGACAATAAGCTAAATAAATAGTCGATTTATTTAAAGCATCATTTTGCTATTGAAAGTTTTAAAGTCTAGGAGAATATGGACATTTCTGACGTTCACAAATATGGCTGGTGCACACGCTTTTACAAATTAATGCATTTTTACAAAATCCTGGCTAGTCAAGTCTCAAATGGAAACAAAGGTGCAGAGCCTTTGAAAATTAATTTGTAGCCATTGATTGGACATGACAAGATGGTAGGAGAAAATACACCATACCATCACGCCGTATGGAAAAGGCAAATATGAAGTGCTAGAAGTTAGAATGATGAAAATAATGTTTGAGGACTCAGCATAGTGAGAAAACAATGATCCCAAAGTAATGAGAGAATTTAATGATTGGTGAAGAGGAAGTCATCAAAAGTCATTAGCGAATATCATACTCCTGCCTTTACCAAGTCGGGAGCTATTGGAGTGTGTGGTTGAGTTTACAGTGATTCTTCCTAGTCTTACTTGGACAGGACACTACTGAATTTGAAACTTTTAAAAATAACTTCAGCATTATAGAAAGGAGGTTTTAGAATCTAAAGTGGCCGTCTGGTGTAGAGGAAGAAACAGTTCTCTTTATCCAGCCCTAAATTTCTAACAATCACCCACAATAGGCATTCTAGAATGTTGCTTTGTTTCTTGATGATATCAGGGGGTTTAAAGATCCCTTGTGACACCCATCACTGGATGAGCCACTTTAATTCTGGAAACCACAATATCAGAATTTAGGAAACTCCTTCTCTGGATGAAATCTAGATTAGATGGAGGCTATTTTAGTAACAGATTCTTTCAGCAAATTACATTGAAAAATACATTCTTCGCTCATCTGCACATCATGAAGTTCATTTGTGGAAAGAGTGAGTGGCAGGTGAATCGAAGTAGGAAATGCATATTTCCAACTGACTGAGTTGCTTTAGGATGGAATTGCATTTTTATAGTGCTTCATAAGCCTGATGATATGTCAAAACAAATTGGCGCACAAGTACTATGCTACACCTCGGATGAGTGCTTGGTTGGAAGTGTTCAATTGCATGTTGTCCTATGCGGGAAGCATTTTGGTCTTGTGCTTGAGTGACCAGAGTGGGTTTCTAATCTGTCTAAAGTTGCTGGGTTTAGGCATGTAATGACAGGAAGAGGATTGCGACAACCTAATAATAATTTGTTTTTATATAGTGTTTAATACCACACTTCCAAAATTTCAAAGCAATGTAAATAAGAGATTTTACTGCTATTCAGTGTATTTTACTCAATGTACTGAAGTTCGAGGGTGGGGGTGGAAGCCTTAGTTGGCCTAAACTGCAGATCAGCATTTTGCTTCTGCATGTGGCTTATATTCATTTAAACAGGTCCCTGTAGAGTCTACCCATGAGCGGCTTGACAGAGAGCAGCTCATTGTATACATTGAAAACAGGTAGCTATGGCCGATGCTCTATATAATCCCCTGATTATGATAGGTGGGTGACCTACAGGTATGCAGTATGTGAATACAGCTTTTGGAAATGATCTAAGGTCCATCTAGAAGCAATGAGGAGTATTCCAAAGGCATGTACTGGGGAAACATAGTGAAAGTAAATTCTCTTTCGGGACTATCAAATAGCAGGCCCGGGCTAGGGAACCTAAAGCAGCCCTGGCAATTTTGTCAGACCGGCCCCCATCCTTCGGGGGAGGGGGTAAACATAAAGCACTGCTGCTTAACAAAACGGGCCCCCAACACTGCTGCTTTTGTTACTGGAGGGTGATATAGCAGAATAGCTGCAAAATCGGCACACAATGACCAAACCAGCCTCCACCCTTCCAGGCAAACGCTATTGCCCACTACAGCCAGTCCGGCCCTGTCCAAGAGTGAGAGATAAAAGAGTGCACTGAGTAAACCTCAATATGGTCTAGTTAGGCACAAGGGAAACTCATCTATGGGCATCCACTTAGTACCTATTGCTTAGATATGTGCACTTGAAGGTTTATTCAGGAGCAACAGAGGAGCAGTCTACAGCACGCACTGGTTATAAGCATCTCGCACAAATACTGTATACGACCCATGGGTGACTTATTCCTTTTTTAGGTCGAGCTTAACATATAGTATATTCTATCTGGTTGAAAATACGATGGTGTGTTTATGAAGTACTTACTTCCACTTAAAGCCATCCCATGCTTACCATAGATCCACTTTATTGTCGCTCATTTTGATGCTTTTTATTCAATGGTATGAGTTGTCAGTCTTGCTCAATCTTGTGTTTGTCCCTCCACTGGAGAATAGCCTCTTTACCATCCTCTTAATTTGGCTGACTTGTGTTCTTCGACTGCTCACTTTTAGGGAACCAGGGCCTTATTTACACGATTGTGCAGTAGGTATTTCTCCTCGTTGTGCCTCCCTTACTCCTCTCCTGGAAAGGCAAATGTTTTTGGCACTGCCTCAGAGTTACGATTCCTGGTAAATCTGGGGCAGTGTCAAAAAGCTATGTGTGTTGCTGTTAACCCCCACAGCAACACCCATTACATTCCTCTTTAATGCAGAAACCTGTGGTAAAGGGAACAATATATACAAGGCTGCATGCAAAGTGGCGTAGTGCTGCATGGCAAATATGGAACAGACCTCTGCGCCACCGGACTGTCACAAAAAGTGACGCTCCGGTGGGGCAGCCTCATTGCATTGTAATGTAACTTAATTTCTACTTTTTGATTAAGCACTCCATGAAACTGCATGTGTTTTTCCATCTCTCTCCCTCTGCTTCGTGTGGCCCCTATAAATTGCCTGCCTGTGCTCGGTGTTTTTCTGTTGTGCACCTTTCCCCCACTCACTTGTGATCTCTGTTGTACTCTCCCTCCTGTGCTTATCCCCCCACTCACTGTGTTCCTAATACTGATATTTCCTACTCGCTCTCTTGAGTGCCTCCCAATCTCCTCCCACACGCCAGAGCTCTTTGTTCTTCTCCTCTCATTACAATCTTCCTTTTTTATTCAACGGTCCAAGTGGGGTGCGCCATCTTGGATCAGTAAATAAAAATCAAAGAAATGTGGTCCCACTTGCTCTGCTAGTGTACACATGCATTGTAATGCATGCATTACCATTGCGTCATTGCACCTTTTTCTATCTTTTTTTTTTTTAAACTCTTGTTGAACAACATTGGGAAGAAGCATTTTGCTTCCAACCCCCCCATCCCCTGATTCAGTACAGCATCGTGAAAAGCCACAGAAAGGTGAGACCTATTGACTTTGCCAATGCTTCTTAATATTCTTTTTTTGCTACACCACTGAGAACATCTTACAAAACAATACATAAATATGTTTAAAAAGCACCATATTTTCTCAAATTTGCTCTTATAAAGGCCTTTTCGAGGCCCCCGGTACTTCTGAATATAAAAGCAGTGAAACCCTGAAACTGCTGTGTATAAGTCAGCCATTACTTTGTAGGGCTAACTTTCCAGGAAGCTCGAACATACACATCACACTACAAACAGATGGCGGTGATGTTTTGTGTTCTGAGCATCTTGCCGATTGAGTGGTCATTTGCCGGAGCCAACGCTTTAATCCTGGATTATTTGCATGAATCAGATAGTGTACATACAGGTTGAGCCGTTGCCAATAGAAGCACTTTAGAGAGTGCTGTATGAGCTCGGGTCATGGTGACCACCAGCAAGCAATACCCGGAATTCCTCCCACTTGTTCTGCTCAATGTGTGCCCACCCTCAGCCACGCAGACACCCGCCAGAGCTGCTGATAGTATGTTAGCACAGACTGCTGCTTCTCCACTCTATCTGATTAGTGCTATGACGAGGCGTGAGAAGAGATTGACATTCCAGCCTGCCCTGTACTATCCACAGACATTTTCTGCTACAGTTGCCTAACAACAAGAGGTGGTCAGGATGACCAGGACCAGGGTGAAATAGCTTATCTGTTAAGACCACTGAGCATGATAAACATTATATAGACGCGCAATACTATGGTCTAGAAAAGTTCATCCTTCATCAAGGGCAGTCGTGACTTCTCTGGATTAGGCATTTGGAGTTGTGAACAAAACCAGGCCTCTGGCTAGGAGTCTAGGGGTGTCAACGATTTGGAGGTACAGTATGTTCTTTGCAGCAGCGAGGTTTATTCATTGCTGTGGCCTGGGGCAGATAGCTCTTCAAAGCACAACAAAGTGTAATTGATGTGTCCGCTGAAGAGGTTTGTGTGTGACTCACATGTTCAGAATCCTGGTGTGGTTCCTCCGCTTTTTCTTTCAAAGAGATTTTATTGGATTTTCAGTGTAACAAAAGCACAGTCAACATCAATAGCACAAAGCACATCACTTGCTGCATCCCAATGCTTGTCTGGCTGCGAGAACCTCCCTTGCCCACCTCCATCCCCCATCTCCGGTCCCCAGGAGTCCACTAATAGAGCCGACAATCAGTGGCAGCTGGTAGGGAACGGGAGCGGCGGGGGTGAAAACAACAACATTCTTATTTTAAAGAACCACTTACCTTTTCCGGCATCTCTCTACCATCGTCTCTCCGCTTCTGTTTCTGACGTGGTTTGGTTCTCAGATGGGGACTATGAGCTTGTGCACATTAACCACCAGGCTGTGCATTTCAGCCTGGTGGGAAACATGCAAAGTGCGCATGAGTGTTTTGCTGGTCCAATGCGCACTTAGAGTGTGCTCACCACTCCTCCCCCTGTGACCCCAGCCCCACCCCGTCGTAACCTAGCCCTGTAACTACGAAAAAGAATATAATAATAACGTTGTTATTATCATTTTATTTTTCCTTTTTCCGCTGCTCTGAGAACAGTGGGGTGACGCTCCTCTGCCTTAGTGGGGGATCCGCCCCTGCCGACAATACCACACAGTCCAGAAAGTGCTCCCCAGGAGCTCAATGAGGTGCTCCCCGACTGCACCATCCCTTCCACAACCCTGAAATCACTCAGTGGGCGGAGTGAGCGTAGCACGTTTGAACATGTATAAACAAAATCATTTTCGGTCTAGTAATACAGTAAGGGCCTGACAACTCCTCAAACTTATACTCCATTTCTAGTAGCCGCGAAGAACGTTTTTCCCTCACCAATAAGGTCCACAGCCTCCCTGCCCACTACCACATCAAGGGGGTCCATTGGTTTTACATTTTTAATGGCAAGCAATTGTTTGGCGTCAAGAGATAATTATTATTAGACGCCAATCTCATAGGGATGGAGTTTTAACCTCAGGCGGTCTCACATTGAGGATCAGTGTTGCTGGGTCTGGCCGTAATGGATAGCCAACCACCCCTTTGATATGGCCAAGAATTTCCTTCCAAAAAGACTGAAGCCTGAACACTCCCCACTCATGTGTAGCATATTTTACCTTTGGCCACACTCTCTCCAGCATAGTCCATCTGCATTATCATACGTGTTGCAATTTAACAGGCATCACATACCAGCCCATCATTATTTTGTACAGAGCTTTGAGGTTCTGGACAGTTTTACACAGTGAGGTAATATCTCCCCATAACTTTTCCCAATGGTGTATTGAGATCTGCCTCCCCAGAGCAGAGTGCCACTGTGTCATATACAGCCTCACTATGATAGAACCCCTCTGTGACAACATAGCGCACCTATGAGGCGTATAGGGGAGAGAAAAGTCACAAGAGACACAGTCCTCATGAAAGAATCCCACACCTGCATCACCAGCATCAGGAGCTCCGAATACTAATACACTGGCAGCCCGGCCTGCTTAGGTATCCAAGGTACAGCCCATGGTGTTCGGTTCATCACTGCTGCACACATGTGGATCCAGTGACGGTCCATCTCAAAGAGGGACCATTCAAAAACATAAGCACAGTTGGGCCACCTGAAAATATTTAGTAATAACCAGCAATTCCAGTCCCCGGAGTGCCTGTTGGCTTGCAAGACCCTTCTATAAATCTGCACCCATTTCCCACCCCATATGAAGGCATCCATATCTTATTGAAGGGCTGTCATAGCGACCCTCGGGATCACCACTGGTATGGGCTGAAAGACATAGAGCAAGCAAGGCAGGATTTTTTTTTAACGACTGCTACTCGACCCAATTAGGACAGGAAGAGCCCCTTCTATTTGCACAGAACACTGATAATCGCATGAACGAGTCTAGGGTAGCTTCGCCATATATACCAGGCAATGCATGGGTAGAAGTGACGCAGTGAAATCTATGAGATTTCACTGCGCCACTTCTAGGACGCCATTGCCTCACAGCAGGCGTAAGACTGACGTAGGCCCTTTCACATGGGGCTTGCCCCATGTTAAAGAACACATTGCAGGGGTTTGCGTCACTTATGTGACACTCTCCAGCAATGCGTCATTTTTGCGCCTTCAGATACGTCAGAAATACTGACTTATCTGTAACTCCTTGTGACATGGTGCGTCATACTGTTAATATGACGCATCCAGCATGTCGCAAGAAGGGTGCAATGAAAAGTGACGCATCGCTGTTTTCAACAGCGATGCGTCACTTTTCATAAATGAGGCCCTTAACCTTCTTCTCCGCGCATCACAGAGGGGTGGTCTCTAGAATCGCCATTTTAGAGGTGGCAGGGATTCCGATATTCAGCATTTCTGACTTACCAGGCTTCACCCTGAAGCCCAAACCCTTGCCATAGGCATTCAAGGCCGCCATCGCATGGGGAATAGAATGCTCAGGGCCAGTCAAAGTCAGCAGAACATTGTCCATAAACAGATCCATCTATCTTATGATGATGATACCCAAAGGGCATGTCCCTAATATCCCAGTGACAGCGTATCATGGCCGTCAGAGGTTTAATGGGGAGGCGAAAAAGTATAGGCGATTGGGGTAGACTTTTTCATCCCCTCCTCAAGGAGAGCATGGCAGAGCACAGATCAATCATCCGAACAAATGCAGTAGGACCCTTGTAATAGGCTGTTATCCAAGCTTGCATATTTTTCCTTAGGCCAATGGCTGAAAGCACCTGAAAAAGGTATACCCAAGATGTCCCTGTCTGCGAGGAGGAGTCGGGGGAAATGATAAAAAAATAATAAAAGAAACACTTACCTTGCGTCTCTGCTCCTGCTCAACTTGTCAGATCGCGGCACAGGAAGCACAGAAAAGGCTCCCCTGACCAACCACAACGCTGCAATGCAGCGTTGTGATTGGTTTTGAGCATCCTGGTTCGACGCTCAACCAGGGAATGGGGACCTGGAATGGTTATCCACGCAGGCTGTAATGCAGCCTGCAAGGAGAATGGGGAAAGTGCGCATGACTGGTTTGCGCAGTCTGAGAGGGCCAACCAAACAGTCATTGTGCACTTAGGAGTGGGCAAACCACTCTTCCCCTGCTCTGCTCCGACAACAGAGCATAAGAAAAAACATACAACATAACACAAGATCTAAAAAATAAATTGTAACCTACAGTTATTTACAATTATATTTTGTCGGCCATCTTTCACACCTTCATCAGACTGCACCCCAAGATGGCTGAGAACACCTCTCTATCAATTCACACCAAAACAATTCTAACAAAGGGTCAGAAAATATGTCAGTCTGGAAACCATGCTATACCGCACAATGCAGCATGCTACCCATCCAAACTTGCACTACGACACCCCACAATGGGATATGAAGCACTTTGAGGTCAAATATTCATGCGCATTTACAGTGTGCCCACCACTCCACCCCCTGCTCCGAGAGCAGAGCAGCCCCACCCCGCCAAGTTGCAGCAGCAGATAAAAATACAATGATAATAACATCGAGTTATTATCATTTTATTTTTCCTATTTTACACTGAGAAAAGTAGTGAGGTGACGCTCCTCCTCCCCAGCGAAGGAGCCACCACTGTTTCCAAGAAGCCAGGAAGGGCCTGTGCGCCATAGAGGTGGCTCGTGCGTAGGGAGAGTGGGAGAGTTTGGTGGAATGTATAAAGGAAACTGAGCAGTGTCAATTCCGATGGGGGAGGGAAGAGGGGAGGACGGTGGTCTGAGGAGACCCGAAAGTTCAAGGAAGCCCAACTCCAGTGTTCCTCTGAGAATGGGGGTGTGCTTGGTATGGGAGCGGCCTGGGAATCTGTCGGACCTCACTCCTAAAATCAAATGAACAATCTACTGGGGCATGGGGACGTTCCACGGTGCAGCTCGGGAAGGGGGGATACTTAGGTTGTTTTTGTTACTATTATGTAATTGGATGGACTGATTTCGGAGTGCTGTCTGTAATGTACAAGGACACCTGCCTTTGTGATAAAAGCCAATAAAAGTCTGTATGCAAAACATAAAAACACTACCAGAACAGAAGCATTAAAGACATGAATATGAAGCCAGGACTGAGAGGGCCTAACATTTCAGTAGTCTCTAAAATTATAAATGTACTTACATTGTAAATGAGAAGTCAACAAATAGAAAACACATAAAGCACAGCGAAAATAGCAATGGAACAAAATACAGTTCCTCTAGTTTTACCATTATTTACTGTTCGCAATTGCTATATACAATAGCAATGCAGGGACAAAAACATTGAAATGGCTCAACGATGTTCTAAAACATTCACTGATCGTGATTGTTAAATAATGACACACATCATAGCTAAAAATGGAGGATCACAATTCAACCACAAAATTGCATTATTTTTTTAATCAAAGTTGTACTTTTCACAGGCTTAGTGCTAGTGAATACCTGAACGCAAGCAGAAACAAAGGAAACACGATTGCATTCAACACTAAAATGTACCAGAAACCGGCAATGTAAAGGGATGTTTTTTTTAGAGTCCAGTAAAGTGTATTAATCGGTTGAGGGTGTTTAGCCCACCACCCTGGCTATTGGTTTCATAATATTGCTAGCTGGGGCCCTTAGGGAAGGGAGTACCAGCCTTCAAGATGAATAAGGGGCAGACTCTGAAAAAAAAGGAGGAGCTGGGAGAAGTCAGAGTCACCATTTGGCTCAGCTGAAGCAGTAGTTGTGAGGCGGCTCTCGTCTGCTGAGCCCTTGTGACTCTATCAAGGGCTTCCAAATGCTGTGCAGGCATCTCTAGTCTCCTTGGGCTCACTAGGGGCTTTCACACATGTCATGTTAGCAGAAGAAGCAAAGTAGACCCATAGTGCATCAGCTGGGCCCTCAGGTTTGGTTCTAGGGAAGGGGGAAGAGACAACACTCAACTCCACACTCTGGAAGCATCAACAGCAGCCAGGTCTACCTAGGCCTGCCTGCAAGAGGTGATCAATCAAATGGAGGGACCACCAGCTTAGAGGTCCAGGATTAGACAGTTATCCCATGCCCTAATCAGAGTCATTGCAAAAGGTCCAACCAAGCAGACTAGACTAGAGTTTCCCTCATCAGAGGGGTTTCTTGGAAGACTCTCTTCCGAGCTCATATTTAAGGCTCTTCCTCTGGCATCAAACCTTCTACATTCTTTCCATCCAGTCCTGAAACAAAGGAAGGTGGGGGATGAAACATGGGATGATGGGGCTGTTCTTGTGGCCCTCAGCGGGCAGCGTCTATCCTTTATCTTGCATTCACCAGTTCTACAAATACATGTTTTTTCATAACATCATTTATATCTATAGTGTTTACAAACATTTATATACACAAACATTCCGATGCTTAAACACACAAATACCAAGCACTAAGCCCTCCTTGACTGCCAAGAGCCTCTTTTCTTAATTTACATGGCAAGGTCAGTAGACTGGCTCGCAACTATTTATTATAGCACAAATAAAAAAAACGTATACTGATTGGCATTTCGAGGTAATAGTACACATACATACTTATATCATTGTCTACATAAAGAAAAAAAGAAGAAACGTTTAGACGGTCTTGGCAATACAGAAGTGTACAGTGGGAAACAAAAGTATTGTGTGTTTTTCATCCAACATGCATAATTCCAATACACATAGGGTTTGGGTGAAACAAAAAGGAAAAATAAATGATAATACATCGGGATCCACTCAAGCACGGAAGCATCTGGTCTCTGGATGTCGTCAGAAAGTCATCCAAGGCACTTCGCTGTTCATAACTCCCCCTCGACTGTTTACACAAGTTTTGGCCAACCTCACCATGCGTTTGGCTGCAGGGGTGGTTGAACCGTTTTTGCCAAACCAAATATTTGCACAAGTTGACAATTCAACAATAACATTAAGGGTGTTTGTAGAAGCCAATATGCTCAAATACAAAGAACAAGAAAAAATAATCTAACCAGACAGTCTCAGAGGACCATCCACCCCATCCGGCTATCCCAAAGGAAGGAGATATCAGGCCGTATAGTGGCCAGGAGGGAGGAGGACCGAGAAGTAGATGGGAAAACACTCCACCAATGTGGTAGATGCAAGTGAAAGATTGATGTGTGGGGGAGGGGAGAAAAGGAAGGGAGGGTGAGGAAGGAGAGGTGAAGTAAAGGTAGGGGGAGGGTACAATGCCACACATTCCTGCTAGTGTCTGTTTTCCGCATCATCAGTATCGCCATGAGGGTCAACTCCAGATCTTTCAGCTGGTACACCCTGCCCCTCTCCATCACCTCTGGGTGTTTCTCTAGCACCTCCGCCCACAATCCCGTTATTGCGCATCCTGATTATAGCTCTCTTCAGCTTGAGCCCAGACTGTGACATCCTTTACCCAATTCTCGATTGCTGGACCTGTCCCAGATTTCCACATCATTGCTATACATCTTTTGGCCAGGGACTTATCTAAGAATTTAGGGGTATATGTACAAGAATTACCGCTAACTAGCGTTAGCTGGCGGCATTTTTCTTAACGCAGCCTATCACCAAAAACTATCTCGCTGTTAGTGATGTATTTACAATTTACAATACATCGTTACATGATGATAGTAACAGTTAGCCATGGTGAAAGCTGCCATTAACACTAGCGTCAAAGTGATAAAAATGTTTAGGTTATCGGGCGAAAAGTGACGAAAGGCCCAATAGCGGCAACAAAACTCACGTTAGTCAGCCCAACGTGACTTTTTTGCTCTAGAGGCAAAAATAGTCTATAAGTCCACCTTTAAGGAAAAATAGGAAATAAAACCAATGGAACACAGAATGGAGTAGCCAGGGGCAAGTGCAGCACTGATCAACAACCCCCAAACCCTCCAAAAACCAGGATGACTAGCCAGAGTCCCAGGGGAAGAGGAAATGCAGATTCAGGGCTACAGTTATGAAATGAGGCACATCGCTGGGAAAACCAGTGATGCATCAGTTTTCATGAATGGGGCCCAGGAATGCACCCTATTTTATTGAAAGGGTATATTCCTGTTCTTTTGGCACAGGGTGGTGTAGCAATGTTCCTTGCAGCACTGTCCAGCACCCAAGCATCTAATATGTGGACCCAAGTGTTTGCACCAATTTTAAGACCAGCTATTTTCTGGTCTTAAAAAACTGCCTTTAACTGGACTTAGCGGCAGTTTTGGGCGGGTTATTGCCATATGGGAATTTCATTTTAAATATCGCGAAGTGGGGTTAACGGCAGTTTTTGCACAGGAACGCCCACCTTGCATTTAATTTTGTTAAGTTCCGCTAACAGTAGTGGCGATCTTAAAAATTCACGTTTACACAGGAAAAGTGCAGCTAACCGCAGTTAGCAGCAATTTGTGAATACAGCAATAAAAAAAGCCACTGTAATGTCACAAAATTGGTGCAAAATTCTTGTAATATGCCCCTTAGTGCCCACTTTCCGCGTCTGAGGTCTGGGGAACCGCCCCAGCAGGCAGGACTCTAAGATGCAGGCAAGTGTGCGCCCCAGTGTTGTATTGAGTGTACGTCTCACCTTCTCCCAGAATGGCCGCAACTGACGGCAGCTCCAGGTCATGTGGCCAAAATCTGCATCCAATAAAGTACAGCTGGGGCAGAGCGGTGGCTCCCTGCCATAGATGATCTGTATTCTGTGAGGTGTCAGATATGTCATGTGGGTGTACTTGAGCCTCATGTTCCTAGAGATTATCTTAGCGCATGCCAAGATCTTGCACCATTCTGTGCCTTTGAGCTTCCGCCCTAGTACTGCCCCCCACCTTTCCCGGATCGCCACCAATGGCTTCCGGACCATACCCACCAATGACCTATAGAACCTTTTCACAGGTGTCATGGGGAACCCATGGACACCAGTAACTGTAGTAGTGCATGCACCTCAGGTTTGTCCCGGTCACCTGATCACAGATCCCCAAAGGATCTCACTAATGCTTCATATGTTAAAAATGGACCTGGAGGTAAGTCTTACAGGCCCATTAAACATTCAAGTGGGATCAGTGTACCCATCTAATAGTAGTCGCTCACTGTTGCTAGTCCGGCGGGTGTCCAAGCTGCCAGTTGGGCATCTGTGAAAAAAGCAAGTGGATCGCTATGAGGGAGTACTACCAGTGGCAACGTCGGGGCATAAAGTGGAGTTACTGCTCTCCTTTGTAAGTACGTTTTCTAGCATTTTACCCCTTGTATGCTCATTACGGCTCCTGGTCGTCATGCGTCACGGTGGGCGTGTGGGCACGACCGCCGGCAGCCATCCGATTCCGCTGGCTGTTTATTTCTCCCACACAGCACGGGAAATAAACCCGCATCCAAGGGGTTAAGCTACTGCCAAAATTAAACCTGGCTGGAGTATCTCTACCACAGGCAATGCACCCTGATGGCTGGCCAGTCACACTGGTCCTAGTTTCTCCTGATGGGCTCCATCAAGCCACTGAGTGACCCACTGAATTTGCGCAGCCAAGAAATATAATCCAAAATCAGGGGCAACTAAGCCTCCTTCCTCAGGGGAGCACCTGAGAACCTCCAATGAAACCCTATGACCGCTGCTGTCCCATATCAATGCCCTAAGTAGGGTATCTAGCTGCCGGAACCATAATTGGCAATTTCAAGGACCGCCAAAGGGAGATACAAGACTTAAGGGATCTAAGAGCGTTCTCTAGGTTGCCCTCCCGCAGATCCTCCATGGTATGAAAAACACGAATACTCATATATCGTATGGTCAATATGGACCAGGTCAGTCCCTGTGGCATTTTCCCTGTTCTGTGGGCACCGGTTAACAAGGGGAATAATGTCTTGGAATTATTGACCCGGAAATTGTTGCAAAGTCGCCCAGCATGGACATTGTGGAAGTAGCTCCTGTTGGACCATCATCCAGCTAAAGCAGCAGATAGTCCGCATACAAGGAGATGATACGTTCTCTGACCCCCACCATCACCCCACAGCCCGCAACCTCCCACTGCAAAAGCTCCACCAATGGCTCAATGACCAGGGCAAACAGGAGAGGCAATAATGGATGCACAGTCTGGTACCTTGATAGACATTGTATTGTGTGGGAATGATGTGACTTGTTTTGACCTGTGCGTTAGGGACTGCGTGTAGTAGCATAGCCCATTTAACCCAGGCCTTCACCAGACCCAACCTGCGCATGACCTTGAAAAGGAAGTCCCACCTCACTGAGTCAAAGGCTTTTCAAGTTCCACTAACCTAATAGTAGCACGAGCGCGGAGAAATACATCCTGGTGATAGAGAACATGTAATAATCTGAAGAGGGTTACGGAGGGGCTCCGTTCTGGGATAAACCTGTTTTGGCCACTGTGTATTAGCATCGACATATGGGGGAGTTTAATGTGAATAAAGGGCGAAATGTAGACTCGCGGACATCCGGCGCCTTGGACTTGGGAAGTGGAATCACCATGGCTTCTCTGGTGGACGCAGGCAAAGAACCCAGTTGCAGCAGCAAGGCAAACAAGGGCTCCAGCTGGGGGGTCAAGGTCCCAGCAAATGCTGCCTAGAACTCTGCTGATAGGCCATCGGGACCTGATACCATTTCTTTAACTGCAAATTTGATCTCCTGGACCAAGACCAGGCCCCCTAGGGCTTCCCGGGCTCCGGGGTCTAATACACACAATGGAATGCAGGTCAGAAAGGCGGTCAGGGCCTCCTAGGTGAGGGGTTCCGATATAAGCCCAAACATAATAAGCATACCAGGGGATGTACAGATGTTGGTATGGAGGTCAACCCACTTGAGATTACAAGACAAGGAGGTCAATGTAGTGTTTATATTCGTAGCATTTAAAACAATTTCACTATAAGTTAAAGCTTTATTTACTTATATTATTTGTTGTATTTTTTAATATTACTATTTTTGAATGTTGCTTATGTTTTAATTTTTAATTCTTGTTTTGTGATCATTTGGCGTTTTTAATCCATTTTCTATGCCTATTACTTTACAATATATTTTATTGTAATGTAATATTTTAATTTTACTTAGTAAGTTTGGTTTAGAAAGATTAATATTAATAATGTCTGTAAAAAATATTTTTTTAATTATGTAACTTTTATGTTGTTTAATTAATTTTTTTAATTAATTGTTTACTCTGAATGTATACACCAACAATACGGAGGATAGAGGGAATACAAATTCTGGTTGCCTCCACTCAAAAAGTCATAAACAACAACAAGACCAGAATCAGACCGACTACAGGAATACTAAATTGTCATATTTCCTAATGTAGTCAAACAGAGGACCTGTAGTTTTCTACATAACCCTCTATATACTCTAATCAGTAGTATGTGTATATAACATAAAACCCCTTCTCAACACTTTGTTGACAGTTTTTAAGATATCAGGGACTCATAAAAAACATTCAGTCCCTTACACACACTCATTAGTGTAAAAAATGTGAGAAAAGGCGAAATGACCCCTCACGGGCGCAATACCAAGCGGGTTACTGGCAGGTACTCACCAGATCAGAACTGTTATAGGGAAGGGCACTCCTGTTTCTCTGTTTATCCGCAGGTGTACAAAAATACTCAATGCGTGCTGCTGAGGTATGCACAATGTCCTGATTGTGCTTGAAACATGAAATAATACACACGCAGAAAAGCTTGTCCACTGCGCACTGTTGCTTATCCCAGTTGGGTATACCAAAAGTTCATCAAATTATATATCAAAAAATTCCATGCAAAGTTCAATTTTCAATTTTGATCAATGTTTTTTTAATGATGGTTAATCATCCTTTAGAACATTATTAGAATTCATAATATCCAATATGCATATACATTGCGTTCCTTTGGAAATCCAATACGTATATCTTTTACAATAAAGGCTCAGATGCCCAATGTACAGGCCCTTCATCAGGGCATATACCTGAAAAAATATGAAATGATACATTTACTTAACTCATCGAATCTCCAATGTCATGGGTTACAGTGTCTAACAAAATAAATACGTTGATCAGACTCATACTTCGAAAATGTTATCAAAGATTCATAGACATTTGAATTGCATGCATGGTGAACAAAGAGGATACCATGAAAAATACTGACATTGTACTCAACAGAACTGTTGCGCCATGGAAACAATCACATGTGTATATATACAAAAACATGCACAGTGCACAGTAAAAAGAGAAAAAAAGTGAAAGGGTTACGCCTGGCTATCACATTAATGACAAGATTTCTGGTCTGTTGATATTCGAGACCGAACTTACTTCTCTGTAAGTACTACGAGAAAATGTTCAAACGTGCATAGATGGCACAAAACTAACCTTTGTTTAAAACGCTGCTCAGTGTTCTTAACAAACAACGTATCAAGGTTCGAATTACCACGTGCATATAAAGCGCATTAAAAAATGACTGCCTTTAGCCTGATGGTAATGCTATCAAACGAATGACTAAAAAACGTAAAGGACTGAAATCACACACCTGTGTTTCAAACGGAATATCCAACGAGGTCAATTTCGCCTTAGAAAAATATTATCCACGCTGCTCAATCGCAGCATGTGCCACTGATCGTCTATCTAAACAAACGAAAGTGAGAATAAGTAAAAAGTCGGTGTGCCTGAATGGGTTTAACAAAAAAAGGCGAACCCGCCCGCCCAAAGGGAGTGGACCGCCGTACCTTGTTGGAAATCGACAGAATGCTCGTAATTCGTGGACTCAGCCGCCCGCAATGTGGAAAGACACCCGGTACAAACGATCATCTTACACGCTAACGTGATATGATGGGGTTGCATAGGTATAGAAACAGGACTCGCTATGTTGCCGAGAGCTGTGGGTAAGCTGAAAGTGCACGCCATCTTGTAGCGTGTCATAAGTAGATATTTTTCTAACGCTGGAGCCAAACAAAGGCGTAGGAAATAATAAATGAGTAAATAAACATGGAAAAAGTGACATTAATATAATGAACCTCATTTTGTTCACATTGCACATGAAAATTCAGTTATAATTGATGATGGAACACGATAACATTGATAAACGTGCTTAACACATAAAACGAACTCAGCATAGCATGCTCTCGGCTTCGGTGCATTTATTACAGATAACATCCTAGATCTACTCTGTCATTGATCCCTTTGGGATCTTGAGTGTCTAAGCGTTTTATCCAATATACTTCCTTCTGAAGTAAACATTTTGTGATGTTTTTGTCAGGTGTGGGAACCACCACTTCAAGAACCTGGAACTTTACTTGGGCAATTGTGTGTCTATTGATCTCCCAATGTATTGCCAAACTGCTGTTTGGATTCTTATTTCGAATTGTACTTTTGTGTTCCGAAATACGTGTTTTAACCTTACGTTCGGTTTTCCCTACGTACAATAGACCGCAGGGGCATTTTATTGCGTAAATTATGATGAAGGGCCGTGGGGCCCGAAATGCATTGGGCATCTGAGCCTTTATTGTAAAAGATATACGTATTGGATTTCCAAAGGAACGCAATGTATATGCATATTGGCCCTGATGAATCGGCATAAAATGTGTAAAGCAGAGAAACATGTTAGCATCTAACAGCGGTATGCATACATAGCATCCTAAGCTGTGTTTTAATTTGAGTGGGTTCACTGAGTAAAAGAATAAAAGTGGTGTGTATCGAGTGAATCCCTTCAATTTTAACCACTTTTTTTCCACACTGTGAGGTGTGATTCACTTTTTCACTTCGCTGCACGCACCTTTACATCTCTGATATTTTCTTTTGGACACCTTTTCTGTTGGGCTTAATGACCACCGATGATGATAAAAATGGGCTTATCTGGTGAGTACCTGCCAGTTACCCGCTAGGTGTTGCGTCCGTGAGGGGTCATTTCGCCTTTTCTCACATTTTTTTACACTAATGAGTGTGTATAAGGGACTGAATGTTTTTTTATGAGTCCCTGATATCTTAAAAACTGTCAACAAAGTGTTGAGAAGGGGTTTTATGTTATATACACATACTACTGATTAGAGTATAAAGAGGGTTATGTAGAAAACTACAGGTCTCCTGTTTGACTACATTAGGAAATATGACAATTTAGGATTCCTGTAGTCGGTCTGATTCTGGTGCTCTAAATGTATGCCAAGAATGTGTGGTTTAATTTGTTTGATGCATATTAGTATTTCTTTTAATTTGTGTAATAAATACTTTCATTTAGATATATATCATTTATTATATTTATTTCTATTTTTAAATATTATATATTTGAAATAATGCATTGTTTATTTTTTTATTTTTACTATATGTTGTTTTGTGAAGTTTTTATATTTCTGAAAACTTTTAAATATGTATACTTACCTCTATAATGTCTTTATTAAGTTCTAGAATATATTTTGTAGCCAATATCTTTGTAGCTTACTTTATAGGTATGTAAAATTTATATCTAGTATCACAATATTTTTGACGTTGGTATTTTGTCATAGATACATGTTGATGTTTGAAAAGCACTGAAATGTTACTGACCACCATTGGCAGTTGGCAGTTGGTAATCATTTGCCAAGAGGAAGTGTTCCTTACTCATTCGATTTCACAGTTAGCTGGCCATTACGGAGGATGATTTACTTATATTAACTGTGCATCAGACCTTTCCCTTTTATCCATATTACTGGTAAAATTTGATCAACAATAGAGGAGGGGTCTTACTCGCTCAGCAATATGGCTGGGGAAAAGATTACTTGAATTATTTGAAAAAACTTCAAGAGAGAAAACATTTTCTCCTGAGGTGATGAACTGTGTTTATTTATTAAATAAATATTTCAAGCGTCTCCATTTTGCGACGTTCTAGCTCATTTTAGATTATGCGGTCCCTCAATGCTATGGGAAAATACATAATTTATACATCATTGCATGAATAAATGCTTAAGAACTACTTTTGGGTTTTGAATTGACTCCTTTCACACTCCTTTGCAATAAATTACATTTCACTCACAAAGTTATAATAACCAGCCCATCGCCATATTGAATAAATATTACTTCCCTCCGGTTGTGGTGGGCTTACGGGTAAATGTGCTAAGCAGGTAGTCTCTGATGAGTTCCTTGTTCTTTGCTTTCACAGTCTCAGCCTGCACCATAAATTAAGTCACACCTGAGAAGTCATCTGATCTTCTGCAGAAAAACAGAGGAATTAAGCTGTTTCCTCAGTGCTATGCAAATGCAATGTTGGCTGTTACCTGAAATACTCATCTGCTCAGGGTCTCCCTCACATTACTCCCTCATAGGATCTCCTCATGCCTGTTATTACAATAGTGAGTTGGTCTCACATCCGGACAAGCTTCTAACACACCAGTCTGTTTTTTATTTTTTATATAAACCCTTCCCATCCACCTCCATTCGTGCTTTTTTAGGTCTCGCCTACATAGCGCGCATGCGCTGCATAGGCAAAATAACCTATTGCTATTGCGTCAGCTTTTCAGTTAAACACATGCACACATTCCATTGCCTTCAATGGCAACCTGTGCACTTCTGGCGATTCACTTGCGGGAGAGAGCGCCGCCATATGGTAGCAATTATCGCTCCCGCAAGTCAATCCCACAGCCTCCCTCCTCCCCACTGCTGCCGCGCGTGCCTCCCTCTTCTGCCGCGTGAGGCGCACGCTTGTCTTCTTTGTGGGTGTGTAGCGGCTCGTGAACTGCAAACTGGTCAGTAGGTGGTAGAATGGCGTCTCAAGTTGCAAGATGTTCTTATCAGAGAGCGGGAATGAGAGGTATGTGAATGCTGACAAGCCCATCCAATAATTGTGAATATGTGTGATAGCTCCTAGAGAGATAGAGAGAGACACCCCCCTTCCCCGAGTGTGCGGTTCTGTTGAAAGTATGTGTACTCCCCAATTAAGGGAGTAGAACCAAGGATACATTCGTCCTTAAGTGTGTGTTCGCTCCCTAGAGTGAGTTTGTTCCTATAGAGAACGTTTTCTTTCGGTTTTTGCTGCTGCTCAAGTCTATTCAGGTTGCCACTTGCTGATTTGATGGATGAATCTCCAAAGTACCCGGACCCCACTACCCTGGCCCCTAGTCCTCAAAAAGTCGTTTTAGTTGCAAATGCACATGCAACAATCCCTTTACAATGAGGCATGATGACCTCATTTTCACTGGCCTTTAGGGTTGCACGAGTAACTTAGATTTCTCAAATTTTTACTACTTCAGAACTTCACTTTTGCTCACGATGGCAAGTTTCCTTTGTTCCTCAATTAAGCAGGAGTCACAGATGTGTGAAAAGTAGGCCGCGGGTTGAAGGGTGCGTGCCCCCTACTCGCGCAAATTGAAAGTGACAGACACCTTGCTCTACCACTAATTTGCCTTCACGTTAAAAAGGCCTCTCAAGGGCCTAATTGGTTTGAAAAAGTTTCAGCCTGGCTCCGTCTCCTGGAACTATTGGAGTTATTTGTGGGGAAATTGTTAATTGGAGCCAGCTGACAGAGGTCACGGGGGTCAAGCCCACTGAAATGAGGCGAAATCAGCACCCCATTCTTCTGAGCACAACTCTCCTTTGTCAGCACCCACTATAGAGGTGTTCTGCGCGCCTTTGAGGGCTAATCAGACCCTCTGTAGTAATCACTCAAATAACCCAATTAGCGAAGAATGTCGCCACAGAGTCTTCACTTTAATTTCACATGCATTAGCCCTACCCATAAAAACTGCGCACCCGGAGATGTTCATCTACTGTTTATTTTCTTAATATAATGGAGAAAGTTGCTTCTTATATCGTTTTCTCTACTTATGAGCTGTAAGTTCCCTAGCTATATTTCAACGCCTGACCAGGGAGTGGTCAGCGCTATATAAATGTGTTGTCAATTGTGCGCCCGTACCTCAGTTTCAAATTCACCATATTACTATACAACAGAAGATGTAGGTTTGCTCACTAATTCGTACACACAATTGCTACAGCAGGAGCAGAGCTGCCCTAGATTTTTGGCAGTGAGTCAGCCTACGATTGGCTCTTTCGCACTGAGTGTCAGTATTTTTTCCTGATTACATGTGTTTATCCACCTCTTAAGAAGTGAACGCCGTTTCCAAGGTTGGTTAGATAATACAATGCGATTTTTCTCTTCATTCCTTGTCCATTTTAGGTCTTGCATGGCTGTTGCTTGTGAATCAGTTTGTTAGCTTACAGTGGACTTGGAGCCTCAGCCCCCATATTTTCCCACTGGTTGACTACTTCATCAAAACTCATTTCCTTGACGCGCTTTGGTCATTGCATGCCGGCTTCATTTCCCCTTCAAGCATTTGATCCTCCCTTGGAGTATGGCCCATGTACTTGTGTTCTTACACTGTTCACGCTTTCAGAGCAACTTCTTTTTTTTTAGTTTGATGCACACCACCAGACTGCATGTGTTTGTAGGCTTTTCTACTCCCCTACTACTCTATCTTCTTGTGTTGTTGCTTTCTATCTCCATGGTTTTGCTTGCCCCATCCAGTGCCTCTCTCTGTTATTTCTTACCCACTTACCCTTCCCACTCTGTGTTGTTGCTTGCACCTGCCCGTCATTTTCCGTGTTGTTGCTTGCTCCTCCTACCCCTCCTGTTGCACTCAGTTCCATTGCTTGACCCAGTCACGCTCCATCATATTGTTTGCCCCTTCCCACCCAACTCCATCCTATTGCTTGCCCCCTCCCACTCTTCATTGTTGCTTACCTCTCCTGCTCCATCCTGTGTTGTTGGTTGCCCTCTTCCACTCTCCCGCCCAATCCCACGTTGTTACTAGCCCGCACCTGCCTCATCTTCCAGTTGTTGCTTAGCCCCTTCTACCTCGGCATATGTTGTCGCTTGCTCGCTCTCACCCGCCCCATTCTGTTACTTACCACCCACATGCCCTATCCCCAGTTGTTGCTTTGCCCCTCCCACCCGTGCCACATTGTTGCTTGCACGCTTCCACCCCATCCCATGTTGTTGCTTGCTTCCTCCCACTCTCATATCCTCCTGTCCCACCAGCAAAAACAAGCATTGGCAAAAATAATATATTTCATCTGCATGATCTGTTGGCTTTCCCAATGTTTTTAGCCCTTTTACACAGCTGGTGTACAGCTTTGCCGAAGGTTTTTTATTAAAAAAAAGTTACTATGACACGGCCAATGCTTGTTGCTTGGGAGCGTGTTTTTTAAATAGTGGTGGTAGGAGGCATAATACCCTCCATGTTGCTCGCCCATCCTCCGTCCGAGATGCCTCCCAACAGCAATAAAATAAGCGATATGATGCAGCCAGCGTGGACTTCATCCCACTGCTTTAAAATAAAGGAAAATTAAGCCATACTGCACAGAAGCTGCACTGTTGTGCAATATGGCTAAAAATATTGACAAAGTCAATAGCTTGCATAGGGGAAATCTATTAGATTTGTCAGTGATTTGTTTTTTTTTAGGTCGAGCCTGGGCAGCGCATGCGGCGCTCTGTGAGGCATGCTGTATTTAGGTATAGCACAGAAGCTCCCCCAAATTTGCGCCCATCTGTTCAATTTGCTACTGTTGCTGTCCTTGCAAAATTGTTGCTTTTCATTTGTGAATAGGCTTTGTATTCCCTCCTCGGTACCGCCTTGTCAGCAATTGTAACCTCCTATAACAATTGGACTTTTACCTTGTGTTGTTACAGGGCCTGTTTATAAGCCGGTAGCACTATTTTCTATAATCATCTTCCCCTATTTCACCCACGACATTTCAGCAGGCCACCTGCTTGTATATTATTTGCATTTAAATTATAGCGCGGTATGCTTTAACTATAGTGGCCGCGCTTATTTAATTAACACACCGGGACACTTTAACTTTAGCGGCCATACTTAGTCATTTATTTTATTAAGAACGTGGGCCGCTTTCACTTTTGATAAATAGACAAAAGAAATGCCCCACCTCCTCGTGTCTTATTGGTGCAATTATTATCACAAGACCAAATGTAAATTAAACAAACCTGATCAGGTACTTTTATTTATACCCATCACTCAGCAGTTTCCTTTTTTTTAGAAAGTGTATGTTTTTTTCTAGGCAAAAAAAGATGTGTACATTTATGACATCACATAACCAAACTTAAACACTTTTGACAAAAAAGATATACATGAAAACTAACATCCACATAACATAAACATTAAATGTTAACAATTCATTTCCTAAATGATTGCGAATCAAATCCTTTTTCTTAAAATAAACAGAAACAAAGCAAGTTGGATCACAAGAGTAACAATATAATTCTGTATTTCGCAATATCAATAAATGATAGAATGACTCTTGTTGTAGTACCGACGCGTTTCAGGCTCGAGTGACAAGTTCTCGAACCCTCATCAGGGCTTTGTTAATTCTCTGTGTAGGATGCAAAAAAACGATAAAGTTTTATTGACAACCTGTTGGCCTCAAAAATACCACAAAAAAATGAATAAAATCACTAGTCTTTTTTATTGGATCATTGGGAACTACCTTTATCAGTAAGAGTCATTCTATCATTTATTGATATTGAGGGTGCTTCAGAAGATTCGAGTGGAGAGGTATTGGTGATCTTGATTTCCCCTTTTTGGCCTTGTCACCTTTGGGTCCCTGTGTTGCTTTGATTGTCCCGGGGCAGGTTTGTTTGGTTGCCAGTGAACCCATCCCTTCTTCAGCCCCGAGTCCTGTCCTTGCCCTGTCTCCATCTCCTGAAACGTATGGCTTGGCTATTGAATGCTTATCATTAGAGTCTTTAGAGTTTTCTTTTCTGGTGGCACAGGATATTCAGAAATCCCGCAGGGGTTCTACACTTAAGTCTTACAATAAGAAATGGGGCTCCTTTGTTAAATGGTGTTCTGCTCAGGGAATGGATCCAGTTGTTGGGGAGCTGGTGAAGATTCTTGAGTTCCTGAGGGAGGACTCTTTAAAAAATGCTACCCTTCTACTCTGGTTGCTTAGTTGATGGCTATCCTTGCCCGCAGGCGGTCGGGAGGTGCTCTTGAATGTATTGCTCCTTTGTTGCTCCGGTTGTTGCAGAGGTTTTGGCTCTGTCGGCCCATGTCTCCTGTGATTGCTCCTTCCTGGGGATTTGTTGACTGTCCTTCAGAGTCTCCAGTTGTCCACTTTTGAGACTTTGAAAGAGGCCAGTTTAGTGTTGTTACCTGCTAAGTGGCTGTTTTGGTGGCCATCACTTTCGCCTGCCGGTTGGGGGCATTGGGGGCTTTGCTGATTTCCTATCACTATTTATCATTTCTGCTGGATAAGGTGATTCTGAGGTTGGATCCGGCCTTTGTCCCTAAGGTTTTCTCTAAATTCTATTTGCGGTAGGAGCTTGTTCTTCATGATTTTACTCGGGGAGTTGATGGCCAGGTTCCCTTTGTTTTGAATGTTGGAAAAGCTCTTCAGGTATATTTGCAACACACTCAGGAATTTTGCTTATCCTCATCTCTGTTTGTGTCTTTTGGCAGAGTGGCTAAAGGGAAAATGGTGTCTACTTCAACCATTAGTAGGTGGGTTCGTTTGGCAGTTTGTCAATCTTATGAATATTAGGAGCTGGTCCCTCTGGCTTAGGTTCAGGGATGAGATCTGTGTCTGCTTTTTGGGCTGAGTTTCTATCCAAGATATTTGAAAGGCTGCTACTTGGCAATCCCATCAAACTTTTATCAAGCATTAATGGCTGGATGCGTTGCATGCTTCTATGAATAATTTTGCAGTTGGTGTAATGAAGGCAGCTGTAACTTGAACTTGAATTAATAAAACTTGAGTTGTTCTTAGGTTTTCGTGTCAAGCTTACTTCTTGTCTTAGGGCTTGTGAAGTCCTCACTATTGTAATGACAGGGACGAGGAAGTCCCATAAGGAGGTAATGTGTTGTTACCAGTAATCTTCATTCCTCAGATTAAGATCCTTCTCGTCCCAGTCATGTCCCCTCCCTCCCTCCCTCCCTCCCTCTCTCTATCATTTTGCCTGGCCTTGTTACTAGCAAGCTTGGAGGCGGTTGGGAGGGTCTTATATATATAAAAAAAAAACAGAGTAGCGGTTAGGATCCTATCAGGAGGCGGGACCGCCTCACTATTGTAATGGCTGTTTGCTGCACCAGTCAACAAACTATTACTTGCTTTGAAAAAGAGGAAGCCACGGAGCAGCTTCATTGCTCAAGTCACAGAGAAAGCACAATGACTTCTACTGAGGCTCACTACTATAAATCAGAGCAATTGATCACCGGAAATAGACTATCTGGGTTAAAAAGAGGACAGGACCAAAACATTTACAAACCTTTCCACTTTTGTGATGGTGGATAGAGATGAAATATTCTGTTTTATCCCTACGTTTAAGGTATGATTATTGTTTTGAGCAAAAACATACAGCCAGAAATAAACTTTACAATGGGTACCTGAAGAGTATTCACGCTAGATTTACATATGAAGGCAAATAATAGGACAGATATGCACAAACTGTTTTAGAACTCACTTTCTGTAAGTTATTTGCAATTTTTTCCTATATTGTGCAAGCATGTGCCATCGCCTTAAAACTGGGCAGGTAAAGGGCAAACATTTACAGTTTTTATTTAATTATGGAGCCCTCCAGCTAAAACAAGCGCAAATGTCGTGTGCTCTATAGCATGGATCTAAATGACCCTTAACAAACCGAATAAGTGGTGGCTCTTCTAGAGCTCAACCTGGGCTCATTTTAGTTATTTGTATCAAGAATTTGTACGGTAACCTGGCAACAAAATTCCATCGTCCTATGCAAACACCTTGGTATGATTTCTGGACCAGTATATATTCTGTGAGCTATTAGGAAACCAGATGCGCCTCAGCGAGCAGTGTTCCTTTTGGACGGAAGCCCAAGTCAGGACAAAGTTCTATAGTTGCGGACCTAGTAGGAATTTCAATAGACTGACTTTTTATGAGTGCTGCTTTGGTTGAAACACAGGTTAGGCGGTGGTGATGCACAGCAACTTTTAGAGTGTTTATTTCTCAAGCCATGTTTCATGTGCTAGGTAGTTACAAGCTTGTTAAGAAGAGACTGTAATAAAAAAGAACACAGGGCCTCGTTTATGAGACTCCTTGCGACTCCGGAAAGTCACTTTTTGTGACTTTCCGTGGCGCAGAAGCCTGCATGATATTTATCAGGCAGCACTAAGCCACTTTTTTTGGCTTAATGCTGCCTGATAAATATCAGTCCCTTTAAGGCAGTGTTCTGCGTTAAAGCGGCGTGCAATGGGTGTTGCTGGGGCGTTCCCAGGAATATCCTTGGCTTTTTTACACTGCCTCAGATTTACGAGACATCATAAATCTGAGGTAGTGCCAAAAGCTTACACCTCCCCAGTGGAGGCGTAAGGGAGGCGCAACGAGGTGAAATTTCTTTATTCCTCCTTGTTTTTCCCTTTTCTATGTGTGATGCATTCTGCAGCACACGTAGAAAGAGGAAATGCCTCTTGTGATTATTTTTGTACCGAAAAGTTTCCCTTCCTGTACAAAAATAATCATCCCCTCCACACAGGCCCCCTTGCACAATGGTGCAAAGGTGCCTGCGTTGGCGCACGGCAGCCCATTGTGCGCCGGCGCAGGGGAAAAGGACAGGAATGCGTCGTATCTTATAGATGCGGCGCATTCCTGCCCTTTTCTTTTGTCATAGGGAATTGCAGCAGGAAGGTCTGCTGCGCTGCCCTACGGCAAAACCTCATAAATGAGGCCCTGCATGTGTATTCAAAGCTTTCCATGTCCCAATACTCAGGAACGTAGCACTGTGTCCTTATTTTTTCATTTTTTAAGTCAATATCTGTTGTTCACACTTTTTTGTTTTAAAATATTTTTTGTTGCCTAACTCATTTTTGTACAGTAAATACTCGCCCCGTGTGAAAGAGCACCAAAAGAACACTGTCACATTGTACCTAACTTAATAATGACGATGTTGTAGATAAAACGAAATATTACATTGACGAAACAGCAAATCAAAGGACATTTAAAAAAAATGAAAAGGGAAGAATACATAATAAAACGATGAATTACTAAGAAGTGGTTGTTAATGGAGCAGTGTAATTTTGACCAAATCCTGAGATACTGTAGGAGTGCACCATAATGATGCGTAGTCAGTAGTCAAATATATATGTGTCTCATTGTGAAGTTAAGAAACATGATGTATATATGTGTATATTAATGTTTAAACATTAAGGGCCAGATGTAGGTAGCCCTTTACCGGTCGGAAACGGCCGAAAATACCGATTTTCGGCCGTTTCCGACCGGTAAAGGGCTATGGAGATGTAGGGGCTAGAAAAACGTACATTTTCGGTAATTTTACCGCTTCGGTAATTTTACCGATTCGGTAAAATTACAGAATTCGTAAAAATACCGATTCTGTAGATTTTACAGAATCGGTAAATTTACCATTGGTAAAAATACCGAAAATTTATTTTTGGATGTAGGAAGCACTTCTAACAGTGCTACTGGGCCTTTAGAATTCGGTATTTACCATGCAATACAATTGCATGGTAAATTACGAATTCTTGTGTACATGCACATCTGTGCATGTACACCTGTGCCATGTGGCACACAGACATGCCCTAAGGGCATGTCTGTGTGCCACATGGCACAAACGCCAGTTAGAGGGGTGCAACAGGGTGTCAAAGTGACACCCTGTCCCCCTTAGCAATTCGGTATTTTTACCGATTCGGTAAATACCGAATCGGTATTTGCTATTGAATCCTATGGGCTTCAAGGCCCATAAATACCGAATCGGTAAAATTCGGTATTTATGAATCGGTAAATGAGATTTACCTACAGCTGGGCCCTAGACGTGTAACAAGTGACTATATCCATGTTGGTGCTTTTGAAATTACATTTTCGTAATTCTTTGCAATTTATTAATGCATTAAGAAGCTGCATGTGCCATTTGTGTAGAAATGCGCACGTATCTATAACCCTGTGCGCTGCTAAATTGACATGAGTTGGGCCTCGAGATCCGTTCAGTTCAAGCTTAGGTTTAAAGCCTAATATGTAATTTGAATTTAACCTTCAACGTAGAATGCTTGTGTTTTTTTGTTTCCACCGCAGGTGTGGACAAAGCTTCATTAGTCAGCATAGGATGGTTTTGTTTTCATTAGATAGCAAGCTATGAGAAGGTGAAGTTTGGCAAAGAGAAACATGGTAACGAGCAAGGAAGCAAGTTCTTATGCAGGAGGAGAATAATGACCAAGGACGAATGAAGTTGCAACTTATTAATGTGAGAAAGATGGTGCAAGTATCCACTTTGTGCTGGAATAATGGAAAAGTACTAGAGAATGCCATGTGGGATTGTCTACCTTGAATGCAACTAATATCTTATGCTGTAACTTAGTGAGGGTTAGTGAGACATCGTAGGACTTCATGGTGAGCATAGCTATGCTTCTGCTTGTGTGGCTTTATGCTACGTGACCCATGGTTAAAATGCCTTCTACTGAAAACTCTGACAGCTGACACCTTTCAAATTTCACCTTTATTCAATGCTTCTTATTTTAATGTTGTCCTTTGAGGTAGTTTAGGGAGAGATTATGCTCATGCTTACCTTTGAGAATCATTTGATGCAGTTTAATATTCAATTATTTTTCCTGATTATTTGCATTGTCATTATAGAATTCATTATCTGCTTGTGTTATATAGGGTAAATCTCTTTAGGAGATTTGGACTCATTTCGTTCGCTCTGTATTTCTATATTATAATATTGAGACTGTTCTATATCAGTTTGTTTCTAAATTTATAATTAGATTTTACTAATCTCAGATTTAGTTGTTGAATGGATTATTGTGTGACCAAATTGGTTTCACTGTATTGAGATTCAATTGTGATTGTTTCTTCCTCTTCCCTCTCAAGCTGCTACAAAGACCATCTGGTTGAAGATCGTTTTAAGTGGGTTCAAGCGCTCTCATTAGGCAGATTAATCAATTAATGTAGTGCATTTCATGTGCCAACAATATAATACCAAAACAGTCTGCAAAGCTTTTTGAAGGGTGTTTCATTATACTTCATTTTGAAAACCAGATTCCATAGACTATTAAAAAGAGCGCAGTAGCTTGTAGTGGGGCAAAAGTATAAATAGATCACTTTTTATAAATGAACTACTTTTTCGGTCGGCATCATAACACTTCTTAAATACTGATGGCCAGTGTCCTTGGATTGATTGTATGTTTTGACTTTTTAAACAGTTTTTGGCCCCTTGTACTGCTCAGAATATGAGCGCTCTGAGATCTCTGTCTGCCATATTTGTTTTTTGTGTCTCTAAAGTTGGTGTGGCAAGCATTTATATTCCTAGGACTCGTAACAACACAGTTTCTAATCAAACTATATGAGTTTCCTCAAAATACAGATGTCTTAAAGTATAAATATTCACTGAAGGGCAGCAGTAGCAACCCTTTATGGTAGTCTTACTTACTTACTCACTTCCACAAGAGGGTGCTCAAGGCAACTGGGGCTTGGCACCAATAGTTGCTACCATGTCTTTCGCTCTAAGTCTCAACTTGAGTAAAGTTTCATGAATGACCTGTCCCTGCCTTCCGCCACCAATGCCATAAGATTCGGTTAAGATGCCTTTCCCACCCACAGACTGCGTGGGTTGCACCATCCTTGGCAGATCTCCTTCCTGGCACTGCTCATTGATGATCACAAGAGAATGCAGTCTGCTAGGTCATGGTTTTCTGCTTCAGAATGATTTTTACAAAATTCTTTTCAATTCTAGCAAGCATTACA
Source organism: Lissotriton helveticus (assembly GCF_964261635.1). NCBI lineage: Eukaryota > Metazoa > Chordata > Amphibia > Caudata > Salamandridae > Lissotriton > Lissotriton helveticus. The sequence goes on along the minus strand of NC_136065.1, from coordinate 267,878,966 downwards.
ACAAGCAAGGGACCTGAGAATATAAACGAGGTCTATCACTACCTGTTCAATAATGAATCCTTCAGAAACTAAAACATAATTCAGTCTGCTCTCAGTTTGATGCCATTTAATCCAATATGGATATTGGAGTAGGTGTGGGTGGATTTGCTGTAGCTCTACCACCCACGTTCCCTCGAAGTTTCTTTCAGTCCCAACAGCTAAATTTACAATATCACTGTACCTTTTGTCCAATTCACCTCAGGCAGTAAAGTTTCAGGAATGTGAGCTTCCTGGAGCATTATGACCTAGCCATGTGACTTTTTCAAGTAGGCAAAAATTACCCCACATTTTCTCTTACAGACTACCCCATTATTTCCCAAACTATTAATCCTATGGACAATTTAATCACAATGCATTCAGTGACTTTTACTCCCTGAACATCGACCCTACTATTCTCCCCGTCCTGCAAGGAGGAGGAATATAGCTGGGATTGCAATGCCCACCTGCTCTCAGCCACCCCAAAATCCCGGACTGTTTTGAGCAGCATTATTTCTGCTATGGTCCAGAAGCAGCAGCAACACCCAGGTCCCACATCCCCACTGCCGTTTCCATGCACACGTAGAGAAGGACCCCCTATGTGCAGCTCAGAGAGAGAAAGAGAAGCCAATTAAAAAAAACTCTTCTGTTAATTATTTGCCAGACACACCTTGCATATTTTTTGTCTCTTACAAGAGGTATGCACTTTCTCATTTGCTTTTTTCTCCAGTGGGCTTCGATCTGACCAATACCTTTCTGTCCTCTTCCACACCACAAAACCTTGAACTGCCATTTTTCAGGTTATCTTTAAATTACAATTTGAGGTCTTAGAAACAAGGATGCCAAACTTTTTAAATTCTGGTAAGGGTAAACCTTTCAATTTTTTATTATTTTGCATGTCGAAGGGTAAGGGTCTTGGTTAGAGTTTGGCGAATGGGATACTCCATTAATAAAACAGGGGGTTTTGGGTCTCAGGGATAATTTTTTTATGACCACTCAACACTATACTCCCCGGGGGTAACTGAACAAAATACAAATAATAGTGGAGGGTCAGGAAAGAATTTCTGGATAATCGACTATGTGTGAAAACAAGTGGCAATAGTCCACTACTCAGGATACATCATTCGTGGTTGATGAAAATAACCATCAGTAGCTCTTCCTAGGCGCCCTTTTCATCATGTGGGTTCCTTCTAACCATGAAGGATGTTTTTTTTCTCCAGTATGATCAATTTTGACTGGACAAGGACCAATGATAGTCTATCTGGGTCACACGGAGCTACTGAAAAGCAGTGCGTGGGGGTGTGGTAAAGTGCAAAAAGTGCAGGATAGTGGTGTATAAAATTAGATAACCATGAGGAAAAATTATTTATTACAGACCTCAGTGTTTCTAAGAATTAAAAGACTAGTGCGAGATTGGTAGTTTCACCTAATAGCTACCAACAGGTTGGTCGACATGTTTCAGCAGATTTGAGGATCACAAAGGTATCCACTGCATTCCTCAGGACCTGTATCGCTACTGCTTGTGATACGTGAAAAAATAAAAAGGAAATATTTCACCTGGGTTCTATTGAAGATTCATTCTCCCAGCTGAAAAGTCAGATACAAACAAACATAGTCGAAAACAAAGAAAAACATACAATTAGTATATGTACGATATCCAAAACACTTTCATGGTATATCATATCTGTGTAGAGAACCTATAATTCAATTCTCTCTTTAGTACTATTATTCCTAAATACAACCAAAATACCTCTTGATGATATTTAGTTAGACTCTCACTTACCATTTATTGCAGGAGAGTACCGCCTCACCTCACCTGGCTAGCAGCGCAGGTAATTGAAGCACCGCTCTATAGTAAAAAGGAAGACATACAAAGACACGTCAGCTACAGCTGACTTCACACTTAATCACCACTTTTTCTGGTATGTTTGCGGACCAATTGGCTATTTAGCCCTATCCAGGGCCACAGCAGAATTATTCAACATGGCAAAAGCGAGCCCTCTGATTGAAGAAGAAACGGCTGTCTCTTATGAGAAAAACACTCCTAGTCACTGATAAAGCCAAGCGTGAAGGGCATACGCGCTAGCTCACATCTCCGCCTTTCAGCGACAATCGGTTGTTGGATATCAGGGGTCCAATGTTATGATTTTAGCACACATGCGTCCCTTATTCTGTATCTCGCATAGTATCTCAAACCATCTGGGTGGGCCGCAGATATAATACTAGCACCTCATGTTGTATTTACTGAGGGTTCGGTCGCTTTTAAACATACACGAGATCGACAAGTGCACCAAATAAACAGCGCGTCTTAGAGGTGGTAAAAGCGTATATTTCGCCGCTAGCTAGTAGACGGGTAGAGGGATGTATATTCTCCCATCTCTAAAGCGCTAGCGGATTATGCTTAAAAAGAGTGCAGCTCAAACACTTTCGAGCACCTATGCGGTCGAGCATAGCCTTACTATGGGCGATTGTCAAAATGTCCCGCATCTAATAGCGGCGTATATTGCCGATCACTGACAGACAGGCATAGAGAGATGTTCTCTTACCTGTCCGTCGGTACTTCCAGCGTCCCTCTGGCTGTAAGGGGAGGCGACGCGCGCATCAAACACCTTCAGTTTTACTTCCTTGAATGGGCGTGTCCCATAGCATCACGTGACTACAAGAATTCTGGGACATGTAGTCCGTATTCAGGCAGACTAAAACTATATCGGCCACCTGATTGTTTAGGTGTGTTACATAATAACCTGCGCATAAATAAGCACAAGTATAATTAGACATTACATTTAGAATGCCAGCAACCCTCATGGGTAGGTCGATGTTTGTTGTGCACAGCAGGGGTACTGTGGGATATGTAGTGCCATAGTTATCAAATGCGCATAAATGACAACATGTCCATAATGAAATCGACAGTATTTAGTATATTTATTTTGATTTTTATTCTTATTCCATCGATATTGGATGGTCTATAGGTGATCCTATTTATTAGAGACCAAGCCAAAGGGCTTATTACTTGGAGTATGTTTATGTGTACGAATACCCTCACAGTGAGGGAGAATATTATATTTACAGATACATCCCTATTTCTGGTCAGAACTACTGCCAAGCCCTCCCAGGGGGTATAAAGCCGATCCTCACACTGCTGAAGGGGAATTTCTTTCAGAGTGACATCCACGGAATGTCATCGTTCAACCCGTCCTTATCTGAGTTGAGGGTATACACCCATTTCTGTTCTTTCTTAAACAAAAACTTGTTTATATCTGTAACGTGGTTTGGTATCAGTGGTTGTTCTATCACAGTCCAACGAAAATCATTTGGGCCGTGTCCCACCTCCAGAAAATGATTGGTCATTTTGGTGGACTGTTTCCGACATCTGATAGTACTCTTATGTTCGGAAATGCGTGTCTTCACTTTTCTTGTTGTCATTCCCACATATTTAAAATCACAGAGACAGACTATCAGGTAAATGACATTTGGACTATTGCAATTGGTGAAGCGCCTTTGTTCCCACAGACGCCCACTCCCAATGTCAATAGTTCTTGATTTGGCAGTCTGAGGACATGCAGCACAGTTCCCACAGGGATGATGACCTGTCACGGCTGGCATGTCCCAGAGAGTACCTACTGCTCTAGGGATCACTGATCTTGGTCTTGTGTGGACCAGTTGGTCTTTCAAGTTTTTTCCCTTTTTGAATGCGAACAGCGGTGGGGGCAGATTGTCGTTACCAGTGTTAAGAATACCCCAGTGTTTTTTAATGATCTTCTGAATTTGATTGGAGCGAGTGCCAAACGTGTTGACACAGGTGATCCGTGTTTCTTTTGTTTTGGGTACCGATGGCTCCAAAAGGCTCTCGCGATTGTTATTAAAGGCCCTCTTTTTGGATCTGCGTATCAAGTGCTTGGGGTACTTTTTTTCAAGCAAATTGCTCTCCAGTGTCTTGGCATGATTGAAGAAACTCTCCTTAGTCGAGCAATTCCTCTGTATTCTCAGGAATTGCCCGTAGGGCAAGTTGTCTCTCAGAGCTTTGGGGTGACAGCTCTCGTAGCTCAGCAGAGAGTTTCTTGCCATCGGTTTCCGATAGAGTTCGGATTGAAGACCAGTCAGTGTGACATTGATCTTGAGGTCCAGAAAAGCCAGATGTGTTTTGCTTTGTTCTACTGTGAACCGGAGGAATTCATTTCTGCTGTTTAGCCAAACGTGGAAGGTTTGTAGCTCATCCACAGTCCCTCGCCAGATCACAAGGACGTCATCAATGTAACGTTTCCATAGGCGTAGGGAGGTGAAAAAGGGGTTCGTCTCGGTGAGGATGACTTCTTCTTCGAACCGGTGGACGTAGAGATTTGCCAGGCTAGGGGCAAAAACGCTGCCCATGCTGGTCCCAGAGACCTGTAGAAACATGGAATCCTCAAATTGAAAGTAGTTCTCGGTCATCGCTAGATTGGCCAGGGTCATAATAAAAGAGACCGGAGTAATTGAGTCTAAATCACGTGCTCGTAGCAAGGTCTCAATCACATCAAGAGTCTCCCTTTGGGGAATTGATGTGTAGAGAGATTCTACATCGAAGGATACCAGGAGATCCAGGTTGGCATCAAACTCAATGTCGGGTAGAATCCTCAAAACATCCTTCGTATCTTGTAGGTACGTTGGCATGTCGTGGACCATGGGTCTTAAAAAATGATCCACGAAGGTGGAGAGGGGTTCAAGCAGAGACCCAATGCCAGATATTATCGGGCGTCCAGGCGGTGGCCTTTGGGGTTTATGCACTTTAGGTAGCACATAAAAGTACGGAATGACAGGGTGTGCCATTTGGAGGTATGATGCCTCTTTAGATGTTATCCATCCCTCTGAAAGGGCTTCTTCAACATATTGCTTGATGGCTAATGACAATCTTTCGGTAGGATCCTCATCAAGTTTCCGGTATGACCTCGCATCATTGAGTTGTCGAATGCATTCTTCACGGTATGTGGTGGTGTCAAGGACAACTATAGCTCCGCCCTTGTCGGCAGGTTTAATCACTACCGATGAGTCTTGGGTTAGATTTTTCAGAGCTTCCTGTTCTTTCTTTGGGAAATTGACAAAGGGCTTGCTGTTCTGTTGTAGCAAAATCTTTATATCGCTATCCACCGCTTCTTCAAAGGCCATTACCTTAGCTGGAAGGCCTGTAGTGGGTGGATTGAAGGTGGAGGGTCTTTTCAAACCCGTGTTCTGGTCCGTCAAGGCTGGATCTCTTTCGCCCTCGTTGTCTTTGGCAAAAAGAAAATGTAAACGAATTTTCCTAAAGAATTTCCCCATCTCAATATGAGTCTGGAAAGGGTCACCGATATTGGTGGCTACAAAGCCCAAACCTCTGTTGAGCATTTTCAATTCCGTCTCAGAAAGTGTTCGTGAACTGAGATTTATCACGAGGTCGTTCCTGATGTTGTCGCTGTCGTTTGGTCCTGAGGTATTTGTTTCCCATTCCTTAGGCCCATCATCTGTGGTGCAAGGTTCCACTGCACTTGGTTCTGCTGTTGTCCTCTCCTCCTCCCCCTCTGTCTCCCCCTGCCATATCCTAAAAAAGACTGGGAATTGAAGTCAGGGAAGAACTGCTGGGGACCGAAGGGCATCATCTGTTGTGGGAAGGGGGCTCCTTGAGACCAAGGGTTCGGTTGCCACCATGGCGGAAACTGGGGTTGGCTATAGCTCCTCGTCCCATCCGCACTATCGCAATACTCAAATCTCTTCTCCTCCCCCATACTTCTCCCTATCACCCCCCTTCTTAGTTCTCCTCTCCTCCAACCCTCTCCCCCGATTAATTTTCCCTATGCTTCCCTTATCCCTCCTTCCATCCCTCCTCTCCACCCCTTCATCCCCTCGCCTTTCATTCCGTTTTCGCCACATTCCCACTGCTTCTCTCCCCTCCCTCCTACTCCTCCAGTACTGCTGCACTACCCCCTTTCCTCTCCCAGTAACCCCTCCCTTCTCCCTCCCTCGGGCCCAGCAGGACTATTTCCCTTCCACAACTTCCCTCTCTTTCAATCCCGCTCACTCGGCCAGATGACCGTTCCCTCACCGCCACCTCTCCGAACTGTCAGGACCTCCACAGCTACTGCACCTCGCTTCCTCCCTAACCTCCTACATACCCATAACGCTACTCAGGCCTCCCCCCTCCTACTCCCCTACCGCCGTGTTCCGCACCTTTCTCCCTCTAAACTTGTCCTTAACTCCTCCCCCTCTTGCGACACCTATAATGACAACTCTCCTTTAACGCCCAATGCACTTACTTCACCTGTGAACCCCACACCCCAACTTACCTCCTGTCCCCCCACCTCCCCCCAACTTACCTCCTGTCCCCCCACCTCTCCCCAACTTACCTCCTGTCCCCCCACCTCTTCCTGCCTTCCACCACCAATACCACCACCCCATGTCTCAATCGAGCCACCCAACCTTCCGTGCTCTGCCTCATTCTCACTGGAAAATATGCTAGGCTCTCTGATCACCTCCATCTCCCAGCTTACAGCTGCCATTTCACTTTTATGCTCTAAGATCTCCACCCATCCATGCACCTCTACTCCCTCTCAACCTCCCATGAGATGCACCTCGCCCCTTCACCCCAATACAGCCAAGCCCAACCTCTCGTCCGCAAACGTCTTGAATTCACACAAGCCCTTGAATGCCACCCTCCTTCAACAGACATACCCTAGCAACCCCACTATCTACACTATTCCGACCATCACCTCTGTCAGAACAAAGCATCCACCTAAACCTTCCCGAGCACCCCCACATAAGTACAATATCCCAATCACCCTTCAGAGCCCAAGTGCCCCCGTCACCAAAACAGTCTTGACAGAGCTGCGCTGTATGCTTCACAACTGCAGATCTGCAGTAAGACACAAACTTGAAATCTCCGATACCATCACCCTTCACAAACTTGACATGCTCTTCCTCACTGAGACCTGGTTCAATGATACCTCTCACTCTATTTTTGATCTCCTATTACCCACAGGTTACTCCATATTTAGGAATGACAGAACTGACAACACGGGGGGAGGTGTTGCAGTCATCTTTAGAAACGCCCTCCAACTTAAGGCTTCTCCAAGCAGTTCCTCCCTCACCTTTGAATGCCTTTCTCTTGAGCTTCAATTGAAACACCGTCCATCACTCAGATTCCATATCATTTACCGCCCGCCTCGTAGTGGCCCTTCGTTTATAGAGGATCTCACTGACTTCATCAGCGACCAATATACACAAAGTGACAATCAGACCTTTGTGGGTGACTTTAATCTCCACTGGGGCGTTTCGCAAGACTCCTCTGCGAACTCTCTGGCCACCTTCCTCTCTACAAACGATCTTATTCAACACTGCAATGAACCAACCCACTCTAAGGGCGCAATCCTGGACCTTGTTATTTCTAAAGCAGGCATGCTATCTACCTCTTCCCCATTACATGTAGATTGGTCTGACCACCACCTCATCCCATTCTCTCTTCAACTTTCCCACTCTATAACTCTTGGCCAACCCAAGAGGGCCATCTCCTGGTTCCGTGATGCCAAAAATATTGATGTCGGTCCCCTCTGTGAATCAGCCTTGCTATCACTTCCAAGGCTAGACCCAAACATAGCTGTTGACGATCTCACCTCCCAATGCCTCACAGTTCTTGCAGCTGAAATTAATAACGTCGCTCCACTCAAAAGCAAAAGGATGAGGCCTACTCCCTCAGCACCTTGGTTCAACAAATCCCTTTATGAGGAAAGGAAGCAGCTAAGATTCCTGGAGAAGCAATGGAGGCAAGTGCCCTCCACAGACAATTTAGCCATGCTTCGCACAGCAAGATCCAGGTACCACAAGTATATCTTCCTTGAGAAAGCGGCGCATTTCAAAACCCTCCTTGACTCCGCCAAAAATAGACCTAAAAAACTATTCGAGCTTGTCAAGTCTCCGAGCTGCTCTCCCCCTTCTTCCGAGGTGGAGGATCCTACTAAGAAAGCAGCGGATTTCGCTATTTTCTTTGATGAAAAAGTGAAATCACTTGTGGATCAGGTCGCTCATCCTACACCTCCAGAGGAGCACAAATCCTTAGCCATCTGGCAGAGCTTTGACCCCATATCTTAAGATGCCCTTCTCAAGTGCATACGCGAAACAAAGCCCTCCAACCATTCTCTTGATCCTATCCCCAGTACCATTGCCTTGGACTTCTATACCCATTCCCTTTCCTATTGGGCCACTCTGATCAACCTCTCTCTCTGGCAAGGCTCCCTTCCTGTCCCCTTCAAAACTGGGCAGGTCACCCCTCTGCTTAAAAAGCCCACTGCTGATGCGAAGGACCTCAACAACTTCCGCCCCATCACTAACATTCCCTTCCTTGCGAAGATCACAGAAAGATGTGTAGCAAAACAACTCTCTCGTCATATCAAGGACAATGATCTTCTTGACAATTGTCAGTCGGGCTTCATGCAAAACTGCAGCACTGAAACAGCCCTACTGCAAGTGGTTGATGACGCGCTGAGGATACTCGATTCGGGGGGGTCCTGTCTTCTAATTCTTCTGGACCTTTCTGCAGCCTTTGACATTGTCAATCACAACACCTTCCTCAATATCCTTCAACAGAGAATGGGCATGGAGGGCACTGTGCTTAAATGGTTTGCATCCTTCCTCTCTGACAGATCCCAAATGATCAAAATTGCGAACAGTCTTTCTTCTCCTGTGGCGGTAGGTCAGGGTGTTCCTCAAGGCTCTATACTTGCACCCACATTGTTCAATCTCTACTTAGAACCACTGGGAAACCTCCTAAGCAAATCCGGGATTCACTACCATCTCTATGCAGACGACACTCAACTCTACCTCAAGGTTGCCTCCACCCATGATCTCTCCTTCCTAAGCTCTACTCTGGACTCCATCCAAAACTGGATGTCAACTCATCAACTGATTCTGAATCCTTCCAAAACTGAATTCCTCCTCTTCTCCTCCTCACTCTCTCCCCCCCCCCCCGGTTCAATCATGGATGGATCAGCTGAATCTACTCAACGCTAAACCCATCATTGTCGACAGCGCAAAATCCCTTGGAGTTATTCCAGACAAAAAACTCAATCTAACCCCCCACATCAATTCTATTGCAAAATCTGCTCGTTACCAACTGCGCCTTCTTTGGGGAATCAGACGCTTCTTCCCGGAACAGGACCTTATAACCCTGGTGCAATCGCTGGTCCTCTCCAGATTAGACTACTGCAATTCTCTTCTTACTGGCCTCCCCAAATCCCACCTGTCCTCACTTAAGTCTGTTTTCCATTCATCAGCTCGCTTCATCTATGGGGCCAAAAGAAGCGATCATATCACACCGATGTTATCCACCCTTCGCTGGCTCCCCTTCGAGGCTAGAGCTATTTACAAGACCGCTTGTATCACCCACAAAGCCTTGTACTCCTCCTCTCCTCGCTACCTGGCGAATAAACTGAAACTCTCTGGAGGCTCTAGACCCTCACGCAATGCGGAGAATCTTCTACTTGAACCTCCCACTTTCAAGAAGGAGAGAACAATGGCTCAATCCTTTTCAGGCAACGCAGTGAGAATCTGGAACTCACTCCCGCCTCAGCTCCGGACCACTGCCTCCTCCCAGGCTTTCAAAAGGGACCTCAAAGTTCTCCTCCTCCAGAGACACCTCCAAAAGTAATTCACGTCCTCTTGTTATTTGGAGGAAGACTTCCCACTACTGATATTTTCCATGCCCATGGAAGTGCCTTCCCAGGGTATTCCTGGGGTTGGAGTGTCTGCCTCTTTGGAGTATTTTCCATGTACTTGTGTTTGGTGCTCTTGTGTAACATGCACACACCACTTTGCCCTTGTAACACACGGTTTGCTACCTCTCACATGTTTTTATCTTTGATACTTGCACAAGTGCCACCTTGCCTACATAACGCTTGTTCGTGTGCCTGAGTGTCTAGCACCTTTTGCAGTATTATACCTTAAATGATACTTTGTTCTCTCTTGTAACTGCACACTTGTCACTTTTTCCACCTGTGCACTTTTTACTACCTCATGTATGTTTGGCTGCTCACATTTTTCACTACCTCATGTATTCTGTTTGCTCACAATTGTCACTATTACCTTTACTACCTCATGTATTTTTGGTTGCTCACAATTTTTACTACCTCATGTATTCTGTTTGCTTACAATTGTCATTATTACCTTTACTACCTCATGTATTTTTGGTTGCTCACAATTTTTAATACCTCATGTATATTGTTTGATCACAAATGTCACTATTACTTTATGTAACGTAACGTATGCTTTTGTAATGTTTCTCATTATGTTCCATGTCTGTTCCTTTTGTGAAGCGCTCTGACACCTTCGGGTAAAGTCCGCGCTATATAAAAATGCATAAATAAATAAAATAAATAAATAAAAAAAGAGATGATATGCGCAGGCGTTTAATAGTAAAGACCAAGAGAGATTCAAGTGACCACCCTCATGACTGATTAATTTAAAAAGTATTGCAGTTTTGTAAGAGATTACCATAACTTTTGGTTTCATTGAGGACATTCAGAATTGACGATTGATAGAATATCTGCAATACACAATATGGTGACCAGAGTTGATATTGTTCTACATAATATTTGGAAAAAAGATTTAATGGATTTTAAATATAGTGAATCAATAATATTTAAAAACTTTAGTTATTTCTGAGAGTATGTCCTACATGTTTAATTTGGGATTTTGTTAGGTAGTTAGGCCGATTTATGTTCTTTAGAATATTAGGTATTACATGTTTTTGCAATAGGCACAGCCAGAATAACCCTGCAAGCACATGTTAAATGCAAGAATCTTTTCACTTACTAGATGGGTTGCAGAAGAGTAATTAGTGAAGATAAATGTTAGATTTATTGTTAACTTGGTATTTATTGGTTAATGTCTAAAAGATAAATTATTTGCAAGTTCTGGATGCAATGTTTTTCTAGCAGTCTGCCGTCTAAGCTGCTGAGTACTGTGATTTCTTAAAATCACAGCTGCCTAGATTTGATCCCACTTTATGCCTCTTTCTTTCACCACTCTAGACTTCTGGCAGGCTCTTTTACACCCTAGCCTTCTCGTTTTGTCACTGTTTTCCAATCCTTTTCTCTCTTCTTCATTATCTGTTTTCTGTCTCCCTCTGTCTTGCTCTGGGTGAAAGTATGATTATGAAAAATAAGTGCTAGTCTCCAAAAATGTGTACTGGTACCCACCACCTTCAAAAACCAGTACTAATTGACGACTGTTGGTAGTAAAGCATTGTTATTGCTAGACTCAGGACCTGTTTTGATAAAAAACAATATAAAGATGCCAAATCATTTAAGTTTGGCGTATATCAAAATTCATACCATGTTAATAATGATTATCAATGTAACTACCAAAATTCTAAATGAATAAATAACTATTACCAGATTATACTTTTGTTGTACATTATTCTTAGATGGTACCATGCAATAAATGTTAAACTGAAAAATATGTTGTGCATTATATTTGGTAGCATTGAACACAATTACTGGAGGACTGGTAAATAACCTGGGAATTCTATGCTTTGTTGGGCAATATAACAAAAGTCTACTATAGAAAAACATATGGTGTGGGTAGGGAAAATATTAAGGACAGAATATCAAATGGTCTCAATATTGTGACCAGAATATTGAGGACCAAAATATCGATATGTAAGTTTGTATAGATTCTCTATACCCAACTCCCCATATTTGGATATTTATTTAGTATATATGGACGATTACCTGCTCTTCTTGGCAGACCCGGCCCTCTCCAGCCCTAGGTGTCTTTGGGCTCTTCAAACCTTTGAGAACGTCTCAGGCCTCCGGCGCAACCCGGCAAAATCGGCCTTGGTACCCCTCCACCTCTCCAGGGAATGCTTTGATTGGCAGTCCACCATTCCCATCAGATGACAGTAATTCAAATATCTGGGAATATGAATCGCCCTGCTCCCCGAACTAGAATGGGAATTAAACATTACCCCACTCATCAAGGATGTCAAAGAGGATCTCAGGCGCTTGCAAACTCTGCCACTTAACCCACTCGGGAGGGTGGCTCTGTTCAAGATGATGATCCTTCCCCACTTCTTATATATAAGTCAGAACATCCCTTTCCACTTCTAGCAAAGCTGGTTTAAAGAGATGGATAGCGTGGCCACGAATTTTCTGTGGGGAGGGACGAGACCACGCATATACCTTGCCCAATGCCGGATCCCGTCCTTTGATGGAGGCATAGGCATGACTGATCTTTACCTGTTTTACATAGCCACCGACTGCTCGTCCTTCATGACTGGTACAACGGGGGTTGGTTCGACCCGGTCTATAAAACCGAATTAAAAGATATGGAATTTCCCCAAAGCCAATCATTCCTAAATGGAAGCCCAATACCTAGAGCAATGCAGTTGGTGATCAGGGCGGTCTTGCTAGTCTGGCGCTCAGCCCTACGGCATACACGTAGGGACAGCAAACTGGGTCAACAAACGCCCCTCTGGCACGGCGTGTGGCTGGGGGAGGTGACAGCACTAGAGGGATTCAAAAGATGGGCCACATCGGCATCTCACAACTAGTAGATGTATGGATGGGTGATCACATTAGGACATTCCAGGACATTCAAGGGCGCTATACCCTCCATGCTTCACAGTTCTACAAATACCTGCAGCTACGACACGCCCCCAGCGCCCATATATCAACAGGCACCACGCTTCCCGAAGTTAGTCCACCGGAGGCTCAGATCATGATGGGGTACTTGGGGAAGGGAGGAATATCTCAGATATACCGCTCCCTCACTAATAAAGGCCCAACAACACTTGACCTGCTCAGGTGCCAGTGGGAGGGGTGGTTGGGCCAACTGGAGGTACAATGCCCTTATGGTCCCCAAAACCATCACCACCTCAGCCAGACTCCGTCTAATCCAATTATACTATCTCCTCATTGCCAATCTCACCCCGGTGCGCCTTTATTGTGCAGTCCTACATCCTTCACCGAAATGCACACGCTGCGGACCAGAGCCTGCAGACTTTTATCGCATGGTCTGGGCCTGCCCTGCCTAACCCCGTATTGAGACAAAATTGAATCCGAGCTCACGCACATCCCGGGCTGGCAGGTGCCCCATAACCCCCTACACCTCATCTTGGGAGTCATAGACAGCCTAAATGGGTCCCGAGCAGACAAACTGTTCCTGGGAACAGCTACCACGATAGCCAAGCGTGACATCGCTGCGACATGGGCACAGCCTAACCCCACAAAAGTAAATAACTGGCATAGGGGAGTGGATTGGTGTGCTGCGCAGGAGAAACTTTTGTTTGAGGCCCGGAGATGCCCAGACAAGCACAAAAGGATCTGGGGCAAATGGTTGGACCAAATTGGATGATTGGGTCTTATGTCGGCTTACATACATTGAAAGTACTGTTTATGCATTGTGGGTCTGGACTGATGTGCATGTCTGCACATAATGACTACAGGCACGCTTTGAAGTGCCAAGAGACAATGATCAAATGTGCTGTACTGTTGTTTTTTTCCCCTTCAAAAATCTATATAGTTATCCCAAAAAAATGGTGTATATATCTATACTATTATTATAAAGAGACAACTGGAAACCTTTGAGGCGGGTAATCTCAAGAACTACAGCACCAATCACAACACACAATACACCATTGGAAAGGGTAGTTTCAGCAGATGGACATAGGCTATACATCTGGCCACCATATACATTACAAAGGTCAAAGAACATAGGGTGTAAAGTAGTCCCTTGTGGGCGTTGTCGTGGGCGTGTTAAATTCCAGTGGGCATGTCATGGGTGTGATCGTGGGGCGTGGGGGCGTGGCGTGTGGCGTCTCATCAACCTCAAAGTTAGCCACCTTTACTCCAGTGGGCGTGTCGTGGGCGTGGTTGTGGGGTGTGGCGTCGCTTGACCGCAGCGAGGCGTTTATTATGGATGTCGGCGTATCGTGGCCGTCAATCATATTTGGCCGTGTAAATGGGCGCGTACTACAAACAAAAGCGCCGCAGCTTCATGTGCAACTTTAAAAATATGGCCGTATGCTATAGTAAATGCCCGCAGCGACGCGTTATGGTGTAGTAAATGGCCACACCAATGTGGGCGTATCGTGGGCGTGGGGCGTGGCCTCGCTTGATCGCAGCGAGGCGTTATGGATGTCGGCCGTGTAAATGGGCGCGTACTACAAACAAAAGCGCCGCAGCTTCATGTGCAGCTTTCAAAATATGGCCGTATGCTATAGTAAATGCCCGCAGCGACGCGTTATGATGTAGTAAATGGCCACGTCAATGTGGCCGTATCGTGGCCGTGCAAACCCACAATATTAATTTGCATACAAAGGGGCGCGGCTACCGACAGCAAGCACGCGCCAACATACCTTTGTCATGATTGGACGCGTCAACGTTGTCAGAGGGAAGGAAGTAAACAAAAAAAAACAGGCGGCATCCGGGGACATTGACGAGCCGCATTGACGTTACACTTTAACTTGCTTTGGGCACTTACCGAAATACTCTAAACGGCTCAGTCACACGGCTACACAAAGCCAGGCAGACTACGGTGAAAAAAAGGAGACATCGCTTACACTCACACAAGCACTCGCAAACACACATTTAGGCAGGACAAATATTCAGAATCTTCATGCACGCATATTCGCACCGGTAAAACATTCCAAATCTGCACGCAAAGACAACAAAGGAAGTAAAGATAACGCACATTCATGCCACACTAATATGTGAAAGCATCAAGCACACACAAAGAAAGGAGTAAATAAGCGGACAACGCGCAGGCACTCAAACCACTAAATAAACGACCACGCACACATAAACAAACAACTACATAGACGGACAACAAGCACAGCGAAGAACATAAATAGAACAACAAGGCACAGACACTGGAAACACCCCTATCAAACGCAAATTCAATCAAAATAATCATTAAGACTCACCAGGACACAAGTTCAATATAGAAAAAAAACGCAGGCACTCAAACCACCACTCAAAAAAACGTATGTTGATGACAGCAAATTACTTACAATCAAAACCAACACACAACCAAGGAAATTAAAATAATAACAACGCGCTGCAACTGAAAGCAGCACTCAAAAATAAAACCAAAAATGTTGTATACCATGAAATCTTAAAATAAATTAAACTTTAACATTACAAACATTACACACATACATTTTCATATACACACATGCCGAACCTTTTCAACCAAGCAGGCAACCTACTTAAGGTACACTAAGACTTTCCCATTGGACTACATTAACCAGCAACCTTGCGGGTAATGAAGAGAAATCCCGCTCACTCAGGGCGGCTCCGGTGTCAAATAAAATAAAGTTTGGAACACACAAGGGTGAACGTGATGCCTGTCCTTTGTTTGTTTGAAGACCTCATGATGAAGAGGCGTACAAGCCTCGAAACGCGTCGGGCGCATGGCATTAATTAAGGAGAAGCGAAAGGTCAGAGCTTAAGAGGCGAGAAATGTCGGAAGACTAGGAGCGGTTGAGGTTGCCTGCTGGGAGCACAAGAGCCCTTTGCTAGATTTGAGATATATATACATATATTCACTGAAAAAACCATAGGTTATAGACCATATATAGTTAGGAATTAGCATTTACAAAACCTTGAAAATTCACTGAAAAAACCATAGGTTATAGACCATATATAGTTAGGAATTAGCATTTAAGAAACCTTTTTTTTACTCACACAAAACCATTGAAATTCCATATATAGTTAGTTGCACTAACTATATATCGCGCACCCGCAATCCACTGCTGATGATGTCACATAATACATCATTCATGACATGGTCAGTGACATCACTGATGACATCACTGATGACATCTCAAATGACATCACTGATGACATCACTGATGACATCATCCATTGACTGTGTGTTTCTGTAAAGTTTAAATATGTTTTACATATTGAAAAATGAGTAGATGTAGAAGTGCCTAAATAAAAGATTTAGTAGGTGCGTGACTGACTTTATGAATGAGTAAGTGATTAAATGTGTCTCACTGAGTGCATGGGTTAGTGACTAAACTGTCTTAATTTGTGCATCATTATGTCTGTTGTTCTGTAAAGTGCTGCATGTGTTGATCAGTAGCTATATGAGTAACTATATGGGTTATTGATTGATTGTCCAAGTATTTGTATGGGAGACTGAGTGTGTGTGTGGCTGGCTGGGAGATGTCTGACTCTGTGCAGATCAATGTGTTCTTGTATCAATGATTGTATAAGAGAGTAAGTATGTGTTAGTATATGTTTGAAAATGTAAGGTACTCTATGTTTAACTGTATAGATTAGAAAATGGAAGTGTGATTGATTCTTTACAGGACTGACTAGGTGTGTGAGTAACTCCATGGATGAGTGGCAGAGTGTGAGTGTCTGTATAGGTGTATGAGTGCATATGATAGTGTTGTAAAGATGAGTGATTGTATGTATGAATGATTGAATGGGTGAATGAGTGAATGTGTGTGTAGACGTAGGAATCAGTGAGTGCGTATGTAGTAACTAGTATTGGTGTGTCAATGGTTTAAAAAATTATATTCTGTATTTAACACTGGGTGTAACAGAGGTTATATTAAAGTGTGAGGAGATGCATTATATTGTCACATGAATGATGTCATCAGTGATGTCATTTGAGATGTCATCAGTGATGTCATCAGTGATGTCATTTGAGATGTTATCAGTGGTGTCATTTGAGATGTCATCAGTGATGTCATCAGTGATGTCATTTGAGATGTCATCAGTGATGTCATCAGTGATGTCATTTGAGATGTCATCAGTGATGTCATCAGTGATGTCACTGACCATGTCATGAATGATGTATTATGTGACATCATCAGCAGTGGATTGCGGGTGCGCGATATATAGTTAGTGCAACTAACTATATATGGAATTTCAATGGTTTTGTGTGAGTAAAAAAAAGGTTTCTTAAATGCTAATTCCTAACTATATATGGTCTATAACCTATGGTTTTTTCAGTGAATTTTCAAGGTTTTGTAAATGCTAATTCCTAACTATATATGGTCTATAACCTATGGTTTTTTCAGTGAATTTCATTGGTTTTTTAAAAGCTAATATCTATAGCTGTAAAATGTATTCTTCTTTAAATCAAAAAATATATTTTATATGTTTATTAATAAAAAATGTTATTATTATTTTTTTTTGTTTGCTCCCGGTTCGCGCACCAGGAAGCTTCCCGTTAGCTCAATGTGGTGCCGCGACCCGGTCCGCGAACTGGTAAACGTTCCGTTTGCGCAACTGCCGCGTTAGAAATCAACATCGTGACGCATCGCGGAAGCGCGACGTATCACGTTGTCGCGTAATGCGTCTTATGACGCGCCGCGTTAGCGCACCCGGAAGTGCTCCGGTACGTGAACTGAGACGCGAAGCGCAGCTCCCCGGAAGCGATCCGGGGCGCGTCGCGAAAGCGCGACGTATCGCGTTGCCGCGTAATGCGTCTTATGACGCGCCGCGTTAGCGCACCCGGAAGTGCTCCGGAGCGCGAACCGAGGCGCGAAGCGCAGTGACCCGGAAGCGATCCGGGGCGCGTTCCGCAGCGCGTAACATAAGCGTAACAGGTCATGTGACTTGTTAATAAAACTTTTCATTGGTTCATTTCACTTTTGGTTTCATAATGATGTAAGGCTAGGTCAGGTGACCTAAAAATAACACTTTTCATTGGTTTAGAACTATTGTTTTTCCCAAATGATGAAAACCCCTCCTTCTTTCCTCACTCTGACTTTCATCTTTGTGAGAGGAAGACCTTTTTTGATATTTGAGCAATGGCTTCATTGGTAGCTTCAGCTGGTGGACCCCCACCACCACCACCACCTCCTCATGGGAAGAGAGGACCACCTCCACAGTTCATCAGCAACACAGAGGAGGAAGAGGATGAACAAGAGGAAGAGGAGACAGAAGGACCACAGTTTTTACAAGAGGAGCCCCGGGTTTCTCATCGTAAAACCAGTTTTATTTGGCAGTTTTTTTCAATCCCTGAAGGGCAGAAGAAAGTTAATGCTAGATATGTGACGTGCCTCATATGTAAAGAGGCCTTATCTAGAGGCACCTTAAAAAAGTATAGCTTCGGCAACTACACCATGCATCGTCACATGATCAGGTGGCATCCATTAAACTACAGCCGGGCAGAGATGCGTGACCTGCAGGACAACCCATCAACTCCTGTGGCCACGACATCAACACAGGTATATTTGACAGGACCAGAGGGACGGGAAACCGTGCCAAACATTCAGGACAACTTTGTCCATATGAAGTTTACCTGTTTGTATTGCGGTGCATTACTCTCATGTGGCAATATGAGCATTACCTTAATCAACCGAGCTTATGAAAATCACAAGTGCTCTAAACGCCCCAGAAAGTAAATTTTTTTTTTGCTCCTGTTGAGCCCTTTCCAATGCCTGTTTTTTGTTGTTTCCCCTCCCAAAAAAACAAAAAAAACATAAAACTGTTCAAAAAATACAAAAAAAACAAAAAATGTTCAGAAAAATAAAAAAATATATAAAACAAAAACATTTAAAAAAAAGTTCTTTTCAGAACTACCTCCCCTTTAAAAAAAAATTGCTAGAATGTTTAGCACTCTGGCAAGCTGTATTTCTTTTGGTTCGCTTCCTGGTTCGCTCACCGGTACGCGAACCGGGAGCGAACCAAAAAAAAAAAAAAAAAAAAAAAAAAGAAGAGTAAGTATAAGGGAAGTAAACAGAGAGTAATGTTAAAACAAAGACAGCTATAGGGTCTAAACCAGAGATACTGTTTAATAGATTTATATACCGAAGAAAAGAGGGAAGAGGATATAATTGTGAAAAACAAAATAGATAAGGAAGTGAAAGAAAAAAAGGAGAGTAGAAGAATAACAAAGAAGAGTTTCTTAGAGAATATGAGTGAATGTTCAAAATAAGATTAAAACATGTGGAATAACAGAGAGAAAAAACAGAAAGCAGAAAAGAAGAAGTAACAGAAAAAGAATAATTGAAACAGCAAAGAAATGTAAATAACATAGGGCCATATTATCAACATAGGCAATAAAAGTTTTGCAGCTTTTATCGGCAGAAAAACGACTGGAGACACTTTCACCAAATATAGATTAGCTCATACTACATACCAATCCCTACCATTTTCACAAATTTGATTGAAATTCCATTTAGCCATTTAGCCTGTAGACCTTTCTAAATACCGTGAGGTAAATTACTTCACAGAACACATCTGAAGTGTTGGAATTGACAACCAATGAAAATGTTACTTTCATTTTCTACTTTTTTTACCTGACATTTGATTCGTTATATACCTGAATATATTTAAAGGAAGAGAAGGGAACACAGCCATTTTGACTACTACTTCCTGGTGTACATTTCAATTGGATTTTCACTAATCACTTCAACTTCTTTGTAAAGGTAAGTTGTTATTTTAAAAACTGAAGTATATTGTGCACTATAAGTATACCTGAATATATTTAAAGGAAGAGAAGGGAACACAGCCATTTTGACTACTACTTCCTGGTGTACATTTCAATTGGATTTTCACTAATCACTTCAACTTCTTTGTAAAGGTAAGTTGTTATTTTAAAAACTGAAGTATATTGTGCACTATAAGTTAATATGGTAAACTTTTTCTGATAGTTATATACTATCCCTCTGTAGTAGTTATAGATTTAGATAGACTTCTCTGTTATAGTTATGGATGGAGTTAGGTTTCTCTTGTATAATTATGAATTTACTTACGTTAAATCACATACACTTTTTTATATTCCTACTTCCACTCTGATACTATACACTGCCCAAAGATAAATTCACTGATAAAAACTGCCTATCTAAAATTAATCCCAACAGTGCCCTATCTGTACTAATATATTTTTTTTAATCCAAATTTCAGGCAAAATGGAAGGCGAACAGAAAGTTTCATTTCAAATTGTCCTGCAAGAGAGCAACCAAGAAATAATTGATCCAAATTATATAGAATTTATGGATGAAACTTGGGACCAAGAACTACTGCAATGTGTGCAAGCAGTAGATGTCCTCCTTCAAAATGAGGACATTTTACACACTCAAACATTACAAGCTATGTTCAATGAAAATAACGACATTTCAGACAGTGAAATGTTAGACATTTTATTAAATTTTGAAACACAATCACAATAATAAATAATTGCTTAAAAAATAAAGAAATTAAAAAATAATCAACAAAACAAACAATCAATTAACATACAATATTAGAAAAGTCTATCATTCTTTTTTCCTTTTAGTACGCTTCCCAGAACGCTTCCCGGTTCGCGGTCCGGGCGCTCCCCACGCAAAAAAACAATTTTTTTTTTATTTTTTTTTGCCCTGCGGGGCTCTTTTAAAGCCTCTACATCAAACCTAGGGGGTCAGGGAGGATCTACTATGCCCCCTTATGGTCATTTGCCCCTTCGCTTTGGCCTCCTCTTGTCTCTCGATCCTACCGAGAGACAAGATGGCGACCGCTACGGACTGTTTGGAATGTTTACAGACACCAGAGAGCCAATCAGCTTCGCTACGCGAAGTTCCGTTACGCGTCAAGTACGCGAACCGGAGCGCTGCCCAGAGCGCGCTTACAGATATATATCTTTTTTTGAACGTTAATTTCTCAAAATCCACTGGAGCACATATATTGAGACCTAGCAAAGGCACATCGGGCTACCAGTCCCTACAATTTTGCCAAGTTTCGTGCAAATCCATTCAGCCGTTCGGGCTAAAAATGAGGCCAACCGCCCTATGGAAATTAACATGGGAAAAACGCGTTTTGGGACCCCCCTTTTTTCTCGGCCCCCTCTTGACGAACCCCCCCCCCAAATTTTCAGGGGCTGCTCAGAAACAAAATGTTCCATTTTCCTGAAAATTTCAGCCAATTCCGTCCACAAACGCCAAAGTTATTAGACATAGAATTTTCAAAAATCCCATAGAGAAAAAATCCTAACTATATATACCTACTGGCGACCGCCAGTAGGTAATATATATATCTATATCTATATTCACTGAAAAAAACCATAGGTTATAGACCATATATAGTTAGGAATTAGCATTTAAAAAACCTTATTTTACTCACACAAAACCATTGAAATTCCATATATAGTTAGTTGCACTAACTATATATTGCGCACCCGCAATCCACTGCTGATCATGTCACATATTACATCATTCATGACATGGTCAGTGACATCACTGATGACATCACTGATGACATCTCAAATGACATCACTGATGACATCACTGATGACAACATCCAGTGACTGTATGTTTCTGTAAAGTTAAAATATGTCTTACATATTGAAGAATGAGTGGATGTATAAGTGTCTGGATGAAGGATTTAGTAGGTGCGTGACTGACTGTATGAGTGAGTGATTAAATGTGTCTCACTGAATGCATGGGTTAGTGACTAAACTGTCTTAATTTGTGCATCATTATGTCTGTTGTTCTGTAAACTGCTGCATGTGTTGATCATTAGCTATACGAGAGGCTATATGTGTTATTAATTGGTTGCCCAAGTATTTCTATGGGAGATTGAGTTTGTGTGGGGGTGGCTGGAAGGTGTGTGACTCTATGCATAGATGTGTGAGCAGTTTATTCACTAGGTGTATGAGTTCAAGAGTGCATGTGGAAACAGCTACATGGGCAGTTGACTGTGTGCATGAGTGTATTGATGAGTGAATGGATATCTCAATGCTACATGTCATAGTAAGTACATATGTAAAACACAGTACATGTGAGAGTTGGCATATATAAATAACTGTGCATGAGAGCCACTGAATGAGTGAGTGGTTGTATCGATCATTGTGAACTTGTATCAGGGATTGTATAAGAGAGTAAATATGTGTTAGTATATGTTTCAATAAGTAAGGTGTGTTTAACTGTATAGTTGAAGAAATGGAGGTGAGATTGTTTCTTTGCATGACTGACTGGGTGTGTGAGTAACTCCATGGATGAGTGGCAGTGTGTGAGTGTCTGTATACACTGAGTGTATCTAAGGTTATATTAGAGTCTGAAGAGGTTTATCGTATTAGCACAAGAATGATGTCAAATGAGATGTCATCAGTGATGTCATCAGTGATGTCATTTGAGATGTCATCAGTGATGTCATCAGTGATGTCACTGACCATGTCATGAATGATGTAATATGTGACATGATCAGCAGTGGATTGCGGGTGCGCAATATATAGTTAGTGCAACTAACTATATATGGAATTTCAATGGTTTTGTGTGAGTAAAATAAGGTTTTTTAAATGCTAATTCCTAACTATATATGGTCTATAACCTATGGTTTTTTCAGTGAATTTTCAAGGTTTTGTAAATGCTAATTCCTAACTATATATGGTCTATAACCTATGGTTTTTTCAGTGAATTTCAATGGTTTTTTAATAGCAAATATCATAAGCTGTCGAATGTCAAGTACGTGGTAAGTGAAAACATTTTCGTGTTTATGCACACTGATCTGCTTTGAATGGTGCCCCCCCCCCCTCATTTCTATTAGGAGTACTCTCTCTTTGCAGATAGTGAAAGGTAGTTAACGCAGGCCTTTGCCCCCGTTGTAATCCGTCGTGCCTGCTTCTCTCTCCATTTGATTGATTGTTATCCAAGTATTTACTGTTTTAGAATTAGTTCTCTTTGGTTCATTCTCTATTTACAAACAAACACAGAGTCGCAATACTCTGTTTAGTCTTTGCAGATAACGAAAAATCGTGTAAAAAAAAAGAAAAGGAATCGAGCAAAATCAGTAGGCCACTAATGGGATCTCTTTTTGACCTCGCTAAAATAGAAACATTAGGAACAACCCCTCATGACAAATACAAAACTAGTGAGATGAACTGAACTCCACACAATGATGGCTGCAAAACAGCTCGGCTCCGCCACCCACCCCGCCCAAAATAACGATAAAGAACGGCTGCCATGATTGGTTGCGGAATGACCACGACGGAGCTACGAAATGGTGCTGCTCTCATGCTAACCCCAGCTTCAGTCTGAAACATCCAGAAACACTGTAGACTACCAATTCGATCAGTTCCGGTAGCGCCCCAATGTAACCCGGTAGAGAAGAACTAGCCCTCCCCTCTTTGACTGATGGTTCTTGTTGCCTGTCCCTTCTGTTGTCATTTAACAGAACTATTTAGCCTGCTGAAAGGGGTTGTGTTCCGACCGCTGGTTGGTGGAGACATTTTGACTATATTCTGGACCTGCGTTGTCGCGTAATGCGTCATATGACGCGCCGCGTTAGCGCATCCGGAAGTCATCCGGGGCGCGCAGCGCGTAACGTAAGCATAACAAGTCATGTGACTTGTTAATAAAACTTTTCATTGGTTCATTTTACTTTTCTTATTGTAATGATGAAAGGCTTGGTCATATGACCTAAAAATTACGCTTTTCATTACTTCCGAACATTATTTTTTCTTAAATATATGTTATAATGTTCCAGGCTAATGTACTTTCCCGGAAATTTTACAACTGTCTGCAAGTAAAATATATTCTTTTTTCGAGAAAAAGAGCGTTTCTTCGTCCCATGACGGAGCCGTTGAGCAAAAGAGGGTCGACCTGCTGTCTTAGTCGCCGATACGCCTGAATATGAGATTCTTATCGATCACTTTATGTTGCAGGAATAGAAAACACAACAGCCCTTGACCATTTATCTTTACTGCGTTCCTTCGTATTATACCTTTTACCCTTCATGTAATTGGTCTGCTTTATTTCACTTGCCTTTTAATGATTCTAAAACAGTCACTATTATTAAAAACTTTACCAATGTATATACTACTACCATGTTTTCTTTTAAAAACCTTTATTGTGAAAATTTCATTATACAAATACGAGCCTATAACCACGTGGGCCTGCCACAGAGCAAACTGTAATCGTATATGATGAATAGACATTTACACTGTAGAGGAACGTAACGGGCGGGCCATTAGGTTGCAAGAACTAAGGTGTCTAACAGTTACGGAATCGGTGGACGTACATTTTATAATTAAAATACGACAGGGCCAGTTACAATAAAATTATCTAGATATACATTTGCGGGCAAGTACCATGGGTGACGTTAATTCGAACTTTCAACAGTACAGTAATCAATAACACATCAGAACTTAATATCAATAGGGATGTCGAAATAGTCAATCAATTCTCGTCCCCGCCCGCCATGTGCTTCAAAACTGCATACGTATCTCGTGATTTCAAGGTTCTGCAACCAGTACACAACAAGGAGTTACGAGTCCCATTTATTCCGGCGCCATTTTGGGCGAGGACGGGCAGGTCCAGGATATAGTCAAAATGTCTCTACCAACCATCGACTATGATGATGTTCATATGCTGTATTTATTAGAGTAACACTCATCTGTCCACATGAAATTAATTTGCCACAATCTAAACATGTCATTTTAATCTTTCCAAAGTTCTTCTAAATATTTGGGACCGTTTCCCTTGCCTCTGAAGCTCTCAGTGCCACTTCTTTGATGAATGTACTAGCAGGTCAGGGGTTCTCCTCCAAATCTCTCTTTTATGCAGCACTATAATTAATTGGTGCCACCTCTCCATATGACGATGCATGGTATAGTTACCACAACTATATATTTTTTCGGTTCCTCTGGAGAGTTCATCGTGGCAGATGAAGCGTGTAACGTACCGGGCATTTACCTTTTTTTGCATGTAGAGGAAAGGAAAAAAAAATCGAGCGTCCGAGTTCTAAGGTGTCCCAGGGCCATTTTAGTGGACCAGGCCCAAATCCAAAGAACAGGCCGCCATTTTGAGAGTCCTCTTGCAGCCGCCTGTCGCTGTAGCATCAAGAGTAGCCGAAACTCAGCTGAATGGCAACTGAAACGGTAAAGGGGCCCCCTACTACAGCAGACGAGCCTCCACCTAGGAAGGCCCATTCACGCCGGCTCCCCCCCCCTTCGGGCACCCCACGCCGTTATTCGGAGCAGTATTGTAGGATGGCCACACCAGTGCGGCAACTTGCTAGACATCACCTCGGTGGTAACCGAATCTCAACGCCTTGTGGTGTCTTCTATTCCAAAAACATTGTTATGCTGCCTTCGACCTATTCGCCGCAAGTGCGCACACAACTCAACTGCATAGCTTGCTAGACACCACCTCGGTGCCATCCGGATCTTGGAATCTCAGCACCTTTTGGTGTCTTCTCTTCAGAAAATATTGTTGCGCTGCCTTTGGCCCCATTCGCACATCAGTCCGCTACTGACGCCATCTCACAGGCTAATGGGGCGCCCCACGCCGACTTTCAGCATTGTAGAATGACCACACCAGTACAGCAACTTGCTAGACATCACCTCGGTGCCATCCGGATCTCGGCGCCCCACTGCAGATGAAGTGCCTCTCAACTATGAAACCACCACGGTGACATCCGGATCTTGGCGCGTTGTGCTGCCTTCGGCCTATTCGCACATCGGTCCGCTACTGACGCCATCTCACAGGCTAATGGGGCGACCCACGCCGAGTTTCAGCATTGTAGGATGACCACACCAGTACAGCAACTTGCTAGACATCACCTCGGTGCCATCCGAATCTTGGCATCTCAACGCCTAGTGGTATCTTCCATACAAAAAATATTGTTACGCTGCCTTTGGCCCCATTCGCACATCAGTCCGCAACTTAGACATCACCTCGGTGCCATCCGGATCTTGGCATCTCAGCGCCTTGTGGTGTCAGTCAGAAAATATTGTTGCGCTGCCTTTGGCCCCATTCGCACATCGGTCCACTACTGACGCCATCTCACAGGCCAACGGGGCGCCCCACGCCGACTTTCAACATTGTAGGATGGCCACAGAAGTGCGACAACTTACTAGACACCACCTCGGTGCCATCCGGATCTTGGCGCGTTGTGCTGCCTTCGGCCTATTCGCACATCGGTCCGCTACTGACGCCATCTCACAGGCCAACGGGGCGCCCCACGCCGACTTTCAGCATTGTAGGATGGCCACACCAGTGCTGCAACTTGCTGGACACCACCTCGGTGCCATCCGGATCTTGGCGCGTTGTATTGCCTTCGGCCTATTCGCACATCGGTCCGCTACTGACGCCGCCTCACGTGCCAACGTATTTTCTCCGCATTTTATACCCTATGCCGCATAACAGGTCATGTGACTTGTTTATAAAACTTTTCATTGGTTCATTTTACTTTTGGTTTCCTAATGATGGAAGGCTTGATCATATGACCTAAAAACAACACTTTTCGTTGGATGAAAACTTTTTTTTTTTTCCCAAACGATGAAAGCCCCACCTTGTTTCTGGATGTTTCAGACTAAACTGGCGTCAGCATGAGAGCACCACCATCTCGTAGCTCCGTCGTGGTCATTCCGCGAGCAATCATGGCAGCCGCTCCCCACCAGAAGCCTGCAGGAGTCGGGGCCCCCAAAACTTTTAATGAATTCTCAAGGCGGAGGGGACGCTTTCGAGAATGGGGTCCAAGACCTAGCAGACAAGCGTCCGATTTCCAAGGTGTCCCAGGGCCATTTCAGTGGACCAGGCCCAAAAAGGAAAGAGCCTGCCGCCATTTTGAGAGTCCTGTGACAGCCGCCTATCGCTGCACCGCAAGAGTGGGCGCAACTCAGCTGAATTGCGGCTTTTGACACAGTGGACCAAAAACTGACGGAATGGCAACTGAAACGGTAAAGGGGCGCCCCACTACAACAGATGACACTCCACCTGGAGAGGCCCGTTCACGCCGCCTCCCCCGGGGCGCCCCACGCCGTTATTCGGAGCAGCATTGTAGGATACCAAAACCAGTGCGGCAACTTACTGGACATCACCTTGGTGCCATCGTTCTGCTGCCTTGGAACTATTCGCACAACAGTTTGCTACTTATGACCCACCCCCCGCGACGCCCCACGCCGTTATTTGCTGGGTGGCAACTTACTAGACATCACTTTCGTGTCATCTAGATTTTGGCGCGTTCTGCTGCCTTGGAACTATTCGCACAACAGTTTGCTACTGATGACCCACCCCCCGCGACGCCCCACGCCGGAAATCTGGACGTTGTGCTGCATTGGGACTATTCGCACAGCCGACCGCTACTTCGTTGTTTTTCCCTAAAAATGTTTATATGTTATTACTATTTTTGTTTTCTTGTATATATTTATAAATTATTAAAGTTTTATAATCTTACTACTTTGTCGGAGTGCTATATATTTTTAATGTGACACATAATTGTAAAAACTTTGATGTACAAAGAGTCATCCCTGGAATCTTCCGCTTCACGCTCGGTCCCCTCCCCAATCACAATACAGGATGTTTTTCAGATAATAGCAACGCTTCTGCTGTGACGGATCTCATCGAGTGTGGGCCTTGATCTACTATAACTCCTTTGAAGAGGGGTGATTCTTTACAGCTGTGGCCATAAACTACATCTGCAGGGCTAGCTGATAGCCTAGGACCGGCCTGGACAATCGGACACAGAGGAAAAGGAGTGTCAGAGGGTGCGGTAGTGAATAGGGCGAAAGGGAGGTGTCGGGCGGGCACAGGGTGTGATTCTCAGGGAAGAGCAGCGCAGATGGGGGGAGGTTTATTACCCATGCATAAGACAGAGAGCGGGGGTGACCACTGCCTGGGTGAGATGCTTGCGAGGGTGGGGAGCCATGCTAAGGATCGACAGCGTGCACAGAGTGGGTCTGGTCAAGGCATCTAAAATGGCTGCCGTGCACGACAAAAGTGTGGCATTTGAAAAAAGACAAGATGGCGCAGACAATGTTTTTCAACACTTCCTGATTTCCTTCGAATCGAACGTTAACAGACGTTGGGGCATATTACCAAAGTTAAGCGATATTTATCCCTAACGATGCATTGCAAAGATTTTTTTACCGTCAGAAATTATCGCAGATAAACCTTGCTATTATCAAGGTTTATCGCAAATACGATAAAAAACGACCGCAATGCATTAATATCGCTGAAAACTCAGCGATATTCATGCATTACCGAGCTAATGCTCTTAGCCATGTTATCCACCTCCCATTGCATAACATGGCTAAGAACTGCTCAGGGCAGCTGTTACCTTTTGGAGATATTCGCGCTTATCTCGAATATTTCCAAAAGTTGATAATAGGAGATAGCGATGTTAGCGACTGTTTCCAGTCGCTAACATCTTGGCATGCCCACTTTGCATGTCATTAGTGATAAATATCACTCACATGCAAAGTGGGGCCCAAGATGGTCGCTATCTCCTACTAGCCGTCGCTAACTGGTGTTAGCAACAGCTAGGTAATACAGATATAATTTTATCTCCGCGAAGCGGAGCGCTGTTACAGATATATATCTTGTTTTTGAACGTTAATTTCTCAAAATGCACTGAAGCACATATATTGAGACCTAGCAAAGGCACATCGGGCTACCAGTCCCTAATATTTTACCAAGTTTCGTGCAAATCCATTCAGCCGTTCGATTATTATTATTATTATTTTTTTTGCCCCGCGGGGCCCTTTTTAAACCTCCACATCAAACCTAGGGGGTCAGCGAGGATCTACTATGCCCCCTTATGGTCATTTGCCCCTTCGCTTTGGCCTCCTCTTGTCTCTCGATCCTACCGAGAGACAAGATGGCGGCCGCTACGTACTGTTTGGAATGTTTACAGACACCGGAGAGCCAATCAGCTTCGCTTCGCAAAGCTCCGTAACGCGAAAAGTACGCGAAGCGGTGCGCTGTTACAGATATATATCTTTTTTTGAACGTTAATTTCTCAAAATCCACTGAAGCACATATATTGAGACCTAGCAAAGGCACATCGGGCTACCAGTCCCTACAATTTTGCCAAGTTTCGTGCAAATCCATTCAGCCGTTCGATTATTATTATTATTTATTTTTTTTGCCCCGCGGGGCCCTTTTAAAACCTCCACATCAAACCTAGGGGGTCAGCGAGGATCTACTATTCCCCCTTATGGTCATTTGCCCCTTCGCTTTGGCCTCCTCTTGTCTCTCGATCCTACCGAGAGACAAGATGGCGGCCGCTACGGACTGTTTGGAATGTTGACAGACGCCGGAGAACCAATCAGCTTCGCTTCACAAAGCTCCGTTGCGCGAAAAGTACGCGTCCTGGAGCGCTGCCCGGTCCGCTGTTACAGATATATATCTTTTTTTAAACGTTAATTTCTCAAAATCCACTGTAGCACATATATTGAGACCTACAAAAGGCACATCGGGCTACCAGTCCCTACAATTTTGCCAAGTTTCGTGCAAATCCATTCAGCCGTTCGGGCTAAAAGTGAGGCCAACCGCCCTATGGAAAACTCAATGTTAAAAACACGTTTTGGGACCCCCCTTTTTTCTCGACCCCCCCTGGACGAACCCCCCCCCCAATTTTCAGGGGCTGCTCAGAAACAAAATGTGCCATTTTCCTGAAAATTTCAGCCAATTCCGTCCACAAACGCCAAAGTTATTAGACATAGAATTTTCAAAAAACCCATAGAGAAAAAATCCTAACTATATATACCTACTGGCGACCGCCAGTAGGTAATATATATATATATATATATATATATATATATATATACGTCAAACCAACTTTCTGGGTAGAAAAGAAGGAAACTCGAGCCACAATCTCCATAAGCGTGATATTTTTTTTTTTTTTTTTTCTTCTCCATAAGCGTGATAGATTTATTTCAGCAAAATGGTTCAAACGCCCGACGCGTTTCGGTGCAGCCGCACCTTGGTCACGGGTGAATTCAGTCATGACATTTTGAGTTTTTTAAAGTGAAAAAGCAAATTAAGTGCACAACATAAAAGTAGGACTACTTCCTCATAACTTCAGGTTTGTTGAACAATGGAGGCGGCCATAGTTGAATATTCACAACAGGCTTCAAGTTTAAACTGATACATACTCAATTTAGTGATACCCCGCATTTGAGATGTTATAATGCACATATAAAGAATATAAAGTGTCAATGTTGACATTTAAACAAACAATACAATTTGTATTTCTTAATTGAAAACATGGGTATCCATGCTATTAATAAACTCCAAAAAATCCAAAAAATGTGTTTTGCCCAAGTGGGCATGAATTCATAAGGCATGGAACACACTTAATTGTCCAAACTGATTACAAAATCAGTGAAGTTCCGCCCAAGTGGGCATGTGCTACTAATGCCAGACGAACATCCGGTTAAGATTACATTGATCATACAGGCAACATTGCACTACATTTTATCCATTTTGTTACATCAGAAAAAGGGTTTATCATCTGCTTTGTAGTTGAAACTTGATAGACTCCAATTCATAAGGCAACCCCCAAGGCTTGTTCTCATCTGTTTATAGAGTAGTCTCCTACAAATAGAAAGGAAAAACCATAATCACTAAAAGTGAATAAAAACTGATTAAAAAAGCTTCAATTTTTTACAATATCTTTTCTCAACAGTGTTTCGGCAAATATATTGGAGCCCTGATTATTTCAATTTAGTTCTCATATTGGTTTATATAATTTGAGGGCAATATTGATTGGGATGTGCAGACACATATCCAGGATTTAACCTAGATGGACAGAGAGTTCTTCATCCTTATTAAGACCCCAAGGTTGGACCGTTTGATATTTTATGATCATACGTGATTCAAGTTGGCGCAACTGTTTCAATCTGTTGCCGCCCCTTTCTGATTTAGGAATCCTGTCTAATGCACAAAATTGCAGCAATCTGACATTTTTGTTGTGGAAATCTTTGAAGTGCTTGGCAATTGGATAGTTCTTATCCTCATTAGTGATGGCCCTTGTATGTTCCAACACCCTTTTCTTCACTTCATTTATTGTGCTCCCAATATATACTAAGGGGCACGGACAACGTAGTGCATAAACACAGTAGTCAGATTTGCACGACAAATGCTTTTGTATTTTAAAAGCTTGATAGTGTTCTGAGAGAACAATTTCTTTCCTATTAACACTATTCTTGCAAGCCTTGCATGTGTTGCAGGTGAAAAAGCCTCTGACACCAGTTTTTTCTTTCTTGTCTCTTACAGTACTACTGCATAAAACATCTTTCAATGCAGTACATTTTCTGAAAGTGATCTGTGGTTGACTTCCGACCGCTTTCTTAAGTACTGGGTCGAGATTAAGGACGTGCCAATATTTTTTGAGACTACGTCTCACCTGCCAGGATTGATCAGAGTATGAAGTAATGTATCCGATTGGGCCATTCTCTTGCTCAGGGTCTTTGGAAGGTATGGGGTTCAAGAGGTCACTTCTGGCTACAGTCTTGATTTTAGCACACGCCTGCTCTATAATTTTGGTTGAATAACCTCTCTCAATGAATCGTTGTTTCATGCATGTCATCTCTCTGGCGAAATCTATAGGGGTACCGCAGTTCCGTTTTGCTCTCAATAGTTCGCCAAAGGGTATACTGCTGATCAAGTTTTTGGGGTGGCAGCTGGAAGCATGGAGCAAGCTGTTCCCTGCAGTTGGTTTACGATACAGCCTGCTTCTGAGTTTGTCCTTGTCAACAAATACCACTACATCCAAAAACTCTACCGACTGTTGGTCGATCAAGCAGGTAAATTTCAAATTACAACTATTTGCATTCAGATCATCAACAAACTGTAGTGCCGCCTCTTTCGTACCTTTCCAGAGGCAAAACACGTATATATATATATATGTATTCATTCAAGATACATAGATGTGTAGCTAAGAATAATAACTCCATTCCACCCTCTTTCTAAACACTTTCTAGATACTCTGGTTTTCGATGTTTTGGTCTTGATATTGTGATCATTCGATATTCTGTCCTTGATAGCACAATGCGTAAATGTATGTATGTGCGGTCTCTTATGAATCCGTACAAAAGCAAGCAGATATAATATGCTGAATTTATTTGCCTTGCTTTGATGTTTTTAAGTGCTTCATATTAAGATATTTCTCTTGCTAAGGTTAGGGGTTGTCTTTACTTTTCCACTGGCACAATGCCCTGTAAAGTCTAGTGAACTGCTGCATGTAAAGATGAGCGTTACTGAAAGGGCGAGATTTTGATCGATACCTTATATCTATTGATCCAAACCTCGATCTGGTCGACTGAACCTTTGTTGCCTGTCTGTGAGGAAAGAAAGTGCACCTATTTCCAAATTAGTTCACCCAATAAAAGGACTCTGCTCCCAAAGATCACAAACAACTTCTAGCTTTCAAAAGTTTATTGTAAAGATATGATAAGCTGCAAATACAGGCATCTCAGAATGAGATTCACGAGATACACAGGTCCAATTACATACATGTGCTCTCGGAAAGCCCTCAGACGAGCAACAGAAATCACTAACACAAGTTCTAAGAATAATAAAGCTATCAGCATTGACGCATATCTCTCCTTCATTTAGGTTGGAGGAAAACGCACAGGTTAGGCTGTCCCTACCCTGCTCTAGATGGTATCCCTACTTAACCAAATCCCCAACCTAACAAAGGTGTCAGCAGTGAATGACCCCCAAGGGAAGTCACTCACTCTAAGTCTCTTGGTGAAAACCTATAGTTCTCCAGTCATGACCCCTCTCTGCCTACCCATCCGCTCTCTAAAGGGTCCTCAGGTATCTGCTCTAACTCCACCCAGGGGTGCTGTCCCTAATACAAAACAGTCAACAACATTTGAGACGCCCCTTGCGAGACGCCCCTCACGTGGTGTAGCTTCTGGCTTTTTCCATGATGCTTTGTATTGGGCCTCATACGTTAGAGTTGACCTTGCTTCTCAGACTCTTCTCCGGCCCGCTGATACCCCTCAAACATTCCGGAACCCTCCTCCATGTCTAGGCCGTCCACTGAACAGACCTCTATTCATTCATTTATAATTGGATCCCCCCTCTTCCTTTGCAGACTGATATCTGCAGCCAAGAACCCAACTCTCATAGACTTCTAAAAGAAAGGCTTGCAACATTTCTCAGCCCAGACATGTACGTGTAAATCAATGTTAAAATAATTCAGGCCTACAGCATTTCTCATAATGATTATAGCATTCAACTTCTTCATTAATTAGCATGTTAATATCCTTTTTCTATTATTCAATAAACATTTCTATAAATCATGGCCCATTTAATGCAACGGCCAAAACATTAATACAATCTATGTCGTGAAAAGAAACATCTTCCCTTTTAGCTCTGGCCCTGAGGCCTACCACATTCTGCGTTTAACCACATACCATCTTATGTTTTAACAGCTACACGACATGGATTCAGAAATAATCACATCTACTAAAATCATATAATGTCACACATTTCTGTATTAGTTCCACTTCTACTTAACTCTCTACATTAGCTATACATTTAAAATATAATTGCAGATACTATTAGCACTCATGGCATTTCTCCTCATGATTTGTGCTTACTACAGATAAGTGTGATGTACTCATACATTTAAGTCAGTTTGCGCTCTCTCAGTTCCCCCCTTTGATGACCTCTCGGGGTCATCACTAACATTTAGACTGCAGTTATTGCTGGCATTCTCTGCGCTTCCAGAGCCCTCAGACTCCTGTACTGATTATCTTGTATGGCAGCCAATCTCTGCAGCTGTTCTCTTTGGGCCCTTTCTGACCTTCTTGCTCTGTACCATTTGAATACCCTCACCAATCCCCACAATATAATCCCACAGATCAATATTATGATGATAGGTTTTAGGATGTACCAAACAAAGCTTTTGCCTAAGGTGGAAAACCACCCTCCAACTGTACTCATTCCGTGGCCCACCTTTTCCCAGACATTTTCTCTACTCAAGTCTTCGATCTCCTTGTGAATATTAGTTATGTTCTTAATAACCTTCTCAAGGGGCTTCGAATTGTCTGGAATGTAAGTGCAGCATTCCTGGACCTTCAAAGCCTTACAGACTCCGCCCTCTTTTGCTAGTAGGACATCTAATGCAAGACGGTTCTGAAGAACCATAGCCCTTATCGATTGCATCTCTCCTTCTACCAGCATTAAGGACTGAGCTGTGCTGGCAGACAACCTGTCGACAACTGTTGCCAGTCGTCTAATTTTAACATCATTAAGGATTACTCCCAAAAGAGGGAACATAGCTCCAAAGACATCTCCAACCATTTCTGCATCGCCTACATCTCTCCTTCCCCTCGAAGATGTCTTGCCCTCAATGATCACTAAGTCTTGTGCATGATATATTTTGGGGAAGACAATTGCTAGGTAACATGATCCATACCAGTTATCGGGTAGTCTCACGTAGGCATTTCTTCCACATACAAAATACACATTTGGAATCACTTGCATTCCCTTTAGGAAATCCTTAGTATAGTACTCTAGATTGAAAGCATGTTCACAGTCAACTTCACCCACGTATACATTTTCATAATACGTTTTGGCTCGGTGAAGACATAGCTTTCCTCTCTGCGTTTTATCTAAAGCTATTGGACCACTACTACCCTTTCTCTTGTGTGCCTTCTCTTCCTCGGTCCAATCTGTTTTCCATTGTCCTGATTTTTTCAAAATCTTTTGTCTCCTGTAACGATCATCCACCTGCCCTATGAACTTCTTCTCGACTTCTGACACCTTGCATGTCAGGTTATTTCTACGGGCATGTGAAGTATCTAAGGTAATCCAAGGAATGAAGAACTTGGCCAATCTGTCTTCACTCTTCCAGTAGTCCCATTTGTTCATCTGCTTATAATTTGGGACTTCTGGCAACACTGAATCATAATTGGAGAAATAGTATTCAAAACTATCTCTCTCATAAAATATACTAAGCAATAAGCTACATGTAATGCCATATGTCAGCGGGAGGTGATGATATCGAATTCCCTCATCTACAGACGCCGGCAACTGCATGCAGACGTAGCAATCCTTAACCTCCATGGCATCCACGTATTCATATAAGAGTTTAGCATAAGCATTTGACCTAAAGTCTCCTTGGGACTCATCTACGTGTAACCTGCGGGCCTCTGCAGCCAATAACGCTTTCTCTTGAGTGTTTTCCCTTTTCTCACCAGCAACAGTAGGTGTAAGCGTTTCTACAGAATTCACATCAGTTACCTTTACCTCCTCCTCATGTCCCTTTACATAAGAAATTGTTACCACTAAAGCTATTAATATTATCACTCCTACTATTAGTGTACCTATCATACATTTAGCTCTGCGGTTCTGGGTGCCGGCCTCCATTTCGTCAGACAATATGGCTCTCTCTTATCTTAGCAAAAAGTTCTTTTCCTCTCGTTCCTTTACAGTCTCTTTTAATCCTTTTGTCTTTCGAATCCACACAACTGGAGGCTGACAACCTTTTTCGCAAAAGTCCTTTAACAGTTCAATAAAGACAACCCTAGCCCTTCTCCATCAACTCAAGGGAAGTTCCCTAAAATTCTCTGCTTCCTGGGCGCTAGGTAATCTTCTTTTTCTGCTTGCTCTATTTACAAAGTCCTTTAACAGTCTACTATCAGGTTTGTGGTTGCAGCTTCAATAGCATAGTTCAGTATTTCCAAACGAAGATTGTGCTCTTCATGTGCTGTTATCGTTGTACCAAAATCGGGGAATTGCAATTCTGTAAGGAACATGTGTTTTAACTTGCTGAGGCGGGGAGGTCTGGGGAGCATGAATGTTAGTGACCCTTCTTGTTCGACACCGGGTACCAACAGTCGTATTTCCACGGTGATAATGGGCTCAGAACTGGACACCACCACCGCTCGGATCCTCCCTGTCTCCGGTTTCACAGACATTTGTCGCCAGATATGTCCACTCAGGTGTGGAGTATCTTCTGTTAGGCACACGCACTCTTCTTGACCTTCTTCGGTCCGGTGCTTCAGCGCCCTGAGCACCTTCTTCTGGGTCTGAGTCTTCTGATATCGGAGGAAGGGTTAACTCTGGAGTTGACCTCAGGCTAGAGCTCCTTCTTTGCGGCCAATTAGCTTCTCCACGTGCCCTTCTACTCCTTCTCCTTCTGGTCTGTTCTCGCTCTCTCTCAGACCTGTCAGGGTCTGACTCGTACTCCCAGCTACTTTCTCCTTCTGTAGCGTCTTCTGTTTCGCTGTTGTACTGACCGTCCTCAGCTTGGTCAGACTCGTTCCCTGCTTCCGCTGGCACCTCTACAGCTTGGCTAGCCCCCTCTATGGCTTCTCGGTCCTCTTCTGGACGTCCATCCGAGAGAGGAGCTGTTTCTTCCCGAGGTGCTGGAACCCTTCGCGTATGTGACGCGTGGATCCAATTGGGCAGGCCTCCCACCTTCACAGCTGTGTTCGTGATCAGGATGATCTGGAAGGGCCCACGCCAACGAATATCCAAGCAGCTTCTTCTCACATGTTTTTTCACCAGGACCCAGTCCCCAGGGTACAGGTCATGGCACGGGCCCTGGCACGCTGGAACCTCGGCAGCCTGCACCTGAAGGGACACAGAACGCATGGCGTCAGACAGCCCCTTACAATAGTCCAGGATCATATCATCTGTGATATTTAACAGTGCAGTAGCTGGGACAGATGGCAGCCTCATTGCTCTCCCCATTAACACCTCATGTGGTGACAACCCTGTCCTTCTGTCTGGGGTACTACGAAGGCTCATGAGAACCAATGGCAGGGCGTCAGGCCAACTCAGGGTCGTTGAGGAACAAACTTTGGCTATTCTGGCCTTGATAGTGCCATTGATCTGCTCCACAATTCCTGAGGCTTCTGGTCGGTAACTGCAATGCAACTTCTGATCAATATTTAGCGCTACACAAACCATCTTCACAAGCTCGCTGTTAAAATGCGTTCCCCTATCTGATTCCAAAAAGGCCGGCACCCCGAAGCGAGGAATGAGTTCCCTGAGCAGTAACTTGGCCACTGTGAGGGTGTCGCACCTACGTGTAGGGTATGCCTCAACCCATCTGGAGAACACACAAACAATCACCAGGACATAGCGGAGGCG
Source organism: Lissotriton helveticus (assembly GCF_964261635.1). Lineage (NCBI taxonomy): Eukaryota > Metazoa > Chordata > Amphibia > Caudata > Salamandridae > Lissotriton > Lissotriton helveticus. Next base: position 267,842,170 of record NC_136065.1, on the reverse strand, counting down.
GTTGCATCTTGGCATTTCAATGAAATCTATCTGCATTCGATTGAATGGACCTCCAGATCTTCCTATGTGACTTAGTGCAACTGGTGTTCTTTTCCCTACGTTCAGCTGCTGGCAGGTCACACAACGCTGGCACACTGCTTCTGCTGCTATTCTAAACTTAGGATTGTACCAAGTCTGTCTAAACACTCTCAGCATAGCATCTCTCCCTAAGTGTACGGGACCATGTATGAGTCTAGCCATTGGACTCACCATCTCATTGGGCAACACTGCTCTGCCGTCTGCTGAGACCCAAAAATGGGTCTCACCCATTACACATCCTGCCTTTTCCCATGTTTCTTTTTCAGAATCAGGAGCATTTTCTTGCATGGTTGACAGTTCATCCCAAGTATCAACAGTTTCCAGTATCATGGCTAATTCAGTTCTTACATTTATTCCACCCACTTCCACCTCTGTGAAAGAGTAACCTTGTTCCGCGCAATACCGCGCAACTTCATCAGCATATCTATTGCCTTTCGAAACAAAGTCCTCATTTCTGGTATGTGCGGTGCACTTTACAACTGCGATACTTGCTGGGCATTGCAATGCCTCTAACAACAGGCGCACAAACTCTCCATTGCGAATGGGAGAGCCTGAAGAGGTCATGAACCCTCTTTGAGACCATAACTGCCCGTAATCATGAACTACCCCATACCCATATTGGCTGTCGGTGTATATGGTGACTCGAATTTGATTGCTTGCCAAGCAAGCACGTGTCAGGGCAATAATCTCGGCTACCTGAGCGGAGTGTACTCCTTCCAGGCACCCAGCTTCCACAACTCCAGTAATTGTACAAACAGCATAAGCTGCTCTCAACTGCCCAACTTCGTCTCTTACACATGAGCCATCGACAAAGAAAATTTCATCTGGGTCAGTCAGTGGCTCATCTACGATGTCGGGTCTGGGTTTGGTGCATAGTTCAGTCACATCGAGACAGTCATGGTCTGTATATTCATCATCATCCTCAATATCATTTGGAAGTGGCATCAAGGTAGCAGGGTTCAAAACAGAGCATCTCTTGAGGGTCACATTCTCTGCAGCAAGAATAACTTGCTCATAGCGCGTGAGCCTGCTATTGGTCAGATGCTGTGTTTTGGTCCTGGTCATCAACAGTTCAACAGAATGGGGCACGCACACCTCTAACGGGTGCCCCATGACGATATTTTCACATCTCTCAATGCTGACACCCGTTGCAGCAACGGATTTGAGACATCCGGGCAACGCTGCGGCTACTGGGTCTAAAGTAGCCGAGAAATAAGCAACTGGTCTACGGGCATTCCCATGGATTTGGACTAACACAGACAACGCGCACCCTTCTCTCTCACAACAGTAAAGAAAAAATTGTTTATTGTAATCAGGCATTCCCAATGCCGGAGCACGACACAGGTCCTCTCGCAGCTGTAAGAACGCCATCAAACAGTCTTTGTCCCATGGTACCGGATCACTCACCTCTTTGTGCGTCAGTTTTTGCAAGGGCTTTGCTTTCAGTGAAAAGTTCACGATCCACTGTCGGCAATAACCCACCATCCCTAGGAACATCCTGACCTCTCTCTGTGTCTTAGGCGCATTCATTTTCATGATCGCCTCTATCCTGTCTGGTGACACCTTTCGTTTGCCTTTCTCTATTCTGTGTCCCAAGTACTGCACTTCTGTCAGGCAGTACTGCAATTTTCCCGGGGACACCTTGTGCCCATTGGCAGCTAGATGATTTAACAAAGCAATGGAGTCCTCCCTGCAAGCTTCTTCTGTTTCTGACGCCACAAGGAGGTCGTCTATGTACTGGACCAGAACTGACTTCTGGGGCAGCACTAGACTTTCAAGATTTTTCTTCAAAAGCTGGTTAAAGATCGATGGGCTCTCTGTATACCCCTGAGGGATACGACACCATGTTAGGACGCGATTTTCCAGCTTAAATGCGAAAAGAAAATGGCTTTCTTCGTCCAGAGGGATCGAAAAGAAAGCCTGGCAAAGATCGATCACAGTGAACCACTCAGCTTGGAATGGAATCTGAAACAGTATCACTGATGGATTCGGTACCACTGGACAACACGAAACGACTATGTTATTAATCTTTCGAAGGTCCTGCACTATCCGAAATTTCCCATTTGGTTTCTGGAGACCCATAATCGGGGAGTTGCATGGACTACCCACGATTTCTTTCAGTATTCCCTGTTTAATCATGGACTCGATCACGGGTTTTATGCCTGCAATCGTTTCTGGAGTCAATTTATATTGGGGTGTTCTTGGGAACTCAGCATGCGGTTTCACTACAATTTTCACTGGGTCCACCCCTTTGACCAATCCAATCTCTTCCCCAGTGAAATCCCATACTTCTGGTGCCACTGTCTCTCTCAAGTCCCAGGGGAGCTCATCTACTGTTAAAGTAGGGTACAGCTCCACGCATATTCTTGAGTTTGCAACTTTGAAATCTGCGTCATCATCATTGGTCAATACCTCCACTCCCTGAGGTGTACAGTATATAGTACAATTCAATTTACACAACAGGTCTCTTCCTAGCAGACACACAGGACTTGAATCGCAAACCACAAACTGGTGCTCATCGCTGTACTTCCCTATTTTCACCTGTACCGGTTCTGTCAATTGGCTGGTTATTCTCCTGTTTGCGACCCCCACCACCTGTATGGTCTCTCCAGACATGGGCAGGTCTGGAACTGCAGCTGATCTGATCGTGGATCTAGTGGCTCCTGTGTCCACCAGAAATGTCGTAGGGCACCCTGCTACTTCTGCTTCAACATAGGGTCCCCTCTGGTCCACCTCCAAGGCTGCCCCGAGGGTGCAGTCTTCTCTTTCCACTCTCTGTCCGGTTAATGGGTCCACATAATAGCACTCTTCCCCTTCCACAAACAGGGGCATTTGTCTATAGGTCTTACCCATACTCCCTACTCGAGGAGGTTGCGGGAACTGGGCTCGGGGAGGAGCCCCCCCCCCTTTGAGCACCTTTCCTTGGTATGGCGTCACCCCTCTTGTAGGTGCGCTTTGGACCTCTTCCTCCTCTTCCTCTTGCTCTCCTATCTCTACATTGTAGGGGCACTCGCGTTTCCAATGCCCCACCTCGTTACACTGGTGGCACCTAGTCGTTTTCTTCAAGGCAGCTATATCTATTCTGGGTCTAAAGGTGGAACTCTCCTCATTGCCCTTGTTCTGACTGTACTGCTTCTTTCCTCCTGTACCTGTTCCTTGCTGCTGTTGCTGTTGTCCCCCCTTTCCTGCTGTCTGCATCTGTACCACCATCAACTTTTCTTTTAGTTTCTTAGCCTTGGAATCTATCTCATCACAGCAGTACCTGGCATATCTCAGTATTTCGTCTAGGGGTTTACTTTGCCAACAAATCGAGTGTTGCTGAATCATTAAACTAATATCCGGTCTCAGTCCCAGGACGAACTTGGACACAAATTGCCCTATGTCTTTTGGATCCATTACATCCAAGCCGCTATACTGTTTAAACGCCTTCAGCAATCTCTCGTAATATTCGTGAACTGTCTCTTTGGGTTCCTGTCTTGTTCGGTCTATTCTGACCCAATCTATGTCTTGCATTGGCACTTTCTCTTTCAGCCAAGTCATCACTCTCTCGAATTTTGCCATCACAATCTCGGACGGCCCATTAGTCTTAGCATCTCTCTCTGGCTCCGTTGTGGGCCACTCAGCGCTAACCTTGCATGCTGTCCACAGATCTCCTGGTACTACAATGTCAAACAGCGTGTTCAGATCTATCCAAAGGACCTTTGAGATTTTTACAAATCTCTCCACTTGCTTGTACCACTCCACTGGGTTTTCACGTAATTTGGGGAAAGAGGTGGTAAAAGCAGCTAAATCTCCCCTACTCCAAGGGACATGGACATAGTTCCCATTTGCAACTTCACGCAAAGGGTAAGCTTCTATTCCCTGCTGTCCTGGTGTCATACCAAGCGTGCTTCTCCTGCCGGTCCCTTTCTTGGACCACCTCTCTTCCCACTTATCTAGTGCCCTCCATGTCCTTATTCCAGCAATCAGTTCCCTTATGTGCGTTTTCAGCCCAATCGTTCTCCTCTCATCTAGGTCTCGATCTGTATAATGTAGCCTGTGGTTACCCTGTAATGCTTTGGTTCTTGACAAGTCCACCATATATTTGCCTGCTAGTTCGACTAACTTCTCATGGACTGCTCTCGCTTTTCGAGTAATGTCCTTTGCCATATACAGTATTTCATCCTGTTCATACATTTCCATTCTTTCCAAAGGCAGGGTACCATCTACCATGTCATCCAGGTCTGACCTTAAACTGGTGACATCGAGTCTCTTGGCTTTTATCTCAGCTCGCAATATGTCTTTCGAAGGGGGCTCACTGGTCTCCCTACCATCCCAACTTCGAGCTCTACGTTTGGGTTCGGGAGAGTTAATGGGTGGTCTCCCTTGCTCCCATCTCTCCAGGTCCCATGCTCGGCCATCCGATCTTGGAAGGTGATGGAACACGGGCCTGTTACCCCTACTCTTGCTCTGCCCACTCTCTTCTTCTTCTCTCCTCTCACCGCACACCTCTCTATTATTTTCCCTCTGCTCTCTACTCTCTCTTTGCCTAGTATCGCTCAGTATCCGATACGATCCTTCCTGGTTCCCCATATTCCCTGGGCTGCGCTCATTTCCGTCATCACAGGGACTATGATGCGACCTCTCACAACTCCCATTCAGTTCTCTGGTGCCAGGTACACAGTGTGGACACTTAAAGCTGTTTCTGTACTCTTGCGCTCTCCTCTCCTCTTCACTGAGTATTGGGCGCGCCACCCCTCCACTCCCGGGGCCCCCGTTTTCCAGGTCTGTTCTATCTCCCCTCCGGGCCCAATGGGTGACTCCCCTACTCTCTCTCTCTCTACAGTCCCACTCCGGGCTGCTCTCCCCAGCCCCGCAGTGAGTCCGAGCTCGGCTGTCCTGACTTTCCCTTTCAGCTTCCGCAGCATTGATGCTCTTTTGAGCCTTCACTGCCTCATCCCACTGCTTCATGTACTCATTTAGCTCTTGAAAGGATTTTCGTCCAGATCCCCTCAGATCCATTGGCCATCTAGGGCCCCCAGGATCTCCTCCTGGGTCTCCTGCTGTGTGCATCGGGGTGCTCCACTCTCTCGGTATCGGCCTCTGACTTGGGGAATTGATCGTATCGTTCCTTCTTGCCTTCTCTGCTCTTTCTCTGTCCTTCCGTACCCGTTCTTCCCCTCTTGCTCTCTCTTGGTCATATATCGATATTATAGGACCTATGGTAACAGGTACCTGTAGTGCATCTGGTAATGGGTAGGATGTGGCGCTTTCCGTTTCCGGCGCTCTTTGTACCACAAACCTCCCGACTACCTGTTGCACCTGACTAGGCTGGGACAGCTCTTTCTTTGCCTCAGGATCCCACTCTGAACTGGGAAGCGGTCTATGCTCTCCTGCATTGCTCCCCTTCTCTCCTTCAGTATGCTCGACCTCTCCCCCTGCTCTATTATACGGGGGTGGCCTGTCTGTCAATAATCTGTTTATCAGGCTGTCCTCTGTTTCGCTCTCATCATCTTCTTCTAGGGGGCTTTTATTTACGGGCACCTCTAACACTGGGTACAGTTTATTTATTTCCATGTTATGCACTCTCCATCTTTTAGCATCCGCATCCCACCTGGCATCCTGCACTGCCCTTACCGATCGCTTCACCCTTTCTTGTCGTCTGTTCATATTCTTTTCATGCGCTGCCCTAATCCATGCATCAAGAGCTTCAAACTGGGTCGGTCTAGGCAAGGGTCTCAGTGAGGTCATGACTGATTTTAATCGATGTAACACCTCTAATCTGAACGTCCCGTACTTCGGGAACGTCAGTTCCTCATTTCCTTCAGTAATCTTACTCCACTCTGATATCCAAAGGATCGTATGCAGCCCAACATTCACTGCCATATAACGAGCTGGCGTACCCTCCGGCGGGGCTTCTTCCCCTTCATACGATCCCCGCTTCTCTTTCTTAAACACCGCTTTCAGCCATTTAAAACACTTCATAATTATGCGCAAAATATCCAGCCTCGCTACTCTGTTTACTTCCTGATGACAATCTACCAATCCTGTCGCGGCTTTGCTAGCTTGGCCTATCGCAGCGCGGTCTTTCTCCGGTCGGCCAATCACGTCGCGACCCTGTCTGACGTTTTTGCTAGCTGGCCTATCACAGCGCGGTCTTTCTCCGGTCGGCCAATCTCGTCGCGACACTTTCTGACGTCACTTTTCTCCGCTTCGCAGCAGCACCCCTCCTTTCTCAACTCGTCTCCCGGTTATGCATGCGTCCCATTCATACACCGAAAAATGACTACTTCCGACCAAGCGGTCACTTCTCTCGACTGTACGTCCACAGTCTATCTGTAATTGTCAACAAAACTGACGAAATGTCTATCGTCTCTCTGATAGGTTGCTTACACACACAGTAACTTCCGACCAGCGTCCGTTACTCACGCACTCACTCTTACGGTCCCCCTATCTCGGTCTTTTCGGGTGATCAATGGTACCTCATGACCCCCTTCACACTAGTTGACAATTACTCTGGGTGTCCGATACACCCGAACCACTTAAGCTCTCCTTGAACTTAAGATTTCCACCGGTTGCGCGCGCTCACAACCTGTTCCACAGTCACTCTACAGACATTCAACTCCGCCAGACATTACAACATAGATACAATACAAAACACCGCAATCTAACACGCATAACCCTTTATACTCACTCTCGACCGATACTGCTGCTTTTTCTGTCTCGCGTCATCCGGATCTTCTTCAGCGGGCTGTTCTTCCGATCATCGATCTCTAGGGGCCTTGGGGTAAGCTAACCTGGCCTAGGTCACCGTCCTCAAGAAGGCAACCATCCTCTATAGCTACCAACTGAAAGGGCGAGATTTTGATCGATACCTTATATCTATTGATCCAAACCTCGATCTGGTCGACTGAACCTTTGTTGCCTGTCTGTGAGGAAAGAAAGTGCACCTATTTCCAAATTAGTTCACCCAATAAAAGGACTCTGCTCCCAAAGATCACAAACAACTTCTAGCTTTCAAAAGTTTATTGTAAAGATATGATAAGCTGCAAATACAGGCATCTCAGAATGAGATTCACGAGATACACAGGTCCAATTACATACATGTGCTCTCGGAAAGCCCTCAGACGAGCAACAGAAATCACTAACACAAGTTCTAAGAATAATAAAGCTATCAGCATTGACGCATATCTCTCCTTCATTTAGGTTGGAGGAAAACGCACAGGTTAGGCTGTCCCTACCCTGCTCTAGATGGTATCCCTACTTAACCAAATCCCCAACCTAACAAAGGTGTCAGCAGTGAATGACCCCCAAGGGAAGTCACTCACTCTAAGTCTCTTGGTGAAAACCTATAGTTCTCCAGTCATGACCCCTCTCTGCCTACCCATCCGCTCTCTAAAGGGTCCTCAGGTATCTGCTCTAACTCCACCCAGGGGTGCTGTCCCTAATACAAAACAGTCAACAACATTTGAGACGCCCCTTGCGAGACGCCCCTCACGTGGTGTAGCTTCTGGCTTTTTCCATGATGCTTTGTATTGGGCCTCATACGTTAGAGTTGACCTTGCTTCTCAGACTCTTCTCCGGCCCGCTGATACCCCTCAAACATTCCGGAACCCTCCTCCATGTCTAGGCCGTCCACTGAACAGACCTCTATTCATTCATTTATAATTGGATCCCCCCTCTTCCTTTGCAGACTGATATCTGCAGCCAAGAACCCAACTCTCATAGACTTCTAAAAGAAAGGCTTGCAACATTTCTCAGCCCAGACATGTACGTGTAAATCAATGTTAAAATAATTCAGGCCTACAGCATTTCTCATAATGATTATAGCATTCAACTTCTTCATTAATTAGCATGTTAATATCCTTTTTCTATTATTCAATAAACATTTCTATAAATCATGGCCCATTTAATGCAACGGCCAAAACATTAATACAATCTATGTCGTGAAAAGAAACATCTTCCCTTTTAGCTCTGGCCCTGAGGCCTACCACATTCTGCGTTTAACCACATACCATCTTATGTTTTAACAGCTACACGACATGGATTCAGAAATAATCACATCTACTAAAATCATATAATGTCACACATTTCTGTATTAGTTCCACTTCTACTTAACTCTCTACATTAGCTATACATTTAAAATATAATTGCAGATACTATTAGCACTCATGGCATTTCTCCTCATGATTTGTGCTTACTACAGATAAGTGTGATGTACTCATACATTTAAGTCAGTTTGCGCTCTCTCATTACCATTGCTGGAATGTCAGGTTCAATCAGTGTAATATACCCAAGCTGGTAATTCGACAGTCTAATCCCCAGTGGCTGCATCTTGTATGTACACTATCATCTCATCAAAGGCCGAATTGGTGGTACCTGTTTACACAGGTCTTCCATGCAACTTCTTATTCATTTTTTAATATACTCATACATCTGCCTCCTGAACTCCACACCCTGGCTCAGGAGCAGAGAAACATCAATCTTGGTGATGGCTTGCTTCCAACAACTTTAAAGGCCCTCCATCTGGCCACTTCACATTACATCACGGGTCCCCCAACACAAAACTTTAGGTTAAAAAAAGATTAGACTGTATTTCCTTATGATTACTTAAAGCGGCAGATTGAGGAGACTGGGGTGGTGTATCGGGGTGCTTGCTGCAGAACTGCACACTTAGAACTTGAGCTGGTCCCGGGTGCCTGAATGGGGTCAGTTGTTGTTTACAAAGTGAAGGGGAGGGGGGAGCTTCAAAGCAGAAGTACAGCAGCAGCTTCAGAATTACGTTTTTATCTTTATATTTTTTATTATTTGTTTTAGTTTACATAGCACGAACTTCGCCAAAGAGAATTAGAGCGTTTTAAACTGGCACCAGTATATTTATGTTGTGCATTTTTTAGGCATGGAGAGATTAACTGATTTTCCCAGATGTTGAGCAAAGGTCAGCATTCCATCTGGTTCCTCAGTTCCAAAGTCGGCAGCGTGAAACCAAAGGCCACTAGTTCTAGTCCTACCTTATATTTATGACAGGACAAGACCCAATGACAGGAAGAGTGCTTACAAAGGAAATCTTTCATAGAAAATTTCACAATATAGTATCATGTATAATATATAAAAATTGTTTTACTCCTTATATAACACTATACATAACACTATATATAATAGAAAACCATAATACTCGGAAACATATGATAGTGATTAGCATTTGATAGAAGAATAGAGTAACAGAATAAACGATGTAAGAGTCTACTGTATTTTTTGTTATCAAACTCTTTTTTATTAACTTAGCCTACCCTTAGCATGTTCCAGTAGTGATCTTATATTATCACACATCATGCAATCCAGTGAAAACATCAATATCAGCTCTCTAATTGAAACCCTTCATAGTAACACCCTTTTTCGGCCCATCGTCATACAGGGGATTCTGCGCCCTTGGAAGTTCGGTTCACGTGCTCTGTACACTTCCCCCCACCCCACCTCCCCCCGCCTTTCCCCCCTAACCGCCCCCCTCTCAAGAACCCCTAAAAGTGTAACTATATTCTACTGTAATTAATCAGTATTTTCAAATACAGTAACTTTTCAAAACCTAACAAAGGAAGGAAAATGTCTTTCATAGTTTGAAGTGACAGTGAAATAGTAGGCATTTTAGTTATTTTTAAAATGCCTCATCGTACTGAATTTTCCTTAAGTCCTGTAGTTGACACATCTTTCAAGAAGGATCAATTTATTGTTGCTACTTTCTTAAAGCCTGGTGTCCCTTCTCCAGAGAAGATGCTATCAACCCGAGATAGTCAATTTCTGGGCAAGGTAGTTGGAGGTTCCCAAAGTCATGGCTTTCTGGCTATTGCAAGAAAACTCTAGTCTCAATGGGGAGCGCTAATTTAGACTACTAACAAGGAGGTATGTATCATCTGTAAAGAAGCAGCTCTGAGCCAGTAGAGGTCCTGCCGTGAAGCCATTAATGTGGCCAACAGATTTAGCATTAACACGATTGTGCTCTTCAGTCAGTCAAACTACTTCTGGAGTTCATTTCTGCCTTTGATTTAATCCAGAAATATACTTTGTGTGTGCACAATTCTCATTCGTGAGGGTAACATGTAAACATCCCTGAATGGGATTTTGCCCTTGCACAATTTTTTCTTAATCATCAATGTTGATTTTAGGTGCACAACGCGTTTAAGAATGTTAAGAAATGCAAAGATTAGATGCACCTAGGGGACTCACAGGGACATGTTCAGTTTTCTTATGAAATACAGGCTCCAGCTAGTCCACATTCCGTGCTTGGACTGCTCATTTTTATCTCACCAGGCTACAATGGCATGCCTCTTGGTAGCAGTTCTTTAAAATATACATTGAACTGGCTTTGTTGCCATCCAGAGTATCACTAGAACAACTACGACAACCAGAAACACCACTACAACCACCAACAATTCCACCAACACCACACCATGAAAACATGTATCATTAATACCAACCCCACCACTAACATTACCACCACTAATATCACCCCTTCTAATAGCACTGCCATGACTGTCAGACCATAACTAATCCTACCAATATTAGACCCCACAATGCCATACTTCTTACTCCATTATTAACAGCAATACCAACACAAAACAAATACTAAGTACCTCAGCCATTACCACCAACATTTCCACCAATACACCACAAATACCATTATCATCACCAATACCAGAACCACCAATGCCTCCGCCAATAACACACAACAAATGCCACACATTGCCAACATCTCATATCCCAATCAACCATGTACTCCACGCCAACACCGATAGCACCAATACCACACTACCAATAAGTCACCATTATCAAAATCACAAGACCACCAACACCACACCACACCATCACTAGTACCAATACCACCAATACCAATGCATTCACTGTAGGAGTAGAGAATTTCACATATTGTGTGCCTTAACCGTATTACATAATATATTCTTTGAAGACTTCGATGAATAGAACCATCCTGACTTATTTAGAATGTGTTTACTCTAGAAACGAAAAGGATTTATATAATGTGTGCGCTAATGTTTCATACACTGCACTGAAAAGTAGTTCTTAGACATACTTACACATATATATTCATGATTTTACTGTATGCCTCATGTAATATGAATCTAATGTACTGACATTTTACATTTATTTGTGTTCAAAAGTGCACACGCATCTTAAATGTGTACCATTAATTTAATACTTTAAATTGACATTGTTAGGCCTACATTTACATTCTGCATAAAATAAGGTTTTCCATTTTCTGCTTACATGACTTTTCTCACAGATGCAATCAACATCAATCAATCAATCAGTAATTTGTAAAGTGCACTACATACCCGCGAGGGTCTCAAGGTGCTGGGGGGGGCTGCTACTGATCGAACAGCCAGGTCTTGAGCATCCTCCTGAAGGTCAGCAGGACTTGGGTCTGTCGTAGGCTCAGTGGGAGGGTGTTCCATGTCTTGGCGGCGAGGTGGGAGAAGGATCTCCAGCCGGTGGTTGTCCTTCGGATGCGCGGGACAGTGGCGAGTGCGAGGTCGGCGGAGCGTAGCTGGCGGTTTGGAATGTAGAAGGAGAGCCGCCTGTTAAGGTAGGCTGGGCCAGTCTTGTGGAGTGCCTTGTGTGCGTGGATACGGAGCTTGAAGGATATCCTCTTGCTGACGGGGAGCCAGTGCAGGTCCCTCAGGTGGGGGGTGATGTGGCCATGGCGTGGTATGTCGAGGATCAATCGTGCCTAGGAATTTTGGATGCGTTGTAGTCGTTTGATGAGCTTGGTCGGGGCGCCCACGTAGAGAGTGTTTCCGTAGTCGAGTCTGCTGCAGACAAGGGTCTGGGTGACTGTCTTTCTTGTATCAGTCGGGATCCATCTGTAGATCTTGCGGAGTATGCGAAGGGTGTTGAAGCAGGAGGAGGAGACGGCGTTGACCTGCTTGGTCATTGAGAGCGTTGAGTCGATGATGATTCCCAGGTTGCGTGCATGGTCGGTGGGTGTTGGGGCTGCTCCTAGTGCCGTCGGCCACCAGGAGTCGTCCCAGGCTGAAGGAGCCGAGGATGAGGACCTCCGTCTTGTCCGAATTCAGCTTCAGACGGCTGGTCTTCATCCAGTCGACGACGGCGTTCATTCCTTCGTGGAGGTTGGCTTTGGCGGTGATGGGGTCTTTGGTGAGGGAGAGGATCAGTTGAGTGTCGTCGGAGTAGGAGATTATGTTGAGGTCGTGCAGTCGAGCGACGTGTGTGAGCGGGGCCATGTAAATGTTGAACAGTGTCGGGCTGAGGGAGGATCCCTGTGGTATGCTGCAGATGATCTCAGAGGCTTTGGACCGCAACGGCGCCAGGCGGACGCTCTGGGTTCTGCCTGGAAGGAGGGAGGTGGTCCATTCCAGAGTCCATATCCATGGTATTCATGGTATTTTTATTTGAGAATAGATACAATACTGCACTAGCCATAGAGAGAGTGAGCCTGAGAAGAAGTCCTTGACAAAAGAACATGGAGAGCCAGAGTGTTAACTGAAAGGTCTGTTCAGCATTTTCGCAACATGACTTGAGTGAGCAAGGACGATATCATTCCAATGTTCAGTGTGGGAAATTTCGTAAATGCTTCAGTTTTCAACGTGAGAATGGAAAAGGACAATGAAACCCCTGATGATGAGTGCAGGAGGGTGTTATCTGAGACAATCTAGTGCAAATAACTGAAGTATGCACTCTCTGATGTTTCAGCTACTTTCCCTTGGACTTAGAAAGGTTTAGACCTCTATGCATCCCATGATTCTTTCCTAACTGTGGCTATTACTTACTCCTCTTACCCAAGAAGACTCTTGATTGAGCTTCTGAAATGCTGACATCTTCCCATTCTTACAGTTTTTTTAGATTTTTCCTGTGCTGCCTTATTTTTCCTCTTTTTTGAATTTCCCTAGCTTTTTGAGATTCTTTAGATTTCAAAACCATCCTCTTTAGTTTGGAATTTAACTTAGATTTACTCATGCATAAACAGTAGAACCTGACACTTTTCTCTCAGCATCAGATCTTATTGCTGATATTTTGCAAGGGTAGGTGGAGCCTGCGGAGTTGCACTATGCAGAATTCCGTGGAGTTGCATAAAAACTCTGTGGAATTCCACAGAGTGCCTCGAGCAGGCAGAGTTGCTCCACTTGCCCACCCCTACCTAAATTATGACAGTCCCTATCTAAAGTAGTACTCACAGCATTTAATATGTCATGTATCAGTGGGCTGCAGGTGAATGTATATGTGAGATGCAAGCCAATCACCATGTGGTGTCAAAGGAGAGGTAGTGTGAAGAGTAACAAACAACAGTGATAGGCAACACAGTCAAAAATAAATATTCCCACCTCCCTTGCCTACTGCACGCACTTTCACTGTGTGCAGTCCAATGGCGATAGACTCAGCAGCTGCATATCAATTTTCATTTGCACATTTGCTGCTAGCCTCCCACCACTCTGTCTCTCAGGCATGACTTGATTTTTTTCCTGGATGGGTTCAATCCTGCAGCCGAGTTTGCGTTCGTTCTTGTAGAATGTCTGCCACTCTGTTGCTGTGCAGAGGGGCTGTGCCGAGGATGGGACCAGACACGCTGCTACTAAGGAGCTCTTCAGGGTGCGAGGGCTGTTGCTAGGAATAGGTCATGCTACTTATGATTAGCAGGGACAGCATATGCAGAGCTGGAGACTAGCACCCTGGCTGCGCAACCCATGCTGTCTCGCCCACTGAAACTCCACCCACCCTCCAGCAAGGAAAACTACGGCCTCACCTGTGCATTTATTCCACATCCACCAGGTGCCCCGGTAATCCTTCTGCCCTCCCTCAAGGCATGTTGGAGGAAATGCTGCAGCGCTACAGCTGGTCTGATGGGAAACAAGAGCTGCTTCTGCTAAGGATCCGATCGCCTCTCTGACATCATGCGGGGATAGACGCGGAAGACTGTAAAACCACAGATAAGGAAGTGAGGGAGTATTGACTAATGTAATCCTGAACACTGGGATGTGTGAGCGGGTACTCGAATCATCAGCCATGTTAGGTGTGGGAAATTAATGGAGTGAGGTACATGCACACAACGGGTCAAGCATCGGCCGTGGAAGACAGGTTTGTACAGCATGACCTGCAGCGGCACAATCTTCCCACGTACAGAGATCATGTACAGGAGTGCACAATTAGTGTTGGGTGCCGGTAAACTATGCCTCATGACGTAGGTGGAGTTTTTGGTAAACTTTGTCCTACAAGCAAATTGTAGAGTGACAAAAACTCTGTGAACTCCGCAGGCGAGTGGAGTTTACCGCCCACCGCTAATATTTTGTATTGCTGTGACTGAAAGTCTCATTTGCTTAATATTGGTCTGCAAAAACGTATTTAGGAGGTTGGGTTTCCCAGTTGTTCTGTATCTTTATAGCATGGTGCTGGGATTTGTGTACCTTAACTTGACTGCCAACTTGTAATACATTTTTTTAACTATAGTCACTGATTCTTGGTCCTTATTGTATAGCCAAATGGGTTACACCGGTAATTGAAAATTGATTTATCTAATGTTAACTCCCATCACCTCTCAATCAATCAATCAATCAAGACATTTATAGAGCGCACTACTCACCCGTAGGGTCTCAACGAGCTAGGAAGGGGGGGGGGGTGCCGTTACTGCTCGAACAGCCAGGTCTTGAGCTTCTTCCTGAAGGCGAGGTGGTCTTGGGTCAGGCGCAGGTCGGTCGGGAGGGAGTTCCAGGTCTTGGCGGCCAGGTAGGAGAAGGACCTTCCTCCTGTTGTCGCTCTTCGGATGCGGGGGACGGCGGCGAGGGCGTGGCTGGTTGATCTGAGGTGGCGCTTGGGAGCGTAGAAGTTGATTCGGTTGTTGAGGTAGCTCGGGCCTTGGTCGTGTAGGGCTTTGAGTGCGTGGGTGAGGAGACGGAAGGTGATTCTTTTGTTGACGGGGAGCCAGTGCAGGTCTCTCAGATGTCCGGAGATGTGGCTGTTTCGTGGGATGTCGAGGATGAGTCTGGCTGAGGCGTTCTGGATCCGCTGGAGTCTCTTCTGGAGCTTGGCGGTGGTTCCGGCGTAGAGGGCGTTGCCGTAGTCCAGTCGGCTAGTGACGAGGGCCTGGGTGACAGTCTTCCTGGTCTCGGTGGGGATCCACCAGAAGATCTTCCGTAGCATGCGTAGGATGTTGAAGCATGACGAGGAGACGGCGTTGACTTGTCTGGTCATGGAGAGGGAGGAGTCCAGGATGAAGCCCAGGTTGCGTGCGTGGTCCGTCGGTTTGGGTGCGGTGCCCAGGGCGGGGGGCCACCAGGAGTCGTCCCAGGCGGAGGGCGAGGAGCCCAGGATGAGGACCTCCGTCTTGTCTGAGTTCAGTTTCAGGCGGCTGGTCGTCATCCACTCGGCTACATCTCTCATCCCTTCGTGCAGGTTGGCTCTGGCGGCGGCGGGGTCGTTGGTCAGGGAGAGGATCAGCTGGGTGTCGTCGGCGTAGGAGAATATGTTGAGGTTGTGTTGGCGTGCGATGGCCGCGAGGGGGCTCATGTAGACGTTGAAGAGGGTGGGACTCAACGAGGATCCTTGAGGGACGCCGCAGATGACTTCGGTGGCCTCTGACTTGTACGGTGGTAGGCGGACTCTCTGTGTTCTTCCGTCGAGGAAGGAGGTGATCCATTCCAGTGCCTTCTCCTGGATTCCGATGTTGCCGAGGCGCTGCACTAGGGTGCGGTGGCAGACAGTGTCGAAAGCCGCGGAGAGGTCCAGGAGGATGAGGGCCGCTGTTTCTCCGTTGTCCATCAGGGTTCGGATGTCATCGGTGGCCGCGATGAGGGCGGTCTCGGTGCTGTGGTTGGCTCGGAAGCCAGACTGTGAGGGGTCGAGGGATCCATTCGTCTCGAGGAAGGCGGCCAGCTGTTTGTTGACGGTCTTTTCGATGACTTTGGCCGGGAACGGGAGGAGCGAGATGGGACGTTAATTCTTGAGTTCGGTGGGGTCCGCTTTAGGTTTCTTGAGAAGAGCGCTGAGTTCTGCGTGCTTCCAGCTCTCCGGGAAGGTGGCGGTGTCGAAGGAGGTGTTGATAATGTCCCGCAGGTGGGGTGCGATGACAGCGTCGGCCTTGTTGAAGATGTGGTGAGGGCAGGGGTCAGTCGGAGATCCGGAGTGGACGGAGTTCATTGTGCGGATGGTGTCTTCGGTGCTGATCGGAGTCCAGGCGCGGAGGGTGGTGGTGGGTGGAGTTGCTGCGGTTGTGGCGTGCGTTGGTTGGGTGCTGAAGCTGTTGTGTATGTCCGCGATCTTGTTGTGGAAGTAGGACGCGAGGGAGTTGCAGAGGTCTTGCGACGGGGTGATGTCGTTGTTTCCGGCGTTGGGGTTGGAGAGCTCTTTCACGATGTTGAAGAGTTCCTTGCAGTTGTGTGCGTTATTGTCCAGTCGGTCCTTGTATGTGTTTTTCTTGGTGGCGCGGATCAGTTGGTGGTGTTTCCGGGTGGCGAGCTTGAGGGTGGTCATGTTGTCCGTTGTTGGTTCCCTTCTCCATACTTTCTCGAGGGCTCGGCAGTTCTTCTTGGAGCTCTTGAGTTCGTCGGTGAACCATGGGGTTTTTCTGCTGCCGGGTCTGCTGGGCGGGGTCCTCAGAGGGGCGAGTTCGTCCGCGCAGTTGCTGATCCACTTCGTGAGGTTGTCGGCGGCCTGGCTGGGGTTCGCTGAGCCGGCCGGAGGGTGCTGGCTCAGGGAGGCGGTGAGCTGGTCGGCTGTGATCTTGTTCCAGCTCCTTCGGGCAACCTGTTGCTGGTGGTGGTGGATCGTCGTTCTTTTGAAGGTGAAGTGGACGCAGCTGTGGTCCGTCCAGTGGAGTCCTGTTGCGTGGCTGAAGGCGATGTATTTGCTGGATGAGAAGACGGCGTCGAGTGTGTGTCCGGCGAGGTGGGTGGGGGTGGACACCAGCTGCTTGAGTCCGAGGTTGGCGAGGTTGTCGAGCAGGGTGATGGTGTTGCGGTCGCTGTTGTTCTCCAGGTGGAAGTTGAGGTCCCCCAGGAGGATGTAGTCGGCGGAGGGGAGGGCATGCGGGCTGATGAAGTCGGCGATGTCCTCGCTGAATCGTTTGCGTGGTCCCGGGGGTCGGTAGATCAGGGTGCCTCTGAGGGTGGTCTTCGGGTCGGTGTGGATCTGGAAGTGCAGGTGTTCGGCGGTGGTTAGGGTGTCGTCGGTGTTGGTCGTGATGCGGATGGTGTCTCTGTGGATGATGGCGATGCCTCCTCCCGTCTGGTTGGCGGTGCGGTCCCTCCGGGTGATCTTGTAGCCCTCTGGGATGGCGATGGCGATGTCGGGCGCTGAGGAGGCGTTCATCCAGGTCTCCGTGAGGAAGGCGATGTCAGGGGCTGTGGTGTCGAGGAGGTTCCAGAGTTCGATGGCGTGTCTGTGGACGGAGCGGGTGTTGAGCAGGATGCACTTGAGGTGGTTGCTGCTGGTGTTAGGTTTGGCGGGTGTTGGTGCGGGGTGGGTCCGGATGCAGGTGAACTTGCAGGCGTGGCAGCTGAAGGGTCCGTGGGTGTGCTTCGGGGTGGCTCGGTGACATCCCGGGATGGCGCCGGTGTTGAGTGCGATGAGTTCGGCGGCGTTGTAGGTTCGTCGGGTCGGCTTCCGTCGGTGGGGGCCAGGGGTCCTGGCACTGGGCGCGGTCCAGGCGCGGACGGGCGCAGACGGGCTTACCTTTGGCGCGCCTTCGGCGCACAATCAGCGCGCCCGCTGCGCGTCAACGCTGCGCGTTCGCACGGTCACCATATATGGCCAAGTGCGCGGGGGGGCGGAGCAGCTGGGAGGCGGGAGCGGGGAGGGTACAGAAGGCAAAAGGGGCGGGGTTTCGCAGCGGTGGCGGGAAGCGGGGAGGGAGGGTGAACGGCGGCAAAAACAGCGGCAAACAGGAAGGAAATCCACAATACAGAAAAAACAGGCAATACAATTTACAAAAGCAGATTGACAAGGTACAACAGCAGGGGCAGGTTAGGAGAGCAGGGACCACGCCGCTCGGGGGCCGGGGGCGTGGTCACGCGCCGGTAGCGAGGCAGTCAGGCAGGGAGGGAGAGCACACGCAGCAGCTGGTGGCCGTGCGGCGCGGGGGTGTCCTAGAGCTAGGTCACACTCACCTGCGTCGCACGGTCGCCATATATGGCCAAGTGCGCGGGGGGGCGGAGCAGCTGGGAGGCGGGAGCGGGGAGGGTACAGAAGGCAAAAGGGGCGGGGTTTGGCGGCGGTGGCGGGAAGCGGGGAGGGAGGGTGAACGGCGGCAAAAACAGCGGCAAACAGGAAGGAAATCCACAATACAGAAAAAACAGGCAATACAATTTACAAAAGCAGATTGACAAGGTACAACAGCAGGGGCAGGTTAGGAGAGCAGGGACCACGCCGCTCGGGGGCCGGGGGCGTGGTCACGCGCCGGTAGCGAGGCAGTCAGGCAGGGAGGGAGAGCACACGCAGCAGCTGGTGGCCGTGCGGCGCGGGGGTGTCCTAGAGCTAGGTCACCTCTCAGTCTTAAAGAAAAGGTTCATCAGAGTATACATGGTAAAAGGGTTGGCCAAGAGAGCTGGATCAATACAAATACCTTAACCAGGATTTTACAGTACTCATGAGCAAAAACACATCTGGTTCCAGCGTCAAGTAACACCTGGAAGAGAAAAGCTGAACTTTAGCAAGAGACACCAAGAATTATGTCAAGATAAGTAATTGTAATTGTATTTCTATATCACTTACTGTAGCGTCCTCCGAGCCCGGTAGCATGCAAATGACCACGCTACACATTGAGCTCTGTAGTGCACATCTTTATTCTTCAGAGTGCAACCTTTAACTGATTTACAAAATGCCACCAACTTTATTTAACCTCAGCTAGAAACCCCAACACTTACATCATTCCGAACGGCACGAAGGGCTGAACACAGAGCAGATTTGAGGTCACTTTCTTCCAGCGCAGAGCTCCAAACCACACTTTTACAGTGCCCATGAAATGTTCGACAGCTCCGTTTGCATGAGGCCACAGAGGTGGGCTTTTCTGACACTTGACACTCATACTTGTGAGAAAATCTCTGAATTCTCAACTGCTGAAAAGTGGGCCATTGCCAGACTTATGAATGGATGAAATTCCCCATGTTGCAAAAACATCGTTCAATGCCCCAATTACTTTATCATGTGTAGTTGATGACATCTTCCATGAGGGGTAATCTTAAATATTCATCAATTATTACCACGAGATGAAGACTATTATTGAGAGGTCTGAAGAAATCAACAGCAATCTGCTGCTATGCATGTTTTGTAAGATCAGACATAGTTAATGGGTGGTGTGTTGTTTTGGGAGACAGACAGTTACACAGATGACAGACCTTTAGTTCTTTTTTGACTCTTTCAGACAGTTACACAGGTGACAGGCCTTTAGTTCTTTTTTGACTCTTTCATCAAGGCAAGGAAACCACACTCGGTCTCGAGAGCTCTCTGAGTTGCGACAACGACCCTCGTGAGCCAGTTCAATAATTTGTTGTCTCAAGGATGACAATCTTTGTACATCGTAGTATAATGCCTTCTTGAGTACCAGAAAGTTCTTCTGTGACATTTTTAAACTTTTGATATTCGAATTCATTCATTAAGGATCGAGTATTTTTCCTCCAGTATTGTTGTGAGAATAATCATATCTCAATCTGTGATTGTCAGTGTCAGAACGTGTTCTACTGATAGAGTGGCAGGTGTGCTGGATTTGACTTTGAAGTTCATATAGACCTCAGCTGCTTTAGACACTGTATAATGACACTGCAAAGGAACTTGTGAGAAGTAGTCAGTGGGATTTTGATCTTTCCCGGCCGGGGCACAATAGTGTAATCATACTCTTGCAGTCTCAATCCCCACCTCCCAATTTGAGGGGGCATCTTGGTTTTTGGATTCCCAAAAATGGGAAGCAACACCTAATGGTCAGTGAAAGGGTGAAATGTTTTCCATATAGAAACAAATGGAAGTGTTCACTAGCCCGCACCACAGATAGACTTTCTTTTTCAGGTTGGGAATAAGAATGTTCAGTTTGTGACAGACTCATGCTTGCATGAGCTACAATGTGTCTCTGTGCGTTTTCATGATGTTGTGCTGAGCCAGGATTGTACTTAACCCTACCGGGCTGGCATTGAACACAATCCCATTAAACAATGTGCGCTCCCCTTGGTGTCTACACTACAGTCAACACTAAGGGGAGCGCAAACTGTGTACTACATGTACCATGATGCAAAGGAGCAAACTTTTCTGGGACATGATGTAGTGTCCAGCCACACTCTTTTTCCTGTCCAAACTGATTTTCATGACCTCCTCTACCATTTATCCAACGTTCCAATGTTCCCTTTTTGTAAAAACTGCATTATGGCCCAATGATCACATTTCATCTGGCCCGAGCCAAAGAGTATGGCCCAAGGCGGAGAGTACGGCCAAAGCCGAAGATTCAGGCCTGGCTGCAGACTTTAAGATACGACTTGTAAATGACCTATGTGAATACCAAAAGTCGTAAAGTTAGGCTTTTGTCTCAGATTGCCTTTGTGAATCGGGCCCTTTGGCACTATTCAGCTGTATAATCATATCTGCAATGTGTGGACCTGGATGTTGTTCTCGCTCGATTGCCTTGTTGGCCTGGTGCATATCAACACAGATGCACACAGCACTTCCACTGTCCTACTTCGGCACTACCACTATGGGAGAGACCCATGGTGTTGGAACAGTACAGTGTTCAATGATATCATGCTTTAATAGTCCGCGACCAGGACGCGACCGCACACGCTAGCATGGTCTCCTTCCGCGTTTCCCCTATCTCCTTCTCTTATGATAGTGCCACGCTTAGGTCTCTGAAGCCTAAACACTGTACTCTAGCGCCTACCTCACCTCAGGTATCTACCCCCATTTACCTTTTACATCTTGTAGTTTAGGTCAACCCAATGATGACTCACGGAGTGAATGCCTCATGTCGCATACCAACTATAACTCATTGCCAATACAGTCTGGCATGATTAACTGTCGCTCCCTAGTAAAACACGCCCTCGACATTTCCCACACCCTGGAGGAGGAAAAGTGGGACCTTCTGTTTTTAACCGAGACCTGGTTAGGGGACGAAACTGCCCCCGCTATACACTTAGCCATACCTTCCGGCTACTGTATACTGTGCGCTAATAGACAGGGCTCCCACCCCGGAGGTGGAGTTGCCATAATATATAGATCCCATTGGAATATCTCTTCTTTTCCTTACATACAACTGGGACGTATCAAAGCACTCCCCTTCTGTATTAAAATGGCACCCAACTTCACCTTCTCTGGCCTTTTAGTTTATCGTCCCCCAAATTCTAAAACTTCTCAGTTACCCCTATTTTTAGACTATGTCCTGCAAGCAACATCGCGTTACGCTAACTTTACCCTACTCTGGGATTTTAATCTCCATGTGGTTAATCCTTTGGATTCCTTCTAGCGACCTTATCAGACGGAGGCTTAAATCAACTTATCAGTAATCCTACACACAAGGCCGGCCACACTCTCGACCTAATCTGTACCAATCTGGACGGACTAGTTATAAGTGACCCCCTCCCGGTGGTCTGGTCCGACCATTTCTTTATTCCATTTTCGTTTTCGTTTTCCCTACATTGCCAGGATCGTCACACACGCCCGGCTAAACTACAGGGAAGAAACTGGAGTAAGATCACTCCTGATAGCCTTATCGCCCTTCTTCCCCCTTTCCATCCTGCGGACTCGATCTCTGATTTAGATGCCAGATTGACCCATTTTAACGGCTGGATCTCTTCTTCCATTGATCTTCTCGCCCCTCTTAGGCCCATTAAAACATACCGCTCGGCCCCTTCTGCTCCCTGGTATTCCGATGATCTTAGAAAATGCAAATCGGCATGCAAGCTCCTTGAGAGACGTTGGAGAATAACTTACTCTCCTGATCGTAAATCCCTCTATAAATCTGCTCTAAAAGATTATAGAAAAAAAATAATTGAACACAAAAGGACTTTCTTGGAAGAAAAAATTAATCGCTCACAGGGATCATTCAGGGAAATATTTGACACAGTCAGAACCTTTACTGACCCCCTGGCTCTTAAACGACCCCCCCTGGTGTCACAGACACTCGGCAGCAATCTCTCTGATTTCTTTGAAAACAAAATTGCTTCCATATATGACTCCTTCCCTAGCAATACGGATTTAGATAAATGCACTACCAACACAGCCATTACTGGACCTGAGTGTACGTTTTCCAACTTTCAAGAGATTACGCTAGATCAATCCCTCAAAGAACTCCTAAAATGCAAATCGGGATCTCCCCTTGATCCTTGGCTGGCTAAGCAATACAAATCATTGGCATCCATTCTCAACCCCATTCTGAATGGTATATGGAATGACTCGCTGTACACGGGAGTCTTCCCAGACTCTTGGAAGCACGCTCGGCTAGTCCCCATAATGAAGAAGGCCAATGCAGATCCCGGTGAACCTTCCAACTATAGGCCAATTTCCCTCCTACCAGCCCCTGCCAAAGTGCTTGAAAAACTTGCCCAACAACAACTTGCAGGTTTTTTAGAAACATCTGGTGCTTATCACGCCTCACAGCACGGTTTTAGACCAGGATATAGCACCGAGTCGGCGCTAATTGAGATGGCAGATGCCGTACGCTGGAGGATGGATGAGGGATCAAGAGCGGTGTTGGTGCTGCTTGACTTGTCAGCAGCATTCGACACCGTCTCCCATTCCCTACTCCTGGACCGCCTACAATCTAAAGGCATTCAGGGCACGGCCTTAAACTGGATTGCATCCTTCTTGTCCAACCGGACGCAGGCAGTATTCACTCCTCCTTACACCTCAGACAGTCGTCCACTTCGGTGGGGAGTCCCTCAGAGCTCCTTACTGAGCCCCCTCCTATTTAATGTTTATTTTTCACCTCTTGTTGATATCATCGCTCAAACTGGAATAAAGGCCGCATCCTATGCTGATGATATTCAACTCTTATTCTCATTTAACAGTATTACCCACACAACCCATTAAAAAACTGCCTTCGCACTATTGCCAAATGGATGGACAATAATTTCCTCAGGCTAAACGCAGGAAAAACTGAGGTTTTATTTTTCCACCAGCCATCCCCATTGGATCCGAACATCTGGTGGCCTCTTGATCTAAGTGTTCCACCTAAACCGAAAGATTCGGTGAAAAATCTGGGGGTGAGATGGGATTCTAACCTCTCATTTCAACAACAAGTGCACACAGTCTCTGCAGCATGTTTTGCCAAAATCAGGATGGTGAAGAAATTCATCAACTTTTTACCTAACAACACCAGGAAAATCATAGTCCAAGCTTTGATCACCTCGCATTTGGACTATGCTAATGGCCTGTATACCGGACTGTCTGTTGGTCTATGCCACCGACTCCAGACAGTCCAGAATGCTGCAGTACGACTGGTTGGTGGCATTTCTCTACGCGAACATATCTCGCCCCACCAGGAAGTAGTGTGGCTCACTGGTTAGAGGCGGCAGACCCGAGAGCAGAGGACGGCCCGGGACCAGGGTTCGATTCCCGGCGCGGCAGGTTTCTGGACCAGGGTCAGCGGACTCGATAATTCTCTCGCCTCGGTGCCCACTCTGATCAGCGTTCACACTCGGCAACTCTGGGCATTAGCTTGCCTCATCTTCACTAACGGCCCCACCAGACCGCCGGGGATGCCTGGTCTCACCCTGGAGATACCCATTAAGGGACCATCTCTCAGGGAAGCCAGGAAGGGTTTCGCAGCGGTCGAAGCGCCTTGGGACCCTACGGGTAAGTAGTGCGCTATATAAATGCCTATACATACATACATACATACATACACCGCCGTAGACTTCACTGGCTGCCCATACAAAAAAGGGCAGAATTCAAAGCACTGGTACTGGCCCACTGTGCACAGAGGGGCAAGGGCTCCGCTCATCTTTCCTCCTGCCTTACCCCTTACCGCAATACCAGGTCCCTTCGTTCTACTTCAAAAAACCTTCTCACCATTCCTAGGTTCAAAAAAACCCGTACAGGCGGAAAAACCTTTCAAGTATGCGCCTCTACCCTTTGGAATAAGTTACCTGACTCTATCCGGATGATCAAGGTGTGGTGTTGGGTTCAATCAGGCCTACATACTCTGCTCAACTCTCGAACACCTTAGTATAGAAGTTGGCACGGACACTGGAAAATGCAAAAGACAAGTTTATTAAGACCCCATGGGGTAGTGGTACATTCCTACAGCACCCTTCGGCAATGCAAGAAGTAGCACACCGAACATTGGTGCGCAACCTCTTTTATACAGTTTAATAGCAATAAAAAGGTAGGCGTTTACAAGTTTATACATTTTAGGTACATATAAGGTCATTTTTGGAACACAGCCAACATGTGGGAGGAGTCCAGTAGTACTGGTCAGTTAGGGATAACATTCCTAAAGAATGACCAGCTGATGTATAATGCGCATGTGTGCTTGACCAGTACTAAAAATAGCCTGTTGCTGGGCAAGGTAAACGACCATGGGTATCGAGAAAGGACAAAAGGGCATGCTGACCACGAGGCAGCGTGTTCATACAAAATGGAAGCCAAAGGATTCAAAATGGCCCCCGTATATTTTAGTCAAGTTAAGAGAAAAGATCGTGTAGCTGTGCTAAACGCTAACTCAGGAGCTGCCAAAATACGACAGATGGCCCTTTTAGCGTTTAGCAAAAGCTACCTCATAACGAAAGTAATCAGGGTTTTCATCATCAATATTGATGGCCATTATCTTCATCATTTCATCATTAATTTGTCTCTGTTGCTTAATAATAGCTCGTTTGGATGGAATACAAGCTGTAATACATACAGAACATAAGGTAGGGCCACATTGAATACATAAACAAAGGGAAAACAATATTCCAATAATAATACATAGAATAGTTAATAACTTCCAACCCCATGTACTATGTAGAGTCCAGAACCAACTAGAAAAGGTCCATGTTCCATTTTCTGGGTGAATCTCAGCAGCTATTTTATGCAGCTTAGTAATAGCATCATACACGGAAGGTGAATTATCTGGCACATACACGCAGCAGCTACTACCGATAATGCGGCATGCACCTCCACGATCAGCTAATATCACGTCTAGAACCATCCGGTTCTGGAGCGTCACAATTCTAGTAATCTGCAATTCTTCAGTTACGTTTCCCAAAGCAGAGGCAGTTTCATTAGCAACTGCTTCCACAACACGTGTAAGTCGTCTTATCTTTCTACTGTTTAATGCAGCTCCTACAAATGAAAATAATCCTAAATTGAAATCTACATATTGCTGTAAAGAGGTATCAGTCTGGTTTACTCCATCAATATCTAATGTTCTTTTAACCCTATTTAATACAAAATCATGGTACAATACGTAATCGTTGTGATACATAGGTGGAGCAATAAACACAGGCGGTAATACAAAAGATATATAACAAGCTCCTAACCATCCAATTGGAAGACGGTGATATCCCTTATTTCCGCAGATGAAATATGTATTACGTGATGCTACAAATGCAATTCCATTTGGTGTATCAAATGTAAGCGTGATATTACATTCGCTTCGGCCTACAGGGATTGTACCTTTATTTCGAAAACAAAGATCTGCTTTCGTATCAATAACAGTTATCACATGAGAGTTCGACACATTTATGAGCCTTTGATTTGTAAAAATACGAGGTGTAGATACATTGTCCGGACGGTATTCTTCCCATTCAAATTTAGTTCCTTCAGCTTGTGGATAGCCATCCTTATCATTGAAGCATATTTTATTTAGTCGAAAGAGCAGTCCACCTTTCGTTGGCCACCGTAAAGTGAAAAGAAGAGTGTACCAAGCATTACAGGAACCATTATGAGAAAACGGGAGAGGAATAAGTGGTGTTCCTCCTCTCTTCTGATGTCCAGGCAACATTCCACATACTCAGCAGTTTGTTGTGTTAGTCATATTATGAGTGTGGTGCAAAATCTGAATGAAACTGTTATTCAAATAAGTCTGTCTATGTCTCTCTTCATGATAAGGCAAAGTAAAATGAAAATGCTCAGATGGGCTTGGAGTGGTAGGCAGTAAGTGTTCTCGCACAGGAAACAATTGTTCTATAGTCCAAGATATTACTGCTATTACCACTATAGTCAAAACGAACAGCACAGCACCAAGAATTCTCCCATTTCGTGTCGGAGGAGGTGCCATAGTTCACGAAACAAAATTCTTCAGAAGCAAAACTTAAAAATAAAAAGTAGTTCTGGACTGAGGCTGCCGTTGGTTTTTTCTCCGAGATTCAAGACGGGTGTCGCTACACTAGACAGAACTGATCCCCCCCCTTGATATTCCCGGCTTCCGTTTTACAAACCTCAGAACGGTAACTAACCAGTTCAAAAATGCAAGAAAAAATTATTTCCTGGGACGTAGATTGTACTTCACTCCATCAGAAACAGTATGGTCCGGGAAGGCTCCCTCCGATTCATTAGGCATAACAGCTGGGCTCTTTTCTGCATCCAAGATGTCTCTGTAGTCAGACAGCACCGCAGGGTTCACCAGATCCGGGGAAACACGATGACAATGAGTGGAATGAATCCACCGTTTTTTGTTGGTAACCCTCACGGCCGTTCGGGTCGCAAGCAGCACCTGCTCAGGGCCATGCCATCTCGGTTCCAGACTGCTGGACCTCTCGAACACACGGATCATCACGTGGTCCCCAGGATGAAGATCGTGAGCCTCACCAATGGAGTTATCAGGGAGCGCTTCTCGAACCTGTTGATGAATAGAAAGTAAATCATTTGTTAATCGTGCCAAATAATCGTTCATCATTATACAAGGCACATCATGTATCAAACGAGGCTTAGGAACTCCCCAAATATTCATCGGTCTTCCAAACACCACTTCATAGGGTGTGAGACCAGATCGGGAATGTGGCACTGATCGAATAGACAGCAATGCCAAAGGCAGGGCGTCCGGCCATTTCAAAGATGTGGATGCCACGATCTTTGCTAACTTCAACTTCAGAGTTGCATTATACCTTTCTACCAAACCTGCTGATTGTGGGTGAAAGACAGCGTGGAATCTTTGCTTGATTCCCAATCCTTTCAGGACGTACTCCACTACTTTCCCAATGAAATGAGGACCATTATCATTCCACATAAACTTACAAACACCATAGCGCGGGAAGTACTCTTTAAGTAACACTTTAGCTGTTGTCAATGCTGTATTATCTTTCGTGGGGTAAGCCTCAATCCATTTGCTGAAGGCACACACCACCACTAAGACATACTTGAGGTTATTACAGCGCTCCAACTGAATGTAATCCATTTGCAGTACTTCGAATGGTGCAGTAGGTGGAACAAACCCTCCTTTGGGAGTATAAGTCCCTTGTCCAGGATTGTGCTGTAAACATATCAGACAGGTCTGAACCACTCTCTTGGCCGTACTAGCAATCTCAGGATTTTCCCAAACCCGTGTAAGCAATTTAGTAATTGCAAAAGCTCCAACATGTGCCAGCCCATGTGTCATTTTAACCATTGTTTGTAAATAGGCCGTAGGTAATTTCCATTTTTCCATGTCTTTACTACGCCAGCAACCCTCATCATCCAACACTCCTTCGGTTGCCCATTTTGCGAGTTCTGCTTCAGATGCTGATTTCTGTATATCTAATATTTCTTCTCTAGTATCATGCCATCGCTCTGCCTGTGATTTTACCACATACATGGGAGAGTCATTTTGTAACATGGCAGTCTCTCTCGCAATGCGATCTGCAAAAGCATTTCCTTGTCCTATTTTGTCTGTCACCTTTTTGTGTGCGCTGCACTTGACTATCGCTACTTTCTTTGGACACAAGAGTGCATTCAGGAGATCGCGTACCAATTCTCCATGCATAATATGCACTCCATGTGAGGTCAAGTACCCTCGTTCTTTCCAGAGTAGGCCAAAATCATGCACTACTCCGAAAGCGTAGCGACTATCCGTGTAGATGTTCACACATAGTCCAGCACTTAACTTACATGCTTTCGTTAAGGCTATTAATTCCGCTGCTTGGGCCGATTTCTGGGGTATTCGTGCTGCTTCTACCACTGTTTTAAGTGTCGTGATCGCATAGGCTGCGGAAGTCGTACCATCTGGTAACTTCACACACGATCCATAAACCCACAGTTCCCCATCTACATCTGGAAATGGTGTATCCTGTAAGTCAATACGACCCTTTGTTTGCTCCTCAGTCAGAAAAACACAATCATGTTGTTCTTCCTTCTGGGTCTCAGCAACAGGATACGGCAATAAAGTAGCGGGGTTCAGTGTAGCACATCTCTTTAGTGTGATATGCGGCGCCAACAGGGTTAGCTCATATCCTGTTAGGCGGGCGCTGGTTAGATGCTGTGTTTTCGTTTGATTCAACAAAGCATCTACCGCATGGGGAACTAACACCAACAATTTGTGTGACAGAACTATACCCTCACTTTGCCGTATAGCTACTGCCGTTGCTGCAACTGCTCGGAAACATCCAGGCAATCCTCGAGCCACAGGGTCGAGTACCGCCGAGAAATATGCACAGGGTCTCTGCTTATCTCCGTGTGTCTGCACTAACACTGACAACGCGCACCCATCCTTCTCGTGTACGTACAATGTAAAGATCTTCCTATAATCAGGTGTACCTAACACTGGTGCAGAACAAAGAGCTTGTCTCAATTGTTCAAAAGCATTCTGACATTCATCTGTCCATTCAATAGGAATCGGTGTAGTTTTGGATAACAATGCTAACAAAGGCTTGACAATGTGTGAAAATCCTAGTATCCATTGTCTACAAAAGGACGTCAGACCTATGAAAGCACGAACATCTTTCTGAGTACGGGGGACTGGTGTGTCTAAAACTGCTTGAATTCGATCTGGTGTCAATGCGCGGCCCTCCTTGGACAAAAGATGACCGAGGTAGGTCACCTTAGGTCTACAGTATTGTAACTTTTTCTTCGAAACCTTATGATTGTTTTTAGCAAGGAAGGAAAGCAAAGAAAAAGTACTCTCCTCACATTGTTCCTGTGTGTCTGCTGCAAGTAAAATGTCATCCACGTACTGAATAAGAGCCACCCCAGCCTGTAATTCAAAAGAATCAAGCTGTCTTTTTAAGGCCTGACTATAAATGCTAGGACTTTCTGTATAACCTTGAGGAACTCGACAGAATCTATACGATTTGTTATTTAATGTAAAACCAAAAAGATATCGACTGTTAGGATGTACAGGAATTGAGAAAAATGCATTTTTTAAGTCGATGACTGTAAAAGTAGTTGCCGTCGGTGGAACCAACGTAAGCAACGTGGTGATGTCAGACACCACCGGGTACTGAGGCACTACTATCTTGTTAATTTCCCTCAAATCAATAATAAAACGGTAAACCTTAGTATCTGTATCTCTCTTAAGGATCGGAAGAATTGGGCTGTTACAAACATTATAGGGAACTTCCTCAACCACCCCTGCCGTAATCAAATCATTTACAATGTGTATCAATGCAATTTCGCCCTCCCTAGATATCTTGTATTGTGGGACACGTGGCAGAGATACTCCCTCCTTTACAGTAATACGCACTGGAGGAATAATCATCGGCCCTACATCAGTATCAGAAGTGGCCCACAACGTTTTTGGTAGGGAGGCTAATACTGCAAATTCTTGGAGAAGACACACTCGTTCAATTTCTGGATACTTTTCATTTAACACAACCCGTACTCCTTCCGGAGCACAACGAATAGTAGCTCGAAAATGTTTTAACATATCGAGCCCCATAATGTTATCTGGTGTGTTTGGAGACAGCAAAAATGGACATGGGGCAGCAAATTTATCAACATAAAATGTAACAGGTTGAGACAGTGGGCTAAGAGTTGGTGTTCCATCGAACCCTATAGCTGTAATTACCTCGCCAGACAGGGGAGCCCTTGGAACCAAGTGTTTGGACAAAGCGCTACGAGTAGCTCCTGTATCAACCAGAAACTGATCAGCAGAACCCAAGACATGTGCTTCTATATATGGACCTCTTTGATCAACTGGTACCTCAACCGATTCCACACCCCATCCTACGCAATCCTATGCATGACGCTCGTCGCGTGACTCACGCGAGTCACCCTCATTTATCTGGTATTGATTTCGTCGATCAAACGTATTATAGTCTGTCTGTCCACGACCCCTCGCTTCATTCCTTCCACGATCATTCGCTCCACCCCTCAATCCTCCATAATTATTCCTAGACCTTCCACTTCCTCGACCACGCTGATTACGCTGTTCTTTCAGCCCCGGACAATCTGAAACCCAGTGTCCAAACTGTTTACAGTATGCACACTGATCCTCAGAGATGTCGGAACGGGGAGGAGGCGCATTATTATACGATCCTCGTCTACCCCTATCATTCCCCCTCGTAGCCTGGACCTGAGCCAACATTACCTTCGTCTTCAAATCCTTCACTTTCTTATCACTACTTTCCTTTGCCTCCAATTCCTGTCGTTCATAGTATTGAGCCATAGTCAATAAAGAGGCAGGGGTTGCCGTGGTCCATGAACTTTCGCTCGCCTTTAATCGTTTTGCAATCTCCGGTAGGAGATTAGCCACATACTTATCAACAAATAAATGCCTGCCTGTATCTTCCGTTAATGATTGGCCACTGTAATCATGGAACGCTTCCTCAAAGCGAGAAAAGAAATCAGAGACCGATTCATCTGTCTTCTGTTTACAAGAGGCCAACATGGTCCAATCAATTTTCTTAGCGGGAACGAGCGTTTTTAATTTGTTTAATATAGCCCCTGGGAGTTCCAATATTAATTGACAAGGCTTACATGCTGGTTCCCTGTCTAAATCAGCTTGAGCTATGTCCTTCCAACTCGCCCCAAGAACCGTTAGGTCATCAAACTTACGAATCGCTCTCCACATATCAGGGGGCAATATCAGCCCAAAAAACAGATCAATATCAACTAGTGTCATAATACATGAAGAAATTGCACTTTCAACACTTTCATAGAAAGCCGCTGGATTTTTACGGGGATCAGGCAAAGCATTCTTAAGCGCCATAACATCTGCTCTATTCCAAGGCGTATAAACCCAATTATATATAAAATAACCCTTCGCGTCTTTGGACGTTTTATCGTCATCTGTGCCATCCCCTTTATGAGGGACATACAAAGGCGCAGCTTCTCGCATAGGTCTAACATTAATCGCAGCGTTCTTATCTGTTCCAAAGATAGAGCATTCTTTGGATATCCCCGTCGTTCCAGACGCAGGTGAACCCGATGTCTTTTCCGACTCCCGTAGCCGCGACGCCTCATTCCGTAGCTGAACCAAGCGCTTGAAAAACTCCTCCGCATCTGAAAGAACAAAGAGACCTTTACGAAGGTTATCACGACCCTTTGATATATCCTTAGGTTCTAGCTCAGAAGATTACTTTCTAAATCGGTCAACAACCTCATCTCCAAAATGATCTAAGAAATACAATCGTTCCTTATCAGACCATTGTTCCATATGCTTACTAATCTCAGAAACATTTACAGTATTAATATTAAGTTTTCGTGCAAGCGAACGCAATTCCGCAGTTCGATCCGAAGATAACCTAGTACGCTGTGTATTCTGATCTTCCTCATCCGATTCCTCGTTCGGAGCCGTAGGTGCAACATACGGAGGCGGACAACGATCTAATAACGAAAAATCATCTATTTCATTAGTAAGGACCGGATAAAGAGGACGTCGGATAGGGAATTGCCCATTAATCTGTAAATTACGTTCTCGAGTCTCCCTCTCTTTCTGTTCCTGTAACTCCTTCTCCTGTAGCTGTAAAGTTTTGTCATGCGCAGCCTTTCGCTGCACCTTCTCCGCCAAGGCTTCCTCATGCTTCAGTCGTTCACGCACCTCTTTCTCCCACATACGCACACAATCAAACATATCCTGTCTAGACCTACGCTGAAACAAACACTGCTCTACATATTGCACCTTTTGTAAATCGAATGACCCATGTAGTGGCCATTGCAATTCACGATCGGCTTTGGTATACTTATGCCACAATGAACTATACATTATTGGCGGAATACCAAATTTAACATACATCTCTCGATTTGGAGTCCCCTCTGGTGGAGCCGGCTGTGATTTATTTAATCGATAACTGGTACCATTTCCAAGGCAGCACATTCCTCGGAGTGTGCTGAAAACAGGCATGTTAAAATATCACGAAAACGTGATACTACCTAAAATGGCACTTAATGTGCTTCATACACGGTGTGCCGCTCAAACAAAAAGCAAAATCAGAGAAATATCCCTACATGCCTGCCTATGTGAGGTGCACTCCACATATACTTCAAATTCATAGGTCCAAACGTTAGCTAACTCAAACAAATTCAAATTCAAATTCAAAAAGCCACAGTAAGTGTCAGTAGACTACCTTACCAATCATAAGCTTACCAAGTATCTTCAAACGTCCAAAGTCCAACTGCCAAGTTCTTTAATCGAATCAGCCAAACGGCACTACACGACAATCCAAGATCAGAATCTCAGTCGTGGACCGGCGCCACCTGGAAGGTCAGATCAGAAGGAAGGAAGAAACACCGTGGGTGCCAAGACTCGGGTCACTCAAAGGCAGCGATCGCTTCCATGGCGAGTTTCCAATCCTTCATCACGACCTCTCCTTCGGGCATCCGAGTCGCCGATGAGTCCCTTCGTGGTCGCCAATTGTGGTGTTGGGTTCAATCAGGCCTACATACTCTGCTCAACTCTCGAAAACCTTAGTATAGAAGTTGGCACGGACACTGGAAAATGCAAAAGACAAGTTTATTAAGACCCCATGGGGTGGTGGTACATTCCTACAGCACCCTTCGGCAATGCAAGAAGTAGCACACCGAACATTGGTGCGCAACCTCTTTTATACAGTTTAATAGCAATAAAAAGGTAGGCGTTTACAAGTTTACACATTTTAGGTACATATAAGGCCATTTTTGGAACACAGCCAACATGTGGGAGGAGTCCAGTAGTACTGGTCAGTTAGGGATAACATTCCTAAAGAATGACCAGCTGATGTATAATGCGCATGTGTGCTTGACCAGTACTAAAAATAGCCTGTTGCTGGGCAAGGTAAACGACCATGGGTATCGAGAAAGGACAAAAGGGCATGCTGACCACGAGGCAGCGTGTTCATACAAAATGGAAGCCAAAGGTTTCAAAATGGCCCCCGTATATTTTAGTCAAGTTAAGAGAAAAGATCGTGTAGCTGTGCTAAACGCTAACTCAGGAGCTGCCAAAATACGACAAAGGAAGAACTCCCATTACGGAAAGCCTTAAAAACCTACCTGTTTTGTTGAATATCCCTCCCTCAATATAACATCTAACTCAGCTTAAACTGCACAGGAGCGCCGGGACACCCCATTGGGGTATCTGCGCGCTATAATAAAATACACTAAATAAATAAATAAATATAATCATATCTGCAATGTGTGGACCTGGATGTTGTTCTCGCTCGATTGCCTTGTTGGCCTGGTGCATATCAACACAGTTGCACACAGCACTTCCACTGTCCTACTTTGGCACTACCACTATGGGTGAGACCCATGGCGTTGGAACAGTACAGTGTTCAATGATATCATGCTTTAATAGCTTTCCAATTCTTTTTCAACAGCTTCCTGCAAGTGAAAAGCAATTCAACTGTGTTATTGAGCAACAGGACGAATGTCCTCATTAATGTGAACTGAATCTTTATGGTTTTAAGCTTTCCTAGTCCATGAAATAAGGACAAGACCTGACTTACTATGTTTGCATGTGCATGTACATTGTAGTTGATAGAAATCAGACCTATGTCAGCAGCAGAGTTGAAACTGAGTAAATATGAGCTCAACAAAGTGCCTTGAAGAACATGTGTCGGCGCTTGTACTTTCGTCTTCTTGTGCTGCACGTTTGCTACAAACGATCCTTCACTCTGTAATGGCATGGAAGCAGCTCATGTGTATACTGTTGTCTTTGAAGATGTAAGACAGGGCACCAGAAATAGTTCATGATTTTTTTCTGCCGGAATGAAGTTTATCGATGCACCACTGTCAGTGATTAAAGGTATCGGACAACGTTCACATTAAGTGTGATCTTAGGACACTGTCTTAAGACATGTGGTTGTTCCACATGGTGACCTCTCTTGGACTTGGGCTCTTTTCTGCATGAGGCCAAACCTGCATGTGCACGTAATTTACTAGTAGACACCATCATTGCACAGCCATTTTCTTCATCGTCGTTTGACACTGGTGTCAAAGAGTCTGTGGACAATGACTTGGATGACAATCTTCTTTGCCTCACTTGATGTCAGAGTTTGGCCTTGTGGGAGCGGCTAGAGTGTTTCTGGAACTTTCTGGCATACATTTTCTCTTCTCAATGTGATGTAGTTGGATTCGCTTTCGCTTTCGCTCGGCAAACAGTTATGAAATGCTTTTCTTTCCCGCAGACCTTTTGTCCAATGGCGGGACATTTACCTTTATGCGGAAAGGAGAATCCACCTCGGGAACGCAATTTCCTTTTCTTCAGAGACATCACTATATGGTCCTCAACCTTATGTCTCTGCTTACTTTTTATGTTCAATGCTGACTAGTTCTGGGCTACTCTGGCTTCCATATCTGCTGCCTGTTGATCAAAACATTCTTCTGCTCTCGCAGCCATGAGTACTCTCGCCAGACTGAGTGTCTCGTACAGCATACGTCATCTAAATGAGTCAGACAGGCACCCATCGATTACACAGAGATATACGGCTTTTTCATCAGTGAATTAATCGAACTTGCAATGCTTGATGACAGTCTCAAGTCTTTCAACAAATTCATTCATTGTTTCTCAGCGTGCTGTCTAGCTTGATTGAAGATGTATCTTTCATGGTTGATGCTCGGCATTGGCTTGAACTTGACTTCTAGAGCCGCTTGAAACTGTCTGTAAGCGATTTCACCAGCTTGTGGTATTTTCTGTATCACTTCTTTCAATTCAACACCGGCAAGGTTCTTTAAGTATTTGATGATCTTCTTCTCATCTGTTTCTTCTAGTGCGCCAATGAAATCATTGTACTTCTCAATTCAGGCAGTACATCTGGCACCAATATTCAACTCTTTGACGTCTTCGAATGGAAGCGGTTGTTTCAAGAAGGAGGCAGCATCATAAAGACCTGTGGAATTTCCTGCTGTTGAGAGCAGGGCTTGCTCCAGCACCGTCTGCTACTCACTAGGACCTGCTCCAATGATACCATCTCTAAGGCACAGCTTTGGGCTTGCATCAGTGTCGTCGTGACCACCATGATATCGTATGGCCCCTTTTTCATCTTTGCCAGTAAGTGTCCGGTTTATATCTTGCATATGTTTACTGCCGCACTCAAGCTTGTGCAATATAACTGTTCGTCACTGCCTTTAGCATTTCTTGGTGGCTGTGTGCATCTACTTTTGACGTGCTTTCGCATCTGGCTCGCACCTCCTTCTGCGCTCCCTATTAAGTATGCTTGAAAGTTCAATGTTGTGTAAGGGCGCAATACCTCTTCTTTTGACCTCACCAGCAGGTTCGAAGCCGACTGTGACTTAATTTTCCATACAGCCTTCACCTTCTTCGGAACACGTGCACTGTCTGGAGTTGCTCTTTGACTCTACATTTGCCAACTATCGATCGTCACTTCAAATAAGGTACACGTGGCACGCTCGAGCAGTTTGCTGGATCACGGCAAACTTTGTGGGATAGCACTCTTGGATCTTCTGGTTACAGATCCCATCCTCGTCACTAGTTGTAGCGTCCTCCCCAGCCCGCTAGCTTGAAAATGACCATGCCACACACTGAGCTCTGTAGTGCGTGTCTTTATTCTTCAGAGTGCAACCGTTAACTGATTCACAATATCTCACCAACTTTATTTAACCACACCTAGACATACCCCAATGCTTACGTCATTCCTACGGAATCTTTCGGGGACCAGAAGGGTCCCGCTATACAAATATATACAAGACACTACACTTACTACCCCTGACAAGGCACTGAGGCACTTTTCACGAAGATTAGTGGCAGATTAGTAGAGGGAAATGTAAATTGTTATTGGGAGTGATGAACATGAAGTTCCTTTAGTTGGATGAATAAAGGATGGATAGAGGAGAAACGAGTTTAGAAAGGATTATTTGGGAGTTCATATTAGTGAAAGAGGTTTGGGATGATTCAGCGAGCCTGTTAGTTGGATGAATAGGATAAAGGATGAATGGAGTAGACCAGAGTTTGGAAAGGGTTATTTGGGCGTTCATAGTAGTAAAGAGGTTTTGGGATGAGTCAGAAAGTGGAGATAGGGGATATTTTGGAAGAGGAATAGGATGACTCATAGAGTGGAAATTTAGGAGATATCCAATTGTACTAGATAAAGTCCTATATGTACATGCATGGATACATATTTAGAAACTCAGGCTTTCCATTTTTGTCTTAAAATGAAGTATTTTAAAAAAATGATTGTGCATATTTTTTTTAATGTATATTTGTCACCCAATATTTCAGTAGTGAAGGGCTGATAGATACAATTGCTATAATTATATTTACACATTGTGACAGAAATGCGTTATTAAAGGATAATCAACCCATAAGCAGATTCTCATCACCTATATGCTACTGATGTAACGATCTACTAATATTTGGGTATAATGATAAAGTTATACATGTATGTTTGAATATAATATTTTTTATTTCTTTGCATTTTTTATATATTTATTTTTCATCCCTCTAGTAAGTATGTGTATGTATGTGTATATATGTGTATGTATGTGTATATATGTGTATGTGTATATATATATATAATATATATATATATATATATATATATATATATATATATATATATATATATATATATATCTTCGCTCCCTTTGCACCTACTTCTGCACTCTCCTAAGGGTGCTGGATGCGGGGGGTGCTCACGCTAACATTGCGCTTCTCGTCTTTCTCTCTTTCAAAAAGACACAGCACTCGCGGGGGAGAGTCATGGATTTTATTTTTGACTCTTCAAACGCACCAGACGCGTTTCAGCATACGCCATCCTCGGTGGTACGAGGAGGCTCAACACCAACTGTTTTTTAATACCCATCACGTGATTAGTTACTCACAAATTGTAAACATGAATATAGGACTAAAATATTTACATGAATTTCCGCGCCATCTTGGAAAGATGTTAAACAAAGTATATACATATATACCAATACATCACTATCACCATTATTTCTTTTGCCCGTAATATTCAATTCGTATACATACATCGTAAATTGATATATTCGGGGTTTTCACATCACGCCCTGGATGGGCCTTTCCTGTGCATTTCCTTTCATCGCAATTTTCTGCATACTAGTCCTAATCTATGCAATTTAAGTAATTTAAGTGCACCATACCCCAAAAACATAGAACATAAATAAACAAAATTCCGGAAAGGGTTTTGTTTTGACTTAATACTGGGTGCTCCCTTGTGTCTGGACAAAGCTATACCTCTCTGAAGAGCTCTAATTAGAGCGAAACACTGTGTCAGGGGTTGCTTTTAATCATTTCAGGTTGGCTTGAGTTGGTATTTTACCAATTCAAAGCTGTAATATTGTGCCTGGAGTGATAAATGGCTTTTGTTATTTTACAGCTCGGCAAGGACTGCACTGTACTAGTCCTATGCTTAAAGACTTTGCTGTTTAAATGGCAAAAGACTTTGGGGCAGATTTATGAAGGCCTTGCGCCGCCGGTGCGTCATTTTTAACATGGGAAAAAGTGACTCACCGGCGGCGCAAGGCCTTCATAAATCTGCCCCTTTTTCATTTTCTATCTCGGCGTGGATAGCACTGTGCTAATCCTATGCTAAAAAACTTTGATGGAAAAACAGACATTTGAGGTGAGCAGATCTAGAGTGTCGCTGGTGTTGAGAGAGCTCTAACAGGAGCTGCTTTCCACCTAAACTGAGACCTACCCAGAGTTCTCTCCTTCTTTTTTGCATATATATATATATATATATATATATATATATATATATATATATATCAGCTCAACAGTCCCTCCCCGTCAATTCCGGGAATCAGGTAGCAGCACTCAGGGGTAAATACACAGTTAAGTTTTTATTCGTTCACAACGCGCTTTCGGCACTCGGCCTTCGTCAGTGTTCAAAACAACTAAGCGCCGCGCAGTCTCAATGCTTTTAAAATCATCACGGGGTAATTTTACATGACATAAAGATAGGACCATCGGGGGAAAAACACGGTCGCCATCTTTGAATGGATAAAGTATATTCAATGTTGCTCTCTGCTCTATGAATCGAGCAGTCTACAACTATGCATACATAGATAAATCAGTAGCAATGCTCACCAAGAGTCAAAATGCAATCACTCAATAATGGCCATTGACATGATGCCCGCAAATGGGCTATGTACATTTGATGCTCATTGCTCTCCCCACTCTCATACCATGAAATCACGCCCTGAATGGGCCAAGGTAAGGTCTAATCCAAATTAGATAACGTGATGATAAACATTTACAAAAGGCAATACATTGTTAACAAAGAAAAGTGAATTGAATGTACATGAGAACTTGGCAGTCCATTTGATCTAATGTATTTCAAATAGGGCTCGATTGTATATTTGTAAATATTGCTTACTTCATCTGTAACAGCTTCAATTCACTTTTCTTTGTTAACAATGTATTGCCTTTTGTAAATGTTTATCATCACGTTATCTAATTTGGATTAGAACTTACCTTGGCCCATTCAGGGCGTGATTTCATGGTATGAGAGTGGGGAGAGCAATGAGCATCAAATGTACATAGCCCATTTGCGGGCATCATGTCAATGGCCATTATTGAGTGATTGCATTTTGACTCTTGGTGAGCATTGCTACTGATTTATCTATGTATGCATAGTTGTAGACTGCTCGATTCATAGAGCAGAGAGCAACATTGAATATACTTTATCCATTCAAAGATGGCGACCGTGTTTTTCCCCCGATGGTCCTATCTTTATGTCATGTAAAATTACCCCGTGATGATTTTAAAAGCATTGAGACTGCGCGGCGCTTAGTTGTTTTGAACACTGACGAAGGCCGAGTGCCGAAAGCGCGTTGTGAACGAATAAAAACTTAACTGTGTATTTACCCCTGAGTGCTGCTACCTGATTCCCGGAATTGACGGGGAGGGACTGTTGAGCTGATATGTTGGTCGGGTGCACCCCCGGCGAGCAGGCACCAGCCTAGGAGTGCGACAGGCAGGTGTAAGTGGAGCGTCTATATATATATATATATATATATATATATATATATATATATATATATATCCATACTAATATAATAAAGAGAGAGCCCAAACCTTTGAGGCGGGTAATCTCAGGAACCACAGCACCAATCACAACACCCAATACAGCGTTGGAAAGGGCAGTTGCAGCAGAAGGACATAGGCTATGCAGACGCCCACCATATACATTTAAAAGGTAAAAGAACCGTGCCAGCAAAGTAGTCCCTTGTGGGCGTGTCTGCGTTGTGCTGTGGGCGTGTGCTGGGGGCGTGAGAAACGCTAGGGGCGTGTGGTACGTTCCGCCCTTCATGCCATGTCTCATATTGTGTGCTGTGGGCGTGTGCTGGGGGCGTGGGCGTGTGCGCGGCTCGGGATTACGGGAAAAAAAGCGAGCGTTGTGCCCAATATTTCATTGTTTTTTCTTCCCAGGTTCTGTACATTCCAGCTCCGGGTGTCCACCCTGCTCCCTTTAAATACCCCTGCACCACATAATCATAACCCACCCGTACTCCTTAAAATACCCCATCACCCTTAAACACTAACCCATCTTAACCCTATAAATATACCCTGTACCCCAAAACCCAAACCTATCCCTAAACCCTAAAAATACCCCTGTACCCCAAAACCCAAACCTAGCCTTGAACCCTATAAATACCCCTATACCTCAAAACCCAAACCTACCCCTGAACCCTGAAAATATCCCTGTACCCCAAAACCCCAACCTAGCCCCGAACCCTAAAAATACCCCTGTACCCCAAAACCCAAACCTACCCCTGAACCGTAAAATACCCCTGTACCGCAAAACCCAAACCTAGCCCTGAACCCTTAAAATACCCTGTACCCCAAAACCCAAACCTACCCCTGAACCCTAAAAATACCCCTGTACCCCAAAACCCAAACCTAGCCCTGAACCATAAAAATAACCCTGTAACCCAAAACCCAAACCTATCCCTGAACCCTAAAATACCCCTGTACCCCAAAACCCAAACCTAGCCCTGAACCCTAAAAATACCCTGGTACCCCAAAACCCAAACCTAGCCCTGAACCCTTAAAATACCCCTGTACCCCAAAACCCAAACCTATCCCTGAACCCTAAAAATACCCCTTTACCCCAAAACCCAAACCTAGCCCTGAACCCTAAAAATACCCCTGTACCTCAAAACCCATACCTATCCCTAAACCCTAAAACTACCCCTGTACCCCATAACCCAAAACTATATCTGAACCCTTAAAATAACCAAACACGCCAAAACATATACCTAAGTACCCCAAAACATATACCCCTATACCCATACTTACCTTATCCAAACATTAAAAAAACCATGCTTTTACCATTCATGCATTTACAACGAATTTCGTTGTAAATGTTTGCGTGGTAAAACCATATAAAATGTAATGCCATGCGTTATAATGGCATTGCGGAGTCATGGTACTTTCGTAATGAAAGTATGCGGAGTGATGGTATGCGGAAAGAAAGTTGCGGAATAATGGGTGTTTACCCTCCCCCGGTAAGTACATTGGTGGCACGTCAGCCCACATCTCCAGCAGCATACTCACATTTTTTCCGCACCGATTTGAAAAATGCACAGGTCTCTCTCATTGATGGCCAGCACCGACATACACTTTTAGACACACCTCCCGCCACAAGTTCTAGAATTGCGAACTTTAGAGCTGGGGAGCTACGTTCGAATCTCGGCATCAGCTCAACAACCTTTGATTCCAGGCAAATCGCTTTGGGCCAGATGTAGGTGGCCAATTACCGGTCAGTAACGGCCGAATTCGGCCGTTACCGACCGGTAATTGGATTTTGAGATGTAGTGCATGCATTTACAGAATCGGTATTTTACCGATTCTGTATTTACCGATTCGGTAAAATTACCGAATCGGTAAATACAGACTCGGTAAAATACCGATTCTGTAAATGCAGATGTAGCTGGCACATGTCAGAGTGCCACAGGGCTTTAAGAATCGGTATTTTACCACCCAATCCAATTGGGTGGTAAAATATCGAATCCAGGTGTGCATGCACACCTGTGCCATGTGACACACAGACATGCCCTTAGGGCATGTCTGTGTGCCACATGGCGCACATGCCTATTTTTGGGGTGCCAGAGGGTGTCAAAGTGACACCCCCTGCACCCTTGCTAAAATCGGTATTTACCGATTCTGTAATTACAGAATCGGTATTGCCCATTGATTCCTATGGGCTGCAAGGCCCATAGGAATCAATGGGCAATACCGATTCGGTATTTACAGAATCGGTAAATACCGAATCTTAACGATTCGGTATTTACCGACCCTGAAATACCTACATCTCCCCCCCTCTATTTTACCACCTCTTAAATACCGATTCGGTATGAATCGGTATATAAGAGGTGGTAAATTAAAATTACCTACATCTGGCCCTTTGTCTCCCCGTGCCTACCACAAATCAATGTGTTCTTCTGTAATGTAAATTGTGCTCATGCCATGTTGTCGAGTTTGCGCTATATAATATTGCAAGGAAAAATAAAGTAGGGAAACTCGAGTTCACACACTGCTGAACGCGCACTCTTAAGTGCATCAGCAGTGCACTGTGAATCGGAGCGTTTCACAGGCCTGTCACAGATAAGAAATGCTATCAAAACGAAATCCTACAAAACAATATACTACTGGCCGGCAGCAATTCATGCCATGACAACGTCGGGACGGGCTGCTAGTATATATTTATATATATATATATATATATATATACATATATATATATATATGTATATATATATATATATATATATATAATCACTGAAAAAAACAAAGGTTTAAGGGACATTATAGTTAGGAATTAACGTTTTAAAAATGCTTAAAAATTGACTGAAAAAAACAAAGGTTTCAGGAACGTTATAGTTAGACTGACACATTCAGCCATTATAGTTACCCGAGTTAACTATAACTTGCGCCCCACAATGACCTGCTTATGACCTCACATACTACATTACGCATGACATGGTCAGTGACATCACTGATGACATCACCGATGACATCTCACATGATAACACTGATGACATCATCCACAGAACCTCTGATGCACCCACTCACACCCCATAAAACCTTTCATACACCCACTTCAACTTTCACACTACCATTCTCGAAACCATTGACACACCTGTACCAGTACTTACATACCTACTCACTGATTCATAGGTCTACACACACATCCACTCAGTCTCTCTTACAGCCACTCATACACCCACTTGCTCACTAATAACGCAACTGCTATATAGACTCATACAGCCATACAGCCACTCACACACAGTCAGTCACTGATTGAGCTTCTCACACACCTACTAAGTCACCTATAGAGTCAATCAAACAATCATTTAGTCACCTACACATTTATACACACACACACACTCATTTATTCATGCCGATACTAATACATACTCACTTACCTATACAGTCACTAACACAAGTAAAAAAAAAAAAAAAAAGGGAGGTCTCCTTAAAAATCCGATAAGGGACAAGGAGAAAGATACGTATAAAACAAAAGTAGTCCCTATTAGTAGACTCTTTTTACAATGGGGCAAATGCTAATAGCTCGGGGCACGAGTTATCCACCTAAAATAATATGCAATGGCCCGACTATTGTCTCTTGGTACAACACGTCTTCTCAGTCTTTTAGAAATTACAAACGGAGAGATGCGTGTAACCTATATGGCGGAGCGAACACACTAGAGACATAATACCAAAAACATCAGAGAGCCACTGAGAGCTGGATTAAAATGTCCTGCTTAACTAAGCCTCAAGATAGGCAGTCCATTGTAAAAATTCAATAAGATTGTTAGTTAAATGCCAAGCAATCCCTCAAGATAAAGTTAGGGCTGCTGTACTAGTTTGCATTCTGTACGATAGTGATAAGATTATGTAGATTGATATCAGCATAGAGTATACACTCTTTTTTATAAAAATTATTGAAGCAAATGGAGATAGCACTTACGTTTTTGCCTTGTTCTAGATGGTCAATTGAAAAACCACATAAGGAGGACTTTCCGTTACTTCCATTGATAAGGACAATATTCGCCTTTTTAATACTCGGTAAGTTGATTGAAGTAACCCCTGGATATAATTATAATATCTGATTTATAAGGATAGTACTAATCAGTATGAATGTATGTCTACTCCTTGCAGTATCCTTCGAGAACAATTATAGACCTCGGTGGCTCCCTTGTACATATACACATCAAAGAGACAGAATAATCTCAAGGTAAAAAATCTGATTTAAACTCAAATTGACACTCCCCAAAGAATAATAACAGTGTAATAAATGGGTTCCCTATCTCATTTTTGAAGGTGTCTAACTGAAAGGACATCACTCCCTTCAAACTAATGAAATTAGTTTTGAGGAAATTGATAAAAGTGCTTCAAACTGCTGTGGAGCTTGAATGAGAAAAATAAATTATTCTGAGGTATGCAATAAGTTTACTCTCATGAGATATATACAGATTGCGGTACAAAAAATTACTTCGAAAATGTGTGTTGTTTTTACAAATATCTTTGTCGATTGCTCCACATGACTGAATTGCCAACCTCTGAGCTGCTCCTGATCATTGTTTTTTAAGTACCTTTAGTTTGCTGTAATAAAACTGAGAAATGTCACCTCTTGTGTTTAGCTTGAATGTTAACTGTATATACTATAGAGTTGATAAAATATGCTAATTGTATGTTTCTTTTATTAAATAGAAAACTGTCCTGATGAAGGTGTAAAACATTTACCGAAACGCTGCGTCGACAACTTGTGTTTTCTGTTTTTAATCTTTTTAATATGTCTATATGAATTGATTTTTCTAAATTTTGCTTTATGGTACTTCTGTACAGAATTTGTATTGTTATTGAATAAACCATGTATTTTTTAAATATCACTGTTTATTGATCAGTATATTGTTGTAATTGGTTTATTATGAGTATGTAATGCTGCACTTTTGGGTTGTGTGAGGTCTGTGGATATTATATAAACATTTTTTTCCTTGAGTTAAAAAACTATATCCAATTGATAAGATTGCAGGGACTACTTTTGTTTTATACGTCACTAACACAAGCACATACTCACCCATACGGCCACTCTTACAATCACTCAGTCACTGCCTTTCACATATGCAATTACTCATCCATATACCACTGACACATCCATTCACTCACCGACATAGCTATACACACGCTCACTCACCCATATAGCCCCACACACACACATTCACTAGCCCGTACAGCAACTGACTCACCCACTTGCTTATCACCCACCCACAAAGACATTCAGACACCCACAGAGGTACTCAGACAACCAATCACTCACCCCTACAGAAACTCACATACCCCCTAACACACTCATACGGCCGCTTAGACATCAATTGACAGATACAGATATTCACACAAGTCACTCACCCATACATTCACTGAGACACTTAATTATTCACTTATGCGGTTACTCACACACCCACTGAATAATCCAATCAGGCACTCAAACACTAACTGATTCACCAATACACCTTGGTATGTATATTAATACTCATAAACG
The DNA here is from genome assembly GCF_964261635.1 of Lissotriton helveticus. Taxonomy (NCBI): domain Eukaryota; kingdom Metazoa; phylum Chordata; class Amphibia; order Caudata; family Salamandridae; genus Lissotriton; species Lissotriton helveticus. The sequence continues at coordinate 267,797,339 of NC_136065.1, read as the reverse complement.
TTTTAGAAACACTCATAGTTATCAGATGATGGCATCAGTGATGTCATTTGAGTTGTCATCAGTGATGTCACTGACTATGTCATGAGTGATGTAATATGTGAGGTCATAAGCAGAGGGGTGCGAGTTATAGTTAACTGAGGTGACTATAGCGGCTGAATTTAGTTTTGTACTAGTGAAATGTCAGCTATAACATTCCTGAAACCATTGGCTTTTTCAGTGAATTTCTAAGCTTTTTTTTAAATGTTAATTCCTGACTCTAACGTCCCTGAAACCTTTGGTTTTTGTTCAGTGAATTTCTAATGTTTTTTAAATGCTAATTCCTAACTATAACGTCCCTGTAACCTTCGTTTTTTGTGAGAGTTTCTAAGGTTTTTTTAACTAGCAGTCACGTTTGCAGAGTGGTGGAGAAAGGGGGCTGGGCCTCCGCCCAGCTCTCAGGAATTCATCTGTGTAGGGCTTACAGGAGGTACCAGGAGGGCTTCTTGGCCCCCAAGATCTCTCTGGAGCCAAGGTAACTGTATCCCCCAACTAGTAGTGTGCAGGGAGGCACATTTGCAGAATGGTGGAGAAAGGGGGCGAGGCCTCTGACAACTTCTCAGCAATCATGCTGTGGGAGACCTACTGGAGGTAACAGGAGGGGTAGTTGGCCCCAAAGGATGTCCTTGGGGGGCAACTACCCCTCCTATTACCTCCTGTAAGTCTCGTACAGCACCAATACTGAGTTATGATTGTTGGCCACCGGCCCTTTCATCACCACTCTGGAAACACTCCTTCTGGCGTACTCTTGGTTATCGGATGAAGTCCCCTTCGCTTGTGAGGGTCCTTAGGGGTCAACTAGCCCACCTGTTACCTCCAGTAAGCCCCACACCGTGGGATTGCTGAGAGGTGGTCGCAGGCTAAGCCCCTTTCTCCACCACTCTGCAAACGCGCCTCCTGGTGCACTACTGGTTGGGGGATGAAATCCTCTTGCATCTTGAAGGTCTCTAGAGGTCAACTAGCCCTCCTGTTACCTCCTTTAAGCACTACACAGCTGTATTTGCTAAGAGGTGGTCAGAGGCCAGGCCCCCTTTTTCCATCACTCTGCAAACACACCTCCTGGCGCACTGCTGCTTGGGGGATGAAGCCCACTTTAGTCCTGAAGCCCTCAGGACGCAAGGGGACTTCATCTTCCAAACAAGGGTGTGCCAGGAGGCGCATTTGCAGAGTACTGAAGAAAGGGGGCGGGCCACCGGTGAGTTGCCCGTTTAATTTTTTCTTTTATTTTAGGAAGTGGGGCTGTGTGATCCCCCTTCCATTGACCCTTTTGGGTCCCCGGGGACACCATGCCCTGGGGCCTAACCCATTTTTTATTTTTTTATTACAATAAGCTGGGAGGGAGGCCACGTGGCTCCCCTCCCAAGGCTTATTTCTGACCCGAGGCCCCCATCCCCCAGGGCCAGGGCATTTTTTTTCTCTTTAATTTTTAATAAGGGATGGGGGCCGCATGACCCCCCTTCCCTGGGCCAGTTTTGGCCCAGGGGATCCCATCCCCCGGGGCCTGGCCTGTATTTAATATTTTTATTAATTTTGGAGGGGAGGCACGCAGTACCCCTCCTGAGGCCAATTTCCACCCTGGGGACCCCATCCTTCGGGGTCAGGCCTTAACCTTTTTTCTTTTTAAAACAAAATGGGTATGGGGTCCTGCATGGCCCCCCAACCAGGGACAATATTGCCCAGATGACCACATCCTCTGGGGCATGACCAGGTCATTGGGGACCACGGAGGAGCCTCAAGGCCCAAGCGGATTCTTCCGGCTCTCCGCCCCCTGCCGGAGCCAACATTGCATTTGGGCAGAGGGAGCTGCAAACATGCAGCTCCCTCTACCCAAAAGCAATTTTGCTCCACTTCACGGAAACAAGAGCATTTTTCAAACCTCTTGCTTCCATTAAGCAAAGCAGTGTTTGCTATGGCTTGGCAGGAGCACTGGTCCTGCCAAGTCATAGCAAACTGCAATGTGTTGGGGTTGGGCTCCCTGGGACATTGCTGGAGCCGGCCCTGGGGGGTGGCTGTCCCCAGGGCCATTTACGGATCTTGGAGGGAGGGCGCAGCCCCCCTCCCATTTTTTAAATAGCCGGGATGGTGTGGTCCCTCGGGCATTGGGGGGCGCGTGTCCCCTGTATGTTTGAATACTAGCCCTGGGGAGGGGGCAGTCCCAGGGCTACGTGGGAGAGCCAGAGCCCCCACCCCACGCTCCTTATTTCATTATAGCCCTGGGGAGGTGGCTGTCCCCTGGTCTGTCCCCGCATTTCAGATAATTAGCCCCGGAGAGATGGTGGTTCCCCCCCGGCTGTGTGGGGGGGGCTGTCCCCGGGGCTATATTTACAAAGATGCATGGGGGGGGCTTTATTAGTTATTGCCCCCGGGAACTGGCCCACCCAGGGACCTAAAGCAAACAAAACGCGGGAGCCCGTACATACATTTTTTTCCTGCCAGATTTGCTGAACCACTGCGAATCGCACACAAATTAAAAATAAAATGCTTTTTTTAGCCCCAGGTGTCCCTGTGGAACCCGCTGAACAGGCCTAGGGGGTCGGGTGTTTCTACCCTGCCCCCTTTTCTTGTTTTTGACCTTCTTGCTTGTGACTCGGTTCAACCGAGTCACAAGATGGCTGTCAACACTTCCTGACTTGAATTCAGGAGAAGAAACACCCCTCTTCAACAAACCGCTACACATTGGGCAGAAACTGTGCAAGCATCCCTCCTCTAGAGGACAGGAACAGCTAGGGTAGAATCAGCATTAGCAGGTACAAATCGGGCAACAGCCTCAATGAATAGAGGCACAATGGCAATAGCAAAGCAAGCCCCCCCACTCACAGAAGGCAATAAGAGAAATCTTTCATTTATTTAGAAAAAATCCACCACAAACTTTCTTCGCTGACAGAACTTGAATGGTTAAGGCATGAGTGACATCTAGGTTACAGATAGATGTCTGGAACAGGCACTTAAATCACTGAAAGGAATCTATAGGTGGATGAGTAAGTGCACATGCAATTTCTGACACCATTCTCACTTAGGTGATATTTCACATCAGTAACCTGCAAAATCCTTCTGCTGTCACTCTGAGACCTGTTCCTATTGATTCTTTGTTTTTCAATGTTTAGAGAGATTGCAGTAGCCTAGTAGGCCATTGCTTTTTGGAACATCCTCAGTACTTATGTTATAGACAGACACACAGATGTAAACCTCTCGAAAAGATTTTGAATTCGATTGAATCAAGTTGTGGGCACTCACAGCCTCAATGCTGGCCCTGTTCAAACTGTTGAGAGCCGCAAGTGACTGGAACACACCTTTTTCAGTTCTGAGGTTTGAAATAATATATCAGTACATTCAAGGAGTTGTAATCTTGATTCATTGTATTGATCCTGCCGGACCAACACACCTGTCAACAATGGTATATAAAAGAGAAGTCCAGAAATGGAAAAGCGGTGTTCTGCTGATACTTAGCCATCTGGCCATGCTAGTTTGTACCTACCATGAATGTAGCTTTTGAAAAACGTTTATTAAAAAAAAATGTGCAAAGCTTACGTTTAAAATAATATGTGCTAAATGTAAAACTGTAGTATTCAACCATACTTATAAACCATAGGCCTGTAACATATAAATGAGGCATGGATTCTTAACTTGACATAACTGACAATTCTATGTATTAGTGCATTATTATTGACATGATTGTATTTTGCATTTAACAACTGTGGTGCAATATGTTTTTCTTCTCTTTGCTGCAGACGTTGCAATCTTGGAAATTACTGCTTATTAGTTAATGAATAGACTCTTGTTATATTAGACGACTGATAGTGAGGTTCTCACTGCAAAAGATGCAGACTACAAGGAGGATGATTCATGGGAAGGAATTTTAGAAAACAAGAAAAATGTCCTTGTAACATTCAAGGACACATGTCTGAAAGATGATTGTATTCTGGTGAGAAGATGGGGAGTAAACCTGTTCCCAGGAGCATACTGAAATCCTATTGGTCAACGTGAAGAAGAAAGAACATTAATGTTGCTACATAAAAAATGTGTATTTCTATTAGTGCGTGTTCCTTGACTAGTCTCAGAATCCAATTTACCATTCCTTGGACTGAGAACAGCATCTCATTCTGTGTCCCTTTCCCGACTCTCTGAGAGGAGAATCTTTACTAAGTTTTCTTAGACATCTCTTAATTAGAAGTCATAGCTTATTTCTTGGCCAGCTGTTACTTGAGTTAAGAATACCTTCCATCTTATGCTAAAGCATCATGTTTATGCTTGATTCTCTAATCAGAACTCTTTATGGGCATCTGAACTGACACCTTTTCTTATTTTTCACATTTAAATCTTTGTTTATTTATAATAGGGAGTTTTCTTATCGATCACACTTGTTATATCATCATTATACTGACTGAATTTATTAACTGAATATTGACTTACTGTGTAACAATTATTGATTGATTTGTTATATTAACCATTGATTATGAGATTTGGAAATAAATACTTTAATAAAGATGACAACTTAAAGGAGATAAAAATAAAACCTTTTAACTCATTCTAAATCTCTTTATTGACTGAACTAAAAGAAATGATAATTGACAACGTTTAGATTGATTGCAGGCTAGAGATTCTTAACCCTCCACCATTTTCAGCGGTGTCACAATGCAAGTGCTAGCTTGGGGAATGTGTTGCACCGAGCCAAACTCAGATAAGCCCCACATTCAGTAAAAGGTTATATGTCTAGCTCTAAATACCTATTTTCGTCAGTCTTTATCTCACAGCCATTTACATTCATGTGAAAGCCCGCTGAATATGTGCTGCTAAAGAATACAATTCAAAGTCAGGTGACACCAGGCCACCCTCCATTAGAGAGAGCTGTAATTCATCCATTGCTACCCTCTGCCTGTCATCGCACATACCAAGTCAACTACCAAGGATATTATCTCCACAAAGAAAAATTGAGGGCAAACAATGTGAATGTTCACAAAATAATATTCACAGCATTATCATTTTAGATACAGCTACTTGGTCCATAACAGTTGCCACTAAATAGCTTCCAACCCATACAGGGCTGTGAGCAATTCAACCACATTCCCAAAAAGTAGGTCTTCTTCAGCATATACAGACCTCAAACTACTTGAATGTAACCACTTCCCACTGCTCCACCATATTTGGTATGACAGCATTATGGCCATTAGTCAGGGTGTAACAAAAAACTAGATGGGTTTACTCGAATTTACTTTAAGCTCTGACAGAATGCCAAAATATCTTCAGTCTTCATAGGTTGAGTTGGATCCACTTCTAGTTTCATGTAAAGAAGCACAGCATGAGTATGTAATGATTTGCTGTGTAATACACCCTCCAGACTGAGTTCCGGCTTAAGATCCTCTTTTTGAATAGGACTGGCTAAAGTGGGTATAAAGATTATCCCTGTGCGGTACCTCTCTACACTGCTCACTTTAACACAAATCATACACTTTGGCAGACTGGCCTTTAATGGGAGACAGCAGAAGAACAATGTGAGCAGATCGCAATTTTGAGTGTGGACCAGGAGTTAGGCAATGATGTCCGTGACAAGAGAAATAAGGCCATATAATAAGACACACAGTCTGGTGTGCTTATTGGAAAATACAGAAGGCATACCATGTAGGAAGTGAAATGATATTCAAAGGAATTTTGCATTTTGCCGGTGTTTTAGCAGAAAATATCCTGTAACAGGATTACTATAAAGAAAATCTGCTTAGGATCCAATTTGGCCTCAAGAACATCTAAAATTGGTTCTGGTGGCTCAGGGAGGCTGTCCTTAGATTTCGGCATCAAAATCGATTTGTCCTTGGGAGAGAAAGGTTTCGGCTCTAAAGTGTGTTTTTATTTCAGAGCGGGAGTTTTGGTTCTGAAGCTTGTTATTGTTTCGGAGCAGAGGGTTTCGGCACCGCACTAGATGTGTCATTCGAGACTAATGGTTTCAGATCCGAAGATGATTTCGTCTGACTAGGTCTCGAGTCGGAAGGCTTGACGATTTGTTTCAGTGCCGAGCCGGTAGGCGGAGCGTCAGAAATATCGTCTCGGTGCTGGCCTTGGCCAGAAGGCAGAGGTGGTGCCAAAGCCTTATGCGTTTTGAAAGAGGTTTTAGGGGCAAGAGGTCTTCGGTACTCATGGCACATTGTTCAAGAGGCACATCTCAGACTCCAGGTTGAGCTCAGGATCGGACTCTGAAACAGAGAAGCTATCCGGAGAGTGTTGAATGCTTTGATGTTGGATTTCTCTTCGTCGAGCCAGACAATCGCGTAGAGTCTTCTTGGACCGAAGCGATTTACAAGCGTCACAGTCCTCTTCTTTGTGCTCCGGAAAGAGGTGAAAGTTACAAACTTGATGTAGGTCGGTGTGAGGGCCTTTGGCGTGGCACCAAGGACAGAACTAGAAGTAGTCCATTCAATCTGCAGAAGACTGGCCCGAGGAAGCTAGGCCTGACGTCACCCATGAGGTTTTCGATCATAGATGGAGAATTTGTTGACCGATTCGATACGCAGACAATCTATGACTGTAAAGAGTTCTTCAAATAAAAGGAAAATGCTACTTACCAGTATGCAACTGTTCTTGGCATGTAGAGCTGCAGAGTTGCACACTACGCATAGATTGCCACCCAGTGCCGGGCCCGGACGCCTGCAGCCTGCCCCGTAGAAAAGTCCCCGGAAATCACGGGAAAGGCGACTCCTCCCCTGGTCGACACTCGCATGGTCATCAGCTCCATCCCCAGACTGTTTCTCGCCATTAGGGAAGTGATGGAGCTGTATAAGAGATAGTGATGTCCATGTGAAATGTATCTAATTGAGATAATACTGGAACAGATAAAGGTAGCCGGGGAGGCGGGTGGGCATTTGCAACTCTGCAGCTCTACATGCCAAGAACAGATGCATACTGGTAAGTAGCATTTTCCGTTCGAGGCATATGAGCTGCAGATTGCGCACTATGCATAGATTATATAGCAGTTCCCACACCTAGCGGTGACCACCCGTATCTGTTGCAGTTGTTTGAAACAGAGTTTTTAGTACAGCCTGGCCCACAGCGGCTTGTTGTGTAGTTTGCACATCTACACAGTAGTGCTTTGTGAATGTGTGCGGTGTAGACCATGTAGCTGCTTTGCCTATATCATCTAGGGGAATGTTCCCTAAGAATGCCATTGAAGCCCCTATCTTCCTGGTAGAATGGGCTTTTGGTGGGATTGTTAATGTACGCTTGGCTTTTTGATAACATATTTGTATACATTTAACAATCCAGAAAGACACAAAAAGTTGTTTTGTCTTACGAAAGGTTTGTGTCCTTTCAATGTAGTACAGCAATGCTCTCTTGACATCTAGAGTGTGTAGAGCTCTTTCTGCGACTGTTTGGGGCTGCGAGAAAAATACAGGCAGCTCAACAGATTGATTTAGATGAAATGGTGAAATGACTTTTGGAAGGAATTTTGGATTAGTACGAAGAACCACTTTGTTATGATGCATTTGTAGAAAGGGTTCTTGAATGGTAAATGCTTGGAGTTCACTAACCCTCCTGAGAGAAGTAATGGCTACTAGGAAAGCTACTTTCCAGGTTAGAAATTGGAATTCACATTTATGTAGTGGTTCAAAGGGACTTCCCATTAACCTTGTGAGAACCACATTTAGATGCCATACTGGTGCAGGTGGAGTTCTGGGAGGAATTATTCTTTTGAGTCCTTCCATAAAAGCTTTAACAGCTGGCACTCTAAAAAGAGATAGATGTTGTCTATTTTTCAAGTATGCTGCAATGGCTGCAAGGTGTAACCTGATAGACGTGTAGGCTAGGTTACACTTTCGAAGGTGCAATAAATATCCAATGATGTGTTGAATAGACTCATTTAAGGGATTAATTTGGTTGTTTTGGCAGTGTATGATGAACCTTTTCCACTTAGCAGCGTAGCATCCTCTAGTGGTGGGACGTCTAGCTTCTTTAATAACATTCATACATTCAGGGGGAAGGTTGAGGTAACCAATTTCTATGACCTCAGGAGCCAGATCGCTAGGTTGAGCTGAGCTGGGTCCAGGTGTCTGATCTCTCCATGGTTCTGTGTTAATAAGCGTGGAGATAGGTTTAGTTTTTGGTGTGGTACTACAGACATCTGCAACAGTGTGGTGTACCACGGTTGCCTGGCCCAAGTTGGAGCGACTAGGATGAGCATTAGGGAATGTTGCTGCAGTTTGCGTACCACTAACGGAAGCAGGGGGAGAGGAGGAAAAGCGTACGCAAATAGTTCTGACCAGTTCATCCATATCGCATTGCCTTTGGACAATGGGTGTGGGTAACTGGCGGCAAAGTTTGGGCATTTTGCGTTTTCGTGGGTGGCAAAGAGGTCTATCTGAGGTTGTCCCCACACCTGAAAGAACGGATGAAGAACTTGTGGATGAAGTTCCCATTCGTGGATTTGTTGCGTTTGTCGACTTAGTAGATCTGCCATGGTATTTTGTACTCCTGGGATGTGTTGGGCTAATAGGTAGATGTTTAGTGGTATAGCCCATCTCCATTTCTGCTGTGCTAACTGAGAGAGCTGCAGAGAGTGTGTCCCTCCTTGTTTGTTTATGTAATACATTGCTGTCATATTGTCTGTGCGGACTAAGACAGCTTTGCCTGACACTTGAGTTTGAAAAACTTTTAGGGCTAGAAACACAGCTAGCAACTCTAGGTGGTTGATGTGCAGTAGCTTTTGTTGCGGTGTCCACCTGCCTTGCATGGTATGATGCAGGAGGTGGGCTCCCCAGCCGGAGAGCGATGCGTCCGCTGTTAAGACTATTTGAGGAACTGGCTCTAGAAACGGTCACCCTTTGGAAAGGTTTTTGGTGTTCCACCATTGCAGAGAACGATGAGGCTCCATCTCAGTCCATTGCTATTTTGCACACAATGCCACCTCAGTTTGAACCAAGTTAAATTCAAATCATTCTTGACCCTGTTGCAATCGGAACAGTCCAGCCCAAACTGCCAAACGAGGTCCTCCCTGAAATGGAACACAAGCAACTCAGGATCGATTTCGACCTAGTTTGTACACTTTGATGATATTGGCACGTAGGCATACATTCATGCCAACCACGATGGAGGGCAAGTAGAATGCACCAACCAGGTTAATCCCCATCCTCCGGAGCTCATAAAACCTGTTTCATGGTTAAGGGAAATTTTTATGTATTTTCTTTTTTACTTTTTCACTCACAAGGCTACAGTTCCATACTTTTGTACAGTGTTGATTCATGAACCACTGTAATATTTTCAAACACCATGGGGATCTGCAAGCCTATTATTCATATTCCTCAGATAGTTTTTAACTGTCCATGTCTCTATTTGTTAAAATATTCTTTTATTGTTTTAAAATCTTTAGGATATTCTGCTGATTGTTCTGCAATCCCAATTGTATTGCTTCTCAAACATCAAGTACCTATTTCTTGATAATATGATGGTGTTTATTCTTAGTAAAGAGAATTTCATATGTTTTGGTTATATGCTTTTTTTATATACATTACTTCATGTTCTAACACTGCACAATGTAATTTTGATATATTAATATGTGTCATGGTTATTGTTTCCTAATAAAGCCTCATATCTTTCATAGTTTTTGATTCTTTACTTTTGGTATATTTCTTCTCAACATATAAGTTCTTAACAAATGTCAAACACACAGATGATATGCGTTTTCAATTTAAAAAATGTCTTGGGTTTAATTTTTAAAAATTCTTTAACATAAATAATTAATCAGGACTGTGCTACAAAAAAATAAAAATAAATGTATTGGTGATCTTTGTTATATGTAACACATTTATTGAAAGTATTTTTTTCAGTTTTTTATATATTTCACATGTAAAGATGATTCTCTTTGAATATTTTCACCCTTTAAAATGTTTTTGTGCTTATTATCTTTTTTGGATTTATGGAAAACATTTAATCATATTTTAATTTTGTAATACAAACATTAAATAGCATATTTCTTTCCAAAATGTTAAACATAACTATATTATTCATAAACTTAATTATATTTAAATGAGTTATATTTTAGGACTACTTTTAAAAGCTTGATTAAAAAATGCATGCTAATATATTTCTATATCAATTTTCAAAGTTAAAATATGAAATTAATTTGGAAATATATAGTTTGAAGTATTAATTCCAAAATGTGACTACATGTTGGTCTATGTGGAGAACTCATGTAATGCATATTTTTTTTGACTATGCATCAGTATTGGTGATTCATGTTCACCTTTTAATATACTACATACTTTTTGTAGTTTAATTTTTATTAGTCATGTAAAATAATTGTTTGCTTATTAGCTATTTCTACTTCCTTTTACTAAATGTACACTGGTGGAGTAGACTCACGGTTACAATGGCATTTTTTCTATCAGAACTTTGCTATTTTTTAAATTTCAAGCACTCTGAATGCCATTATAAAATTTGACATTAAGAGCCTGCTTTAAAGTTTTTTGGTTTGTGTATTCCATCACTATGTGTTGGAAATCTTGTATGCCTTATTACAAGTGTAGTATATCCTATGTCACTTATAATAAGGTGGACAAGATATATATCACGCCTTGATGGACTAACATTTCCAACAAGCTTTACAACCCTTAAGTATGTAACATTATACAGCAATTATAAAAGCTCTAAATAATTATGTTTACATTTTTTTAAAATCTTGAGCCTTTACAATCTGTAATGTATGGTAAATGTAATTTCAACGGAAAAATTATTTTTATTGAGTATTTTAACCAAATACATGATGGCTGCATTCACATTGACAAGCAAAGAGTACCAAATCCCCTGCTTACATGACCAGCTAATGAAATTACAGTTTCTAGCAATGAGGGGATCAGCCCATCTCTTTTTATAAATGCCCACTCATCCTGTTTTACAAGACAAATTTATCAAACAGTCCCAAACAATATGTCCCCCACCAATCCCTCCCTGCCCTCCCCCTACAGAAAACAAGTAGAGGACGAATAATAAAGTTTGCAAGTGGTGGTCTCTAGGTCAAATGTATGTGTCCATCGTCTTTTTGCATTTTATCAGTGATTTGCTGGTCCAGCCAACTGTTCCTTCATTTCTCAACTAGATTTAAAACAGGTACATATCACGTAGTGTAGGTGGGCAGACCGCCAAGGGAAGGCCTTTCGTCAGGTAGGCGACAAGCGGGACCCATCTATGGTGTCGATTAGGATGGCGGACGGACGCCACCCCGAGGTGGAGGGACCGTCCGCAGGGGCAGCGGCGGTCCCTCCATAGGAATTAGGATGTGACCGCCACCCTGGCGGTCACATCCTGTATATTTAAAATTGCGGCGGTTGCTGCTTAAAGCAGCACCCGCCGCAAAGTAAAAAATGCATGCTTTGAATTTGCATGCACCAAGCGGCAGGCATCGCACGGTGCCTGCCGCTTTGTGCATGCACATGCAGGGGGTACCATAGGTACCCCCATGTGCACCCCCACCCCCCAACACCCTGGGGGCCCGCATGGGGCCCCCATAAGCAAAGGTCCACATGCTTTTCCACGGCAGAATATCCACCGCGGAAAAGCATGTCTCCGCACACATCATAATATGGCTGGCGGTGTCTTGTAGACACCGCCACCATATTGTGGTTCACACCCCGCGGATCAGCGGCGGATGGACCTGCCATCCGCCGCTGATCCCCCCGCCATCATACTCTGGTGGTGGGTGTTTTCAAGGACCGCAGTGGTAAATCCACTTCCTACGGGCCGGCGGTGGCTTCCACCGGCCCGGAGGATCCGGATTCACCGCCATCATAATCGACCCCTAAATTCGAAGTTTTTATATTCATTGCTAAAAAATATCTGCCATCCTTTCCATGATCAGAATCTTCCAGAGGCGGGAATGCCACTGTGAAAGCGCCAGCGCTGCCCTTTTTTTCCAGGCCGCTGGAATCGCTATCTTAGCTACACCTAAGCAAGCCCCCATAATGGCTCTTTCAGCTTTGGTTTGTTGCTCTACTTCTCATCCTCTCAAGCCCAGCAGGGCACCCTCCATGGTTGTTGGAATATCCTTCATATGCGATAAGATTTCCTCCCAAAAAGGACGTATCGTAGGGCAATCCAACCATATATGACAAAAATCTCCTGAGAGGCCGCATCCCCTCCAGCACAAATCCAACGTCTCTGGGAAGATCTTTTTGAGTTTGGTCAGATATAAGTACCAATCGAAGAGGAATGCATAGTGTGCTTCCCTTAGCTCTAATGAGTGGTTATCTTTGGCCATGTCCCTCCACAGTTGCTTCCACTCTGCTTCTGAGATCTCTCTCCCTGCCCACTGGTCCAATGCCTGCATGTATCGGGGTCTCGGTGCATGTGTAGAGGTGAGAAGAAGTTTGCATAGAAAGGAAATCACTCCCCTCATTGAGTCCACCCTCTAAACGAATTTCTCTATCGGTGTCTTCTCTCGCGTGGCCGCCTGCCGGACCTGTGGTTGTAATGCCCAATGTTTAAGTCGAAGGTAATTGCAGTGTTCACTTGGTGGAACATTACAATCCCCCTGACAGCTATCAAACATTAGATTATCATAGTTATGAAATAGGTCGGAAAGCATCAGGCAACCACCCTTCTTCCATGTGTCAAATGGACCCTTGTGGAGCGCTGGGGGGAATGCCAGGTTAAAATGGATCGGGTGTATGGTGAGGGGAAAGAGGACCAATTTCGACCCCTGGAAATCTCATCCCAAACCTTGAGTATAGTGTGTGTGGGGGTGCTAAGATATGCGTTTGGCTGTCTGTCTTTCTTAGGCTTCTATATCACATCCCAGATCGTCCCACCCACTATTGCCCTATCCATGTGTAACCAATATTTTTCGAATTCTTAACTGAGCGGCATTAAAACATAGCTCAAAGTCTGGGCGTGCCACTCCTCCCTTGCTTCTCGAATGGCACAGAGTGTGGAAGGGAAGCTGAGCTCTGCCGTTTTGCCAGATAAAACGAATAGTGACAGTGCGCAATCTGGCCAAGAATTCCCTCTCTAGGTCTATTGGTAGGGTCTGGAACAGATATAACAGTTTGGGTAGCACAGCCAATTTTATAGCGTGGATGTGCCCCAACCATGATATAAAGAGGGGCTTCCAACGTTTGAGGTCCTGTTGGATTTAAAGCAGTAGTGGGAGATAATTGGCTTCAAACAAGCCTTTCAATCTTGGAGTTAAATAAACAACCAGGTAGTTCAATGAATGCTTGGCCCATTGCAGCAAAGTGAGTTCCCTAAGCCTGGTTGTTTCACCCTCCGAGAGAGTGAGATTCAGAATAAATGACTTCAACAAATTTATTTTAAAACCTGATACCGCCTAGAATTCCAGCAGTTCCCTTTGTAATGCTTGTAGTGATTGTGCAGGGTAAGTGAGGGATAACAACACATCGTCAATGAAGAGCGATATCTTATGCTCCTCGCCTCCAAAAGGAATACCCCGTATATATCTGCCGCTGCCCTGACTCGGAGCGCCAAAGGTTCTATGGTATGTGGATGACCAAAATGACGACTTCTGCCATAGCTTGCGAGGTAACGGAGCCATCTGCCATTGCATTGAATACTTTTGTAAGCTGTGAGATGATGTCTGGTGAAAATGTTATGTAAAAGTTGGCCGTTAGGCTGTCTGGGCCCGGAGATTTATTAGGTTTAAGTGCTGCAATCACTTTTCCCACAGCCTCCTCTGTGATGGAGGCATTAAGAGTTGCATTGCAAGCCTGGCGAACCTGTGGAAGCTTAAGCGATTGTAAGTAGCGGTGCTGTGCGGCTTCATCGAGATACTCTCTAGAGTACAGCTCTTTGTAGAAGTCACCAAAAACTTTAGCCTTGTTCGCGTCAGCATTCATTAGGGTTCCCCTGGGATCTAATATTCCCCCTATGTATCTTTTTCCCTTTTTTCCCGTAATTTTCATGCTAGATGAGAACCTAGCTTATTGCCCTGTTTGTAGGACACATGGTGCATTCGCAAAAGGGTAAACTCCGCTATATTAGCATAAATGGCTTATACCTTCCCCCTCAAGGCACTCAGTTTGCGGTGCAATGGGCTCTATTTGTGTTCCTTCTCAGTGGCCTCCAGTTCTGCCTCCAGAAGTTCTCTCTCCTTAGCTCTCTGTTTGTTTAGAGCTGAGTTAAGCTTCATACATTTCATATCCCTCTTATGAGTGCCTTAAAGGCATCCCAATTATTCAGGGGAGAAGTAGCCTGTGATTGGTTTATACGAAAGAATTCCGAGATAGCCCCTCACAGTTCCTCCCGCATCAGTTTGTCTCTCATCAGGGAACCTGGAAAGTACCGTCTTGGCATCTTGGAAGCACTCTTTTCCCAATTTAAACTAATCACGACTAAGCTGTGATCAGAGATAGAGAGCAGAAAGATTTTTGCATCCTGAAGGTACCCCAGTAACGCCTGGCTTATAAAAATATAATATATTCTTGAGTATGTTTGATGGACATGAGAAAAATATTGGTAATCTTTGGTATCCGGATGAACGTGCCGCCATGCATCTAATAAGCCCATAGCGTGTATGGAGTGTTTTACTGATTTTGGCGAACTGCCCGTGGGCGCTCTGTGTGGGTGGGTGCTGTCCAATCTGCATGCGACTTGAGGTGGAAGTCCCCCATCAATATTGTCGGACCCTCAGCAAACCCCCCAGCATATTGAGCAGGGAAGACAAAAACGCCTGATGACCTGTATTAGGTGTGTATGCTGATATGAACGTATACAGCCTTCCCCTCAAAAAACGGCTTACCATGATAATCCTCCCCTCCTTGTCTGACTTTATGGCTTCAGGTTGAAATTTGGAAGAATTGTGAAAAAGTAAAGCTTCCCCCCTGTGTTTTGTAGCCGCTGAGGATCTGTAGGTCAAAGCATAATTTTTGTGGCGCAATCGTAGTTCCTCCTCCCACTTTAGGTGTGTTTCCTGTAGGGCCACTACCTCAAAGGAGTGATTCCAGAGATATTTCCAAACTTTTGGGTGTTTGAGGGGTGAATTTAAGCTGTTTACATTCCAGGAAGCCATTGCAAGTCCCAACTTAACCCGCACACGCGTAGATTGGATCTGAAGCCACAAAATCACCATCACTTCAAATTATACTACTAAGGGAATAAACATAGCTTCTTAAAATTTTGAAAATGCTTTTTAAGCCAGTGATGATGCATGACCAATGACTTTAAGAGACTAGAGTCTGTCCTCCATCCCTCCTTCCCCAACAGTTAACATAACTAAATGCCCAAAATCTGCGCTGGGCAGCTTGTGCTCCCTCAGCTATAGAGTCTTGGAAGTTAGGTTTCGTGGTGTAAGTTGTCCAGTCCAGGTCTGGGGCCCTGGCTGTTTCTCGAAACAGGTTATTGGTCGCCAAAGCATCTTGTAGAATTGCAGAGTTTGAGTATAGGTGCTTGCAGAAATGACAAAAGCGAAACCTGGCTACCCAATGATCCCTGGGTGAGGACTCCACCCTTTAGATCTTGTGATCCATGACAAATCCCCCTCATCAGTTCCTTACAAGCAGAAGGTCCAGGTTGGATAATTCTAGACTTTGGAGTGACGGCCCTTCGAACTCACTTTTCACTGCGAAGGTTTGTTGCTTCCTTTCCCATTGGCAGTGCCTCCTGTGTGGTCCTCTGGCCCCGGAGGGAGCTCCACGGGTCTCAGACCTTCCTCAAGCTCTGTGACATGCTTAATTTTATTATTGAACTCAAAGGCCAAACCAAAAGGGTAAGTCCATTTAATTTTGTCCGCTTTTAGTTTTGTGGTGAGAGGTTGAAATTGCTGCCGCCGAAGAAGAGTCGAGGGTGCCAAGCCCTGATAGAGGGTACAGCAAAAGTCCTGGAAAGAGATCTCATCCTTTTTCAGGGCCGCCTGTAGGATGGCCTCCTTCACTTTGAATGAGTGGAGCTTTACCAGAACGTTGCACGTGCGATGTCGCTCTCCCCCAGGCTGGGGTCCCACTCGATAGGCCTGCTCGATTTTTATCTTCATTTGGTTCGGCCCCAGGATTTCTGCAAAGAGACCCTCAAGCAATGCTTCTAGGTCTGGTCCCTCCGCCCCCTTCTCCAGCTTCCTAATACTCATGTTGTCTCTCGTGCTCTGTTTTCGAGGTGCTCGGTCTTTAGTAGCACAGACTGCAACTGGGTGTGAAGCTCCTGTATTTTATCCTGGGAGGCCGACATTTTTTTATGTAGGACTTAAGCTTGTGCCTCCATATCCAGCACTCGTGTGCCCACCAAATCCAGGTCCTGCTGGAGCGTTGCCATCTGTTCCGAGAGATCAGCTTTCAGTTGATCAATTGAAGATTTGATATCAAGCTTAATCTCTGCGCGGAGCTCTGCCTTCAAATCCTTGAGGGAAGCAATTAGATCTTCCTTGGTGAGATCCATGGCTGTGGCGTCGTCAGCTCGATCCTGCAACGTTTTCTTCTCTGAAGTAGTGAAATAGCTGGACACCTTAGCAGGGGCTTTTTGCGGTGGCATAGGTGCAGCCCCTTCCCTTCTTCCCTCAACGGATGGAGGAGCCTGCACCTCTTATTCGTGTGGCCTCAGCAGCGCGGCTCCCTCCTGCGTGCTGCTCCACCACTTCCCGGGGGTGCTCCTACTCCTTCCAAAGGAATAATCTTGTGCCTCTCCCCAATACTGAGGACTAGGTTCAGATTTTGCAAACTTCAAAGCTGGTACTCATTCTTTCTGTTAGAGGTGGAGATATCAAAGCTCCCGCTCGCCGCTGGCCAACAACTCTGGGCAGTCCTGTGTGAAAAGTCCCAGTGAGCAGTTAGTCTTAATCCTGCATGCTGCTTTTCTATGTGGCGAGCACCATGTTAGGGTCAGGAAAGTCTTGCCTGGGTGCCATATTAAAGTCAGGCAAGTCCTATTTGGGCTCCTCTGGTACAAATCTCAGCCACCAGTCCCCCACACTTCATTTAGGCATGTTCTGCTCCCAAGGTTGATCTCTTCATTGTAGGGGGGTGTTCACGCTGGCATACCAAGACTACTGATGGCCGCGGTCATGAGGCTTCAGGCGAGCGCCCGCAGTCACGCAGTCACTCCACCTCTTGCTCTCTTTGCATGACCGATTCCTCCCGCTGCTCCCCTCTGCTTTTCCTGCTCATCAGGGGAGGATCGCTTCACCGAATAGAAGAAACGGCGGCTGCTACAGCATACAACAGCAGTGATCCCGGGCGTCACCGCCATTTTGTGGGACGCTCGCTCCGCTCCTCACACTGCAAGTTTGGAGGAAGCCATAATCCAGGCCCGGCTTGCCTTCTTCCACTGGTACCATCCTCACAGCATGAGTCTTCTCGACTTCTGCTCCTGTTTGGTGATGAAATTGCTTAAGGTAACCCCTATATACAGCTTGCGGGCCCGGAGCTGAGGTGAATTATATCCACCCGGCCATCTTCCCTGGCCACGCCCCTGCTTTACATTTTTTTAATTTAATGTACTTACTGTCACCATATTCTATAAAAAATTTCATAATGTTATTGCTAGTGACTGGTCATTATTTTAATGGCTGTACAATTGTGAATTTAAAATGTTAAAGCTTGTACTTTTGAATATTAGGAAAACTAATGTATAACTTCAAATAATAACACCTGAAATGTTACTATAAATATTTAAAACATTTCACATATACTTAGAGTAGAGACCCAATTTTTATTTGGATATAAATGTTATATGTTTAGCTTTTTTGATGCAGATGATGACTCGCTGACGTCCTCTGCACTACCTCCACATTGCGGAGGACTTCAACGGATCATCCTCTTGGGGTGTTGCGGGGAACGCTCCAGTTCTCTGACCCAGCCACCAATCAGTGATGTCAGCGCACCATACGATGTGGTGATGTCACATATCCCACTAGACAGTACAAAGAGGAGTCGGTAAGAAAGCTCCATGTGCATCTAGTGGGTATTTGCCCTTCCAGGCTGCCTCTTTAAATTTTAGAGAGGCATCGCTGTGACGGGGAGAGTATCCACTTTCCAGCGATGCCTTTCTCAAACTGACCCCTTCTCATGGATCATGGGCGCACAGCGATTCATGCGCAGGAACCACTAGACACCATAGATAATATTTTAGAAGTGGGGGGGTCAACATCCCCCACAAGGGCCATATATTTGAATATTTTTATTTTTATTTGGGTGGGGTGACCAGCTCTGAGAGGAGGCACCTCAGGGAAGGGAAAATCTAGCAGCCATTTTGGTTTTATTTTTGTGCTGCCCGGTGCCTTTTCAGTTTTCTTGGGGACCACGAAATGTGTTAAGCCATCGTTGGGAAGAAGATTGTTTCCCCCTTCTAGTGATGCCATGGTGAAACAAATCCCTGCGCTCTAATCCATGAGGAGGGATTGCAATAGATACCAGGGATATCATACTTTGTGTAGGTGGCCTGCCCTGCAGGCATGGTCAACCCTTCCTTATATATTTATGTTTTCCCTTCTCTTTTTCAGAATTTTTTTTTACCAGGTGGGGTTTCTGGTTCCTCCTCACTCACAGGTGGATCCCTGCATGGATTAATATTTTACATTTGGTTGTTTTCCATTAAATGCGGGGCTGATTGGGCCTTCATAGCTGTTCAGCCACTGATTAGTGTGACATTTACATTTCATTTACACCAAGCATAGCTTAGATCATGAGGCAGTGGTGAGCCCACTTTAGCCAGTGATTGTTTATTCAGTCATTCATTTTAGTATAGCCACAGTATTTTAGGAGGCCAAGTAGGTGGGCTGTCTCATTACCCTATGCTATAGGAGAGGAAGCAAAATGTGTATGGCTGAATTACTGAGCAGCGGCTGAAGTGGGTAGACTTACTATGTGATTGGCACCATAATTGATAAATGACTGATATGTGCTCATCCATTTTCTCAGTGATATATAAAATGTGAATTACACAAGAACTGAACAGTGCCTGACGTGCTCTGATGTGGGTGGAAGGGGCACATAGGGCAAATGGCTAACTTCATTCCTATGCCGTTAATCAAAAGAGAGTCCCTTCACAATTAGGCTAGTCCCTATTGATAACACTTAACTTCATTCTTAGTCATCTGCAATCTCTTCTTTCACAAGGAGCGCGTCTTGCAAAGAATTTTCTCCAGGTATCAGCCACAAATGTAGCATAATGTGTTTTTTTCTATTGTGTTTGTTGTAGTATGAACTAATATTTTTTTCATCTAACTAAGGTCAAAGGGAGTTCCACTGTGGGACTTCCATTGATCCTGGTTTGATTAGTTTCGGTTGCAAGCACTAGGCCCAGCACACAAGTGAGGCAGAATTTGATCAGGACATGGGGGTAATGCTGAGTGGTATGAATTTTGTGAATTCCTGCAGATTCCAGAAGTCCCATCACAGAAATGGAAGGAAAATGTGTGATTTTAGGCAAAGTTTGAGGTTTGCAGGGAATTGTGGGTATGAAAACCTTGTAGGACCCAGACAAGGCATGCCACCCTGGAATCCCCTGGTTGTCTACTTTTCAAAAATGTTTGTGGTTTGTAGGTTTTCATAGGCGGTGCTGCGGCATGGCCCCTAATACGTAGCTACCCCTATTGCTTAGATCTCAACATAGTGC
This sequence comes from Lissotriton helveticus, assembly GCF_964261635.1. Taxonomy (NCBI): domain Eukaryota; kingdom Metazoa; phylum Chordata; class Amphibia; order Caudata; family Salamandridae; genus Lissotriton; species Lissotriton helveticus. Next base: position 267,777,773 of record NC_136065.1, on the reverse strand, counting down.
TTTAGGACCTTTTATGTTTTGGTCTCTTGGCCCATCCACACATGTGGGGTTCCATTCTTGTCAGGAAACATGATGTGGGAACTCAGGGTGGTAGGGAATTTGTGCCTCTCCATAGATTTCAGAACTTTCAATCACAGAAAAGTGAGGAAAATGTGTGTTTCATACCAAAGTTTGATATTGCATGGGCTTCTGGGTAAATATGCCAACTAGGAGCCATGGGTGTGATGCAGCTCTAGACTCCCCTGGTTGTCTAGTTTTCAAAAATATGCAACTTTGCAAGGTTTCCTTACGTGCTGAGTAACCTAAGGCCCAAAATCTACAGCTACCCACTCTGAAAAAAAAGGGTTAGGTTTGAGTGGAAAAGTGTGATGTATCCATGTTTCGTTTTAGGCTGTTTACTGTCGCAGGCACTAGGCCTACTATTTTCCTGGAAGACTTTGAGGAATGCAAGGTGATTGGAAGTTTGTGGCTCCTGGCATATTACAGAACTTTCCATCACAGAAATGTGAGGTAAATATGTGCTTTTAGGCAAAGTGAGGTCTGCAAGAGATTCTGGGTGAGAAAACCTAGTGGGAGACACACAAGCCATCCACACTCAATTCCCTTAAGTGTCTAGTTTTAAAAAATGTGCAGGTTTGCTAGGTTACCCTAGGTGCCGGCTGAGCTAGGGCTTAAAATTTACAGCTACCTACTTTGACAAAAAGGGCCAGTTTTCGTTGGAAAAATTAGATGTGTTCATGTTGAATTTTGGGCCATTTCCTGTCACAGGCACTAGGCATACCCACATGAGTGAAGTACCATTTTTATTGGAAGACTAGGAGGATTGCTAGGTGGTAGGACGTTTGCGGTTCCGCACAGATGCTAGAAATTGCCATCACAGAAATAGCTATTCCCACTACAAAAGCATCCACATTTACTAAAAATTCTGGCTTCGGTGGTGTTGTTACTATAATTTCCTCTCCTAACATCACTACCTTTTGAAAATATTAGTTTTTGAGGGAGTTATATTCACCAATTAGATTTCAAAATTGCACACAAAAGCACACATTCTGTATAAGTAAACAAAAACAATTGAAAATTTAAATTAAAGAATTTACTTAAAATAAATAACCACAAATACAATTTTTTTGTACCAAATCACTACAGTACCACTTTAAAGGTAATTCTAATGAAAACAAAATAATACATCATAATGATAAAATATTAACAAATAAAATGTAACTTAAATATAAACTAAAACATTTATTTACAACAATTTGTAATGTAAAAAAAATAATCCAATTATTCTAAACATTTTTAATTAAAATGTAGGAAATTAATAATAAAATAAATGTAAGATTTGATTTGACATTAAACAAAATAATTACATGTTTAATGTTTATTTTACACAAAACAAAATTCTAAAACATTTCAATTGATATAGGGCCATATGTATGAAAATGTCCATTTGCGATTCTCAAATAGCGATTTTTTGCGAATCGCTATTTGAGAATCGCAAAACACTATGTATGTAGGATTTGCAATAAATTTTGCAAATCCTACATATTCCTTAATTGCAAATCACAAATTGCGATTCGCAATTAAGAAATACCTCCTCATTCATTCCTATGGGCCTAGATGCCCGTAGGAATGAATGGGAAGGCATTTTCAATTTGCGATTCCCAATTAGAGAATCGCAAATTGCAAATGCAATTTCAATGGTGCCAGGGTTTTAAAAGGACACCCTGTTGCACCCCTGAAATGAGCATGGGTGCAGATGTGGCGCACTTACATGCCCTATGGGCATGTATGTGAGTCACATGGCACTTTGAAAAATGCAAAACAGTGCATTTTTCAAAGTAATCGCAAATTACCACCAACTTGAAGTTGGTGGTAATTTGCGATTCCTTAAGTCCAAATTGTACTTTTCCTGTGCTTCTTACATTGCATTTGAGGAATCGCAATTTGCGATTCCTTAAATGCAATAGCAAAATATGGAATTGCAAAATTTGCGATTCCTTATTTTGCGAGGAGTGTTTTGTGTCAATCATTGGACACTGTCGATTTGCGATCGCAAAATTACCTTCATATATATGGCCTATACATTTAAAAAGTTTTAATGAAACAAACTTTTTCAAAAAACTATTTAAAACATATTTGAAATATAGCATTCAAAAATATTTTTTAAAATTAACCAAAAAATATTAACAATGCTTCCAAGCATATTTCGCTACAAACCATATAACCTGCTCTTAAATGATTAACATACATAATGTATATTAATATTTAAAAAATGCAAGAAATTATTCAAATGACAATAATGATAAGCTTAGCAAAAACGATATTATTAACAACAATATATAAAACTGCAATACTGATTTCATCAATATTAAAGACTAAAGAAAAATACAATATTCTTACCTGCAACATAATTTCAACATTTGAGTTAATTTGAATCAATTCTGGCATCTGTGAGTGGGTGCGGAATTCCTCCAAAGGAAACAATGTAACAAGTAGAAACTGCCTTTCCCGTCGTACCGCTAAGCGCACCGCCGGAGAGAATCCAATGTATCGGAAAAGTGGGATCAAGCTGTGCGGAATATATATATATATTTTTAAAGTTAACTTTATTCAAAAGCAATCAGACGTGGTGGCCTGCTGACCCCAGCTGGCCACCATGACTGTGATTGAAGCCAATCATAGTGCATAGCAATTTGCGCCCCACCCCATTAATATTTATGAGGTAGGTCGAATTGAGACCCTCTATGATTCTGTATTTTATGACTTCACCTATAAATACTTAAGTCTTTTCGCAAAGTAAGAATACATTCAATAAAAATTATGACCCTGGCGCCCTATGGGTTTTTTATTAGCCCCCAACGCCCCTGGTTCTTTTTTTGTGCACCTATATAACTACACCCTGATCCAATGAGTTCAGGAGATGCTCCCCAGAGTGGAGGGCGCCATAGGTGACCATCTGTGTGGCTTATATATAGACAAGGCCATGCCAACATGGTTTCCCTGAATCCTTCTATCATATTTTTTATGGCTATTTTAGTTGCCAATTAAGGCTTGTTTTTCTTAAATCTGTTCCTTTTGTAGTTTGTGTTGTGTGCGGTTTTTTATCTCCTTTTCACATTGCAAACCTTCTGCCCAGACCTCTTCTGAATTCATCTCTCCACCCATCCCCTCTCCCGTCATCTGTGTCCTGAGCGCTTCTTTGTCCCATCCGATCACCCGTTCACTCTATTTGTATGCAGCCCATTGAACTTGCCCTTGACATAAGTGCTTCGAACCAAAAGGATGCTCTCATTCAAGCTGCAGACTTCTCAGCCCTGCTCCCAAAATAGACCCGGCGCCCAGTGGCAACTTGCCTGAGTGCATCTAATTTGGGCGCTTGGGAAACATGACATATAAGAGATTTCTGTGCTCACCGCTTGCTTCTTGTTATATTTGTATGCCCGCCAAATAGTTTGTGCAGCGCACACAGCATTCAAATGTGTCCACTTGCAGACACTCATTGCTTTGGCTTTGTGTAAGTAATGGCGCATAATAGAAGGGAAAAGTGAGTAAGAGCTCGAAGACGGGAAGAGTGACCGACGGGTAATGAGATTTCGGTCTATTTTGAGAGCACAGTAAATGAGTGTTTGTGAAGATAGCATCCTTTCTTTGATTCTTAATTTTAAGACTCAAGAAATTAAATGTTGCATATACTTTGTTTATAACTAGGGCATCCTGTTTTATGGTATTTATTTTTTTAATATTTCCGTCTGTATGAATCCATATTTATTTTTGGGCCATTCCAGTGATATTTATGCATATTTATGTTGTGTTTGGAGAATAAATGGAGTTGTAAAATTGTGTATTTCCGTATTTATATAATTGATAAACATGCACTCATACACCAATGCCTGTCTCGTTTTAGCAAGTAAAGTAGCCAAATATAACAAGACACTACAGCCATAGGTAAATATTAACAGTGTATACACATATATGTATATATATATATTTTTTTTTAAGATATGTCTGTATTTACGGAAATGTCATCTTGTTTTTTAACTCCCCATGCTGTCTATCTGCTCAGCTTAGAATTCATGAAGGACACCATGGAGAGACATTCAAAAGAAGCACTATTTTCTGTATTTTTGTCACTTTTTAAAAATAAGTACAGACAGGAAACACATTGTTTTCTGTCTATATTTATCTGGAGCCTTATTTATAACCTCAGCTATGGCATGATTTTGCCTATTTTTATTTCCAATTTACTTTAGCCACACCGCTCTACACAGATTCCCCAATTATATAGAAAATGACATGATTACACTCATATTTGTAAGGGACCTTGAATGTGCATGCTGTTTATTGCAGAATTCATGACTTCACACAACTTTAGTAGCAAGAGACGGGGCATGCAAAAAGGCAGAATATGAGCTCAAGGTAATCAAGCGACCAAGTCCAACTCTACAAGAATAAGCATAGACCCTTCATCATAGACGTCGCCTTCCTCACGGAAACCTGGATGAACGCCTCCTCGGCCCCCGACATCGCCATAGCCATCCCGGACGGCTACAAAATCACCCGGAAGGATCGCGTCAACAAAACTGGAGGAGGAATCGCCATCATCTACAGGAACACCATCAGCATCACGACCAACGCCGAAGACACACTCACCGCTGCCGAACACCTACACTTCCAAATCCACACCGACCCCCAGACCACCCTCAGAGGAACGCTCATCTACAGACCCCCGAATCCACTGACACTATTCAGCAAAACCATCGCCGACTTCATCAGCCCGCACGCCCTAGCCTCACCAGAGTACATCCTCCTAGGGGACCTGAACTTCCACCTGGAGAAAAACAACGACAAGAACTCCACCACCCTGCTCGACAACCTCACCAACCTCGGACTCAAGCAACTGGTGAACACCCCCACCCACTACGCCGGCCACACGCTCGACCCCATCTTCTCTGCCAGCAGTCACGTTGCCTTCAGCCACTAAACCGGACTACACTGGACCGACCACAGCTGCATCCATTTCACCTTCAAGAAGACCACATCCCACCACCACACGCTACAGATCCCCCGCAGATGCTGGAGCAAAGTCACCACAGACCAGCTGACCACATCGCTGAGCCAGAACCCACCTGCCGACACCCCTGACACCAACGACGCAGCAGACAATCTCGCACAGTGAATCACCAACTGCGCCGACGACCTCGCTCCACTGAAGAAACCCCCAGGCAAGACTAGCAACATAAAAACCTCATGGTTCACAGACGCCCTGAAAATCGCTAAGAAAGCTTGCCGAACCCTCGAAAAAGCTTGGCGCCACGAACGGACTTCAGAAAACATAACAGCCCTCAAGAGCGCCACCCGCAAATACCACCAGATGATCCGCACTACCAAAAGGACATCGTTCAAAGACCGGCTTGACAACAACTCCCACAACAGCAAGAACTCTTCAGCATCGTCAAAGAGCTCTCCAACCCCAGCGCCAGCAACAACGACATCGCACCTTCGCAAGACCTCTGCGATTCCCTCGCTGCATTCTTCCACCACAAGATCGCAGATATACACAAGAGCTTCGGACCCCAGACTCCGCCTCCAGCCACCAAACCCACGACCCCCACCACCAGCCTCAGCGCATGGACGCCCATCAGCACTGGAGACACCACCCGCGTCATGAACACCATCCACTCCCGCTCCCCCTCCGACCCATGCCCTCATCATATCTTCAACAAAGCCGACACCAGCATCGCACCCCACCTCCGGAACATCATTAACAGCTCCTTCACATCAGCCACCTTCCCTGGAAGCTGGAAACACGCAGAAATCAACGCCCTCCTGAAGAAACCAACAGCGGACCCCAAAGACCTCAAGAACTTTTGCCCCATCTCTCTTCTTCCGTTCCCGGCTAAAGTCATCGAGAAGACGTCAATAAACAGCTGACTACATTCCTCGAAGCAAACAACTCGCTCGAACCATCCCAGTCTGGATTCCGAGCCAACCACAGCACCGAGACCGCCCTCATCGCAGCCACCGATGACATCAGGACCTTGATGGACAACGGAGAGACAGCCGCCCTCATCCTCCTGGACCTCTCAGCAGCCTTTGATACCGTCTGCCACCGCACCCTAATAACCCGCCTCTACAACTCTGGGATCCAAGGAAAGGCCCTGGACTGGATCACATCGTTCCTCTCCAACAGAACCCAGAGAGTCCGCCTCCCTCCCTTCCGCTCCGAGGCCACCAAGATCATCTGCGGCGTACCCCAGGGCTCCTCACTCAGCCCGACCCTCTTCAATATCTACATGAGCCCCCTCGCCACCATCGCACGTAAACACAACATCAACATCATCTCCTACGCCGACGACACCCAACTGATACTCTCCCTCACCAAAGACCCTCTCACCACCAAAGCCAACTTCCAGGACGGAATGAAAGTCGCAAAAGGGATGAAGCACAGCCGTCTGAAGCTCAACTCAGACAAGACGGAGGTCCTCATCCTCGGACAATCCCCATCCGCTTGGGACGACTCCTGGTGGCCCACGACGCTGGGCACCGCACCGACACCCCGGACCACGCTCGCAACCTGGGATTCATCCTGGACTCCTCCCTCACGATGACCAAGCAAGTCAATGCAGTCTCGTCCTCATGCTTCAACACCTTGAGCATGCTCCGTAAGATCTTCCGATGGATCCCCACCGAAACCAGAAAGACGGTCACCCAGGCCCTCGTCACAAGCCGACTGGACTATGGGAACACCCTCTATGCAGGAACCACAGCCAAACTTCAGAAACAGCTTCAGCGCTTACAGAACGCCTCCGCACGACTCATCCTCGACATCCCTCGCCGCAACCACATATCCGCCCACCTGAGAAACCTGCACTGGCTCCCCGTCAGCAAGAGGATCACGTTCAGGCTGCTCACCCACGCACACAAAGCACCCCACAACATGGGCCCCGAACACCTCAACAACCGCCTCTCGTTCAACACCCCCACCCGCCAACTCCACTCCACCAGCCTCGCCCTCCCCACTGTCCTACGGATTCGCAGAGCCACCACCGGAGGAAGATTGTTCTCCTACCTGGCAGCCAAGACATAGAACTCCCTCCCCGCACACCTACGACTGACCCAGGACCATCTCACCTTCAGGAGACACCTCAAGACCTGGCTATTCGAGCAGTAGCGCCACCACCCCTTCAGCGCCTTGATACCCTCACGGGTGAGTAGCGCGCTCTACAAATGTAGTGATTGAATGATTGATTGATCAAGAGGATACGTACTGCACTTGAAGGGACGATTACCCGGCATCACTCACAAATGGAAAAATCTGAAGACAACATCTTCCCACTCCACCAAATCCATGGTTCACCTGTCCCATTATAAATGGGGGGGTACACCATGTTAATGAAAGTGACTGCATCAAACTCATCTCGCTGCACCTTAGGAAGCCTTTAACCCTGCGGCCTGCCTGCCACGTGGTTTCTGGGTCACAGTGTAGGTAGTGTCTACTGCCACTGATTGTTTGTGGCCCACGACCACAGTTGACAAAGGCTTGTTAGTACCAGGCAGAAAAACCGAAAAAATATCCCTTACACAGTTCCTAGGCATCAAGTACGTTATTTTTGTTCTCCACAATTAAACCTAAATTGTAGTAGGTTTATTGTGCAGGGAAAAAAGAATGCAAAGTGAACCACTTAAATATGGTTGCCTGCTCGACATTCAGCTCTTCTGCAATTGCATCCATCACATTGGTAAATGTACTTAAGGCTGTGAGATATCTTTCAGGCATTCAGAGTTATCGTTACATGGGGAGTGGGAAAGAGGCCAGGGCTGTAGGCTACCTGTTGATGTAAAACTGAGATCTTAAGTACCAGGCAATATCCATGCTCGGTGGTTTAAGTTTTGATAATTTTGATAGGCCGTCCAAAGAACCACTCAACTTATTTCTGGTACTAGCCCGCTGAACCATATCAAGCCAACCTCCTGTTCTTGGATCTAGGCCCTGCTGTACTGAGCTGGGGTTGCAAAGCAGTTCCTGGAAAGGACAGAGGCTCTTTTAGAAGTTAAGGTTAACATTCCATGAATGGCATTAAGGAGAGGTTGCAGTGGTCCCTTGAACTTCTACTCCCTAAGCTGGAAGCCGCTAAGCACCATGTGGAAGCTGTCCCTAAAGAACAGCATCCATTTGTAAAGGCCTTGCGCCTGTCTTTTGGGAGTCAGTAAAAGATCAATTATTTATGACCTGAATTGTGGCTGGAAAGCACTGAATCGATGCAGAGCAAATCTCAAAGGAGAGGGGCGGGTTGCCCACTACTGGGCTCTTTTTTTTTTAGATTTGTTAATGGTTACAAAGATCACTATGCAAGTTGGATAAACATTTTTGACTTGCTATGTGGCTTTTGTCCATTGCGACCTGCATTTCTGCTGTCGCTAAAGGCTTCAATCTTGCGGATCACAGTCTTTCTTAGACAAATATGCTTCTCTCAAAAAGCACCTTTTCAGAGAAGTACTTTTACAGAGAAATCGCTGCAGAGAACCTCTGCATTTCAATGTTTCTTTATTAAGTAATCCAGAAATAAATGTTTTTTTTTTAATGGGTTACATTTTTTGCTGCACAAATCTAACATGAATTTATTTTTCCTAGCAGTGATTTGTCGCTTTTAATGGTTTGTCTAATAAGGCATTTCTGTTTAAAAGCCTCTCTATAGTGGGTTCTCTCCGAATGCATTTCTTTGCTCAGCTTACTCTATAATGCCAAACTGCCTTTTTTAAAGTTAGAAGAAAAGCCTAAACAAGGTTTATATTTACTAAAAATAAATTCCAAAATGCAGCCAAGGGATACGAGGTCGCACTGCCTATTACATCATAAAAATCTACAAGAAAATTGGTAAAGAACAATGTTGCCCACCTCAATGGCCCGCTGCTCAAAGACCATACACTATACACAATACATTCATGATAGAGAGGCAACAAGCATGTGAGAGTAATAAAAAAGATGTTTCTGAGTCTTCAGTGTGGAAGACGAACTTTTTCTTTAATATATGTTTTCATACAAGCACAGCCAATGCATTTCACCTACAAAAAGGCTTCATCAGGGAAGCAAAGATGACACAATCACATTTCTCACAATAAGAAAAGTGTAAATACTGGAAAAATACAAACTTTTAGTTCAAAACTTACTATTTTTAACATTTTACCATTAGTATTTTTTTTAAATCCCATCCAAAGCCACTTGTCCTAAATTTGATCAAACACTATCATGTATGTGCTAGAACCAACATCCACAGTTACAATTTCATATACGAGCAAAGATTGACAAAACACATCGAAAATGTTGAGAACGCTAGATTATTCAAAACCAGATATATTTATAATGTTGTTAAACACAAACCAAAATGACAGTACAGATATGTTTGATCTGGGGATCTCTAGTTGGCAGAGATAGGTACCAATGTCCAAATAGGGGCCATTGCTTCTAGTGAGGGTAAGGGGGATAAACTCTTTTGATAACCCCTGCTCACCCCCTTGGTAGCTTGGCACGAGCAGACAGGCTTATCAAAGGCAATGTGTAAAGTATTTGTACCATAACTCACAGTAACACAGTGAAAACACCACAAATGGACTCCACACCAGTTTAGAAAAATAAAGTATCTTTATCTAAACTACACAAGACCAAAGCGACAAAAATCCAGCATACACAGTTTAAGAATATGATTTTAAAAGAGTTCTAGGGTTTGCATCAAAATAATCCACAGTTGCGTCACGTTTAGCTCAAAATACCTGTAGATGCGACAAAAGTTCCAAATGGAAGCTGCAGGGTTGAAAAACAAGTGATGCGTCACTCCTGAGACCCTGGGGAGGCGATGCGACAGCCCCGCTGCATGTAGATGATGTGTTGCGACGAATCCGGTCTGTATGGGGAGGGATGCGATACCTTATATGGATTCCGGTGCTCAGATTCCGTAGGATGCGTCTCGCACAGGCACGATGCGACGATCTTCGGGACGGCGATGATATCAGGTATGGCGGCGATGCGCTGCTTCGATCTTCTCCTCTCAAAGCCCCTCGATGCGATGGCTCTGCGACGATGTTCGCAGCAACGGGATGCGGTCCGCAAGCAAGCGGTGCGACGATCTCACCCAGTGACGACAGGCTCTGCGACGATATTCGCAGCAACAGGAAACTTCCCGCACCGGGGCGATGCATTCCGCAAGCGAACAATGCGTTGATTCTTGCAGCGGTAACAGGCGCTGAGACGATCTCGATCTTCGCGGTGGCGGGAATTTTCTCACACTGTCGGAGATGCGCTCCGCAAGCGAGCGATGTGTGAAAATTGCAGATTGTCTTTGTCTCTCCTTGTCCAGCTTCCCAAACAGCAGGCCACAACTTCCAGGGGGGATGCCTGGTCAGTGTGGACACTGGCCAGGTCAGCATGGCAGTTAGCAACTGCACACGGGCACTGCGGTGGCAGGCATGAGACAACATTTTAGGGCTATTCATGTGGGTGGCACAATCAGTGCTGCAGGCCCACTAGTAGCATTTGAATCACCAGCCCTGGCACACTCAGTGCACTTTACTAGGGACTTCCTGGTAATGCAAATATGCCAATCATGGATAACCAATCACAGTTACAATTTACTCAGGAAGCACTTGCACTTTGACACTGATCAGCAGTGGCAAAGTGCGCAAAGCATCTAAACCAGCAAAAACGAAATCCAGCCCAACGTCAAAAATACAGGAGGAAGAGGCAAAAAAGTCATGGGAAACCACGCCAAAGATGCCAGGTCTAACAAGATACTTCTATAGAAACTTCATCCAAACACACCAGGATTTGCAGACTAAGATCTGTACAAAATGGTTTAAACTCTGACAATAAATGCATTATTTCCTGTAATAATATGCGTTGTAACAATATTTTTTGTATTAACTTTGGGTTTATAATATGCAATGAATATTGATTACACTAGAGATTGTATTATTTTGTTCGAGGGGACTTGTTACACGGTATGAGATGTAATTTTGTCATTTATTATGTTCAAGCATATCATCTGTTCCATGTCATGGAGTGGGAATTATCCAGCCCCTTTACGTATATGAATTATTTGAAATATAGATTTTTAGACAATCAAATGAGTGTGGAAAAACCTCCTAAAATATAGGTTTAAGAATAACTCATTCAGTCTCAGAACAACAATATATCTTAATTTTGGACTTTGATTTTTGTAATGATACTGTTGCTTTGTTATATTTTTTCTATAAAATACTTTTAATAACTCACAAATCTCCTTATGTGCTGTCTTTGTTCATTTCATGGTTATTCCTTTTGCGCCCACCTTGATGGAGCCCGGTTACTTATCCAGTGAATTGTAATTCGCCTTTTTCCTATAAGATGGCCTAAGATAGCATATCGCAGACCGAGCTTTTTTGGGGGATTCTCTTGCAGAAGGCCCAACAGACACCTCTTTACTGCCTGTGGGATCCTTCAACCTGTAGTCTCCTGCAACTGATCAAAAATCTCTGTCCAGAAATGAGGTAATATGGGGCAGTACCAGGTCGTATGCAAAAAGTCTGCCGGTCCCGAGTGACATCTCGGGGATTATGGGTCTCTAGTGGAGTAAATGTCATGTAGACCTTTGGGGAGTAAATAGGTCATATGTATATACAAACAAACCTTTCTTAGCAACATCAGGATAGAAAGACTGGAAAAAAACATAACTTTCTAACCTGTATCATGCAGCTTGCATGCAGCTCTTAGATGGCAGTTCATAGCTCACTGTGCTAGATTACGAATGTAAATTATGAAATGCACAGTAACAACAGAATCTCTTTGACAAAAGCTTTAACCCACTGAGCTATCCACATAACATATTATTATTTGATATGCATGGTACACGCTCTTTGCAGCAGACATATTAACCTTCTGTGCTACCTTAGATAAGTGAAAACTGTCACTAGACATAACTCCCATCTCTCTTCAGCAGATACATTAATACATCACCAGAGTTAACTTGATACTTTTGTTGTTGTCCAAAAACTACTGAATATACAAGGAACTTTGCAGTGCTTTTAAAACTGCTGCACTGCTACAAAACTGCCCCCACTAACAAAACCTGCCCCCAACCTTCCAGCCTGCTGGGGAAATGCCCGCCAGTTGCCTGTTGGGGCCATCCTGGCCTTGGTAGTGTTCTAAACAGATATTGTCTTGCTGGCTAGTCCACCAACACTGACCGGCATGAGCATGCTGTGGCAACACGAATGCAGTGTTCTACATAAAACAACAGCAATTAATGTGTTATCACATTACCTAAACAAGGACTAGGCCGCTAGAATGGATGAACCTGAAATGTATGCTCTTTAACAATAATTTCTGAAGTTTTGCAGCAGGCCATTTGAAAATCTTGTGTAAACTCCAAAAACAGATAATCTTATCTTACTTTACTTGTTGCTTCTGTTAGAGGTTTGCTCAGGGCCTGAAGCTCACAGGAGTCACAATGACTGGCACCACCACAAAGGGATTCGGAGTGTCAAAATTCTAGTCGAGTCGATGTGAAAACTCAGTTAGTTTCACTCTCACACGACCTCACCTGCCCTGCGGCCCACCCGAGATCTGACCATGCGACCGAGTCTGAGAGTGACAATAAAGTGAAGCAAGTCACTCATGGCCCAGTCCCAAACTTGTTTTGATTCTAGTTAGTCACTTTAGAGCAGGGTTCTCCAATGTTGGTCCCGAAGGACTGGATGCATGCCAGTTTTTTTGCATATCCAAATATAGATAAATGTAGTTATCATGAAATTCTGGCATTGGTCCGGCCCTCCAGAGTAGGCATTGGAGAACCCTTGTTTATATTCTTGACTCTCAGAAACCCATGCTACAGGCACAAGTCCAATTAGACTCCAACTCTGAGGCCATGCCGTGTCAACATGGTTTTTACTGCAGTGCAGGGCCTGGCCACTTACTTTTGCAAGGGCCGTCATCATTGGTAGAGCTTACCCGCCACCAGATTGACCGCCCTGGGACCCAGTCGGCAGTTCCAAACATGGTGGTACACATACGCACCACTCAATGTGTACTCAACTAGGGTAGGGTAAAGCAGTTGTGTACTTGCACTTACTTGTGCCGCTAGCTGCAGAACGTGCAGTTAGTCACTGTCCAACAATGCCCAGCCATGCTGTGCATGCTTCGTGGTCATTCGCTCAGCTTCCTGGCCCAGGCCCCCCGCAGATACATAAAATGTTTTAAATCAATGACTGTACTGGCCAGCCAGCCCAGGATCACCATAGCAGCGAGTGAGATTAATTCTATTCCCCACTCAGGACCAGCTTGCAAGCCATCATGATGTCTCTACTGGCAGAGCCTCAGCACAGCAGTGTCATCAAGCGCTGCTCACACTGTGGCTGATTGTATGCCACCTGAGCGCTCACCATGGCTGACAAACAACCAGGGGTCGCAAGCAAGGTGGCAGGGGTTGCAACATGTGGCTTAGGGGTTACAGTTGAGAATCCTGTCGACCCCTAATTAATGTCTATGCTTTCTCCCTCCAGACAAGTGCTAGGCCTCTTCCTTTCTATTCTTTTACATGAACTTAAAATGCCTTCTCTTTCAAAAGTACCTCACTTGGATGACATAAACCATATTGTTAGCAACATTAGGCCTAATTCTGCACAAGCTGTAGTGGCTAGCTAATGACACTGTATCTCTGTTGTGTTCCTTTGAATATGTATAGAATGTTAACTTTGTTTCTGCTGGTGCTACTAATCTGTGGCTGCATTCGTGTTCTGATTTTGGGTGTTGGCGAGTTGAATTCACGAAGGCAGAACGCAGATCAGTGGACTACTGTTATTTACTGGATTTCATTAAATGAACACTTACCTTCAACATCTTGTTGAGGAGCATTTTACCAATAGCTGGATAATTTACATTGCTACAAACATGTGTCTTTGAGCCACATCTGTCCACATCTGTCACAACATATGCTCCTGGAAAGATCTTTACCATTTTTAGCAGTACTGTCTTTGCTAATTACATTGACACTAATATGATTTGGCTCACTTGCATCTCCAGAAATTACATGCACAGAATTAACAGAATGTCCAATTCCCTTAGCAATCTTAATAGTCTCAAGTAAAGCAGGGTTGGTGTAACACAGTAAATGTTCTTGTACCTTCTTTAAGCTCAATTAAAACAAAAATGGTCTTTAATGCACTGGTCAACTCCATCTTCTAAGTTACAAGTGCTCACAAAAGTTCTTAATGATCCTACATATTGGTCAATAGTCTCCCAGCTGTGACTGTTTGTGGGAATTAAAATGTAAATGTTTAAAAATTATGAAATGCTTTGTCAGCTTTTTCTCAGTTTCCTCGAACACATTCCATCCCTCTCCTTCATCTTCCATTTGTTGAATTTCAGGTAAACGATCAACACTCTTTTGCCCTTAAGCTCCTGAACACGTAAATAAAAGTGCCTAGCTGGAGAACATATTGCCTTACAGCTGTGCCAAATAAGTGTTTAAGTCTAGTAAAGCAGCTCAGGCTCATTTATTTACTCACTCACCATGGCGCCACATGATTGCAACATCAAACATCTAGAATGTATAAAACCAATGCACGTAGCAAAATGACAGCAGAATGTAGAGGTGATACGATCAATGTACTTGGTGACAAACAACTGCGGGGCAGAGATGCGCCAGAAGAGTTGTGACGCATCTGCCCACCTGTGCGCCACCACTGATGCTCCGCATTTACAATGCGGCGCACTGTGGCGCTTGGATGGGCAGATGCGTGACGCATCCCTGGCAGAAATTTGGTGCATCGCTGGAATTGCGTCACAAGTGCGACGCAGCTCCAACAAGGCTCGCAGGTGCCCTATCTGTAACGTGCTGCGTCTATCCTTACGTCTGCTTCAAGCAGGGGCAGGGTTTTGACGCAGCATGACCCTAAAAGTGACTGAGTGAAATCTTGTAGATTTCACTCAGCCACTTTTAGGAGGCGTTCCTGCACCGGGACGCCCCCCTATGTGCCAGAATGCCTAGATGTGGCACAGGGCTTTACAATGTGATGGATCTCCCAGATGAGTCACGTTGTAACTACCCCGCAGCATGGCGCTGGCTTTGCCCCGCCGCTGCGTCACAAAAGTGATGCAACGGTGGCGTAAAGAGGCGCAAGGGGCTTGTAAATCTGCCCCTCCATTTTTTGGTGTATACATATCAATGCATTCAGTGCCACACAATGGGGATTTGGAGACAGCCGACTAGGGGGAGGTGAGCCTCCTTGGGACTATTAGGAGAGTGGTGCAGTCCAGGAGACCGCAAACATATTTGGGCTACTTTCTGTCATGGAGGTAGCCCAAGGGTTATATAGCCAGTCATTTTTTACTGTGCGCCACCATTTCGGGATAGGTGACATGGTGGCTGGATTGGTGAGGCCAGGAAGATTTTTGGGAATGTCAGCGGACAAAGTTTCCCAGGCGCTGCGCTTGCTCAAAGAAGTGGGGCATCTGGACCTGTTGGTAGAAGGTGAGGATTCTGGTCTCAGCCACATGGCATGCTGGACATCGGAAGAGGTGGTCACTGTAGTACAGTCATGTCGCCATCATGGTGGTCATGGGTACCAAAGAGGGAATCGAAGGTAGGTGTCAGGGGCCTCTCAAGAGTGCAGCGAGCTGCCCTGAAAATAGTGCAAAGAGTTTGCCTGGTGGATCAGAAGCCCATGTGGACTGTATGTGAGGAGTGGGCTGGTCTAACTGAGCAGCAGGAGGCCTTGTCGCAAGAGCCGGCAGCCTTTAAGAAGATGCCTACAAGCATGTCATGGGATGAGTGCGGGCGGAACCTCAACCGTTTTTTGTGGGGAGGGGAGGCAGCCAGCAAGATGTGGGCCCATGGGCAGCTGGGCCAAAATGTAAACAGCGCCCTGAAGTGTGTAGTAGAGCAGTGTGGCTGGATGGAGGGATTGGTTGGTCAGGCATGACAGGGGAGCGACAGCCTGGCAGCGCAAGCAGGGGCAAGACCTGTGTTGTTTTTGAGGAAGCAGGCCTGAGTGAGGAGGCACAAGCATGGTTGAGGGGGAAAGGCACCCCAAAGGTGCAAGCCAGAAAAAGAAGGTGCATGGCAGTGAGGGAGGGGACGGATGAAGGTCTGTGTTTTCCTTGGTACCAAAGAGGGAATCGAAGGTAGGTGTCAGGGGCCTCTCGAGAGTGCAGCGAGCTGGCCTGAAAATAGTACAAAGAGTTTGCCTGGTTGATCAGAAGCCCATGTGGACAGTATGTGAGGAGTGGGCAGGTCTAACTGAGCAGCAGGAGGCCTTGTCACAAGAGACGGCAGCCCATTAGAAGGTGCCTACAAGCACGTCATGAGATGTGTGCGGGCGGAACCTCAATTGGTTTTTGTGGGGCCGGGAGACAGCCAGCAAGATGTGGGCCCATGGAGCAGCAGGGCCAAAATGTAAACAGCACCCTGAAGTGCGTAGTAGAGCAGTGTGGCTGGATGGAGGGATTGGTCGGTCAGGCATGACAGGGGAGCGACGGTCTGGCAGCGCAAGCAGAGGCAAGACCAGTGTTGCTTTTCTTTTGAGGAGGCAGGCCTGAGTGAGGAGGCACATGCATAGTTGAGGGGGAAAGGCACCTCCCAGGTGCAAGCCAGAAAAAGAAGGTGCATGGCAGTGAGGGAGGGGTGGGATGAAGGCCTGTGTTTTAGTGTCTCAGTGGTCAGGGGGATTAGCTGGGAGGTATGGGGGCACAGACAGCAAGAACCTGGAGTGTCCAACGCTAGACAGGGCCCCTGTCTCACTAAAAATGACAGGGAGGCGGCATTGGCAGTGGTTGCTGCCCTTCTGGAATGGAGTCATGGGGAGCAGGGTGGTGTGGAGGGGATGATATTGAAGACTAGTTGGTCTTAGGACAGGACAGTGAGATGGCCCACGAAGGTGTACTCTTGGGCGGGGCAAAGCAAGGGCACTACATATGCACGGGATGGAAGGCATTCCGACACAGCGGTGGCAGGTGAGAGAGCTGGAGATCGAAGGACTGGAGGTCCATGAGCTGGAAGAGGTACAGGATGATGAGATGGGGGTCACTGGTTGAGGGTGGAGGGTGCGGTAGATGGATGTGGATGCCCATGTTGGAGGTGAGGCAGGCTTTAAGGGCACAGCATACTGCACCTATCTTCTTTTTGCAAGTCAAGCAAAGCAGCAGAGCTACAGACTTGGGGAAGTAGGTGTGGTTCATTCACCCCAAGGGGAAATGAAGGCAGGGCATGGTGCAGCCAGCTGGATGGTGTCATGGGACAGGGCGTTCACTGCCCGAAGAAAATCCGGTGAGGCCTTGTCAGTGCATCAAGCGGGTAGGGCTCCCGGTGAGGAGAGTTACAGGATACGACAATCTGGCTCTTCACTCAATACCACTAACCTCCCTTAGCTTCAGTATCAGATTGCTCCACTAGCGCTGGGAAGTCCCTGGGCAGCCATGCGTTCTATAAATACCCTAAACATAAACATGAATATGGATCAACAGAGCAGCTGGGTGGGTCATTGGTGGCCCCTCAGAACAAACTGGAACACTCTTCAGCGGTATGGCACAATGTACAACAAGAATGGTGGGGGCCCACAGCCGCTAAGTGGACTGTAGAGGATGTGATTGCAGATGAAATACAGATAGATTATGAGAATGAAAGCTTGGAAGAGGGAGAAATTCTGGATAATGACGCTCCTTCATAAGCAGAACGTAGGTGTTGGGAACAAGGAATCGGAAACATGTAGGGCTTGTGGATAACCGTTTGTTGCCTAGTGTCTTGCAGATTGTAGTCGCTGCCTGAGAGAAACATGGCAAAAAAAAGTATACCGGACAGACGGGTCCAACTAAGTAGGCAGCAGACTCTGGATTGGGTACCAACCTTCATGCCAGGTAAGGAAACAGGGGGCCATGGCTACAGCTCCTATGATGGTGTTGACTGGGGTCGATTCATGGGGGGAAAAGAGAGCGGAGGAGATAGGTTGTGGAAAGTCCCATATGGGAAGGACACTGGGGTGGGCACGGAGGAGCATAGATTGGTCAGTAAGGGCGAAGGATCCCCACCTAAGAAAGAATGCAAACAGAGAGATGGTTTGTCAAACAATGGTACAGAGACCTCGGAAACAGCACAGCAGGGTGTTTTGGTCAGCAACACAAGGACAGGATAAGGGTCAGAGAAAGAGGGGGAGGAAAGGGGGGAGAAGACAAAAGGTCCAGAGAGTAAGGAACTGAAAATAAAAAAGCTATCTTATATGGGGTTGGCCAAGTCCTTAGGCTCACACTTCATGGTGTCCACAAAGGAGAAGAAATGGAGAGGGGAATACCTGGAGAGGTATAAGCTATTACACAGGGAGCTCAGGGATAAGGAAGGGTCAAAGGAAGAGGAATACAATTTGTCTAAGCAGCCAAAGGTGCTGATGACTATCAAAAATTGGACAGCAGCCTTTTTAATATATGCAAGTGTGTACATTGAAAAGTTCCTTGAGTGGTACTATTCAAATATATGGATGTGATCCGGAAGGCACAGATCACTTATGGGGGATACACATGGGTACAGTATGATGACGAGTTTCGAGGGCGCTTGCCACATGACACGGAAGCTAAATTTGGGGTGATTGAATCTGATTTGTGACAACACACGATGGGGCCCACCAAGCTTTGAAAAAACACATTTACAGCCAGTGGTTTACCTATAGTATACCAGCCCTTTCAGGGGTGCTCCACCCAGGTGGGGTGTGACAAAGAAGAGACAGGGTGGACTGTAGGGAGCCTGCTGAGACTTCAACTAAGGTTTAGGCACATGGGATATTGTAAGTTTAGACATGACTGCTCAAAATGTGCAGAGAAGCATGCATGTATTCATTACTTCGAGGCTGCAAGAGGATACCAGGGATCATCCTCTGGACAGTGAATGGGAGGGTGTGAACAAGCGCAGACATGGAGTGGGCAGGATGTTAAAGGTTACGCTATAGTAAGTGAACTTAGTTAGATGTAGATACAGTGATAAGCTGTAGGGTGAAAGGATACAATTGTAAAAGTGCAGTGCGAGTATGTAAATATAGGTGACAGATTTTGCATAGTGAGGTTTTAGTTTTGAGAGGCAGCACGCCTAGGCATTATGTGATGTGCACCTGTTTCAATAAAAGCGGCCTTTTTCACACAAAGATGCATCAGTGGTCTGTGTTGCGCTTCTCTTCCCCAAGTATGTATGTATGTATGTATGTATAACCCACTTATAGAGCGCTACTGTCACCCGACGGGCCTCCTGGCGGTGTGATCAAGCAGGTCCCCCACCACAGTTAAAAGCCTTGACAGCAAAAAGGAGAGTCTATACTGGTCTAGGGAACAGGTATGTTTTTAATTCTTTTTTAAAAGACAGAAAGTTTCCAGAGCCCCTAAGTGACCGTGGTAAGTCGTTCCACAGCTTGGATGCCGTAAAGCCAAAGGAGCGGCCCCCCATTTGCTTTCTCCGAACTTTGGGAACAATAGCCAACGAAGCAGAAGCTGACCGAAGGGCTCTGGTGGGGGTATACCAGGAGAACAGCTCCTGTAAAGGTAGAGGCCCCAGTCCATGCAAGGCCCGAAAGGCCAGGCATAGAGCTTTGAACTCAATCCGCTTTGGGACGGGAAGCCAGTGCAAGTCTCTGAGTGCCATGGAAGACGAGTCAGAACGTCGGCGGGAAAGTGCTAACTTGGCCGCGAAGTTCTGCACTCGTTGCAGCTTACCTATTGCTTTGGAAGGTGCCCCCAGAAGCAGTGCGTTTCAGTAATCAAGTCTGCTCAAGATGACACTGCGCACTACTTCTGGTCTCGCGTGGGCAGGGAGCAGAGGAAGAATCTTCCACAAAGTACGCAGCAAGCCCATACAGGTGGAAACTGTTTTATCAATGAAACCATCTAGTTGTAGGTTCGGTTCCATTGTTACACCCAAATTCCGAACTGATGTTGCAGCAGCTGGCGTGCCTTGGAAGGAAGGGGGCCAAAAGTCCTGGGGTAATGGTCGAGGGGCTCGGTCCACTGAGCAGTGCAGCACCTCGGTCTTGGCGCTGTTAAATTGCAGCGAGTTGTTACTCAGCCAGGTGGCAGTGGTGACCATGCAACGGTGAAAGGTCTCCCGAGACACCGCATTCTCCCCCTCAAAGGAGAAGATGAGCTGGGTGTCATCAGCATAATTGGTGACTGAAATGCCAAAAGATTTAATTAACTTGACCAGGGGGTGGAGGTAAAGATTGAAGATAATAGGGCTGATGGCCGAGCCCTGGGGAACTCCCTGCCCAACCCTTTTGATGGCGGATTTAAAGGGGGGCAGGGCCAGTACTGCCTGGTGTGACGTCATCAGCACTCACTTACTTCCAGCGTATCCATGAGAGCTACAGTTACTGTTTTTAACACAGATGTTCAGCGGGAATAGCGCCCTCTGATTCATAAAGGCATCTCACAATGACTGCAACAACAGCCACAACAGGAATGTGGTGAGCTCCTCAGGCACGTCTGCACCAACTCATTGCCGGTATGTAATAATGGCTTAGGCTGTGTCAAAAAACGCTCTCCAAAAAAAAGTTTATTTGTTTAATATGATTAATATGCTCTTTGCCTTTTATGATTTTTACTTTATTTTTGTGTGTTTGTTTATAATGAAGGGAGATGTTGTATTCTGCGAACATGTATTAGATTGTTAGCTTTGTTTCTGCTCCTGCTACCGTCTGTGGCTGCGTTCGTGTTCTGATATTGGCAATTGGGGAGTTGGCAGATCAAACTCACAAACGCAGGATGCAAATAGGTGAACTCCTGGTATTTACTGGAGTTCTTGAAATGAAAAAGACTTACCTTCAACTTCTTGTCAAAGTTCCAATTACAATAAATAAAAAAATAAACCTACCAAAAACAATTACACTCTCTCTATCAGAAGCTTTCCGCGTGCCCCTCTCTCTAGTCCAGGTCTAGCGCAAACATGTCTTGGTTCCTCCTTTTCTTTCCAATAATATTGGTCATGACTCAATAGCCACCCTCCTTTAGCATGTCAGTGTGATGAATGTGTAGTCGTCCTGCTAGACAAGAGTAAAAGTCCAATAACATGTATGTAGCCAAGGATGCCAGGAAAATATGTGAAGGCCCATTATAGTTCTGCTTCTTCAGGTGATTGACCTCTCAAGCCTAGGCTCACTTCTAATTCCTAGTCCTCACCAACCATTTTAACTCCGGAGAAGATAGATTACCCTTGTTATCATTTCTTAGGTCCACTGGTGTAAGGCAGAGTCCATAGGCATGAAAATCCACTAGACAATGCACTATTTCAGGACTTACCATCTAACTTCTCCATCCTTGAAATTAAAACTAGTCTTGGTATTACTACATTTCATCTCATGCACACTCTTGAAAGAGATAGGAATACAAGGATGGAGATGTCAAAGCCTTTATGTGTACTGTGACTGAGCTCCCAGTTATGCCCAAATAACCTTACCCTCAACGATAAACTGGTTTCTGTGATGACTACCTGAGTCACACGTGGCACACATCAACATATGAAGCAAGTATCTTTAAAGAAATTGCATTTGGTAGATGGGGTGCAGGTGCGACAATACAGGTAGGAAATATTTAATATAAAAAAAGGTGCAAACTTAATTAGTTAAAAAGGAACACTGATTTAATAAATCAGATCTACTTATTAAAGCTTATTTTTAAACAATTGGTTTTATTTATTAGCAAAGTAAGATTTATGAAGCAAAGCAACATAGCTCCTGTTTCAAAACTGCTGCATTCATTTTTGAAACTGAAATTAAGCATCTAGGGCTAGATGTGCAAAGGGGTTTAGCGTTCGCAAACCCACTGAATCAATAAATCAGAGAGTTTGCGAATGCTAAAAGCCATTTCCATATGCACTAAACACATTTAGTAATAATGAGAATTAATCCCAAATCTCTAAGGGCCAGATGTAGGTGGCCATTTACCGGCCGGTAACGGCCGATTTCGGCCGTTACCGGCCGGTAAATGGGTTTTTGGGATGCAGGGGGCCAATTTTACCGATTCGGTATATTTACCGAATCGATAAATTTACCTAATCGGTAAAATACCGATTCGGTATTTTTACCGATTCGGTAAGTTCTAGATGTAGGTGGGACTCTTCTGAGTCCCAAAGGCCTTTCAGATTCGGTATTTTACCACCCAATCCAATTGGGTGGTAAAATACCGAATCCAGGTGTGCTTGCACATGTGTGCATGCACACCTATGCCATGTGACAGACAGACATGCCCTTAGGGCATGTCTGTGTGCCACATGGCACACATGCTTGTATTTGGGGTGCTAGAGGGTGTCAAAGTAACACCCCCTGCACCCTTGCTGGAATCGGTATTTACCTATTCTGTAAATACCGATTCGGTAATGCCCATTGATTCCTATGGGCTTCAATGCCCATAGGAATCAATGGGCATTACCGAATCGGTATTTACAGAATCGGTAAATACCGAATCTTAACGATTCGGTATTTACCGAATCTGTAATACCTACATCCCCCCCCTCTATTTTACCACTTCTTAAATACCGAATCGATAAAATTTGGTATTTAAGAAGTGGTAAAATAAAATTACCTACATCTAGGCCTAAATGTGTTCAGAAATGGATACCGATTCGGTATTTGGAAGGGGTGTTTTAGAGGTGCCCCTTCCAAATACTGGATTGGTATGCTATGAATCAATGTTTTGGGACAGAAATATGGTTGCAAAACATTGATATTTTAAAGACACCTCAAAGGAGATGCTAACACATTCACAAAAGAGAAGAAGTCTTCTTGGGACTCATTCCCCTTTGTAAATGTAAAAAAAGGTTGTTTGACATGGGGGAAGTGGTCCACAGCACCACTGCCTCCTTTAAAAACATATATACTTTTTGAACACAACCCATTTTTCTTTGACAAAAACAGGCAGCGTTTTAAAATAAGTATTGCTTTATTTAAAAGCAGTTACAGACATGGTGGCGTGCTGACCTCAAATATATTAATGAGGTAGGTCGAACTGCAACCCACTCCGATTTTGTATTTTATGAACCAACCTATTAGTTCATAGGTTGGGTTGCCAAATACCACAATGTTTGCATAAATACTGCTCGCAAATTGCGACCAATATTTTGTGATCAGTGTTTAATACATCTGGCGCTAAGTGTCCTATACACCCATCAACTTCTTGAAGCAACAAATGTCTTTAGAAATGAGATGTATCTAAATAATAATGTACGAAAGGCCATATGTAGGAAATTTCGTATTTCTAATTTCCAAATTGCAAATCCATAGACGTCACCATTTGGGAATCGCAAAACAATATGTATGTAACCACCGATTCCACAAATAACAATTCCTACAGATTCACAATTAGGAAATCACAAAATAGGAAATGACAAATTAGGAAACTGAGCTTTCTTGATGCAGAATGATGATGTCAGATCAGGAAGTTTACAAATATAAGGTGTGGCCACAATCCAGAGGCCTAGAAAGGTGCCGGAAGTGAGGAGTTCTCCTGCATCACTATTGCCAGTGTATCACACCATTCCTGGAGAAGACCATGGCTACAAAAGAAGGGAATACATACTCAAGGAGCAGGAAGAGGATGGTAACATTCTCTGAGAAGGAGCTGGAGCTCCTGACAGAAGAATGTGCCTCCCATATGGACCAACTGTTAGGGAAGGCCTCCTTCACAGTACCAGAGAGCCAAAAAACAAGGATCTGGACCAGCATCCTGGAGAAGGTTAACTCAATAGGAGTCATCCAGAGGACCATCCCAGAGATCCGCAAAATGTGGTACGACCTGAGGTGTCGCACAAAGGAGAAGATGGCCAGCAGGTTGGCTGAGGGATGTGGAACGGGTGGAGGACCCTCAAACCCCCCTCTCTAACTACCATGGATACATTGGAACAAGAGAGTGTGGCGGGAGTAGCTGACATTGACACCTCCAATTCAGCAGGCACCATCAAGGGTGAGGCACCATCCCTTTACTTACCTAACTAAACATAATGTTAGCAAATCCATATATCAAACATCCCAGCACGAATAACTCCATTGAAATGCTTACCTCACCCTGGCAATGCATCATGGGAGTTATAGTACATATCAGTTGATTGCTGTCCTGTGTGCTGATGACTACACCAAACATATCTGTTCAACATAAACATGTCACAAACACATCAAGCAGAGTCACAACAATATTGTGGGCAAGCATTAACCATTTACCTACACTTGCTATTTATATGCATTTCTACAGATCACAGCCAGAACCATTTTAGCCAAAGGGCCTACTGACACTGATTTGGTCATTGAGGACCCAACACCAACTCCCCTCAGCCCATCACCCAAACTCCAACTGGCAGGAGAGCAACATTTTCACAACCGACAGAGTTTGTGGACAGTGATGAAGGACAATTGCAGTGCAGGGACCTCACAACATCAGGGGGCCATACACACAGACAGCGCAGAGGCCAAACATTTGCAGTGCATACTAATATCATGTGAGATGACATGTTGGAGAGTTCTCCTGTGCACGGTGGCTTGGAGAGGTCCATCATCTCGGTCCAGCACCTGCAGGCAAAACAAATGTGGGCCGTCAGGTCAGGAGGCATCTGCTATAAATGTCTAGGTCAATGCAGAAATTTGAGAAAGGGCAGGACAGGTGGCTAGCAGCAACAGAGGAGCACCGTGTGCAGGGACAGAGGCACAGGCTGTACCTGGCAAGGTTTGATTAATTCACCCAGTCCATCAACCACCTGTCTGTAGCCACAGTGCTAGCAAGGAGGACTGTGAACATTCAGAATGACATGGGGCACAGCTGTCAGGACTTTGCACGGGGATAGTGCAAATGATCACAGCGCTTGAGAAATATCCAGACCCGTGACTCTGTATTCCCAGCATCCTACCTCCACCTGAGAGCGAAGAGGGCTCTAGGCTCAAGTGGCACACCAATTTGGGAGGCATGCAGTTCCAGACGTTCATGCTGACACACTTCTAGGACTGACAAGTCAACAGTCCCACAGTTCAGTGTTGCTGACAAGTCACCCAAACCAAAAGGCCGAAAAAAATGAACAACTGTACATTCAAAGGAATGAGTCACATTTATTTTGTTTGAGATTACTTACTTTGTTGTTTCTTTTTAACAATATTACATCCACAAGGATACAGTTGATCATTGAGTGGAACAATGTTGTTGCTACCTGAATAAAGGATGAGATCTCAGTTATGCAGCAAGCATTACCATCATGCATGATGTCTCATTATTAGATGTTTTAAGTACTCTTACCTCTGAGATAGTTGTTTTTAAAAAATAATAGTTTTTTTTGGTATTATAGACAAAGATATAAACAGTAGCATTCCTTAGTCAATAATGCGTTACATACAAATCTTTCGGATAGCTTTTGGGAAGTTACAACGTACGTGACATATCAAAGATACACCTCTTCCAACCTTGTTGAGCCTGGTACAGTTCTGAAATGTATTTAGTTATCGGCTCATTTATACATCTAGTCTTGACAAAACAAAGAATAATAGTCTGCAGGCGTGGCTGTCTCATGTACATCATGATCAGAGGTTGCCCTGCATTGTCCAGTTCAGTTCACAGCATTCAGCACTGTTATGTGTGTGTGCTAGGTTTTGTCTATGTCTACAGAGCTCAGCCAGCTCACAAACGGGTCCCATATGTCTCTAGGGCAGGAGCGCGCCGGCATGAGCTCTCAGTATTCCGCCAGCTGGGTCCTACGATAGGTTGCGTCCGGAACCCAGTCCATTGCCCTCGGCGGGGGGGGGGTGGGGGTGAACTGCTACCCAATGAAGGGCCACCTGTCTCTTAGCCATCAGTAATAATATGGCCGGCAATTTCCTCAGCTTCGGTGGTATGTTAGGGAGGATTCCCAGCAGCGACACCAGAGGAGTGCAGGGCAAGGTTTGTCCCGTTATGTTTCCTACATAATGTAGGACTTTGGACCAAAAATTGGCTATTGCCCTGCACTGCCATGCTAAGTGTATGAATGATGCTGGGGACGCCCCACGCCTCCAACAGCAATTGTCCAAGCGCAGTCCCATCCGCCGGAGTTGCATGGGGGTTCTATAGAGTCGGTGGACGTACTTAAAGTGTATTAGTCTGAGCCGATAGTTTGGGGTCAACTGTTCCAATTGTCTACAGCTAAAGTCCCATTGCTCATCAGTTATGTTATCACCCAGATCCACCTCCCACGCCGCGTGGGCTGTTGGCACGTTAATCGGGTGGTCTTTTTGTGTGGTAGTGTAAAGTCACGCAATCGATTTGCGTCCAGATTCTACAGTGAATATATTTTCAAGGGCAGACAGCTGTGGGGGGGGGGGCTTCAGGAATGTTCCAAAGTTACCCTTACAAGATGCTCGCAGCTGATAATAGAGCTGCATATCTAGCGCTGATGGGGGCGTAGGCCCGCACATCTGTTGCAGTGTGAGAAAGTGATCCCTAGGGTATAAGTCTGTCCCAATCAGGCATGGTGTGAGTATCCAGGGACGTAAGGCATATGCATTGTCACCTTAAGAGCATGAGAAGGAACATCATTAGGTCACATTACACATACTGTCCTGGCCACTGTATTACTTGAGTCTTTGATTCTCTTACCTACTAGGAAACCATTGCCAAATTCACCATGTGACAACAGTTTTGTATTCCACTGTTGTGGAACATTAATGAGTCACAGGTGCTGCCTGGGGATCTGGCCACAAGGTCTGTTATGATACAGGGAACACACACTACCTGCATATTGAGTTGGTATGAGCTTTTCCTGTTTCTGTAGTTTATTCATTTGCTGAGGGCGGACATATGTGCAATATGTCTGACATCAACACAGTCATTGACTTTGGGGAACTGTGCTTCCCTGTAGAACATCAATCTGGTTTGTTGCAATAATTAGGGGATATTGGAAATGATACATATTGGTTAACTTTACTCAACATAATGTCCAGAAATCTGCAAAACAACATGGAAAAGGCACTTTGTGACACCCCCGCCACTGCTATGACCCCCTGGTAACTGCCAGAAGCTAAGAGGTGTAGGCAACACATTGCTTACATATGTGCTGGGATCGTGTTGCTTCTGAGTGTTGGGGCTTGTATCTGAGATTGTAACTTTGCAATTAAATCATGTATTACCTGACTACTGAATCTGTACCTCTCATACATCTCCACCACTATCTGTTCAAACAGTGTCACCATCACCGTGAATAACCTCCCCTATCTCCACCTCCTTCTCTGCCTCCCATCCAAAATCCTCATCCTCATTGCCAAAATGTACCAAGCTGCCTTCGTGAAAGAGCCTGATACATTTTGGGTGCCTTTTTATAGTTTGCACATGGTTACCACCTGGTCTGAATCAATGATAATTGCATTTCCTGAATGACTGTTTTGTGACTAGTCACAATTAGGAAATCCGTTGTACATGCGATTAATGGTTCCCAATTTGGAAATCCCTATTTGTGATTTCCTATCTTCGAGATTACCAAAATGTGATTTCAGCTAGGTAGGATTCACATTTCACACCACTTTAAATGCCTTTCGTATATTCCGAAATAGCATTTTACATTTCCTAATGGCCCAAAATTGCATTTCGTACCAGTAGGAAATGCAAAATGCCTTTGTACATATGGGCCTAAGTTCTGTACACTTGCAGCAGTAGTACTCAACTTCACAGAAAAAGCTTCTTCAAAAATGGTTCCATCATACACAGTCACCAAATCTTTAAGACCGATTCTTTATATCCCTGTTAAATGTATGCAGTTCTAGGAGACTTCCCACAACACCAGTTAAGGTTCGAACTGACCCTTTTAATTTCTCTGCAGCAGCAACTGTTTTCTTTGTCCAAAAGACCTTCTACCCCCTTTCAGCTACAAGAGGGAATTCCCACAGAGGGAAGCTGATTTCACTAGCAAAGATATGGGCCACTGCACTCTTGGCATCAGCAGGAGAATGGTGTATCTCTGTTCCTGGAGGAAATTGCAAGGAAGCAAAAATTCAAGAAATTCAGATCAGTTCTGGAAATAATTATTTCCAGATGTCTCAGGCAGATGTTCTTCTGTGCAGCAGCATGGAAATCTTTTCTCTTCTTCAGTGTTAGACAGATCCTCTCATTTTGGGTCAAATATGTGGAGGCTTATCAAGGACTTCTGCACACAACCCTGTCGGAAGGAACACTTTTACTGAAAATGTACTAAACCCATGTAACTAACCAGAAAAGGTTTTGAGAAACATTAAATGGGTTTAGGAAATATTAAATAATTGCTTTATGGAATACCACTCAGGTATGTATAAATGTGTTGTGACTGAAATCCAGTTGCAAAACAATAATATTTTACCAACACAAAGGAGCTGGTAAACATTTCTCAAATGGGAAGGGGTTCCAAGGGATGCCTTTGCCTTTATGAATGGTGATAAAAAGATTTTTACGAGTAGGCAGTGGTTACATGGACCACTGCCTAATCTAAAAAAAGTTTGTAAACATTTAAATTTTCTTTTCAAACGCACCCTGTTTTCCTTTTTATGAAATGGGCAGCATTAAAAAAAAAGATATATTTATTTAAAAGCAATCACAGGCATGGTGATCTGCTGACACCAGTAGGCCACCATGCCTGTGACTGTAGTCAATTGTTGTAGATCGAATTTTACAGCCTACTGCATTCATATTGATGAGGTAGGTTGGATTGCGACCCACTACTATTCTGTATTTTATAAACTGATTTATTAATACATAGGTTGGTTCATAAAATAAGAATGTGTTTGATAAACGAGGGTGTGCAAATTGCAACACCTATTACCTAATGCATTCTTTGTACATGAGAACAAAAAAGCTTTAAGTTTAACAAAATCTAATAAAAAAATAATAATTTTTAACATGCTCATGCGATTAATATTTTACATAAATTGAAGTTGATAAGTGTCAGTTAGACCAAACGTGGTTGGTGCTCAGAAAAACGTGACACATAAACAAAGTAACATATAGGTGATTCACACTAAATTGGTACACTCACAGCCCAAATATGCATTAATAGAATGATTGAACATGTCCATGACGATGTTTCGAACCCTTATGGGTATGGGATTATCATCAGGACTCTGATTGGGGAATGATTGGGGAATGACTGATAGCAAACTATGAAAAATAAAGGAAAAATTAGAAATTAAACATTTTAGAGAAAATATATAGACACATTAAATAACTTGTGAATAGAAAAGCACACATCATGCTCTTCTCAAATAAATGCCCGTGGTATTCATTGCAGGAAAGTACAAGTAACTGACTAAGAACAAGCATGGGGCAAAAAAGAAAGGAAAGAGCAAGAACTGGAATAGATGGAAGAGCATCTGTGCCCGTCAGCCCCCTTTGCCCTCTCCCACACCACATCCGGGGCCCATACCACCTCTTCCTGGTGAGTACCAACCCTCCCAGTAGAACGGTTACAGTTCTTGCTGTTTCCATTCCTTTTCATCTCTTGTTTGTTCCTTATCAGTTTATTTACTTTCCTGTAGAGTTTACCTCAGACATTCATGGGAGCAGAGCATGATGGCCAGGCCCTACACCCAACCCACCCAGTGTCCAACCTACCACTGCACACAGCCTTTCCCCATGCACAGTGTGGTGTTGGCAGAAAGTCTACTGCCAACAGTCCGCAGTCAGCCAACCACCCGTGGACCCCAACTCCACTTTCTTTCTTAAAAAATGTTGGCACCACTCTACAGCTTTAGTTAGGTCATAGTTTTAATAGGAATAAAGTTTTTTGTTTACCTAATAACCTTTGCGCAGTGTATCGAATCTTCATGAAACACTTCTAATAAAATGTTTATCCACCTCAGCTCTTTGCTGGAAAGTTTTGGGGTGATCTGACAAGCGAGGGACAATAAAAAAAGCAAGGCTCCTAAAATGTAAATTCCCAGGCTAATTTCCTGTAGGAAATTTGAGGAAAGGATACAGAAAAAATGGTCAAATGGAATCACACCAAGGGGCCGATTATGATGGCGGACGGACCTGAGTCCGTCCGCCACCATAGAGCAGGAGGGAACCTCCGCATTGCCTGCGGAGTTCCCTCCTGTGCAATTAGGATGTGACCGCCACCCTAGCGGTCACATCCTCTATGTTTACCATTGCGGCGGGTGCGGCTTCAAGCTACATTCGCCGCAATGGTAAAAATGCATACATTGCATTTGTATGCAGAAAGCAGCAGGCACCGTGCGGTGCCTGCCGATTTCTGCATACAAATGCAGGGGGTACCATAGGTACCCCCCATGTGCATCCCCCACCCCCCCTTCACCTAGGGAGCCCGCAACGGGCCCCCGCAGTGAAGTTACACATGCTTTTCCACGGCGGAGAACCCGCCGAGGAAAAGCATGTTTTAAAGCCCTTCCTAATATGGCGGACGGTGTCTGAGAGACACCTCCACCATATTAGAGCTTTTCCGCCGCGGTTGTAAGCCAACCGCGGCGGAAAAGCTGCGGGCGGAAACCAGGACCCACCAGCCATCCTAATGTGGCGGTGGGTCTTTGGTGGGTCCGCTGCGGTTTTTCCGCATCCTCCGGGCCGGTGGTGGCTTCCGCCGGCCCGGAGGATGCGGGAAAACCGCAATCATAATAGGCCCCCAAATTTGGAAGAAATTAGCATAAAAAATATATTGATGTTTGGATGGATGATCCCTCTGGAGTAACTCACATGTTGCATCACTCATAACATGTTAAAATACATCATTGATAACATCATTGTTGACCTCTCGGGGAATGACTGTGCACATGGCGAAGACCATGTGCATCAGAGACTTGCTGATTTGTTTTTCATTAATTGCCCCAAAGAGTTTGGCTATCTGCAAAAGCTTTTCTATAAGTTTGTATTTAGTAGGTACTTACTTTCCAAGGGGGCTTGAGTGTCTAAAAGGAGTGGGCTCTGCATGACAAGTTGTGCATAGGAGTGAAGATTGTATGCACCATGTACTTCTCCACCCATGTGTGCTTGATTGCCAACAAGAGGTTTACTATCTACAAAGTGTTTGGTACAGGGTGAAGGCTGTGCGTAGTTAGGGCTTCACCACCTAAGAAGCAATGGGAGTCTAGCGGTAGTGGGCTCTCCGTGAAGGCGTTCTTCAAAGGAAGAAACTGTTCGCAGTAGGCAGTAGGTGCTTTCCTACTTGCGTCTGGTTCATTGCACACAAGATGTTGTCTATCTGAGAAGTGTTTGGCACAGGGCACAGGCTGTGCATAACTGGGGCTTTGTCACCTAATGGGGCTTGTGTGTTTAGAGGAAGTGGGTTCTACCTGAAGAATTATTCACAGGGCAAAGACCAAAGGGTTTGCCCACTCATGTCTGGTTGATTGTCCACACTATAACAGCTATCCTCGTTTCTTTATGATGCACCTAATTTCAAACCCCACTGAGCTTTGCCTGCATGTCACACCATGCTGGACTGGCTCCCTTGGCATTTCACTGTGTAGTACATATATTGCATGCTCCCACGGCTGCCACCGATGGACTGGCTGCCTTGGCTTCTCACCCTTTAGTACATATTTCTCATATGCCCAAAGTTCCTGCTGAAACTGTTCATTGGACTGGCCCCTTTGGCTTCTCATTGTGTAATATGTATATCTCGTGAACCCAAAGCTGCTGTGGTTTGCTGGACTGGCTCCCTTGGCTTCTCACTGTGTGGTACATATATCTCATGCACCACTGGACAGGCCCTCTTGGCTTCTCACTGTGTTATACAAGTTGCCACTGACACTCTTCACTGGTCCAGCCCCCTTGGCTTCTCACCCTGTAGTACATATATATCATGTACCCCTGTACTGGGCCCCTTGGTGTCTCACCCTGTAATATAGAATTGTTATGCACACAGAGCTTAGAGTAAAGGACCACTACACTGGGAAGAAACTAACAAAAACAGTGTTTTAGATATTATGGATTAACTCTGTGGTATGGCACGGTTGCCATGGGGCCTAACATATATAAGAAAACTTGACTCCTCATCTCATCCACCCAAAGTTAGAAACCAAAAAATACATAATTTGGTGTAGTGGGACCATTAAACCCCTGGACTCCAGGGTCAATCGCACCTACTGCATCATTAAGAGCTACACCACTGACTGAACTTCCGATGCCTTCCCTTCCATGCTGACTCCTGGGCTTGCTTCAGCTGTTGTGCAGTTCCTAGTAAGGCACACTTGCCTCTGGAGTGATTTTTGAGTCTTTATGAACGATTTGCTTATTTTCCTCATGAGTGGCGAGTATTTAAATTGCATTCATTAAAATAACTTCAGTAGAAAGAGTATCACATGCTTGTTGGACAATAGGAAACAGCACCGACCACTGACGCATATGTGTGGAAAAGGCCACTTTAATGAAGCAGGTGTACATCACAACATCTATATATAACCCTGGGCAAAATGCGTTACAAAACTATGACCTCACTAACAATGCATAATCACCGCCCACCAAATTGGCCTAAACCCCCTTTCCTAATAGTCCCCCCACAATAGTCCAAATTGAACTGCCTGTCACTTTAACTATACTCTACCCCTTACTAACAATTCCTAAAACTGTAAACCTTTTCCTTTGTGCCTTCTGCAGGCATCAGCTTACTCCCACCCTCCCTCTCAAATTATCTGACCTATCTCAACAACAAACCACCGCCCAGATTGGAGTTTTTCTGCCCCACCCCACGCCTAACAAAAGCAATCAATCATAAGTTATAGGATGCACTGTGGATATCTCTGGGAACACTGTCTACCATAAATGAATGCCTAAAGCCACCAATAACACCTCTCATAGTGCCACACACTAACCTGTGTATTCCTGCAGGAGTGAGTTGGAATCTGAGTAGCTTTGTCCCAACACCTCCACCAAGCTCAAGGCTCCAGAAACCGAAGTATCTAAGAACACCTGAGGCCAGTAGGGGAAAGGGGAATGGGATATGAAAGAGAGATACTTCTCCGGTTGCCTCCGCACTTTTTGTTGCATCGTGGCTCGCAACTGGAGCCCGAAGCTATCTATGTTCTACTGTGGCCTAACAGCTGGTCACCGCATGCATGCGTGTGCCTGCGCTGAAATAATACCAGGACACAGTGTTGCTGGTAAGTCAGCCCCGGCCTCGATCTCGTCTCCTGATGTCACCAAAGGCTGGGGCTCCTTTTATTGTTCTATGCCCACATGATCACGGATCGTCCATTAATCTTACTATTATGGGAGTTAGAACATCAAATCCCCTGCGGTCAGTTGCTACCTAAACTTTCCCATGCCACGCCTGTTACGTCACAGGAGCGACACTAAATTCCTGCCCAAAACAGATCCTTGAAACCTACATACATAGACAATGAAAACTTCACTGGCACCATGCACAATTCTGAACACCTTCATATCAGCGGTTCAACAACAACACCATTACAGGATCAACCAAACAACAAAACGGAAATGTCTTACATGCAATGATCTCTCAGTCTGGTAGATGGCACAGGGCTGCTCTTCAGACCATATCTGGTGCAGGTGTCACGCCCTGACGGCCTCCTGGACAACATCGCTGGGGGAGTTTCTGCTAAAACAGAGGGGAGTCCAACTCAGTCCAAATCATCGGGGCCCAGAGGGCAATACAGTTCTAGTAAGAGTCTCTCCACCTCTCTGTGCAGTGACACAAGTGCCTTTCCGATGGGTAACAATCCAGTGTTCTGATTTAAAAGGCAGATGGAACTTGCTACTAGTATTATGATTCTGCATTAACACCAGATCACCCACCTGGAGGTCAGATGTTTGTGCTCTCCGTCGACGACTGGCTTGATAATTTCTGTTTTGATAGTGAACTTGCATGTGATGATCATCAATCACATCTGGCTGCCACATAGGAAGTTGTGGAATGGAATCCACTACTACTCACCTCATGGATAGCTGGCCCGGGCCCTCCCTGTGGTGGAATGTGGGTTTTGGTGATACTCACAAAGGAAGGAATAGATCAGACGTTCAAGGGACTGCTGGTTCGCATGGGCGATCTTATTCAATATGCGCATAAACCAATCTGCTTCACCATTTTCCTGGGGCTACCATGGCGTAATCTCCTTGTGAGTTATGCCAAGAGAGAAGTGATAGGTTGCTATCTTCTGTCCACGGTAGGGAGGAGCATTGTCTGTTTGCAACTCCTTTATCAGTCCATGAGTGATCTTCATCTTTTCCAGTTTAGGGATCATGTTGCCAGCACTCAACAACGGTATGATCTCCCCTTCTGGATACTTAGAGTGATCATCGATCAATACAAATGTGTGCCTTTCATCCGGTAGGCTCCCACAGTCGAGACTGACACAGGTCCACGGACGGAGTGGTCCGGGCTCAGTTATTACGGGGGATGGCAGACTGGCCTCACCAGTGGCCTGGCACCAAGGGCTGGATCTCACCACTTCCTCCACCTTCTCATCCATCAACAGGATCCATACCCTGGTCCATAATCAACTTTTTATTGTCACCATGCCCTGGTTTCCAGCATGGGCTAGTTGAATAAGTGCAGTAGGTATAACCAGGTGATGTGCTCTCAGCAAGCACCAAATCGAGTCTCCATTCAGTTCCTGTCGGACATGATACAGGCTTTCCATTATCCATTGCACTACCGGTGTGAGTGCGCCCCAGTCCTTCTTAACTTTCTACCATTGGTTACTCTTCAGAGTGTCTAACGCTCTTTGGAGGCACTCATCTCTGCGGGTTTCTTCCCACAGGACTTCCATGGATAGTGGAATGGGACATATTCCTCCGTCTCATTGGCATCAGCTTCCTCTTCGGGCATGGCTGCTCGATGATGGCAAGACAGGTAATCCACAGAGTTGTGGGATCATGGACGATATTCTACCTGACAGTTGTACTTCCGCAGCTGGAGCATCTATTTTTCAATTTATGAAGGCGGCTTGGCAGCCGTTCCAGCAAACAACGGAAGGAGCGGCTTGTGGTCAGTCGCCACGACAAATGGGTGTCCATAGACGTACAGGTGGAAATGTCGAGAACCCCAATGAATGGTAATGGTTTCCTTCTAGATTTGAGAATATCTCTGTATCGGTTAAGGATCGAATGGCAAAAGCTACTGGGGCCCAGTCCTCTTCCTCCGAGCATTTCTGCAGCAAGACGGCGCCTAGTCCTTTCAGGCCGTCATCCACAGCAATCATGGTATTCTTCTGCAGACAAAATAGGCCAGCAATCATGGTGTTGGTGGAGAAAGCATCTTTGATGACCTGAAAGGCAGCTTCCTGCTCAGGGCTCCAGGACCATGGGACTGACCCCTTGGCGAGCTCGCTTAAAGGTTGTGTTAGGGTGGTGAGGTCTCTGATGAACCAACCACAATAGTTGACCATCCCTAAAAAGCTTTTCACCTCTGTTAGGTGGCTGGAGCAGATGCTTCTCTAATGTCTCTAACTTTATCTGGATCGGGCGTCACTCCGACTGACGAGAAGACATATCCGAAGAATTGTAGCTTCTGTGGAATGAACTCGCACCTGTTGCAGTGAAGGGTTAGTCTAGCTTTTGAATCCTCCTGAGCACCCTTGACAGCCTAGCGTCGTGTTTGGCAATGTTTTTTGCGTGAATAAGGTTCTCATCACTGATGTTTACAACCCCAGGAAGGTCCGCCAGCAGTTGCTGAATAGAATTCTGAAATACTTCGGCCGCGCTGGAGACATCGAAGCGCAGCCGAGTGTATTGCCAAAGGCCTACATGGGCTTAGAAAGTTGTGATGTATCTTGACTCTTCATCTAGCACCAGCTGGTGATATCCTGACAGTAGATCGAGTTTCAAAAAACCAACACTCTCCGATCAATTCTCCGATCAATTAGTCTATTGTGGGGGTAAGGTGTTGTTCTCTTTTTATTGCCACGTTGGGTAACCGCATGTCTACACATATTCTTACTTCTCCCTGCTGCTTTGGTTTTCTGGTGACAACAATGGGAGAGACCCATAGGGTGGGTCCCGTCACCTTCTCAATGATGCCCGCAGACTCAAGTTTGGCCAACTCTTTCTCAACTAGGGGTCGTAAATGAAAGGCGATGCATCAGTGATGCAGGGCTACAGGTTGCACAGTTGGATCTTTGTGCAGGTGTATTTCCTTCCCTTTGAGTCATCCAATACCTTCGAAGACGACCAGAAATTCTGCCAATATGTGCTGAACGGCCTCCTCATGAATTCCAAAAGTGAAGGAAACGATGCCTAAGTCTTCTGCCTCCCTGCACCACAATAGCATGCAATGGCCTTCCTCTGCAATGTATATTTGCGAGGTTATGGATTTGGAGCCATATGAGATAGTGTTCTTGAACTTTCCTCACATCACTAGTGGCTGGTCTTGACCACTCGCAAATACCTTAATGTTCTTCCCGTTCAAAGATGGGGTTCGCTTCAGAGCCAGTGTCGATGACCGCTGTGGTGTTTTGTTCTCCAACCCATACTTGGCATTGCGGTAATCGACGCAATGTCTGTGCAGTGGTGCCTATGGTGAAAATGGAATGGACAGTCTGTTCCTCCATGCCATCATTATCCATGTCACTGTTCCTGCTCTTGATTTCTGGGATCATGTTTACTGCGGACCGCTGTACTCGACCTTTTCCAGATCGACACACTCGCAAGAAATGGTTGAATTTACCGCAGCCCGTACATTTCTCTTCAAGAGCTAGGCATTCTGCTAGACCATGGGGACTTCCTCCACAGTAGCCAGAGGCCTGTGTTCTCGGATTGTCCGTCCGACTTAGTTTGGTCACGTGGTGTGTTGTGACGGCGTTGACAGGTCCAGTCTTTACCGGAGCTTGTAGGGCCACTTCCATTTGGGCAGTCCTAGAGTGGGACAGCTCTTTGGTCCGGCCCAGTGACAGAATGTCCACCAAGGGTTTTCCAGACTCTTCGAGTATCCTCTCCTTGAATTTGGATGAGGCACACCCCTGTATGATTTGTCCTCGTATTTCTTTATTTTCATCATGGAATCCACATGTGCTTGCAAGTTCTTTGAGGCACGCGTGGAATGCATCGAGGAACTCCTCTGCTTGTTGGTGTGCCTGATGAAAAACAACCCTTTCGTAGTCCTGATTCGCCATGGGCTTGAAATGCGCTGTGAGAACAGCTATGAGGGTAAGATGTGTCCTGGGGCTGCTTCATTGATGGACTTTGATATCTTATAAATGTCCTTTCCCCCCAAGTGTAGGATCATGGCTTTCTTCTGACCATTGTCCAATTTGGTGGCCTCAAAGAAAACCATGACCCTCTCCACCCATTCGTTACATCTGGGGGCTTGTGCTGACGAGGCATCTTCTACCAGGAATGGCTCAATGGGTGGTATGGTAGCCATAAGTGGTTTACACAGTGCGCTGTTCAAATGTGTTTCCCAGGTCAAACCACCATCCAAGATGTATCTGATGTTCTCCTGTGCTCTGGGTGCGACCAGTGTGGGGTACGGACTAGTTCGTTTCAGGGTGAGGATAGATTCTGTGCTGTGTCTTCCCTTGTATTGCCACATGAGCTGACTTGCCTCTTTCTGCCTTGGATGCTGGCTTAGATATACATGTGAATGGACCTTTCCATCGGCCTGCCGGTAGAGGATGTTGCGCGCCTTGATTCCTTAGTGCAATTACTATTGTTCACCTTTTTTTGTGATGGCGGCTTTGCTCCCTACGTCCTGCATCGCTCTGTGTCTTGACAGCAGGGTGTTGCTGTGGCTCAGGATTCATATACTCCAATTCAGGGGTAGTGGCACGAGCACTGTGTGCGTCCATCTGCACTCACGGCGGACACAGAATCTTCAGCGTGACACAGAGCGACCACCCTAGTTGGCAATGTTGCCTCGTGGCTCGTGACTGGAGCCCGACGCTATCTATGCTCCACTGCGGCCCAACAGCCGGTCCCCGCATGCATGCTCTGTGCTTGCTCTGAAATAATACCCGGACACAGTGTTGCTGGTTACTCAGCCCCGGCCTCGGTCTTATCTCCTGACGTCACCTGGGGCCAGGGTTCCTTTTATTGTTCTATGCCCACATGATCACGGACCATCCATAAATCATACTATTACGGGGGTTTGGACATCAACACCCCTGAGGTCAGGTGCTACAGAAACTTTCCTGAGTTGCACCTGTTAGATCACAGGAGCGACACTACACCTTGTACTGTTCTCCTTGTGAAGACTCCAACACCTTGTGGACTGCTACGGCTTAGTATGGTCTCCGGATTCTGTATATGAAAAAAATTTCAATAATATTAACTGATTTGGATGTATGACGTTATAACGCATACTTTTACAACACCTACCTTTACAATGAAATTTTTACAACGCAAAAACTATTACAACGCATACATTTACAACGCAATTTTTTACAACGCATATACTTTTACAACGCATACCATTACAACGTAAGTATTGGTAAGTATATACTAATTTTTTTAATGTAATATAAGTAAAATTAATATAATTTAATTTAATTTCATTTCATTTAATTAATTTATTTAATTTTTTTTTTTACCCTGTACCCCTGTACCCCAAAAACCCAAAACTGACCCTGAACCCTAAAAATACCCCTTTACCCAAAAACCCAAAACTGACCCTGAACCCTAAAAATACCCCTTTACCCAAAAACCCAAAACTGACCCTGAACCCTAAAAATACCCTTTTACCCAAAAACCCAAAACTGACCCTGAACCCTAAAAATACCCCTTTACCCAAAAACCCAAAACTGACCCTGAACCCTAAAAATACCCCTTTACCCAAAAACCCAAAACTGACCCTGAACCCTAAAAATACCCCTTTACCCAAAAACCCAAAACTGACCCTGAACCCTAAAAATACCACTTTACCCAAAAACCCAAAACTGACCCTGAACCCTAACAATACCCCTTTACCCAAAAACCCCAAACTGACCCTGAACCCTAACAATACCCCTTTACCCAAAAACCCAAAACTGACCCTGAACCCTAAAAATACCCATTTACCCAAAAACCCAAAACTGACCCTGAACCCTAAAAATACCCCTTTACCCAAAAACCCCAAACTGACCCTGAACCCTAAAAATACCCCTTTACCCAAAAACCCAAAACTGACCCTGAACCCTAAAAATACCACTTTACCCAAAAACCCAAAACTGACCCTGAACCCTAAAAATACCCCTTTACCCAAAAACCCAAAACTGACCCTGAACTCTAAAAATACCCCTTTATCCAAAAACCCAAAACTGACCCTGAACCCTAAAAATACCCCTTTACCCAAAAACCCAAAACTGACCCTGAACCCTAAAAATACCCCTTTACCCAAAAACCCAAAACTGACCCTGAATCCTAAAAATACCCCTTTACCCAAAAACCCAAAACTGACCCTGAACTCTAAAAATACCACTTTACCCAAAAAACCAAACATATAACATTTTAAATATAATTATATACTTACCAATACTTACGTTGTAATGGTATGCGTTGTAAAAGTATCTGCGTTGTAAAAACATGCGTTGTAAATGTATGCGTTGTAATAGTTTTTGCGTTGTAAAAGTTTCGTTGTAATGGTAGTGCGTTGTAAAAGTTGCGTTGTAAACGTTACATACCACTGATTTAGATGCAGTTCCCTACATTACTGCTCTACTACCCAGGATTACCGCTGGTACCTTGCTATTCCCTCTTTCCTGACGGGAGTTCACTGGCTAGAATTAAAAGTTGTGCCTTAAATTAAGACATATAGTTACTACAGTGATTATTCTTCGCGCATTAAACCTTAATTTCTCATAAATCGTGAAATTTTCTACATACCACAGTTACTGCACAGTAACTACTTCATTGGAATCCTTTGTGAACATCTTACTCTGATGTACTTTATGTGTAAGCGCCTTCGGGTGTAATCAAATGAAATACTGACATCAAATAAACATATGCTATAGTCAAATCTTTAGCAAAGTGTGGGGTCTTACTTGTTATACATACAAAGAAAAACATAATTTATGCAAATCAAATAAACAAGTAAAAATCACTCGAGGTTAATTTTGCACCCAATGTTTTTGTTAAACGCACTCAAGGTTAATCTTGCACTAGCTGCAGTAACAAATACTGTCATAAAACACCCCTTTTTCCTTGCCAAAGCACCTGTGCCTCCGGGTCTCTTAGGCCTCGGTTAATCCCATGACTTCCCCTCTCTCTTGCCTTTCTTCTCATCTCACGAATGAATGTCCCAGAATCCAGATGACCATATCCTCTTTCATCGGGCCCTGAACAGAACCTATGGTGAAACAATACAACAATTAGGTATCATTCGCCCTGTGCATCCTCTTGCGGCACATACGTCCTATAGCAGTCCGACGACCACCTCCCCAGTTGCATTAACCAGCTCTTGTCCAAACCCAGCATACTTGTTTCCATTGCTGCCCCAATCGTAACCAGTGTACCCATTTATCCGTTGAAGTTAATTTCAAAACATGCAACTCCTTGTGCAACATACTAAGTAACTGAAAAGCTGTCACTTTTAACCCATCCTGATGCCTAATGACCTTCGTGACGCACCAGCTCACGCAGCCATGAATTTCATACAACACTGACTTTTAACACACGCCTCCAGCCTCCCCACACTCCTCTTTCCTATTTGATCTATTTTCATCTTGCAACTTCAAAGTGCAACTTAAAATTGTCAATGTATAACTCCACTTTAGTTCATTGCAAACCTCCTTTCTTCCTCTGTCCCAGCAATTCGGACACCTGAAACGCCCCAAAAAACATACATCTCATTAGAATCGCTTGACAAAACACTGACTACCTCTACAGTTCCCTCATCTGCCCTCATTCCTTTTCTCTATTGCCCAACCTTCCAACAGTCATTTGCTCAACTCGCCTGCTAGAGGAGCATTACCCCACAGTACTTACCAATAAATGTGATAACTGATAGTTTCCCTGTTATTGTCACCTTTGACCAGCCATTCTTATTCATACCCATGATGAAATTACCTACTTCCTCCCGTCTCATCCACTTTTCATCTTCACAGTTCTCCTCCTCACTCCTTACTCCAATAACTCCTTCCATGCCTGACCATACGCCCTCCTCGTAGACTATTCAAGGGAACCTGTTACCAACTGCACCATCCTCTCACGCCGCTGTAGCTCTTTCAGGATCAGCGTTTTGTCTCAGTTCCCTCCTGAAGCAGACCACGGAACCATGACCACTGCAAAAGAGACAAATCATCCTATATTCCAGGGGTGTGCTTTAAATATTATGTTACTGCTCAGTCTGGCGGCTACAGAAAACCCTCAACATATTATGCACCTGCATATCCTTCGCAGATTGCCTGTACACAATGTGACCCACCGCCATGTTGTCTACATTGAACAAAACCTTTCTGTTAGCAAACTTATCACCCCACAAAAAACTACCACAACCAGTGGGAAAAAAAAAAAAATTTAATGCTTCTCCCCCAGCACTGCCACTACTGTGGCCTCTGAGCTGCACACCAATACCCTTGCCAGTATAAGCCAACACCCAGTCCTCCAGTCACATCTGTATCTTCCATTCCATTACCTTACACAGCCCAGTCAGTGGAATGGCATTCAAATGCTCTAAAAAGGAGTGCCATATTCTCAAATCTTCTTTCTCTCCTGCCTTAAGTCTCACTCTGGGGTGTGGTAGGGACCTTCCTTTCAGCACCAATTCCAACCTCCTGAAAGGAAAGTCCTTATCACCTGCACCACCCTACACCTAAAATTCATGTGTCCCAGTAATACTTGCACTTCCCCTATCTGCATCCTTTTCCTTGTCAACATCATATCAATGGGTGCCACCATAGCCTTTTTCTTGTCCTCCGGCAACCAGGTCTCCATTGACATTGCATTAATCTTAATCCTCAAAAAGGTCAGAACTGTGCTTGGCCCAAGTGTTTTCTCATCTGCCAAGGGAAGCTCCACGTACTCCATAAGCTCCTTAAAGCTTGCCTACGTCAGTTAAAGTCCATGGAGCCCGGTTGCCCCACAAAAAAATACTCATCCTGGTAGTGCATCATCGTTGTATAGCCCATCATGAACGTGAAAGACATTGCAAAAACAAACAGAATTTTTCAAATAAGGTGCATGAAATGGAGCATCGCCATGGTCAGGGCTTTGCCTACAAACCATTACCCCCCCCCCCCCCCCCAGTAGACTTATTCTCTTTCATGTTGTGGCACCAACGAAGGTAATATGTGTACTATCAATTGTTCCAACCACATGTGGTAGGCAGGGCAAGACTGGCTGTAGCGGGAACCGGGCGTTTCCCTGGTGAGCCGCAAGGGTGGGGGCCAGTTTTGGGCCCCTGAGGGACTGTTTTTGTTACTGGGGCCATCAATAATATCACCCCCTGTAACAAAATCAGCTGAAACCGGCCCTTGCAAACAGCTTGGCCGTACCCCCTCCTACCCCCCAGGGGGGCGGCCGAGCAATTTTCCAGGGCCGATTTCAGTTCCCAGTCCGGCCCTGGTGGTAGGTGACCCAAAGCATAAAAATCTCCCTTTGCATTGGTAAAATCCTCCTTTTGTGTAAACTATATGAAGCTGTTGATGTGTTTCCTTATTGAAGAAAGAACTTCTTATAGCACACCACTGAAAGTTGTTTGTGACATTCCACCAGATACTGCAACAGTGTATTGGAATGATCCTGGGGCCACAAAATGAATTACTGCCATTAGTTTCACTATAGGTGTTATTGATGTGGGATTCCTATTGTGAGTCAGAAGATCTGGCTCTAGCTGATGACAGTTTGCCTATTTAATCGGAATGTTTTGATTATATCCCGGTCTTCAATGATGGCAAGTTCTGGAAACGGTCTCATAACTTGAGCCCGTCGTCTTCTCACTCTGCCTGGGGTCATATGTCTGCATTTAAAATTTAAAAAATTGCTATACATTTTGAAACATATTTTTGAAATAAAACACAAATTTAATTTACTTTTCGATTTTTTATTATTCTTTTACATAATTTTATATAGCATTTATTTTTTTATTACGTTTTTGACATGTCTATTTAAAACAAAACTGTAAATAATACATTTTTTTTTTTTGAAAATCTTTTTATTAGTAATGCAGGTAAGAACCGATACAGCATATCCAATACAGTGCGGAGTTCCGCATCGTGATGTTCCCACATATCAACAGTATTCAATGCAATGATCAGACATGCCCACTAGTTCAAACTAAACTCCCCCCACCCCTACCTTCCCTCCCCCGGCACTCACATTTAATCACAATCGGTATTTTCTATATATGGCTCTACTTAACACAGCTGGTTCAAATGCATTGACTCAACACAGATCTCTCGGGGACTATGTATAGCATGGTATGCAGAAGATCTCTTATCCTTGCACCTAAGAACTGGACTCTCCCATCGGAGTGTGAGACGGCGCCAGCTGTTGGGGAAACAGCATGCCTTCCGAGCATAACACTTTACATCCTAACCGGGGGTAGATGATGAGTCAGATGTAATGTCCCCATCCACCTCAAAAGCCCCTAGTGCAGCATTCCAGTCTAGGGATATTGGAGACTTCCGGAGCCCCCTACGCTCTTCGCGCTGCAATGTCACGCCCTCTGCCTTGCCCCAGCGCACCACTTCTGCTCTCCATACCTCCGGGTCCGGCGGCCTAGCCGACTTCCAACGCATTGTTAGTGTGCGTTTCGCAAGCAGTAGAGCTAGGTCAGTAAATCGTGTAGCTACACTTTTTTTACGCTCCACAGGCCCTAACCCTAATATGGCATATTCTATAGCGGTGTATGGCTTGGAAGGAGCCAATTTAGATAGG
Organism: Lissotriton helveticus; assembly: GCF_964261635.1. Taxonomy (NCBI): domain Eukaryota; kingdom Metazoa; phylum Chordata; class Amphibia; order Caudata; family Salamandridae; genus Lissotriton; species Lissotriton helveticus. The sequence continues at coordinate 267,734,050 of NC_136065.1, read as the reverse complement.
GCCTCTTGGATCGACTTCCAGTAGTACCCTATTTTTGGGCAGTCCCAGATCATATGCATCAGGCGTGCATCGTCCGCACCGCAACGGGGGCAAGTGTTAACAGTGTTGGGGAACATTGTGTGCAATCGGTGGGGTGTTAGGTACGCCCTATGCAGGACCATAAGTTGAATGAATTTAAATTTCGGGTTCCTGGACACTTTCTTCAGGAATTTGAGGATTCGCTCCCATTCTTTGTCCCTCAGCAGTCTCCCTAAATCTTCTTCCCATTTTTCTCGCAACGGCTGTAACGAGGTCGCCCTCCCCATCCTAATGCCATTCGTTATCCATTTTGTCAGGTGGCTTCCGGCTCCCATTAGGTACTGCATTGTCAGTAGCGGGTTCGTAATTGGTTCTTCCCCATTCGGTGCCCATGTCTTTGCTATGTATCGACGCACCCCAGCATGTAATAGAAACATACCTCCCGGGGTCTGATGTGTGTCACGAAAGTCCCCAAAAGACATTACTCGGCCATCTTCAAATAGATCTCCCACCTGTGTCACCCCCGCTCCATGCTGTGTAGTGAGTGCTTGGTTCGAGAGCGGTCCCGATCCCAACGGGATTACTAAGAGTGGTATCGTGGGGGCATATGAGGACGCAGGGGACGTGTATTTCACCGCCTTCCTCCAGTGGGTAATTGCGAGTCGGAGTAGAGGAGGCGTCGATCCAGGGACCTCCGACCTAGGTAGTAACAGTGTGTGTACATCCCCTCTGGACCAGTCCGCCTCTGACATGCCAAGTTCATGTAGATTGTGCCCTGCTAGCCAGTAAGCCAGCCACTGTAGTTGACAAGCGTAGTGGTATGCCTGGAAGTCCGGGACCCCCATACCGCCCGTCGCAGTGGTGAGCTGTAGTTTCGACAGGCTGATACGTCTCTGTCCTGTCCCCCACACTAGTTCCGTTAGTGTTGTGTTTAACATCCTGAACATTATAGCAGGGACCATGAATGGTATAGCCGTAAAGTAGTAGATTAGGCGGGGTAGGATTACCATCTTAGAGATGGCCACTCTGCCCGCCACCGACAATGGCAAGGCGGTCCAAAATTGCACCTGTGATCTCAGCGCTATTATAGCCCTCCCCAGGTTTCCATCAATCATATCCTTTGCCCCTCTGTATATCTGTATTCCCAGGTACCGGAAGGTTGTTTCCGCCGCCTGGAAATCGTGAGGCACAAAGGACATCGGGGTAGTCCCGCCAGTGGTGTTGAAGCAGTAGCCATACGACTTAGGCTCACTAATGGTGAGGCCTGACAATGCGCGGAAGTCCTCGAAGATTTCTGGGATGGGATCCAGGTCTCCCCTCCGGTCCCGTAAGTATATAATGATATCATCTGCATATGCTGACACCACATGAACTGTTCCGGCCCTATCTATGCCACGGTGTTGTGCCAACCTTCGAAGCCTACAGAGCAGAGGCTCCAGTGCCAGTATAAATAAGAGCGGGGATAGCGGGCACCCCTGTCTGGTCCTCTTAGCTATGTCCAGTTGTGCCGATATGCACCTATTCGTGCGTACCCGAGCTGTCGGATGGGTATTCAGCAGTTTGACCCAGGCAATATACTCGGGCGGTATCCCAAACTTTGCAAACGTCGCAAACATGAAGTCCCATCTAAGGGAGTCAAATGCCTGCTTCAGGTCTAGGGAAATACAGCCCTCTGTCCCCTCTTGTGCCTGCTCGCATAGCATGAGCTGGCTGAGCCTCCTCAGGTTCATAGCCGTGCTCCTACCAGGTACAAACCCGCACTGGTCAGGGTGTATTAGTTGTGGGATGTAGCGTGCCAGTCTCGTCGCTAGAATCTTGCTCACTATTTTATAATCCGTATTTAGTAAGGATAGGGGTCTGTAGTTAGCTAATTGCATTCCGTCCCTACCTGGTTTCAGGAGTGATACTATCAGCGCCTGTAGGGACGTCTGTGGCAGACTCTTTGTTCACAGCGCTCCTTGGTACACTATGTGTAGGTGTGGGGCAAGGAGGTCAATATAGGCCCCACAGAACTCGGCCGGGAGGCCGTCTCTCCCCGGGGGTTTTATTCCGAGGGAGCACGCGTATGGCCTGCCGTACCTCTGCAACTGTGATAGGGCGCGTCAGGTCCTCTCTTTGGTGGTTCTCAAGTCATGGCAAATCGAGCTCTGGCATAAACTCCTCGAACGCCGTATCGGAGAGATGTCGGTGTGGGCTATACAGCGTCTCATAATATTCCCTAAAGGCAGTGTTAATGTCTATTTGTGTCGTGGCTGGGGATCCCCTTTGGTCAGCAACCTCTAGTATTGGCACATGTGCTGGGACATCTCGCACTATACGGGCCAGCAGGGGCCCGATCTGTCCGCCTGCGCGTGTTGCCTGCAGATGTATTCCCTATAATCCAATACACGCAGCTCCTCTAGGAGTTCAGCGTGACATATGTGCGCCTCTTGCAACGGCGTGAAGGGTAAGTCGGTGCCTGCAGCCTCGCTTTCCAACATGGCCAGACGGCCCTCCACCTCCCGTAGCCTTTCTAATACAGTAAGTCTCATGCCCACTCGAGTGCTCATCGCCTCCCCTCTAATTGACACCTTAAAGGCGTCCCATTCTACTTGCCGGGAGCTAGCTGTGCCAGTGTTTGTGTTGAAGTAATTTGTGATAGCATCTGCAAGCGCTGCCTTAAAAACGGTGTCTTCTAGTAATTCCGTGGGTAGGCGCCATGTCGGTATAGGCGTTGGGATCCTACCCCACTGCAGCGTGACTTCCACTGGGTTATGGTCGGAGAGGGTCTTACCCATATGGTCCGCTTCAATAACCGCTCCCAGCAATGGTGTGGCACAAAAGACTCGGTCTATTCTAGTGTGAAGTTTATGGGGCGGGGAGTAGAATGTGTATTCTCTGTTCAATAAGTGTTTGCAGCGCCATGTGTCCGCTAAATCCCATCCCTTAGCCCACTGCGCAAGGGCATCCGCCTGTCTCCTACTTTCAGTGGACTGTAGGGGTGGGTGCGATCTGTCTAATGATATATCCAATACTGCGTTAAAACCCCCTCCCACAATCCACTGATAGTCTGCCCAGTCCGCCAGTACTCCATTTAAGCTAGTCAAAAAATCCGATTGGCCTGAGTTCGGCGCATATACACTGCCAATCACAACAGGGGAACCATCCAACAATCCACGGACAAATACGTATCTACCCTCTGTGTCTATTCTCTTTTCCACCACCTTGAAGGGGACCGAGTTCCTGAACCACACCGCCGCCCCTCGGGAAAATACAGAATAAGAGGTAGCAAACAGTTGTCCCTTCCATTTTTTAAGCAGTTTTACACTCTCCGTACTGTTCAGATGAGTTTCTTGTAGACAAGCTATCGTGACCTGTCTCCGGTTAAGCTGCGCCAAAAGTCTATGTCTCTTGTGAATGGACCCCATACCCCTTACGTTCCAGGTGCATAGTTTGTAGGTGCTAAGAGTCCCCACCTCTGTCTGTGGTAGGTATGTCCATCAGGCTGTGCGCCAGCAAGGCCATGTGCGGTATATGCATTGATCCAAGTGCCAACAAAACGTGTAGCCCCCTAACTTCAAGGTCCCCAAGTGAAAAGTCTCGAGGTCCAAACCTTAGCGCCCAACGTGGGCAAGTGCTAAACCTGAACATGTCTATGCGTTGGGGGTGTGGTGTCCACGTACACCTGCCCAGGACCAGTTGGTGGTACTACTGCGTGCCCTGAGCTAGTGTGTCCCCATTCCCTGTCAACCCACTCTTCCCCCTACGTGAGGCTCATACATTACCAATCGGAGTCTTCTGGGGATACATTCAGAATTCGTTTGCCTCTTGTGCCGTGATTTTGGGAAAGAGCTGCAAGCTGTCCGCAGAGCCGGACACTTCCGTGTGTGTGCCCGAGTTGATGCCCAGTGCCAATTTGCCTCTTGCATCGTGTGCAGCCAGCGCAGCCTTCGTCAGTTGCTATTTCCATCTCCTTTCCAGGTCTCTCCGACATTGCCCCAGCGCATGCCGCCTACTCTTTCTCGTGTTCTTCTCCTGTGTCAGTCCGTCTGCGTTCCTTTCCTCTTGGTGTGAAGGCCCTCCACCATGATCCTCTTCAGACGGGTCCTGCGTTTCCGGTGGTGCCAAGGCCACTTCCATCCACTCTGCTGCCTCCTCAGGGGTATCAAAGAAATGTGACTTGTTGTCGTATATTATTTTGAGGCGGGCTGGGAACAGTAGGGCATATTTCAAGTTTCTGTCTCGCAGTTTGCGCTTCACTCCTAGGAATGACGACCTGGCTCTCTGCACCGTCGGGGTGAAGTCGGGATATACTGAGACTGTCTTATCCTCATATCTTAGTGGCGCCTTTTCTCTCGCTACTCTCAACACTGAGTCTCTGTCCTTATAGTGTAAGAGGCGAGCTATCAATGGTCGTGGCGGTGCACCCAGCCTAGGCGGCCGTGCTGGCATTCTGTGTGCCCTTTCCACACTGTACAACGGGGTGAGGTCTTGCGGGCCCACTATCTTCTTCAGCCAGTCCTCGACAAACTGCGTGGGGTTTCTCCCTTCACTTCGTTCCGGAATTCCCAAAATTCTCACGTTGTTGCGGCGGGCCCGCCCTTCCACATCGTCCATCTTGTCCCAGAGCAGCTTAATCTGTTTTTCCATGGTCTCAATTTTTGCAGAGTGGCCCGTCTGCTGTGGTATCAGGTCATCAAGCGCGATTTTATGTTCCGAGACCTTCTCGGCTAGTTTGTTGTGGTCTGCCCTTAGGAGCGACAGTCCAGTGGCCATGTTATCCATGCGTAGCTCCAGTGCCTCCCTTGATGCTTTTATTTTGGCTAATATGAGGTACAGCTTGGCGTCCTGCGTACACTTGCCCGTCGGCGGTATAAACTCCACATTGGAGGAGGCCAGTGGGTCGTCCGATCCGGTGGACTGTACTTCTTCAGTCGTGCCCTGGTCTTGCACCCTGGCCCTGTGTTCCCCCATGGCTCTTGTTTGCAGGGTGGCGGCGGCAAAATCCCACTTTCTCACACAGTGTTAAGGCGGGTGTGGCGTATCTGTAGCTATCACTCGCCCTTTAGTCACAGCCTCTCCCCCTAGTACCTTTATCTGCGTGGGGGCAAGTGCCTCGTGAGTCTAGGTCCGCAGTCAGATCTGGTTAGTACTACAATCCGGTGCTCACCGTGCGTATCGCAGGTCTCTGCGTTGGGGCTGGGCACAGCGCGACAGTCGTCGGATGGAGCGATCGCGACTCACAGCATTTCACGTGGTGATCGCTCCCTTACTTCGGCGTGAGGGCCAAGGATTCGCTGCCACCCTGCAGGCCAGTGTAGATACATGGTGAGACAACACCACTTCCCGGGTCTCAAGATGATCGGGGGTAGCAGTCTACAGTTGATTCCCTGCCGTTGCACCGTACTGCGGTAAATGTGCACTTTATGTTGGGTAGTCTCGTGTTCTGTGGTAGCCTGTGCCCCGTGATAACAGTTTAGAACCCTGTCATGCACTGATGCGATCGTGTGCTCGGGGCTGGTCCGGAGCTCCGTCAGGCACCACTGGTAGGAGAAATCTTTCGGGGCTCAGGCGCGCAATGGCTCTCCCCGGTGTTCCACAAAATGGCGGGCGCTATCTTTTGCGCAGCTACTTTCAACTTTAACTCCCCCGTGTCTCTAGATCTGGGGACAGCCGCTGGCTCTCGACCTCACATCGCCCCGCCGCTCCCCCTCATCGTAACTCGCTGCTCCGCTTACTTTGGTCGTGGTACCGGCTGATTACTGCTCTCCGGGGCTCCGTCCGACGTTTCAGTGCTCCGCCGCCAAAACCCCCGGGGCCTGCGTATGATCCGCCCGCTTCTCCTCGCAGTCAACGCGGCTCAAGAAGCAATGCCGTCGGGTGCATCCGCTGACTTGCACACTCCTCGGGTATTATTTCCAGACACCTCCGGGTTCCGGTGTGACGCCTCCGAACTTATGCTGCACCCGGGCCAGCTGCCCCTCTCACGGCAGCCCGCGGCTTCCGACGTGCTTCAAGGCCTCTTTTCTTCCGGCAGTCCTCCTCACGGTTCTGGGTCAGCTAGTGTCGCGGTGATCGTCTCCGTTAATCCCCCCTTCTTCCGACAGCAGTAGGCGAAGGTGGGAGTCCCTCGGGAACAGGGATCGCAGGTTAATTTGCAAAGTATTAGGGCATGGGACGGAGCTAACTCAGATCACGTCCGCCATACTCGGCTCTTGGCCACGCCCTCCGTAAATAATACATTTTAAATGTATTATTTACAAATTCTTTTTTTTTAAATGTATCTCAAATACCGTCTAGGGAAGTATAAACAAAACTGTGCAACTGCCACTTTTAACCGCATTAACGCATTACATAGTACATTTTTTACAAAACAAATAAATAACATTAACATTTTGTATATTTAAACAAAGTAGCCACTATTTTGAGTGGTGGTGGCGTACTTAACATTCACAAACAATCTAAAATGAAGGAAGCCAGACCTCGCCGTCAAGACATTTGCAATTAGAAGGAAGTCGGTAGAAGTTGACTGTATTGTGGCTGTGAAACTCCACGACGGACACAGCCATAGGCTAACATGTTTGAAAGCAACGTACGAATTCTCATGGATATGTTCTTTTCCACTGACAATCTTGCACATCGTGTAGATGCATGCAGCGTTAAACAATAAAGCTCAATTGCCTCCTAACAGTGCCACCAAGAACACCTCCTTAACTGTTGCTGCTGTTTCCTATTTCTGGGAGCTACAATGCCTCGCAAAGCTGGAGACAGGGCCCCAAACTTCTCCCCAAATGGAGATGTTGGCTAATTAGGTCCTGTACAGCAAGTTGTATGAGTTACCAGAGGAACAGGTACATGATTTAAATGAAAATGTAATTATGACTAACTTTTTTATTTTATATAAACACAGGCTAGAATGTCCCTTTTAGTTTCCCTGAGTTTAAATTATACAACACTACTACATTAGTATGTGTTGAGTGTTAGACGTCCCTTTTATTTGGTGTGTATTTCGATGTATATATATATATATTGGACCGTGACTTCACGGTGAGGCGCGTTGCATTGTCGCGCTGCTTCCTGGATGCGCCTGCAACAGAGGCTGCAGAAGGCATAGGACACTGAAGGAAGGCCTGTTTAGTCCCAAGGATAAGATTCTGGACGCTGGCAGCCTTTTCCAACATCCATTAAGAGGGATGCTGGATCTTGCAGTTCTATGTTCTCCGCCAATCGGGAAGAGGCATGAGGCATAAGGGAAGGACTGTAACTGGCACCAGTATACTTAGTTTTGTCATCTGAAGAAGGAAGTAATCCGAACGCATCACACCAACACTGAATAAACCTACCTGATGGTGAGCCGCTGTGTCCCCTGTTGTTCTTTAAGGAGGCAACGTTCGTTGGATATTTGTTGCTCGGCCACAGCGCAATTAAGGGGACCCGCCCTAATGAGTCAAGCACTTTTGTGGCACAAACATGGAGGATTTCGAGGGATCGAATAGTGCTTGAAATGCTGCGGCCACGGGATGGCGAACATTCGGACGGAATTTGACAGTGACTTCACGGTGAGGCGCGTTGCATTGTCGTGCTGCTTCCTGGATGCGCCCGCAACGGAGGCTGCTGAAGGCGTAGGACACTGAAGGAAGGTCTGTTTAGTTCCAAGGGGTGAGATTCTGGACGCTGGCAGCCTTTTGTAACATCCATCAAGAGGGATGCTCGATCTTGCAGTTCTTTGTTCTCCGCCAATCGGGAAGATGCATGAGGCATAAAGGAAGGACTGTATCTGGAACCAGTATACTTGGTTTTGTCATCTGAAGAAGGAAGTAATCCGAAACAAACGCGTCATGCCAACACTGAATAAACCTACCTGATGGTGAGCCGCTGTGTCCCCTGTTGTGCTTTAAGGAGGTGACGTTCGTTTGATATATGTGTGTGTGAGTTTTTTTAAATGTCATTTAAATTTTAAGTTAACATATATATATTTATATATATATATATATATATATATATATGCGTATATATATATATATATATATATACACATCTATATATATGTACACATCTGTGTGTATATATATATATATACACATCTATATATACACATCTATATATACCTCTATATATACTCAAAGAAAATATTATAATCCGATAAATAACTCAGTTTAGATGATGTCACTGACCTGGATTAGTAAAACAAGGACATAGCAAGGGAAATGGCTCCTCAACAGGTTACTACAATTTTTATTAAAAAAACAATTAAAAAAGCTGTGCTGTTTTAAATTTTAAAATTGCTTGTGATTTTACCAAAACCAAAACTCACATTTTTTTTTCTTCATTTTTTGTATGTATACAGGTCTAGTTCCATCAGACGAAGGAGATTTGGAAGGCCATTGCCAAGAAGGTGAAGACCTTGGGAGTCTACAAGCGGGCAGCATCCACTGCCGCAGGTGATGGAAGGAACTATGACGATGGGCCAATAAGTAAGCAGAAGTCCAGCTGAGACAGTCCTTCCAACATTTGAAGCGTGTGTGCCGCACACTAACCCCAGTAATGGCCTTCAACTTTCGGTGGCCTTTCCCCAGCTTGATGGGTAGCTGAAAGCAAGACAGCAGAATGAAGTGGGTACTTTTTTTTGTGTTTTCATTTTAAATAACTATTTTTTGTTACAGCAAGAAAATTTGGCATCAGCATAGAAGTTGACATGACCAACTTGGAAGAAAAGCTCTTGAAAGTGTAAGTTTTGCACAAGATGTATCATGATTTTTAAAATATATTTTTGGTCTGTTTTGATGAGACACATGCCTGCCTAAAATAAATTAAACATGATTTTGTTAGATTTTATAAGGGACAATTGTACCAAACAGGCTAAAAGTTTTATTTGTTAAGGTAAAGGAGAATGGTCCAGAGATCCCGAATCTGGATATGAATCCCTAGAGTGCTGGAGGAACTTTGTTCAAGGCTCTGGACCTATTCAGCCTTGAAAGAACAAGTATGCTCACAACCCCTTCCCTAAAAGTTGTATTTGTGTTCGGTGTGATGCTCCATCACAATTGTGAAGGATGTTACGTTCCCCCTATTACAAGTGACATAGCATAAAATGCACTTATAATACAGTGGATGTTCCAAACTTCACATTTGTGAGTTAGTATTACAAACAAACAATAGTAAACATATGCACCAAAATAGCTAAAAACATAAAATTAAATGGCTAAAACTGTGATTAAAATTGTATTAAAATTATGCTTATAATAAAAAAAAATTGATAATAAAAATTGACAATTTTGCATGATGTCTTACTCATTCACAAATGTGCATGGAAGCCAGTCTATTTATTGAAAAATGAATTCTATAGCATACATTTTTTTTAAAAACAGAGAGGGATATGACCATATTAGTGACAGAATAACACATACCAAAAACCATTATTGTATGTCCTTTTTTATGTACATATGATGAATCTAGACATATGTATGTTGTGATTTACTTTGCGGGACAGGCTTTTCCTTCATTATAGGTCCTCATTAGGGAAATAGCATCTGTCTCCTGTTATCAAGTCCCAAATAGCTCTACCAAAGATCTATTGGAGGATCTGATATATGTTAGTGGTTATTGAGTTTATATGGGCCCAAAACCTCTTGATTATAATAAAGTTACTGATAATAATAAATTAGGGATAAAGTGAATGATTATAAAAATGTATACAGCTTCCGCTGGATCAAGTTGAACATATCATATATGAAGATACTTATAAAGTTGTCAGTGATTATTACACAAAAATGTTCAACTTCAATTAAGGCCTACTACCACAATTTCAAAAAGCATGAACATGTAATTATTTATAAAATCATTAAAATTAAATTGTTTCTATAGATATAAGAGTTTTATAATGTTAAGCACTTATACTGAAAGTTTCAGTCATATAACACATTTCATGAACCTATTGTATCATTTTCTAACTTTCTAAGGCGCACTACAATATTATCAATAAAAATTCTAAATTAGGGTTTGCAAGTCGTTAGAAAGGGGCGTTTCAAGTGCATCCCTTTCTAATAGCAAGTCCCAGGGGCATGTATGAATGTTTTACAACCGTATTCAGGTGGCAAAACATTAATATTTTACTGACTCAGGAGGTGGTAACCCATTCGCAAACGGACCCCTTCTCCTTTATGAATGTAGGCACCAACATTTTCTAAGAGCAGACAGTGGTCCCACGCACCACTGCCTACTCTTAAAACATGAAAAGGTAGCTTTTCATTTTTATTTTTGAAATGCATTCCGTTTTCCTTCAAAGAAAACAGACGCCATTAAAAAAAACAGCTTAATTTTAAAAGCAATCACTGACATGGTGGTCTGCGGACTCCAGCAGGCCACCATCCCTGTAATTACAGGCCATTGCCAATAGGTTGCAAATTGCAAACTGCCTCATGAATATTGATGAAGCAGGCCAATTGTAAACCCATTGGGAATCGAAAACAGCGTCTGAGACACTGTTGTACATTGCATTTTGTGAGTTCCTAATTGCAAGTCGCAAAAAGTCACAATTAGGAACTCACAAAGGGCCAGATGTGCATAGACTTCCATTTGCGACTTCCTAATAGCGAACTTTTGCGATTTGCTATTTGGAAATCGCAAACATCTTGTGTTTTACACTGTTTGCGATTCCCAATGAGTCGCACGGGATCTGATTCATTATTATTCATGAGGCAGGTCGCAATTTGCGACCCATTAGAAGTGGCTGGCACACACAGGGATGCTAGCCTGCTGGGGTCAGCAGACCACCATGTCTGTGACTGCTGTTTAAATAAAGCCACATTTTATTTTGAAATGCAGGCCGTTTTCCTTAAAGGAAAATGGGGTGCATTTAAAAAAAGAAAATAAAAGTTTCCTTTTCATTTTTTAAGAGTAGGCAGTGGTCCGTGGGACCACTGCCTGCTCCTAAAAAATGTTGGTGCCCACATTCACAAAGGGGAAGGGGTTCCTTGGGGACCCATTTCTGTTTGCGAATGATTACCGATAACTGCAAATGTTTTGTGACCGCACTCTCCATCGCAAAACACTGTGGGCCATATGTAGGTAATTGCCATTTACCGATTCTAAAATACCAAATTTTACCGATTCGGTATTTCAGAATCGGTAAATGGTATGTAGCAAAAAATTCTGTAAATATTACCGAATCGGTAATATTCGGTATTTTAGAATTGGTATTTACCAGTTTGGTAATTCCCATTCATTCCTATGGGCCTCCTGAATGGGAATTACAGGGGGAACACATTCAAGAGTGGCAGGGTGTCACATTGACACCCTGTTGCACCGCTGAATCGTGCATGTGTGCACATGTGGCACACGTACATGCCCTAAGGGCATGTATGTCTGCCACATGGCACAGTTAAAAAACGCACAAAATTGCTTTTTTAAGGTTTTTGATATTTACCACCAACTTGTAGTTGGTGGTAAATAACGAATCCTTAAAGCACATAAGAACTCTTAAATGTGCTTCCTACATACCATCTACCGATTCGGTAAATAATGATTCGGTAAATACAGAAACGGTAAATACCGATTCTGTATTTAACGAATCATCACCTACTTTGGAAATAGCTCAATACCGGTCTGTAAGCCTGAAATTTACTGATTTTCGGGTTTACCGATCAGTAATGAGCCACCTACATCGGGCCCTATACAAATACTGGCAGATGCATCAAAGTAAATACCGGGAGCAAATGGGCAGATTCTCAGAATCTGCACCTTTGCTCCCGGTATTTTTGCATTTGGGATGCATCATCCCAAATGCAAAAATCGTAATTTAAGGAATCTCTAAATTGAGATTCCTTAAATTGTGATTGCATTTAAGGAATCCCAAATTTAGATTCCTTAAATGCAATGCATGAAAGTCAAAAACATAGCGAATTCGCTAATAGGGGGAGCAAATTACCATGAAGTTGGACTTCATGGTAATTTGCTAAAACTTTGAAAAAGGCACTTTTGTGCATTTTTCAAAGTTTCATGTTGCGCACACACATGCCCTTAGGGCATGTGTGTGTGCAACATATGTGCATAGATCAATTTCAGGGGTGCAACAGGGTGTCATTTTGACACCCTTGCACCCTTGAAATTGCATGAGCAATTTGCGAGTACCTACTGGTACTCGCTAATTGCTCATGCAATCTCCAATACATTCCTATGGGCCTGTAGGCCCATAGGAATGAATGGGACAGCATTCCTTAATTGCGACTAGCAATTTGCGAGTAGCAATTAAGGAATGTTAAGGAATCGCTATTTTAATAGCGATTCCTACATGCATAGGCTTTTGCTATTCCTAAATAGCTATTCCTTAAAAAATCGCTATTTAGGAATAGCAAAAGGCTACGTTGATGCATCTGCCAGCAAGTGCGGCCTTGCTGTTAGGAAGGGACGCCCTTGGCATTCCCCTTCCTAATAGCGACTTGCAAACCCAATTTGCGAATTGCAAATAGGGCTTTGTACTTTAAAAAAAGCTTTTTGTTCAGTTGGCAAATGGCTCAAATCGCATTGTCTGCGAGCTGGAAAAACCTTCATACATCTGGCCCAAAATGTTTCCGTCGTACACGTGACCAAATGTTTTTGCCTCAGGCCTTGCAAAAACACCTGGCAAGCCTTCTCTCAGTCCAATGCATTGATGTCCTGGTTGGTATCACTGACCTTGCATACATGTTGGGTCTGAGCTTTCAGAACTTACACATCCATTCGAAGGCAGTATGACCTCAGGAGAGCCGTTCCGAATTTCTACAGGTGAGCTGCCTTCACAAATCTTCCCCAAAGGGCATTTCTGCAAAAGAGGGTGGGTTTCCCTCGCTCCTACCCCCACGTCGTGCCATCGAGCCAACACTGACCTCTTTGAAAGCTCACAAAGAAAAGTCTTCAGAACAGAAGGAAACATTAATGTTTGCCCATGTGACAAAATATGATTAATAAAAATCGATGCAAGTGTTTTAAGCAAAAGCCAAACTGAATAAGGTGAAAATGGGCTAAACAAATATTCATTACCCAAGCTGCAAAAAGCAATGTTCTGTGTCTATTTTCGGAGATAAATAGGATGGAAAGCCACCGGCCTTCGAGTGCCAACCTGTGCTTGAACACGTGAAACAAAAAGCCATCTCTCCCTGGCGAGCACAGGTAATTATTTCAGCAGGAAGCCTAATTGTCCACAATACTTGCACTGCATTGTGGGAACAGCGGCTCGGATGTGGGGACTATTCAGAGGCGTTCATGAGCATAATGCATACAAGTGGCTGCAAGGGATTATTTATCCTCGCATTCTGAAAAAATGTACCTTTCCCAACAAAGCACTCTGCAAAAACATGCTTCTGAGAAAACTTTTAATGAGCTTTGTAGCTGGCAATCGATTTCCGTGGGAGAATGTTACTTGTGTAGAAAACAGGTTAAAAATATAACGCTGCAATTGCCAGGAACTAATTAAAATTGTGAAGTGAGAGGGCAAGAGAAATACAGTGGGTGTGCACGGCGAAATGCATGATGGGAGCGAAAAAGATTCAGGATAGGAATGGTAGTGGGACCTTTAATATTCAGAGTGCCAAGTGGCATGGTTCCTTGTTCCTAAAAACAGCACCCAAGATGTAGCTTCGGTTGTGGGTGGTCTGAACCGGAAGTAATTTTTGGGATCCAGTAAAGATTTTCATTAACAGACTTAGACCCAGAGCAAGAGACAGAATGGAAGAAAAGTGAGAAAAAAGGAGGATGAAAAAGATAAAATAATAGAGATAAAGGGAAAAAGAATGGTTAAAAAAAGGCATATGTGAGATAAATTTAAAATAAAGATTACAACATTAGGACTATAAATACAATCTTATTAAAAGTATTCACCAATTAAAATTATATATTTTTAAACACCTCCTTCTTACTAACTTAAAAACCCAACTCTCAAAAACAAATAAAAATAATAGAAAAAATAATAGTACACAATCATTTTAAAAAATGCTATAAAGTTATTATATGTTACGCTATGTTATGCAGTTTTGTAGTGCACATTCTCACCCAGGAGGGTATTCAGGTGCTGAGTAGATGTGTGTCTAGGCACACTCAGGGTCTTGTGGGACTACTCGAAAAGTCAGGTATTCAGCTTCTTGCGCAATTCAAGAAGTGAGGAGGAGACTTGTGCGTAATGGCAGGCCGTACCATACTTTATTAGCAATGTAGGAGAAGGCTCGACAGCTAGATCTGGTTTTCCATATGCGTGTGATTTGTGCAGGTAGGAGTTTGGACGAGTGGAGGTATTTGGAAGGTTTGTGAAAGCAGATGCGATTGTCGAGTTATGCTTGCCCATTGTTATGTAGTGTCTTGAAAGTGTAGATGAGTTTGAATTGTGCTAGTTTGTGAATGGGGAACCGGTGGAGCTCCTTCAGTTGTAGTGTGAGGTGAGTGCGGCATGGGAGGTGGAGAGTGATTTTGACTGCCGAGTTCTGAATGGTATGCAGTCTTATGGTGAGTTTGTTGATCCCAGCATAAATGGCGTTCCCATAGTCCAGCTTGCTTGTGACCAGGGCGTGCATGGCGGTTTTCAGGTGCTGATTGGGACCCATTCGAAAATCTTTCTCAGCATCTTCATGGTGTGGAAGCATGAGGTGGTGAAGGCATTGACCTGGGCGGTCATGTCACGTTTGCTGCTGATGATCCTGAGGTTCTTGGTGTGGGTGGTAGAAGTGGGTGTCTGCCCTAGCTCTGTTAGCTACCAGGTGGAGTCAAACAATGATGTGTTCTTCCTGAAGATCACCATTTTGGTCTTGTTGGTGTTTAGCTTTAGACAGTTGCAGGCAGATTTACTAATAAGTGGTGCAACAAAATGCAGCAAGACAAGTTGCTACACTGTGTCAAATGGAAAGGGCAGGAAACTGCAATATCTACTTACATATGGTGCACTCCCGCTCTCCGCTTGTGCTTGAGCACTTGTGGCTGCCAAGTGCCAATGCAGGTAGCCTTGAACCATGATACAAGGGTGCCTGCGTGACAGTCAGGATAGTTTTTGTGAAAGATGGGGCACCTTCCCCTACAAAAACGATCCTCTGAGGCTTTTCGTTTTTTTGATGTGAGCTGCAGCACACATAGAAAGAGAAGACAACAAGGAGAAATAAAGACATTTCTTTTTGTTACGCCTCCCCGGGAAAGGTGTACAATTTTGATGCATTTTGAGGTTCACTACTATTAGTAAATCTGGGAATGTGCCAAAAACCACGAGTGTATGCGTGGGAACACCCACACTCCAACAATGGAACGCCTTCTCTGCGTGACATAGTAGATTTCACTTAAGGACTTGTATTGCTCTTGACTCACCTTGCGTGACACAAGGAAACGCAAGCCCTTGAAAAATCTGGTTCTAAGTCTTCATCCAGTGGGCAATGTCAGTCATGCAGGCATTGAACTTGATCCGGGTACTGGGCATCTTGTTTGTGCGGGAGAGAATCAGTTGTCTGTCATCAGCAAAGGAGAGGTCGTTGATATCATGAGAGCATATGATGCTGGCTGGGATGATCATATATGTGTTGAAGAGGGTCAGGCTCAAAGAGGATCCTTGCAGAACTCTGTAGATGAGGTTGCGGGCATCCGAGGTGTACAGTGCCAGGCTGACTGACTGGGTCCTTCCGGTCAGGAAGGAGCAGATTCATTGGAGTGTGTGTCCTTGGATTCCAATGTTGTATAATTGTTGGATGAGGATGGGGTGGGAGACCGAATGGAGGAGACACGGCAGCCCCTATCCTCCTGACCTCTCCATAGCATTTGACACAGTCATACGAACGTCATCCATGGCAGCAATGAAGGTAGTTTGCAAGCTGTGGTTGGGTCTGAAACCAGACTGAGAGGTGTCAAGTATTTAGTGGTCATTGAGGCATTCAGTGTCTTTTGATGATTTTCTTTAAATCTTTGGCTGGGACATGAGCCAAAATTGCCGAAATCTGTCGGTAAAAGCAGGTGAAAACCCGGGACTGTCCAGGCAAATCCGGGACGTCTGGTCACCCTATGCATAAGCCTATTTATGCAGCGCAGCAGCATGTCAGCAGAAACCTCAGCTGGGATCCATGTGCCCTGCTGGCCTCCTCACATACTGTTTGGGCATATAAAGGTGAGAGCCACTCCTTCCTGATTCCTGATCCGTAATATTTCGAACAATTAATTGCAAAATTTTTAATGAAGCAGGCGGACTAGCCAGCTAACCCACATGGCTCTTGACTGCTCCGTTACCAACTGAAAGGTAACAGAGTTTATTTCTACAAATGAACTGTAGAGCATGTGGATTGACGTGAGCTGGCTGTTCCAGTCCTCAAATGCCTGCTGTCTAGGACTAAATGTGAAGCAGACAGCTCTTGGATGAACCCGGTGCTTCAGCCCTCGCAAATACCCCTGAGTAGCTCTATCACAAGCGCGTCTCCTCTGTCTCCTTTTCCCGTCCAGTTCAATGATTTTCCGAGCAGTGCCGCGCAGGAAGAGTAACAATAACTTTAATGCGAACGTTTGTCTGCTGGTGCCTAGATCGGCATGCATGCTCCCAAAAAGATTTTGGTCGCTAAGAAAGACAACGGTGCGGGCGTGTATAGTTCACATGTATTTCCTAATAGAACCCATGAAACGTCCTTCTGTGCTCTCTGCCCATCTAGGCCAGAAACTGTAGCACATATACTCTTTGAGTGCCCAGACTATATTAAACCCAGGAGACATTGGCTCAAACCCCTTTTTAAACGCCTGGGAACACGTAGGCATTTGGTCGCACTACGGATTTTAATGACCGATTCCGCCCCTCTAATAGTTTGTGGTGTTTCCAAGTTTTTAAAACATTCATGGTTGATTCGTTGCAAGAGACTCTCAGTTTCAATTTAATTCATTTTTTAGCTAATTTATCATGGATTATCCCACTTTTATCTGTCTTAACATTTAAATGGCTAACGTACATTGCATTGTTTTATAAATATGTCTCATGTGAATGTTTGCTTTCAAGATATCCTGCACATCGAATAAAAGCTTTCAACCAATAACCAACCCATGAAACGTGCAACTGTTGTTGGTATCCAGTCATATTCCGTAAACTCACATTAATCTCTGGCAGGTGCACATCTTCATCAGGGTCACAGAAAGTTGGGTGCACTTTTAAGAACTTACAAAAGACTGGTACACTTCTAAAATAAATACACTTTATTGAAAGTTTGCTATAGGTAAGTATGGGCGAAAAATTTGTTTCGCTCGCGAAATGTGCGGATTTTTGACAATTTTGCGATCCGCGCGAAATTGCCCCAAAATCTGCAAATCGCGAGTTATCGTAATTTGTTTGCTTGTTCGCGCATCAAAAATATTTTCTCGTGCGCGCCGCGTTGACTTACCGTGATTCTGAGTTCGCCGAGTTGTTTTCCTCCCGGTTTCCGTGCACTGCGACATTTTGGATCTGGCTGCGTGATCGCGCGAGACATTTCGACGGCGAGTATGTCATGGAGTCCCGCCATCTTGCACTGCGAGACTTTGAGAACGCGAATACGTCATAAGGGCCCGCGATCACATATCGCGAGAGTAAACAATAGTGAATACGTAGTTGCGATGCGCAGCTGACACCGGCGGGGGATTTGAACAGCTCGCTTTCCCGAAGTCGCAAAAATTGCAATTCTGCACAAGAAATCTATCGCAGGCAGCGATAAACCTTCTGAAAATGATGATTTGGATCAGAATAACTCCTCAGATTGACATTTGGCTGCACTTTTTTGTGCAAGGAGTCCATTTTTGGGGGGTGGGAGGAAGGAAGTGCCCCAGAGTCTCCAACATCCTGTTCCTGTCCAGCAGGCTCCTCCCAGTGTTTTGTCCATGTCCTGGTCACTTTTCATTTGGATCTGGAGCTGGAAGGATTACTCTTTGTGGCTGCTGCTGGATATTTGTATTTGAGGACTTTTTGTTTTGATCACTTTTGAATTTGACATTTTACAAGTAAGTTGGTATTGTTTGTTTGGGGCATTGCAGTTGCTGCAACTACAATTTATAAACTTTTTCACAACTTTAAAAAATATATATTGTGGGTAGCCACAGTATACAGTAGGCCCAGGGTTAGTCATGGGTGCATGATACAACTGTTTCTGTGAGTTTTGTTGAACTTAAATATCATTTACGGCATGGATGGCATGGAATTGAATAGCTCACTGTTATATGTGGAAGTTTTTTTTAATTTTGGGGTGCGTGTTAAAGCCACACTAGCCAGTAGGCCCAGGGGTAGTCAGTGGTGCATGGACCAAGTCTTTCTGTGGGGTCTCTGGAATTGAAACATAATTTAGGGCATAGATAGCATTGGATTAAGGTGATTTTTGTGTCTATTTCGATTTTGTGGGAGTTGTTGGGGCCTGGTTCAGGGCCTGGCCATGTGGGTGGGGGCCATTTTGAGGCCTGGTCCAGGGCCTGGTCATGTGGGTGGGGGTTTAGGGGCCATTTTGAAGCCAGGCAGTGTGCTTTGCGCTATAGGCCTGCACCCAGTCTGTCTTGCTTTCATCCATTATGCCCAGGGGTAGTCAGTGGCGGTACAAAAGGGGGTGGTGATGGACGGAGCATCTGAATCAATCAAACACTCACACCCAGTCAAAAGATCTGGGTTTAATCCATCATCGTTCTTTAGCCCACTCTGCCACCCCAGTTCAGACATGGCTATATGCAAATCAGTCTGACCCTGTGCCTCATGGGCACAGTCCAGCCCGAACTGCCAAGCCATGCCTTCCCTGGACCGGAAACAAGCTTCCGAGGACCGGTTTCTGGCATTAGAGCCGTCTTCAGCCCGGCTTGCTTGAATCCAGTGGCAAAATGAGCAAGGGACTCACGTCTGAGCATACCATGCCACACTTATGGTGGCCAAAAGCGGTACAAAAGGGGGTGGTGATGGACGGAGCATCTGAACCAATCAAACACTCAAACCCGGTCAAAAGATCTGGGTTTAATCCATCACCGTTCTTTAGCCCACTCTGCCACCCCAGTTCAGACATGGCTATATGCAAATCAGTCTGACCCTGTGCCTCATGGGAACAGTCCAGCCCGAACTGCCAAGCCATGCCTTCCCTGGACCGGAAACAAGCTTCCGAGGACCGGTTTCTGGCATTACAGCCGTCTTCAGCCCGGCTTGCTTGAATCCAGTGGCAAAGTGAGCAAGGGACTCACGTCTGAGCATACCCTGCCACACTTATGGCGGCCAAAAGCGGTACAAAAGGGGGTGGTGATGGACGGAGCATCTGAACCAATCAAACACTCACACCCAGTCAAAAGATCTGGGTTTAATCCATCACCGTTCTTTAGCCCACTCTACCACCCCAGTTCAGACATGGCTATATGCAAATTAGTCTGACCCTGTGCCTCATGTTGAACTGGGGTGGCAGAGTGGGCTAAAGAACGGTGATGGATTCAACCCAGATCTTTTGACTGGGTGTGAGTGTTTGATTGGTTCAGATGCTCCGTCCATCACCACCCCCTTTTGTACCGCTTTTGGCCACCATAAGTGTGGCAGGGTATGCTCAGACGTGAGTCCCTTGCTCACTTTGCCACTGGATTCAAGCAAGCCGGGCTGAAGACGGCTGTAATGCCAGAAACCGGTCCTCGGAAGCTTGTTTCCGGTCCAGGAAAGGCATGGCTTGGCAGTTCGGGCTGGACTGTTCCCATGAGGCACAGGGTCAGACTGATTTGCATATAGCCATGTCTGAACTGGGGTGGCAGAGTGGGCTAAAGAACGGTGATGGATTCAACCCAGATCTTTTGACTGCGTGTGAGTGTTTGATTGGTTCAGATGCTCCGTCCATCACCACCCCCTTTTGTACCGCAGGGGTAGTCAGTGGTGCATGGACCAAGTCTTTCGGTGGGGTCTCTTGAATTGAAACATCATTTAGGGCCTGGATAGCATTGGATTGAGGTGATTTTTGTGTCTTTTATGATTTTTTGGGTGTTGTTGGGGCCTGGTCCAGGGCCTGGCCATGTGGGTGGGGGCCATTTTGAGGCCTGGCCATGTGGGTGGGGGTCTAGGGGCCATTTTGAAGCCAGGTAGTGTGCTTTGTGCTATAGGCCTGCACCCAGTCTGTCTTGCTTTCTTCCATTATGCCCCGGGGTAGTCAGTGGTGCATGGACCAAGTCTTTCTGTGGGGTCTCTTGAATTGAAACATCATTTAGGGCATGGATGGCATTGGATTGAGGGGATTTTTTGTCTATTTCGATTTTTTGGGTGTTGTTGGGGCCTGGTACAGGGCCTGGCCATGTGGGTGGGGGCCATTTTGAGGCCTGGTCCAGGGCCTGGCCATGTGGGTGGGGGTCTAGGGGCCATTTTGAAGCCAGGCTGTGTGCTTTGTGCCATAGGCCTGCACCCAGTCTGCCTTGCTTTCATCCATTATGCCCAGGGGTAGTCAGTGGTGCATGGACCAAGTCTTTCTGTGGGGTCTATTGTCTTGAAACATCATTTAGGGCATGGATGGCATTGGATTGAGGTGATTTTTGTGTCTATTTTGATTGTTTGGGTGTTGTTGGGGGCCTGGTCCCGGGCCTGACCATGTGGTGGGGGCCATTTTGAGGCCTGGTCCAGGGCCTGGCCATGTGGGTGGGTGTCTAGGGGCCATTTTGAAGCCAGGCAGTGTGCTTTGTGCCATAGGCCTGCACCCAGTCTGCCTTGCTTTCATCCAATCATGCCCAGGGGTAGTCAGTGGTGCATGGACCAAGTCTTTCTGTGGGGTCTCTTGAATTGAAACATCATTTAGGGCATGGATGGCATTGGATTGAGGTGATTTTTGTGTCTATTTCGATTTTTTGGTGTTCCTTTTGGCCTAGCCTTCTTGTAGTTGTTGTTTGCCTAGCCATGTGGGTGGGGGGGGGGCATATTGAGGCCAGGCAGTTTTTGCCATAGGCCGGCAAGCTTGCGGGCCAGTAGGCCTAGGGTTATGAATGGGTGCATGAAACAACTCTCTCTGTGTGGTCTCTCTTCTATTAATTTAAACATCCATTTTTGATTAGAATTGCAATTTTTATTTTGGGGCTTTCCGTTTTTGGGTGTGTCATGTTAATAATAATAAATGCCTAGTTGCAATAGTATTAATTGAAGCGCGACATATGCAACATTTATTTAACTAATGTTCCTCTGGCTTCTCTGCTTTTAGGTGCACAAAGACTGAGAACCAGGAATCCTCCTCATCATCATCATCACTTGTTGTAGTGCCAGGAAGAAGTCCTGCTGCGGTGTGTGCACAATGTCACCTGACATCATGTGTGGCCACAGACAACTCTGCAACTCGTGCAACTGCGTCCTGCTGTTCTGACATCTGAAGAAGATGGGCCCAAAGAAAGGTAGCCATAGCTCCTCTACCAAGAAAGTTGCCAGTGCCACTGCCAGTAAGAAGGAGCAGAAAAGCAAGTGGCGCCACTTACTAATAAGACTGGTGGCGGGAAAAAAAAACTACGCCTACAGCAGCGGTGTCTGCCGGGGACCAAGCTGGGAGCAGCACCTCCGCTTCATTGGTCTCAGTGCCACCACACCAAGTTAGGCCCAAGCCCATGAGTGCCGCAGAGGTAGCCACTTTAATTGCTCTTTCACCATCGACCAGTGATGTTGGTGTTGGTGTTGCCTCATTGCAAAGTAGCATCCAATCAAAGCAGGGTGTAACTCATCTGACGAGTGTTCAACCACAGCAGCAACGACAACCACAGGTGCAACAAGGAGAGGCGCAAGGAGAGGCGCAAGGAGAGGCGCAAGGAGAGGCACAAGTAGAGACACAACTGCCCACAATACCTGTTCCTCCAGAAGTAGCGGCACATCAGGAAATTGAGATTCATGCGGAGGTATCAGCCGAGCAAGCCACTCCTCATGATCCATTGTTTTCCATATCCCCAGTAAGGAAAAGGAGGGCTAGTACAACTTCTTCTTCAAGTCCCTTCCTTCTGATGATCTAGATCTTGATTGGCACCCACCAATTCAGTCTGATAGGGAGGCACGCCATGAGCCGACAAAGCTAGGGAAAAGGAAGGTTCTCGCAAGGCTTTCCGTTATGGGTGATGACGAAGAAGAAGTAGAAGTGGTGTATTCTGCTGCTGATGAAGAGTCTGATGATGACGACCCAGTCATCACAGTCGTCACTCCAGCCCCAGCGGGCATGCAGCAGACAGAAATTTTTACCCTACCCCGAAATGCTGCGCGGGATGTGGGCGGCGTGGCACTGGTACTACCACCACCAACACAGGTAACTACTACACCAACACGACTTACAGCTTCCATATTTTCACTTCAGAAGGGCCGGCAGGGACCTCCATCCAGCTCGACCTCCATTACCTCAAGTAGTGGTGCTGTAAGTGCACAACAGAGTCAAATTCCACCACGCCCATCCTCCACTTCATCTGGCATTGAAAGTGGCACCTCCACCATCACCTGAAATCTCAACTCCCCAGTTTGGGACTTCTTTAGTATTAGCAAAAAGGTGGAAAACCAGGTTATTTGTTCGATTTGTAAACAAGTAGTTAGTTGGGGTAAGCTTGGTACCAACTATGGTACCGGAGGCCAGAGAGGTCATCTCCAAAAACACCACGGCATCCAGTGGGAGGCGCACCTAAGTAACATCCGGAAAGCCAAAAGTAGAAATCCAAATGTAGCCATTGATATTGCATCTGATGACAAGGAGCTGATCGTGCAGGGGGGAGGTGAAGAAGTGAGAGACATTTTTTCTGGTACACACAGTACCCCTGGGAGCAGCACTGCAGTGGTAGCACCCATACCCTCACCAACATCTAGGTGGCACAGTAAGAGTCTGGTAGAGACACCAATGCGAAAAAGTACATCAATGAGCCTAACTGGGTTGAAGAAGTCTGGATCATCATCAAATATGAAAACGGTCCCGACCACCTTTAAAAGCATGTTTTGGTCGGAGGCGCCATTGGAACGCAACCACCCAACAGCACGTCTGTATAATGCAATGCTGGCTAAATGTTAGCGCTGGACCTTCTCCCTTTTTCTTTTGTGGAAGGGGTGGTTTTCTAGAATTTGTGGCAACAGTCTGCCCTAAATGGAAAGTTCCTAGCCGGTCCTATTTTGCCAGAGTTGCGGTTCCAGCACTACATCAAGATGTGCTGGACGTGATTGGGGCAGCTTTGCAGAAGAGTTCTGTTCACACTATCCACCTGACAACAGACATGTGGACCAGTTGCCAAGCCGTTGATTACATGTGCATCACTGCACACTGGGTCTCTTTTGCGGGGGTTAGAGAGAAGATAGCTGCAGGTGTTGACAGTGTCACAATTTTTCAAGCTACTCGGAAACATGCAACAGTAGCCATGTTTGCCATGGAGAAATCTCATACTGCAGTAAACATTTTGGAGGAATTTAACAGTACAGTCTTTGAATGGCTGCACCCAAGAAGGCGCATGATTGGTTATGTTTCCACGGATAATGGCAGTAATATAGTTAAGGCCATGGCTGATGGTGACTATTTCAGAGTGCCATGTTTGGCACACAGCATTAACATTATTGTTCAAGATTTCTTGAAAAAAGAAAACACAGTCAGCAAGTTACTGACCACCTGCTGAAGAATCTGCACACATTTCAGCCATTCTTTTGAGGCCCGGAAACAGCTGAGGATCATTCAACGTGACCGTAGAGTGCCAGTCAGAGGACTCAACCAGGAGGTGGCCACACGTTGGAACTCAACCTTCTACATGCTTGAGCGTCTGTTTGAGCAGTACTTGGTAATCAATTAGTATGTCTTTCACACACAGGGTGCTTCTATGAAAGACATGAGGCTAGAGGTGGAGAAATGGGACCTAGTTAAAAGCCTGACAGACATGCTTCGTACTTTTGAGGTCTTCACACGTGAAGTCAGCAGGGAGGACTGTACTTTGGGCAAAGCTATCCCATTGTTGCGCATGCTAGAGCACCAACTGAAGGCGGTGTCTTCAACGTTTCGAGTTGATGCTGAAAAACAAGACGCATATCAGTTGGCGGGGAGCTTATTAAGCCGCCTAGTTGACAATGCAAGGCTTAAAGCAATAAATTCAGAACAACATTACATTTGTGCTACTATTCTGGATCCACGGTACAAAAAGGCACTGGCCAACAATACATTAATTCCTTTTTCTGAAGCAGATGATTCCAAGTACAAACATTGGCTAGCTCTGTCAGCCACTCGGTTAGAAAAAGAGCGGCAGGAAATTGAAGGAACCACCACAAGTACTACTGAAGCAGCAGGCCATCCGGCGTCAAGGTCCACTTCTGTGGCCGAAGGCAGTCACTTTCCCTCCGAGTCGTTACCGACACCAGCAACCGTATCATCACCTGCACCAGGCCAAGCCATAATATTGTCGGAAGCGGATTGGATAACTCATCAAGGGTTTGCTCGTTCCAGTGTTGATCCAAAGGCAACAGATGGTACGCAAAGTGGAGCACCCCTGAAGGACATTGAGTGGATGGTGCAGGCCTATCTGGATGACCCAACAGAGGTCTTCTTTGATCAGAACCCATTGGTGTATTGGTATGGGAAAAGGCCTCAATGGCCACTGATCACCAAGCTGGCTATAAATTATTTGGCTTGCCCACTCACAAGCATGTCTTCTGAACGTGTTTTCAGTGCTGCTGGTGCCATTGTAACTTCAAAGAGGACCCGCCTCTTGCCCAAAATGTGGAGAGGTTAACAATGATCAAGATGAATCAGCACTTCAAACCACCAGATTACAAAATAGGTGAATCCACGCAGGAAGAAGAGGACACTTAGGTGACGGAAGTTCTTCTCTGTTAGGTGACATACTCCCGGTTCAATTCACAGAGTTTGAGGACGAGCTCTACTTCCCTCACACCTAGGCTTGAAATACTTACTTTTTTTTGCCGTCCTTATTCACTTTTATTTATGTGTGTCTTTCTTGTTTTGCAACTTGTAGCACAACAAAACTTTAATCACAACAAATCCATCAGCAGCACTGTCTTCGTCTTATTTCCATATTGAAGGTGCCGCTGTCTGCATTCCTGAAGTTTACAAGTTCACAACTCAGTCATGCTCCTCTATCCTCCTCCTCCAGTTTCCCCTATCCATTTCCCTCAAGGCAGATGGCCGGATTACGCAGAATCAAGAAACTGTCGCTTCGTAGACAAGTCCCCTCAAAAGAAGTGGGACTGGAATGACTGACTATGCTGACTTTTACTTCTGAAATTGACACGAGAGGCTGCCCTGTGGCCCTTCACTTAAGAAGAAGATGCTGACAAAAAGTGGAACAGGTGAGATGGCATGCAGTGGACAACACTGGCTGTCTGGCTCTGCTGTTTGTTTGTTGTGCATGAAATGAATCCTATGTGTTCTGTTATTATTTAATCTTTTACACACTAAATGTAACTCAAGTCTACTCTGTTTACCTTGTTTAATACAAATTGTACTTCTACTGCAGGGTCCACTACGTTGCATTTTTTAATATGGAAAATGTCCTTGGACTCACTGTGTGTAGACTGTGACTGCATGAACAACATTGAGTTTGCCAACACCATGATGATGATGAGTCATGATGACCAAAGTTACATAATATCTTCACAGTCACTCACTGGGATGGATGGATCAACATCGTCGATTTACGGAAGAACGATGGCCATTTCATGAGTGGCAAACAGGTAAACAAGTCAACAACAACCACAGCAGAACTACATGTCTGTCTAGTCGTGGTTGTCAGTGGTCCAGCCAGTGTAGTGTTATGCCAGAGTCCAGACAGCGGTTCATGTACAATTTTGGCTATGTGGCTTGCTGTATAAAATTAGATCTGCTTTGTCTGTCTGTCTCAAAGTGGTATGCTACATGGAGGTTGGTTCACTCAGTGGTGCCTGCCTTGACCGTCTGCATGGCCCTGGCCTGCTGTGTGCTAATTATTATCCTGGAAACAGAGACTCAGAGTAGGCACTTTAGAAATGATGCATGTATTTAATACTGTCGCCTCTGAAAGTGTTATTTTGGCACTACACACCGTATCTTATATTTTTCCTCTGGGGTGTTTTAATATCCCTTTCTGTTTTTCCATCGACAATTACAGGCCGGCCCTTACCCTGTGTGAAGGTAAAAACATTAACTCAGGCTTACCATAGAAATCCGCAATTCACCATCCGCCAGGCAGGCAGTGGACAGTGTGGTCACCAAGATTGATCGACGGAGCGCCCGATGGAGTGGAGGAGTACCGCGAATAAGAGGAATGGCTGGATGCATGCAACTTCCCAATTTGACCAGGACAACTACAACAAACAGTTACAGTATCCACTTCACTTGTCCTTATCTTTTAAATAATGTTATTGTTGTGAACTTCTATGAGTGCGACTCTGTGCGTTTGCTCTCTGCTTCAAATTCATCCCAACAGCTATTTGAAACGTTTCTTTGTTATTTTTAAAACTAATGTAATGTACTACTAAGTGTTTATTCGCTCTGAGGGCGGATAGGCAAGTGAAATTGCGTAATTACTGCAGCCCTGTACTGTCTAATTGTTTAGTACTAGTTAGTAAGTTGTAGTAAGTACTACTTTTCAGTAACCTAACCATCTATTTAGCAAACAACTTCGTGCATGCACTTCCTTTATGTCCCTTAAAAGATTTATGGATATCTTTGTATACAAAGATGTGTTTTTCTTCATTTGTTGTTTGTCCATGCGTACTGTGTTTTTATTTTCTCTCTCCAAAAAACTTTCCCAAAAACCCCCATTCCCATCCATTTTTCACACCCTATTCCTCTTCCCCTGGGCTGTGTGGTTTTCATTGAGGTGTGACTAAATGACACCAATAATTCCACACTCTTGCTGGGGAGCATGAGGTCAAAATCAACAGAAAATCAATTTCAAGGCAGGTCAAGGAATCCGAGGATATATTCTTATTCTGCTTGACACACACCCATGAGTATTTGCAAATCAATTCAGAATTTCATGTCCGCCATCGAGTGGATTCATCATCAACAACATCCTCCTACACATGACTAAAGCTTACGCTGCTGTGTCCTTCAGTACTAGTTCTTGTAGTAGCCATAATCCACGCAACTAGTAGTTAACTTTTGATTGAATACTTTCGCATTGCTTAGGCTACAATTTATGGCACTGTTCTTGTGTACTGTACTATCATACTTTTCTAATGCTCCTCTCAGGCCACTCAATGTCTCATTTCCTTTTTTTTCATATGCTGCTACTGCCAGTGTGTACCACTACTACTACCACCATAACTATGCCATTTGGAGGAGTACCGTGAATAAGAGGAATGGCTGGATGCATGCAACTTCCCAATTTGACCAGGACAACTACAACATATAGTTACAGTATCCACTTCACTTGTCCTTATCTTTTAAATAATGTTATTGTTGTGAACTTCTATGAGTGCGACTCTGTGCGTTTGCTCTCTGCTTCAAATTCATCCCTTCAGCTATTTGAAAAGTTTCTTTGCTATTTTTAAAACTAATGTAATGTACTACTAAGCTTTTATCCGCTCTGAGGGCAGATAGGCAAGTGAAATTGCATAATTACTTCAGCCCTGTACTGTCTAATTGTTTAGTACTAGTTAGTAAGTTGTAGTAAGTACTACTTTTCAGTAACCTAATCATCCATTTATCAAACAACTTCGTGCATGCACTTCCTTTATGGCCCTTAAAAGATTTATGGATATCTTTGTATCCAAAGATTTGTTTTTCTTCATTTGTTGTTTGCCCATGCGTACTGTGTTTTTATTTTCTCTCTCCAAAAACCTTTCCCCAAAACCCCCATTCCCATCCATTTTTCAAACCCTATTCCTCTTCCCCCAGGCTGTGTGGTTTTCATTGAGGTGTGACTAAATGACACCAATGATTCCACACGCTTGCTGGGGAGCATAAGGTCAAAATCAACAGAAAATCAATTTCAAGGCAGGTCAAGGAATCCGAGGATATATTCTTATTCTGCTTGACACACACATGTGAGTATTTGCAAATCAATTCAGAATTTCATGTCCGCCATCGAGTGGATTCATCATCAACAACATCCTCCTACACGTGACTAAAGCTTACACTGCTGTGTCCTTCAGGACTAGTTCTTGTAGTAGCCATAATCCATGCAACTAGTAGTTAACTTTTGATTGAATACTTTCGCATTGCTTAGGCTACAATTTATGGCACTGTTCTTGTGTACTGTACTATCATACTGTTCTAATGCTCCTCTCAGGCCACTCAAAGTCTCATTTCCTTTTTTTTCATATGCTGCTACTGCCAGTGTGTGCCATTACTACTACCACCACAACTATGCCATTTCATCCTTCCAGGATTCCATAGCCAACCTTAATCGCCATTTGCCATGCAGCCAGCCCTGTGCCTAGCCCTATTCTCAAACACGAATCACAGGTAAGATAAGCATTTTAGGGGAGGAAGAATAATGAAGTAGGAGGAGAGGAGAGACTGATGGTAGTACTGGTAAAGTAGTAGGACAATTGAATTAACTAACTCTGTCAGTGGCACTTTTGTACAAATTTGGGCGATTACTTCAACAATTTGAATCAACCAGCCAGTTAAGTTTCAGGAAAACAAACGTAAAGTTAACCCGGCCTGCCTCCCCCACAAAAACAGTAAAAAACGCGTATGCTTTGTTTAAGTGCAAAATAAATAATTATTTATACCCTTACAAAAATAAACTATCCCACAAGACCCGACCCACACCCCCCTCCCTAACCCCAACCAATGTCCATGAAATAAATGTCCTCAAAAATGCAAAAACCCCAACGCCCAATTCCCACCCCCCAAAAAATCTTTAAAAAAGGGGCAAGGGACAGTCTCTACTTTGGCCGGCGTGTCCTCTGGCCAGGTGGTCCCGCAGATCTTTACGGAGGGCCTTGAGCAGGACTTTCTGCCTCTCCACCTCCTGCTCAAGGTAGGCCACTTGCAGGGTTAGACCTTGCATGTACTGTGGGGGGCAGCTGTTGGTTGCGCTGCTCGGCAGCGGCGGGTGGCTGCCGGACCATGGCGCCGTACCGCTGGAGGATTGTGCTGGCTGGATGACCCAGGGGCAGTGGAGGAGGATGCAGCTGTTGTTGTTGACTCCTTCTACTCCTGAGCCAACAGCCGCCGATATTCGGCGACAATTGCCTCCAGCTTCCGGCGCCTGGCCCGGATAGCCAACTCCTTCCTCGATGGTTTAGAAGGAGTATCTATATGAAGAAAGAACAAAATACTGTAACCAATACTCTTTAAGATTAACACAAAATAATTCAACAGAAAGTTGTGTCACAGTAGCACTAGCAACTTGCAAGCACAGTACATAACATTGGTGGCATGTATCTATATAACCTCCCACTTCGTCTGCCTCTGCTCTAACATTAGTGGGAGTTTCAGGAATTCTACTAGCACTATGGACTCACTACATTAGACTCAGACAGTACACCAGTCTTCTTCTTCTCTCTTGTTTAGCGAAATTAGTGTACGTAAACTTGTGGAAGCCGGCATAATGCCAGCGCAGTCAGCTTGCACCCAAGAAAAACAGACGCAAGCCATGATGACGCAGACTCGCGTTACTGTTACCAGTACATGCAGGTGGGGAAGCTCTTACTTTTCTAATACGGGTGGCACTGGCCATACTCTGTTACAACAGGAGCTGCTGCTTAATTCATTTAACTTTCACCCTGCCCTGCCCCTGACTACTACAAACGGATAATGAAGAAGATAATATGATCATATATCCCTTGACATGATATTTGCTTATATAAGGGATGACTTTAGGTGCTTTGTTTTTATTGATTGAGTGAACACCGATAGGCCACACATGAATGACAGAGTTGAA
The DNA here is from genome assembly GCF_964261635.1 of Lissotriton helveticus. Taxonomy (NCBI): domain Eukaryota; kingdom Metazoa; phylum Chordata; class Amphibia; order Caudata; family Salamandridae; genus Lissotriton; species Lissotriton helveticus. The sequence goes on along the minus strand of NC_136065.1, from coordinate 267,704,305 downwards.
AAAAAATGATTAACATAGGTAGTGAGTGGTCCCCATAATCGCCGGAGGAAGGCACTTGTGACTTGACTTGATAATGTGAACTATACAATATACATACACAATATATGCTGTGCTTGCAAACTACTGTTATTCAAGGGAGTATTCTTAAAAATTAAAAATTTTACTTTCCTTGACTTTGCTACTCTGGCACGGACGTGCGGTGTTACATGCTCTTCAAACTAACACTCTTCATCCAGTGACCGTCTACTCTACATACACCTATGCTAGTATCTATGAGTAAGATACCATCCAGGCATCCATCCATTCAAAGTAAATGTCAATCATTCTTCTTAATTTCGCAACTGGACAAACCTTACTTTTTCTCACCGAAAAACACCCTTTTTATTTTATTTTGTAAACCACCACCCATGCATCCGTGCTTGACTTGCATTTGAATTTGACCCAAAGGATATATTGCGCACACATGGAGTTTCTGTTTCACCCACCCAGGCAGTCCTCTTTTCTTTCTCCTTCCACCCATCCTTGCTTCTACCGGCCATGCATCAGATTCCTATCAGCCACCTCTGCCTGCATTCAAAAACACTTATTATTCTTTGCCAGTCATTAATTTAACTCGCTCGTCCTTCCTTACACCCTTCTTTCCTTTTCCGTTCATCCCATCAAGTTCATCTCTGATCTGACTTGGCTTCTCGATAAAACTTTCACAGCTGAGTTGAAGTCAAATTTAGGGGAGGCCATTGGTTACTCGTCAACTCCCGCCGTTAATGCTATTTCTAATGCGAAGTCAAGGGTGACTGTATTCTACCTGGTTGACAAAAACGTAGTTCTAAATTTGTAAGCCTTCTTAACAGTAAAGTGTACTTGTACTAGTATACAACATAACATACACCCCTGCAGCGAGCCTACTCTGCAATCTCAATAAGTAAGGAATATAATAGCTTACCACTGCCCGCCATTACCGAGGCATCCCCCACAGCAGTTCCTGCTGGCACTGGTGGCACCGCATCCGCCCCTGGAGTGACCAACTCCGCGCTGGCCCCGGCACTGGTGGTTGTCTGTGCCGATGGTGTTCCGCCTAGAAAAAACATTTCATATTTAAAGATGCCATATACACCACTCCCTATTTTGTCTAGGAATGAAAAAAATGCCACTACTCTCTAGTCTAAACTAAAAATTCCCCTTTCGGAAGGGGAGGGTGTTTTTATTTATGCTTAGCCATAACATAACATGCTACACTTTTTGGTACAACTGATGAATGCTTGCTTTTTAACGCGCACCATTTTTCTCATAACAGGCAGAAGATTCCCTTCTACGAACAAAAGCAATATGTTACTCATCATCATCACCACCAGTACTTGAAGTTCCAACAAGGTGAGGGGTCTCCCACAATTAATGTGTAAATCAGCCACTGTTCAGTTTTCATGAGTTCACATTTCTCTTCTATAAAGTTGATTTTAATAAATGTTTTTATATAATGCACAATTGAAAATTAATATACAGAGTACACACAGTTTTACTTTTAATAACGCTTTAAAACTTACATAGACTCTGTGGTTTTTTGGTCATGAGTGAGTGAGCGAGAGGGTTTGCAATTTGCAAGCATGATTCCGTGACTCTGAGAGGTCGAGACTCTGACTCTGTAGTCTTATGTTCTGGGTTGTATAATCATTGGGGATCATCACTGCATTCAGGAGCTAAATAATGGCTCTGACACACTAGCTAGTCAGTAAGGAGATTGGGGGTTCAACTTCTTTTATGACTGAGGTGTGTGGAAAGTCTAACTGCGCCTATTATCACCAATGCCCTATTTCTTGTCCATAGTTGTGTATGTGCAGAATAGTCCCTGCCACAGTAGTATTATTTCCTCCTATCCAATCAAAAAGTAAACTAGTATCTTATTCTTGGTGGCCATTGACATTTTATTGTTGGGAATTGTCAAAGCATAAACATTAAGAAGACTTCAATAGACATTATGGAGAACCCAGAGGACTGCACTCAGTGCCTAGAACTATTGCTGAATAGGAGTTTTGCTTAACACCTTTTGCTAACTGTGCAAGCTTAGCTAGCTACACAGCCAGACTAATAATAATAACTAGTAGTAGCACAGAGAGGCATAGTAGAGGCAGGATAAGAATTTAGAAACAGTCTACAAGAAGATCAAAGACGATTTAGGAAAAAATAGATTTACGATGAACGTTTGGAATAAATAGGGGCTGTAAAAGTTAGGGAAGTATAATTATTACTATTGACAGGAAAACGTACTGGGGCCAGCAGAAGAGCCCTCAGTGGACCGATCCTGGCCTTCCTGCTCCGCCGGCGCCGCTACCTCTGTCCTCTTGCCCCTGGGAGGTGCTGATATACATGAAAGAAAGACACAAACATGGATAATTGTTGTCAAGGAAATCAAACATTTCAGAAATACAATAAAAAATGATTTCGGGGAAATAAACAACAATTGCACTAAATGTATTGACCTATCTGATGTGGTCTACTAGGATATTAGTATTGCTGGATTTGTGGACCGTCTACTTGGAAAGTTATGTAACTCACGACACCAACTACAAAAAGGTTCTACTAGGACTGGCAGAGCTCAGCAGCATGCGAAGTTACAGACACAGTCCGTCATGATTGCAGATCACAAAAAAATGTCCTACTAAATAACAAGTCATAATGTACTCAACCTATCAATCCACCACCACTATCTCTTCTTAGTGGCAGGAGTACAAAGGAAGGACTGGACTTGAGTCTCTAGTCTCTAGCATTACGCAGTTCTGTAAAGTACACTCATACAGTGGAGAAGTGTGGCTCACTGGTTAGAGCGGCAGACTTGAAGCAGAGATCAGGCCTGGGACCAGGGTTCAAGTCCCGACGTGGCAGGGTCTTCGGCTCAATGTCCGCGGACTCGATAATTCTCGCATCAGCGCCTACTCTAATCATGGGTCCCACGCTGCAACTCTGGGCAATAGCTTGCTTAATCTCCACAACGGCCCCTACAACACTGGGATGCCTGGCTTCACCTTGGGGGTGCCCAGGAGAGGCATCTCACAGGGAGAGCCAGGAAGGGTTCCACAGCGTTATACAGCGCCGGGACGCCCCGTTGGGGCAGCTGTGCACTTTACAAAATACACTATATTTACATTTACATACATAATCACTCAGGCCAGAAATGAGCACAAAATTGAAAACAAGTAAGCATAGTAGCACCGCCACTGAGCAGATGAGCACCTGCAATCACAGAAGCTTTTGAATCATAATTTACCTGCAATGTAATCGGTAGCATTCTTGCTCATCGGAAAAAACATATATTTGCAATATAACACAGAGCAGAAGAAAACAAAGTAGTTATTAAATAGCTAATAGTACTCACCAAGCCCAGGGATCTCGACGCCAAGCAGGTTGAGAAACTCTTGTTCCCGGTCCAGTATGTCGTACCACTGGTGCGTCACCTGGTTGTAGGTGCGCCGGACCCCTGACTCCCGATACATGGCCCAGCACACCTTAGCTCATAGCTGGCGATGCTCCCGGAGGCCGTACCCGGGTCTGCCACCTGCTGCGATGGTCTTGGGGAGGTGGCGCTGCACAAAGAAGACAAGTGCGGTCACCTCCACCGCGCTGAAGATCTCCCTGGGACTTACAGATGCCCCCCTTAAGCGCCCGCAAGGGAGCCAGCTGTGAGGGACTCTACGCCTTGGAGTTCTTGCCAGCTCCCTTTGCCATGCTCCTGGGTTAAAGGAAAAATAGGAAAGAATAGGGAAAAAGAAGTAAATAAAAGAAAAGAGAGAGTTGAAAAAAAGTAGTTATTAAAGCATCGAAAAGTAGAAAAAATATATATAGATGTACAAAAATAGAGAGATAGATAATGAGTAAAAAAGATTAAAAAAAAGTTAAAACAAACAAAGGATTACAGAGATTCAAGCAGGATAGAAAAGGCATTCCCGGGACCATAGCAATGAATGAAAAACAAGATGGCCGCGCCCATTGCAACAGCGTGGGTAAGTTTGCGCGATATTTCCCTCGCGAGCACGAAAAAACAGACGCGAACACGCAACTGCGACCCGGAACAGGAAATGCACAACGCGAGCATGCAACTCGCAGCCGGAACCGGAAATACGCAACGCGAACAGTGAAAAACTAGATGGCCACGCCCATATACGACCGCATGGGTAACTTCGCGGTAGCCGCAGTGAAAAGTATCTCGGGAACTCGCAAAAATAAAAAAAAAACGCAATCTCACGAAAGTTCGCCTATTTTGCGAACCGTGAGTACGCTTTCACGTGAATTCGCGTACCACGAATTCGCAAAATTCGCCCATACTTAGCTATAAGCCATAACAGTTACAGCTGCCAAAGTTCTAATGTTACACAACAGGCACATGCAATATTCAAATATTGGCATAGCAATGCCGCCAACAATGCATGGTATAGCATATTGCATGTCAATCAGGGTAAGTTAGCGGCTGAATAAACTTTTTTGAGGGGGGGTGAGGGAAAGGTTTGTGTAGGGCAGGAGGGTCCAAGTGGATTTGTAAAAAATAGTGCACAGTGAACAAAGGCCTCCAATCTGTTTAGAGCTTTGCTTTCTGATTCAGCCCATTTAAAGAGGGCAGTGGGCCAGGCAGTAACAGAGTAGAAAGGGTTGCAGCCTTCCAGCAGCAGGTGAGTGCAGGTTTTTTCAGGAGGAGGGCCAAGCTGGTGTAACGATACAAGACCTTATCAGTTTTAGAGCACTTATAGATGCTTAGTGCCATCATCACCCAGTGAGGGGTATATGCTTAGTCGTGAAGGACAAAACCAAGGCAACAACTTTGGTTCAGTACAATGTTTGGGTGGGACTTGACCAAACCATAGAAGTTACCCGAAGCAGTAAAATAATGAGGGCAGGCATCATTAGCTAGGGGAAACATTGGTGATCACTGGTAGAAAGAGGTATGCTCTTTGAAGAATATAATATTGGATCAGGTTAAATTTGGCATTGCTGAATGCAACTTGGAGGAAAGCCAACACCTGGGACCACTCTGTGTTGTGGAAGGCACAGCCTGCGTCCTCTTCCCACCTTCCTTTCAAGGAATTTAGGGAGTGGGCTGTATGGGGTTGAAGTGCTTTGTAAATCCAAGAGACATGACTGCACCAAGACCCCATGGTATAAATAGCCTGGACAAAAGAGTGTGTCCCAGGTTCTGTGTCTGTAAATGACCAATTGCATCAGAGAATGAATTGTATATGGCAGCAAGTTAAGTATTGAACCTTATGTAATGCAAATTGGTCCAAGAGGTCCTCAAATGAAAGGAGGCAGCTGTCTTCAAATAGACTGCCTAGGGTGTCAAGGTTGGAATGGTGGCAATGTGTCCAATACCCATGGGTGACCTCAAAGAGGCATGAACGGAGTGTAAGGAAGGGTGCCACTGGTGTGACGCAGAGCCTGAGCATAGGATAATAGTGCAATGCGAAGCAGGCAGGGGAGGGCAGCAAGGCACCGGGAGCCGGATATAAGAAGCTCATTAAGAATGCTGGTTCGGAGTGGGGGTCTCAACACATATATCTCCTCCAAGGAGAGCCCTTCCAGCCAACGGCTCAGCCACTGAAGTTGAGTGGAGAGGAAATAGAGCACGAAGTCTGGTGTACCCATGTCACCCTTATCCACAGGTTGGTGCAATTTAGAAAGCGCCACCCTATGACGACCTGTGTGCAAGAGAAGCTCCGCGAGTACCGCATCAGGGCTGTAAAGAACTTACGGGGAAGAGTGATAGGTAAGATGGTAATTAATATAAGAGGCAAGGCAGGATAATCATTTTAGGGATGGTGATTTGCCCAGTTGTGCCAGTGTTAGAGTCTTCTAGAATGCTACCTTAGAAGTCGGGGCAATAATGGCCCACGTCAAGTTACCATCCAACAAGCCCTGATCTGAGTGGTAGATTTTGAACCCAAATAGCAAAAGGAGCTACCCTCACAACAGAGAGTATTTTCTCCCAATGAGAGGTCAACTACTGGAACAGTGAGAGCAAGTGTGAAAGTGCAGGGTTTTGCTTTGTTCACACACAGACCAAATACAGTTGCAGAGTACAAGGATCTGACCTATTTCAGTGGTATCACAGTGGAGGTCTCTGAAGTATATCAGGAGGAGGGCTGTGTAGAGAGTCACAGAGAGAGCCCTGACTTGCAGCAGGGTTCCCCAAACCACTCCTGCCGCCCTGAGGAGCACCACTAGAGGCTCGATGTTGAGGGCGAATAGCAGGGGTATGGGGCAAACCTGCCTCAGTCCCCTGCTGATCCAGAAAGAGGAGGAAATTAGCCCTCCAATCCTGACATGCACCATTGGTCAGGACTAGAATTAGCTAACATATCGTATGACAAGGGGTCAAAGCATTGAAGAACGGTGAAGAGATGATCCAAACAAAGGATGTCAAACATCATTCTGAGGTCTCAGATATGGACTACTGCTTGAGGCCAAACACAGGGAGCCGCTTCCATGAGTATGTTTAACTAACAGAGGTTATGTTTAACTAACAGAGGTTCAGAAACATGTTTCTGTGGAGAATTAATCTGGTCTGATTGGGATCCTGCTGTCAGATCCGTATGCTCTGGGAGCTTAGAGGCCAAGACCACAGAGTATGCATGATAAAAGTCGAGCGGTAATCTGTCTCTACCAGGCATCTTACCAGCCCCAAGATCCTTGATGGCAGCCCAGACTACTGATCGTGTGATTGGAGCATCTACTTCATCTCTAAAGTCTGCTGGTACTTGCTGAAGTGGGAGATCAGCAAGGACTTTGTTGAGTGTTTATACGTTCTTAGCAAAAAGAATTCAAGAAAAGATGCGCAATTCACAAAAAGTAGCCCTCTGCAAGTGTAGTTGCATTCCAGTTGACTCTTGCAGTATTGAGGTTGGGGTTTGGGCCATGTCCCAGGAGGCTAACCAAGTAGGAATTTGACAGTACAGTCACCTTCTGAATGTATGTGGGCAGTATATGGAGAGTAATGTAGGCACTTACGTCTCTCCAAGTGGGCATCCTCATGAGTAGAGGCAGAGAAAAATAAAGAACAAAGGAGGGACCAGAAAAGCTCACTGCCAAAGGCAAGTAGAAGCTTCCTCAGCTTTTGATAGGTTATGCTCAAGGAACTTATGAACTGCTGCAGTTTTGTGGCTGCAGTGGCACCGGAGGACTATTTTTAGGGCATCTCACTCTTTAGGTCTTGAGGTTGCCAAACTCGCTTTCATTCGAAAATATTCATGAACAGGGGAAGCCAACAAAGAGCAGAAAGGATGGTCCTCAAGTTTGGACCCAAGCAAATGCCATGTGGGGATTAGGGTAAAGGATCGGCTTACCCCAAATTCAGGGGAGCATCGCCACACTGCTCTCAGAGCAGTGGAAAAGCAAAAGATAAAATAATAATTACAAGGTTCTTATCATTTTATTTTTCGGTTCTGCAGGGCTGGGTTAGGGCTGGTGGGGCTTGTGGCACAGGGCGGAGAAGTGGACTGTGCACACTAATTGTTAGAGCGCAAATTATGCTCTTTCAGTTGTAGGGGTGAATTATATTCATGGGTAGTCTGCACCTACATATAATCCTTTATTGTATTAACTTAGGCCCTTAGAATGTGAACTGGAATAATGTGAAAGGTGAAGTGCTAGGGATATTTTCAATGCAAATGTGAAAAATTAACATTGCAACTACGTGTGGTTAGTCGAAAACATTAATGTGCAGAATTGGTACATGTCGCTGACAGGTACTCACATAATTGATGTGCTTATGTAACATGTTAACTTAGATGTGCTCAGTAATAATGTACACTTTATATTTCTAATTTCATGAGGCCTTCTGCTATTTCTTATATTGACCGATTTCTTTGTATTTTTCCCCTGGAAGTTCTTGCATTAGTTTTAATAGTGAATTTTATGTACAGTTGTATTTGTTCTTTCTCATGTTTCTGTTACAGGGGGCGAATTCATCCTTGCTAGCTAGAACAATATCTTTGTTTTTAGGAGTTAGGCTTAGGGAGGAGAGGGTACATCGAACAGCGATACTGATAATAAAGAACTGTTGAAATTTCTCATCGGAGTAAGTCTGGGAATCAAGGTAATCTTGCCTAGGCCTGGAACCATCGCTATCGCTTACCAACAAGGAGGTGGCTTGACTGGATGGTGTGATTCTGCAATGCATCTTGTGATACTACCTGTGAAGTGAAGTATCAAAGTTAGGGATAGTGTCCAGAGACTTCTGCCTTCCCTTGATAGAGAGAGTATCTAAGAACGAGCTCTGTATTTTTAAGCTACTTGATGCATTGAAACGTGAAAAGACTTAATAGGAAGACTTCACATGCTGAAACCTTTATGGATCTTGCCTTGCGGAATGATAAGTAGGGATGTTAGGTTAGTGGTAGTGTAGGCACAGACTAATGCTTTGTACCTACGACCTCCAATTAAGGGGAATCTCAATCCTGGTGCTATTATCTTCTGTATCCTGATTCTTGACTTGATTATTCTGTGTGTGCTGCACAGCCTTAATTTCACCCGTAGGTTCGGCTTTGTATTAGTTCCAATGTATTGCTACACCCTCATTCTGAGGTGCTTGTATGTCCAACTGTTCCTGGCTTTGTAATAAACTAACAAACTCTATTCTGGAATCTGTGATTCTTCTGAGTCATAGTTCATTGGAACTGTAATGATTGATTGGTTAAAGATTTTCCTCCCCTCCACGCTTTCATGCTGACAAAAAAAGAGATCGGCTTGGGGTTCCAGAGTAGATCTACAGCGTGGAACCCGGCTCCGTCAACTGCTTGGCCAGCGTCTCGGGCCAGCCAAACAGTCCTGCGTGCTTTGCATATTCCCCACCCAGGCTGCATTACAGCCTGGGTGAGGAAAATGCACTGGCTCCCTGTCCAAGTCTGAGCGCCAAACCACTGTGCTCATACCAATCACAATGCTGCATTGCAGCGGTGTGAATGGCTATGGGGTGCTAATCACAACGCTAAATTGCAGCATTGTGATTGGCTTTGGGAAGCCTGTGTGCTTCCGGACTCTTCAACAATGAGGGAGAAGGGACGGGGACGGCGCGGGCAAAGAGGTAAGTGTTTTTCTTTTTGTTTTTAAATATTTTGTCTCTCCCACCCCATGCCTCCCTACCTGCACTCCCACCCCTGTTCCCTGCAGCCACCACTGGCCAAGTCTGTGAGGTCATGAAACGGCTATGATCAGACATGGAGGAGCCTAGGTCAGTGATGGGTCCCAAGCTGATTTTTGATGAGGCGCGAATGTCAAATTAAAAATAAAGATGCCTTTAAATTCTATATTTATTTTGTCAAATTTTCTGCGCTTCAAAGACAGAGGTCAAATTTCAGGGTATGTCAGCTGCTGTGTTTTGTACATAGGGAGTAGTGTGTACAAACTCCTCTTAGTTTGCAGTCAGAGAAAGTAGAGTCAAGTGAATTATGTGACAATCTTGCTAGGGTACATGAAGTGTGAATGGAAAGGCCAAAGCATGCCATTATTTGGTAACACACAACAAATTACCTGTACATGAACGATACATGTCCACCAGTTATGAAAGTAAAAATGAAACAAATTTTATTTGCAATTCTGAAGTGTGATAGAAGAAAAGATTTAAATATTATCAGAACAAATCAAGATACATCATTTGGTGATGCACAAATAATAAATATTCACTGACACCTGGTTTCCGCACATTAACATTTGTGTGCAATATAGTTTTGCCAGTAAAGCTGCATGCCTGTGCAATTTTAATGACCATTTCAAATGATAAATGCGCTTCCAGTAAATGACAATGTGCTACCACACAATGCTTTAGTTAAAAAAAATTGCCTGCTTCTTGTCCATTAAAAGTTAGGTGGGTTGCAAAAGTTAGTCCGAGGAGTCAACCTGCAAAAAACACAGGTGCGTTGAGAAAATGTGGTCAAGCCGCACAAACAAGTCGTGAGGGACAGGATAAAAGGAATATAGCCTGTGTACTGGTTTGTGATATCACCAGACATCCAGGAGCAACCAGTGAGTGAGGCAGGAGAGATATGGCGTTGCTAACCGATGAGCCCAGAGAAAGGAGGAGGGAGCAACCTGTTAAGGGTGAAATCAAGGACTGTAATAAAGTTAACACCAATGACCCAGGAGAGGTGTGCCCACTGAGATAAAGCTAGTGAAAGGTTAGCTAAGAAGTCAGGCTGCTCCACGTTACCGGTGTAAATGCAACCGAGAACCAGGGTGCCTTTCACAAGGATGAGTCTACTACTAGGGTTTACAATGGTAATCTTGGGCATGAAAGAGACTCCTGAGAATACCCAACCCAGAGCCCATCAAGCGAATGTAGAATAAGTCATGGAAAAGATTTGCCCATGCCATCTCTTTTGTAATCAGGGCACCTCAGGAGAAGTAGTATGCGTCTCCTGAAGAAATGCAACATGAGTATTCTTTCTCTTTAAAAATGTATAAATCTTTTTGTGAGGGCTAGCGGTGTGCGTAGCCTGAATGTTCCAGGATAAGAGGGTATAATGCAGTTGCTGCTGGCATGGCTTGGGGGTGGGGAGGCGGGCGCAGTGGAATAACAGGGGTGGTTGGTGGTGGGGTGGCGGGGAGGAGTGTCGCGTGGAGGTGGTCGCTCGGGGATCATAATAAAATAAAAACTTACCTTGAGGCTGGGTCCCGCGTCTTCTCTGCTCCTTTGCCTCTGACTCGGAGAGGAACAGGAAGCAGGCAGCCAGTCACAACACTGCAATGCAGTATTGTGATTGATCTGAGTGCCGTGACACGGCGCTCAGTGAGGGGCTGGAGGGGTGGGCATGTGCTCCATGCAGGTTGCAATGCAGCTTGAATGGAGAAGGGGAAAGTGCACATGACTCGTTTGGGCGGCCCAAGAGGGGGGGGGGGGCTAGGCAGCAATGATCAAGAGGTGGGACTTAAGGAAGTATGGGCGGGTCAGAGCCCTGCACAAGCTAGATGAGCCAGGGATAGTGAGGGCATTTGGTGTTTATGAAGACAATGAGAACTATATTGGGCTGGAAGAGAAACCAAATAATGAAACAACCCACCTACTTGTGACAAGGTCATCTAAGCGAACAGAAAACATAATTGCATATTGGTATACAAAACACAACAGGAGACTATAGCAATTGTCCGCAGTCTGGAAAATCACCAAGGGTGGATAACCAGAGATGTGTAGTGAGCCCAGTACTGAAGAGGCATCATCACCATCTTAAGAGTCAGAAATAGCTGATGGCAACTCTGGAATAGAGTTGCGGAGAGCCACAGCTCGTATAGGGCTACTTGTCTCCCATCATGGGCTTGTTCTGGTGAAGGAGTAGTGGGAACTGGGCATGGGAGGGCGAGACTGCGTCCATGGAGCCAGTGGTGAGTCATGTAGTTGGAGGATCTTTGGCCAGAGTTACGCATCTGTCAGGAAGCCCCTTCACCTTCAAACCAATCCAGGCTGATTCTGAGTCAGTGAAGAACAAGGTGTCTCAATTGGTCATCATTCGAAGTTTAACTGGGAAGAGAAGGATGTATTTAACACTCATTTGTCTAAGCTACCTCTTTACCACCAAGAAGGAAGCACCCCAGGGTGTAGCCGGGAAAGACCAGGATCTGTTTATTCTCATATCCAGTACATGCTGCCAGGCGAGCAGCCCGAAGTGTCTCGTCTCTGTTCTTATAGTGCAACAGCCTGGCCACTAAGGGCAACTGGGGCACGCCATGAGGAGGTCGTTTGAATGGGAAACACTGCACTCTTTCAATCATAAAAAAAGGGTGAGAGATTTATAGCTGGCATGAGGATTCCAGAAAGTCTTGCATTTGTCTCGGGGTGACAAATGCAAAAACAAAAGTTGATGGACAGAATGCAGAACAATGTCATACATTCACCCCAGTACAGAGATCTGGACCTAAATCCTTAGTTGTTTTGCACTCCACACCACCCCAGTTCAGACATGTCCATGTGCAAATCAGTCTTGACCCTGTGCCTCATGGGAACAGACCAGCCCGAACTGCTAAGCCAGGGTCAAGACTGATTTGCATATGGCCATGTCTGAACTGGGGTGGCTTTGTGAGCAAAATAACGATAGCCTAAACCGAGATCTGTGACTGGGGTTGAATGTTTTGCCATTGTGCAACATTCCATCCATCATCTTGTGTGTTTTGCTGTTCCCCCTATATGGGAAGGGTATGCCCAGACGTGCGTCCCGTGCTCACTAAGCCACTGGAGTCAAGCTATCCTGGCTGAAGACGCTGATAGTCAGAAACCGGTCCTAGGATGCTGGATTCCGGTCCAGGAAAGACATGGCTTTGCAGTTCGGGCTGGGCTGTTCCCATGAGGCACAGGGTCAAGACTGATTTGCATATGGCCATGTCAATCAATCAATCAATCAAACAAATTTGTATAGCGCGCTACTCACCCGCTAGGGTCTCAAGGCGCTGGGAGGAGGGGGAGTCGCTACTGCTCGAACAGCCAGGTCTTGAGTTGTTTCCTGAAGGAGAGATGGTCCTGGGTCAGCCGTAGGTGGGTGGGGAGGGATTTCCATGTCTTGGCCACCAGGTAGGAGAAGGATCTTCCTCCGGCGGTGGTTTTGCGAATTCGTGGGACTGTGGCGAGGGCGAGGCTGGCGGATCGGAGCTGGCGGGTGGGTGTGTAGAATGTGAGGCGGCTGTTGAGGTATTTGGGGCCCATGTCGTGGAGAGCCTTGTGTGCGTGGGTGAGGAGTCTGAACGTGATCCTCTTGCTGACGGGGAGCCAGTGCAGGTCTTTCAGATACCACGGGCGGTAAATACAGAGGCCGCAGCAAGAAGACGTGCAGAGACGTACCGCACGCAGTGCGGACCCGGGAGGAAGTGAGGCCCGCTGCGACTGTGAATCCGGGACCTGAGTGCGGCAGAAATGCTGGCAGACCTGAGCGCTGGAGCTGCCCTCGCCCGCATTGATTGAGGAGAGCGGCGGAAAATCTGCAGAGGCCCCGTTGTGTGCCGGAGACCCGTAAGTGGTGCTGAGATTGGTTTTGACTCGGGGCAGAGTCCCGGGGCCTGGTCTTTGTCCACACTGTGCACCCTCGTGGGCGGGGAGACACCGGGAAAGAGCAGCAGCGGCTGCCAGTGACTACCTGCAGAAAGGTTGGGACCCAGTGGGCGGCCCCGCTGAAGACATATAGCGGGCCGCAGCCACAAGGGCACGGGCTTAACTTTATTGCCACCACGGGGCTCCTGATTAACCAAGGACACTGACTGTAGGACAGTGTACATGAGCCCTACAGGAATGCGGGACATCTGGGGTGTGTGATACATCACAGCCACAAGTGCCACAGTCGATTGGGATGACAGGGGGCCTGCTCTGAGTCATCCTAGCCCTCTACACCAGTGCTGTGAGACACGTGGGACATCCCCCCCTCCCTGGCTCCTGTCTATTGAACGCCTGTCGATATGGGAGAGCACAAGCAAGAGGCCAGGACCACGCAATCATAGTTTTTGGCAGATAAGTGAATGTGTGGAGCTGAGATATACGCCTGCAGCGGTAAATAGACGCATGAACAGTACACAGTACCTGGTACCTCAGGAAATTAAGTGGAAATACAGGGCCTGGTGAAATCCTGTAAATGCCCCCTTGGAGCTTGTGTTTCCCGCATCCATACCAGAGCTTGAAGATCCACTACGTAATAGCACTCTGACTACCACATACGACCAGGATCTGCTAATCCCCTGTGACGGACTTACACGCTGTGCCACAGACCAGATGGTCTAAACTTAAGACGCCATTGCTTTGGAGCCGCAGTTGTTAAAATACTCTCGGCGGGAGACGCTTCGCCACAGAGGACAGGCGCAACGTTTGGGGGCATTGAAAAGACTCTGAGGCCCAGGAGACCGCGGGGCCAACACCGGCACTGACGCTCCGCCCCCACACCGTCACATCCCCATAAGCATTCACGGCTTCCCACCACGCGGGACAGCGCCGGGCTAAGCCCGGGCAAAGGGCGGGCCTTCCGGGGCAGGACGTGGCAGGGCTGGGCCACACCTTTGACCTCTGAGCTATTATTGTCACTAATTTTTATTTAATTGTTACGAGGTGGTGCATCTGTTTTTAACCTTGTTGTTTGAAAATTTACAGGTCCACCTTAGCACCTTATTCTCAGCCATAGCTTGTCCCCACTGGTCTATGTTCAACAGTTAGGGACCGCACTCGTTATTATCTCTTAACTTGACAAACGCAGAGTTTACTTATTTTTAGTACAAGGAGAGTTTACCCATAGCCTTCCCCCAATCAACCAACGAAGCTCAATATGGGGAAAACTAACTTGAGTACCATCTCACGTCCTGTGATTAGGAAGCAAGCCGCTTCTGCCCAACCCCTCCCCACTCTCACAGCGATAGACAAAATGCTGCAAAAAACGATAGGCGTCGTCTCTACTGCTATAGAGAACACAGATAGGCGCTTTTTGTTAACTTCTGGGTTTATACCTCAACAGGTAGAAGGTGATCTGCCAGAGGCCACACTAAACCCCTTTGAAAGCACTTCGATTCTTATGTCCTTTGTAGATCTACCTTGTGTGCAGCAGGTCCCAGACGCCAGTGACCACACCACAGATGAGTTGCCGGATCCCAACCCTGTGATAAGGAAGGTTATAAGGCTGAACAAGAAAACTAGGACCCAGAAACCGGGACGCAAAAAGGCTCACAAAGTAGTTCCCATTATGGCTGATGTATTGCCGAAGCCCGGCCTACCTAAAGCTATCCCTGGGCCGCCACTCTGGGCCACTCACATGATTATAGACCTTCAGGCCCATTTGGAGCAGCTGATAACTTCCCACTTTAAGACATTGTCATCTAGGATAGATCGGCTAACAACAAGGGTGCAGGGAAAGCGCAGCCACTTAGCACCCTGGGGAGCTTGGATGTGAGTGCCGGCCCTGCCTGCCCTGCCACCAGTAAGACACCCGCCTTACATCCCAGACAGGGACACAGTACTCCCCCGGCCCCGTTCCTAAAACCTCAGGCACGGGGCGTAGTTAAGAAACCCATTAAAAACCCAGCTAATACCGGACTACCCATGAGCACTAAGACGCCCACTGTGGTGTTGAACAGCTCCCCCAGGTCCCTATCAGGCAGCAATCTACCACTGGTAGCAGTCAAACCTCCCGCCCTACCAAACCTCAAGAAGCTAGCCAGGTGAAACCCCCGCCCTGCCCTCAGCTACCACCAGATGCAGCTCCGTTTGTGGTGGTGCTCACTGGAGTCCCACCGCTAAACAAAGCCCGAGGGGAAACCTATTCAGCACTGAAAAATAGGGTTATCCATTGGCTGAATATACACCGACCATTGATGGGACAGGGTCAGGGGGATATTATGCTCGTACGAAGGGTTAATTGGCTGGTAACCACACCGAAAGATATCGAGGGGGACTGTATCCTTGTCAACTTCAGGGACCCAGCTATAGTTAAACAAATTGTGGGGAGTGGTGACCAGGCTATCCCGGGCATGGTTAACACTCGACATTTGAGTTACTTTTACAGCACAAACTGGGCCCCGGCCCAGCATGTACATCAACCCCCTTTCCCACATGGTAATTGTCCCTCGCAATTTAATATCCCTTTGGTTAACCGTTATAGGGCTCTGAGCAGTGTGGACTGACTACCACCAACTCGGGGTGCCCAGACCCCGACAAACAATTTTGAGGATAGGCAGGCGGCGGGAGGGGCGTGTAGGGATGTAGAGTCACATAGCTGTCAAATATCCACCTCCCCTGGTCATGCTTACCCCAGTGTATCAACAACAGAGCTAGTGGTTGCTCGACCTACAATGATTGGGTCCTGGAACGTAGCTGGGTTGGGGGCGAAGCTACAAAACCCTGAATGGGGAGAGCTGGTTGATACTTTTGACCTTTGTCTCTTCCAAGGGAATTGGCTTTTGTCTGCTCCCGCTAGGGTAGGCTTTGCATCCTATTATGAAGCGGCATCTCAGGGGCCAAGGGGTAGACCTTCGGGAGGGCTGTGCACGTGGGTGGCGGTGCACCTGGGGTGCATAGTCAAGGTAATGGACACCAAATGCCTAGACATCCTGTGCATCACACTTTCATTTGGTAAGGGGCTGGTTTTGGCGGTGGTAAATATCTATCTGCGCCCTGTTCCCATCCAGAAGGCCTTATCTACCCTGGAGGCCCTTGAGGTGCTATTATCCTCCTTCCCCCCCTCCCACCACATTATCATTGGGGCAGATTTCAACTGCCACTTCGAGCAATTACCTGGGATTCCTTCTGTTACTTCAGAAGAGGATGAGGCTCGCTTTATTCCGGAATGCAGTATGTATGCTTCAAAGCACCTAACGCCGCTTGCACTCGCCATTAATAAGCTGGTTGTTACTTTCTCCCTAAGGGCCTGCAATAGGAGACTTTCCCCTGACGTACCAGGTGCCTGTACTTTTAACAGGCCAGGGAAAAGTACGACTATTGATTATATACTTTTAGACGTGGGCTTATGGGCATATCTTAAAGAATTTACTGTAGTACCTAGGGCGGATAGCGATCACAATGTACTCTCTCTTGAACTAGTGAATCCCCTAGGGAACCAATTACTACCAGAAGAAGCTGGAACTTCGCCCCCCCCCAATCTCATCCAGACTTCGGGAGGCAGGCGAGTTAGGTGGGAGAAGGTTGCCCAAGCCCCGGATAGGGTAGCAGAGATTTACAACCACGTAGCAGGGGCACTAGATGCAGTTAGCAACCTCAGGGGAGGTGACCATGAGCCCTCTCACCTTTTGGTTTTGCAGGCTACCCATACCTCCCTATTCAAACAACTGGCTGATTTCTTTGTAACATCCCATACTGGTGGGGGGAAGCCAGTTAAGCAAGCCCACTGGTTTAGCCAAAGATGTAGGGAGGCCAAATCTAACTTGATCAAGGAGCTGAAGCAAGGCACCCCGTTGACTGTTAGAAATGCTCGGCTTGCCTATAAAAGACTAATTTGTGCGGCAAAGGCTGAATGGGAAGCCGACAATTGGGCGAAAATAAGAGAAGCCCTTGAGGCCCGTGATTTCATGCTATTCTGGAACTTGGTTCGTGGTGGCTCGGCGTCAGGCGCATCTGCCATCGTCCCCAACCTAAGTGAGGAGGTGTGGCTTGTCCACTTTAAGCCTCTATATGCACTGGGAGCCGTGAAGGCGCTGGCGCCACCTTGTGCGGCTGTAATCATCTCGGATACAGACCCTGTGCTCGATAGGGCCCATGATGGCTACCCATTTACGATCTTGGAAATTAATGCAGCAATTAGGAGCCTGACCCCAGGAAAGGCCCCAGGTTTGGATAAAATCCCTGGGGATTTGTATCAAACTGAGGACGGGGTATGGGCACCATATATCTGCACTTTTTTCAATGCCATCATGCAGGGCACGGCCATTCCTCCTACATGGCTAGGTGCCGAAATTGTACCCATATTTGAAAAGGCTTCTCCCCTGGACCCGGCCAACTACCGACCGATAAGCCTGATTGACGTCCTCCAGAAGCTTTTTTCCAGAGTCCTCCTGACCAGGCTGCAGAGTTGGATGGATGACAACAACATTCTGTCCTCTCTGCAGGCTGGAATCAGGGCGGGGGTGTCAATGATAGACCAGCTTTTTAGACTCCAGCTGGTCTACTGGAAGACTGTCACTCTGGGGGGGCGGCAGTTTGTATTTGATATTCGTGGACTTGCGGTCGGCTTTTGACGTGGTCCAGAGGGACAAGCTTTGGGTCATCTTAACTGAGATGGGTGCACCGGCTTACCTATGTGAACTTTTCCAGCGGCTGCACACGGGCACGTACGCAAGGGTGAGGTATGGGAAGGGGGGGGGGGCACTGACTTCCCCTTTCCCAGTGGAAAGGGGTCAGACAAGGATGTGTACTTGTGCCCACGCTCTTTTCCCTATTCCTCAATGGCCTTATTGCCCACTTACTGGGAGCGAACAATCTGGACTCCCCTTCACTAGCTGGTAGGAAAATCCCGGCACTAATGTTCGCTGACGATACCCTCCTATTGTCAAAAACACTGGGGGGTATACAGCGAACATTAGAAGCTTTTTCTAGCTTTTGTAAAATGAGGAACCTGGAAATTAATTTCGCCAAAATGAAATATATGGCGTTTAACTCGACTCACTCGAACTGCCCCCACCCGCATCTGGATGGAACGGCCTAGACCGAGTGTCAACCTTCGAGTATCTGGGGGTTACCGTTAATGATAAAATGGACTGGGGTTCACAGATCGCCAAAGCCAATATGAAACTTGCCCAGTCATCGGGGGTATCCTAAAAGTTCACAGTAAATCTTCCCTCAAACTTATGGGACTGGCTGTAGAAATTTACAAGGCGCAGGCAAGAGGTGGCGCACTTTATGGTGCGGAACTTTGGGGGCATGCAAGTGTGGCCCCCCTTTCCCTCACTGAGAACAGCTTTATAAGATGCCTCCTGCGCCTTCCCCGGAGCACTCCCCTGGTTCCACTGAGGTTGGACTTAGGTTTGGTGCCAATCCATGAGGTCGTTTCAAACCGCCCTCTCTTATACTGGAGACGACTTTGGGCTACCCCTGAACTCGAGAGCTATAGGGAAGACTTGCGGGATTTGCTAGCCAGAGGGGGTGTGGGCAAGATCCCGTGGTTGAAGTACATCCAATGTCTCGCACAGAAATTAGGTAGGGGGGACCTGTCGTCCTCCCGAGAGGAGGCTTGTGCCTCGCTCCCTAGGAAGGTATTGGGCATAGCATTGAAAGAGTACGGGAGGGCTCTCCTATTAACAAATTCGACCCTGGGTAGGCTCACTAATGCCTTCCTAGAGATTAAGGCCCACCCTTCTTTTGAGAGATTCTTAGACCAAATCCAACCACCTTTGGCTAAGAAACTCTATCTCCAGTTTAGGCATGGCACACTTTCCTTGAGGGGAAACCACCGACCAGTGGTCAAAAACACCACTCCACACAAGTACTTGCCCATGATGTGAGGCTAGCAGAGAGACAGATCTTCACGTTCTGCTCTTCTGCCCCTCCTATTCTAGGGCAAGAACTAAGTGGTTAATTCAGTGTTGCCGGCTTAGAGGCATAAGAGACTACAGAGAGGCTTTTAGACTTTTTAAATCAGATACGTCTTTCATGTTTGTTCTTGTGACCTCTAAATTTCTTTTGTCAATGTAGTACACAAGGTGCGCGATTCTAAAGGGTTCCAAATAGTTACAACATTGGTGGCCCTCTTTCTTTCTACTTATCTTGCGTGGTGGGCAAGCTTCCAAATTGTGTACGATAGGGAGATACAAACGCTCGTTTTAACTTAAGTACTCTGCGTTCTAATCTCTTTTTATGAATTTTTTATATCTATTCACTAATTTATTTGTACATAGTATTGTTGTATATGATGTGATTTCTATGTCTTTTATATGGTTTTTAACCGATAATAAAAGCTTTTTGACTGACTGACTGGTCTTTCAGATGGGCATAGATGTGGCTGTGACGGGGGTGGCTTTGTGAGCAAAATAACGATGGATTAAACCCAGATCTGTGACTGGGGGTGAATGTTTTGCCATTGTGCAACATTCCGTCCATCATCTTGTGTGTTTTGCTGTCATTTGAACTCTCAGCACCCTCCGGGAGACCAACCACCCGCAGGTTGTTTATTTGAGAGTGGTACTCTGCATCCTTAGCTCGGCCTTCGAGGAACTGGACATGGTCTATCAAGCCCAGGAGTTGACAATGATGGTCTCGAATTTCTGTGTGAAGGTTTTGCAGATCTCTCTCTGTCAGAGCATCTCGCTGCGTAAGCAGTCTCTGGTAAGCCCTCAGGAGACCAACATTGATTACAATTGAGTCAATTGTGGCCTCCAATGCAAAGCGGAAGGTGTTTATGGCCTCCAGGATCGACTACAGCATGTTGGCGATTGGGCCCACTGGAGCCCCGCCAAAAGGCTGTGGAAGAGAGAGAGATTGTAGTGGGTTGCTCAGGATTTCCCCATGGAGAGGTAAAAGCGAGAAGCGAAACAATGAGCTTGGTCATAGCAGATGAGGCAAGATTTAAGCCAGACTGGGGAGTGGTGTATGGTAGGTCCTGTCCGTGGAGGCCCCCAGGTAACTCAATATGAGAGGGGGCAAGCCCCTCCTTAATGAAAGGTGCGATAGGAACATCCAGCCTATGACAAGAGAGTGATGCCATGTGGCCCTCAACTCAGCACCAAATCCCTCAGAGGACAACTGAAGTGGGAGATGGAGGTGCCCAGAGAGTCTATGACAGCTTCATAGAGGCCCCCATTGGGACCTGGTAAAAGCGATTGGCCAA
Organism: Lissotriton helveticus; assembly: GCF_964261635.1. NCBI lineage: Eukaryota > Metazoa > Chordata > Amphibia > Caudata > Salamandridae > Lissotriton > Lissotriton helveticus. The sequence goes on along the minus strand of NC_136065.1, from coordinate 267,684,044 downwards.
GACCTCCCCCAAATCCAATCAGGGGTATCCCCAGGAGGTGGTCCAAAATGAGGAGGATATGAGGTGCTAGTTCAGTTCAAGATGAAGGTCGGTATGCTGGGGGAAGGGAGGCCCCAGGGCAACAGGGAGAGCCCCGCAAAATCAGATGAGCCGAGGGCAAATCCACATCGATGTTGGGGGGCTTAAAGGAGCACATCCAGGAGATGAGGGGGGGGCACACCCACCTCAGCAGCCTCCAATGGGTCTCCATAAGGGCCCTTCAGGTGTCAGAAGCTACAGCTATCGATGCAGGAAAACCCGGCACTCAGGGAGCCCCTAGCTCTACCAGAACAAGGCCCAGGCAAAATACCACCCTGGACATCTGAGCCTCTGACCAGAAGAAAAAACTCAGACAGCTGTACAGGATCACCAGTGTTGGGTTGGGTCCCTAAGAGGAGCCGGCTTTGATAGACTACCAACAGGGACACACAAGACCAAAGTGAGGTTGCCTGTGGAGAGTGCCCAATTGGATGTTCCAGGAGAGTCCACAGCTTCGTCCACAAGGTTTGGCCCAAAAGGTCAACAGTTCACAAAGAAGCCAGACAATGACCTTGGAGCACCAGGATGAACCTCCATAATCTGATAAGGTAGGATTTACTTGGGTAGAAGAGGAGGAGGAAGTGGGATGAGCAGACATGGTACTGGACCTCTTCTATGTCGCGTCCACCATATTAGATGCGCTGGCCATGCTCCCTGTTGCCCCTTTTTGATATATGATTTACCTCTTGCCCTAACGGTACTCCATTAGCCACCTTTTTTAAAAAAATATTGGCATGCAGTAAATGTTTAATTAAATGATGTCTTAAAGAAATGGCATACAAAGCTGCCTTTAAATATTGCACAGTTGTTTAGCAAAACTGTCTTCAACATTTATCTGTTTTATTTTTTGAATTTACAAATATTTTTTGGGGCATGTTTATTTTGACCAAACTTGCTTCCATTCTTAGGCATTGATTTGCATATTATCAAGGCTCATTCAGGGAGCATTATAAACAGCCATAAATAGTTACATTTTAAATATGTAAATAATATAATATTGGAATAACTGTCAATAAAGCAAGCTAAACTTATTCTTTACTGCATTTCCTAAAAGCACTTGACCTAACAATAAAGGTTTTTGTGTGCATGAATGAAATGTTCAAGGTTGTATTGGAGTCAGAGTTACATATTTTGCCTTAGCAGCAGCAGCAGACAATCCTATTTCCTACAATTATGCTGTGGGTGTTGGGTCTGCTTGTACACAGGACAAAATAAACAAATACTTGTTGTCTTTAAATGTCCTTCTGTTCAGGTTACAGGAATTCCGCACCTCTGCCATTGGTGCACAACACAACAGTGCATTCAAAACCTTATAGATATTTACAACTCCTGAGCAGCCTGTTGAAGCAGGATCGGAGCGCCCAGCCCCCCTACGCATGTGTGCATTGTTAGGTCTTAGTTTGTCTCCAGTCACTTTTAAATGCCACTTCGGACCGTTGTGGCAGTGCCAATAGAGGACGTGGGTTCTGCGACAGAGACTCAGGCGTAGTCTATATTTGGTGCTTTGCTGAGAAACTGGTGGTGGTACTGTGGATTGGAGCTTCAGGGGTAGTGTTTCTTACCTGGTGGGACTGCGAGGACCAGCAGCCTTTGCTGCCTGATGCTGTGTGCCTCTTCCCGCCCTCCCACGCCGGACCTAAAAACAGCAGCTCGCAGGCCCCCGCTCCGCGGGTGCCGTTCGTGGTGGTACTGTGGATTGGAGCTTCAGGGGTAGTGTTTCTTACATGGCGGGACTGCGAGGACGAGCAGCCTTTGCCGCCTGACGCTGTGTGCCTCTTCCCGTCCCTCCCACACGTCATATATCTTAGATCACGAATCCTGCTTTGCGGTCCGCGTGCAGGCGCGTGCCGGGCAAAGCCCGGGCCAAGGGAGGGCCCGTTTAAGCCCGGAGGAGACCGGACCGGGCCCCCGCCCTTTCATCCGGTGTAATTTCCACTACAATCGCCTAGAAGACTTCTAAGTACTAAGTTCGCTGAGGGGCTGCGAAAGCAGGAGCAAAACTGTCATTCCTAGTGGGAAACTAACAGGAACACTTGATAATTTTATAACCAGAGCTAACTCTGTCATTGACCAGGGGATAACTTTAATGGAGCGCCTAGTTTCCCAAGACCTAGCCATTGCCAAAAGATCTTCAATGGGCCATTTTGCAAATGCCCGTACACCAGAACCTATCAGGCGAGCAAACATTGATGATGTCCCTCTGATTGTTCATATTCCACCTATCTCTCAGGACCAGGGCCTCATTTCTTTATCGGAGTACCCACATGTATCAGAAGTAATAGAGACTACCATCGCGTCATCTACGGCTAGCTCTCCTGAGAGACCCAATACTCGGCAGTTACGAGATAGACGTGAGGGGGCGATGCCGAAGAGGAAACGGGGTGCCGCTACTGGTGCTGGAGGTAGAAAACCTAAAGTTGCCAAAGGCAGCGGCAATAGTGACATAACATCCAAGCAAAAGGGGTCAGAAGCCCCGAACTCTATGGATATTCATGCTCCACCAACATTGTCTGTAACTCGTGTCGGAGCATCTTGCCATGGCCCGGGCATTTCCAGTGGCGAATTAGTGGCAGTGGATGAGCACCTTTGTGCAAAATTGGTGCGCTATTAGGAACTTTTCTCCAACCACTTGAAGCGAGACTCACGCGGATTGAGCTGCGGCTCTCCAAGATTGAACAAGCGTCATTGGAAATTATGGACAGATTGAAGGAAAATATGTCATATTCGGGTATTGCACAAACGAATATTGCACAGGGGGGGTTGCCGTAGACAAATGAACCCCCCCAGCAGCACCCCCTACTCCCAAAGTACCTACTGTAAACCAGTTTCCACCATTGGTCACATGCACTAATGTTCTGAGGGAGGGTACTTTAGTACAGTCTAAAGAGGGTGTCCAGGCTCTCCCCGCTAGGGACTCCCTTAGGGAACGTAGAATTAATCTGCCCCCTGAATGAAGCCCTTATTTGGTAGTCCTGACAGGGGGTCCCGAAATATCTAACCCGAGTCTGGAATCTTTTATGTCCCTAAAAAATAAAGTATCAGACTGGCTCAATAAAAATCGACCACTTCCCCCCCCCCATATCACCAGTGAAATACTGATGGTGCGCAGGCTGTCCTGGGTGGGGCACAGGCCAAAAACCATAAATGGTGATTGCGTCTTGGTTAATTTCAAGGACCCAAGGACTGTGGAGCATATTTGTAATTGGAGATACCACAGTCCAGGGGCTAATATTCAACCACTCCCACTGTCATATTTTTATCCCCCAACCTATTTGCAAGACTCTGAAGCTGAATGGACTCTAGTAGAGCATCGAGGCATGGGCAGGACTGTGAGGGGTTTGCACGCGCAACTACACACACCAAGCCAAATAATTACCCAAAATAGGTACAGTTGCCTGGAAATGGTCAATTGACTTCAGGACACTCGGGTGGAAACTTATGCAACCTCCCAAAAAAAGAGCAAGGCTAGTCCTGGGGAAGCGGCTGAGTTAATCAGTAGCAATTTGGTCAGCGATGATTCTGATCCCTGCCCTTCTATTCAGGGGACTGCCATAGGCACCGGTGAGGACCGACTAGGCAGTACCGTGTCGGTCCGCTTACTGGTGCCCCATCAAGTCTTTATTAATGGGGGTGTCCCAATGGGGAACGCAGTCATCACTGCGGTTGCTAGTAAACTAAAGTCTTTGACAATATTGTCTTGGAACGTGGCAGGCCTACCTAATAAATTGCCTTGCCCTGAATGGGGTTCTTTTGTAGATAAGACTGACATATGCCTCTTTCAAGAGACTTGGGCCAGGGAAGAACAAATGAGAGTGGGATTTGCTGCTTTCGATGTACCGGCTCGTTGGCAGGGGGAAGGGGCGGCCGTCAGGGGGCCTTACCATCTGGGTCGGATTGCACCTGGGCTGCACGGCCGAGACTGCGATTACCCACTCGGATGATGTCCAGTGTGTAATACTGAGGTGGCCTAATTCCTTTAAGCTTGCTATCATGAATGTTTATTCACGGCCAGTAAGTGTAGCCAGCGAGTCAACCACTATCGAAGAGTTGTCGAATTTCTTATACTCTATTGCTAGCGATACCCATCTCCTGATAGCGGGTGATTTAAATTGCCACTATGAGCCCCTACAGGGGATGAATGAAGGTGCTCTAATGGTGGAGGATGATTATTGGGCGATCCCTCCAAGCCAATCTCCATTTCCCAGGACAAGGTCCCCCCTAGCGATCCAGATAACGGCCCTAACTTTAAATCACTCTATTAGGGCCTGTAATGGACGCACTCATTCTGATATTCCAACAAGGTGCACGTTCAATAAAAAGGGGCATGAGTCACGCCTAGACTTTATTATGGTCGAGACGCGGCTGTGGTCCAAGGTCATCGACTTTGAGGTCATTACTAGGGTTGATAGTGATCATAACGCTCTGAGGCTGGAGATGATCTTCCCCGGTCCCAGATTGAACGTATTATCAGACCCAGAAGATTTAACAGATGGATTAATATTGTCAAATGACAGACGTAGGGTAAAGTCGGAAAAGACAGTGGCGTCTCCAGACGAACTATCCAAATTATATAATTTAATTCTTCACCTGTTCGCAGAGGTTGATGCTTTAAACTCACAACAACCGCCTGTCGATTTTTATGAAAAATTGCAGGCTCTGCATTTGAACTTAGTTTCCACCCTAGCCGCTGTTTTTAATCCACAGGTGTCCGAACCGAGAAAAAGGGCCCCAGCATCTTCATGGTTTAATGCCGCATGTCGAACGGCTAAGTCAGACCTGGTCCAGGCCCTAAAGCTTGGCAGCAATAAACCCCTTATTTGTGTTAAGAGATTGCACTATAAAGAAGTAAGGGAATGCGCCAGGCAAGAGTGGGATCTTGATAAGTGGGCTAATTTATCTTGTGCCTTAGACCAAAGGGATGCCCGCAGATTTTGGTCAGTAGTCAATACAGGGGGCGGAAAACCAAAATCAGCCATTGAACCAAATATCGAGGCAAATGTCTGGGAAGATCACTTCAAGGCCCTATACTCAGGAGATCTAGGTATGGAAATGACGCCGACACTGCCAGCTACAAACAACCAGCATGACGACCTAGAATTTACCTTAGAGGAAGTATGCCATGCAATAGCCAAACTTGCAGCGGGAAAAGCCCTGGGTCTTGATAAATTGCCAGGTGACCTTTTTAAACATCAACCTGGGATTTGGGACCCTTACCTTTGTATCGTCTTCAATGCAGTCTTGAGGGGCATGGAGGTTCCCTGTACTTGGCTGGGAGCGGAGGATAGTGCCTATTTTCAAGAAGGGCTCTCCTCTGCTCCCGGTCAACTACAGGCCCATTAGCCTCATCGATTTCCCGCAAATAAAATTTGTGCGGCTTATCTTAAATCGCCTACAGGACTGGATGGAGGAGCACGCAGTCCTTAGTCTGTACCAAGCGGGGTTCAGAAGGAACACCTCCACCATGGACCAAATCTTCCGCCTAATATTACTATTCTGGAAAACGGCGAAGATAGAGGGTGGCAGCCTCTACATGGTGTTTGTGGACCTCCGATCCGCTTTTGATTTAGTGCCCCGTGGGAAACTCTGGACCGTGCTTCAAAACTTGGGTGTCCCACAACAACTTCTGAAAGTCCTGGTGAGGCTGCATGAGGGTAACTTCGCGCAGATCAGATGCAGGAGGAATGGGGCGTTGTCATCAAGGTTCCCCGTTGGCAGGGGGGTCAGGCAAGGGTACGTATTGGCACCTACCCTGTTCTGCCTCTACATTAACGGCGTAATTTCACACCTGGACAGTGTCCCCAATAGTGATGTGCCAAGGTTGGAAGGGAGCAGGGTGCCGACGATTATGTTCGCAGATGACACCCTGTTGCTCTCCAAATCTCCAATGGGGATTCAGCGTGTGTTGGACGGCTTTGAGGATTTCTGCAGATGCCGTGGTCTGGAGATAAATGCTGATAAAACGAAATTCATGATTTTCAACCCTCTGGCATCTACTCATCCGAATCCTATACTGGGCACAGTGCGATTAGAAAGGGTAGCGACCTTTGAGTATTTGGGGGTAACAATAAATGAAAATCTGTCTTGGGGCCCCCAACAAGTAAAATCTCAAATGAAACTGGCCCAGCTTGCGGGGGAAATACTCAAGCTCACCAACACGTCTACATATAAACCAATTAAACCACCGTTGGAGATCTACAAGACTCAGGCGAGGGCTGCAATTTTGTATGGGAAGGGGGAGTTGTGGGGGCATTCGTGTAGGCCTGAAATCGCCAAAACTGAAAATAAATGTATCAGACAGTTATTGGCACTCCCACAAAACACCCCATTATTACCTTTAAGGTTGGACTTGGGCCTGAGACCTATCGAAGCCGAACTAGCACTTAAACCCCTTAGGTTCTGGGGTAGGCTCTGGATAACGCCAGAATTGCTGAACTACAGGCTAGAACTGAAGGAAATACTAAGCAGCAATAGTGCAGTAAAAATACCTTGGCTTACGTTCCTAAAACAGGGATTTTTAAGACTGGGATTGCCTGATATGTGGTATGACCCGGAAAGGAGCTGCCAGAAGGTCTCGCGAAAGTCGCTTACCAAGATTTTCATGGATGATAAACTTACTGCAGTCCAGTCCGTTCCTAACGTAGGCACCCTAACTAATTCTTTTTTAACATTTAAAGATTTTTATTCCTTTGAGGACCTCTTGGATGTCATTTATCCTATTGCATCGAGGAAACTTTATCTTCAATGGAGATATGGTACCATACCCTTAAGAGCTTTTACGAGCAAATGGTCAACTATTTCCATTAAGATTTGTCCAGGCTGTAGCTGTGACCTAGAAGATGAACTTCATGTATTGTTCTTTTGTCCAGCCTACACTAAACCTAGGAAGTATTGGCTAGTTCCTCTCTGTAAGAATGTAGGTTTTGTACAGTGTAAATATGCTTTTAGAATTTTAAAAATAGATTCGTTGAGGCATATAGTATTTGCAGTTTCTCAGTTCTTGCTGGCTATGTGGACTAAACGTAGACGCTTGATTGCTATCGAATGTTAAATTCTCTTATATGGCAAGATTGTTTTATTGTAATCATGTTTTACTCAAGCATGAATGATTTTATTTCTAAGGTTATTATTCTAATGAATTGTGTTTTAGCCTTGTATATGTTTTATTCTGTACTCTTTTTAAGGCAAAAAAGCTGAAATAAAGATTCCTTGATGATGATATTTACAACTCCTATATGTGGCTTCGAAGCCATAGCATTTGATTTCTATAGACTTTATACGCATCTTTCACCTTCTGAACGGTGTCCAGCAACTTTTCGAAAAATGACTTGTTTCTCTCTTTTGCGAATTTAACTCCAGCTGAGAAAATAGCTTAATGTTTTTAATGGATATTATTCATCTTCATGGGTTACCTCTCACTATTATTTCTATGTATTTATGTGTGCACATTTTACAGCACCCGAAGACTCCACAGTTGGAGAAGGGGAACTTTGCACACATAAATATAGGGAGTGCGGAGTCAAAACTCCATATGTAGTTTGTGAATATCAAGAAGTTGTAAACTTACTCAAAGGTTTAAGTTTAACTTTGGGAATCAGGCCCCATGTATTTGGACAGTGCAATGATTCAGAAGGAAAATTTGTGGTGAAGTCTATGAACTACCCTTCCCAAGATGGTGTATTGTATAGAGAACTCTACTGGAGGTTCTCAATCTAAGATGATGTATGTATCTTTCCTGTGACATAAATTCATGTTTTAATCACATAAAAAGGAGGCCACCCAAGTCAAAAAGGAAGATCATCCTAGAGTGATTCTGAAGTCATTCGATGACTTCAGCCAGGCTATTCCTGCAATTATCTGGGGAAGTCATCTGAAGCCATCCTGATGTATACATATAGGCTGGAATATTGAAATGGGATGACTCTCTAGAGCCATCAGAGAAACTACTCCAGGATTAGCTCCTGATTACTTCCATGGAAAAGATGTGATGACCTTGTACTACTGCAGGATGATCCCAGGATTAGGGTGGATTACTCCAGGATGGGTTCCTGATTACTTCAGTGGAAAACATGTGATGATCTTGTACTACTCCAGAATGATCCCATGATGATTTCAGGATTAGACTGGATTACTCCAGGATGATCCTATGAGTATATTTCAGGATGGGCCTGTATTATTATCTTGTGATTACTTCAGAATGAGACTGCATTACTCAAGGATGTTCCGAGGATAACTTTAGAATGGGACTGGGACCGTACTAGCTGATTAATTCATGATGGGGATGTATTACCCTAGGGTAGGTTCTGGCTGTGATACTACACGGCGGTTTCAATATGCAGATGCATTACTCTAGGATGACCTTGAGTAGTAATACTTGTTTGACATACACAGGATGTTAAGAAACACACAGTTTTAATAGTTCGTTAGCAGAGCAAATTATTGCTACAAAAACAAGCATTGGCAAAGCCAATAGGTATTGCCTTTTTGACCATGTGGCTTGCCGATGGTCTGCAGTATCGGTTAAAATAAACAAGCATTGGCAAAGCCAAAAGGTCTGGCCTTTGCAAGAGCTATTAACTTTGCCAATATGTTTTAGCCATATTGTACACGAGCGTGACTGTTGTTCAGCATGGCTAAAAGTTAGTGGGGTAAAGGAGAGTTGCTTATAGAAAAGTGCAATGTGATGAAGTGGCGTAGATTATAGCGGCAGAGTGTCATGGAGTGGTGTAGAACAGAGTGGCGTTGAGTGTTGTGTAGAGTAGATTGCTGTAGAGTGGATGTGAAAAGTTAGCCTGGTATATAATGTCCACTAGTTCTAGTGGGCACCTCGCACCAGTCTAATCGACCCTTATTGATGGTGGTTGTAAAGTCAACCTTATAGAAAGCTATCCTAGTGGTAGCATGAACGAGTAGTCTTCAGGCTAAGGCTTCAGTAGGCGAGTTAAGCAAGTTGTTTTACCAGTTATAATCCCTTGAGTACCAAATGAAAGGACACCACACAAGGTATATATCAAATATATATGTATTTAATCTAAACACAACCCCTCTGCACTCTTTATGAGGTCAGAGGTCAAAATACAATACAAGTCACACAGTTAATATACGATACGTTGCACAGTATACATTATGCCCTAGGGGCCTCACAAACCATATACTAAGAAAGTGGTATAAGTACCATGAGAGAATTAGAAAGCAGGCCTAGGGCCTGTGGAATCGCTGGGGCTACACTAATTGACCAAAGGTTAGGAAGTAGGAGGCCCACAGGAGCTGCGTGCAGTGTCTAAACACAGGCGCGGGTTACCATTGACTTTCTATGGAGTTCATAAAAGTTACAAATATACAATTTAAGGACACTTCCGGATGGACTAGGATGGAACCCTTTTAAACTAGGACCCTTCCAGAGTCAAGACCCACGGGAGCACCGGAGTCCTCGTGTTACCTCACCCAGGGAAGCTAGGTGTCTTTTCGTGTCGGGTTTCATCGTCGTTTTCTATGGAGAGCTGCGAAGAAGTGCTGCAGGCGACCAGAGGAAAAGTGTCCGGGTGGATCCAAGGGTGGATCAAAGATCTGAAGAACCTGAAAGCAGAAGGGACAGAGTCTGGGTCACTAGCCAGTGACCAGGAAGGTACCAGGAAGGAACCAGGCGATGTCGGGTGATTCCAGGTGAAGAAGTGAAGTTTGTCTCTTCAGCCACGAGAACCAGGAGGCGTCGACAACAAGCAGGCACTGGATTCGAGCTGTCCCACAAAGGATCTAGTTGACTGCGGTGTCTGTATCCTGATTGGACCCAACAAGCCTTGGCAAACGCAACCCATGCAGGATGTCAAGAATGGCTTTGGTGCAGACCAGCAAGGTCTGTAGTGTTTCTCCTTTTCAGGGAAGCTGGAGCAACCAGGAAAGCAAGTTAAGTTCAAAGAAAAGGTCTCTGGGGGCTCACTAGCCAACGGGCAAGAAACCGGGAAGACGCATCAAGCTCAAATGCAAAGGTGGGGCCCACGGGACACTCGCGGAGTGTGGGGGCCTGGGCTTCGGTGCAAATGGTGCTCGGGGCTGGGGCTTCTTGTACCCCAATGCACAACTTACTGAGGATTCAGGAAAGGAGTGCAGGTAGCAAGATGCAGGATGTCCAGGGTGTCCGGTCCCACGTTTCCCGGTGTCCGCCACAGGTTTCAGCTTTGCTGTGGATGTGGGTTGGAGTCCAGTTCCTGTGTCGCAGAGTCTTCGGGATCCGACAGGAGCCTTGAAACTGCAGACTGGCAAAGTTGCTGTTGGTACGTCGAAGGAATGTCGAAGGTCCAGGATATGTCTTTCAAAGATTCGTCCAGGGTAATCTAAAGTCCTAGGGACACAGCTCCTATACTTATACCAAGGATGGGGGCTGGAATACCTGGCTAGGTCCCTCCTATGGGTGGACCTGGGCAGGGGGTGGTTACACCCCCTTCCCTTTGTCCAGTTTTGTGCAAGAGCTGGGACGTGCCCCAGCAACTGGTTTGAACCGGGCTATGCATGGAGCACCTTGTGTGCCCCAGGCAGTGTCTGGAAAAGCATCTGCTGATGCAGCCCTCCCTGCCCCAATACACAAAACCCTGTCTGGGGTGGTGCTGGCACCTCCCTGGACAGGAAACCTATTGTCCAGGCCTCCCCTCCCGGAGTTTCGTCCAGCAGCAGGAGGTCAGACTCGTGTCTGTGGCAGCAGCATCCATTTTGTGATGCTGAGGCTCTGTTTAACTTTAACCGGGTAAAGCAGTAACTACATGTCGTCTCCCTCTAGAAGGGTGGAATGCTACCCCCGCCGCCAGGACTGGTGGGGGGGGGGCGGTAGCATTCCAAAGTGTTTGACACCTTACACAACATGTTTTGATAAAGCCAAACCAAAGTTAGCATTAACCGCAAGGATTATAATGCACTTAAGAGTATATGGTATGGCTATATCATAGAACAGCTATAAGGAGATGGTTCCGAAAGTTGCAGAGGGGCTCAGATCATGCTAGGGCACCCTCTCACATAAACCCAAGCACTCTGCCTCCAGGATTGTTAAGGCCTGCCACAGGAGTGACTTATAGGTGTATATGTGTCTATATGTATATAAAGATATAGGTATACTGTATCTAAGTAAGGGGTGATTACACCACCTTACCCAGGCTGTGTGAACAGACCTGTGGTGTCAATTTGGAAGGCAAACCAGGGGTGGCACAATACATGCTGCAGCCCCTGGTAGGCCTAAGGCGCACCTATGCCCTGGGTACCTATGGTACACTATACAGGGGCTCACAAGGGTGACCCAGTAACCAATCTGGTATGTACCTAAAGTACATTGTATCAATTTTGAGAGAGAACAGCTGGGCTGTGGGTCTGATTAGTAGTCCCACAACCACAATAAAGTCGAAAAACCAGAGAATCACAGCAAAAAGTGGGGGTGACCATAGAAAGCAGACCATACTCTCCTACAGTGGAGTGGCATAGCGTGGAGTAGTGTAGGAGAGTGGAATGGCAGATTAGAGAAAAGTGTTGTAGAATGGAGTGTCAGAGTGGAGTGGCGTGGAGTAGAGCAGATAGTGTGTTGTAGAATAGAGTGGAGTAAAGTGGTGGGGAAGGGGTTACGTAGAGCATTGTTGAGTGGTGTTGAAGGTTGGCATAGCATGAAGAAGTTTTGTAGAGTGGAGTGGCATAGAGTCAAGTAGAGTTTAATGGAGAATTTAGTGGAGTATCGTAGCTTATAGTGCCGTAAGTTGAGTAGCCTAGATTGAAGATGTGTAAAACACAGTGGTGTAGAGTAGACTGGCTTAGAGTGCATTGGTTGAGGAAAAGTGGTGTAGAGTGCATTGGGAGTAGAGTGACGTAGAGTGCAGAGTAGATTGCAGTGGTGTACAGTAGATTGTTTCAGAGAAAAGTAGAGTGGAGTGGTACAAGGTTGTTTGCAGAGGTGTAGAGTGGAGCATAGAGCAGTGCCGTAGAGTAGAGGGCAACGGTACAGAATAGATTAGAGTGGTGTGGAGCGATGTAGAGTGCAGTGACTTAGAGTGCAATCATGCAGAGTAGCGTGGCATAGAGTTCAGTGGCAGATAATGCGGTCTTGCAGAGCTGAGTGTCAGAGTGCAGGGGCGTATAGTAAAATAGTGGTGCAGCTTAGAGTGCAGTGGCGTATAGTTCAGTGGCAGAGAGTGCAGTGTTGCAGAGTAGACTGTTGTAAAGTGAAGTGGTATATAGTAGAGTGGCGGAGAATACATTGGCATGAGTCCAGCGGCTTAGAGAGGGGAGAAGAGGGGCGTTGGGAGCATTGGTAGCAGAGTAATGGTGTCCCAGAGTAGTGGTGTCAAGTGGTGACACAAAGTGGTGTTATAGAGTAGAGTGGCAAAGCGTAGAGTGTTGCGGAAGGGCAGAGAGTAAAGTGGAGTGGCATAACCTTGTAGAGCAAACTTAGACTACCATCCTTCTGAGACTGGTAAATGGAGAAATATGAAAGAGTGTAATAGGAACAACTGTAAGATATAGCGCGTAAAAGAAGGAAGTACGGTATAAAAAATGATTTATACTTTGGTGATAGTAGAACTTTAATGTAAGAAAAATCATTATATGGTACCCTAACTTCACTGCAGAATTATTAGCAATGATAATGGCGCCCTTGACACTAATAGGACTCCTTGCCACCAAATGTGATTTCAATACAAGGCAAGGAGCCTATCTGAATCATAGCTTTATTTTAAGTCTGGTATTTTATATACATACACACACACACATGCATGTATATATATACACACACATATACACACACAGGCATATATACACATGCATCTATACAGATACATACACGCATATATATATATATATATATATATATATATATACACACGCATATACACACACAGACATATATACACATATACATACACATGCATATACACACACATAGCCTTTACATCACATGTACAAGGTAGAGAAAAGCGTACAGAGAAAGGAAGTACAGTGGAGAGTACATGTTGAAGATGAAGGCCATATAAAAATATAGCAGATAGCACATGTTTAGTATAGAGGACGCATGTCCAAGATGGAGAGCAGATTTTCTTGATCAAGAGAGGATGTGCAGGAATGTGTTGGGAGGGGAGTGGATGTAGCAGACAAAGACTTTTTGTGGAGTGAAAAGTAGATGGCAGATATAGCGTACACTCAGAGAATGTAGAGGGTAACACGCGGATGTAATGCATTGAGAGGACAGAGTGCAGAGAGTGGAAATGAAGATCAGATCTACATAGTTGAAAGTGGAGGCAGACTTGGACATTATTTAGAGAGAGCTCGGAGAGGGTGTGCCAGGTAGAGAGCAAATGTTGAGAGTGGACAAAGAGCAGACAGAGGATGTAAAGGATAGAAAGGTGCAGAGGGTCAGACACTCATTACTCAACAATTCTTCATAATAACTCAAATATCCAGCCAGTGCTTTACTTCAAAAACAACCGTTGGCAAATCCAATAGGTCTCGCCAATGAGAGATATTGCTTTGGCAATTATTTTTAGCCTGCTGTACCGCAGCATGGCTTAAAATGTTTTTTTGTTTTAAAGGAGCTGTGACGTGGCCAGCACTAATGTGCTTTTTATAGAATTAAAAAAAATGATAGGTGGAGTTTGTAAGGGACAAGGCAACATGGAGGGAGGGTGCGCACTCAAGAAGGATGCTGGTGAGGAAGAGGACATGCTAGAGAATTAAGAATCATAAGAACAACATGTGGCGGGCAGCATGGGCTCTGGAAGCACACGGACAACGGAGGGTGGGCAGGAGCAGCTGAGAGGCAAACGGATAGCAGAGTGTGGGCAGAAGGGTAAGGAGCAGCAAACGACATTAAGTTTGGGCAGAAATTGATGGAGTGGCAAGCTGAAAATGGAGAGTGGGCCAGTGAGGCTGGGGCAGCAAGCTGAACATAGTTATAGGGAAGCAAGCTAAAATCAGAGGGTGGACAGGGGTTTCTGGGGAAGCAAGCTAAAAACTGAAGGTAGGCAGGAAGGGCTAGGGCAGCAAGCCGGCGATAGAGGGTGGGTGAAATGAAATGAAATGAAAATGGGATTTGTAAAGCGCTGCCGTTGCCCTGAGGCGTCCAGGCGCTGAAACTAAACAGAGAATGCCCTCAGGAGGTTACTAATTACTGAAACAAAAAAGTTTTAAGCTGTTTTCGGAAGCTAGTTAGGTTGGGATTATCTCGCATCCGCAGAGGGAGGGTGTTCCACAGTTTAGACACGTGGTACGAGAACGAACGTCCTCCTGCTCTGGCTCTGAAGATTCTGGGGATTTTAGCTAATTATGCGGTTAAAGAGCGAAGTGCCTTGTTGGGCAGATAGGGGGAAATGAGGGAGCAGTTGATTTCTAGACCTATTTTCCAGAAGGTCTGGTGGGCGATGCACAGAGCCTTAAACTTTACTCTGTCCCTAACAGGCAACCAGTGTAGAGTTCTGAGGCCGGTTTTTATTGAGGTCCTCCGTGGGACTCCCAGTAGCGCACGAGCGGCACAATTTTGGGTGCGCTGAAGTTTTTGTAAGGTGTAATCTGGTGCTCCGAGATAGAGGGCATTATTGAAGTCCAGACGGGACTGGACCAAACCCTGTATGATTATTTGTCTGGCCTCAAATGGAAGAAGGGGAAGAATTTTTTTAATCACCCTGAGGAGGCCAAAACAGGTGGCCGACACCTTAGTAGCCTGTGTGTTAAGGCTCAGCGACTTGTCGAGCCATACCCCCAGACTTTTGATGTTATCTCTCGGGGGTGGAGCCGCACCCATGCTTGCGGGCCATATCACTCCAGAGTGGAAGGGGCCGCCGGGCCCAGGAGCATGAGCTCCGTTTTGTCGTCGTTGAGCTTCAGGCATGAGTTCATCATCCAGCTCTTTACATCCTCCAGGCAAGCCGCTAGATTGGGCGGTGATTGGAGGCCGCTCTTCTGTGCAAGGGAGACCACCAACTGGGTGTCGTCCGCATAGGAAATGATGTTAACACCATGCAGACGAACAATCCCAGCCAGTGGCCTCATATATGCGTTGAAGAGCGTAGGGCTCAAGGATGAACCCTGCGGGACTCCACACCCCAAAGGCCTGCTTGATGACACGAATGTTCCGTCAAAGACCTGAGGTGAGAGGGGCTCAGGCAGTAAGTGGACAACAAAGGGTGGGTGGGAGGGGCTGGTGCAGCACTGACAATGGAAGGTGGACAGGAGGGCTGGGGAAGCACGCTTACAATCCAAATGGAGAACCGCCGGGACAACGGAGGGTGGGCTAGCAGTTCTAGAGTGCTTCTACCAGACCACATGCCCATCCCCCATTGTCAGCTTGCTTCTCCACCCCCTCCCATCCACCCTCCCCTATCAGCTTGTAGCCACAGTCCCTTTTGTCCACTCTCCATTGTCAGCTTGCAGTCCCTGCCCCTCCCACCCGAAGGGTAGACAGACGTGGCTAGAGAAGCAAGGAGGAGATGGGGCCGTCAGCTGACAACTCAAGTTGGGGAATCAGCTCTGGGTAGCAAATGGACAATGGAGGGTGTGAATGTAGAAGTACATGGACAAAGGGGTGGTGGGGCAAGAAGAGCAAGGGAAGGTGTTTGAGGAGGAACCAACAATGGCAACTGAGAGAGGGTGAAAAAGAGGAATACGGCAGGGAGAGACGTACAAAAGAGAGACAGCTGGAAAGCACAAGTGCTCTCAAGGTGCTTCAACAAAACAAAACAAAAAGTAGCGTCTGAAACGTGAGTAACACGCCCATGCTCCAGGGTAGGAACAAACACAAAAAGTTTAAAGAAAGCCTACATATGCCGACTAATAAGAAAATAAATAAGAGGGATAATGAAGGCCACCAGGGTAAGCAATAGGTGGGCTTTAAGCCTACTGCAAGCTACCAAAATGTCTCGCAACAGAGCATGTGCTAGAGTACTATGGCTCCCAATGCAGAAACGTAAAAAGGCCTGCTGCCCTGTTTAGGCAGTGAAACAGTGCCATGATTAGGGTGCAGATGCCCCTCACCCTGTCTGGACTCCATTGCCACTGCACCCGCTGCATTATGGTTCGCTCTGTTGTGTGGAGAGTGCACATGGAGGTTGAAGGAGCGCGTGGAGTGTGTAGAATTGAGGAAGGATCTCGAGTGGAGGGTGGAAAGCAGATGTACGTAGTGGAGAGCATGGGTGGACAGTGCAGTGCAGATGGGGGAGAGTATTGTGCAGTGGAGACAATGGAAAGAGGATGAACAGAATGCATAGCAAATGCCCAGTGTGACAGCAAAAATGGAGAGTGGGTGTGGACCATGGAGGGCTGATGTTCATGGTGAGAGAAAGGATATACAGTCTGTACCGTAGATGTAGTGAAGTGGTGTTGAGAATGGATGTAGAGTGGTCCACGGAAAGTGAAGGTATAGGGTTGAGATTGATGGGTGCAGGGGGCATGTGGGGAGTTGGAGTACAGGGTGGAAAGTGGACTTAATCTGGGTGGGTTAGAGAATATATCAGGGGAATGCAACACTAGAAGGGTAACAAATATACAGGGTGAAAAGCAGATGTGGATAGCGGATACTGAGATCCTGCACAGTATGTAGAGAGAAAATGATGGATAAAGAAAAATGTGCAGGCTTAAGAGCAGATGAACAGGGTGTAGAGTACAAGTGCAGGATGGGGTACAAAAGTGGAGTGTAGAGAATACACCTTGGTGGCAATTGATGTACATGGTAAAGTGATGTAAATGTTAACAGTGTGGGTACAGTGGTGTTGATCATGGAGAAAAAATGCAAGAGTATGTGGATAGTAGAGAGAATGTGTGGAGACTATGAAAAGTGCATGTGGGGTGAAAAGCAGCTGTGTAGGACAGAGAGTGAATGTACTCAGTGGTGAATGAATGTTCAGAGTGCAGAGTGTGTAAGTGGAGAGTGGAGAACATATATGGAGCACCAAGACTGCATGTGGCGAGTAGGCAGCCCATAAGAAGGGTAAGCCCAAGTAAACAGCAGAAGTACCGTTTTAAGAATAAACGTGATAGCGTAGGTAGTGAGCGTGTAAGGTGCAGGGTGCAGATGATAGAGTATGCATAGAAGTTGGAAAAGCAAGTGGAGGGTACATGAGGAGAGTCAAGATCAAATGCGGAGAGGTTAAGTGAGAATGCACAGGATGTAGAGAACTAACGTAAATAGTGGAGAAATGCATGGATTGGGGTAGAAAGCAGATATATAACCTCTCGAGTTTTGGGGGCAGATGTGGCTTTATGAATGCAGAGTTTAGAGCGGAGGAAACCAGGTTCGAGTCCCAGCATCTCTCAATATCCTGTGATTCTTGGTAAATCACTTAATTGCTTTGTGTCTAAAAAATGAACATATCCTGTGTAATATAAATGATGCTGTGATAAGGCGCTCCAATACCTTCGGGTCGAACTTGCACTGTTTAGTAAAAAAAAAAAGTGGAAGGTAAAGAACAGGGTAGATTGTAGATGTGGATAGAAAAATACCACATGTATTCGAATATGGCTCGGAGCTAGAGGTATCCCTGTGCCCTCTTGTTTAAAAAATAGGAAACGTTTCAAATCGCTCACCTTGGGGGATGGGGAGGAGGCCTCGTTTGTCTCGGTTTCTCCCTACTTATCTCACTACACACAATCCCCACCTGCCGGTTTAACATCCGACACCTTTCCCAATTTAATCTCATCAAAAACAGATACAGCTGGAGATATATTTATTTCCTTAGGATAACTCCAAAACGACCTGCTCGAAGCCTCTGCATTTCCCTCGGTTTCAACAACATGACCTGGAACAAAGAACAGAGGGCGGGTAATCCGCCTGCTGGACTGACCACAACAATCCCCTTGCTGATTGGCCTAAACGACCTGGAGGCGGGCAGAGGCCACAAGGTTGGTTGAAGGGGAGCCGGTGTCCATTATTCAACAATCTTTATTGAAACGGAGAATGTAACAAAAAGACATTCAAACAGTGGTGGCCAGTTTAATTAAAAGTCACACATTCTGCTGTTTTCGAAAGGTATTGAACTTTCAACAGCAGACTGTCATTTTATTTACCTCAGAAGGAGTAATGGTGAACTCAGTTGTCCTGTAAATATAAATATATGGAAAACTGTCTCAACCCTTAATCCTTCTCACATCCATAAATTAACAACAGCTATGCAATGTGGCACAGAGGCGAGGTGAGTGAGGAGGCTTCGAGACCTTCCAGACCCCGTCCTAGAATCTGAGCAGCTGAGGCAACTCACCCCTGAATTCAGTTTCATCATCCTCAGCTCCCCGGATTTGAGTGGAAACTTCCCAGGCTGCATTTGCATGTGTGATGAAGACATGCAACAGGCAGTCTTCACAGTGCCACACATCATGGAGAACACGCACTGCATGTGGTGCTGCCTCTAAAACTAAGAGAGCACAATTTCTTAAATGAAATTATATTTCAACTCGCAGTCCGCTCACATAAGGCACTGCATAGCACCGCATCTTAAAGAAAGGCGGGCTCCCGCCTTTCAAACAAAAGTGCGGCAGAATACTCCAAAGTGGAGCAGAGGCGGGAGATCCCACCCACCTCACATCCACATCTCACCTGCACCCTCAGCCCCACGAAAATAATACCAAAGAAACTGAGCACTTTTCTTCTTTCTCTGTGCAGCCTGATCGGTGTGCACACACTCCAGTGCAGCACCACGTTAGTCCCCACACTCGACCACGGACTAGTACAACTCTGCTTCCGCTTCCGTTCCAGCCAGGGACGGCTGCGGCATGGCTGGCCTGGATCCTACCAAAACAAGCAGAAAGGTAGCCTGTAGTGCTGCTCCGAGGAAGGATGGGCGGGGGAAATTCATGCAAGCAAGGAAGGAAAGAGGATGAGACAGCGGGTGACTGTGAAGCTGGGGACAGTGTCTGAGTCTTCGCAGGAGGCTCAGCATTCAGTGATTCTGTGCAAATCGCTCAAGACCCATTGGTGTCATTTAAAACAATACCTGCATTCAGGCACGACCACAATGTAGCAGCGAGTAGTGCATAAATAATGAATTATTCCCTTTGTTTTGCAAAGCTGAATTTAAATTAAAAACATTCTATGTGGAGTACATTGTATTTATTAGTTGTTTTTGCCTTTTCTAAGTATACACTTTCAGTCACTTAAGTATGTATATCCTCTGTGCTAATGCAGCCAAGTATTCTTTTAGTGCGTAACGATCATAGGCTTTATGGCATGTTCCTTGAATTTTACGCATAAACAAAACGAAACAAAAAAGCATTTTGCATTCCTTCTTTATCAAAGAAAGGCCAAGGTTAATGTAAAACAGTCAGCGCCTTAGACTCCACTGCCTTCTGGAAAGCCAGAGCAATTAATGGGTCCTCCATGACAGAAAGCAGCATCTGTTCGTCCTCATTCAGACGTGAAGGTAGGCAGAGCTTTGCTCTGCAACTATTAAGTTATTGTTAATTGTAGAGAATATATTTTTAGGTCTCGCCTATTCTATCCTGCAGGGATTGATAGGCGAGATTATAGTAAGCGGTCCAAAAAGTCTACCTAGCTGCGGATCACGTACAGTTCATGTGAGCCAGGCGCATGCACATCATCGCCAGCCACGTCACACATCACACACCACCATTTGTCTATGCCTCGGCATCAGACTTCAAAGGCTGCCACTCCCCCGCCCCCCCCAATCAGACTTCAAAGGAAGCCGCTCCCTGCCCCCCTCCACGCAATGCCAGAACATCCTTTTAGGGCTGCGACAACCCGCCCCGCCCCCTCCCTCCCTCCCTCTCCCTCTCTCCTCTTCCTCGCACAACTCAAGTTTATTTATTTTTAAATTAATTTATCGCACTCACCCCCCAGGGTCTCTCCTCCCTGGTCACTGTTTAAGCACTTCTCTCTCATACTCTCACACACACGCCCTCGCTCTCTTCCCTTACCAGTGGCTCTTCTCTCGTTTTCTTCTCATCCGTTTTTGCATCCTTGCGCTGTCTCACTCTCTAACCTCCAGCTTTTTCTTTCTCTTCTCTTGACCACTCCTTTCAATGTCTCCATTCTTCCCTTCCTGTTTCTCTCTTTCTCGTACTCCCTGTCTCTCACACACACTTTATTCTATTTGTCTTCCCTCATCCTGTCAACGTTATATGTACAGCGCCCTCCTTTCCCTTCTGCTCTCTTATAACTTGTCAGTTGATTGGACTACAGCAATTCTCTCTCGCAATTAAATAGAAGCCTATTTAATAATTCACTCTCTTGCGTGGCATGGGAGGGTTTTTAACATAATGTATAGTAATTAGAGTTTGCACAAGCGTTATTTGCCAAAAAGAGAGGTGCGCGTGGCCCTAAGTGGCAGGCACGCCGATGCGCAGTGAGAGGCGGGCAGGCAGACAGACAGAAAGAGGTAGGCAAACAGGCAGGAGGAGCGAGACAGATAACAACACTCTCTATAAACAGTAGATAAAAACACATCCCCGTCTGTTGCAGTTCTTGTCTTCCCCAACTCCGCCCCAACCACCGTATTCATTCCTTTTTTATTTGTTTTATTTTTAATAAATGCTTCCCCCAGTTGAGCTACTGCTGTTTCCCGTCCCGCCCCCGAGTCGCACCATCCTGCTCTGCCATTCACTTTTCATCTCGTTCTCGCGATTTCTAGTAGTTTCCTTCTGTGCCCCCACCCATGTCCGCTCCACCTGGCTCCGCGCCCGTTCTCTAATCAAAGCCTTATTTCAAATTAATCATCTTCTGGCTCTCTGTGTCGGAGCTCTCTCCATTTCCTCCAACTCCCACCGCCCTCTTACTACCCCCTTGTTATTGCCTTTCTTTGTAATGCGATCCGAACACATTATGCTTCGTTTTATTTGCAACATGCACTGGCGAGCCATGGGCATGCTGCAGCTCCCGTTTTATGTAACGGCTGCTTTCAAGCTGGTGAACAGAAGCTGCTCGGTTGCAAGTTAAATGATAATTCAACCCCACACACACACAAACTCACACACAACCACCCCCCACACACACAAACCCACACACAACCGCCCCCACACACACACAACCCCCCACACACACAACCCCACTCACACAACTCCACACACAATGCCACATACACACAACCCCAAACACACACAACCCCCCACACACACACCCCACCCCCACACACACATCCGACACACACCCCCAACACACACATCCCCACACACACAACCCCCCCACACACACACACCTCAGCCCCCCACACACACACAGACCCCCTCCACACACAACCCCACACACACACAACCCCCCATACACAATCCCACACACACACACACACATACACATACACACAACCCCACACATACACAACCCCACACACACAACCCCTGACACACACAACCCCCCCCCACACACAACCCCACACACACCCAACCCCACACACGCAACCCCCCACACACAACCCCACACACACACAACCCCCCCCCCCACACACACACCCCCAACACACACACCCACACACACCGACACACACACAACCCCACACACACAACCCCCCACACACACAACCCCACACACACAACCCCCACACACACAACTACACACACACACACACAACTACACACACACACACAACCACACACACACAAACACACACACAACCACAGGCACACAACCACAAGCACACACACAACCACACACAACCACACATAACCACACTCAACCACAATCAACCACACACACATCCCCACAACACACAACCCCAAACACAACACACAACCACACACACAACCCCAAACACAACACACACAACCCCACACCCACAGCTCCACACACACAACCACACAACCACAATCACACACATAACCACAACCACACACACAACCACACACACAACCACACACACACAACACACACAAGCACACACAAGCACAACCACACACAACAACACACACAACCACACACACAACTATCTATCTATCTATCTATCTATCTATCTATCTATCTATCTATCTATCTATCTATCTATCTATCTATCTATCTCCCTCACTCAATCTATGGCCCTCACTCTATCTATCTATGGCCCTCACTCTATCTATCTATCTATCTATCTATCTATCTATCTATCTATCTATCTATCTATCTATCTATCTATCTATCTATCTATCTATCGCCCTCACTCTATCTATCTATATATCTATCTATCTATCTATCTATCTATCTATCTATCTATAGCCCTCAATCTATCTATCGCAGTCCACACTATCTATCCATCTATCTATCCATCCATCTATCCATCCATCTATCCATCCCTCCATCCATCCATCCATCCATCTATCTATCTATCTATCTATCTATCTATCTATCTATCTATCTATCTATCTATCTATCTATCTATCTATCGCCCTCACTCTATCTATCGCCCTCACTCTATTTATCTGTCTATCTGTCTATCGCCCTCACTCTGTCTATCTATCGCACTCACTCTATCGCACTCACTCTATCGCCATCACTCTATCTATCTATCTATCTATCTATCTATCTATCTATCTATCTATCTATCTATCTATCTATCTATCTATCTATCGCCCTCACTCTATCTATCGCCCTCACTCTATTTATCTGTCTATCGCCCTCACTCTGTCTATCTATCGCACTCACTCTATCGCACTCACTCTATCGCCATCACTCTATCTATCTATCTATCTATCTATCTATCTATCTATCTATCTATCTATCTATCTATCTATCTATCTATCGATCGCCCTCACTCTATCGCTCTCACTCTATCTGTCTATCTATCTGTCTATCGCCCTCACTCTATCTATCTATCTATCTATCTATCTATCTATCTATCTATCTATCTATCTATCTATCGCCCTCCCTCTATCTGTCGCCCTCCCTCACCCTATCTATCGCCCTCCCTCACTTTATCTATCACCCTGCCTGACTCTATCTATCGCCCTCCCTCACTCTATCTATCGCCCTCCCTCTATCTATCGCCCTCACTCTATCTATCTATCGCCCTCACTCTATCTATCGCATCACCACAGCATCACTCAGCACCACCACAACATCACTATGCGCTACCACAGCATCACTGAACGCTGCAGCATCACTCGTCGCCACCACAACATTACTCAGCGCCACCACATCATCAATCCATGCAACCATTCAACAACAACTGGTTCAAATATGTTCTCTCAATGTTTCAAGCTTTATTACAAATGTCACAAAAAGATGTTAATATTTCACTTCAGTTCTTGGATTTTTGTCACAATAAAATACACAGAACATAATCTTCACAAAAGTAATTTACAAAAGTGTAAGCTATTGCCATTACAAATTACAATAACTTTCATTTAAGTATTAATTATTAAAAAAAATTAAAAGCCATTGTTATTTGTAATATCAATACATCTAAGTCACGTAAATACAACACATATTGCAGTACAAATGCTATAGGTATCACATTTGCGAAAGTTAAAACTAATGGCATTGTCAATGACAAAGCTATTAATTTCGCTGTTTTCAAAACCAACACATTAATAAAAAAATTGTCATTTACAATACCAATAGCTCAAACTTTCCTAATGCGAGACCTATTGCATTGCAAATGCTTGTTTTTGTAGTGTGTTTCCCAGGTTCGGGCAGATTGGGGGTTCATCTTATCAGAGCAGACTGGGGTTCACCTTATCAGTGATCTTCTGCTGGGCCAGGTTCTAATTAAATTGCGGGCAGGGATTTGCTGAAGGCCACACCATAGGTGGTTCATATTTTATACAGTGAGTTTGTGTACTTTTTGGAGAACTCTGTGCCTGCTGGAAATTGAAAACATTAAAAGCACCGCAGATAAAATTCAGTCGATATGAGCACTACTAAGGACAATTTTCTGAATCGAGGATGCAATGCTGCTATACAGCAAGCAATAACCTGTTTTTAAAATAAAATTAAATGGACAGGTAGATTTCAGAGTAATTTATCAACCCTTCATCTTTTTAAATACTGTCAGCCTGACCATACTTAATGATCGCTGCCTGCTCTTTTTAGCAGCTAATTGGAAGTGTGTAGTGAAAAACCCTTAACGGTTTGCTTCACGACTATTTTTAACCCCTATGTTAAGGGGTTTTAAAAATGTAAGAGCCTCTGAAGGCAATAGTGCTGGATAAGATTGTAAGTCCCCAACCTGTGTGCTTGTCACTGCTGGGTCAGCCACCCACTTATCTTTAATACAGATCATTCTGTTACATACACTAAGCGCACCACAAATGGCGCTCTGCGTCTATGAAGCTTATAACGACTGAGCATTTGAGTAGAGGCAGCCCAGATGTTAGGGAATTGTTTCAAATTTATGCGGAGACATAAGTAAATTCAGCTGAAGAAGTTGTGGAAACTAATATTAATGTTTTTAGGCCAAAGTCCGAAATTAGAAAAGTACCTCAAACTGCACTTAGTGTATTTATTTACAAAAAGCTTGTTGAAATGTGTAGGCTTTCTGTCACCCTCGCACACATCTCTCTAAGCTATAATTTGTATCGTGATGTCAAGTTCTCTGTCTCCCTCACACTTCCCCGCCACAGAAAACTTTCATCAGGCTTCCTCTTCAATTTTGTACACCTTACAGCGCACACATGCTGCTGCATTTCATTATAAATAGAAGTCACTGGGAGGCTGATGGAGTTGGTAGCTTCCCTCTTAAGTCATACTAGGTCTTACATTTGCGAGAGCTTAAGCTACTGGAATTGCAAATGGCAATGCCTTTTATTTTGTTTTAAAAATCATCAGATAAACAAAAGGCATTGTCATTTACAATGCGGGGAAAAGTAAAAATGCCTTTCAGCAGAGTAAATACATCTGGCAATGTTAAAACCCAACAGGGAGAAAGTGGAGCAAAGCACGCCAGCTTAGGGTGATTGTTCTCACTTTAAAGCGCTTTATTTTCACTTTTAGAGCTGGGGACCAGGTAACACTGCACACTACGCATGCAAACACAAACGCCAGCTATGGGTGAGAACCTTTTCTCTGGAGGAAACATTTCTCCCTTTGTTAAGCAACAAGGGCTAATCTTTTTCGCAAATGTTTCCCACCTCCTGCTCTCTAAGTGCCAGTGTCGGTGTGAATTGGGCCCAAAGTGCGGATTCCATTCGTGCGCAGGAAGTTTAGGAGGTACATTCTAATGTAAAACCTCTCCAAGTCAACAAGGCGATGAGACACGAGGAGACAGGCTGCATCCAACTATAGTCATTTTCAAACAATCCTAAATCCAACAGTAGCAAGGTATCTTGTGAAGTAACCAGGCACTCAGTTTCAAGTCATCCTCAAATCATCAGGAACAGTCACACCTTGTGAAGTCATCGGATAATAATTTTCAAGTCATTCTGAAATCATCAGGGTTAATCACATCTTGTTAAGTCATCAGATACTCATTTTCAAGTCAACTTCAAATCATTGGGCTCAAGTTTCTAAACTCTGCTGATGACTTTAAGAGCTTGATGATGTCTGAAAACATGAAAATGACTTCTAGAGTAGTTGGATGATCATCCAATGACTCTGGGATGGCTTCTAAAGTAATCCTGTTTGACCTGGGTAAGGGGGGAGTGCCTTAGCAGCTGAATATGGCAGTTGCGTGAGCCTGTAGCTCCGCGCCGGCACGTAATCATCCTGTCACCCTGGCGGCAGATGGGGTCACAAAACTCACCCAGAGACTGATTTGGGAATCGGAGACACCCAGGAGGGAATTGAGGATCTTTCCACAGGTTGGGGGCATCAGCGCGCTTGGAAATCGCGCACTAGTGCAGCCGACCTGCTGATATCAAAATCACAGAAAAAAGGGGGGGTTTGGGCCCTATGGGAAAGAGGGTAGGTTGGGCCTCTGTATCTACAAACAAGGGGAAATTTTACCTATGCCTCTATTCTTATTTCAAACAATTACTCTATTGTAAGGATAAACCAAACATCAATTAATTATCCTGACATATTTTTTATGTCATTTTATTTAATTGTCATTCATTTTTTATGGTTAATCGGAGAAAGAACAATATCGACTGAACGTATCGCCATACAATTTAAAAATTCCAAACAATAATAGACATTACAGTGAGATACACAAAAACATACTGAATATATTCAAATTGTGAACAAAAAATCATACTTGATACAGTTACCAAGGAACAAATATACACACAAGATAAATGTGCACTGGCAAATCAATGACCATTAACTATTGATTGTTGGGGGGCAAAAACACTTTTTACACATGGAGAATGCCCCTGAGCTCTGAACAATATCACATGTAATCCAAATGAATCAGAGCATAGATGCCAAATGAATCAGAGCGTGGCATTGTTCCTTGGTAACTGTATCAAGTCTGATTTTTTGTTCACAATTTGAATATATTCAGTATGTTTTTGTGTATCTCACTGTAATGTCTACTATTGTTTTGAATTTTTAAATTGTATGGCGATACGTTCAGTCGATATTGTTCTTTCTCCGATTAACCATAAAAAATGAATGACAATTAAATAAAATGACATAAAAAATATGTCAGGATAACTAATTGATGTTTGGTTTATCCTTACAATAGAGTAATTGTTTGAAATAAGAATAGAGGCATAGGTAAAATTTCCCCTTGTTTGTAGATATCAAAATCACGGCATAACTATTACCGACAGAATGGAGACGAGGCCTTGGAACATCATGGGGCTACTGCCGAGCAGAGAAGTGGAGCGGGCCCCCCTCACTGCAGGCTCCAGTGAGTTTTTGTGAACCCTGACAAGAGATCCGGAACTTCGGCGATGATGAGGCTCCGTGTCGAAGGACCTGGGCCGGCGCCAACAGAGGAGTGGTGAGGCCCAGTGGCTGCATGGACTGCGGGGCAGTGAGATCTTGCGTCGGGGGCTGGCAGCTGTCACTGGGATCTCGAGGGCTCGCTGGAGTGGCCTAGGGGCTGCTTCGTGCCCGCGTGGACTGGAGTGGAGCCCCTGAGCAGTGTGAGGCCCGAGCTGTGGATCCTTAGCCTGGTGGTCCCGTTTATACCTCACCTGATGGCCGAGGGAGCTTGAGAGGAATCCTTGATGTGGAAAGTCAGCCGTGAGTGTGCACCGGCAAACTCTGGTCTCCTGGGCTGTGGGTAACAGCCTGGGTGCACTGCTGCAGCATCTGATGGCTGGACTGAAGACTCCGGGCCCCTGCATATCCTGGTAAACTGGTGGAGAGCCCTGAGAGGTGCGAGGCCTGTGCAGTGCATCCCTGGATTGGTGGTTCTGCCCCTGGCCCGCTTCGCAACTCCTACCGCCTGAGGGGAATCCCTACAGCAGATGGGTGGTGCCTGCGGACTTGGGCCACCAGCAGTGCAGACGCATCCCGGAGCACCTTGCTGTGCTCTCTGGTGACCATGCCGATAACTGCGTCATACCAACAACGCTGTCACAGTGGGTCCCCGGACGAGGTGGATCACTGTGACCCAGGCACTAGGGTACTACCGGACCACTTGTGAGTACCTTAACAGGGCCCTGGGGCAGACAAAGGTGAGAGGCACCTGCATAGGGAAGACCCACTGTCTGCACCCACTGTCTGCAGGGAGTGCCTGGAGGGATGGTCTGACCACTGGACATAATTGAGGAACCTTTTACGGGCCTTCCCACGTATTAGGCTTAGGTCAGGGACACCGGGGTAGGCGTATTTAGAAGCACCAGTTGAGTACGATTAGTCAATGTATATATGTATGTATATATTTTATCTATTTTAAAGTATCATATGGCTAAGAAACCATATCAATGCTTTTACAGTATTATTTTATAATCCTCCTTTTATTGTACGCACTTTACCTTACCATGAGTATTACAATCGTGGCAATTCATTTCTCTTGCATGAGGAAGAAGACTGCTCAATAAATTACACCTTTTATTGAAAACGCCCGTCTCTCTTTTCTCTGCATTCTGGTGAAACTAAGTACGCACATTTGAGTGAGTGAAATAGCTGTCTTTTGTTTTCACACGACTCTAGAGATACACTCTTATTCAGGGAGAGCAAAGTTGTCATGTTTTATGGTTGTCAGAAGCTAATCCCTTCTTGTCTATCCAGGGAGGTTAAACTCCTCCTGGTTTATTCGAGAAAGTTTCTAGTGACCTCTGAGCTAGCTGGCAAACCTTAAGTCTAATATAGTCAGTAGAGACCTAGATAACCTCAGTCCTACATCTACACTGCTGAATATATTATTCCAATGCGCAGAGCCTATTGGGAATATAGGAACTACACTACAGAACTTGGTCTTTTTATCATCAGGAATGTTGAATGAACTTTGTCGAGTTGCTTAAGAAGATTACCTTGGCCAGAGGGGAAAAAGAATACAAATTTGGGTTGTCATCTAGAAGAACATGGAGTAGGGCTAGAGAAGCCTCACAAAGGTTGAACATACATTTGTAAATAAGGTTGAAACAGATATAGACTAGTTTTGGTGTTTGCAGAGGTGGAGACCGACAGAAAAGATTCTCTTACTCAGGCCCGGACTGGCCGTTGTGGGCACCGGGTAATCCCCCGGTCGGCCGCAAGGGTGGGGGCCGGTTTTGGGCCCTGGGGGCCGTCTTTGTTGCAGAGCCGTTTTTGCAGCATAGCTGCAAAATCGGCCCTGTTACAAAATCGGCTGAAAAGCGGCCCTGGCAAAGCGCTCGCCCCCCTCCCGCCCGGGGGGCGGGGGGGCCGGCCGAGCACTTTGCCAGGGCCGGTTTTGGTTCCCAGTCCGGCCCTGCTCTTACTGCTTTCTCTACCCACTTGGTCTGAGTCTAAATAGTATGGAGACTAATAAAGTTAATAGTAGAGGTAGATACATAATAGGTGCAATAATAATAACTATAGTGTTGGGCCCAGAAATACTAATTGTAGGATTATATTCAGAATCCGCTAGTACTGTAGAAGAGAAGCATACATCTGAACAGAAATCGCCACTTGAAGTAGATGGATGTTTATAGCCATTAAGAGAGATGAACGTGCGTGTATATTTGTCTAGAGTAGATTACACATTAAATGCTTACACTAGGTTGTTTTATGAGTATATTAATATGATGGAAGCTGGTGATTGCTATGTTTGCATGCAGTTTCCTTCTTCAGTAGCAGAGGGCATTACTTATCATCACATACCCCTGACATATGGTGTCACTTGTAGTTTACTGTTGAGTCTTTTCTATTGAAAGGATCATTTCCAGTACTACTTTTCTAATCATGATTTAGTCCTTTCAGAAGTTCCTTTATTCAAACATTTGAATAGACATTCATATGCTCAGATTACTGAAACTGCCAGTGGATATTGTGCCCCAATTAAAACGTTAGATACTGCCTATGCAAATAGACACAATTTAACTTGCTTTCTTACCGACATTGAAAATACGTTTTTAAACCAAGTAGAAGATAGGTATGGAAAAGTGAAAATGAATGCAACTAAAGAGACACATTTCCCCATTTGGTCATATGAAGAAAAGGATCATCAGGCAGCAGGGAACGTTGGAGCATTGGTATTAGTTTAGCAACACCAAGGGGCATTGTGTGAACAGAATGATAAATAGGAATATGATACTACCTTGTATGAAAAAGTGAGTGTGATCATACCTTTGATACCAGATGATCTTGGAAGTTGTTTTTGGATGGTGGTGATACTGTGATTCCTGGAGTTTATTTCATCTGTGGGAAGAATGCTTATTTCAAATTGCCATAATAAATGGCATGCCACATGTTATTTAGGACTACTGTTTCCAAAGATCTATCATGTTTAAAATGTTGATAATCTAGTTAAGGAAGAATGATCAAGGTCTAAATAAGGTTCTGTTGCTGGCAAATCATAGGAGATTTTTTTGGTGCTATTATACCAAATGTAGGGGGGGACACTGAATGAAATTAAGACCAGAAAGTTATCTCCTGTAGTTGATAGGTTATCCACTAATACTGCTGGAGCTCTTTGCAGATAAAAGTAAGGATTTACAGAAATACATAAAGAATATTACTTGCACACAAAGGGAATTGAGTGTATTGGCAACCACAGGTGTTTGGGATTCAGTTGAAAACAGATTTGGTGCAATAGGCAGATGGTTTTCAAAATTGGGAAGGAGTATATTTGGTTCCATCCTGAAGTTTCTGTTGATCATTGCTCTTTCAAAAGAAACAATTAATGGACAGAATGATGGACAATGCAAACATTCACCCCCAGTCACAAAAATCTGGGTTTAATCCATCATTCTTTTGCTCACCACACCACCCCAGTTTGGACCCAGCCATATGCAAATAAGTCTTGACCCTGTTCCTTGTGGGAACAGTCTAGCCCAAACTGCCAAGCCAGGTCCTCCCTGGACCCGAAACAAGCATCCTGGGACCGGTTTCAGAGCATCACCCTTCTTCAGCCAGGCTAGCTTGAATCCAGTGGTGTAGTGAGCACGGGACCCACGTCTGGGCATAACTTTCCCACTTAGAGCGACATATGCAAAAGAAACAATTAATGGACGGAATGCTGGATAAAGCAAATATTCACCCCCAGTCACAAAGATCTGGGTTAAATCCATCATTCTTTTGCTTACCACACCACCCCAGTTTGGACCCAGCCATATGCAAATCAGTCTTGACCCTGCTCCTTGTGGGAACAGTCCAGCCCGAACTGATCATTGCTCTTTGTGCAGTAGTTGTGATGTTGACAGTGAAAGTGTGCAGGAAATATAAGTCAAAGAAAGGAATATTCCGGAAAAGAGAAGATATAGAGATGGAGACGAAGCAGAATGACTATTAAAATGAAATTAAACATTTAAAGAAGTCAGATGAAAGGCAATTGCCACAACAAACGTTTAGAATGGTTCATCTGATAAGATCAAAGATAAGATTACGAGATGTTGTGATGGCTGGATATGCCATCAGAGGGGGCGATTGGAGCAGCATCATTTTGATCCCTTCCTAAGATACTCTAGGAGTGCATCATGATCATGTGTAGTCAGCACTCAAATATATTCTGTGTAATTGATGTTGCTGAGAAAAGATGGGGTATTGCATATT
The DNA here is from genome assembly GCF_964261635.1 of Lissotriton helveticus. Taxonomy (NCBI): domain Eukaryota; kingdom Metazoa; phylum Chordata; class Amphibia; order Caudata; family Salamandridae; genus Lissotriton; species Lissotriton helveticus. The sequence continues at coordinate 267,653,035 of NC_136065.1, read as the reverse complement.
TAAAGAACTCCATGTGTAAATTAATTAGGCTAATAATTGTGTGCATAAAAACGTAACTACTAAAGGTTTTTGTAACATATCCATATTAATATTTCAGGGGAAGTAAATGTTTAGATGTGTCTCATTGTGAAGTTAGTGCAACAGGATGTGTATGTGTAGACTAATATTTAAATATTTATTCGTGTAACAACCAATTATATCAATGTTGGTGCATTTGAAACCACACTTTCATAATTCATTGCAATTTATTCATGCATTAAGGAGCTACATTTGTTGAATGTGTAGAAATGTGCACATATTTGTAACCCTGTGCACTGTTGACATAAGTTTGGGCCTCGAGAACCGTTTCAGTTCAAGCTCATGTTTAAGTCTAACATGTAATTCATATTTAACCTTCAATGTAGAATGTATTTGCTTGTATTTTTGCTTCTACTGCAGGTGTAAATAAAGCTTTATGAACTAGAAAAGAATGGTTTTTGTTTTAGTTAGATAGCAAGGTATAAGAAGATGGATTTTGGCAAGGAGAAACGTGGCAACGAGCAAGGAGGCGGGTTCTCGTGGAGGAGGGGAAGAAAGGCCAAGGACGAATTAAGTAGCAGTTCATCGATGTGGGAAAGGTGGTGCCAATAACCAATTTGTTTTGATATTGTGGAAAGTTACTGGAGGAGCACATGACCTACCTTGAAGGCAACTAATGTATTGTGCTGTAATCTAGTGAAGGACAGACAGACATCTTAGGACTTCATGAGGTACAGACCTCTGCATCTGTTTCTGCTTTGAGTGGCTTCATACTATTTGACCCTTGGTTGGAGTTTCTTCCACTGAAGACTCTGACAGCTGCTGACACCTTATTAATTTCACGTTTATTTAATACTTCTTAGTTTAGGGTTGTCCCTTTTAGGGCAGTGTAGGGAAAGATAGCATGTTCATGCTTACCTTTGGGAATCAATTGATGCAATTTATTTCTCAATTCTTTTTCCTGATTACTTGCATTGTCATTATAGACTAGTTACCTGCTTTTTCTTATACAAGGTAAATCTCTAGGATTTGGACTCATTTGGACTCATTTTGTTTGTTCTGTATTTCTATATGATAATGTTGAGGTTGATTTATATCGATCTGTTTTGATTTATATCGATCTGTTTCTAAATTTATAATTACATTTTGCTATTCTCAGATTTAGTTGTCGAGTGTATTATTGTGGAATCCAATCATTTACACTGTATTAAACTTCAGTTCTTGCTTCATGCGTCACTCCCTGTTATGAGACTCTAACGGCTGTCATGCTGTGGTGACAGATATTGCAACCCTCAAATTTATAGTTTCCAACTACCCTCTCCATATTTACATTTGCATTTATTTGGGTTTTTGTTCTTCCTGTACACATGGAGCAGCATTTGCCTAAAATGTGTGTGTTTCTGCGAAAAGCAAAAAAATTGTTTTTGCAATTCACCAGACTGCTCACTATTCAGAAAATTTGAATTGTAATGCACTATTGTGCTACAATGCCTGCACAACTGAAGAAACTGTACAAACAGCATATTCTTCTTTTGGCTTCTGGGGTGGTAACGCGAAAAATATAATAAAGTGTTTTTGTCCACTGGCTTACTGTATAATTCCACTTCAAGGTGGCTAAAAGCATATTTTATAGTTATATCTAAAAAATCACACTTGTAGTTCCTTTTGATAGCAGTATATTTTTAATTGCTGTCATCTAAATCAAACAAGGCAATTCACTCATGGGGCTGCTTTTCAGATCCTCTCACAACAAAAACACAAATTATCAATAAAACGGGACCAGCATTTCACATTCTCAAAAAGGGTGCCACCTCATTGTACACATCCTTTCTTTTAATCCCTTCGATGCAGATGACGGAGCGGTTCCGTCATCAGCATCGGTTGGGCTGTGCTGATAACGGAACCGCTCCGTCATCAGTACAGCCCTGGGGGGGAGCGCTGGCGCTCCCCCCCCCTGTGCAGCGATCTTTTTTTTTTTTGCAGGGGTGGCAGCGGAAGACTTTCCACTGCCACCCCCTGGCCCCCCCACGCTTCCTGGTGACGTCAGCGCGCACAGCGCGCGCCGACGTCATCAGGAAGCGCTGGACGCGCTGGAAGCCATTTGTTTCCAGCGCGTCCAGCAAAGAGGTGCGTGTTTGCTGCTCCGGTGGGGCGGGCGTTTTTCGGTGCCTTGAGGCATCGGGGGGGAGGAAACTGTGTTTCGTCTCCCCTGATGTCCCAATGCACGGCATTCCTGGTGCACGATCGCGCACAGCGTCGCGATCGTGCACCAGGAATGCCCCACTAGACACCAGGGATTGCTTGTGTTTGTTTTTTTTGTGTGCAGGAAGCGACCCCTTGGGCAAGGGTCGCTTCCTTAGGGGGCCAAATATTGTTTTAGACTTTTCTGCCCCCCCTGGGGCAGATCCGCCGTTTTGTTTGGCCGATCTGCGCCCAGGGGGGGCGGAAAAGCCCACTAGACACCAGGGATTGTTTTTGGGCATATTTATTTGTCGAGGAAGCGACCCCTTGGGCAAGGGTCGCTTCCTTTTGGGGCCAAATTATGTTTCAGACTTTTCTGCCCCCCCTGGGGCAGATCGGCCGTTTTGTTTGGGCAATCTGCACCCAGGGGGGGGCAGAAAAGCCCACTAGACACCAGGGATTGTTTTTTATTTATAAAGGAAGCGACCCCTTGGGCAAGGGTCGCTTCCTTAGGGGGCCAAATAATGTTTTAGACTTTTCTGCCCCCCCTGGGGCAGATCGGCCGTTTTGTTTGGCCGATCTGCACCCAGGGGGGGGCAGAAAAGCCCACTAGACACCAGGGATTGTTTTTTATTTATTAAGGAAGCGACCCCTTGGGCAAGGGTCGCTTCCTTAGGGGGCCAAATAATGTTTTAGACTTTTCTGCCCCCCCTGGGGCAGATCGTCCGTTTTGTTTGGCCGATCTGCACCCGGGGGGGCAGAAAAGCCCACTAGACACCAGGGATTTTTCTTTATTTATAAAGGAAGCGACCCCTTGGGCAAGGGTCGCTTCCTTAGGGGGCCAAATAATGTTTTAGACTTTTCTGCCCCCCCTGGGGCAGATCGGCCGTTTTGTTTGGCCGATCTGCACCCAGGGGTGGGGCAGAAAAGCCCACTAGACACCAGGGATTGTTTTTTATTTATAAAGGAAGCGACCCCTTGGGCAAGGGTCGCTTCCTTAGGGGGCCAAATAATGTTTTAGACTTTTCTGCCCCCCCTGGGGCAGATCGGCCGTTTTGTTTGGCCGATCTGCACCCAGGGGGAGCAGAAAAGCCCACTAGTCACCAGGGATTTGTTTTTTATTTGAAAAGGAAGCGACCCCTTGGGGAAGGGTCGCTTCCTAGTGGCCCTAATATTTTTTTTATAGACTTTTCTGCCCCGGGGGGGGGGGGGGGGAATAGAAAAGCCCACTAGACTCCAGGGTTATTTTTTTTTATAGGGAGCGACCCCTTGGCCAAGGGTTGCTTCCTTGGGCCCATTTGTTTTCAGTATGTTCTGCCGTGTCTTTATTTGGCCTCTCTGCCCTCCGTAGGGTTGCTTCCAGGGGGCCCACGTTTATAATGATTTATAATCTTCCCCCCTTGGGGACAGACACCCCATTTGTGACATACCCTGTGACATAGCCTGTTGTAATGTGTGTTGTTTTTGTTTCTTCTAATGTGTATTGTTTTTTTTTCTCTTTAGATTGTTGCAGTGTGCGGTTCTGTTACTGGTGGTTCTGTTGTTCTGCTGTTTCTGTAGTTGCATGTGTTTGGTAAGAGACCTTTTTTTTGTTCAATTGTAATGTAATTGTTTATTTTGCAAAGTGTGTAGTAATAGGAGTATGTTTTGTTGCTGTTTGTTGTGATTGTAAAACATGTTTTGCATTTGTTTTTGATGTGTCCTTCTGTAGATGGAAGTTTTTTTTCTTCTTTCTAGTGGGATATCGTTGCCTATTTGCTGTGTCTTTGCAGAGTAGGTGCTGATGAGTGTAGTTGTGTCTTGTAAGTGAATTGTATATTTTTTCTAAATATATTTTTTTGTGAAAAAGTCTTACATTTTTATCTTACTTTGCGCAGTGTTGGGGTTGTTGAGTTGTTTGTGCAGACTCCTTTATTTGTAAGGATAATGGCTGGCCGCCGGATTACTGCTCAGCAAGTTGTTGGAATGCTTTTTGATTCTTCCTCTGACCATGGTCCAGAGTCTGACTCTGATTCTGAGCCAGAGGTGGGAGGTGAAGATTCAGGTAGTGAGTTTTCTCTACACATGGCTTCATCTGATGATGAAGACACTTTGAGTGCTGATGAAGCTACTTTTGGTGTGGATGATGTGCCTGTGGTTGGGGAGGACATTGCTGTGTTTACGGTTTGGGACGACATTGTTGTGCCTGTGGTTGCGGAGGACGTTGATGTGCCAATTGTGCGGCAAGAGACAACTGGGCTGCAGCCTGGGGCTGCTAGACTTCCAGTTGGTGTAGTGAGACAAGAGGCAGCTGGGCGGCGGCCTGCGGCTGCAAGACTTGACGCTGAAAGTTCTGACCTCTGGGTTGCACCAGGCATGGTGCAGCCGGCATTGCCTGAATTTACTGGTGTTCCAGGGTGTAGGGTGAACACTGAAAACTTTTTGCCTATTGATTTTTTCAAGTTGTTTATGGATGATGTGTTTTTGGCAGAGATTGTAGAGCAGACTAATTTGTATGCTGACATTTTTTTGAGGGTGAACAGTGCCAGCCTTAAGCCCCACGCTAGAGCTACCCGGTGGACTCCCACCAATTTGGAGGAGATGAAAAAGTTTTTGGGTTTAACTCTTTTGATGGGCTTGCTTAGGAAACCATCAATGGCTTCATATTGGTCTACTAGTCCCTTGATGGCAACAGCTATATTTCCGGCAGTCATGAGTCGTGATAGGTATTTGCTTCTGCTGCGGATGATGCATTTTGTTGACAATAGTCTTGCTTTGCCACGAGATCACCCTGATTGTGACCGTCTTTTCAAGATTCGGCCTGTCATTGATCATTTGGTTGATCGATTTTCTGAGATCTTTTATCCTGGGAAAGAAATTGCAGTGGATGAGTCTTTGCTGTTGTTCAAGGGCCGCTTGGTATTTCGGCAATACATTCCTAGTAAGAGGGCACGCTATGGAATCAAACTGTATATGCTGTGTGACAGACTCAGTGAGACTGGATATGTCTCTAATTTCAGGGTGTACACTGGTAAGGAATCCAGGATTAACCCCCCTGGTTGTCCGTCGACTTTTGGAGTGACAGAGAAAATTGTGTGGGAACTTGGTCGTGGATTGTTTAACAAAGGCCATCATTTGTATGTCGATAACTTCTACACTGGTGTGCGGTTGTTCAGGGAATTGGCCAAAGTGAACACTGTTGCTTGTGGCACAATCCGCTCAAACCGTAAAGGTTTCCCAAAAGAACTTGTTTGTCGAAAGCTTGCTCGGGGACAGTGCAGTGCATTGCTTTGTGAGGAGCTTCTAGCTGTGAAGTTTACAGACAGGAGAGATGTCTACATGTTGACTACAATACATGATGAAAGCACTGAACCGGTGACTGTTTGGGGTCAGGTTGCAGAAGTGCGCAAACCTGTGTGCATACTGGACTACAATAAGTACATGGGTGGTGTTGACAGAGTTGATCAGAGGTTGGAACCGTATGCTGCTCTTCGTAAGGCTTACATTTGGTACAAGAAGTTGGCTAGCCATCTTTTCCACTTGGCAACCTTTAATGCTTTTATTGTGTTCCAGAAATCTTGTCCCCAGTCAAAGATGACTTTTGTAAAGTTTCAGGAGTCTGTAATAGGCAGCCTTGTTTTAGTGGAACAGGCAAGTGTTCCTAGAGTTGGAGTGGTGGAGGATGTTGCCAGATTGAAAGATCGCCACTTTCCTGATACAATTCCTCCTACAACCTCAAAAGACTTTCCCAGTCGGAGATGTAGAGTCTGTTGGCGAAGAGGTTTGCGGAAGGAGGTTCGCATGTACTGCCCCGACTGCCCTTCAAACCCCGGGCTGTGTGTACCTGCTTGTTTTAGATTGTACCACACGCAAAATAATTTTTGGGAGTATCAATGAGTGGTAAAGTGAACTGGTTGGTCTTTATTCTGTAAAAGTTATTGATCAGTTTCAAAGTTTGTATTTGTGTAGTCTTTTTAGATTTAGTTGTCGAGTTAGTAGATTTGTATCAATTTGCAATTTGTTTTTGTTTCTCTTTTATTTAAAAAAAAAACTAAAGTATGATGTTGGTTTGCGTGTAGTGTCCATTGTCTGACTGTGTGCATGGTTTGGCGCTTGGCTGCCGGTGTCTGTGGACTGGTGCTTGTCTGGCGGTGTCTGCGGACTGGTGCTTGACTGGCGGTGTGCGTGGTCTGGTGTTTGGTTGGCGGTGTGCGTGCTCTTGCGCTTGCCTGGTGTTGTGTTTGGATTTGTCTTTGGCTGGTGGTGTTCGTGGAGTGGTGCTTGGCTGGCGGTGTGTGTGGAGTTGTGCTTGGCTGGTGGTGTGTGTTGAGTGGCGCTTGGCTGGTCGTGTGTGTGGAGTGGCGCTTGGCTGGTGGTGTGCGTGGAGTGGTACTTGGCTGTCTGTGCACGGAGTGGTGCTTGGCTGGTGTTGTGTTGTGGAGTGGCGCTTGGCTGGTGGTGTGTGTGGAGGGGTGCTTGGCTGGTGGTGTGCATGGAGTGGTACTTGGCTGTCTGTGCACGGAGTGGTGCTTGGCTGGCGGTGTGTGTGGAGTGGTGCTTGGCTGGCGGTGTGTGTGGAGTGGCGCTTGGCTGGACGGTGTGCGTGGAGTGGTACTTGGCTGTCTGTGCACGGAGTGGTGCTTGGCTGGTGTTGTGTTTGTGGAGTGGCGCTTGGCTGGTGGTGTGCGTGGAGTGATGCTTGGCTGGTGGTTTGTGTGGAGTGGTACTTGGCTGTCGGTGTGCGCTGAGTGGTGTTTGGCTGGCGGTGTGTTTGGTCTGGTGCTTGGATGGTGGTGTGGGTGGACTGGCGCTCGGCAGGCGGTGTGTGAGTAGTTACTTTCTGTTGGTCACTACACACACTGCTAGTTGAGTGACACTCCACACAGTCCATCATTTTGTGTAGTTGCAGTGTCAGAAATGTGGGCGTGTGAAAGTGATGGGCCCTTGAATGGCGCTGTTTGCTGGTGTGAGTGTTGGAATGTGATGGGTCCGCGGCTGGCGGTGTGAATGTTTTGTATGTTTCACGCGTACGAAAGGTGTATGAATGGCCTGTAAAGAGGTTGGTGCCTTGACGTGGCTTTACAGCTCACGAGCTGTGAGTCAGTGGTTCAGTTTATCATACTTTCAATTATACACAGTGTATTTCATTTTTGTGAAATTACTTGCGTATACAATTGTATGTACTGAATCATCACTCACCCTCGTGGCAAATCCAACCAGTATGTGTGTGTGCTTGCGGATTAGATGGGTGTGCAGTAATAATTGTTTTTTTTCTCTTTCTGCAGTAGGGTGTACCTTGTCCCTTATTGTGATTGTTGTTATGTGTTGCTTTTCCATTCAGATGGTGTCAATGGTCTGGTTTGTATCAGGTATGAAAGGTGCGTGAATGGCCTGTAAAACGGTTGGTGCCTTGTCGTGGCTTTACAGCTCACGAGTTGCGAGTCACTGGTTCAGTTTTTATGCATTTATTTATTGGGTGTGCAGTCTAAATATCGAGTTTTTATTTTCGACTGGACATAATATCGACTCCAGAATATCGAGATGGCATTAATGTCGAGGTAAGTAATATCGATTTATTTTTTATCGATTTTCATGTATGTTAAAAAATATCGATTGAAAAAATATCGAGTAAGTAATATCGATAGCAAAAAATATCGTTATTTCTAGTAGTTTAAAAATATCGAAAGTCAAAATATCGGTTTTAAGAATATCGAAAGTTGTGTTATCGACAGTCATGATTAAATATATGTTATTTTTTTATTGATTTATATTGAATTTTTTTTATAAAAAATTAATAAATATAAAAATTAATTCAAATAGTATAATAATTTCTAGGAGCGGGTAGTGAGTTTTTAGGGGAATAGGGTGGGAAGTAATTTAATTATAATTAATTAAATATGTAAATGTATTAATTGGTAGTAATATTTAATTAATTGTTAATTAAATAATATTTTTTATTTATATAAAATTTAATTGCTAATTAATTTAATTTAATTGATTAATTGCTAATTATGCTAATTTAAATAATTTATGTCATGTAGCGGGTTGTGGGTTTTTAGGGGAATAGGGTGGGAAGTAATTTAATTATAATTAATTAAATATGTAAATTTATTAATTGGTAGTAATATTTAAATAATTGTTAATTAAATAATAGTTTTCAAATATATAAAATTTAATTGGTAATTAATTTAATTTAATTTATTAATTGCTAATTATGCTAATTTAAATAATTTATGTCATGTAGCGGGTTGTGGGTTTATAGGGGAATAGGGTGGGAAGTAATTTAATTATAATTAATAAAATATGTAAATTTATGATTTGGTAGTAAGATTTAACTAATTGTTAATTAAATAATATTTTTTAATTATATAAAAATTAATTTGTAAATAATTTAATTAAATTGATTAATTGGTAATTATGTCAATTTAAATAATTTATGTCATGTAGCGGGTTGTGGGTTTATAGGGGAATAGGGTGGGAAGTAATTTAATTATAATTCATTAAATATGTAAATGTATTAATTGTTAGTAATATTTAATTAATTGTTAATTAAAAAATATGTGTTGATTATTTAAAATTTCATTGGTAATGAATTTAATTTAATTGATTACTTGCTAATTATGTTAAATTACATTTTTTATTTCCAGTAGCGGGTTGTGGGTTTATAGGGGAATAGAGTGGGAAGTAATTTAATAATAATGAAGGAAATAATAATATTTATTAAAGGTATACAACGTTTACCACGCAACTTTTACAACGCACTACCATTACAACGAAACTTTTACCACGCAAATACCATTATAACGCATGTATTTACAACGAATGTTTTTACAACGCAGGTACTTTTACAACACATACCATTACAACGTAAGTATTTGTAAGTATGTAATTATATTTAAAATGTTATAGGTTTGGGTTTTTGGGTAAAGGGGTATTTTTAGGGTTCAGGGTCAGTTTTGGGTTTTTGGGTAAAGGGGTATTTTTAGGGTTCAGGGTCAGTTTTGGGTTTTTGGGTAAAGGGGTATTTTTAGGGTTCAGGGTCAGTTTTCAGTTTTTGGGTAAAGGGGTATTTTTAGGGTTCAGGGTCAGTTTTCAGTTTTGGGGTAAAGGGGTATTTTTAGGGTTCAGGGTCAGTTTTCAGTTTTTGGGTAAAGGGGTATTTTTAGGGTTCAGGGTCAGTTTTCAGTTTTTGGGTAAAGGGGTATTTTTAGGGTTCAGGGTCAGTTTTCAGTTTTTGGGTAATGGGGTATTTTTAGGGTTCAGTGTCAGTTTTCAGTTTTTGGGTAAAGGGGTATTTTTAGGGTTCAGGGTCAGTTTTCAGTTTTTGGGTAAAGGGGTATTTTTAGGGTTCAGGGTCAGTTTTTGGGTAAAGGGGTATTTTTAGGGTTCAGGGTCAGTTTTCAGTTTTTGGGTAAAGGGGTATTTTTAGGGTTCAGGGTCAGTTTTCAGTTTTTGGGTAATGGGGTATTTTTAGGGTTCAGGGTCAGTTTTCAGTTTTTGGATGAAGGGGTATTTTTAGGGTTCAGGGTCAGTTTTCAGTTTTTGGGTAAAGGGGTATTTTTAGGGTTCAGGTTCAGTTTTCAGTTTTTGGGTAAAGAGGTATTTTTAGGGTTCAGGGTAAGTTTTCAGTTTTTAGGTAAAGGGGTATTTTTAGGGTTCAGGGTCAGTTTGGGGTTTTTGGGTACAGGGGTACAGGGTAAAAATTACGTTTATACTTGGTGGAGTTGGAATAGTAATTTGTATGGGTTCAGTGTCCAGCACCTTCCCTGATGTTATACTTGGTGGAGTGGGAATAGTAATTAGTATGGGTTCAGTGTCCAGCAACTTCCATGAGTTTACAATTGGTGAAGTGGGAATTGTAATTTGTATGGTTTTAATGTGTAGTATGGTTTTGTGAGTTTATAATTGGTGCAGTGGAAATAAGAAAACATTTTAATACAAATAATTATTATTGGTAGGATACTATAATAAAGTTTTAAAATTACATAGAAAAATGTATTAATTATAATTATTGTTATTGTAGTAGTTAAAAGATAAATACATTTTTAAATTTATTAAAATTTAAAATGCATTTTTAAATAGAATATTTCATATGTAATTAATATTCATATAGAATAATAAAGAAGGAAACATACACAGGGTTAAATGGAATAAATGAAAAACAGTTTATTAACATATAAACAATAAATTGTAAGTAGAGATGTATTTTTTATTTCTATTGAAAATTGTAAGTAAACAGTTTTTATTATCCAACAAAATATATGAAGTGCATATATATGTTTTTACCAAATAAATGATATTTAAATAATTATATGTTTATTCACATATATTGTAATTTAATTAGTTAAAGAAACAAATTGGTAATATGTACTTTTCATTTAATAACAATTATTTTATTCACATAGACATTGAATATATTGTCATAGATAAATATGTATATTTGTTTTATAAAAGTAACATTTTTGTTTTTTACAAAGTAATCATATTTTTCTTACAAATTAATATTATGAATATTTAACATATTTATGATATTAATTTTTACATAGATAAACACACAAATACATTTTTATATACATACATAATGTTTAAACTAATATGAGCTATTTTTATAAACAAATTATTTGTAACAAGGTTATATATTCACATTTGTTTAACATATAGATTATTTTCAAAATGTATATATAAATAATAAAATATTATTTAAAGTAACAGATAACAGTTGAATAATTATTTGAAAGTAATGAATATTTAAGAAATAATTTTCTACAATTTAAATAATTATTTACACTTAATATAATACTCAGTGTATTTTTTTAAAGTGTTGGAATATAGAAATTAAAGAGGTTTTTGCTGTATACAGGGACTACTTTTTAACCGCGTAATGTTATTTAGGCTTATTTGGTGCTTCAACAGATCGCGGTTGGATGCTGCTTTGCGTTAGAGAGGGTAAGTTTGTTTTTATTGTATTTTAGAAGTTAATGAAGTTAGTGTTAGTGTATGTGTGGTGTGTTTAAGTTTATGTACATAGGGTTATTAAGAGAAGATTGTGTTTTCGGTGTTAGGTAGAGTGTACGATATTTCATTTTTACCGCGTTTTAGTTGTAGGTGTGTGACGTGAGCTAATATGTTTAAATGTTACAAAGATAATATGTTTGGTGTATAAATATGTCTTTTTATATATGTATGGGTGTTTTTGTGTGGGTGGGTATGTATTTTATTTTTTCCAGGTTATCGTCGCGTTTTACTGTTTTTGAGGAGGTCCTTCTTTTTCGATCAGAGTTGTGTGACGAGTATTATATACTCTTATTTTTGCACACAAATATTTTGGTTTTCACGTTTTCCAGGAGCGTTTTTTTTTTTTAATTACTATTTTCGGGTTTTCAATGGTATATCGTGTGTATTACATTGGAGAGGAGTCGCTATGGATTTGCTTGTATTTATGCATTTATTTTTGGGCTTCCATGGATTGTATGGGTTTTTGCTATGGTGTCGTATGGATTGCTTGGAATTGGATTACGTTTGAAGGTGCAACAGAAAGGTCAGTATTTACAAAACTTTTTATGGGTGGGGAAACTGTTTTAATTTTTGCTTTAGTTACGTTGTATGTAACATTTTGTAAATACATTATCTAAATACATTTTATATATGTTAATATTATGTATTTGATAATTTAATTGCAAATTGTTACATGTAAAAATTAAGGAATTCAAAAAAAAAATGCTTAATGTAACGTGTATAGTTATGTTATGTTTTAAAGAATAGTTTTTGCAATCATTGATAGATAGTCTAGTCCTTTGCTAGTTGGATAGAGGGTAACTTGACTTTGGAGTGTGTTATACATTTTTTTCCTTTCTTTGGTGAGTTTAGGTCCGATCAAAGTTACTGATTGCTCCATTCGGAGCTCCTGGTAACTCTGTTCTTTTTGTAAGGATTGTATTAATTTGTGAAGGGTAGGTGTTCCTCGCCCTGTAGTTGCTTGGAAGGCATTGTGCCATCCTTCAACTGCATTGTTTGTTTTTGCTTCCTTATTTAGTGTGCTAAGGTAGACATTCCACCAAGCTATTTGGTATTTGGGTTGTCTTCTATGGCCTGATCTGTGTAGCCTTCCTACCCATGTGTCTTCGAAGTAGTCAAGCATAGGGCTTAGTCTTTCTTCGTTTCTTTTATAGTAGGGGCTGTCTATTAACAAGTTATAGTGCTCAGTTACATCTGTCAGTGGAACATAGACTAGGGCGATGAGTTTTTTTATTTGATAAGCAAAAGTGCTATCAGTGGCGTATTGGATACTCAAGGTAGATTGTTGTAGATGTCGCCAGATACATTGGTTAAAATGGTAATAGCAACCTTGTATTGCTGTGTGTGGGTATGTTTTAAGGATGCTGTTTATCATTGCTTTTTCAAAGTCAATGATAATTTTTTGTGGAAAATAGTTGTTAGTATGTTGCTTGACTTCAGTTAGTATTTCTTGATAGGTAGCTTGCTGTTTGTTTGGTAGAAGGGCATAAAGGAATGGAATATTAGCATTTTGGAAATGACCATGGATAGTGTATAATTGATAAAAAGGTTTGGGGCATACAGAAAAAGTACCGTCCATCATCCAAGTTGGGCATTGGGTAAGTTTAGTCATGTTGTTTGCTGTGGCAAACAGTATAATTCTTTTATCTTTACATTTGTTGTCATAGAGTATAAAATCATCTTTATTGTGAGTTACAGAGAGTTCAGGGGGAATTTGCACTTCTTCAAAAGTTTTTGGTGTGGGAGGAGTAGTGCATGTTGCTCTTTTTTGTCTAGCTATAGTTTTTTTAGGGATTCGAAGATGGTAATTGGCTAGAAGCATGTTGGGGAAGTACACTTAAATGGTGTTTCAGAATAGCAGTTGTTGGTTGATCAGTACTAGTACTAGCTTCTTTAAGGGAATCTAGCATTTGTCTAATCTCTATTTCTGTTACATTGGGTGGGTGATTATGTTCCTTAGTATAAGTAACAGTAGTTTCCTGAGTTATAGCTCTACCATAACATTTGTTGGCATAATATTTCGTACACTTCCAAAAAACTTTCAAATCTTTTTGTTTCTCTTGAGTGTAGACATATCCCATGTAACAAAGAAGCATTTTCCCTTTTTGTGAATAAATGAATTTAGCTCCTTCAGTCATGCTTGTATTGTAGTGCTAGGAGGTAATTAAAAGAGAATGTCATTACATTTTTTGATAAAATAATGTTGTATTCTAATAATACAGTTTAACACATTTCTGATTTACCTGTAAATCTTTTTATGATTTCAAGTAGTTCTTTTCAGGTGTTGATGTTCTTCAAACTGTTATTTTCTGTGTATATATTTTTGTACCTGTGGAAGTTGAGAAAATGTGTACAAATATTTTATAACTATTTATGATATTTTGGTAGAGGTGTTTAGCTAGTTTCTATTTAGTTACCTATCTATTAAATGTCGAAGTTACATTTAAATTATATACTTACTTATTTATATTTAACTTTTGATGTCCAGGTGTTGTCTAGGTCTTCTGTATTTTCTGTTTGTCTGTAGGATAAATAGTAAAAAAAAAAACATATATTTTAGGTATTTGGCTATTAAACATAGGTGTGAGGTTTGAGAGTTACATTTTCGATGGAAAATAATGTAGTAGTACTTACTTTATATAGGTGTAGCTGTCTTTATGTTGAAGTCAATACGTTTTCTTTCAGAAATCCTGCAGAGTTTCGTCTTACTTTAGTTAGGAGATTTAGGCTGCATTTTTAGTTTGCTGTAATCTTGTTTATATAGTATTAGTCTAATAGTTTCTGAAGTAGGATTGGTTGTTTAAATTGATAGTCTGTTTTAATTCGTGGATTTGAATTTTTTAACCTGTTATGCTAATTGCTTTCCTTATATGGGTGACGCCAATTAACGTTTATTTAATGTGTAAGGCCTTATTTTGTATAGGTAATGTTATCTTTATATTTTTAAAGTGGAGGAATATATATAATTTGCAGTAAGAAATGTTTAGTTGTTCGAAACATTGTTTATGTATTATAAAATGTATGTTTGTATTTATTTTGTGTTATAAATGTTAGGAAAATATATAGTATGTTTTATAGCTTTTTAGAAACAATTAGTGAATAAATATGAATAGTATGACTAAATTTTAAGATAATACAGTGATTTATTCAAGGATGTAGTAATTTTGATATTTAAAAAAAACCATAAATTTGCTATCTATATTTTTGTATTCGATATTTTGTCAGTTTTTCATTTAAAGATGTGATAATCGATGTTTTAGAAATCGATAATGTTGTTAGTCGATATTGTTGTAGTCGTTGTTTTTTTTAGTCGATAATGTGGTTTCGATATTTTTGTGTTTTGTTGTTTAAGTATAGGCAATCGATAATTTTGTAGTCGATAATTTTTCATCGATATTTTGTACAGTCGATATTCGGTCTGTCGAGGTTATGTCAGTGATCCATTTATTGACAGAGCATTTCATTTTTTTTGAAATATCTTGTTAATAAAATTTTATGTACTGAACCATCACTCGCTCTCGTGCCAAATCCAACCTGTATGTGTGTGTCTTTGAGGAATAGATAGCCGCGCTTGAATGTTTGACTTTTGAGTAACTCTGTTAAGGTGTGGTATCCTTTTAGTCGGGAGAACAAGGGGAACGCAGGGTGGTAGGACTTTTTTGCCGGCACGGCGATCCCACGCCAAAAAGTTTGGAAAAGTGCTATTTTTACCTATTTTTAAGGTTTGCAAGGAGTTCTGGGTAGGAAAACATTGGGGGACCCATGCATGCCATACGTCCCTGGACTCTCTGGGTTGTCTAGTTTTCAGAACTGTTTGAGTTTGCTACTTTCCAAAGAATACCACCCAGCCCCGGGCCAAAAACTCAGGTGCCCCCCCTCAAATCAAATTTATATTGCTTCAGGGTATTTTAAATTCACCACCGTACGATTTGGACCTTTTCCTGTTGCAGCCACTATGGCTACCCACGCAAGTGAGGTTCCGTTTTTATCGGGAGACCTGGGGGAACGCTGGGTGGGAGGTAATTTGTGTGAGCCCAGTGATGCCACGCTTTCCCAGACTACAACGTGTGAAAAAATTGATTTTTTTCTGCTAAAATTGAGGTTTGCAAGGGATTCTGGGTAAAGGAACGTTGGAGGATCCACGCAAGCCATACCTCCTTGGAAGCCCCCGGGTGTCTACTTTTCAGAAATGTGTGGGTTTGGTAGGTTTCCATAGATGGCTGTCTCGCACGGGGCCAGAAACCCAGGTAACCCCTCTTGCAAAAGCTGGTGAATTTAACAATGGTGAAAATGTTAAGTCCACCAGCTTTTGCAAGAGGGGTTACCTGGGTTTTTGGCCCCGTGCGAGACAGCCATCTAGGGAAACCTACCAAACCCATACATTTCTGAAAAGTAGACACCCGGGGGCTTCCAAGGAGGTATGGCTTGCGTGGATCCTCCAACGTTCCTTTACCCAGAATCCCTTGCAAACCTCATTTTGTGCTTGGAAAAAATCAGTTTTTTCACACGTTTTAGTGTAGGAAAGCGTGGCATCACTGGGCTCACACAAATTACCTCCCACCCAGCGTTCCCCAAGGTCTCCCGATAAAAATGGTACCTCACTTGCGTGGGTAGGCATAGTGGCTGCTTTAGGAAAAGGCCCAATTCATACTGTGGAGACCAAAACATTACCTTTAGCCAAATAATCTTATTTTTTGAGGGGGTCACCTGAGCTTTTGGCCCGGGGCTTGGCGGGCATCTTTGGAAACTAACAAACCCAAACAGTTCTGAGAACTAGACACCCGGGGGAGTCCAGGGAGGTATGGCATGCGTGGGTCCCCCAATGTTTTCCTACCCAGAAACCCCTGCAAACCTGAAATTTTGGTCAAAAAAACCACTTTTCCGTACTTTGTTGGGTGGGATCTCGCTGCCGGAACAAATGTCCTACCACCCAGCGTTTCCCTTGTTCTCCCGAGTAAAATGATACCTCACTTGTGTGGGTGGGCCAAAGGCATGTGACTCAGGCTGGAGGGCTTAATTTGTAAAACTTAAATATGACTAAAAACTACTTTTTTCAAAATTCATTTTTGGCGTGTTCTGCTTTGGGGCACCCACACAAGTGAGGTATCCTTTTACTCGGGAGAACAAGGGAAACGCAGGGTGGTAGGACTTTTTTGCCGGCACGGCGATCCCACGCCAAAAAGTTTGGAAACGTGCTATTTTTACCTAATTTTAAGGTTTGCAAGGAGTTCTGGGTAGGAAAACATTGGGGGACCCACGCATGCCATACCTCCCTGGACTCTCCCGGGTGTCTAGTTTTCAGAACTGTTTGGGTTTGCTACTTTCCAAAGAATACCACCCAGCCCCGGGCCAAAAACTCAGGTGCCCCCCCCCCAAATCAAAGTTATATTGCTTCAGGGTATTTTAAATTCACCACCGTACGATTTGGACCTTTTCCTGTTGCAGCCACTATGGCTACCCACGCAAGTGAGGTACCGTTTTTATCGGGAGACCTGGAGGAACGCTGGGTGCGAGGTAATTTGTGTGAGCCCAGTGATGCCACGCTTTCCCAGACTACAACGTGTGAAAACATTGATTTTTTTCTGCTAAAATTGAGGTTTGCAAGGGATTCTGGGTAAAGGAACGTTGGAGGATCCACGCAAGCCATCCCTCCTTGGAAGCCCCCGGGTGTCTACTTTTCAGAAATGTGTGGGTTTGGTAGGTTTCCATAGATGGCTGTCTCGCACGGGGCCAGAAACCCAGGTAACCCCTCTTGCAAAAGCTGGTGAATTTAACAATGGTGAAAATGTTAAGTTCACCAGCTTTTGCTAGAGGGGTTACCTTGGTTTTTGGCCCCGTGCGAGACAGCCATCTAGGGAAACCTACCAAACCCACACATTTCTGAAAAGTAGACACCCGGGGGCTTCCAAGGAGGTATGGCTTGCGTGGATCCTCCAACGTTCCTTTACCCAGAATCCCTTGCAAACCTCATTTTTTGCTTGGAAAAAAACAGTTTTTTCACACGTTTTAGTGTGGGAAAGCGTGGCATCACTGGGCTCACACAAATTACCTCCCACCCAGCGTTTCCCAAGGTCTCCCGATAAAAATGGTACCTCACTTGCGTGGGTAGGCATAGTGGCTGCTTTAGGAAAAGGCCCAATTCATACTGTGGAGACCAAAACATTACCTTTAGCCAAATAATCTTATTTTTTGAGGGGGTCACCAGAGCTTTTGGCCCGGGGCTTGGCGGGCATCTTTGGAAACTACCAAACCCAAACAGTTCTGAGAACTAGACACCCGGGGGAGTCCAGGGAGGTATGGCATGCGTGGGTCCCCCAATGTTTTCCTACCCAGAAACCCCTGCAAACCTGAAATTTTGGTCAAAAAACCCACTTTTCCGTACTTTGTTGGGTGGGATCTCGCTACCGGAACAAATGTCCTACCACCCAGCGTTTCCCTTGTTCTCCCGAGTAAAATGATACCTCACGTGTGTGGGTGGGCCAAAGGCATGTGACTCAGGCTGGGGGGCTTAATTTGTAAAACTTAAATATGACTAAAAACTACTTTTTTCAAAATTCATTTTTGGCGTGTTCTGCTTTGGGGCACCCACACAAGTGAGGTATCCTTTTACTCGGGAGAACAAGGGAACGCAGGGGGGTAGGACTTTTTTGCCGGCACGGCGATCCCACGCCAAAAAGTTTGGAAAAGTGCTATTTTTACCTAATTTTAAGGTTTGCAAGGAGTTCTGGGTAGGAAAACATTGAAGGACCCACGCATGCCATACCTCCCTGGACTCTCCCGGGTGTCTAGTTTTCAGAACTGTTTGGGTTTGCTACTTTCCAAAGAATACCACCCAGCCCCGGGCCAAAAACTCAGGTGCCCCCCCCCAAATCAAAGTTATATTGCTTCAGGGTATTTTAAATTCACCACCGTACGATTTGGACCTTTTCCTGTTGCAGCCACTATGGCTACCCACGCAAGTGAGGTATCGTTTTTATCGGGAGACCTGGAGGAACGCTGAGTGCGAGGTAATTTGTGTGAGCCCAGTGATGCCACGCTTTCCCAGACTACAACGTGTGAAAAAATTGATTTTTTTCTGCTAAAATTGAGGTTTGCAAGGGATTCTGGGTAAAGGAACGTTGGAGGATCCACGCAAGCCATCCCTCCTTGGAAGCCCCCGGGTGTCTACTTTTCAGAAATGTGTGGGTTTGGTAGGTTTCCATAGATGGCTGTCTCGCACGGGGCCAGAAACCCAGGTAACCCCTCTTGCAAAAGCTGGTGAATTTAACAATGGTGAAAATGTTAAGTTCACCAGCTTTTGCTAGAGGGGTTACCTTGGTTTTTGGCCCCGTGCGAGACAGCCATCTAGGGAAACCTACCAAACCCACACATTTCTGAAAAGTAGACACCCGGGGGCTTCCAAGGAGGTATGGCTTGCGTGGATCCTCCAACGTTCCTTTACCCAGAATCCCTTGCAAACCTCATTTTTTGCTTGGAAAAAAACAGTTTTTTCACACGTTTTAGTGTGGGAAAGCGTGGCATCACTGGGCTCACACAAATTACCTCCCACCCAGCGTTTCCCAAGGTCTCCCGATAAAAATGGTACCTCACTTGCGTGGGTAGGCATAGTGGCTGCTTTAGGAAAAGGCCCAATTCATACTGTGGAGACCAAAACATTACCTTTAGCCAAATAATCTTATTTTTTGAGGGGGTCACCAGAGCTTTTGGCCCGGGGCTTGGCGGGCATCTTTGGAAACTACCAAACCCAAACAGTTCTGAGAACTAGACACCCGGGGGAGTCCTGGGAGGTATGGCATGCGTGGGTCCCCCAATGTTTTCCTACCCAGAAACCCCTGCAAACCTGAAATTTTGGTCAAAAAACCCACTTTTCCGTACTTTGTTGGGTGGGATCTCGCTACCGGAACAAATGTCCTACCACCCAGCGTTTCCCTTGTTCTCCCGAGTAAAATGATACCTCACTTGTGTGGGTGGGCCAAAGGCATGTGACTCAGGCTGGGGGGCTTAATTTGTAAAACTTAAATATGACTAAAAACTACTTTTTTCAAAATTCATTTTTGGCATGTTCTGCTTTGGGGCACCCACACAAGTGAGGTATCCTTTTACTCGGGAGAACAAAGGGAACGCAGGGTGGTAGGACTTTTTTGCCGGCACGGCGATCCCACGCCAAAAAGTTTGGAAACGTGCTATTTTTACCTAATTTTAAGGTTTGCAAGGAGTTCTGGGTAGGAAAACATTGAAGGACCCACGCATGCCATACCTCCCTGGACTCTCCCGGGTGTCTAGTTTTCAGAACTGTTTGGGTTTGCTACTTTCCAAAGAATACCACCCAGCCCCGGGCCAAAAACTCAGGTGCCCCCCCCCCAAATCAAAGTTATATTGCTTCAGGGTATTTTAAATTCACCACCGTACGATTTGGACCTTTTCCTGTTGCAGCCACTATGGCTACCCACGCAAGTGAGGTACCGTTTTTATCGGGAGACCTGGGGGAACGCTGGGTGGGAGGTAATTTGTGTGAGCCCAGTGATGCCACGCTTTCCCAGACTACAACGTGTGAAAAAATTGATTTTTTTCTGCTAAAATTGAGGTTTGCAAGGGATTCTGGGTAAAGGAACGTTGGAGGATCCACGCAAGCCATACCTCCTTGGAAGCCCCCGGGTGTCTACTTTTCAGAAATGTGTGGGTTTGGTAGGTTTCCATAGATGGCTGTCTCGCACGGGGCAAGAAACCCAGGTAACCCCTCTTGCAAAAGCTGGTGAATTTAACAATGGTGAAAATGTTAAGTTCACCAGCTTTTGCAAGAGGGGTTACCTGGGTTTTTGGCCCCGTGCGAGACAGCCATCTAGGGAAACCTACCAAACCCACACATTTCTGAAAAGTAGACACCCGGGGGCTTCCAAGGAGGTATGGCTTGCGTGTATCCTCCAACGTTCCTTCACCCAGAATCCCTTGCAAACCTCATTTTGTGCTTGGAAAAAATCAGTTTTTTCACACGTTTTAGTGTGGAAAAGCGTGGCATCACTGGGCTCACACAAATTACCTCCCACCCAGCGTTCCTCAAGGTCTCCCGATAAAAATGGTACCTCACTTGCGTGGGTAGGCATAGTGGCTGCTTTAGGAAAAGGCCCAATTCATACTGTGGAGACCAAAACATTATCTTTAGCCAAATAATCTTATTTTTTGAGGGGGTCACCTGAGCTTTTGGCCCGGGGCTTGGCGGGCATCTTTGGAAACTACCAAACCCAAACAGTTCTGAGAACTAGACACCCGGGGGAGTCCAGGGAGGTATAGCATGCGTGGGTCCCCCAATGTTTTCCTACCCAGAAACCCCTGCAAACCTGAAATTTTGGTCACAAACCCCACTTTTCCGTACTTTGTTGGGTGGGATCTCGCTGCCGGAACAAATGTCCTACCACCCAGCGTTTCCCTTGTTCTCCCGAGTAAAATGATACCTCACTTGTGTGGGTGGGCCAAAGGCATGTGACTCAGGCTGGGGGGCTTAATTTGTAAAACTTAAATATGACTAAAAACTACTTTTTTCAAAATTCATTTTTGGCGTGTTCTGCTTTGGGGCACCCACACAAGTGAGGTATCCTTTTACTCGGGAGAACAAGGGGAACGCAGGGTGGTAGGACATTTGTGCCGGCACGGCGATCCCACGCCAACAAGTTTGGAAAAATGCTATTTTTACCTAATTTTAAGGTTTCCAAGGAGTTCTGGGTAAGAAAACATTGGGGGACCCATGCATGCCATACCTCCCTGGACTCCCCCGGGTGTCTAGTTTTCAGAACTGTTTGGGTTTGCTACTTTGCAAAGAATACCACTGAGCCCCAGGCCACAAACTCAGATGCCCCCCCCAAAATCAAGGTAGCTTTGCAATAAGGTAATGTAAATTCACCACTGTACGATTTGAACCGTTTCCTGTTGCAGCCACTATGCCTACCCACGCAAGTGAGGTACCATTTTTTTCGGGAGACCTGGGGGCACGCTGTGTGGGTGGAAATTTGTTGATCCACGCAGATTCCAGAACTTTCCACCACAGAAATGTGAGGAAAATGTGTTTTTTTTGTCAAATTTTTATGTTTGCAAGGGATTCTGGGTAACAAAACCTGGGGGTAGGCAGACGAGTCACCCCATCCTGAATTCCCCTGGGTGTCTAGTTTTCAAAAATGTATAGGTTTGCTAGGTTTCCCTAGATGCTGGCAGAGCTTCGGCGCAAAAAGAAAAGGTAGTCTTTTTGTTCAAAGCATGCTAAATTTCACTGGGAAATTGAGGTGCGACCATGCTGCGTTTTGCGCTGTTTTATGTCGCAGCCACTATGCCTACCCACGCAAGTGAGGTACCATTTTTTTCGGGAGACCTGGGGGCACGCTGCGTGGGTGGAAATTTGTTGATCCACGCAGATTCCAGAACTTTCCACCACAGAAATGTGAGGAAAATGTGTTTTTTTGGTCAAATTTTTATGTTTGCAAGGGATTCTGGGTAACAAAACCTGGGGGTAGGCAGACGAGTCACCCCATCCTGAATTGCCCTGGGTGTCTAGTTTTCAAAAATGTATAGGTTTGATAGGTTTCCCTAGGTGCTGGCAGAGATACGGCGCAAAAACCAAAGGTAGTCTTTTTGTCCAAAACGTGCTAAATTTCACTGGGAAATTGAGGTGCGACCATGCTGCGTTTTGCGCTGTTTCATGTCGCAGCCACTATGCCTACCCACGCAAGTGAGGCACCATTTTTTTCAGGAGACCTGGGGGCACGCTGGGTGGGTGGAAATTTGTTGATCTACGCAGATTCCAGAACTTTCCACCACAGAAATGTGAGGAAAATGTGTTTTTTTGTCAAATGTTTAGGTTTGCAAGGGATTCTGGGTAACAAAACCTGGGGGTAGGCAGACGAGTCACCCCATCCTGAATTCCCCTGGGTGTCTAGTTTTCAAAAATGTATAGGTTTGCTAGGTTTCCCTAGGTGCTGGCAGAGCTACCGTGCAAAAACAAAAGGTAGTCTTTTTGTCCAAAACGTGCTAAATTTCACTGGGAAATTGAGGTGCGACCATGCTGCGTTTTGCGCTGTTTCATGTCGCAGCCACTATGCCTACCCACGCAAGTGAGGTACCATTTTTTTCGGGAGACCTGGGGGCACGCTGGGTGGGTGGAAATTTGTTGATCCACTCAGATTCCAGAACTTTCCACCACAGAAATGTGAGGAAAATGTGTTTTTTTGTCAAATTTTTAGGTTTGCAAGGGATTCTGGGTAACAAAACCTGGGGGTAGGCAGACGAGTCACCCCATCCTGAATTGCCCTGGGTGTCTAGTTTTCAAAAATGTATAGGTTTGCTAGGTTTCCCTAGGTGCTGGCAGAGCTACCGCGCAAAAACAAAAGGTAGTCTTTTTGTCCAAAACGTGCTAAATTTCACTGGGAAATTGAGGTGCGACCATGCTGCGTTTTGCGCTGTTTCATGTCGCAGCCACTATGCCTACCCACGCAAGTGAGGTACCATTTTTTTCGGGAGACCTGGGGGCACGCTGGGTGGGTGGAAATTTGTTGATCCACGCAGATTCCAGAACTTTCCACCACAGAAATGTGAGGAAAATTTGTTTTTTTTGTCAAATTTTTAGGTTTGCAAGGGATTCTGGGTAACACAACCTGGGGGTAGGCAGTCGAGTCACCCCATCCTGAATTGCCCTGGGTGTCTAGTTTTCAAAAATGTATAGGTTTGCTAGGTTTCCCTAGGTGCTGGCAGAGCTACCGTGCAAAAACAAAAGGTAGTCTTTTTGTCCAAAACGTGCTAAATTTCACTGGGAAATTGAGGTGCGACCAAGCTGCGTTTTGCGCTGTTTCATGTCGCAGCCACTATGCCTACCCACGCAAGTGAGGTACCATTTTTTTCGGGAGACCTGGGGGCACGCTGGGTGGGTGGAAATTTGTTGATCCACGCAGATTCCAGAACTTTCCACCACAGAAATGTGAGGAAAATGTGTTTTTTTGGTCAAATTTTTAGGTTTGCAAGGGATTCTGGGCAGCAAAACCTGGGGATAGGCAGACGAGTCACCCCATCCTGAATTGCCTTGGGTGTCTAGTTTTCAAAAATGTATAGGTTTGCTTGGTTTCCCTAGGTGCTGGCAGAGCTACGGCGCAAAAACAAAAGGTAGTCTTTTTGTCCAAAACGTGCTAAATTTCACTGGGAAATTGAGGTGCGACCATGCTGCGTTTTGCGCTGTTTCATTTCGCAGCCACTATGTCTACCCACGCAAGTGAGGTACCATTTTTTTTGGGAGACCTGGGGGCACGCTGGGTGGGTGGAAATTTATTGATCCACGCAGATTCCTGAACTTTCCACCACAAAAATGTGAGGAAAATGTGTTTTTTTTGTCAAATTTTTAGGTTTGCAAGGGATTCTGGGTAACAAAACCTGGGGGTAGGCAGACGAGTCACCCCATCCAGAATTCCTCTGGGTGTCTAGGTTTCAAAAATGTATAGGTTTGCTAGGTTTCCCTAGGTGCTGGCAGAGCTACGGCGCAAAAACAAAAGGTAGTCTTTTTGTCCAAAACGTGCTAAATTTCACTGGGAAATTGAGGTGCGACCATGCTGCGTTTTGCGCTGTTTCATGTCGCAGCCACTATGCCTACCCACGCAAGTGAGGTACCATTTGTTTCGGGAGACCTGAGGGCACGCTGGGTGGGTGGAAATTTGTTAATCCACGCAGATTCCAGAACTTTCCACCACAGAAATGTGAGGAAAATGTGTTTTTTTGTCAACTTTTTAGGTTTGCAAGGGATTCTGGGTAACAAAACCTGGGGGTAGGCAGACGAGTCACCCCATCCTGAATTGCCCTGGGTGTCTAGTTTTCATAAATGTATAGGTTTGCTAGGTTTCCCTAGGTGCTGGCAGAGCTACGGCGCAAAAACAAAAGGTAGTCTTTTTGTCCAAAACGTGCTAAATTTCACTGGGAAATTGAGGTGCGACCATGCTGCGTTTTGTGCTGTTTCATGTCGCAGCCACTATGCCTACCCACGCAAGTGAGGTACCATTTTTTTTGGGAGACCTGGGGGCACGCTGGGTGGGTGGAAATTTGTTGATCCACGCAGATTCCAGAACTTTCCACCACAGAAATGTGAGGAAAATGTGTTTTTTTGGTCAAATTTTTAGGTTTGCAAGGGATTCTGGGTAACAAAACCTGGGGTAGGCAGACGAGTCACCCCATCCTGAATTCCCCTGGGTGTCTAGTTTTCAAAAATGTATAGGTTTGCTAGGTTTCCCTAGGTGCTGGCTGAGCTACGGCTCAAAAACAAAAGGTAGTCTCTTTGTCCAAAGAGCTTAAGATTTCACTGGGAAATTGAGGTGCGACCACGTTGCATTTTGTGCCGTTTCCTGTCGTAGGCACAAGGCCGACCCACACAAGTGAGGTACCGTTTTTATCGGGAGACCTGGGGGAACGCTTGGTGGGTGGAAATTTGTTGATCCACGCAGATTCCAGAACTTTCCACCACAGAAATGTGAGGAAAATGTTTTTTTTTGGTCAAAAGCTTAGCTTTGCAAGGGATTCTGGGTAACAAAACCTGGTGGTAGGCAGTCGAGTCACCCCATCCTGAATTCCCCTGGGTGTCTACTTTTCAAAAATGTATAGGTTTGCTAGGTTTCCCTAGGTGCCGGCAGAGCTAGGGTGCAAAAACTACAGGTAGGCACTTTGCCAAAAAAGGGTCAATTTGTAACTGCAAAATTTAGGTGTGACCACGTTGCATTTTGCGCCGTTTCCTGTCGCAGGCACAAGGCCGACCCACACAAGTGAGGTACCGTTTTTATCGGGACAGTTGGGGTAATTCAGATTTGTAACTCAACTGTTATTACCAATTGAGATTTCATGCATTTCTCCCTTTCAATGAAAGACATTGTGTAAAAAAAAAATCTTTATGAAAAATGACCAATAATTCTCATGCTAGTATGAGTATTCCCAACTTTGAAAATGTGCAATTATATACTGTTTCTGAACTCTATAATTTGTACCCAATTCAGAAATACATAGGTGTCTTTCATACAGATTATTCCATGTATACATTTTCCAAGACAAAGTGCACTATACCCAGTAAATGAAAAAATACCATTGCAAGTTGCTGCTCAGTTTTTGGGTCTGGGTTCGTCGGGTTCTTGGTGAAACTACAAGTCCTATATATCCCCACAACCAGGAAGGTCTAACGGATGTAACTGTATATTGCTTTCCAAGAGCTGTCAAAATTAGAAAAAGTTATAGGTGAAAACGTTGAGACAAAAGGCTGTTTTTTTCAACAAATTTTCAAATATTCCAATATCTAACTGTTAGTTTCTATAACGAAACCTTCATGGATTTAGACAAATGACCCCTTTCTGAATTCAGAATTTTGTCTACTGTTCGAAAATGTAAAGCTTTCCAGGATCCATTATTGCTTTCAAACTCATTTCTACCATTAACTGGAAGGAGGTGGAAAGCTCTAAAAATAGCAAAAATAGGCTATGTCCGAGAAAAATGCCAAAACTGAGTGAAAAATGTCGGTTCTCTGACAAAAGACTGTCATTCCCTGAAAGCTGAGAAAATGGAGATTTCAGCCCCACAAACCCTTTTGTGATACCATTTTCAGGGAAAAACCCAGAGGCTTTCATTTGCAGCCCGTTTTTCCCATTTTTCTGAAACAAACAAAAAAAATCACTATATTTTGGTTAATTTCTGGGACCCCTCCAAGGGAATCCACAAACCCTGGGCGCCTTTAGAATCCACATGATGTTGGAAGAAAAGGACGCAAATTTGGCGCAGATACCTTATGTGGTCAAAAAGTTACAAGGGCCTGAGCGCGCACTACTCCAAAACGCCAAAAAAAGCCTTAGCACAGGAGGGGAAAAGGCCTAGCAGCGAAGGGGTTAAAGAGATTGTGTATATATTTTTGGATTAAAACCATATATGTTTTTTATTGGATCATTGGTATCTAATGTTGGCATAGGTTGAGTGATGTGAGATTTGGTGGGTGTGAATGCTATGGTAGCTTCCATTATCAGTAAACATGTCATTTCCGGTTTTCGTCACCAGCCTATTTTCTTCATATTGTTTTCCATTCTGAAAAGTATTCTGCGACACATCTCCATTGGAAGCTGCCTTTCTGCTTCGCCAGATAGTGCAGTTTGAACTGAGCCTGACGTCACATTGAGAAACCGAAGTGCCTACTTGACTGCCTCTTACATCAACTGTTACAGAGACAGTGTGTGTAGGTGAAAACTTCACGGCAGCTGAATCCAAGCCCACGTGCTCAGATGCGTACCTTCAGGGGCAGAGGCAGTGCGACGGGTGCTGCTGCTTTGCAGAGACCACGGGGGTGGGTAATGGTGCTGAACAGCTTCCGGCGTCAGCTCTGTCAAAACACGTTAATGTTAAATCCACAGTAACCATTAGGCATGGAGAATCTGACATATTCCAATAAAAACGAAGCTTCACTGACAAGTCTCTTCAAAGGTCAAGCGCTGCAAACCGTGATAATGGATACACAACATCTCACGCATCTTTAAGCATGCACACGCGACTGTAAAATACGCAAGCCTGCGCCGGAAGGCGTTTTTTTTCCGTGTGAATGACTCATTTGCAGCCTACCGCTCTAAAGATACACATCTCACTGTGCCGGCTCTCCACAGGTACTGTTGCTGAGAATAGGAATGGATTGACGTCACACCTTGGGCTGTGGAGTGGAGTCGTGGTTGGCGGAAGAAAGTTCAGAGGTCAAGTCGTGGCAAGACTAAGACCTCCAGTGCCTGTAGGATCATAGCAAGTTGCGCAGGAAGGTGTTTTGTTATTTTACATTCTCTTGAACAGATATATCCTGCAAAATACATCTGCATGGACTTTCTCTTTCTAACTCTGTCATTAAGAAAGAAAAAAATATTGGAGATTTTAGTTGGGGTGTGACCACGTGTGTGTGGGGTGCTTATGTTTTATTTTATTCATTTTCATAGATTGGAGCAGCAAATGGGAGACAGAGGAGCCTATTCAGAAAGGTAATTTAGACTATAATAAGTAGTACTCCAGGGCTGTGTCATGATGGGCTCTTCTGGCGCAGCCAAGAGAAGAGCGCCTGTTTTATGCTCCTGTAAGGTGAATAGTGAATTAATAATATTTCTTTGAGTTCAAGCTTTATTTTCAGATAGTAAAACTCGCAAACAGTGCGCCGGGTTTTCCTGTTTCTGTTTCTGAGATGTGCTGTATGAAAATCAAGCTCTAAATCTAAGAAATATCTTGTGAAATAAATTAATTTAATGCATGGAGGGCACATTAAATAGGCCTGTGCTCTGCGCCAGCAAAGCCTATCATGATGCTTCCCCTGTAGTTCTCTTTTTTTAGCATACTCATTCATACTTAGGTGAATTGGCCATAAAACAGCCAAAGTGGGATTAAAATTGGAATATTCAGAGAACATTCATATACAAATAGTAGAAATAGAAAGGACTGTGCCTTCTTTGTGCTTTTAACTGGAGTTAGACACTACAGGGGTGATTCACAATCACGTGA